>NC_141557.1:133428986-134818986 GCF_036417535.1 Chlamydotis macqueenii
CCCATTCCCATTCTAAATGGGAAGGTTTAGAGTTTGTCTCCCTGGTTGACAAGGTGGGTGAGGGGCTCCGGCGTGGGGAAGGCTCAGGACCTGGGAGGTGGAAGGAGTCTCTGCAAGTCATAGAATCACAGATTAGTTTGAGTTGGAGGGGACCTTTAAAGGTCATCTAGTCCAACTTCCCTGCAAGGAGCAGGGACATCTCCAACCAGATCAGGTTGCTCAGAGCCCCATCCAACCTGGCCTTGAATGTTTCCAGGGATGGAGCATCTACCACCTTTCTGGGCAACCTGTTCCAGTGTTCCACCACTCTCATTGTAAAAAATGCCTTCCTTCTATCTAGTCTGAATCTACCTCCCTCTATTTTAAAACCATTACCCCTCATCCTATCGCGACAGGCCCTGATAAAGAGTTTCTTCCCATCTTTCCTGTAGGTCCCCTTGAGGTACTGGAAGGCCGCTATAAGGTCTGGAAGGCCACTATAAGATCAAATGCTCTATTTGAATGACAAATGCTTCACCAACGTATGACTTCTTTCCACAGCTGACTGCATTGTAGGAAGAGGTTTGAAGGATTACAGCCTGAAGCGGCTGACCTTTCCCACCTCCCTTACGAGGAAGCTGGAGGTCAAATTAAAGGTTCAGAGTTCCATGGCATGCTAAATGCCGTGCATGGGGACAGGCTTGTAGCTTACAAGAAGTGTCATCACAAGGACTACAGGTCAGGGAAATGACCATAGGGCCATCAGCCTCTGTGTGAGCAGCAGCAGCCCAAGGGTGGCGAGCTGAGCCATGCTGGCGCACAGCTGTGACACCAAGGAGTCCAGCTCCCGTATGGTCTTTTACCTTTTACTTCTGTAATAGCTTTTCTTTCAGGCTTCCCCAGATGGCTTTGAGTTGTCGGATAACTGGAAGAGAAGCCTGGAAAACCTGCAAAAATGAATAAATATATTTTGAACCTCAAGAATTATTTTTATGGCTATGTATGTCTCCCCTCTCTGTTGGTATCCTACAAATAAGAAAAAAAAGAATTTTGAAAATAACCTTGAAGTTCAGTTTTAATACAGGTAATGTAATTAATTAAATCTGCAGAAATTAATTTTGAGCTAAATGCATACTTCAGGTGCCCCAAGACAGGGTTGTATTTAAAATGAGAAGCAAACAAAATCCATTACAAGCTACAGATAGAATAAAATTTAAAGAAGTCATTATTTGAAATGCAAAAATGTAATATATGTGTTAAAATAAGTTAGATTAAAGTTGGGGTTTTTTTCCACTTTTTTTTCCCCACCTTTTCAAATCTTGTGGAAGGAAACATGGCCCAGGCAAATTCAGGAACTATTTCCTTTTTGATAAAAAGGCCTTTCTGTTTCAAAGGCTATCTGCTCAGTTACATAGCTAAATCTGTTTCAAATTCAGGGAGAGTAAAGCTTTTGATTTAGTACAGTGTTAATGTTAGGAGAGACATTTAATCCTCAATTTTCTGAAGTCTCTTTAAACTGCTGCAGATACTACCCTATATCATTATGCAACATTCACTCTCAAAAATATCTGCTTCTTTTTTTTTTTTTTTTTATAATAAGGCAAATAGAAAATAAGCCAAATTAATATCTTGATTGGAAGCACTAGCTCACTTCCAGTGGACCTGTTAGAGGGAGGTCAGTTGTGCCGTGTTGATTGGAACAATCCTGGGTTGCAAACCCTTTTTTGACATCTTCACATGCTATTTTCTTCCAGGTCTTACAAGATGATGGCTGCATAGCCCCCGCTCCTGCCTTTGTGACCTTGTACGCTCCATGGTGAGTGATCTGGGATACTTCTGTGGGGTGTCATGTGGGTGTTTCTGCTACACTAAAAGCTGATCTCCCTGTCTTTAACTTATATGGTAGGGTAGTAGAAGAAAAATTCTCCCTGCTCATAAAAACAGGTGATCTGGCTGGCATCTGCCATGGTTGTCCCTCTCCATCTCAGCTGCCCAACACGTCTTCTATGTCAGCAGATTAATTCCCATGCAGCGTTAGCCTGGACAGGGCCTGGGAATGATGGGGGCACAGGGGCAGAAATCCTTCCCTCCTTCACACAGTTGGTGGCCCTAACCACAGCAACAGGGACGCACAGACGGAGACTTTCCTTCTGCCTGCAACAAGCCACAGCAGTACCGAAACACTCTGCTCCCCCATTCAGTGCTGTGCTGGTGCCACCACTTTTTGACATCATAGTGTTTATATAAATTACCACCCCGCATTAGTTATAAAAATGCCAATTACTTTAAATATTGTTCTCAAGTCCTTGAACTGGTGACCAGATCTGAAGAGCTGATGAAGAAACAAAATTCAATTCCCTACATATCCTTCAAACTACAATGCAATAGCTAAATTACTGACTTGTGTCCCTTTTTTCCTCCAACAGATCATTTTTCTTCTCTTCCCCACTGGCTATAGTGTGCATCCATACCACAGAGATATTAATGTAATTACTGGGCAAGACAAATCAATGTGGGTTTTGAACTGCCTGGGTGTTATGTTCATGCCCTCTTTTCTAGGGCAGCCCTTGTACAGCCAGCGCAAGGAAGCAGAAACATGCTCTCTAATAACCTCACCAAATTCTCAAAAGGACTAAAGCGATGCAGGAGATCATTTTTACCATTATAGTGGTAGTGATACAGCAGTTACAAGGTCTGTCCGAGCTTCTGCTATGAAATAATGTACTTCAGGAGTTCCTAACGCAGCTACAGAAAACATTACTCCACTTTTCACTGGGGCTGATATTATAAAATCAGAAGCAAATCCTTAAAGAGTTTAAGATAATAATCTGGTGGAGTTTAATTTATGAGAAGTCTTTCCTGTGTTTAAGAGAGTGATTAAGGATTTGCTCTGTCTAAGCCCACACGTCTCTGTCTGCGGGCATTGCCGTTGGGTATTTGTTTGTCTTTGCTTTAGGGTGAAAAGTCCTTGGGTGTAGACCTGGTGCTGTGTCTCCAGACCTTGCTCTACGCCACCTTGTTTGACAGCTTCCGTTTACCACGTGCACAGCTCGAGGAGCACGGATGCGAACAGCAGTGGTGTAAGGTGCCGAACACGCCTGTCCCGGGCTTTCACCACCTCCCTCTCAGGCTGGTAAATATTCCAACACTGCCTTCCTGAGAAACGGCCTTAGCAGGGAGCAAGGGCTATGGAGAAAGCTGGTGTTACCTCAACCCCAAGAATTAGTATATTCAACTGAGGTGATAGACTGTGCTGTGCAGCATGTAGCTGGAGTAATTCTACATATGCATATAAGCCTGTTTAGTAAAGCTGCTATTTTGCATGAAGAAAGGAAAAAAAAAGGGAGGGGGAAAAAAAACCCAAAGTCTTCCAGTAACTTTCTTACAAGAAGGAGAAGAGCAGAAGAAGGTCATCAAAGGTTATAACATCTCTGAGGATGCAGAGAGCAGTTCCCAAAGGGCATTTTAGTAGGTGCCTTCCATGTCATCTCGCTCCTTGGGTGTGCTTGTTACGAAATCTGTCATCGTTTTGTCAACATTAAGGTTCCAAATTCCATTTTGTGACTCACTTTTATGTCATTTGATCTTTCTGGAAGATGCTACATCCCAGTAAAACATGACAATTTTATGGTGCTGAAATGCCAGAAGGATGTGGAGTGACTTTCACCAAGCCACCTGAAAAGTAGGTCAGTGGCTATACATTTGAAGAGAACTGTGGTGCTACAGCAGAAACTGAGTTAATCCTGATGTATATGATGAAGGTACCCCCTAACCTCGCTGCAGGGGACAATCTGAACATAAATACATCTTCACTAATCTTTTCTCCACTGATTATTTCTACAGAAAAAAAAGCCTCATGACATGAGGGCAAAATCTGTTCAGTTTGTTTGTTTGAACAGCGGCATCTAAATCCAGATTTAGCCTGTAAACTCTCGGGATGGGAGAGTAAAATTTAATGGAAACAGAAGAATATGTAATAAAACTTAGTTTAAACCCCTTTATATCTGGAATTCCTCTTCCCAAAGTAAATCTGCAATTGGCTATGCTCAGATAAAGGACAAAGCTCTCATAGTGATGGTTCAGCTAATGAAATGTATAGATTTAGGGCTATGCAGCTACACAAAGTCACCGTTAAAACCCCGCAGGAAATCCCGGGTGTGTTCTAACTTACTGAGTTTCCCTAGAGCCGTTCTTCTCTGCTTTATTTCATTTCAGCCTTGGTTTGTTGCTTTCAAATAGCTATTTTTAAAATTCTAAAATCTCTTTACAGCTGGCAGGCAGAAAGCGTAGGCTGCAGGCAGAGAGATGGGTAGGGAAAAGGAGGGGAGGAGGGAGAGCAAATCTGAAGTATGTCAGAACGAATGTAAACATTACATTACATAATGTAACATGCACACTTTTTAAAACAATATTAAAACCCTTTTGGACAGAGCAGACACCAGGGGACAGAGCAGGGACAAATGCGCTAAGTAGGCACACACATATTGCATAGAGGTGGTCCCTGAACAGTTCCCATTGAGTTATAAACCCTTGGACTAACGTGAGAAAAAATTACAAACTATGTGTCAAGAACTGAAAATCAAAACAGAAACATCCAAGAGGTTGCCTAAAATGGGGACTGATGGGGGGAGATCAGGGATTGTGCAAAGAATCTAGGTGGCCTCCTAGGTGCTGGGTGAACATGAGCTCCTGGTGGGACGCAGGGCTTCAGAGGACTAACAGGGGCTCAAAGAAGCAGGAGATGGACAGGAAGAAACACGGCAGTGACAGACCCATTACCCAAAAAACATCCAGGCTTTGAAGGCTGCAGGTCCGAAAGGCTACAGGAAAATGGCAGCAGCAACCAGCACTGTTGCTGGTGCTGTTCGGGCGATCGGCAGAGTGAGCAGTGGTGGGGGCACCAACGGTCCCATGGCCTTGAAAGGTTTTGTCCTGATGAGGAGGGGACTGTGCTGGTGAGGCGCAGCTTCTGAGTAGATCAGGAGACTTTGCTGAGAGCTAGAGGCATAAGCAAGAGGACTAAAGCTGTTCTCCAGGGCTTTGCTTTTGGTGAGAGAGATATACATATCTATTAAAAAATCTAATTAGCTTGTAAATGAAGAGATTCTGAAGTGATCTGTCACAGGCTATAAATAAGACAGTTCAGAAAACAAAGTCCTAGCAAAGACTCAGTGGATGGAAGCTGGGGCTGGGTAAGTTTGAGCTAAAAATAAAATGTAGATCTTGACCAGTGAAAACAGCTTACGACAGGATGTGGTTAGCTTCTCTCTTGCGTTAAATCTTTAAATCAGGATTAGATTTCCTTCTTTAAAAAACACTTTTGTTCAGTCAGCAGAGTGGTGTTCAGCACTGTGTTCCTGGGCTGATTGGTAAAATCCTGGGGAGTTATGCTGAAGCCTGCAATGATGCACCCCAGACTTAAAGTCTGTGACTCTAGAATAACCACCCTTGAGCAGTGTGTGATTAGAAGGGCTGAAAATTTGTATTAATTAACACTGAAGAGCTAATCAAAGTGGGCTGGTAAATCAGGCATAGAGGATAAACTACGGAGACAAGTTAAGTTTCAGCGCTAGGACAATATGTAGGAAAGAAAAGCATTTCCAGAGAGTAACATTTCTCCTTTGAAACAATCTTGTGTAGGATGATTAATTTATTGTAGACTTTTTTTTTTTGTGGCTAGTGCATACTTAAATGTTTCTCACTTGTGCATAAGTCCATAAATTGCAACAAGTCTATGTAGTGTAGGGCTACGTAGGACTACGGAATTGCCATGGGGCTGTGTATTTTGAGCACAGTTTGACACTGAAAGCAGAGATGGGACTTGGGTCCTTCTCCTGCATGGCAAGGTTATTCGTCTGAGTGGAGGATGCTGGCTTCTGTGAGGTACAGCTGAACGGCTCCAGCTTTGCCCAGCTGAGAAAGGCTGCAGATGAACTTGCTGCGGAAAAGTAAACCCTAGAAGCATGTAGATGCTCGTGAAATCCTCTGGGGATTTCACCCCTAGTGTCTTAATGTGTCTGGTTAATTGTCAAGTGCCAAGTCTACATTCATCAATTAAATGAGAATCATTACAAACTGTCTCACCCATTGTCACAGAGGCAAAGGTTCCTTTCAACTCTAATAAATTAAATTAAATTGGCTCAAACCCTGCAACCATAGACAGATTGCCTTTGTGTTGAGAGGCATTAGTTTGATTGACACCTGCCTGGTTGACCGGGAATGGTTACCAGAATGAATAGCATCAGACAAAGGGGGTTTGTGTGTTATGGGGGGGGATTTTACATATACAGTCACACCATCAGCTGGTGGATGCAGCGCTGGGGAGAAGCATCCAACCAGTTACGTAGTATTATTGCCTTTAGGTTAGAATATAAGAGTCTTCTTATGGAGCTCTGAACTTGTGGCTAAATATGTGTAAATGTTATTGCTGTTGCTCTTTCACCCATCTCTATTCAAAGTATCAGGCAGGAAACAATGCCAGGAATTTACTAAGAAAGCCTCTCTCACATATGAGATTTTCTCTGTGTTTCTTCACAGTTAGCAAACACGCTGGTGACTGCCAACACCTACAGGAAGCAGATCTAGCTGATCTTTACCTTGTCTGTGTGTTTTTAAAAAGTCTTTTTTACCATAATAGCCGCAGGCTCACCAAAGCTTCCTGTTTTTTAACAGTTTCATCAGACCACTGTCTGCAAATGTAAGCCCTTACATGGCATCACTGGCACTTCACCTTTGCTAAACCTCATGTGCTTTGAATGTACTCTGAGCAACTGCTGAAGACTTGCATTCAGTAGGAGGAAGCTGTATTGCCACACCAACAGCCACGTGGTCGCGTTCTGGCAGCAGACGGTTGCATGTGAAATCAGTAGTTGGCTGGGAGCAGCTCAGAATTGGTATGGATAGTTTAACTTCATACCTGGTGCAAGTCAAGGTGGCTTTACTTAAGCCATTGAGCATTCTTCCACTGGGGGCTCTGGTACGTGGGACATCTGAGAAGAATGGGAAAAGCTTGAAAGATGATGTGCATATTTTAAAAAATTTACTCAACTAGTTTAAAGGTGCCCATTGCTGACATGCTGTGTAGTTGAATTACACAGCTGTGGCTACTTAAAAATACAGTTAAACAGGCTGTAATTTTACAAACTTTTAACATTCAGAATAAAAAGCAATGGAAGTGGCTATGGTGATATGCAAATCAATATCCTAACTGTATAAGAAAGGTTAACATTCTGACTTGCTGTTATGAATTTAGGAACAAAAGAATTCAAAGTGATAGTAATAAAAAATGGATTACTGAAGAGGAGTATACAAATAATTTTATTGTGTAAATATAACTGATTGTCACGAAATACATTTAGTGTTGAGTTTTCTGGGCTAGTTCTCATACCTCATTCTGAGAAACATTCAGTCAAATTTAATTGCAGCGTTGTCTCCTGGTCTCTGTTACTAGAATCCCTAGTCTAGAAGTAGTGGTGTTGCTTCTGTCTTCCTTCCTTATAATGCTTTTGGTGTGATTCACATAGCAGAGACACAGCTGGGTGTAACCACAAGCAAACATCTCCAGTGAAGCAACAGAAGCAGTCTGCACTGGCGGTTTCATCAGGGGTGGTGGCAGATGGGGGTGACGGCTGATCATCTTGCACATAGGAACACAGTGCTTGTGGTTTGTCTCCAGGCTCTGAAGATAAGGGCTTCTTCTAACCTATTTCCTTTTCTCCTCTCAGTCATTTGAGCACAGCAGATTTTAGCGATTTGCCTCTGACTTCTCCTTGTGCTACAGGCTGTCATGTCAGTCAGTAGGAGTGATTTGTAGAGCAAAGCAGTTGGTGCTGGAGACCCAGTGTCTGTACCATATGAAGAAGCTGTATTTTTACAGGGTTTGCAATATGATTGTGTAAAGGCACCAGAAATTTGCATCTTTCAGGGTGTGTTTCTGGACCAAGTCTAGTCTGCTCCTAGGATTTGAATGCCCATTTGTGGTTGGAGCACATTAGGTGTCTCCTGTTCTAGTTTCATCTGAAAGGAGCTTATCTCATGCCCTTCAAGAACACTCCAGGAGGACAACCAGACCAGCTGGATGAGTATGATCAGAAGATTCACTTCTGAACTGAAACGATAATGTAGATCTGTAGATGTTACCATTATAAAACACTGATCTTTCTAGTGGGATTGTGGAGAAGACTGTTTTTAAAAGATTGAGAAAAAATTAATCACCTTCTGGGTCTAAAAATTCTACAGTTATGGAGATGAAGAGGGTACAACATTTGATCTATTAATGAAAATAGAGGTAAGTCTAGCAAGCGTAATACCGTGATCCACAGCTCCTGGTGCTCTTTCTCATAGAACGGAACTTTCCAGGGACCTATTGCCCTCTTGCTTATAAAAGGAGACCAGCAAAAAAACAATTCTTACTTTTTGTAGAATTGAGAAAGAATCCAGTGAGCCAGGAGTTAACTAAGCTGCTGTTGCAAAATCTTCTCACAGAGATGGAAGCAGAAGAATGCTGTGACTCCAGCCTGGGCCTGCGTCCTCAAGATACTGTCACTTGCTTGAGGTGTGCCCGAAGGCCTCAACTGCCACTGCCCACGACAGAAATCACCTCCAGCACATCACTGCTAGCACTTCCATCCACAGATTAAGCTGAAGAACAAAACAATGTAAATCAGATCTAGACTGAATGCAGTAGTGTGTATGTCAGTATTGCTCTGATGATGGGGATGGGGGAATCTGTGTGTCTATAAGAGCCTCAGAGAGGTCCTAAGAAGGTGAAGTGGCTGCAGTCTTTGCAAAGATTCCTGCACAAATCTGCAGTAAACCTGGAAAAATTGTTCCGAGAAATGATCATTCATAGTTCAGTGAGATATCCAGGTGTTCAGGTCAATGCTTAACTGTCAGCTTGAACATCTATTTCATTGCTCATGCAAGAGACCCAAAGGAAAATCACAGATCCTCCTTGTTTAGAGAGAATTCATACTGATGGTGCTGCTGGGCCTGTGGAGGAGATGACACAAGAGGTCAAAAAAATGAATTTATAGAAGCTTTTCTAAAGAACAGAATAGTGGATGTGTCAAAAAGTTTAATATGTTAAGAACAGTAAAAGCACTCATTGAGGGAAGGCAAATCATATCTCCAAAATGTACTAGAGCATGAGAAGAAGTCAACAAACATGTGGACAACTCATAGTGCTGATATATTCTGCTTAGGCTTCCAAAAGCTATTTGAAAGAGCTTTCCAGCAAAAGCTCCTAAAACTAAAGCTATTATGAAATGAAAAATGTTGGTTCTCACCTGGATAAATGACTATTTTACAGATACTAAGCAAAGGGTAGGAATAAAGGGTCTCTTTTCGCAGAAGGGAGAGGTCACTCTGGGGAGACAGAGCCCTGAAGAGATCTCTGTGAGAGCTTGTGCTGTTCAAGATATTTGTAACTGATCTGAGATGACTGATGAATTGCAGGGTATCTTTGTCTGATGATCTTAAGGTATTTGTGTAGGAAAGGAAAAGGCCAACTCTGAATAGATACAGAATGAATAAGCTGGATAATGAAATGGAAGATGAAATTAAATGTAAGTGTAAAGGGATGAACATGGGAAAAAACAACTCTTTATATATTCAATGGTGGGTTCTGAATGAGTTGAAAGACACAGGAATGAGATTTTAGAATAAATAATTCTGTTAAAATGTCAGTTCAATACACAGTAGTGGTCCAAAAAGCAATTCTAATGTTAGAAATGAATAAGGAAAGGAATAAAGAACAAGTCAGAAATTATTATTATGCAGAATATTAATCCGTGTTTCAGTTTAGTGCACTGCTGTGTGTAGTTCTGGTCTCCCTATCTCAATGTTTATAAAGTAGAACTAAAAAAGGTGTACAGAGGGAGAAAGGGAAGATAAGAATAACAAAGAAAGAGAGAAAGAGAGAAAGAGAGAAAGAGAGAAAGAGAGAAGGAAAGAAAAAGAAAGAAAGAAAAAAGAAAGAAAGGAAGGAAGGAAGGAAAGTAGAAAGGAAGAAAGGAAGAAAGAAAGGAAAAAAGAAAGAGGGAAAGAAAGAAAGAGAAAGGAAGGAAGGAAGGAAGGAAAGAAGGAAGGAAGGAAAGAAGGAGCTGAGGGGAAACATAATGGAGTCTAGGAGTCGTGAGGGACACAAAGAAAGTGAATAGAGGATGATCATTCCCTGTCTCAATATAAGAAGTAAGAGATAACTAATGCAACTAGCAGGCAGCAAATTCAAAATTAACAAAAAGAAATATTTTTCATATGTTTAGGCTATGAAATGCTTTGCTACATGGTATGTGAGATGCTAAAAATGTACATGGGTTAAAAAAGCAACTGGGCTAAATTAATGGAAGAATCTATTGAGGGCTATTAAGCACATGCTACGTATTAAGTACCTACCATTAAGTGCATTTAATAGGCTATTAAATACCACCTCTAGCTAAGGAAGTCCCTGAGCTGCAACACACTGGAAGCTGGAGAGACTTTCAGAGGAATATCATTATGTGCTTGTTGTTTTCTTGTGCCCTTCCTTTGCCATTTTGGTCCCTGATGGAGAGAAGAAACTGGGTTAGATAGACCTTTGATCTGACCCAATATGGTGACTCTTATGTCCTGGGTGATGTTTGGAAGATGCTACTTTCAAATTTTCCTTTTGAGGCTGAAAGATGACAAATCCAACAAAGACAGAAGTTGTTTGGGTCCAAGCTACACCTCACCAAGGAGAAACCATTCTCTAGTGGCTGGTAAGATTTTGAGTGGGCGGGACATGTCCACTCTGGCAGGGCGTGTATTTTGGTGTATCTGTGTTAGTTCTCACAGAAAACTAATGCCATTTTCACCTTCCCAGACTAAACTATGGATAGAAACACTGAAAGATATGCTTTTCTTATTGTATTAGCAAAGGCATGGCTCTCTCACAGATAAAATGGTGTAACAACATATTAATAAATTTCTCACATATTATGTTTGTGCCTGCAAGGATGAAAGAACAGCTCCTGAGAGTGCCACCACCTATATGCAAAGAGATGATAATTTTTTTCTTTTATTTTCAATATCTAGCACATTGCTATTCAATGCTACATTCCAGCTGTCATTCATAAATTATTTCATCTATATTCCCTCTTTAATGATAGAAGCACACTTCTTAACAAAAACTGGCTGTCAAAACAGTGTATTCCATTTCAAATCAATTAATTTTATGTGTCCATCTAGACCCCCTATAAAATATATGTGGAATAATTGTCTGATGGAGTAGAGTTTATGCCTAACACCCAAAGTAATTAAAACTCCATGAGGACAATTTTGACAGTGTACTTTATCATTGGGACTTATTTTCCCGTCACACCCTCAGAGGGCAAGTTGGTGGCCGTGTAAACAATTAATCACCTATGAATGAGCAATCAAAGCTTTCTCAGCAGTCCAGAGATTTCATTTCCTTAGCAAGCCCATTGGTACATAGCAACAACAGCATTGTTACCAGTGCCACAGATGTCATGTGAGAGGTTCTGGGCAGTAGAGGAGCAGAGGAATTTGGCTCCCTTTGCTCACCAAAAAACTCCAGTCTGCTCTGCTCTGGCCATCTGAATAGAGAAGCGAAAGTGGTGAGTTACACTGTGCAACACAGGTTGGTACCAGACACCCATGTTACGAAGGCATGTTTTTAATCCATCAGACTATCATTTATTTGATGACGAGTGCTTGAAGTGGCTGAGATGCAGCATG
Source organism: Chlamydotis macqueenii (assembly GCF_036417535.1). Classification (NCBI taxonomy): domain Eukaryota; kingdom Metazoa; phylum Chordata; class Aves; order Otidiformes; family Otididae; genus Chlamydotis; species Chlamydotis macqueenii. The sequence goes on from NC_141557.1 coordinate 133,440,684, forward strand.
CGCCTTGCTACAAAGATGCATATGCACTTGACTTGGATTCACCAAGGGAACCGGGTGGAATTCCCCTCCTCCTTGTCCTCCTGCCAGCCCCTGTCTCAAGTCGCATGCTGTGCTCCTAATCCTGCAATGTGGTAGCAACCTCCTCCTCCATGTCCTCATCTGGCCTTGAATGCTGCATGTTTTCACAAAAAAAAATATAAAGAAAGCAGTGGCCCTTTTCAGCTGTTACACACAGTGTTTGCTCCCCAGAAGAAATTCTCTCAAGACCACATGTAGTGAGAAAGATGGGAGGAGGACAAACTATTCAAGCAAACTGAATACTAAATGCAGAGCAGGCCTCTGCTTATGGCACTCTGAAGATTCCTGCTTGTAGGATCAACACTCTCATGTCTTGTATCTGAGTGGATGTCGGGAAGACACCAAATGCACTAAAGGTTAATGGATGCAAGGCAGGCCATTGATGCACTGTGAATGGAGGTTGTGTTGTGTGTCCTGTAACACAGCCGCAGCATTGTGTGGTGTTGGTGGAGGAATTTCAGCACACAATAAATCTGCTGGAGACGTAGAGTGGTATGTAGGAACCTGACCCTCCGCAGAACTTGGACAAATGTGTAGAGGTCGTCCTGCTGTGATAAGGGAAGTCCTAAGCCAGAGCACAAAGGCTTTGGTCCTAGATTGACTAAGCTTGATCAAAACTTGTCCTGGCTTCGGGGTAGCAAATCTCAGTTCCCTCCTTTGAATTTCTCCCATTCCAGACACTGTCAAAGAAGTATTGCTGGGAGCAAAAGAGTGAGCAGATCCCTGGAACTCCTAGGATAAACAGATTTGTAACAACAGAGAAAGAGTCATTGACCCCACCTGGAGTACTGCATCCAGCTCTGGAACCCCCAACATAAGAAGCATGTGGACTTGCTGGAGCGAGTCCAGAGGAGGACCACAAAGATGATCAGAGGGCTGGAGCACCTCTCCTATGAGGTCAGGCTGAGAGAGTTGGGGCTGTTCAGCCTGGAGAACAGAAGGCTCTGGTGAGACCTTATGGCAGCCTTCCAATACCTAAAGGGAGGTCACAGAAAAGATGAGGAGAAACACTTCAGCAGGGCCTGTTGTGATAGGACAACGCGTAATGGTTTTAAAATAGAAGGAAGCAGATTCGGACTTGATATAAGGAAGAATTTTTTTACAATGAGGGTGGTGGAACACTGGAACAGGTTGCCCAGGGAGGTGGTGGATGCCCCATCCCTGGAAGCATTCAAGGCCAGGTTGGATGGGGCTCTGAGCAACCTGATCTGGTTGGAGATGTCCTTGCTCCTTGCAGGTTGGACTGGATGACCTTTAAAGGTCCCTTCCAAACCTAACTATTCTATGATTCTGTGAGTCCTTGGAGAGAGCTGTGTACAAATTCACCTTTATCCTTGAAGGTGGATACTGGAAACTGGAGAGTACTGAAAGGACAAAGATGGGTGAGCTTTGTTTGTTTAGAAAAGTGTATTTGAGCAGTAATAAGCAGAAAGGCAGTTTTTATAGCAGGAATGTAATTACCAGTTATCAGGATTACCTTTCAAAAATAGAAATTCACAAAATTATATAGGGCTTTTTTATTATTAAAAAAAAAGGTGAATGCTAGAATGCCTGCATCTAAATAAATAATTGATTCTCTGAATTCCTGGGTGCTCAGCTCTGTTGACAGACCACGGACCTTCACTTTTTAAAGTTCTGACTAGTTGTACTGTGGATAGTTTAAGAAACAGACCCATCCACAAATCTGCTGAAGCAGAATTTCTAACAGGGCTTTTTTTTTTGCTGCTACAGCAGCAGTTAGCTGGAGTTAAGTGAGCTGAACCCTGTCTGGCAGCATTTCTGTGAACAGTGACTGCATTGCAGACATCCTCAGGAGCAGGAAAAGGAAGAGTGGTTGCAGATGAAGAGGAGTTAGGGTCTGCCCCACACGCCAGAGATTTGCTATCATATGAGGCAATTGCTTAAAAATCATGATTTTCTGAGGTGTCTCCCAAACATGTTCCTCATTTTTAAGCACTTCAGGCAGCCGGATTTTCCATCCCTTTCTGAGCAAGGCAGCAGCAGAGGGGCTCTGGCTGGGTTTAGCTTGTCCTCACCGGGTGCATCTAATCCAGCCTGGAGAGAGGCCAAGCAGAAGTGATAGCTGAGGGTGCGGGGAGCTCAGGTGGAAAGAGTGCCACGAGTTTGAGAAGGCAGGTTTCGGTGTCTGGCTGTGCCTCTGCAGGTTTCACTGCTCTTTTATTAATTTGCTGTGTAAAGGGGTGCCCTCTTTGCAACGGCTTGAGGGAGACCTAGGGTGATCTTAGTCTGCCTTGAGAAGATGGTAAACTAGTTTAAAGTACCTGCGCTGTCAGCCAGCATTAACGAGCAAAACAGAATAGGGAAGCAAAGCCCTTCTTCCCCATCCTTTCTGATGAGGTCACAGAGGTCAGAAACTAACTGCCTGAAAGAGAACTGTACCAGACAGAAAAGTCCGAGGGCTTTTATATGTATAAAAAAAATACAATGATTTATGTTTTTACAATTCTAATGGGCACAAATACAACATAGGGATGCTCTCCAGTTGTGAAGGCTTTTTGTGTCTTTTAGGGCAGAAACCCCAGAGATTTGTTTAGAATAATAAAACAGAAAAGCAAAGAAGATCCGAAAATTAATTATTTCTTTATGAGGACTTGTTAATTAATTCTTAATTAAGATGCGGTGTAAAAAGAGTTTGCTCTGTACCCACATCATTTATTTACTGAAGGCTGCTTCCCTAGTTAAAAAAGGCAGAGTAAAACCATTTATATAGTCACAGTTTTATGACTCCTTATGTGTAACACGCCTGGACTGGCAAGATCACTGTACCTTATCCAAACAATATGAATCCTGTTGTTCATCGTCTCTTGGAAGATGGAACTTCCTTTTCTTCAAAGAGAACCATTCTGAGTAGAAAAAGAAAAGCTCATTGTAAACTGTAAATAAAAGCCAGATTTTTTCTGCATGGATCATTGTATTTAGATGCAAATGTAGCCTTTGGATCATGCTCCGTTAGATGTACAGGGTAGTGCTTCTGAAAGGATATTGCTGATTTCTGCAATATTCATTTTATATAATATGAATGAAAAAGACAACCCGACACCACTCAGCGAGTATTGTGGTGTTACAGGCATTTAAACTCACTGCTAGACATCTTCTTTTGAATTCAGTTTGTATACTCTGCTGAGTCCCTAAATGGACAGATCTACAGTATGCGTGTATAGAGAGGCATACTCTTCACTTTGTGTAGATGCCTTTGATTCATAGCAGAAATTAATTTCTGAGTTGTTTGGAATTATGAAGCTCAGTTTCTTTGCCGGTTAATTGCTATACTAGCTTATGGTGCACACCATACGGAAACGCCCTTTTAAATATGCAAAGAAAAAAAGCTAAAAATAAATCACAGCTGCTGTTAGATGGGGGTCTAAAGATACAGCCAAGGCAGGAAAAAAAAAAAAAAAGGAACTGTCTTGATTTAAATACAGCTAAACCGCTTTTAATACTGAGAAGTTATTTTTCTGTTCTCCAAATCTGTATTCATTAACAGTATACAGAACAGAGGACTTTGAATATAAAACACTGAGATAACGCCAGTAATTACAAGATGCAGTTTCATTGCTATAATATTTTCGTGCTCTCGGTTGCTTTAGTGATTGCTGTAATAATTTGTATTTGGCTTACAAGGACCCATTTATATTTCTTACTGGTATAGTCAATTTAAGTCCAAACCACAGTCTTAACTTACAACAATACAGAGATCTGTAGGTGGAAATGAGTTTTATCTTTGCAGCAATAATTGTTCCTGACCAGTAAATGGTAGCTTGACCTCACCCACACAACAAGATCAAGTGAATACGGAGCCCTGACATGTTATCTTTGGTTTCCTACAACCAGCAAAGTACAAGTCTGAGAACACTTTACTACGTTGTGTGTGTTATCTGGAACAGATCTGTGATGGAAATCTCTCATTTATTGCCCAGTCCCAGTTATTCTGCATAATGCCTGCCTCACTCAAAAAGCAATATTTTTCCAATTTTTACACTGCTGGGAACCTGAAAGCAATCCCTCACATGCAGAAAAAGAGAGAGCTGTTGCAGAGAGAATAGTTTCTGGGAAAACATGCTCTGGAAACTATCTTTGCAGCTAAAGAGGGCAGCAGCAAGTTCCAGATTAATGAAAAATGCATGCAAGTTTATCACGGGGACAATCTGGCAATAACAGAGCAGACTCCCATGCAAATATCTGCTCCTGCTCTTCCTTAAGTCGTCAAGAAAACTTAATGTTACTAGTTACCTCCACCCAGTGTACCACCAATAGAAATTTTAAAACTTTCAGTTTCACACTAGTTCAACTTTTTTTGTGTGTGTGTATTTGGAGAAGTCTTCAAAGTAAAATTGCCTGCTTCAGCAGAAAGCAGTGACCGACCAGACCCACCACCGCCTGAGACAGCTGCACTTTGCAAAGCCAAGCCAGCGAAGCGGCTGGGTTGCAGACCTGAAAGACTCACCTGCAAAAAAATGTCGGGTGTATTACTGAAATAATAAAAGATTGCTGGTTAGTGGAGTCCTGCAGGATGCACATCTGATTGTCAGACGAGGAAGTTGAAGCAGGAATGTATGAAAAAATATTGCTGTCCTCCGTATCAGACTTGCCTCTCCTATGACTAAGGCTGGCTGCCCACTGAGTTCACTGCTTCAAAACCTTCATGTTTTCAGCCAGATTGCAATGAATAATTTTCCAAAGTAGTCTCTATCCTATATTCCTCCTTACTTGGCAAGTACTTCACAGGTCTCATCTCTTTGTAGCGAGGAGTGGGATTATTTTGGATCATTGCATCCCCATTGCAGAAGGTGATCCCATGTCACCCCGTGTCACTTGACTCTTCACTCTCAATTCCCTTACGAATTCCTGTTATGAAACAGGGCTGCAGGCAAGTGTGGTCCTGGAGATAGGAACCAAGGCAGGCAGTTCCAAAAGTGCTGACAAAATCTTCTGCCCCAGCTATTTCCCTGTTCTAAACCCAGAGCCTTCCCCTGGGTCCCTGAGCAGTAGAAGCCTCATACTTGAGCTGAGGTGAGCCTGTGCTCATCCCTCTCCCTGGTGGGACTTCCTCGCTTGCCCCAGACATATCTCCATACAGACGTGTCTGGTGATCCCTGGGCTGTGTCTGAGCCCATCACCATCACTGGCCATGCCCTGCTTTCCTCGCTGGGCATGGGGGGACAGTACCCCATCAGCGTGGCACCGCCCAGCCAGCTGGGCTGTCACCCCCAGCTCTCTGCTCCTGGACAGTGCCATTCCATCTCTTTCTCTGCAGGACCGCTGTGGACACTGCCCTTCGGAAAGGCCAGTGTCACTATCAATTTCAGAGGGTTTCAATAAATGCACCCTTGATTCTGCTGCTGGAGTTCTTTGCATCCTTCCCAGCCAGAACTGGCATCAGTTACTAACTGTGATGGTTGCTCATTTCAGATCTGTACTAGTACCAGAAAAATGAATGAGAAAAGCCTTCTTCTGGCAGGCATCAAGCAGAGCTAGAAACCATATGTGCAGCTTGTTCCAGAGACTCCTCCACAACTACAGCAAATGGTTTTGTTCTGTCTTTAAGGATTTTCTTCATCCAAGGTACCGTGCAAGCCGTGACAAATGAGTCACTCCTTAACAAACTATTTGTATCAATTAATGATGCTTTGCTTCATACTGACACGCCTCAGGGCTTCGATAGTTATGTGATGTTTTTTAATTATGCCTTGGTCTTTTCTGATGGGGAGAGATGACCACTGGAACTGGTGTTTTTCCCATTTGCTTTCCTTGTGGTGATTCCACCCAACACCGGCATGAGCCTGACTGCCAGCGGAGTCTCCTTCCGGCTACCATGTAGGGTCTTCCCTGGTGTCTGCAGCCAAATTAGCCAAACAGCCTGCAGGAGTCCCTGCTGCTGACCATAACCAACCCTCGTCCCCAAACTGGTACTACTGTAATGCAGGGTGGGCATGTCAGGTTTTGGGGGTCATACCCTGATGTTCCTACTTCTGTGGTGCACATGGCACTCAGTGCAGATTGTCTGTTGTTTCTTAACCCTCTGACATGGCAAGCTAACAGACATTGGCTATGCTGTCTCCTCACTGCTGTCCCTCTCCATCACTGAATTTAATAATATAGGGCAGTAAATTGAAATATTTTCTTCTCAATTATGCAGAAGTAGTACATTGAAATTTTTCTTCTCAATTATGCAAATATGGACGCAAATGAAGGATATGAAATTTGGAAGAAGATCCTTAGAGGACAGCAGCAGCTGGGGCAGGCTGTGAAATGCAGACCATCCAGGAGAGCACATGGAGACAGCTGATGCAGGCTGCAGCCTCTTGGGATACTCTCTGCGCTCCCCAGATCTCGGGCACAAGGACGTGGGTAAGCACAGACTGCTGCTGCTTCATTGCAGGACAAAAGGACTGCAGTGGAAATATGGATTGCCAGGCCCTGTTCCCTGCGCTCACAGGTGAGCATACCATGCTGCTCCTCTTTTGAACTTAATATGCACCATCTAAAAATTTCTTCTTTTGTGTCATCCTTGCTCTGCTTGAATAGCTGCTCCAGAGAGGAGCAGCTGGGAAAAGAGGAACATCTTTTAATTCCCAGCCTAACTGTATTTATATCTATTGTGCCAATGTTGTCCTTTCTCTCAAGTGTTCCTGCTCCACCTCCCTCACACAATTATAGGCAACAAGTGTACTCCCCCTCCTACCCACTCCGGTCAGAAGGCAAACGTATGCCTTCCTCTTTGGCTGGCAATGTTCTTGTTGTCACATGGATTTTTTAATTCTCAAATATATAGTCTTTCATTGTACTGAAATTCATCCCATCTCTACTGCTGCAGTACTGAAGTGCATCTGCTAATTCCAACAGGATATCCAAGCCTCCTGTCTTTTCATACTACCCAGCTTCACGGCTTTAACAAATCTCAACACTGCTCTTATTTATTGTGCTGAAATCACTAATGGAAATATTAAAGAAGATTAATCTTAAGACTGAGGAATTTCCGCTATTAACATCTCCCCAGTTCCATGTTTCGCAGTCGCCCCTGCTCTGTTTACTCTGCAGATGGCAAGGGCTGGCTGAAGAGCTTGTGCACACAGGGCAGGATCTTCACAGAGCTGCACAGAGAAGGCAGCACCAGCCCAAGCAGACTGCAATTGAGATCTGGCAGGCGGTGACTTTGTTCTAAGCCAGCATCAAGTCAGTCCACTGCCAACCAGTGAATGATTGATATAGCGGTGGTGGAAGTTTGTGAGGTGATTACCAATGTGGTGTGGCTGCAAAATGGTTGCTTCTCCTATCGCCCCTGCAGTGACAGCCAGCCTAAGGAGAGGACAGTCCCAAAGTGCCAGGGATGGAATTTGTAAATGTTCCTTTCCTATATGCATGGTGGTTGTGCTACAGAGACTCTGTGGACACATCAGTGTGAAAGAATAATACCATTGCGGATGGTTTAGTTGACCAGGAGGGTAAATTTGGCTGCTCCTGTGCTAGCAGATTCAATACCCAGCGTGCCTCCAAGTATCTGTTCTAGTAGACTGTTAGACCGATCCCTGGCCCACGCCCGGCCTATGGCAGTGTGCACACTGTCTGCGTTAACGCCTGGGCACGGTCGGAGCGGTGTAGGTGGTTTGCGTGCAGCAGCCCTGCTTTGGAGGATGAGACAGTTTGTTAGCATAGATGTAAGCCTTTCAATGCCAGTTGGCGCCAGCACCTGGGAGCGTTCCGAGGCATGTCTAATTCATTATCATAGACACAGTCTTTGTGAATGCCGCTGTGAGATACCTTGGCAGTGTGCATGGTGCTGTGTGGCCCAGATCTATTTGAATATGAAAGCATCTTTTCGCCTTTAAAAAATATGAGTATGTGCTGTTATTTCAGGAGAGTTTGGTGTACCCTCTACAAGCCTGGCTGATGAGGCCGTTCCCCGCTATGAGAGCACCTGGCAGGAGATGGCTCGGTCGTGCAATGAGCTGCTGCTTGATGGACACACAACCAGTATCAAGCAAATGGAAAGCAAAATGGCGCTGTCTGCAACCCAGCCGAGGTGCCAGGAGGCCCGGTTTTTCAAAGTAGTGGGGCGGGAGGTAAATGGCACAACATTTAAAAGCATAATGCAAAGCGCATTCGCCGGCGTGAGCTCAAGACGCCGTCATTTCACAGGCCTGGCACAGGCAACTAAACAGCTCATCTGTCATCACTGGGAGCAGTCCAGAAGAGGTAGGGCAGGCATTGCAAGGGCTTTGTGTGCCCGCAGCTTTGCGTGGCAAGAGGTGGTGCACCAGGAAATAGGGTGAGGAAATGCGACACTGTGTTACTTTGTCACGGCCGTGCCAACTGGCAACTGCTTTATGTAATTTTGAAATCCATTAAAAGTTTGGATCAGCCTGCCTGGTTCTGGTGTTTCCGTACTTATCTGCCAGTGGAGTGTGGAATTAAGGTCTTTATTAAAGCAGGTAAAAGATGTTTAAAAAGAATAAATGTAGCTTTATTAAGAACTAAGTAGACAGTAAGCAAGGTTTACAACTGGCAGCAATATGCCTGCCATGCTACCTGTAGAGAGGATCTCGACCCCACGCAGTGTCACTTCCCCACTGATGGCATCACGTTATCAGTATTTCCACTCTCCTCCCCACTGCTGCCTGGGGCAGAAGAGGAAGACGCCCAAGGTTTTGCCAGTGCCAACATCCTGACTAATCTCTTTGCCCACCACAGTATTTTCCAGGGCGTTTCTCAGGTCTAGAGTGCAGTAGTACAGAAATAGTAATAAAAAGTAATTAAAAAACCCCAACCTTTTCGTATTCCTTCCCATAGCAAGGTCACAGCTAGATACCTCCGACAGTTCACTAAGCCTTTATTTCTTCTTTCAATGTGTGTCTACCAGAAGCCTTTGCCTCCTAGGTTATTTGCTTGCAGAAACAGAGGCAATGGCTTAAGATATCAGTTATTTTTATAAAAAGAAAGAAAATATTTTTTAGCTTGGCAGAAGGCCTGGGCAAACTTCAAACATGACCTTTTTTACCAGTTATGGTCTTTATATCATAGTCCATCCATGTTAATTTATGGCAGATGCTAAATTGGAAAAGGCAATATTCTCTCAGCTGTCACATAAAACTGTTTCTGTGCTAAAAAGCCTTTTCTCACTTGGTGGTGGAGCAGCAAATCAATGGATGAAGGACTGCAAGTTACAAGAGGGAGTATGAATTGCAGTGACATCAGGCTTCATCAGCCAAGAATAAAAAAAAAAATGTAAGCAAACATAAACAGGATGCTGAACTATGATACAGAAGTCTGTTCACAGCAGATATATCTTCCCGTTTCATCTTGCCTGCTCTGAGAGCACATGGAGAGATCAGGTACCTCTCCAGTGACTTTTCCAGTCGACGCAGACAACAGAGTCCATAACAGAGACCGCCTAGGACACTGCTTCAGTGCTAGCATTAAAGTGTCCTAAACTCAGTATCTACTATGTGTAGATAGAATATACAAATATACAGTCACTTCCGTCAAGCTTGCCATTTGAAATACTTACAAAGCAGTGCTTGGTTAAAGCCTAGTAGAAAACAAAAATCCCTAGCTGCAGGCTTAGATATTAACTCTCCTTCATTTGGGATCACAAGTGCTGGTGAAGACAGAGGAATACATTGCTTCTTCCCTCATCTGAGAAAAGACTTGTGCCATAGCAAGTAGTAGCTACCGAAATAATTTCATTCGCTGGTCATGTGATTACATGGACTATTTCTCCAAGAAGCATCAGCCTGGCATCAGCTGTGACTCCAGTGCTGATGATGTTCCTTCCTTCCCTGGTTTGTTCTTAAATTTTACCCAAATGGCCCTGCAGACACTTGCTTGGATACAGGCTTCCAGGATCTGCCCCTGGGCTGGGGTCCAATCCTGCTCTCTCTGCTTTTAGAGCTTTCTCAAGAGTGCTAGTAGTCTCGTCCTCAGTTAAAAATGCATTTAGTTGGCTATGATAGCCATCAAATATGGCTGTGGGGCTCATGCTGGGTGAAGCCCTTGTCAAACTTAGATTAAGGAAATTATCACTGATGTCTTGCAGCCAGGGTCCAAAACACCAGTCTGAAACAAAGTTTATGGTTTTGGACAGTTGGTGTAGTGCAGCATGGGTAAAAGCTAAACAAAAGTCTGTGTTAACACTACAAATAACCCAATGTGGACAGGGGAGTTTCAGTCAAAACTCTTTCCCAGGGTTTTAAGTCTCTTTTCCCACATAGCATCCCTCTGTCTTGCAGCCCTTTGGGCCCTCCCACGCCAGTGCACTAATGTGCGGGGCTCTGGGGAAGGCTTGTGTTGTGGGGACTGAAAGATGTCTGCAGAGCTCCTCACATCATGCACAAATGCTAGTTTTAAGGATATGGATATGAACTTTTGGTAGAATAGATGAGCATCAAGCTGATCATAACCTATACAGCATGTTTTGTCCTTGAGTGGCTAGGAGAGCAAGGTCAGCTTTGTAGTGCCACAGTAACATCGCTGGGTTTTATGAGCTTTCATTAAAACAGGGGTAACTTAACTGCTAATATGGATGAAATGGGTCTAATTTTCTTCTACCTACCTAAACTTAGTTAAGAAGCTATTCTATGGGGGAAAAGCAGGATTGCACTAGTGGGTGTGAGAGCTTAAGAAACAGACTTGTAGGGCTTGGTGCCATGGGTGGCACGATCAATAATAGTGGCGAGCTGGTGTATGAGCACAGACCACACTGGCATTTCAAGCATGAGGACAGATGAACAAGCTTCATACCAGAATTTCTCAATTTGCCTAGGAGGTCTTCTACATTTCCATTTCAACCAGTATATATCATTGCAATGCCGTAAGCATGCCAGCATAGCTCTGTGCCTGGCTTAGCATTCCAGAGTAAAACTGGCTTTGCTTCTCTGCAATGAATATGTCTCCCTGATCGATTTACGCTTCAGCATGGAAAATCAAGAAAAGTGGTAATTCTAGTCTTCTGGTTGGTTGCAGCTAACGCCTTCTCTGCTTTTCCCGTATGGCCTGGGAGGAATGGTTTTACTACCATCGAACCATGAGGTGAAGAGAGGAAAAGTAAAGAACAGCTGGGTTTAATGAGCTGGAACAGATGTAGGTATTAAAGCAGTGTGTACACTTGTCATTCAAAGAGTGCCTACATGTGTATAAATGATGAGCAATTTAATTCGAGACTTCAGTTACAGAGTTTACAAGGGGCATTATACCCTGAAAAAGATTCAAAACTTGGTGTCTTAAATTATTTTATTTGCCACAAGCAAGTCCAAAGCCACTTAATTTATGGCAGCATGAAATATGAATCTGTATTTTAATACGTGATGAAGTTTTCATTCTGGACTATGTCATGGTTTCCCTTTACAGCTGTCTGTTCCTCTTCTCACACATTTTATGTCAGGCTATGTGGGTCTTTCCAAGGCAAATTCCTAGAATGCCGGTTAAGCAATCATTTATTCTTTTGAAGACTACTCCAGAGGTGATGCATCAACAGTTTTGAGTCTTTGTGCAGTGCTCCTGCATAGCTGGAAAGGAAAAAGCTTAAATCCATTGAAGAGAAATGCGATAGTTTTATAATTTCAGTGAAAGCATTAAAAAGAAATCATATGTTAAGAGGATCTCCATGCTTCAACACCAATGCAATCTTAAGTGACAGGACCTGGTACTGGGAATATGGAATTTTCTCTGTGGGATTAAAGATGTGAATTTATATTTATGCAGATAAATTTATCTGCTTAATTTTATACTGAGATTAACTATTTTTCATGCCAATAGCTTGACAGTTTCCAGGGTTTAAGCAAGACTGGGATGAAATCATGATGGAAAAACTTTTAATCGGTAATTTGTTCTTTAAATCAATGTTAATTGTTAGTCCTAGGGCTAGAGATTTAATAAAAACATAATGATTATTAAAGATGGCTTAGAGGAAATTGAATGCTCCAAAAAGGTGTTGCTTTTGCGATAATGACAGTTTCTACGTTTAAAATTCAAACCAGTTTTTTTCCTAATTACCAATGAAAAATTACTATTTATCTTCTTTGGATTTAGTCCACAAGTCTTCCCCTACCCTAAAGCAGCCACCTGGAGGCACGTGGGCAGCAAGCATAACTACCAACTGCCCCCAGGTTGACAAAATTGCATGTCTCTGGAGGGGATTTAGCCTGTGAGAATTTGGATGGTCCACTTTGTCAAGGGGCTGGTGCTTGGCAGGCGTTTGCAAGGTTCCTCCTGCCAAGAGATCTTTCCACCAGAGGGTAACAGCTGGGTTATGCCCGACTTCGGAAAAGTACAGAAGGAGCCCTTATGAAGGGCCCATTGTGTTATCCCAAAGGCTTTTTCTTGAGAGTGGGCTTTTGTTGTACCAGGGCATAATTTATTCGAGCTGTTGGGGAGGACACTCATTGAGGGATCTGCCTTGGTATAGCAGAATATTGGGCTAGGTCCAGATTACAGGAGAAGTCCCAGTGACCAAATGGGATCTGCCCTTCGTGAATGTGAAATATATTCCTCAAAGTAACAGAGGTGTCTTCTTAGTGGTGATGCTGAAAATACTTGTGGTACTGGATATTTTTAATTACACTAAGAGTGGCCATTCAGACACTGTAAGGCTTTTTAAGGAAAAGCAGAAGAGTGCCTCAACTCTCCATGACAGTCTTTTTATTAATGGATGGACCTATGCCACACAATGCTCTATACAAAAGGTGACTATGTAAATTACTTATCTCACTCCATAGGTATATTATAAATGATCACTTTATCCTAAAATCATACAAAAATAGGTGTTTTGATTAAGTGTATCAATAAATCTTCTTTCACTGTTTTGCTTTTCTAGCAATAGTCTTATTTTACTCATAAGTTGGTAGATGCCCCAATCCTGGAAACATTCAAGGCCAGGCTGGACGGGGCTCTGAGCGACCTGATCTGGTTGGAGATGTCCCTGCTCCTTGCAGGGGGGTTGGACTAGATGACCTTTAAAGATCCCTTCCAAACCAAACCATTATATGATTCTATGATTCTATATTATGCTGTCAAATTGTTCTTTGAAGCTGCTCTGGAGTAACCAGGAGCCTAATTAGCAGGCCTGTAATGGCTCAGCAAGCTGTATTTTCAAATCCTGGTTGACATCCAATATTCAAGAATCCAAATTTCATTCAAATAATTTTTTTCCTGACTGCACCTCTAGCACATGTCAGAGCTGTAACACATGTCAGTTTCCGCACAGTTTAAAAAATGCCAGTAAAAGGACTTGCCTGCAACTTTTCACCTTTATTCAGAGATAAATTACTGCACACTAAATCCTGCTTGATTAAAGCAGATAAGGAAGGGGAAGGCTCTGCAGGCACAGAGATTTGTGGTATCTCATGTTAACATCAACATAGGGAGTGTCTGGCCTGGGGTCAGAGCCTGAATTTTTGGGGCAGTGCTGGTGCTTACATACGACATCCAAAATGCAATCTTGTTAGGTGACAATTTTAACTTGCTTTCATTTAGAAACAAGGTCCTGGTGCTCGTGTTGTCTTCATGTGGAGTCTGTACGTCTGTAATCCCCCATCTTTTCATTCTGAGTACAGTGTCCAGTTGAAAGCACACTTGACAGTTAATGATCTAAATCCACACTAGTTTCATGGAGATAAGCAGCTGGGTGGAAGGTAACAAACTGTTTTTAGCCTTACTATAGGAATGACTTGGACATGGAGAGTGGAACTATATCGCTAATTTAGAGAGGCCACACAAAGGAGAGGCTTTATGTGTGCCTCAAACGCAGAAAATACTTAGATAGGTATTTTTATATCTTCTTAAACATGAGAGAATCCCCTGGAAATTAATACCATTAGTTCTGCTGCTTTAAGAACTACTTGCTTAGATGTGCCTAATACAAAAAATCCACCAGTCCAACGTATCAGCGACCAAGACAAAATCTCCTTATTGCTTGGTGCTTGTGCTGATGTCCATAAAACACCAGGCAAAGGTCTCTCTCTAAAACCAAGACCTTCAAGTGTCAATGTGAGACCTGATTTTCACCATTCAGGCTGAGAACAATATTATTACCTCTCAGAGATGGACACAGCTTTTCTTCAGCAGTAAGCCTCTTGCTAAAAACCTCATATCAGAGTCCAAAATGCATTAGATAACTAGAGAGAAAAGATAGGTGCAGATTTTGCTGTAGTCTATACTACCGTAAATCAGGAGGAACTCCTCTTGTACCCAGCGGGATTAAACTAGATTTACAGCAGTGTAACCAAAAGGATACGGCCTCAGGGTCCTGAGGTGCCTGGACATAGTCATTTATTTAGTTGTGGGCATTTTCTTCAGATAATTGTAGAACACACTAGTTGTGGCTGCACAGAGGAATAACATAGTAATCTTTATTTTATTACTGTTCCACTAATACTAACATCTGCCAATTAGCACTTTGTTACTGTCTCAATCCCAAGTGGACTCTGCCCAGTACAGTCCCACCGTGGTCTCAGCAGATCCCAAATTCAGCTGCACTGGGCAGCTCCCACACCAGAAGATATTGGGCCATCAGTTAAAGCCTGACTCAAGTACTGTAGCCCTCCTAATCATGCTTTTGAGTTATTTTTATCTGTGGTTGTTTATATGTCCCTGCATGTTGTCTTTAGCTATGTCCAGAAGAAAATACAAGGAAAATGCAAATATAGAGGGATCCCTCTTGTGCACTCCCTCATTCCAGGAATCAGAGGTTTAGGGAGCTGAGCTGGAGTGGAGCTGTTGTACTTAACAGCACCTGACAAACTTATTCATGATTTTTTCTAATCCCGTTTTTAAGTCATTTATAGTTTTAAGCCACTTTTATGTTTTCTTCCTGTGAAACTTTGAAAAAAGGCCCAAATATATCCATCTGGCTGGCAGAGAGGTTCACAGGGTGCATTTCAAAGCTGTTGGGACAAGCAGGTATGTAACTGAAAATTTGCATTCATACCTAGTCACCCAGCCAGGGAATATTTTAGGACAAATCTGATCAAGTACAAGAAAATCTTATCACTCAAATTTCATCAGTTCAGCACTAAAGTCCTTGTGACATAAGTGTAAGGAAATATGAACACTCTGTCAACAGAAAATAGCCAATTACATTCAGCCAGTCACTTGGATTTCTTTCAGTGACTTCCACCCAAATATTGATTAATCTGTTAAAGTTTTCCTTATGGGAGCTGGAAAGATTAAAACCACATATTTTTACCTCTGTTTACAGGAACTTCTCTCTCCAACCCTTCCAGGCAGTACCAGTACACCACCACTGCCACTACGATTTAAAATACTGACAAGGAACCAATAAAAACTACTCCTGTTCTGTGTGTCCCTCGCAGCACAAATTTCTATTTCATATAATCTAAAGCCTTCCAGATTGGTTTCAGTGTTTCACCTTTGCCTTTACGTTGAACCTAGCAGTTTGCTAGTGTATGGGAAATTATAAATTACACTGGTTCCAAGTGGAGAACATCTCTGTTTGTTTCCTGAGGGACAGCAAAGCTGATATTATTTCCTTCTCTATGTGAAGCTGCTGTGTTGCACATCCAAATGGCTGAAGTAGCCATTGGAGTGATCCACGTTTAGTAGCCTGAGAGTGTAATTATCTAAGGAACATTCATTTGAGCATATTAAAGGAAAAAAAAAGAAAAAATACCAGGCAAATTATTATTATTATTATGCACTGTGCAGTGGAAAAAAATACTGTTTCCATCTACAATGCTTCATCAAATTATCTGATTGTTTAGAGGAATCCAAAGAGCACAAACGCCCTTTGTTATAACAGCAACAAAAACCTGCTGGATAAGAGCTGAATGAGGAAGGCTGTGAACTGGGAAGCTGCAGATGTGGACACATATTTTAGGACTGGAGGTGCTCTGCTCTGGTAAAGAGCTGACACTTCAGGGTAGAGCAGCACTTCCCAGGCACATCAGAACATTTCTGCACCTTTGACCCAAGATGATCGCTTTTCATGAGGGCAACCAGCAACACTGAAATCTTGCTGGGAGGAGTCCAGACGGGAAAGATGTGATTCTTCTCTCCATACTCTTCATGACTACCACTGCAATTAATCTGCATTGAATCTGTTGTGCTGCTGGACCTGAAAGGAGTCCATCTGAAGTGTGCTTCTTACAATGGGGTAGTTAACTCGATTATTCTCCCTGCTCAGGAGACGTTGAATCTGTACCATGATTTCTTCTCTCCTAACATCTACGTTATTTCTTCTTATCTTCCAATTATGTTTTTTGATGCCACATAGTAATGAAACATCATGAAGTTCTCCTCTGAAAAATTCTAAACTGCCATTAAATGAAATATTGATAGCTTTTACTCAGCAGATTGAAACCATACCTAGTACAGTAGAGCCCTGTAATAACTTTTGGGGCAAGTCACAAGAGAAGCCTTTAGCTAGGAGTTGTCCTGCAGGTGAAGCCCACTCTTCTTCAGAGCTGCACAAAACTCTTACCTTAGCAAGTCATTTGTGCATAGGAATGGCAAGACTGGTCAGCTGGGCTGGCTCATGGGGAAAAAATAACAAACCAGGTTGAAGTTACATTCTTGTTGGTTGTGCTTTGGAGCTGAAGAGATCTTCCTGTCTCATAACAGTGTATGAAATTCATCCACGCAGGCAACAGGGAACTCACGGATTTTATATCTAACTGGGAAGGCACGGCAGGCAAGCTGTAAGCTGAGGTAATTTGGTGACACAGTTGACAGCATGTTCAGCCATTCTGACCTCATCCAGCAGCTAAGTTGTAGCCACACAGTTAGGTTGACCTGTCAACAACTATTTTCACGAAAGTCTAACTCACAGATTGATGCCGTTTGTTTACTTTCATTCTGCTTGTTATGTTGGAGCAGGAGGAAAAAAATCATATTCCCAGAAAATCCTCCAAAACTAGCTGCATTCCTCACTTGAAATAATTAAGGCTGACCGTTCCTTCTCACATTTAAGAGAATATTTACAAGCAAACTATCAGTTCTTTTATGACTTTCCATAACAATAATAACACTAATACATATTCTATCCTCCTTTATTTTTATTATTGGGCATGCTGATCTCTACTTGTGAATCAAGTGCACACGTCAACTCCCAAAAAAAGACTGAAAAATACACAAAAATTTAAAAATGTTCTTTCATTTCCTCTTTTGTAGATCTTGGTGGACAGACTTTTAATGAGACTGAATTCTGTTTGATTTCCCAAATTCTGTTTGGATGCACCCACTGTGTAAAATAAGAGTAAGCACCCATGAACACGCAGCTGAATCCTGCCCAGAAGTGGAGTACTCTACCACTTCTCTTTTCACTTGGATCCTTTTGAATCTCTGCATGAGTTCAGCAGAAGGAGAGATGAGGCCATTCTTAAAAACAAAAGGCAGAGAGGTGGATGTCACTGTGGCCAGCAAGAGTTTTCTCCTGCGATCATTCTTCATCTTCCACCAAAGAAATCCAAAGTCAGCAGTCTGGAGTCAATAATGTTTCCAGTCTGCCTGTGGCTGTAAGGAACAGGGAAGTTAGGAGGCAGTCCTGCATCCTTGAAACACACAGCACTGGCTGTAACTAGCTTGCCATATCTAAGTCATAGAAGACTCTCTGGAGTTCTGGAGATGAATGTTCCCTCAAAGCAAAACAGCTAGCATTCAGTAGAAGAAGCAAGAAATACAGCAAACCAAAAAATGTGAGGTTCCTTTTACCTTACATTTGCTTATCTTCATCACACATGTTTAGGACACTAGGAAAAGAAATCAGGGTAGCACAAGTCTTACAGACAGGATGATAATGTAGAAAAAAACCAGACACACTTGAATGGACGGGACCAATTAGGCAATCTATACCTGTCAGGAAAGGAACACCCTTACAGCAGGGACGATTGCAATAAAAGCACACAAAAGACTGCTTCTTTCCTCTTCAAATGCAAATAAGACTTGGAGCACATTGTGGCATGTGGCACACATGTCAGGGAAATGGAAGGAATCTGATATTTGCTTAGCTTCCAACAAGAGAGTAGCATTTTGGCACAACCTAAGTGGCATAGAACAGGAAGTGCGAGGTATGAATTTCACATTACCTGCTTCTATTGCCAACATTACATGCTCTGTTACTTTAGTTGGAATCTCACATTTAGAGGGCCGAAAAATGACATTGTGAAATATCCAAGAGAAGAACTACACAAGCTCTGGTTGTTCAGCTGTGCACTAGTTTAAGAAAATGCTTTCTGGAAAATCCATTAAAGCAAATCTGATATGACTTGTCTAGCTGCAAAATATAAGTGCGCTCCACATAGTGTTAGCACAATTAGACACAGTCATCTTTTCTTTGGCACTTAGCTTTTTTTTAAAGCATTCATACTAAATTGGTATTAGTTAGAGGGTTATTCTGGCATAAAAGAGTTTTTATTTAGTTTTATTCAGAAATTTCAACATGAATTTTGCTCCAATGTCGCCTGGATAAATTTAATGGCAAGTACCCATTGACTCTAAGTGGGGAGAGGTAGGTTTTGTAGTTGACCAGTGTTGTCCCAGAAACAAGCACAGAGAGACAGGTTGACATGCCTAAACATATTTAACATACAGGCAAGGTTTTGGATTAATTTCTCCTCCCTCATTTGTGCAGAAAAATTGCTCACTGAGCATAGGAAAGCAGAAGGAGAATGGACGCAAATGCACTCGCTGAACAGAACTATGACCCTAGGAAGTCAGCTGCCATGGACTCAAAGAAGATCACCCAGGGAGTCACTGCACCGTAAGCCACCTCAGGAAGGGCTGCATTTTGTTGTAGAACACCACTGGATTCAATGGATGTACCCCAGCATATACTTGGATCCCCATTTAAATGAAATACTAGCAACAGAAAGCATCAGATCCTTCTGCCCAAACTCCAGTGCAATATACAGGTAGGTGCCCATGGCCACCTAATGCATTTCAAGGCACTATTAGCCTGACGGATTTCCAGGTTTGTTGGGGTTACTTATCTTTCATTATTAAGCTGCTGGAAATCATATAATATTAGCTAATTATTTGAGGGGGGGTGGTGTTTGGTTCCTACTCTATCAGTACTGGTTACTTGACTTCAGTAGTTTCAAGGTGACAACTTAAAAATTAGGTTGGCAGTTTATCCCTTGTTTCTTTCTTTTGTGCCAGTATCAACTTTTACCATTAATCAGCAGTTTTCAAGCAACTTACTTCTTCATTTTGATACTGTGATCGATACAATATATAAAGGCTTTAAATTGTACTTATTTAACTGAGACATCTTTTTTACTGAATGTCATCTGAAATAAAATATCTTTTTCAGCTCACTGCATCCAGTGTTTCTCTGGAACAGTTACCAAAAAGTAAAGAGTCGGCCTTTTCAGCCAAGGTTTCCAGCACTGGCTGACCAGTGCTGCTCAGATCAGAGCAGGCTCCTAAAAGGGCAGAGCAATCCCTTTAATGTATTGATACCAACCAAAGGGATTGACAACACTTTTGTATTTCATCTAGATGTTACGTATTTTCATGTATACTCCTATGCTGTATGAATCCTATGGAAAAGTGCATGTGAGAAAGCAGACTAAGACTGCTTCATGTTTGACTACTTTTCCTAATGGAAAAGTTTCATAAATACATAAAACATGTTGTCATTCCCATCACACTTCTCTTCATATAGCCTCCTGATTATTGCTCTGAGAACTTGATCATTCTCAAGTAATGTGGCCCAGTTACGTGTGTATTTAAACCTCATGTTGATAGAAAGAGTGTTTTTATGCCAGAGTATAGAATCATAGAATCACAGAATATTTTGGGTTGGAAGAGACCTTTAAAGGTCATCTAGTCCAACACTCCTGCAAGGAGCAGGAACATCTCCAACCAAATCAGGTTGCTCAGAGCCCCATCCAACCTGGCCTTGAATGTTTCCAGGGATGGGGCATCTATGTAATGTCACTCAAAAATTACCAGTTTTAGTAAAGTCATTGGTGGCTTCAGCAAATTTCTGATGAGGATCAGAATCCTGATCAGCCATTTTTATTTGTAAGACGGAATTTTAGCAACACAGAGAATGGAGAATGGTTTAGACTTGTATTTCTTTGAGTATAGCTTATTTCTGGCCCCATCTGTGAGACTCCTTTCAGCATAGCTTCCTCCTTTGACTTGCCCTCCCCGCATTTCTAGGACGAGAAGCCAGCAGCTTGATTTCTTTAGATGGAGAGAATGATAAATGTTTGTAGTTACTAACTGCAAGGACTTACAACATATTCGGCAACTGCTGGCTGCTGTTAGATGGTGGGTGGCAGTTTTGGGGCTCTTTAGCCTCCTGCAGCTCTCAAGCTGTTCAAGTGCAATTTGTTATGCTGGGGCTGCATCCATCAGCTCGGGGGGAGGGGGCTGTGCTAACACGGGGCCAACCGGCGAATATGAATATCTAGCAGCAGGAGATCCAGGAGAGCCTGCGGAAGCCAGCAGTGCTGGCTTGCAAAGGAGCAATGGGAGGCCCTGGGAACGTACTGTCATCTCATGCCCACAATCCCTCAACACTTTGAAGTATGTGGACTCTTTGAAGCGTTGTAGGGTTAGGAAGCTGGGTAGCTGTTCCTTCACTTGTATTTTTTATTTTATGACCTCCTTTAAGCCTCTTGAAGGTGCTCTAAGAGGGAGAAAGAGGATGAGTCATAACCCAGTTTCCAGAAAGCTTAGCAACACAACACAGTCAGAACTGCAGGTATGATAAGAATAGTGGAAAAAACCAACCAAACAAACCATAACAGCTATGATATACCTAAAGATAATTGGTCTTTACTGAGGAGTTGTACTGTTAAAGAGTAAAAAAGAGTAAAAAAATTGCATTATTGACCTAAGTATATAAAAGCAATATCTGAAAGCAATGTAAGTAATTTCCCCAGAACCTGATCTTCTAGAAGAACGATTTTACTCACTGAGCTATTGCAGTGATCTATAAACAGATGAGAATGCTCTTACAGTGGATGAGGAAGGTGTATAACGTAAAGCAAAAATCCCCTAGTAAGTCTTGTGACATACTTGAGTACACTCCCCAGGGGCACACCATGTATCAGTGAGATAACACCGATATTAAAGGTGAGAAATTGAGAACACAAATCACAAGCCTGAATAAAGAAATCTCCCCTTGTGAAGCACTTTAATGAGATGAAACTTCCCATCCCATCTTTGGAGTTTATAGGTATTGACTGTGTCCTGAAAGCACTATGAGAGGGGGAGGCAGGAGCAGATTATTAAGAGCGTGAGAAGCACAGAGGATTTAAAACTGAGATGCATCACTACCTAAGAGCACGAATCAATAACTGAAATAGATTCTATATATTTGTGTAAGACTGGGAGAAGAAATCTATTTCTCTGAGCTGATTACCTCTCCTTGGTTCCAGGCAGTTACATGAAAGCCCCACAAAAGGCAGAGCACGGTTGTTAGGTACCGCAGGCAGCGCAGGGTAAGGCGACAGAGACCTTCATCTCGTCACAACTATTGCATGGGAGCTGTCTGCTGTCATAAACATATTTTGTGAGATGCCACAGGCAGTTGCCTCTTTGCTGTGCACTGCTGCCTTTCTCAAATGGTGTGCTCCTTTCTGTGCAGTCATGGCAAAAGCATCTCTCTTATTAGTTTGGACAACGGAGTGCCTGCAGAGACAAACCTGGTTTGTGCCTGTAGCACGGGAGCGGGCTACGAATGGTCCGACATCACCTTAATTCTGGTAGTGCCAATAAACCCAGCTACCGCTGTGCAAGGGATCCGTAGACAGGGACAGCTGGTATCCCCCCAACCTCACATTGTTACTGCAGCTGGAGTCGACATGGTACTGATGCATTTTGCAAGAAAAAGCCTCTTTGGAAAATCCTGGTTTACTGTGTCTTTGGTGATACAGACTTACTGAGGGGGACTACCGTAGCTACTAAATTAATGTAAACTCCTTTACTGCAGGCATGATGGAGATTGAGTAAATGTGGCTAAGCTCACAGTTCCTCTGCCTTCATTTTGAAATGGTTATTCCTTGAATATTTGCTTGAATCTCTGTAGAGTTATCTTAGTATGGTAATACCTGGTCACAAATGTTTGATTTTCACTAAGTTTCTCAAGGAGGCTCTCAGAAGTGGAGATTAATTTGCTTACTGCTAAAAATGATCTTTGGAAAATAAATGATATTTATAATACTTAATCTCTTGTCTTTATACATTGCTAATTTATTTACAAATGGGAAAACAGCATAAAAATAAATGTATTGCAAATATTTCCAGTTTTATAGTGTTGATTCATCTGGTTAATTTTTAACAATCGACACTAGAGAGAAATGTGACTGACCTAAATGAAATTTGATCAAGCAATTTCAATATGTGAACAAAAGCATTATAAGCATAAAACTAAATACAAGTGTTTGAAGTCTCTGACTCATATATTCTCTCTTTAATATGTATATACTTCATGCAAGAAGGTGAATAATGGTAAGGCTTGAATTGGTTATCCTAAGGGCCCTGAGATGTTTAACTTAGCTAATATAGTTGAAGAGGGATGAAATGTGGATATTCTGTCAGTTATTCAAGACTGGGCAAAATTTGCCATGATTTCTTCTGGTTTGAGTGATACAGAGAACAATCTTTAATATTTTTAAAACATTAAGAAACCCAGTCTGGAAAATCAGACCATTTGGGACTAGTCTGTTAACCAGCGCTCTGCTACCTCATATCGTTGGGGCTGAACAGTGAGCACTTGCACTGTGGCGATTGATCTTTATTGATCTGTGGATCCTCACAATTTCCAAGTGGACACAGAGACTCCTTGACCCTGACTGGAAGCCTACCAACAGTAAGAATTATATTTTTAAAAGAATCCTCCATGAACCCACGACAAATAGTCCATGGATAACTAAGGGTCCACAGGTTGAAAACCACTACTTTAAGAAATGATACATGCTCCATTCCAGTATTAACTGGCAATATATCCTTGAATAAAGTTAACCAGTTTTGCTATTTAAATGGCATTCCATAGTCCTAATTTCATCTGTGTAACATAATCTCCCTGGGAATACCTATCTAAATTGTCATCTGCTGCCTACTGTTTATATAACGTGGCTTCTGTATGTATAACAACTCCTGCATTATCTTATTTGTTCTCCACTATCTTCTAATGTGCTTACTTCATTTAGTACAGAATAATGCAATTATTACACTGTTATTATAGTCACATAAGGAGATACCTGGCAAATACTTCAAAATGGCTCAGATCTTTACCTGACTAATTGTTGCAGTACGTCTGTGCATATCAGTGACTGCATTGCATCTGGAATTCTTGCGTGAAACCAACTGAATCATACTCTTCCTGTGCTATGTAGGCTTTTAACCAAACATACGTCTGTTACTCTAATATAGTGTCAGATAAACAGATTAATGATACAGTTGCTAGGGTTTTTCATGTGGGTTTTTGTTGTAACTGAGCATAGGACTGCAAAAATAGAAAGAACTTCACGCGAAGGATGTTGTGGCATATTTAAATTTACAATAGAGAATATTTTTATCACGGCTTCTCAGTAATGCAAACTACCTTTATATTGGAATTACAATGCTAGGTTTAGTAGCATGTCACTGATGCCAATATGTTTTCAAGTTTAAAGAAATATGGTTTTCTAGTCACGTAGTTGGTAAGAATTCTTTACAATGACTGTTGAGGAGATACCTTTTACTTACGTTAAATAGATAAAAATAAATGAAACTAGTTACAGAAAATGGTTAGATAGAAATCCCCTATTCTGACATCTAATTCCTTTGCGTCTGCTGACTAGACACTCTATGTTTCAACTTTTATCTGTGTTAAGTAGGTACTCTATGGCTTGCATGTACATAACGCCTAGATACCTTCTTGAAGTCTATAAAAATAGAAGTTAAAACTGATGCATAAATAAGCTTGTAGAATATCAGGTAAAAGTTCTTGCCATGGAAAGAATTGAAGTGTATAGAGAGACTATATTGGCTGCTCACCATGTTCAATTGAGCAATAGTATTATAGTTTGCTGACAATACTAATAACATAAGGCATCAATCTATAGGCATGGCTATTCTTAGCAGGAGACAGTGAAAACAAACCACTTTGCTTACAGTATTCACAACACTGAAGTATGCCCTTACCAGAGTGGTACAAATGTCAATATGCTGCTGAGCTCCTCAAAATCCGTAACAAGTTATCCAAAGCACAGACAAACCTCCAGGAAGTGTTTGAACATATAGTTCAAATTCCAGTACAGCTCTTTTCTCCAAATTTTGCACTTCTGGAAATCTGTTGCCTCTTAAATTATGGCAATGTCTCTGTTAGAGCTAGGTCTGTCAAATGGGAACATACCCATGAATCACCATGTGCAAAGACCTCTAATGTAAAAATATAGACATTTAATCTACCTGGAGTTTCAAGCACAGATTCCAGACCTCAAGGACTCAGGTGCTAACCTTGGGTGGTTGCCAGTCATTTCAGCTCGTCTTTGTGCCTTGTGCTATTATGATAATGAATTTTATTTGCTGAAGAAGCTACATATTTTAAATCAACATAAACATCCAAATGATAACTGCATGTATCCAATGTATTAGACAGGGAAGAAAAACAGATGAAATAAAGCTTTTTCTCTATCTGATATGAAGATGTAGCTTGAAAAACTTCAGTATTATCCTCAAGAAATTAAGTTATAAAAGTCAGGAACTGGCACAGTATGTTCTCAGTCAGTTAAATGCTGCATATTATTTTAGCACACATTTCTGCTGGCAATTGTTAACCTCAAGCAATAGAAATACATGTTTGCAGAGGAGGAAAGAGCGACTAGGGAATCTGTTTATTCAATCCTATGAAAGCTCTTCTTAACTGATATGCAGAGTCACTATTTCAGAATGAATTATAAAGCAAGCATCTTGGCTGGTTGAGTTTAGTTTTATTTCTGAAAATCACATTAACAGCATACAACTAATACTTGGTTTATAAATTATACACAAAATTAGTAGTACTGTTAGTATAAAACTATGTTTGAGTTATATAATTTTCAGAGAATAAAGGACCTTTACGAGCTCTTCTCTCTGGAGAAATATTTTTGAAATTCAGTAACTGACATATGGTATAAGAATATTCAGTTCAAAGGAAGAAACAAAACCAGACAGAAAACACAGACTGGTTTATATAAGCAGTGTTCCTCCAGTATGGTAGGGAATTCAACCCAACATGTCCTTCCATGTGGCATTAGTATTTTATAATTACTTCCTATGAGTCCTTGTGATCTTGACCGTCTCTGTCTATTGCTCTTACGAAGATACGCTCCATGGTACTGTACTTGTCAGAGTGTTTTTCTGTTTCCAGAAATAATTTGTTCCTCCTTTCAGGCCCAGCACACTGTCTTTCTCAAAGAGCCTCTTCTGGGTGGCCATCTGGAAGCATCACCTCAATATAAAACAGGCAGGCTGGTGGATCTGTGTTGGCTTGCTTCATCTCAGTAGAGGCTATTGCCCTGAAGGCAGCATTACACTTTATTCCCGGACTACATGGCATTATAACTAGATGTGCGAACATGACATTTTGATTGCTAAATTCTGGGCCTATTGACGTTTGTGACAAGACTCAGAGAAAGACCCAGGAAAAAAAAAAGGATAAAGATGCAGAGGAAGGAATCGGCTGAGGACAGGCAGAAATAATGAATCAAGACTCCAGAACTGAGTAAGTGCATGGAGGTGTAATACCATACCTGAAATGAAGCACTGAGAGCCCTCTCTCGTGCAGTGTTTTGGAAGAAGAATGTTAAAGACCACCAGATTTTAAGGGAAGAAATGCGTAATGAAAAGCCAGAGCCAAAGTGCTAAAACCAGAAACCCCCAGACTATGGAGAAATTAGATTTCAAAAGCTCTGAAATGTGAGCCTTTCTATAGTCAGAAAACATGACGGAAAAATGAAAGAAACAAGGGTAAAAGCATAAGAATCCTCCTGGGATCTAAAAGAGTTGGGAGGATCAATGAGAAAAGAAGAACATTGACTTACTATAATTAATATTACAGCCTTTTTCTGCCTGTCTTCATAATTAAAATGTACAACATGGCTGCATTTTTTCCTTGCCATGTATGGTGCTTAGATATAAATCATCTATGGGCTCACTTCAGTGAAACTAATGACATGGAAGTCTGTAGACTTGGTAAGAGGCAGCATTTATAATAAAAGAGATTTGCCTAGTGAAAGGAATACTAAAATGGTTTCGATTGTAATATTATGCCTCTTTGTGTTACTCTGCTTTAGGAATGTGTATGATTGTCACTAGGCATAAGAATCATGAATCATTCAGTTTCCCAAGGACGTCCCCAGAGAACAGTCTCAAATGCAGGTATTTGAGAGTTCCCAGATTACCTGCTGGAGCTGGAGAGACTGATTCAAGGTCTTTAGTGAATAAGTTGTCAGCTTTCCTGAAATGTCATTTAAATATTGTGCTTCAGAGGTCAATCGGAGTTACGCTGGTATAAATTGAGGGTAGTCCAACATACTTGGGTTAACCACCACCTGGGTTTAAAGGCAGATGAAGAAATGTTTGGGTTTTTTTTTAAATAGCTGTGTCACTTTGCTGTTTATCTATCTAATTTAGTAACTGTAAAAGTTAGCACTCTCACCAGAATTATCATCAGCTAAAACTATTGCATCTAGAGTAAGTGTTGAGAAGGACATCAACAAGTAGGGTAGCATCCAAGGATGGGACATTCCTACTCATAGTCCCTTGGTTTCATTTCACAGATAGAGTCTATTTTTTGAGGGGAGGAAAAGAACACAAAGCCTCCCAGTTACCAGATATCTGTTCTTTCATGTTACTGCAAATCTCTTGGACTTAAAAAAATTCAAAATGAGTCTGAAAAAGCAGGGATGTTTTTTTGATTATTCCAAACAGATGGCTTAAGGGGGAAGATGCCACTTTTACTGCTGACAATAAATGTTAAAAAGTTGACTGATCTGAGCATGGAAAGGACTAAACAAAATTTTATCTTAATTTAACTGTGCAATGCAAGCTGAACATTCTTCATGAAATTACTATCAAAATGCAATAAGAGTAAATATAAAACTGTTTTTCTTGTGCATATTTTTAAGTCACTAAGTGCCATTGTACCATCTGTGTGGGGAATGGAGCCCTTAGAAAAATTAATGACCATTCTTTCTTTCCCAGTCGTTTGCTGATGTTATTCAGTGCTGCCATAGAAGTTGATGGAAATTTTGCTACAGATTGTAAATGGAATATATCAACCTCTTTGTGTCATAATGAAGAAAGGTATGTAGAAATGTTGTAAGTTACTTTTGCCTTCTATATGTAAAATGCTCTGTTTACCTGATCCTGTGTCTGATCTTATTAAATAGTAAAAATTCCTATTTAAATCAGCCTTTATTGATTACAGTGGAGTCTTTCAAAAGATATATAACCATAGAATAGTTTGGGTTGGAATGGACCTTTAAAGGTCATCTAGTCCAACCCCCCTGCAAGGAGCAGGGACATCTCCAACCAGATCAGGTTGCTCAGAACCCCATCCAGCCTGGCCTGAAATGTTTCCAGGGATGGGGCATCTACCACCTCTCTGGGCAACCTGTTCCAGTGCTTCACTACCCTCATTGTAAAAATTTTTTTTCCTTATATCTGGTCTGAATCTACCTCCCTCTATTTTGAAACCATTATCCCTTGTCCTGTCACAACAGGACATATTTCACAGAGAAGTATTTTTTCCCATAATGGAAAGATTATGATATATTAAAAAAAATAATAAAAGGCATTAAACATTAAAACTATATTGTCTCCACTGTGTTTAGTTTTTGCTACTTAATTTCTCTTGGCTAAATCTCAGCGGAGAGGGTGATTGTTCTCAATGACTGTGTGATTTTTAAAAAATTATTTATTTATTTTAAAGGACGACTTCCAGTAAACAAAGACAGCTTCTAGGAGCAGGTTGGAGCAGGTTACCCGTGTCCAGGGGCGCCGTTCCCGCAGCTCGAAGGGCTCTGAGGTGCCCCCCGGGGGGGGGGGGTTCCCGGCCACGGCGCGGGGGCTGCGGGCAGGCGGCCCCTTTGCGGGGCGGTTCCCGCCACCTAGCGGAGAGCGGGCAGCCGGCAGCCCCGCCCCCCCGGCACCTCAAAACCTTTCTTGGGAGGCTCTCTGTGCCTAACCCCTCCGAAAAATAAACAAACAGATTCCCTTCCAGCAGCGTTGCCCCTTACAAGCCTCTCTTCTGCCTGACACCTCGCAAAATGTTGCCTGTATTGGCTGCTCCTCAGTGATCCCCATTAATGTCCCTCTCCAGTGCGTTGTATTAAATAAGCCACTTCTGGAAGACATCAAAAGCTGTCACATCACGGGGCCAGACTGAACACAAAGCAAACAGACCCGACCTTGCTGCTGAAGTTGGTAGATGCGGCACATGCCGGCTTCCCACCCGCTTCACCCCGCACCTCTGCCTCCTGCCCGCGACTCCAAATGGCGCAAGGGCCTGCTGCTTCTGCTGCCAGCCCTGAGGAGGGTCTTTTATGTCAATTTTAGGTCAAAAGTACGCCTTTTTTTCCCCCCTAACTGCACCTACTGTGTTACAGAGTCAGAGGAGGAGCTGGGACAGGTTGGTC
This sequence comes from Chlamydotis macqueenii, assembly GCF_036417535.1. Classification (NCBI taxonomy): domain Eukaryota; kingdom Metazoa; phylum Chordata; class Aves; order Otidiformes; family Otididae; genus Chlamydotis; species Chlamydotis macqueenii. The sequence continues at coordinate 133,469,354 of NC_141557.1, forward strand.
CCTTACTCCGTCTCCCTCCACAACCACGAACGGCTGCCAGATGAGGCTGGCAGGGCAGACGGTCCGCACCGACCGGGAGAAGAGGCACGGCTGCAGACAGCGCCCCAGGGGGGGAGGCCGCCGCGGACTACATTTCCCAGGCGGCTGCAGGGCGGGCGGCACGCCCGCCGCCATTTCCCGCCTCCACGAGGGGGCTGCTGGGAGCTGTAGTAGGGGGCAGGGAGAAGATGGCGTCCAAGATCCGTGTGGTGCTGCGGCCGGTGAAGAGTATCGTGGTTCGCTTCTGCCCCTTCGAGTCCAACGTGGAGAGCACGAGGTGAGTGGGCTGTGGGGGCAGCGCCGGCCCCGGGGTGGCCTGGGGCGTGCTTCGGCCTTCGGGCCCGCGCCCGGCGGGGAGGCCTCAGCCGGGCTCCCCGTTCTGTAAACCACCCAGCGCCCTTCCTGCGCCCGGGGCGTGGGTTCTGTACGTTGCCCGGCAGGTGTGAGGGCGGGACTTTTTGCCTTTAATTTTAGTTATTTGGGGAGGGGGAGAGGTTGGGGTTATATGTGCCCGCAGTGCGGCCTGTGCGCCTCGGCATGCCTGGGCTCCGTGCAAGGCCTGGGACACAGGTCTGCTCCCCTCCGCCCGCCCGTGGAAGCCTGGAGGGTTCCCGAAGAGCAGAGGGGGGGGCCGCTCGCCCCAGCCAGCTGCTGCCCAGGTCATCTGCCCAGGCAGATGCAAAACGAAGCCGTTAAAACTGCTGTCCGTGCAGTGCCCTGTGACTCGCTGTCACTGTAGCCAGCAGAAGTGAGATGTCCTGGGAGCAAATCATGAGGAACATGGCAGCATCTGTTGCTCCCTCTTTGGAGAAGAACCTCCTTTTCCCAAACTTTTACGTCCATTGTACTTTAACTTTCATGATCCTGATCTTTGAAGACTTGCATTTATCATGGCTTTGTAACTTAGTCTAGGCAGAACCTTAATGTTTCCAAATGAGAAGACGCAGTGTTTGTCATTTGTCTGATTACGGTAAGCGTTTTGAGGATGCGCATAGCATTCATTCTGTGATGGATTTTTTGGAGGATCTCTGTGCCTAAGCGCAGACCCTCGCATGTAGGCCTGTGCATTTAGCTTTACCAGACTACCCAGGGAGATACCGCTTTCAGTTGCTGAGCCTGTGGGTGAGGGTCTGTCATCACTAGTCCAAATGCTGGTAATGGGACAGAGAGGGGGCAACAGCTACTTGTTCTGTCTTGGTAATTAGCTGTTGGAGAAGTCTGAGTAATTATGCTTCTTGAGTGATACAATTTCTGCACCAAATGATTGTAAAATGTTATTTTACAGTGGCTTTATAGACACATCTACTTTTGAAATGAACTTAGTAATGCAACTGAACTAAAAATGTCTTTAAGCTGTGAGAATGTCAAGTAGATATCATGCATTTCAGAAATCGGCAGGAGACCGATGATGTTAAATAAATGAATGCTGTCTCCAACCCAAACAATAAAACACTGGCAAGCAACCAGTGTATAAAGAAAAATGAAAATTACTTTGCTGTTTATTTTTATTATTGTTACTAACTCAGCTAAGAGAAACACAGAAAGTGCATATGCTGTTTTTTTTTCAAAATTCTTCAGAATATTTTTTATGTGTTAGCGTATAAGAAGTATCTGTTTGGATTTTTAAGAGTGATTAGAAGAAGTACCTGTCTAAAATTATTAAGTGAAACTCCTATTTTGTTTATACTTTTGATGCCCAGCAATATGAAGACATTCAAATTAGTTTTAGAAATATATTTACTGTAATTTCTGTCTACGACATACTTAATTTATTTTCAAATATATTTTCAGAAAATTTCTTGGATGTATAAACCATAAAAGAATCCAGGCCACTAATAAAAACTGTGAAGTGACTGCCGATGTGAGACATGATGGGTCTGAACCGCTTGTAGAAGTTATGTTTGGTAAGGAGCTCATTTTTAATCTTTACAAAAAGCCCTTCCATGTTTGTGTGCTTACAGTGTTATTGTCTTCTCTGTGTTTTTTTTTTTTAACTGTGGTTGCTTTTTTTTTTTTTTGTTCTGCTCCATAGATAGATGTTGTGCAGCTGGGAGGAGAGAAGGGCAAGGGAATCACTAACAGCCTGTTGTCTAGATAAATGTGTATATTTGTCTTTGTACTACAGTTAGATTTGGTGGGCTTAGATCAAAGAACTGACATAGCTTTAGGGTTGAGCCTGCTTTTGTAGTGACATACATGTGTGACCTTGCAGTCAGGTCATTCCAGGGAAGTAAGTGTAGCTCTGTTTTGATGTAAGAATCTGTTCTCTTTCTGTAATTTTTTTTTATGTGGGGTGGAGGCTTCTCAGTCTTGAGAACAGAAAAGTTGAATACCTTTAGTTGCTTATGCAACTGAGTGACTTACTATGCAGTTTGAAGGAACTGCTCATATGGGTAAGACCATACATGTGCAGATGGACTTGCAGAATAAGGTCAACTGATGTACAACAAATTTCTTGGGTTCTTTTGAGGGTACAGGGAGCAGGCAGGGAATTGATGGTGGAAATTTCATCAGTTTTGGAAGCAGCCCAGATTCTAGGCTGTGAACAGATGGCTCTAATCTGCTTTTGTCCTTTTCTCTGGCTGCATCTTCTTTCCTGCTGTGCTGTAATGGACCAATATGTCATGTAGCCCATTAAAGTTTTCATTGCTATTGATACTTGCTACCCTCTCTTCTTTAAACATGTAGCAAATCGGTAGAAGTGTCAAGAGTGTTGAATGTACTTCATTTTGCTTAGGAAAGTCTGGTTATTTCAGTGTTGACATTGCTTGTTTCTCCCTCCCCCGTGCCTCTGTCTTTCCCATCCTTGTCTCTAACTGTGATGTATTAAGACTTAAGCAGTAAAGCTTAGTGTTTCACAGTGTTAAACCAAAACAATTTATTTCACTAATGCCAAGAGCTACAGCTCTGAACTCTTCACTTTCTAAGAGCTGATTGTTTTCCAAGTGAAGAGTTTACCGCCCTTGTAGTTGGCAGACATGGGGCTGGAACTTGGATGCCACGTATGGTATTGCATTATATGGGTTTGAGCATGGCTTTTGTATTTGCAAATCTTGCAAAAATAAATAATTAACTTAGGTTCAATATGTAACTTCTACTGCCTCCACCCTGTTTGAAAGTAGTGTCTCTCAGAATTTTAGAAGTCCTAGTGCGCTCTATTTTTTTTTTTTTTTTTTTGCATTATAACCACCAGATTGTGTAAATCTATTTGTTGTTTTGGCTAAAGAAGTAAGTTAAACGGACCATAGACAACATGCAGCTAAAATGCTGAGCCATATGTGGAAATTATGCCTTCCGGTGCCTTCTGTGCCTTCTGTTAGATGACTTTGAGGGCATAGTATGAGCCATTCTCATCAAACTTGTGTTCTTATTATAGATATATCTAGACAAATGTTTCAGATTTTTCAATAATGCAGTACAGAAATGAAAATTACGTGTGTATTTTGTGCAGTTTAATATATTTGTTTGTTGGTAGTGCATAATCAGATTCTTTGGTAAGTGGAGTACTTTCTAATCAGACAAGATGAACAGAGCATGTGGATTTATATATACAAAACGGAACTGCGCACTAAAGTAATTGTGACTTAGACTTTGACTTCTTAAATTTTTTCCCTTTACAGCTGATGGAGAGCGATTGATAATGAAGGGAGCCAACTTGACGACAATAGAAATGTTAACAGCATTGGGGTCCAGATGTAATGCAAAAGAGCTTAAGGAAGAACAGAAAGGCAAGAAGAAGAGTCCCTGAAGAAGAGAAAAACAACTGTGTTTGCAATTGCGTGTGTTAAAAACAGCAGGCTGCACAGAAGGCTTTTCTCCTGTGCAACAAAATCTGAGAGAGAGAGGTGGCCAAGACGGTTTAACATGCAGCAGAATGAACCATTTAAATGTTCCACATCTTTCCCTGAAGGAAAACTTAGTGGATCAACAAATCTTCTATGCTAGTGGGTCAGAGTGTCTTAAGATGCCTGGATGTGTCTTTCTAAGCAGCTGCCTCTCAGTCGCCTGCATGTTGGACTAATATCACATGTATTTGCCTATAAATGTGAATAATATACATTAGCTATTAAATTAATTTTACACTGAAGACAGATCTCTTTGGACATTATTTCCTACAAAATTTCTCTATGGTGGAATGCAAAATATTATTAGAGTGGTTATTATTTTTGAAAATTACTAAATAGAAAAATTTGAAGAAAACTTTGAAAGCATTCATCATTGACTTAGCTGAGGGACAGCAAGTTGCAAATACAGAGTGGATTTTATAATACTGTATTTATAGTACATCTGTTGCTAAGTCCCTGCCATTGTCTTCCTCTCCTTTTCAAAAAGTATGAAATTTGCTAAATGTAAATTTAGCTCAGCAATTAAAGTAGCAAGGTAATGGGACTGTGAACACACAGCAGAGCTACTCATCTTGCATAAAAGTAGTTAAGTTTAGCTCAAAGGGAAAAAGGTAAGTTAGTTTTTTTTTATAATTGGAGAAAAGGGCTGTCTTTGAAGTGCAGTTTTGTAATATTTTTGTCACTCACTTTTGGGAGATTTCTTTAAATATTTTATAGAGATCAAAGGGAGAGCTTTATTTGGTGTTTATAGCCCTATGTCCAACCCTGTTATTTATTAAAGTAAATGCTTAGGTGTCTGATTTGTGTTGCAAAGCTCTGTGGTTTTGGGAGGGTTGATCTCTCCTCAGGCTGTGCAGGTGAAGGTGTCAACTGCACATGTATTTCACGTGCATCAGTTTTGTTCTACTTCTGTTCATAAGCAAAATGTAATTAAAGTTCCAGTTTTGAGAATGGCAGGTGCCATACCATTGAGAGGCATTAGTTCTGCCTGTTGTTAATCAGATGCCCGACTTCTATGAAGTCTTAGTAGATATCTGAAACTAGTTTTACCTTACTTTTGCCGAGATTTGTAGATGCAGGCTGTACTTTCTGAAGGGCAACATGGTTTTAAATAGCACTGTCACGGTTGTTCTTTGCAACTTCTTTGCCAGGATGCTGAAGTCAAGGTGATATCTTATGTTGGAGAAGTACAGCTGTGTTATAGACGTTTGGTGATGTTTTATGGTGGCCTCCTCGGTGTGTGTGCAACAAATAGAAAAGTGTGAGGTAAGGTCATTGGGGCAGATGGGTCAATGAAATTTAGATGTGGGAACAATAGATGTGAATAACTTAGTCTGGATTGAGAACCTTCTCTGCAGTCTGTTATTCCTTTTTTTATTAGGCCAGCTCTTCTGAGTGGTTTCGGAGTGCTGAGCTCCCTTCTCGTCAAGGAGTTACAAGAACATCTGAAACTGCTGGAGAGGATTTTAAATCCTGTCAAGCTAGAAGAGTATCATAGAAAGTGGACCAAATAGAAATAAGACTGTTGAAAGGACAGTTTTGATTTCAAAGGCCTGTAACATAGCTGTTGAGAGATGACTGACAATTCAGTGGATGAGGTGTTAGCTGATGCTGCTTTAGCTGTGTCTGCTAGTAGCTGCAATTTGCAGTGGTAAAACTCTGATATGTTTTGTGCATGAAAAAGAAGTAGGGGCTAGGTTTTGAATATGTAAGGTATAAAGGAAAACATATAGGACAGAAAAAAATGCTAAAAATGTGTTTTTTCAAGACTACAAGATACTGATGTGATACAAACAAGCAATATGGGCAAGGAGGTGCTCCTCTGGTGATTATTATGCTAATATGTAGAAAATTACTCTCCCTGTCCCATGTAGATAAAGGTACGAATTTATTTTTCAAGCAGGTTAAAGATAATCTTTAATGAATTTCTTCTCTAAGCATTTAGATAACTTTGCTGCAAGCTGTTCATACAGTATCAGTTTCTGCTGATGTCTGATTGACTGGAACAAAGCCGAGCGACCTGCTGCTCTGACATCTTCCTGATGTGCACAGTCTAGGGCTGTGGATGTAGAGGGTATTAAGGTCAGTCATGCAGAACAAAGCGGGGCTGGGTGAGCATTGATTTTGCATGTTATTATTCTCTAGCCCACTAATCTTGATTACTATACCCTACCAAAAATGTGGGTGCTTGCCTAAGTATAAAAGGAACTGAAACAGGCCCTAAAAACACTAGGATTAACTAAGTACAAACACCACATCCATGTAGGGTGTCTGGTAGGAGGTGATGGCATTTAAATGTCTAGCTCTCTAATACCTTGAGATTTAAAACAATTATTAGAATAATCTTAGACTTGTTTATTGTACAAATACCCATTTATTTAGATGTTTTTGTGAATGCATAGGAAAAATATTCCTGAAACAGATGAATGTGCCATTCAGATAACAGTAGCTGGTCAGGGTAATCCCTTTTTAAATATCTGCAGCATTGCTTTTAGGAAAAGATAATGCTATCTGTATTAAAGATTTCAGTAAATATTTCAGGGGGCAGCAGTGTTAGTGAACATTTCCACAGCAAGTTTTAACTATTAGCTGGCCCAAATAAGTTCAAAATTCCAATGTCCTGATACCTTTCTTGCAAGGTAGAAAACAAGTAGAAACATGCTATGAGAGGTAGTTCATGCATGCCAGTGCAAATTCTGTGATTTGCTATTTGCAAGGATCTCAATTCAGGCAATTTTGTGCTACGTATTGTAGGAAAAACTAAGTGCAGTATGGTATTGTTGTGCAAACCCCACTTGAGGAGTGGAAGATGCTTTAAATCTCAATTCTTTTGAAAATGTGGCAATTTTATGTTTTTGCTGTTTGTGAACATGCAAAAGGTGTCATCTACTAATTTCAGAAAATTACCCACAAATACTTGCCCTGTTGGATGTGGAAGAATACATTAGTTTTGGTTGGCTTTTCCTAGTTCTTCATCTCTACTATATATGAATTTTTTAATGACCAAGGAGTTTATATGGTGTAAAGAAGCAAAAAAAAAAAAAAAAAATTAAATATCCTTGGACTATATTTAACAGTTCTCAAGACTTTTGCTCTCAAATGTGTGTTGTGCATGTGTGCCCTCCCTGTGCAGATGTACACACCCCTTGCAGTTTAAGAATTGCTGGCTCACTGCCCACCTCATCAACTACGTGTGCGACCAGTTTCCCTGCATGCCGGGCCCGGCTTCTCCACTGGGTGTTTTGGAGTCACCTTCAGACTGACAGGTCTCCTATAAGCAGTGCCTCTCCCAGCTGCACTTCCCTCCCCTCCCTTCTCCTTCTCCTGGCATAATAGCCTTTTTCCTTCCTGGTGCTATTTGATATCATCCAATCTTACCTTTTCCCCCCAAAGGTCCCAGTCACTCTTTTGAGCCTTTTTTTTATTGTCTGCCAAGAGCTTGCAATAGCTTCAAGCAGCCGAGAAGCTTTGCTCTTGGTAGACCACTACTTGTTCTCTTCTTCCTGCTCAACCTTGCTCTGTATGCTGACAAATGTTGGCACAGAGCAGCAGGAATGGTTAGAGGTGCCACTTTGCATCTGATCATCTTTAACTTAACAATAAATCGCCTTTATATTGAGCTGGCCTTCTCAAGATTTTACAAAACTAAGGCTGTGCCCAGGGATAGGCGTTAGGAGTAGGAGGGCAAAGGAGTTGCCGACCTGTTTTGATCATGTCTCGTTAAGTTTCAAAGTGGTACCTGAAAGCAGAATTAAGGTGTAGAGGCACTTGACTTAAGGCAGTCTCCTCCGTACTGGCAGCGTTGCCAGCAGAGGTTAATAGCGTATCAAAGGAGATCTCTGTGTTGTGCTTCAGTGGATGAGGCAAGTTTGACTTGCTTATATATGAGAAGTACATTTCTTCTAAGAGAAAATAGCTAGAAAAGTAGACCAGCAGACCTGTTTGTGAAGAGAGTGCTCTGTCAGTAAGAGCAAAGCCTGGGAAAGACTGAGTTCTTCATGGACAGGTTTTCACAACTCGGACTGACAGTCCCTGCAGGAAGTTCAGAGGACAGGCAGGAAGCAAAGCAGCAGGTTCCTTTCTTACCTAGGCACTACTACTTCTCTGTTTCTTTGACCCCTCCACCATTTTTCAGTGAGAAGTCAAAGACCTGTAAAAACAGCATGGTCAGCATGCAAACCCAGCAAATTGGTCATCTCAAACAGTTCTTGCACAGATGCATTGAACTGTCTTTTCATTACTGGTGAATCTGAGTGGTTCAAATCACCTGCACAAATAAAAGTAATGATAATTATTTTAATGGAGTTTTAAAAGTCTCTTTTTCTAGGTGGGACTTTATAGAACTTGTCTTCAAAATCCACTTCTCAAATGAATTCCAAAGTATTTACTGGAAATAGCAAATTTAAGAACTGGATGATTAATTCTCCCTTTCCTTCACGTAGCTAGATCAGTATCAAGTTAAGCTGCACAGAAAAGTGCCAGAATCAGTACCAGAAACTACCTTGTGGCAGAAGCACAGGAAAAAAATGGGGAACTGCAATGTAATTTCTTACCTCCTTATAATTTTTCTTCAGCCTAGATATTAGGTATATAAGATCATATCTTGAGAAGGAATCAAGGACATAAACCCAAATACCATGAGGCTTTTCAAGTCTGGAAGAGTAAACTGGCGAGTACCTACTGGTCCTGCATGGTTGCCTGAGATGCCAGAGGCAAGAATTTTTCTTAGAAGGTCTTTTGAACACAAGTCATGTAGTCAACATGCTTGGCAAGCTTAGGGTGTTGTCAATGGGAATGGGATAATAGTAGAAACTAGCTTTAGCTTCCAAATGGTTTTTCCCTAGGTTCTCCCACAGTCCTCTTTCAAGAGGAGGTCTTTTCTGAAAGGTGAGTCAGAACTGGAAGCTAATGCTGGAGTGACACCTCAGAGAGCCTATCGCTTCCCACGCGTGCAGGTGTGAGGAGACTTGTGCTTTTTGGGAAAAGCTAGCCTTCATCAACAGTGCCCTGGGGGTCTCTTTCACACCTAAGCCGTTGTTGCCCCAAGATGAAGTCCTTTGGGAGCCCTGATCTGGTGGACAAGCTCCAGGTATTCCTAACATGCCAGGATTTTGCTCAACAACAGGAGCAGCAGTTGCAGTCCCTTTCACTCCAGCGCTGCTGGGAAAGGCATTGGTACCTGCATCACACTGAGAAGACCCTTCTTCTGTAGAGGATGAGTGTGAGACTCCGCCCTTCAGATTTCTATAGCTGTGATGCTCTTCTTGCTGACGTCCTGAGAATGAAAAGTAGTGCAATCGTTATAACTATAACTATAAACTTTTTTCCTGAGGTTACCTTCGCAGCGGTCAATTAATGTCCTTACTAATGAAACTCTACTTATAATATGCAATCAAAAAATAATGCTAAAACTTTATACACCCCTTCAAAACCCAGTGAGGACATCTGGTAATTTGTGATTCTAAATTGCATAGGCTAATTACTCATCATTGGTAGAAATATTTCTTTTATCATTATTTACTCAAAATCATTTTTCTATTCCTTGTCCTTGCCCTTATGTCCTTATTGTTCCAGACCACATAGGAAGGACAAAGTCAGGATTTTCGTTTGGCTTTATTTATAGAGCTTTGGGATAATTTTTTTCTACATCTGAAGTTTCTAAAAAGCCACGCCAGAGTCTTATCTTTCTGAAAGTCCCCTCTCTGAGCAGGTATCCCCTGCTAATATGCTTTTGTTTTATGCGGATCAAAGGTCTTTCCAGTGCTAAAACTACAGCTATGGACAATTTGTAGTCATCCTGATCTCTTTCTTAACATTGTAATGACTATGCTGATTATCAAATTTTGAAGATAAATAAAAATATTTTTATACTAATGCGTGGATGTTTGCTATTCAGGGTAGATACTGCTGCTAACTGAAGAGGGTTTTTCAAAGCTTCTGAAGGTAGACACAAGCTCGTGTATCTGCAGTCATTGTGAGATGGGCTGGAACTGAGATGAGGTCGTTTTTGTCTGGAATGAGGAAAATGAAGCCTGGAGTTGCACTTTCTGGTCACTGTATGCTCTGGAGCTTTCTCTCCTGTCATTGAGGCAGGGTACAACTGGTGAGCTGCAGTAAACTTTGCCCTCGATGTAAGCGTTTCCCTTTAAACTTGCTCTGAACACGCTGCTGACAGCGTAGAGGACATACGCTGAGGTTGCTGCCGCGTTAATTGCATTATAGTAATGCTTTGTGGCATCAGCACGGATTGGGGCTCCGGCTGGCTCGGCACCAAATGCAGGCACGCGTGAGTCTGCCTGTCCTCAGCAGCCGGCCACCCAGAGCACATGCAGCATTGGCCAGATGCAGAGCAAGGACTCCTTGGAGCCATGCTCCTTAGACTAAGCCATGCTGGAGAGTAAGACGGCTTTGTGTTGACTTGAAAACTAAGCTGTATTGCACAAAGCTCATTGATAAAACACAGGTAATGAGATGCTGATACGCTAGAAGATCTTGTGCATATTGACATATAAATGAAAACTTGCAGGTTCATGTGTTGCTTCATAATCCCTGGTCTAATATTGCCCAAGCAAAGAGCTCCTGAGTAAAGCTTACTTAGGCCAGCTATGCAACCATAGCACGTGTTTCATCATGTCTGCCCAGCGATGACATGGCTGGGAAGGGAAAACCACACTTGTACAACAAGGAAACAGAAACAAAGCTGTGCTACCTATGCAATTTTTCTCATCCATGCCTCGGGGGTGAGTAACTATTATTCATGGACTACTTTTAATTTGTTTCACAGCTAGGGATAGGCTGAAGAGTAAAATTTGGGCTGTGTTGTCCCATTTTCCTAGGAATTTTTTAAGGCTTTCTTAAGAGGTAATCTTGTCTAGAAGAAGTCTGCCACTTGGAGAAGGTACTGTATATACACGTTATGTCTGTGTACTAGAAGGAAAGCGAGATCCTCCCTTCTACACAGTAAAGCAAAGTATAGCCCTATCAGATTGCATTCCTTCCCACTTAAACATCTGGGCAGTTTAACGAGTGAAGGTCTAGGGAGAAAGTTACCCCTCCTGTGCAGCCTGATCAGCAAAGTGTTGCAGACGAGGACGTGCTGCTCCGCCCTGCCCAAGCAGCAGGTATTATGACTCCGAAAGACAAAATACGGCTTGGCTTGCATGCAATGGGTAACACGAAGGCTACGTGGAGAGAAACCTCAAACGCTGCTGGCCACAGCTTCCCAGCTCTCACGTCAGATGAAGCTTCGCTGCACGACACACACTTGCCCAAAGGAGTAGAACGAAGGTCTCTGTGCGCTCTTTTGCCTCAGTCCTTTGCTTTGCCCTTGGTAATGAAGGACTGTAATATCCTCCCCTCCTACGAGGCGCAAGGGCTTGGTTACCTCGGGAAAACCTTCGCTCTGGCAGCCCCAAGCTGCCAAGGTGGCGGTTGCTCCCAACTGTGGCTACGTGCTTGCCGTGCAGCCAACTTCCACGGAAAAAAAAGTTACATTTCTCATTGTTAATTCAATTCTCCTCCTGGACAATGTGTAGTCTAACATGGAAATGAGCAAAACTTCAGAGAAATTCGGCTCTCTGCGCTGAAACAGTAATATGTGGCACACGGATTCAAGACTTTCCATATGAATACATGTATTTGCTGCTTCGCTTTGGGCATCTCTAGAGAGGAGACTACACACAGAAAACATATCTGACCATGATGTCAGCCTCAAACCAGGCAGGGATTGAGATTTATAGAGACAGCCCTGTGGCCCAAGCATCTCTGAGTATCTGACCTTTTTATTCTGTCTCTCAAAGTAGGGAGCTGCATTCCCTAAAAAGTGTGCACTTTGAAATATTTGATCAACACATGTGCTTGTACTGTCATAGTGAAAAAAAAGCGTGTATTCTGTAGCCCAGTCTGCTTGTACCTTACCTGGAGGGGTACATCTCTGGCCCCTCTAGTTACCTTATTTGCTATGTGAGAGACCACAAATTTCAGCACTATCCTGTTTCAAAGAAGTTTTGAGATGCGGCATTGGCAGTATCACAGCCAGTAATCTCTATCTCCAGATTAATTTGCAAAACATTGGATTTTTCTAAAAATTGAGAGAGATTTTTCACTGTATCCCAACAGCCTGCATTTCAGAAAAGAGAGATAAGTTTCTCTTTTTGTCTTACATCTCATATGGACTTACACAACTAGACCTAAAAAATTTGCAAGGAGAATGAATCAAACCAAATGACTTGTGAGAAGATTCAAAAACGTAGCAACGTTCTTCTGCACAGGTAGGCAGCTGGACCTCCATGTGCTTCAGCTCCAGGAATACTGTCTCACCACTAGATGGGAATAGTGGATTTTACATGTTCTGCTACATTAGCAGCACTTATACCTGATGGCTATTTGCATGTCATAAGCCATCTGCAGGCAGCACTGCAGAAATATAGATCCAAAATTCTTTGCCAGCATACGTGGAGTAAAGCCAAGATTTCTATTTCTAGAAATTGTCCCTGTTTTACAAGACTGAAGGCTTCCTAATTCCCGAAGAACTGTTCTGTTTGATCTGTAATCTAATTGCTTTTCATTTACCCTTTCTGTAAGGAACCAGAAAAGCACTGCAGGAGGGACAGCTACCACGAATTAGGTAGCGAACATCAGCCCAATTTAATATTTACTCCAAAGTCTCTTGCGCAAAACAAAACAAAACAAAACAAAAAAGATAAAAGTGGAAGGAAGTTGAAAGTCTTGTGTTTCAATGCACCTACTTAATGACAAAAAAAAGCAACGTGGCTTGCTGCCTTATGAGCAGACGCCGTAGCGTTGTTTGCATATTAAAAGCAAACACACAGTCAGAGAAGTGGAAGGCAATTAAAGGCAGCTCGGTAGGGAAGGATGGTTAAACAGAAGGATTTTTAAAAAAATCTCAGTTGAAAAATGAGCTGATTGCTTAGCGTATGACAAATCTGACCTTTTCTAGGAAGTATTGAACCTTCAGACTGACTCAGTTTAGCTCTAAGAAGTTGCATCAGTGCAAAGCGTGAAGAGAAGCATCCTCCTTGCACCAAAACACTTGGATTCACGGCACCTTCTCATGTTGTCCTTGCTGTCTTCTCCGGCTCTGACACCTCAATCTCAAACTCCCCCACAACAGTACTGGCAGAGAAAAAGCCACAGCTGCTCCATCAAAAAGGCACTAGGCGTATCTTCAGATTTTTATTTTTCTAGTCAGGAAATAGGAGCTCTGGCTTTCATCCAGTCTGACACAAGGCCAAAAGAGGCAAAGATTGGTGTAACGCCAATGGTGGAGCCAGATCTTGGGGATACATTGGAATCAGGATTTCTGTTGGGACTTAGAAATAGCAGCTTTCTCACTGAATATGACAGTAAACTTCTCTGCTCACCTGACAGAATCTGGTCAGGGGGGCCCTGGTAACAGCATGTATTTTGTAACGGTGCTTCCGCGCCAGGGTGCAGCAATGGCAACCGCTGTATTTTCTTTGAAGAAGCACGAATTAGGGTATCGCAGTTCGATGGACCAAAAGCAAGGTTCTCAGTCTGCACTTTTCCAGTGCTAAAGCACAAGGTTGCATTCAGGCTTTGATTTTTCCTGTGTATTGCAAGTACCAGCATTAGTTCTGTATTTTAGCATCACAGAACCACAGAATAGTTTGGGTTGGAAGGGACCTTTAAAGGTCAGCCAGTCCAACCCCCCTGCAAGGAGCAGGGACATCTCCAACCAGATCAGGTTGCTCAGAGCCCTGTCCAACCTGGCCTTGAATGCTTCCAGGGATGGGGCTTCCACCACCTCTCTGGGCAACCTGTTCCAGTGTTCTACCACCCTCAGTGTAAAAAATTTTTTCCTAATATCTTATCTGAATCTACCTCCCTCTATTTTAAAACCACTACCCCTCATCCTATTGCAACAGGCCGTCCTGAAGAGTTTCTCCCCGTCTTTCCTGTAGGCCCCCTTGAGGTACTGGAAGGCCTCTATGAGGTCTCCCCAGAGCCTTCCCTTCTCCAGGCTGAACAGCCCCAACTCGCTCAGCCTGGCCTCATAGGAGAGGTGCTCCAGCCCTCTGATCATCTTCATGGCCCCCTCTGGACTCTTGTTTGCTCCCCAGTCCCTGTGTATGCGTAACAGGTCTGCTCCCAGCTCAGCACCAAGCTACACCGGGGGATCTGGGGGGATGCGGGAAGGCCCGTAACCACTCCAAATAAACAGTTTCGGGATGTTGGCTCCATATGGCTCTGTCGCTGCGCCATACGATGCGCCATGTTTGCTTGCTCCTGAATTATCCATAAAAAGCAGGATCCATAACAAATGGCGTCATTCAGGATTCGGTGCCCCAAACTGCACACTTCCCTGGGGTCCCAGCCCTGGAGATCGGTGTTGGACCCCGCAGGGGCCAGCGCACAGCGTGCCGGGCTCTTTCGCCACGGTAGGCGCCCGGTGGTGCTCACGTCCGAAGAAGCGTGAAGGCTGTGCGTGTGTGTGCGCACGTCTGTGTGTGCGTGCGTACTGTGTGCGTGTGTCGTGTGTGTGTTTGTGTACACGCATGTGTGTGCGTGCGCGCGTGTATGTTTCGTGCATGTGTGCTCTTGTGTGTACGTGTGTGCTCTTGTGTGTATGTGCGTGCACGTGTGCGTGCCTGTGTGCATGTGCGTGCGCGCACACAGCACGTGTGTGTGTGTGCGTGTGTCCGCGCGTGCGTGTGTGCCTGCGTTTCTGTGTCTCTGTGTGCGTACGCGCGCGCACACGTGTGTTTTTGCGCGTGTCTCTGTGTGTGTGTGTGTGTGTCTGTGGGTGCGTGTGTCTGTGTGTGTCTGGGTGCGGGCGGAGGGCGGCCCGGGGCGCGGCGTGCCCGCTCTTGCCGCCGCGGGCGGGACTCGCCGGGCGGGGGCTCGGCGGGGCCGGTGGCGGTGGCGGCGGCGGCGGGGCGCGGCGGGCGCCCCATTGGCTCTCCGCGCCGGCACGCGTCGGCGGCCCCGCTATAAAGGCGGCCGCGGCCCCGCCGCAGCCGGTTCTCCTGCATCCTCGCTTTCCCGGGGATATCGCCAGCCCCAGCGCCGCCGCCATCATGGCCATCGATGCGTTTTTAGGCAAATGGTGCCTCATCTCCAGCGAGGGCTTCGAGGAGTACATGAAGGAGCTGGGTAAGGAGCCGGCGGCTCTCCACGGCCGGGAGGGAGGGATGCGGCCCCGGGGAGCTGCCGCCGCCGAGGCTCTGTCCAAGGTCCGCGGCGGGCGCGGCCCCGGGGCCGGTGCGCGGCCCCGGAGCTGGGCCGGAGGGAGAGGGGCGGCCCGGCCGTGAGCTACGGTGGGCGGCTGGGGCGAGGAGAGGGGGGTGATGCCGGGATGCTCCGGCATCTGGCGCCGGGGAGGGAGCACCTCCCGGGAGCAGACCCTTCCTCCCGGGGCGGCTCCGCGTCCTAAAGATGTCGGGACCCTTCTCCGCACCGTCGGTGCTGGCAGGCAGGTGCTGGTAGACACATTCCCCCTCCCGCCGGCTCGGCCGCCGGTGCCAGCAGCCCAGCTGCCGTTAGGCCGCTCTGCTCCTCTGTCTGCGGGTAAGGCCCGGGGCGGGGGAGCGGGTGGCGGAGGCTGGTGGCCACCGCTGCTGCCGGGCCCAGGCCCGCAGTGGCCACAGGGAGCCCGGGCTGCCATCCCGTGAAGTCACCTCGGGTGTCTCCTCATGGGGATCCAGACCGGATCAACGGCCCGCAGGTAACTGGTGGCGGAGAGCCCTGCCGGGGGCTGGCTGTGTGCTCCCCGGGTAGCGCCCTCGCCTCAGGGGAGCGTCCTGGCTCGTCCTCCCCGCTGCCAGGTCGCCCTGCATTTTGCAATGCAAAATGACTGAATCAAGAACAGGCCTGACACCGGGAGCCTCCTCTGCCCGTTCAGATTTACCGCTTCCCTGCGAGCATCCTGGCCAACAGGTGATGGGCACCTTGCAGTGTCTCTGTAGCCCAGGAGCGATGATTTTTCTGCCGTTTATTCACTGCCGAAAGCTAGGATACGTTCTCAAGAGGCGGAAGATGTGGCCTTGAGTGTCTTTGGAGGGAGGAGAGGAAGCAATTCAGGTCTGGCGCTCTTCATGTAAAATACAAAAGGCATTGCTGCACTTACGCTCTGGAGACCGTGGTGGCCATAATTGCATTTTGTGAGAGGCCTGCCAGTATGTGATAACTATGATGTGAGAAAGGCTTCTGGACTAAGCCCTTTGTGAGGCTTTGGAGGAAATTCAAGAATTTTAAGCTCAGCTCAGTTCAGCTGTGGATTAGGATGCCACAGTGCTCACGTCTAGCAGCCGGGGCTTGGCACTTGCCAAGTTGCAACTTCAAAGTAGAAATTATGTGCTGCAACTGCAGAGCACCTCCCGTGTGTAGGCAGCAACTGGGTGTTGTTTGTTTGTTTGTTTTTAGATCGCAATCTTAAACCACTCACTTTTCCTTTTTTTACAATTACAATTTAGGCACTTAAATTTACTCCCAAGTCATGCTTTAGGAGCCAGTCCTTTATTGGATCACACCCTCGCTTGACTACTTAAGAAATTCTCTGCCTTTGATCATATTGATGTACCAGAAATGAGATTCTGCAGATTCTGCACAGTCTGTTTAAAAGAACACTGGAGGATAAAGACGTTTGAATTTCACTCTTTGCCATATGGAAAACATACGTGGCTCATCTCTGTGTAGATGGATCTCGAGGCGTACGTAGCTGAGCAGACAACTCACTGATTGCTCTGAACTGGATGACAGCAAAGGGGTTGGGGGGGCGTCACTGTGACAATTTCAAATTCTGGTCAGAAAAGCTGGACTGAGGAGGACTAATTTTTGCTCTGCAGGCTCATGGTTAAGGCTCATGCCTGGAATCTTAGTTGAGTCTGGAGAAGTTGAGGCTGGGAAGTACTTTGTTATTTCCACCTCCCAAGGAAACTGTAATCTGTGCTTTGTGGATTCAGCCCTCCCTGAAGTATCCTGTACGCTCCAGGAGAGTGCTGTGCTGTTACGTGACAACATTTTTAACTGCACCAGAGCAGAGCCCAGACACTCACTGACTCGGTGCCACTTTCTGCTCCGTTTGGTTGGTTATCAGTTCTTGATTCTGATCTGCACTTTCCAGTTTGATGGATTCATGTTTGTTGCCTGACTACTCTCTTAGTCGTATCTTCATCCTTCAGATCACAAAAACTCCAGCAAACCACTCAAACAGTGTGGGCAGGGGCTGAGGCAGGCTGAATCTTTTCTGTTGAAGAGTTTTGAGGGCTGCTGTGTCTAGATGATGAATTTTGAGTCATTCACAAAGCTCGCTTCTCTCACCGTCCTTTTTTTTGTTTGTGTGTTTAACTTCTCTGTGAGCGCTACTTTGAGCGATAGCGGCTTTCTAATTCACAAGTCCATACTTTGGATACAGAATGTAGAAGATGAACTTAGATTAAAAATTGCATGTTTGCAGTTGCGTACAGGGGAAGGGAAGAGTGTTTTTTGAGCGAATTGAAATAAATATGCAGGTGAATTAATTTGTAAATTAAAAATCTGTAGAATTTTTTAAGTGTTCAGAACTTGATGGGAGTATTTTTACATTAGGTTAAGCTTTTATGTTTGTTTTCCTGGTTAGTGTTTATTTGTTTGTAAGAAAACAATGCTGAGTTTTGGGACATCTTCAAGTCCTCTAGAGAGCAAGATAGATTTAACTTTAGCTCCCTGAGGAAGCTAAAGAATAACCCTGCAAATAAGCTATTTTTTCCTTCCTCATCAGTGGATAATTTAAAACATCCTCTTTCTTTGTGGCTCTTGAGCTTTGATTCTCAAGTGTACTTAAGTGCCTAATTAAATGGGAATTAGGTATTCGAATTCTTGTGTGCCCCTAAGCCTTAGGGTTTAACTGACTTTGTGACACTCTGTGCCTCTCGCCTTGCAGGTGTGGGTATGGCCATGAGAAAAATGGGAAGCATGGCCAAACCAGATGTTTACATTATTAAGGATGGGGACACAATCACCGTAAAAACAGAAAGCACCTTCAAAACTTCACAGTTCAGCTTCAAGCTTGGTGAGAAATTTGAGGAAAATACATTAGATGGCAGGAAAACTCAGGTCAGTATACTAGACTTCCTACTGAAAAACCACAGTTCTTTGGGTGTTTTACAGATGGTGACACTATTTAAAAGTCAGTTTTGGCATCCATACTAACAATGCTTTATTTGATGAACAGCTGTCGCTGTAAGTCTCATTGAAATAAATTCTTTTTTTTTTGTTCCTGGATTAAGCAACTTCCAAAGAGGGAAAATGCTGAAACCAATAATGTCTTGTGTATTTCGTTGTTTTCAATTTGTAGCAGAAGCATTGTGTTAGTAAAACTAACAGACCTCTAAATCCATGGTAAAGCCAAATGCCACTTCATTTAAAGCCTGTGGAAAAAATCCCATTGTTGTTTAATCAGAGGCAATTCAGCCCTAGGGGTTAACCTTTTCGGTCAGTCTCGTATTTGCATAACAAGAGAGCCTGGTTCGCAGTGGGATAACAGCCACACAAGGCATACATGTGAATCACAGTCCCTAATCTCCAGTTTTGGAAGGCAAAGAGCTTCTCCCTGCACCAAACAGGGTGAATAATAGAATTGTTTAGGTTGGAAAAGGCTTTTAAGATCATTTAGTCCAACCGTCAACCTAGCACGGCCAAGTCCCACTGAACCATGTCCCTAAGCTCCACATCTACACGTCTTTTAAATACCTGCAGGGATGGTGACTCCACCACTTCCCTGGGCAGCCTGTTCCAATGCTTGACAACCCTTTTGGTGAAGAAATTTTTCTTAATATCCAACCTAAACCTCCCCTGGTGCAACTTGAGGCCAATTCCTCTCATCCTATCGCTAGTTACTTGGGAGAAGAGACCAACACCCGCTTCACTACCACCTCCTTTCAGGTAGTTGTAGAGAGCAATAAGGTTTTCCCTCAGCCTCCTCTTCTCCAGGCTAAACAACCTCAGTTCTCTCAGCTGCCCCTCATAAGACTTGTGTTCCAGACCCATTATATTCCTCTAAAAGGAGGTTAAACACAAATAAGCCCTCAATTTGTCTCTCTCATTTCCTCGTGTGAGTGCTCTCTGTATACCACTCCCGCTGGTCAGCCACACACTGGCGATTCATCTATTATTGCAAGATCAGATAAACGTTACACAAAAGCTCAAAGTCTGCGTACAAAGAGATGAACAGAGAACGTCATCTGCTCTTGTTAACTGAAATTGTGCATGCTGTCAAAGGCCTGCCGGATGCAGGAATGTGTCAGAGCAGTGAGTGAACAAGCTACTGTAAGAAACGGATCAATAAAAAACTTAGGATAATCTCCTGGCTTTGTAGATGTCAATGGCAAAATTACTGTTGAGTGAGCTGGGGTGGGAATTTTTTCCTTTGGAATAAGGTGTTGGAAAGCCTCAGTTTCCATCAAATGTCATGGGTAAAATATGGGTTCTTCTTTCAGACCCTTGTCAGCTTAAAAGATGATGGATCATTGATTCAGGAGCAGGAATGGGATGGCAAGAAGACCATAATAACACGGAAACTAGTGGATGGACAACTGGTGGTGGTGAGTTCAATCTCGCTTCCTGATCCCTGAGTGCTGCTGGCCAGTAGCCTGAAAACTAACTCTAAAAGATCTTTTTCCTTGTAGCCTGTACTGAGGCAAATTCATAAATCCATCTCTTTCTCTTCTAGGAATGTGACATGAATGGTGTCAAATGTACTAGAGTCTACCAGAAAGCATGAGGACGTCTTCATGTTCAGTAGGAATTTGCTACAAACAACTCAGTTCAGTGGACAGAGCTCCTTTACACTCCGTGTTTTCCTTTTCCCTATTTTCTAGTATTTCAATGGACTGAGTAGCTGAGTGCAATCCTTTTTAAAAGCCGTGATGTAATTATTATGTAACTATTCTGAACTTATGAGGCTATTAAATAAAATTATCAAATATATGAAGTGGAAATGGTGTTACTATAGTGGCATTTTAAAGTGAGGTTTTATAAAAACTCAGTTTGGTTTTAGGCTCTACTACAAACTGCCTTCAGTTCAAGATAATGTGGCAAGAAACAGTTAATAGCAAGCTGAATTTTGACCAGCATCCTTAATGGCTAAGGTAGTAAAATCTGAAACAGAAAAACCACTCACAGTTCAAGCTCTAGAGTTGTTTCTAACTTGCGTATTACAAAGTAAATAGAATTGGGTGGGTATAAAGAAGAGATAAGCTTTGTTAGTGTTTAAGTAGAGGAATGTATTTGTAGGGTTAGTTTTTTTTTTCATGTTTCAAACCCACAGATTTCTTATCTGAAAAAAATATATACTGGTGAGCCAATAGACATGATAAACTTAAGCAAACACATACATGCTTTACTGAAAGGAAGCCTTATTTTGAGAAGACTCTTTGTTTTCCTAGTAAAATTCTTATTTCTCGTCTAGTGACATTCTAAAAATTCTTAACCAAAGTCTACTGAAATACTGCCTAAAACTTAAAGCTTCATTATTATTTTTTTTTAAACTGGCTTGAAACACCTAGCAATGGAGTTTGTATGCTTTAAAGTGCCATAATAAATAATCAGAAATATCAGTGTCTTGAGTATTATTTTTACACTGGTTGGGAAATAGAGCCTACAATACTACTATTCTTCCAAAGAGATGTCAGATCAGATAAAATTAAAAAGGTTTAGGTGAATTTCTGACACGTCAGACAAACATATCCTAAAAGTGAAACTGTTTGGTGACAGGTGATGGGGAGATTTCTGTCTGATTCAGAAGCCTGAGGGATCATGCAGTCACAAACTTCCAGTTTGCAGCATCAGTTGTTGCAGAATCCATTGCTACTTCAACCCTAGAGATATTTTAGCTGCTCAGTGCATGTATCATATTACTGAGCTTACCCTAATAGCAAAAAAGTGTTCTTCCATGTTTGTCCTACCAACCGTGGAAAATTACTTTTCCCATAATGTTGGACCATTTCTCCTTTTCATAATTTCCTGACTATTTATGAATCGTCCCCTTTACCCATGCCATCTGAAAGCGTTTATAGCTGGAGCATATTTCTTGCAATTTTTTGTCATGATCTGTACAAAAGCAAATATTTTTCCTGGTCCCCTAATGTCTCCTTTTTGAGTTGGCCCATCTTCATATCACCTTCATTTAGTACTTTTCCTGACTTTAATGTGAAGATCTATGCCATATTCTTATATGGGACATTAGAAACAGGTTTTTTTTTGGGGGGGGGGGTTGTTATTAGAGGAAGGAATCTCCCCATAGAAACAACAGAAACAGAAAGCAAACTGATCTGATGAGGAACCTGGTAAGTTTACGATCAG
This sequence comes from Chlamydotis macqueenii, assembly GCF_036417535.1. Lineage (NCBI taxonomy): Eukaryota > Metazoa > Chordata > Aves > Otidiformes > Otididae > Chlamydotis > Chlamydotis macqueenii. The sequence goes on from NC_141557.1 coordinate 133,490,560, forward strand.
AAGTACACTAAATAGTAATAGGAGAATGGGTGCAGCAGTCCATGGCATGATATCGAAATCCTGCCTCCCTTCCAAAAGAAACATCATTACTGCTTTAAGCGGGACATTATGCCTTCTTTTGGGTCACTGGTCTGTCACTTACTGCTGCTTGTTTACTCTTCTGATACTGGGTAGTGTTAATTGTTTATCTTTCATTTGAATGGAAAAAGCTTCCAATGTCTTTTATAGGACATCCGTTTTTATTACAATGAGATCACTTCTTGTAAAACAAAAGGCAGAAGAGTATCTTTTTAGAGCGATTTCCTTTGGAAACAAGGCTTATAAAGTCTTATTTTTGTGTGTGCTCTCTGATTACAGCCACATGTGAAGGAGAGGGTAGAGGTTCCACAAAGATAATTATTCTTCCACAAATGTCATGCAAATAGGCAGCCTGATGAAGGAGACAGACCATTAAAGTGCTTTGATGATGGAAAGACTGCACATGAAAGTGACACTTTGTTTGACATTAAATGGAAGAAAAACATAAGCCCTCTTGGCACACATAAGAAGTTATCTTAAACACAAAAGTTGACCAACGGTAAGATGCAGATCAACAGGAAGTGGGAATTCTTTAGAGCTAATTCTCCAGAACTACTGAGGCGCACGTATTTATTTGCTTTATTTTGATGTTAGCTTCAGTCTGTGTTACTGGTAACTTCGGTGTACGTGTCCTGTGACCTGGAAGTACCATATATACGAGCTGTTTGTTTTAGATTAGACCGTATACTTAAAATGACAATTGCTTTATGGTGCTACAAGCCAAGACTTAAAATGCTCAAGACTTGAAAATGTAATACATTTCCAAATTCCTTCTATTCGTTATTATACAAGCCAAAAGTTTTAATCTTCGTGAAGGGTGTATACTTTATGTTCTCATCAGTGTAAAATAACCAATTATCCTGAGATTTGAATAACATTCTGTAGTTCACTGTATCATATAAGATGGTGGAAAATAAGATTCCCCAGAACAACTGAAAAAGAAGAAATTATGCATTATCCAGCCAGGACTGCTTTATAATGCTACAGAATTACAAAATAAGAAGACAAGTTTTGTTGTGACTTTTTAGTGCATATTTTTGAAAATATTTTGGAGGAATAACAGAATCATGTTCACCAAATGGAAGCTGCAAGTACAATGTGTTCAAAGAGAAGCAGTTTCCATATCCACTCCCACATGTTCATTGGAAGTCATGCATAGTGTCCCACTTGTGTCTTTGTAGCTCACTGGCTTCTCAAATTGATGTAGATCTGATGTTTCCATAGAAGTGGGTTTGGGAGTTTTGTTTGGGTTTTTTTTTGGGAATCTGAGTGGGGTTTTTTTTGGTGGTGAACTGGGGTAAAGGAGTAGAAAATGAAGTTGTTTAGCAACTTAGATCTGATATTCTACCATATTAGGGAAATCTCTTGTCTGAGGTTTCCAGGAATACTAATGAAACGGCATCGTGCTCTGGGGAGAGCGTACTGGCTCTCTACAGCGCTCAGACTATCAAAGATTTTCCTGTTATGGTTTGGTTACATGATTTATTTCAAAATTGTCCTACTCTGCCTGCAATCTCTGCAATTAATACTGGCCTTTCCTCTTCCTCTTCGCTCCCTACCTGCACTTCAGATCAAAGATTTTCAAAAAGCCAAAGTCTGTGATGGGAATTCTCTCCATTTTCTGAAGTTATGGTCCCACAGTTAGCTGTCAGCTGTCCTAAAATAAAGCTCCGATTATTTCTTCAAGTGTGGAGGTCAGGTGTAGCAAGATAGTAATGCTATGCCAATGGCTACTTGGGCAATATTAACTGTGAGACTCAAACATCCAAAAAGAAAATGAATCTTTGAATAGGCACTCTATATTTTTTTTTAATGTTAGAACCTAAAAATGTAGTACTGTTGAGTCTAGTGAGTATGGACATTAAACAACCTTATGTACTTCTGTATAATATTGTGTCCAATATATTCTATTGTTCATAAAGCAGTCCATTCAAAGTAAGTCTTATTAAAGTCAGATACTGAAAATAAGTGCCCTGTAAGTACTTTTCAGGGGGCCTGGACCACGGGGCTTCCCCTGACCCCTGCCCATGAGCCCAGGAGCCCCATTTCAGCTCAGCCCAGGGCATCAGTCCGTGCCTGAGCTAGCTGTCAGAGGCTCAGTCTCCAGCTCAAATACCTTTACACAAAAATTAGTGCATTAAACTCATTTCTATGAAGGAACTGCCTTATAAAGGGCTTGTATTCTACTTAAAATTGTTTTACAAAAATAAAAGCAGTAATTCAGGCCAGCTCCAATCAAACCGTTGTTGGTGACTCTTCCCTGCCCGGGTATGCGCTAACGCAATGAATGGATTAGAAACCCTTTGCACTACGTTGATTATTTGTGCTTGTAGGGAAAAAAAAAATCCCACACAGTGTGATAATAGGTGGGAGCAAGTTAACGTATATTAATTATTCTTTGATGCCTCATTTCAGTCCCATTGTTCAGCCCTGGGAGGGTTTAGCACTATTTTCATAGGTTTTGGAGGCAATCCAGCATCTGTGTAAACAATTTTTTTGTCCCATGGTTCTCCTTCTAGCTTTGGCTTTTCAGACCTTGTACATCCAATTAAGATTTTGTTGACACTTCCCAGAACGGCTTTACTTCATACTATTATTTCAGAGGAAAAGGAAACACTATTAGAGACCTTGCTCCCAAGAGTGAATTTGGCTTCCTTTCCAGCAAAAATTTTTCCAAAATCAATTCCCTCTACCAGATGGTCTTAATTATATTCTGGAGATATTTACAGGTGAAGTTTCAGAAGAAATGTAACATTTCAGCAACAAGTGCAATCCAGAATCAGTTTCAGATAACGTCCTGCAAAAATCTACCGAATGCCAAATATTATAGCAGAGACTTTAAAATTAATAACACATTTGTCATTAATCACAGATGTACACTCTGAAATTAAACACCAGAAGATGAATATCCCACTCTGAGGACCATGCATACTACTTATTTGGGACTGGGCATTTGCTCCCATACACATAGCATCTGGTTCCCTCAGAAATTCATGTTTGAAATCCATGAGTCTACCTTGAGAAAAGGCACTAGCTAAGGATGCAGCTCAGCTCGTTGTGCAGTGCAAGCTTCCAACAGAAAATCAAGGAACTGAGTGCGATTTTCAGGCTGGACTGGTGGTGCTTTGCTATTGCATGCCCCAGGGGCATTCTCGGTCTGCGACGTGATGTCTTCTGGGGCCAAGTGGTATAGTCCTGTGTGGGGAACAGCAAATTTGAAATCATAAGGAATAGGGTAGCCTGCATCTCTTGCCATCAACAGTAACCTTGAACTGAGACCAGAGTGTCTGTGACAGGGAGTTTCCAGAAATTCCTGGAGTACAACGGACCTTTGGGTACATGGAAAGTTCAGCTGAAGGTAACTCAGACAGACTCCTTGCTCTAGAAATTACGGCCATGCCTTGTTATGTCTTTGCGATTTAATTGTATAAGTAGTCCAGTGAAGTAGAGGAGTGTCGTAGTTCAGCCCCGATTGGACCAGACTACGCAGTCTCTCTCTCACTCCCCCCACCTTCTGAGAGAACAGGGAGAGAAAATATAAGGAAAAACGGCTCGAGGTTTGAGATAAGGACAGGGACAAATCCTTAAAGTTACTGTCACGGGCAAAACAGACTCGACTTGGGGAAAACTATTCATTTATTACTACAAACAGCAGGATAATGAGACAGAGAACAAGATAACCTCCCCCCACCCCTCCCTCTTCCCAAGCTTAACATTATCTCTACTACCTTCCCCCCCTCGAGCGGCACAGGGGGGAAGAGGGAATGGGGGTTGCAGTCAGTTCATCATATGTTGTTCTACGCCGCTGCTTCATGGTCGGGGGAAGAACTCCTCACATTCCTCCCCTGCTCCAGCGTGGGGTCCCTCCCACGGGCCACAGTCCTTCGTGGAACTGCTCCGGCGTGGGTCACCTCTTCCACGGAGTACAGTCTCTCCAGAACAGCTGTCCCAGCGGGCCCTCCACGGGCCACAGCTGCCTTCAGGCATCCACCTCCCCTGGTACGGGGTCCTTCACGGGCTCCAAGTGGATCTCTACCCCTCTGTGGACCTCCATGGGCTGCAGGGGGACAACCTGCTCCACCATGGTCGTCACCACAGGCTGCAGGGGAATCTTGGCCAGGAGCCGCATTACTCCTCCCCCTCCTTCTGAACTGACCTTGGCGTCTGCAGCCGTTCCTCACAACAGGCTGGTAGGTGTCTCTCAGGATCTTTTTTTTACATCTTATTCACTTCTCATCTCCTTTCCACTTCTTGCAGCTGGGCTGGACCGAGTCAGGCCCAATCGGCTGCCTGGCGAGAGGCCAGAGGGTGAGGCCTGCAAGGCCCATGAGGCCTGCGCCTCCCCCTCTGCGCCTCTGCCCCCGCTCAGCTTCTTCACATCTTCTCTCCTCTCCTCTTTTTTTTCTGTTTTCCCATTCTTAAATACGTTATCGCAGAGGCATTATCACGGAACATTCTGCTACCAATCGGCTCGGCCTTGGCCAGCAGTGGGTCCGCCCTAGGCCTGGCCGAGTCCCCTGAACAAAGGGGAGCGACTTCTAGCAGTTTCCTACAGAAGCTACCACCTTAGGCCCCCCCCTCACTAACAAAACCACGACAAGGAGTAAGAATTATTTCTGTTGCATTGCAGAGTGCAATTAGGGCAAAATATCATGAATACTTCCCCTTTCCAAAATGTGTAAAGCAGTAAATTATACTGGAATTTGCTCTCTGTGCTTTCTGTTGTCTCATCTCCATTCATTCTCCTAAACCACCTTGCTTTGTGCAGATTTAATTGCATATAAATAAAGTTCAGAAAATGAGATGTTTCTATTCTTTTACATTTAGTTTTTCCTCTTGGTGAGATGCAGAATGAAAATGCAAGCTGCATATCTTTACTGGGAGCATTGTTTGAATAATCATATTCTTTTTGCATAATAAATAGAATATGGTTCGTCTGTTTAACCAGGTTGACCAATGGCTGCTTTTCTGAAACTGCATCGGAAGAGAGGAAGCCAATTGCCTAAAACAGAAATCACAGATGCCTCAGCATCCTCAGTCTCCTTTCCCCATGTCATGTATTTGCACAGCACAATTCATGCTTATCTGGGCCTGCTCATCATCCCTCTGGATGTTCACTTTCTTCATGAAGATTCTTCTTTCTTCCTATTATGTTTAAGATTATTAGGTCTCTTGGATTGAGATTCTGAGCGTCCAGCTGGCGTGATTACTGGAACAGGGATTAAGAAAGATAAATATAGCTGCATCTTGTCCAGTCTCTCTCTTTTTTTTTTTTTTTCACTTTTTATTTTTCAGCACCAAGAGAATGAAGAAAACTAAGTGCACAGCTTTCCCCTTCAGCTGCATGTAATGTTATCCATGGCAGCCATCTTCAAAGTCTGATTTTAAAATTGTATATGTCTAAGCAATATTAGCCCCAGATTTAACTGGTCCGACATAGAATCTATGATTCTATGATTTCTCTGGTCCTGTTGTACTCACAGCTTTAAATTTCAGGAGATGATTGGCACTTTTCCATAATTTCTTCTATAGATCTTATTAGAAAGCTAACTGCTGCTTTGAGGCTGAAGCATACCGAGCTGGATTTTTAAGCTGGATTCCTGCTAAGATCAAGAGCTAAGAGTGTTCATTATAGAGGCACTAATGGCATCTTATGAAGCGAGAGCCTTCTGTATCAATGGAAAGCCTTGCATTACTTCAGCAAGATTGGATTAGGATTTAGCAACTGAAAGCTAATATTAGAGATCAAGAATGAATGATTAATTTTAAGACACATTACTGACTCTTTAAAATTAGATTATAAATTTTTCCTCCTCAATGTTTGTAATATTTATAATAAGATAGTTCACTGGGAACACAATTTAAGCAGCAAGTAAAGTTTGATAGATTCATATTTTTCCTTATTTATTCTAATAGGTTGATGAGGCTAAGACAACAGAAAGGAGAGATCAGCGTTGCTGGCATTGTTTTATTATGCTCTCTCTGTCTTGTTCTTGGAATAAACAGAAGAGTAACATGCACAATTGAGTAGAGAACAAAATAAGTTGCATTCTCTTATTGTTACTCCTAGTTAATTACATTATCATAGAGAAAACTTTTTCCTTGCATGGTTTAGTGGCCTTAAATAGTACCAACAGATTTGAGTAGGAAGGATATTCAGTTGCATCTTACAAGAACATCTTACTGTTCATTTCAATAATGTTATGATGACATATGAACAAGGAAGAAGCATTTAAGAGCCAATGCCTTTTTTTTTCAGCTTAATGCTTATTCGAACATCTTTTGAAGAAAACACCAATAAAAGCCTAGTACGATATTGTCAATCAGGCCTGTAAAGTTATTTAATGTTGCTGAAAAGAAGGCTGTAATTAATTTTTGACTACCCTATACAATAGGGTGTTGTCCTTGCAAGTCTTTAAATAAATTTCATGTAGTAAAATGCCATCTACTTACTAAGCAGAGCAATTTTCTTTCCATATTAAGTTGCATGTATTTACATCAGAGAGAAAAAGGAGAATTTAATGCTGTTTTATTACTGTGAGTCCAATGGATCTAACACAAATCTGGAAAAGCCAGATTAATTTTTTGTATAGCACTCACATTACCAGCTAAATTATGAATTATTTTATATGAGATAACTCTCATGACTTCACCTGTTGCTTCTGAAACATATGCTTGGATGTAATTTGATGTAATTTCGGATCTCATTTGAGGATAATAGGTTACATGAATAAAAGCGTGATTTTATTAACACAATTGCTCTTAATGCCCAAGCCAAGAAGAATCAGTGCAGGTTTTCTCACGTGATTTGCATTTAATAGGTGCATTTCACAGGCACACTTCTTGCAGGGCAGAGCGGCATAACCTCTATTTTTATGACTTTGCCTTTCTACCAAATAAAATTGTACTCCTGGAGAGTCCTGATGGACCTTAGAAGTTATTGGCTCATCTAATGACCAGTGTCTGATTTGGCCAAACAAACAGTACTCCTTCAGACACAGACTCAAAAATACTTAATACCCCCTGGAAATAAAAACCCCATGTACTGTTCAAAGCTTTTATTTTTGTGAACAAAAACAATTCTGAAGAACTGGTAAGCAACCACAGCATATTCTTCTGTCCCCTGTTTGTCCTTTGGTGAGGCTGGGCCTAGCATTTCACATAGTGAAAGGCAAGTTTGAACATTTTACTGATTTTGCTCATGTTTTTATTAGGATGTTTAGAAAGCTTTTGCTTATTTTCCTTCTGTGACAAGATGAATTTAGTGGAATTCATTCAACTTTCCTTTTTTATGAGTCCTTTAGTAGTTAATATTCGCACTTCAGTAAAAGGGGAATCTCTACAGGGTTCTTTATGGGTATTTACTGCCCTAGTTCTGTATACTAGATTTATTCTAGATATTGAAACAAGTTTAAAGCTGAATGGACTCAGATGCTGAACTCAGGAATAATAGTGCAAATGGAGTTTGATGCTACTCCAGCTGAATATGTAATTTTACTCTTTTCTGGGATGATCTGGAACTAATCAGTTTCCTAGCTTCTTATATGCTTTGCAATAGCTTGCTTTTTCTTACTTCATTTCTTTTGCTTTCTCTCCTTCCCCTTCCCCTTCCCCTTCCCCTTCCCCTTCCCCTTCTCCTTCCCCTTCCCCTTCCCCTTCCCCTTCCCCTTCCCCTTCCCCTTCCCCTTGTCTTCCCTTCTTCTTCTTTTTTCTTTTTCTTTTTCTTTTCTTTTTCTTTTTCTTTTTCTTTTTCTTTTTCTTTTTCTTTTTCTTTTTCTTTTTCTTTCTCTTTTTCTTTTTCTTCTTTCTCTTTTTCTTTCTCTTTTTCTTTCTCTTTTTCTTTTTTTTCTTTTCTGTTCTTTTTCTTTTTTTCTTTTTTTTTTCTTTTATTTTTTCTTTCCCTCTCTTTATCTTTATCTTTTCCTTTCTCATTGTTTTTTTCTTTTGTTTTCATTTTTGCAATACATATTTGAGATTGCAAGGGAGAGAGGATGGTGTTACTGTAAGCACTTCATTACTATTCCATTTATATCCCAAAGAAGTGTATCATAGAAAAATAATACAAAATAGAGCAGGAAGGAATTTTTTTGCAGGTCATTTAATTGCTTCTTCTATTCCAAAGCTGAATCAATGATGTCTGTGTTGTCCCTGAGAAATAACGGGAGCTATTTTTAAAACATTTCACTAATGGAGATTCCACATCCTTTCTTAGCAATATTTTTCAAACATTGAAGAAAAATGATAGGTACTTTTCTTTGTTGCAAAGTTTGTCCCTGCCCTCTATCTCATAAGTTGATGTGGTTGCCAACATCTCAGTTAAGATCTTTTTCTTCTTATCTTTCTTCACAAGTGGACAATTGCTTTCTTGGCAACTCCATCTCTTAAGAGTTTTTCACTCCATGGCTTTGCTTCCACCTTTCCTTCAGGCTCTGCCTATGTGCGCAAGACAACTCTGGTTTCTGCTATCTGCATTGTTGACAATGAGCAGGGACCAGTAAGGTCCTACTATCAAACTGATTGTTTCTCCAGGGTCTGTTTACTCTGGGTTTACATAAGGCAGAGTCTAGTTAGACTTGGGATATGTATCACGGCAGCATGCTGAGGCTGCCCTGGTCACTGGTGGGGCTGTGCTCTACAAAGTGACTCTGCTTCTCTGCTGACCCAACAGGTCATAGTTTCTTGGCTTCCCTGCAAGCCTGAGTGTTCACATGGGAAAATGGGAGTATGGTACTGAGGGGAATAAATCAATCCAATTTCCATTGTTAACTGCAATTATGCTGTTTAGGATTGGAATGAAGAAACAGAGATTATTCTTTAGCAAATACTGAATAGTTTCACTCCCACCATCAGATCTATTACTTTTCCATATGAGAAGTATTTACTTCTATCTCTGATGGCTTACAGCTTACACCTGGGTTACTAGGGGAGATCAGTTTTCTTCCTGTCATTGTAGTAGCAGCACTCTCACAAAATATATTTATTTATCTTATAACCATCTACAAAGGGACACCTAACCATGGTCCCTTGAAACAAGCAACTACAACAAAGCAGTCCAAGCAAAATGACCATTTGCAAAGTTTGAGACCAGCTTTGGGTGTGACATAGGATCTCTTGTTCACATACTTCTTCGAGACACTTAAATCATGCAGTTACTGTGATTTAAGCTTTATCTCTTCTTTGGACAAACCTAGCAATAGCATCTAACAGGAGTTAGAACAACTTTGGCACACTGTGGGGTAAGACCATCTCACCTAACTTAACCTGAAGCACCCAGCTGAGGTGCTTTGCTCCTGCCAAGGCAGTGAAGAAGGGCAAGCGTGACCTGGAAATGCCGGGTGGCAGAGTTTGAGAAGTAAACTGCCAAGTCCACTGCAAACATACTTCATTGCCTTCTAGAGATGTACAGTGGTGCACTATAACACTAGAAGCCATGATACAGTAGGAGGTACATACCCATCACCCAACAAATCTCAGAGGCATGTGTGAGTCACACCACACACTCCAATTCATGAGTCACACTACACATATACAAGCCATGCATATGTCTGTGTCTCTAACTGCGTGCTTACAAGCTGTGTTTTAACAGGTCTGTTATCTAGCGGTGCAAAATTGTTTACTTATGAAGTAAATTATTTTTGTTTTATATTATCCCTGTTAAAGATCATCAGATGGGTGTTTTGTGTTAATGGAGAACTGTATAGAAACAGGCACTATTAATAATTAATTGTGAAGACCTGTCTCCGAGAGAATTTTGCATTATGCTGCACTCTATTGTTTCAATTTCTTTTAGAGACTGCTAAAAGCCATTGGATGTTGTTATCTCTACCATGAAAAGCATTTTTCTCCCAAGAGCCTCCAACATAGGAAGTTCTTGAGATTTTGCACAGTTAGGTCACTAGCTTGGGTGGCCAGTAAAGAACTATGCCCTGCAACAGCAAGCTGGTTGTGCTTTTTCTAGGTGCAGGCTCCCAGGCAGCCAGCACAGCTTATTCTGCCTACTCACTGCATCTGATCATGACCCCCAGTTGGCTTGCTATGCATCAGGTGGGTGTCTGCTCTTGATCTTGTCTTTTTATCAAATTCATACAATTCAAGGGATCTTGTTAGGGTATTAAAACAGGCTTCTTCACAGAGCAGTTCAGTCCACCTAAGATCGGAGTCCATGGCTTGGGAAACATCCACGTTTTTCTGTTCAGTATCAGGAGAGTCTTGGGTGATGGGACATTACTGAAGTGTCACATTTAAAAGATGACTTTGTAAAGAGACAGCAATGAACTGGTTATAACATTTTCCTTTTTTTAGTTAATGATGTGGAGTTGCCTGAATCAATAGTCTTGCTCCATCCCAGGTGTGCCTTTAAGTTGTTCTTTTGGAGCTGGGTAGATGCCATCGCTCACCGCTCCTGTGCTTACCTCCTATTTCACAAAGAGGATTTAGGCAATTGTTTGAACTCCTTACCCTAACAGCTAGAATCACCTCGTCCCACCCCACCCCAGAAGTGTTTCATATAGCTGAACTTCTCCACTGGTTACATGATGGGTTAGAAAGGGTGGCTGCCTCAGAGAGATGTGCTGCATCTCCAGGGGAAGAATTTACTCAGTTTTCTCACATTATTGTAGTAACTATCTTCCAGTAGGTGATACTGAATGCCTCCTTCCTTTCCCTGACCCACCCCCTACTTCCTCTTCCTCTAAAATATTTGCATTTTTCTGCCAGAACCACTAGGTGTCACAAGTACTCACATCTAAACTATGAAATCCCCTAAAATATTATCCCAGAGATCTTGATATATTCCTTATTCTTATCAAGGGGGCCAAGAATTGGGTCATAGATTTGCTGTAAATGTGGGAGCTACTGGATATAATAAAAAAATCAGGTTCATCAAGCTGGTGCTTACAGAGCAGGTTCGCAGTGTTTCATGGCAAACAATTCAGCATAAAAGGGAGTTCCGTCTGCCATCGAAGGGCCTTAATTCGGCTCACCATAGAAAACTAATAAATTGGATGTGATCTGAAGGGTCAAGACTGCATCTAACACAAAGAAATATGCAGGTGAAACAGAGTGTGTAGAAGTAGAATGCAGAAAGAGCTCCACCGTGAAAAAGGCTTGTGGTTAACAAACAGAACAACCCTCAGGTTAAATTTAGATTATTTTCAAACTAAAACTGAGTAATCCATGACACTAATGAGATGTGTCTTCCTCTTCTTCCCACTCTTGTTCCCATCTGTCTGTTTATAAAATAATCAATCATTCTTGCCTAGCAGGGTGAGTTTTACACTATCTGGGAAGATATATTCTCAGCTCCCCAGTGGGACCCACAGTGCACCACTAGCTGGCTCTGTGGGAGCCTGAGACACTGATCTTTTCTGAAGATGATTTTTTTTCAGTTTTTCAAATGTTATAAAATGTATTTGTTAGATTTTTTCCTTAACCTTGTAAAACTACCTTTTTCTTTCTTTATTTATTTTTTTTTCTTTCTTTCTTTTTTTTTCTTTTTTTTTCTTTTTTTTTCTTTTTTTTTTTTTTTAATTGCAGGTAAGCATTTCCATTTCCAAGTGTATTTTTCTTCAGGGAAAAAAAAAACAAAACAAACCCTCCAGTGCTCCACCACCATGCAGTACATCCACCTGCATGTATGCTATGTGCTCTGTTGCTGCTCTTTGAGGCATGGCTCAGTGCACCATGATACTGTGCACTGCATAAACAGCACAAGAGAATATCTTCTATCTAAAACCCCAAATCTCCTCATTTGGGACCTCAGTTCAGCTGAGTGCCATGGCAGCCACAGGCCTTTGCAGGTCCTCACTGACACCTACTTACATCAACTAGATCTTCAGCTGAAGCAAGGAACAAGAGTGGAAGGAGATCACAGAATCACAGAATCATAGAACGATTAGGGTTGGAAGGGACCTTCAAAGGTCATCTAGTCCAACCCCCCTGCAAAGAGCAGGGACATCTCCAACCAGATCAGGTTGCTCAGAGCCCGGTCCAACCTGGCCTTGAATGTTTCCAGGGATGGGGCATCTACCACCTCTCTGGGCACCATGTTCCAGTGTTCCACCGCCGTCATTGTAAAATATTCTTTCCTGATATCTGGTCTGAATCTATCTCCCTCTATTTTAAAATGATTACCCCTTGTCCTATTGCAACAGGCCCTACTGAAGAGTTTTTTCTGTCTTTCCTGTAGGCCCCCTTGACCACAGGTGATGGGAAGAACATGGCAAAAGATGTTTGTATGCATATTAGTCTAGTGACAGTCCTGCTGCTGGTATTACAAGCTACAAGATCACCCAATGACTTGCAGCAGGAGTCTGAAAGCACTGCAGTAGGCCAGGAGGACCTGACTTCCCTATATACGCCGCCCCCCTCTGCCCCCAAATCCCTGTAAGCCCCTTCTCATCCATTTCAAAATTTTTCTGTGAACTGTGTGCCAGTGGCTCTGTATCCCAGTGTCTGCCACATCACCAACTTCAACTTATTTAGCTTTTTAATTGGTTTGCGAGCATGAAGGGGCATGTGTGGGAGACAGGCTTGCTGAAAGGTTTTAGTGCTTCCATGGGTCTCTTCTTTAAAAAAAGTTTTCCTCAAAATTAGCACCACTTTATACACAGAAATTTAAAGTATTACATGCAGTTAGGAGCTTGATCAAATATGGTATCACTGCATGACTTTCAAACAGACGGACAGTGTTATAAATCTGGAGTGGCCAACTATAATGTCATTTTTAGCCAGAAAGACAAGAGCGAAATGGCTTTGGGCTATACCAGATGGCAAATTTAGGCACTGAGGAGTACTGCACTGCTGCTGGAATAGAATACATCACCCTAAAAGATGCAAAGACCATTTACTCCTTTTCTAAAATAGTATTTCAAAGATAAAAATTGACATCACCATGTAGCTGTGAGTTATTGCTTAATAAAACTGCGTAATGCTTATTAGTCATGCCATCATGCACATCATCGTGCACTATCAGTCAGATTAATCACTCATGCAAGACATCTAATGCACTAAATGCACTATTTAGCGTGAATGTTGAATGTTACTAGCTGTTATTAAGTAGCCACCTGCTGCACATTTATGACATTATATTTGGTATATTGCTGCAATAATCTAAGCTATGCTTAAAGGTAGAGTTCGATTCTGGATAATGTTTTGTTAATAACCTCCCTTGTGAACAAATACAATCAATTATGGCCAGAGGTAATCACAGTGTTGAATCATTTTCTTACAACACTTAAATAAAAAATCAGATTGATTCAGAAAGATTTTGAACATTACTTGTATTTAAATTAAGGCGTGCCCTGAACCATAATAGGTGCAATTACAAAGATAAGATTAAGGAGGTGCCAGCTTTCTTCTGTTTTTATATATGTTTTCAGAGTAACTGTGGAACAAGGAAGGGATTTTGTAGGCCAGCTCTGTGCAAAACAGGCATTTCCCAGGCAGAAATCTCTCTCTCTCTCTCTCCCCTTATGGGGCCTGGCCTTTTTAGGGATGTTTCCTCTATTTACCAAGCAGAAACAATAACTAAAAAAAAAAAGAATGTTACATTTTATTACCACTGGGGTGTGCCACTTAAAAGGATTATGTTGTTTTCTGCCCAGTAATTAATTCTCCTACAGCTTCATGCTGGACCAGCACCCTTTCTATTCATCTGGCACTTTTGATATGTGAAAATCGAGTCACTCACCAGAATGCTCAGACCAGTCATTGCTCTCGTCTTCTAAGAGAGTGGAAACAAAAAAAGAAGAGGTGCTGTTTGTTGGCCAGTGCCACACAAACATAGCAGTCACAGACCAGAGGAAACAGTCCGTGTCCCTACCAGTAAGATTCATTGCACCTGAAGTTTGCTGTTTGGATAGTCCTCTGCTTTTAGCTAAGTAGTTAGGCTCTTTGCCTTGTCAGCAGGAAATCTCTGACATGTGCAGAGGTGAATTTATCCTACCTCCCTTGCACACCTATTATTTTATAAGAGGATATTCCCCTAAGAACATGCCTCTCGTTTTCTCCATTGCTTAGGTTAGCCTACCAACAAGCCTATCTGAGATGTCCAGGTTTTAGAAGATGGTGTTGAACCCACAGCTACTGCACTTCTGAACACACTGGAGCATGTTTAGGCTGGAGAAGAGAAGGTTTAGGGAGCACCTAAGTGCAGCCTTACAATACGTGTGAGGAGAGTACCAAGAAAAGGGAACCAGGCTCAGTACTAACTTGCATGGTGGGATAATGAGATGCAATGGTCAAAAACTGAAATAGAGGAGTATCTGACTGGATATACAGAAAAATGTTTTCCCTGTGAGGACAGCCATGCAGTGTAAGAGATTGCTAGAGAACTGTGGGCAACTGTCTCTGAGCCTGGAGACATTGATGCCAAGATGGGGACAAAACCCTGAGCTGACAGGTGTGAACACAGAGCTGCCCCTGCTTTGAGCAGGGGATTGGATGGTGACCTTCCAAAGACTCTTCAGGCCTAAATGACTGGTGATTGTCTGTTGTCTTTCCTACCGAAATATCACATGCATTATATTGTACCCGTACATCAGAGGCAGTCTGCGAAGGTAATGTGGAGATGGACATTAATGCAGGGTCTAGACAAGGTTGAACACAGACGATTGTATCAAACGTTAATAAGGCATCAGGGTTAAATTTAGGTTCAGCTGGCACCTCCAGTAACTGACTTTTCAGAAGCATGTCTGTTCTTAAAAGAACTTGTCACAGCACAGTTGTGGTGGCTCTTGCTTTGGTGTGTAGGGAAAACAGAAGAAGTAAATTCTGTTTTGGAATATGAGTGAAAGTGAAATAAAGAAAATGGTGCAGAAAAAAAAGATAGTGTGTACAGGTTATGGAATCATAGATAAAGGAGGCTTAGAAAGAATGGCTGGCTGATGAATTGATAGGTTAACTAAATGAACTACACTTTATTAGCTTTAAAATGTAGTATTTTCTCTGAAGACAGTTGTTAAAAGAGAATTGTTTTTGAAATACTTGATTTGAAAAAAGTAAATCAATATCTGCAATCAAGAATGAAAATTAAATGATACTGTAGGTGGAAAACTAAAAGATGTTTTAGTAACAGAGGCCAGTCAGGGAAATGTCAGACAGGAAAATACTTGAGCCTGGTGAAATTAGGTGGTGAAAACTGGTACAAAAAGAATCTAAATGATGGGTCACTTATATTTTGTGCAATTAGATGAATATTTAGTCTATGCCCTAAATCCTGCAGTATTCCAATCTGGAACACTCTTAACTTTTGCCTTAGGGAATGGTACAGTGTGAAGTTTGCACATGGGTTTCCCATTGGCTTTTAGAGCAGAATCATGCACTGAAAAGGAGCCAAGTTAACGTTAGATATTGATGTCTCAATGCATTGCTTGCGTATTTCTTATTGCAAGTAAATTGCACAAACATGAAAAATGACTATAAATAGGAACACTCAATATTCAAGAGCAATATTACATTCCATGACCAGTGATGCTGATGTTTTTGACTGATTAAGTCTCAAAGTACAGAGGAAGTTACTTTCCTTATTCAACCACACATTTCTATCAACACATTTTCTCTATCTACTGGATAATAGAAAATAACACAATCATGCTAGATTTTTTCAGTACAGGTTTATTCTTATCCCTCTCCTAATTAGAAATCAGTCATATCTCAGCTAGCTTTGTATCTGGTTGAAAATTGAAACTTTGTCTTCATAAATCTTGATGTGAGGTGGTTTGACCCCTTTTAGTCTACAAACATGGGAAATATCCATGAAGAAAAGTATTGCTGGAACATTGTTATTTACGGTAATATTAATCTCAGAATAAATCAGAGGCACATGACTTTGATAGGACTAAATTATTATTAATATCTTAACAGACAAATGAGCAAGTGCTTTTGACTATTGAGGGTCACCTAATTACATCCATTTATTGAGCAACAAACAGCAGAGAAGAACGCTATTAAGAGTGGTTAGTGAGCAAGACTACGAGACACTGACACTAATCTTCCTTATTGCTTTGAGCAAATACAATTACTTATGCATAGCTCTTCAAAGCCATGTGCTTTAACATCTGACTGTAGCCTCTGTGCTTTTCTTTCTCATCTGAAAGACATCATGATAATACTTCTCAACACACTAAAATAACGAGGTCATAGAAGTAGTTCAGGGAAGAGGCTGAGCAGGGGAAGCAACTCACTAATGTGTTTTAAAAATTATGCTAATCACTTCCTCCCACTAATCTGGATTAAAATTACGCAAAAAACCCTACACTTTCATCAGCCCCACCTTAAAGATATTCTTTGCCCCTTCACTCGCTCAAATATTGAAGTAGCCTATGCAAAACCAGACATGGTCTGCTTTTTTGTCCTCAGATTCAGATCCTGAAAAACAAGGGAGTTTTATCTTTACAGCTTTTCCCTTCAGATTTCCTGGAAGTTTCCATCGCTCAGCACTACCTCGCAAGTGCTGCTGACATAATACCAACAAGGCCCTTTGAGCCCCAAAGCTGCTCTGAAAGTGCCCAACATGAAAAGGATCTTGACTTTACCATTTTTGCCTTTCAGCCTGGATCAGATTTTTGCCATTGTTAACACTTCAGAGGAAATGATCCCTCATGTGTGAAAATAATAAAAATGTAATGGAGGTATTACAGTTCTTACAGACTTTAAAACATTTTCATCCAATGGAATAAAGGAGGCTACTTAACCTGTGTTTAGTAATTATTTTGCTCTCTTTTGAAGGCTTTGTACTGTTTGCAGGATATTGAAAGTTCCTCCTCCAGGCTTTAACCACTGTCAGCAGCTCCTGTGATACGTTGACCCTCTATTTTCAGGTCAGGCGAGTGACTGAAGATAATTACATCCCTCTTGCATGGGAGGGATCATATTGACTTGTTGATGTTCCATTTTCCTGTTTTGAAATCAAAATACCTCTGCAATCCACAGAATGGATAGGCAAACTACAGAAGTATCATGTGCAACAATATGTGTCATCAGAAGTTCTGGACGCACTGATGGAATAGCACCAACTTCATTAAATACAGCGTTCTTAGTTCAATTGCAAAACAATTGCATCTCGAACGCAAAACTAGCATGTTCTAAATGTCTAAGGCTTTTACACACTTCATAGCTTCATGCAAGCGTTGGGTGTGCTTCTGAAGGTCACTTAGTCCAACCTCCTGCTTGAAGCAGGACTACTACTAGTACAGCGTCAGGTCAGCTATAACTTGGTTCTAGCTGGGTCTTGAAAAGTTCAAGGTGGTGACTCCAATTTGCATACATCCAGATTTGATCTGTTGTTATTCTGGGCAGGAGGTAGAATCCTGTATAAGAAATGTCTTCATTTGCACTGGCTAGGCAAGGACCAAACTCAGAAGCAACAGTTTCTCACTCTTCCCTCCAGAGAACAGTTTACACAAAGAGGGGTGGAGGTTTTGTAGTTAGGAATAATTATGGTGGAAGCGATATGTCACGAGAGCTTATCAAGTGCGGTCTGCCCAATGCTCCTCTAGGCATCATAAAACTCGACAGCATTTCACAGTCAACGTCTGTATGAGAGGCACAGCTGTCCCCAGGTAACCTGCACATCCTAGCTATTGCTCTCTGGTAAATACTAGTAAAGGATACTTTTTCTGTTGGAGGACACTATAAATTTGTGATTTTCATCATCCCCAAAGCTGTGTTAATTGCCATTAAGTGGGCTCAGAAGGAAACAGCTTACTATTATCATCCAGGCAGCCCACTGGGAACTGCACATTTTCTGAGAATGTGCACTTTTGGATGAATGGGCAAGCAGTGCTGGCTTCTAATGTATTATGGTGGAGGGGGCTGAATTACTGAATTGTGTGTTCCTCTGTGAAGGAAAAATGTAATTTACAATGTAGGTGTGTCACGTGTAAAACTTTCAGTAGGTTTCTTCAAAGTCCAATTTTTGCCTCATTGAATACTTCTCTTGTTCCTAATAACTTTCATCTTCCTTCACAAATTCCACAAAAGCTGGGCAGGAGAGATTTCTTCCAGTCTGAAAGCGGCATATTCCTTAACACATTGCCTTCCATATCAAAGAGAAATTTTATCTTAAAAGTGCCGAGGAAAAAAATGATACACTTGCAGCAGTGGATCCTCTATCTGTAGAGAGCACGTAAAACTGTCTGAATTGCCTTCCCAGCCACCGCTGTTTGACTGTGAGCTGCAAAGGCAACTTCTCAGATTCGCTCTCCGCACCTGAAGCCTTCAGGTTATTGCTGATTTTCTGAATCAGTACCAAATGCAGTGGTGATTTTTTGTCATCTCATTCCTGATATAAAACAGGAGCAGAACTATCAATGTCAGCTTAGGGATGAAAGAAAACTTGCTATTATATAGCAATAACCTTTTCCCCACAACTGGCCTGTGCTTGGTTTGTACCACTAAACCAAGGCTGTAAGACTAGAAGCAATTTCTAGTCCTTTGGCTCAGCTTATCCAGTAAGCATTCTTTGTTACTTTTTTGACTTTTCAAAATGGCTACACCCAGAACAAATGTTTCTGGTCTCATTTCTTATTAGGAAAAAGTTATAATACTCATTCTGTTTTCCCATGACACGCCTTCCTCTGTATATTATTCATCTGATATCTTGAATTTAAGCAACTATTCATTTTTAGCTGGCCTGTGAAAGTTAGAAAATGAGGAATTTGATGGCATGGAAATGAGATTTACCTTCTTCACAAAAATACTTTTAAGCCTCAGAAATTAATCCCTCAGATTTTTTTTTCATTAATATTGCATTTTGCAGCATAGGCAGCTAAAACTTCAATGAGACTGCAATTTCAACAAGATCTCTGCCTCCAAATAATACAAATAGCATTGAATTTCCACATGCTTTCTACAAGCAAGTTTACAAAGTATTCCCTGTGGTCGCAAATGAAGTAAAGCCACCCAGGCTTATTCAGTCTCTTTTTTTTTAAAGTCAGAATTTATGGTAATACCAGAAAATCAGTCATTATTTTTTAAAAAAAAGCAACTACTGTCTAGAAAGAAACATTTTGTCTCTGTGGAGGCATACTTTTGTTGGACTCATTCAAACTGAGAGTTGTTATTGAAAAAGGCTATTTGAGTTTATCTCCTTTCTCTTATGGCCGTACATTTTTTTTCTTCTACTCAGGTTTTTCAACCACTTTTTTCCTGCTATTCAAATTAAATGCAATTTAAATATCAGTAACTGAAGGGATCAATGCCTAGTTATGTGTGTGTAGCCATGGCATCCAAAGAAGCCAGAGGAAAGCAGGTTCTTTCTTGTCCATGTGCCACATTTAGGAGATGCTATGGAGAACCTGCATGGGCCAAGCTCTTGAGAGATTGCTATGAAGCAGTTTGTCCTGTGGGCATGTATTTGTGCTAAAGTCCATGTGATTTTCTGTTGAAACCTGCTGTGGAAGTCTGCTAAACAGGAGAGACCCACCACGTCCCTCTTTGCTGCAATGCCATGCAGGCAGCGCTTGGCCAGGAAGGGAAAGGCACAAAGCCTACACAAGTGCTGTAATGGGAAGTCACTACTCCTAGGAGGAATCTGGCGCTTGGGGACATGGCTGCACATGGACACAGAAGGAATCGCTAGCCCTGCAGACAGAGATAGCTGCACCCAAAGTGGCGGTCAGCAGGGCTGGGTGTAGCCGCTGGATGCTGGATGTGGCTGCTGGACCTTGGCCCTCGAGGAGCCCATGGGAAAGCAGCTGGGCCTGGGCTGGTGCCAGCACAGAGGGACTGCATGGAGACAGACCATCCAAAAATCCTGCTTCAGAATTTTCAGATTTCTGTTTTCTCTTGATGGTGGGCTGGGTGGAAGCACACAGCAGCAGAACGGCCCCCACCCTCTACTGAGTAGCCTGCAGGACCTGAAGCAAGAGCTGCTCTTGCACAAGTTCAAGTGAGAGCCACTGGGGCATTAGAAACATCCTTATTTTAGCTATTTTCCAAAAACAGGCCTCAGTGCATATCCTTGAAGGAGCTCACACCATGTCTGGGCCTGGCTTTGCTGGCAGCGGTGGCTGTGTTGTGCCAGTGGGCTGTGGCTGACAGATGATGCGTGGCTGGAGCGGAGCATGGGCCTGGCACTGCCCGAGTGCCCTGGCTCCCCACAGGCCTTGCCGTGGGCTGGTGGACAGGAGGTGGGGAAGCCCTGGGGCCTGCTGGGGGTGGCTGGAGGCCCGGTGGCACCCATGACGCTGGCTCTAGGCAGCTGCGCTGGACCAGGGCCTGTGTGCTCACTCTTTTCCCCAAAGACTCCCTGGCTCCGTGGCTCTTAGATATCAGCCTGTCTCATGTGTTCTGAGCACTGGGGAGGCCGACATTGCCCTCTCCCTCCAGCAAGGCAACGCTTTCTTCTTGGAGCCACGCTCCGAATTGACCACATTTTCATTTGACAAAACTATTTTTTCCTAAAGAAAACTAACCAAAACAAAAAGAAAAACCACTTGCAATTACATAACTAATTATAAAAAGTATTTATTTATTATTGTTATTTGTTCTTTAGTAAAAAAAAATAGGAATATCTTTCCAAGTCACTGCTGTCTTCCAGTTTAGCACCTGGATTATTCAGTCATATCTTTCAATTTAATCTTTTGGTTAACTCTTATGTAAGAAGAAACTCTACCTTGATAAGGAGCTTGTTTCTGTGTAGTTAGCCGTCTGCAACCGCGTGTTAACTCTCTGATCATGAAAGTCAGGACAGCTGATCGGACATGTCTCAGGACTTCTAAAAAGGCTGAAAGTTATTTGATGCCTATTAAAATCAGTTACAGTTTTAAGAGGATTTCATTGTAAACTGAGCTGTGTGCTTTTTGGGGAGTGTTTTAAAAGCACCTCTTGCTATAACACTGTATATAAAGCTAGAAAATGAAAACAGCATCTTATTATGGCAAAGGTAGGGTGACAGCACAAGCAGTGGCTTAAAAAGTTAAATATTTACTTTGTGGTAATTTTAAGGAAAGGCTCAGGAATTTGCAGCAAGCAACTATGGATCATTCAAATGCATTTAAAATGCATTCAAAATTTATGGCAAATTTTAAGGAAGATTGCTGGATTGGGACTTTATACTGCTTTGTACTCTTGGATTGTTTAGACACTCTTGAAAGAATTTTTCTGTTGGACTTTGATTAGATTATTTTGCTTTTTGCTTAATTTTTACAGGGCTCAGTAAGAATATTGTGAAATTTCACAGAAGAGCAAATGCTTTTGCTCTTTGTCACACACAAAATCATCAGTTGACATCCTTTGAAAGTGCTTTACTAATGAAAAATAGGATATCTGAAATATGGTATAAGTAAATGTCCTACGTGTAGATTGTGCCTGGCTCCTGCAAGGTGAACTCTTCTAACATAATAAGAAGAGACTTTCTAGGCCTTTTTTCTTCAATTTCTCTAGAGAAACTGATGGTAAAGATGATATTCAGGCACAAATACCTTCTACTTTTCAACAGGTTATCTTTGTATGGAGCATACATGAAGTATGAAGTATACAAGTAAGTGTATGAGTTTCACCAACAGGCAGGTCCTTTGTTAAAAAAGAGTGAGGAAGCAGCAAGGATGGAATAAAAACTGATGCATACTGGAAGCAAAGGCAAAGGACATGAACGGGGAAAAACGAACTGTTGTAAAAACAGACCATTGAACTGAAACAAGTTCATAAGAGTTAGAAATGCAATGGATTAGCCCTACTGCCAAAAAAATATTCATGATCCTATGTGTACTTTTAAAGTCTGACTGTTGCTTCTAGCTTTCCTGGCAAGATCCAGCTAAATGGGATACAGTGATAGAGCTGGAAGGGAAGAACTTGTTTCCTTTCCCTTTTTGGCCAAACTGAAAGATTGAAAAATTGTTTTGAGGAAAATATTTTTTAACTTAATCCATCAGGGATTTGGATGCTGGTTTTAATCTTTTGAACAAAAAGAAACAAATTACAGGATTCAGCTCTTACCTAGGACGGCCAGTTTGGATGTCTCCCTTAGTTTTCCATGTGTACTTTAGGGGCCTTCCTCAATCCAGTGTCCCTACAGTAGTCCCTGGCACCATTTGGGAGGCACTGGGTCATCTCCACATGCCTGGTGGTTACCATTTGGAGCATACTGAAGACAGCTGGAAACCAGGTGAACAACCAAGACACATATCCTGGCACTGGATACCTACGTTTAGACATCTGAATTGAGCTTCAAGTCAACCCAGTCAGTAGAGCCTGGTGGTCCAGCTCACCCTAAAGCAGACACTTATTCACTGGTCAGATGAGTAGCAGTGCAGCTGCTGTACAGCTCTACCAACTGTACTAGTTAGATATTTGCTGAACATGAAGGGATTTGGACACCTAGAGCACAGATAGACACCCATTACACATTTAGGTGTTTCAATCTTCTGTCAAAATATACAGATGAAAAATTGCAATGATGCAATTAGACAAAAATAAGGTTAAAAATGCTTTAATTCTAAAAAATCTTGACTTTTTAATCTGAATTGAATTGGATGAATTTTAATTTTAATGTAAGTAAATGAATTACTGATGGCAACTCAGATGTTAATTGTAGGTAACAAAATGGTGGATTTTTACCTCCACTAACAGAAATGGTTTATTTTCTTAATCCTTTATTTCAGTAGTTTAATTTTAAATAAAGCATTTTGTTTCTCAGCCATTTCCTTCATATCCAAATGAGCTGGAGACATAGCTCTGAGGCATTGGCATACTATCTGAGATAGTTTGTTTCCAAAACCGCCTTGTTGATGAGTATCTTGCACATGCATGGAGAAATTATGTAAGTACTTTGAAAGAATGGCAGAACTGATGTACAAACTTACAGCTTGGAGAACCGAGTGTCTTTCAGTAGGAAGATCAATAAACATCTCATGCATGTAGTATGTGTGTTCTTGCAGATGAAGTAACATTATTTTTTTCTCAAGAAAGCTGATTTTTTTGAAAGGAAAACAGGATGTACTACTTTGTGCATGTGTATGGAGTGTGCTCACTGTGGATGAGAAAGAAATCTATTAGCAAAGTATATTTATTTATTCTATAATAACTTTTTTTTTGGTAATAATACATATTACTGAGGTAGCAGACAAATTTATCTAAAAGAATATTTCAAAAACATTCATCTTTCTATTTGCAAGTGCCTTGAATTTTACTTCCAAAAAAAAAAAAAAGAAAGAAAAAAAACCCAAAAGAAAAATAAAGACTGTTGGAAGTATTTCTTGTTTGCTGGCTGAGTTTTACGGGAAGAATGAGAAGATAACTTCCCCATGGTAAGTTCACTCACAGTTTTTTGAGCAAATCTGGCACCAAAAAAATCAAAAAGCATGGAGTGAGCCAGACATAAGCCACACTGAAGGCGAACATCTTATACTGTGCCAATGACAACTGGGCTCACTTTCATTAGTTAGAAGCCTCTGAAAACCTGTGGCTTGGCAGTCTCGCGAGGCATTGGCAGTGCAGCACAGCATTGCTGGACAGAGAGGTGTCCAGCTCACGTGCATAGTGAGCTGGTGAGGTGGCAGAGGAGGTTACTGTCCCTCAGTACGTGGGTCACCAGGTCATTCATGATGCTGCTGCTGCTGCAGGGGCATTTAGTATGCATAGTATGATGTGAAAATTTTCCTTTTTAGAAGGTATTTTTAGACCAACTGATTAAACTCTGGCACTTACAAAGTCCCTGTTAACATGGGCCAAAGGCCAAATCCCTCCTCAGAATAAGGAACTGATGGTTGTCACTGCAAGGCTAGCACTCTCGCTCTGACTAAGGTTTCCTCTCTTCTTTTTTTTTCCTGCCCATTAGTAAGCTTCCTCCTATCCTTCTGTGGCAGATCTTTTTTCCCACCTTTCCCCTCTTTTGGGGGTAGAGGGGGTTAAACTTAATGGCTTTAGGATGTATTCAAAGTACGGCATCTGAACAACTAGCCTACCCGCAGATCTAGAGAGTATCCTTTACAGGCATTGTAGCTACTGTTATTGAGGAATTAAAGCTCTGTGTCACTCCAACAATAGTAAGATTGCAACAATACTATGGTTTTCTGTAGCCTGTTCTGGACTGCCTCTACACAATATGTGTTTGCTCAGTACCCAGTGCTATGACTCTATAGTGACCGGGATTCTGGCATTCTCCTTCATAAAGGTGTCCTATTCGTTGCGCTAAGGAGTGGCCTTTGTTTCTTCAGATCCAGTCTATGTCCTCTAACTTTGTGCCCTCAAAATGAATGTCTAGGGCAAATCCCGCCACTTACATCTAGTGCTACTTTGGTGAAGCTGAAAGGGAAGCACTTTGAGTGGTGAATAATCCATAATTTAAAGCACACTGAAATGACACCTAGAAGAAGGATATTGTTGGAGAAGTGATATTAGAGCAGGTCATCTAGAGCTAAGTACAGATTGAAGCACTCAGAAGAAAAGGACTCAAAGGGGCTGTTCCACAAAATAGCTGTATGAAGCTACTAGGAGTCCAGTGGGTACCATGAGTAGAGAATATCTGACAGTGGAAGAGAACGGGATAGGATCTTGAAGTAAAAAGCAGCGTGATGCTTCACTTTGTGCTACATCTGACACTTCAGCTCTTTGCCAGGAAGGTGTTATGTTAAATTTGCTTTCACCTTCCTACTGAAACATTGTAGTTTTCAATGCTTTAAAGTGTTCCTTGGAAAAAAAAAAACAACTTAAGGGCTGTCAGTGTTCTCTGACTCATCTTCTGCATAAGCAGAAAAAAACAGGCAGGGAGAGATAGGAGAGGTGAAGAGGAGAGATCAGGGGTCCTGAAAGGAAGAAGGAATGTCAATTCTCAAGACGTTTTGATCACACTGATACGTCTGTATGTCCCTTTTTTTTCATAGAATCATTAGGGTTGGAAGGGACCTTTAAAGGTCATCTAGTCCAACCCCCCTGCAAGGAGCTGGGACATCTTCAACCAGATCAGGTTGCTCAGAGCCCGTCCAACCTGACCTTGAATGTTTCAAGGTACAAGGCATCTACCACCTCTCTGGGCAACATGTTCCAGTGTTCTACGACCCTCATTGTAAAAAAAAATTTTCCTAATATCTAATCTAAATCTACCTCCCTCTATTTTAAAACCATTACCCCTTGTCCTGTCACAACAGGCCCTACTGAAGAGTTTTTCCCCTTCTTTCCTGTAGGCCCCCTTTAGGTTCTGAAAGGCTGCTATAAGGTCTCCCCAGAGCCTTGTCTTCTCCAGGCTGAACAGCCCCAACTCTCTCAGCCTGTCCTCACAGGAGAGGTGCTCCTTTTCTGCTGAGTCTATTTTTTTTTTTTCTGGAAGAAACACATGATCTTATGAGAACATGGTAACTAAAGACTTCAGTCTTGCAATGTGGCCATATTTATGATGATAACATTATAAAGGAACTGTTTTCAAAGCTTCTTTAAGATTTGCTTGTTGTAAATATAGATTGCTAGGCTTGTGAGATGGGACTGTAACAACAATTAAAAACAGGACAGGAGAGAAGAAGATACTTGGGGAGGTGATTTTCCAGGGATGTCAGGTAGCCCTGTTCAAAATAGGCTGTGGAAAAGCCTCATTTTGGAAGTGTGATTCAGACGTGCTTGCAGAAATGCTTTCACTTCTTAAAGCAGTGAGATAACGAGGCTTAAAGTGGATTTATCATTGCCCAATAGCCAACATTTCACAACCTGAAATAAAATTACTCAAGGCTCCCATAGTGCACACTCTATGTTACATGCATCTCCAAGGTGAAAGGCAAGTGGTTGACATGATTTGAAAGGACAGCGTGATTGCATCAGCCAGGTGAGAGGCTGCTGGAGATCATCCTCAGCCTTGAGTCAGCAGAGTGTGGTGTGATGCCAGCTGTGCTGGAAGTGGTGCAGAGCCTCCCTGCCTCAGCAGGAGCCCTGGGAAGCGTTTTGGCTGAGAAAGCTCTCCTGACACCTACTCCCTTTGCAGTTGTTTCCACAAAAGATGCAGCTGTCTCCCTTTTGGGGGCACCTTCCCTAGGGTGCCCTCAATGATAAGCATGTGGTTTTGTCCAGCATTTAGAGTGAGCATACAAAATAGATATGGGAAGACAGGGGGAAAATGGATGTGTCTATGTCCTTGTTGCAAACGTGCATTAAGGCACCTAATGTGAGAAATTAATGTTCTGGAAAGACTAAAGACCTTAGAAATCAAAGTGTCGGAGACTGTACAAATGTTACATTCATCAATGCAGACTGTTGCATGACCCAACTTTTGTATTTTACAAAGCAGTTTTCTCTGAGTTGCTTAGCACATCTGCTTGACGGATTATAGGGTAAGTAGGCAAGGGAGAAGCAGCCATAATTTTTACTCATGATACCACAAGGGATCAAAACCAACTACTCTTACAGTAGTGTGAACAAAGCTGTAATCCTCAGCTCCTTGCCCTTTACTGCCCTAAATGGGAGTATCTGTGACAGCATGGTTTATCCTTTCACAGCACTGCGTCAGAAAGAAAGTCTCCATCCAGCAAGTCTGGTACAATATTTGCTGATGGAAAGAAGACAGCTGCTGTATGCTCATTGCTCCAAGGGGAATGTAATCTATGAGGGAAGAATGTGCATCTGGGGATCTCAGCATTTCAAAAGGCACCGAAGTCAAGAATTCTGAATGCTGCCCTCTTAGAAAAGACATAATACTCCCTCAGAGCACTTTTAAAAATTTTCTCTCCTTCTACCCCACAGGATAGGGAGAAGCCCTTTTACATAAATGAATGGGTGTGAAAATTCAACCCTTTTGGAAATTTAATTTCTTTGGAAACCCGAGCAGCTGTTCAGACTAGTAGTGAGTTATTGAACACTTCTTTCTTTTTTTAGCCTTTTACTGATTTTGCTAGATGTTCTGCAATAGTCCAGGCCTCTGACCATGTGAGGCAGCAAAATGGGGTGATGACAGTGCTGGATTGTGAATGGAGGAGTACAGACACAATGTCACCAACCTACAGAATGCAGTCTTCAACAGTGGCATGAAAGATGCTTTGTGAACCAATAGAAAAACTGAGAAAGGACCGGATGGGTACAAAAGCTGACTCTAGCTATATATCCGAGTGCTGCCTATGTGGAGAGATGTCATCACACTGAACATTACGGCCTCAAATGATTCCTTAAAACCACAAAGCCTGCAACTGTTCATTTTCTGGATATTTTTCCCACAGCAGTGGCAAATATATGTTGAACAAATACCATTTAAGGCAAACAAATACTATTTAAACTAGAAATGTTAATACAAATATATATATATATATTAAGTTCTTGAATGGTTAGGACATGCTTTAAGTGGTTACATCCACCCTATTTTTATGTACTCAGTCTCCTTTGTCTCCTCTGTGCATTCAGAGGCCTGCAAATTTTCTGGTATTGGTTTGCATACATTAGTGGTATAACTTGTACCATTTCTGGACTGAGTGCTAAAATTGTGTCTTATTACTTCTAATAGATGCCCTGTCTTTTAATTAAAGACAAATGCAATGCAAACCACAATAATAAAACAAATGATAGACTAGATCCCTAGCACCTACATACAGCAGGCCACGCAAGCACATGATTGTTCACCTCATCTTCTCCTGGCATTGCAATATCCTGAAGACTTGAATTTATGCAAATATAACTCTTAAAACATGTGAATATTTCTTGTTTCTGTCAGTTTTTCAATCACTTCTGAGAAGCTCCTAGGAAAAGAGCCAGGAGAAGGCTGCCATTTTCTGAGCAGTTAATTCAGCCCATTCCCAAATGTCACTCTATGACAGGAGGAACCATGGGTCCTGGTGGTGAAAGTCTGGTGGCCAAAGCTGGCTGGTTCTACCAGACCAGTTTGTTCGGCACTATGGAGCAGTACCCTCCTATCACTGTGGGAGCTTTGGGAAAGAGCAGGAAGAGCAGGTCCAGATTAACCAGTCTGTCAAGCCAGATCTAATTGATTGGTTTGAGGTTTGACACCTCTGTACTAAGTAAATTAGTATTATTCTCATTTTAGGCTGTATTTAGGAGCTAAATGGTCTTAAGAACACTGTAGATGGAGATGTTTTGTGATACACTGGTACTTAATTGATGCGTATTTTTGAGATTATGGCAAATTATCAGTACAAAAAAAAATTAGCCCAATCCTTATCCTGCCTTTGTGAGCCTTATCACAATCAATCCCACTAAAATTGTCCCCATTTTTTGCAACTTTCTGGCTGAAAGAAAAAATCGAAGCCACACTACGTAGCTGGAAGTCTGGATATCTTTCTTCATGTTATCTATATCACTCTGTAATAATACTTTGCTGTTTTGTGTAGTCCCTCTTGTGATCTCTAGTGCGATATTAGATTTTCATCACTGTCACTTTTTTAGAGGTAGGGAAGCGGTATAGGGATTGTTAGTTAAAGTGACATTCCCAGAAAGTTAGCTGCAGCACTGTGAACAGAAGGTAGGTTTTCATGGAGTTGTTTATTCACTAGTATCACCACTTCAATTACAGCAGAACTTATGGGCTTGATGTTGAAGTTACAGGAGGAGTGATACATAATACATGTTATGCAAGTTAGATCAGAAATTAGCTACTTTTTGGCTTGAGAAATTGAGGCATTTAAGAAAATTGCTGTTGCAAGCCTTGTGAAAAAGTACTCTTTGGGCAGGACTTGAGAAAGGTGCTCGTTGCCTCTTGTGACAAAACTAATGGTGCTCAAGAAGATGTGACTCTTTGTCAAAATCCCTTTGTCTAGACACAATTTGCAGCTGTAGGCTTGCAAGGTGGAGAACCCTGGTGCAAAAATAGACACTGTCACCCCAGGCCACAGAGTATAAAGAAGGAAGTCTTGTCTTGGTAGCATTTGGTGAACGATTTTGTTTTGCAACTGCTTGATTGACAGGGCTTTTGAGATTACTTAGGATTTTGAAACCCTAACAGTAGCTCCCCAGAGATGGTTCAATGGACAGAACCGCAACATGGCATCATACAGATGCCACCTACTTCTATTTGGGATATTTTTAGAGAGGAATAGGTTTCTTCTCTTATCCTAGTTCTGCACCGTACAGGGCTGTCAAATCCACTAGTTCATTTGGTTGTCTGGAGTATAGTGGATCCTTAGTAAAAAACTCAAAATGTGTCAGGCAAATGTGTACCTACTTAGAGAAGAATGCACGAAAAGAATGTGAAATGGTTCCTCAAGTGTTTTTTTTTTTTTTCTTAAGAATAGGTCAGCATAATAGGAAGATGTAATTCTAGAAAACTATTATTTTGACCACATTACAGGGTTATGTTAGTCAAACTGCATTTCTGTGCTGATCCTATTAAGAAGCATGGCAAGACAAAAAGCAGTTTGTCATTTTCAGTGAGGCAGCTGATGCAAAGCAGCAGCTCCTGAGTTTTACTGGTCTGTGAAGGATGGAGGCTAACAGTTGTGTCTGCTGGGTCGCCTGACACCTCAAGTCTCTTCCAAAGTCATTTCAGTTTGTGGATCATGTGGAAATAAGACATAAACAAAGCAAAATTTAAAAAAAAGGGAAAAAGGCAGCAGGTGAACTTGGGAGAGATTTCTCCCTAAATGTTTATAAAATCCCAGTTTAATCCTGAAAGCTTAGGCTGAGGAATACTAAGAACAGGATTTTGTTTGAGTGAAATGATATTTCCAGAGGTTTTGGTAGTGGGTTTTACAGGTTTCATTTAATTGCTCTCTGTCTGGGAAAACAGCCATGAATTTGTGACTGATTGGAAATCCAGATGCAAAGTTGAGCCATTTTTTGCAGCTGGACTCCAGTGAATGTGGTGAACAGCTAAGGGAAAGTACAAAGTGTTCCTGAGGGAACATTTGGGGAGGGAGGAGTGTAGACTGCCTCAGTTTTAGCAATAAGGAATGTCACTAGGAATTAAAAAAAAATCTTACTTACAATGAAATGTAGAATTGTTTCTGAAGAAGATTTGCCATGTTTTTTTTTTTTAATAAAGAAAGACAAAAAGTTGTATTTGTCTCAGGAAAGGAAATGAATGTGGGAACATTTACTATAATGTTATTAGTTGCCTTGCTTTCTTTCAAAGTGCTATAGCACATGCAGATGGAGACATCCTTTTGGACATCCTGCAGGAAGGACTACTCTTACAACCCCATCCGGTGAACAGAGCAGCATGGCACCAAAGCAAAGAAAGAGCAAAGGGTGGCAGCCTGTTTCGTCTGCCTGTTAAAAGGCCAGGCCTGCCTCCTCAATCCTCTTCTATAGTTATGTATGCTTTTAACATATAAGAACAAAGGACTCTCAAGTACAGAATAGAGCATAGAAAAGGAAGATATGAAAATATTTATGGCAAAAAGAACGATGACTCAATGTACGATGGAACTCTGTGCTAAAGAATGTAGTGGCTTTTTTAATGTAAAAAACATTTTACTGTGTATACAGGTTAAAATAAATTTAGATTGATGTAGTTTTCACTTGCCGCTTTGTAGCTTTGGATTCTAGAAATTCTTCTTCAGTGACCAATTTCTTTGACCTTCACAGCAAACTGTGCCACACCACATGCTGAGCCTTTAAATGAGTTGGCAGAGACACACCTTGGGAGCTTGAAGTCTATTCATATGGATTAGTTTAAAGATTATGGGCTGTTGTAATCTCATACGAGAAACAGAAATGTGTCTTTGAAATGTGAGAGCCTTTGCTAATACCTACAGAGCCTAACAAACTATGTAACATTGCAAGTCCTTCAGTGTTTTGCAATATTTCCTTGTGTCCCCATTTTGTTTCTGGTGTGCTGAAGTATTTCAAATGTCCCTTGTGCTTCAGCTGCAGAAGCATACCCTATGTAGGGTGAGTAAGGGATAACTGCTCCTGGAGGGGCAAGCAAAATCCCAGTCCTCACTTGCCACAGGAGCAGAAGCAGAAATCCCTGTTCACCATTCCTCTACACTCTCTGCCCTTCCTGCTCCTTCATCTTTCCTCTCTTCACCTTGCAATAAGGTGCACCCTGGGTCACGGTCTGGCCTTTTTCCTTTCCATTGTCATTCCTCTGGTGGTGTCAGCAAAGGAGGGTGCATTGGGGTAATTTTCCCTGTCGTAGGAAACGTAATCAGAGCAACTACTGCCTCCTTTGGGGTCTCTGTGGATTACAGAGATCAATGTTCAAACACTAACCAGGCAAAACTTTCTCTCCTATAAGGCAACAAACAAGGTACAACTTGGAAGTTAATGATGCTTCTGTAAAATAGTTTCAGCTATGTTATGTTCCTCCTCCTCTTGCCTTGCCCCATTAGCTAACAAATCCTCAGAGAATCACACCAAAGACAAATTTCTTCACCAATTACCTCAGCATGAGTCAAAGGGTGGATGGATGCGTGTCTGAAAGACTGACACCAAGGAGGAGGTCCCTACTGAAACACAATAATTATGACAATTATATGTCAGGGTTACTTTGCAAAATACTTTTAAAATATGGCAAGGTTTTACTGCAGGAAAAGGGATTAAGAGTCAGAAAACTGCACTTGCTGTATTTTGTTAATGAAAAAGAGTCTTTGTTCCTAAGTCAAGCATTGTTATAGTTCTCAAGAAATCTAACAATAACTGATTCCCACAGCAATAGAGTTTACTTTACAATAATGTTTTGTTACTGCAACAGAAGAGAAAATACTCTCTGAATTGAGTCCCACTACTAATAAGAGCTGTCATAGGCATTAACCTTTGTAACTGATTTTAGTCATCTGTGACCTGATTATGAAAACGCTAGTCTTTTGCAATGCACTTGGAAACAGTAGGCTGGGCATGAGAGTGCTGCTATAAGTTGATGATTATATTTTATCCTATCTCTTGTGACCCTTGGCCTATTTAAAGCAAATATCAGATGACCTTTTCGGTTTTGTTTCATCAGCAAAGAAGACTGGGTATTTTAATGAGCCCTTAATAAGCAGCTTTGTGCCTAAGCTGCGATTCAGGAGGGTGGATCAAAACGATATTCAAGGTGGAAATCTATTTCATCTAACTGCAGGGACAATAATTACCTCAGATTGAGTTCAGCACAGTCATCGGGGCTCCCTCTACGGGCAAGGGACAAGAATCCCACCGACCCAAAGCAGCCGTTTGCGAATGAGATCAGTTTTCCTCTAGTGATTTCTGATTTTCTCTGCACAAATGACTAGATTATACCTAGGCAACTTCCACCTTGACTAACAAAGTTAGGGCAAATTAATTCCACTAGGTAAGGAATAAAGGTAAACTGAGATCTAACAGAATGCCATCTCTGTATGGAGTACTGAGCAGTGCTACTTAAACAGCCTGTCCAAATGCCTCACTGGTGAAAAGCAGTCTAAAACAGAGCCAAATAAAATAAAAGTGGAACCAAGGAGAAGCCAAGAACTTGAAGCAGGCATAGCTCCATCTTAGATAACCCTTTGACAGGAGGAACATACCCCAGAGGAAAGTAATCACACTGCTCTTTAGTAACCAGGTTTTGATGACACTTGGATGAAGCTGGTGAATGGGTATGAGGCCTAGTATTTTTTCCATGTACAGTTATTGGTACATTTTTTTTTGGTAAATGTACAGCACTCTTTACCTGTCTGATAAAGCTATGGCCTGGCTTTTATTTTTGTTTTTCTTGAAAGAGATGCTTCAGGTATTCACAGTGGTCTTCGGGAACTGCAAGGTGATTAATTCCTGCTGCATTTCCCTGGCATGCCCATGCAGTCCTGACCCCCATGCCAGGACACCTGCCAAGCTTCTTACTGCTCTCTTGCTGCAACTCAGGAGCATATCATCCTTGGTGATGTCCTCAAGCTGAGGAGCATTGTGTGTCTCCGTGTTTCATACCGCCACACCCACTGGGCTTTCACTGAAGTCTTCTCAAGGGTGTTATCAATACAGCACAATATTCCATACACTACAGCACTGGAATGGTCAAGTGGAGAATAGGGGGAAATCGTTAAGATTGCATCACAGCTTCAAGCTATCTGAATCTCGCAAATCTGGAAAGCAAATGTTGAACTCAGGAAAACCTTTATGTCGCCCATTGTTAAATGGAAGCCTGGGAGAAAAATGAACAAATACAAGGCCTGTTTTTCTAAATACTGTTGATTTGCTCAGAATAAATGTTCTAAAAATGCTCTCATGGAAGAACAGTGAACATAATAGATGTATTTTTGTTGGGATACATTCATTATCGTGAGGAACTATCCATTTCCTGATGATTTCCTCTCTTACCAGTACTTATTAAATCTTTCTAAGCATGTTTGCCATGTTGCCATCTGATCTGTCCATTGAGGAGAAGCGATTTATATGTCATGTTTGCAGGGCATGCGAGAATGCTTACATCAATGAATCACTGAGAAGGAAATATCCCAGTTTGCTTGCAGAAGTATCAGCTGAATGGAATATTTTGGGAGCCTTCGGTAACACCTTGCTGAAGGCATTATTGGTTTTGGACACAAACAAGGAAGATTAAACTTTATTCAGAGGGAAATGATATAATATACCATGGTGGCCAGAATTTATCATTCTTTGTCTTCATAATAAGTTAAAATATGGAACTATTAATTTCCTAGGTAATGACAGACATGTTTATTTTTAGGTTCACTCTTGATCTCGCACAATACATTGAGATCATTTGTTTTCTATATTGAACATCCATTTTCTTGCACAGAAAAGCTTTATAGAAGATTTCAATATGACTTGAGGACCCTGACATTTTCCTCAGCTAGGGATTTTTTCAGATGCTTTTGCAAGTGCTCTCAGATAGAAGAATCTGGCTGCATGCTTCCTGATGGGTATGGCTTATCAGGCTGTATCTTTTGCAACTTTCCAGCTGACTATTGCTCTTACTTTTCAGTGGCAACGCCTGTGAATTGGTGCTTCAGGCATGTCACACTCAGCTCTCCCATCACTGCCAAGATAAAAAAATCCCACAGGCAAGAGTCCACCGAGCTCACCTCAGCTACTCACTGGTTCTTCCACTTCCTGCCTCATGTCCTGGTTTGCTCCTTACACACCATCTGCGTGTTTTCTCCTTCTTTCATGCCCTTTTGGAGAACATGACCATTGGTTCTACTGTGGGCTTTGAGGATCTGAAGAAAGCAGCTAAAATGAGCTCCACCAGGCTCCTCTCTGTCCTTCTAGACTACTTTCTACATTGTCCCATCTCTGCGACATTTTTACTCCGTCTGAAATTTTCTTCCTTGCTATTGTGTTTCATAGCATCTCACAGAAGAGATATGCTCTGCCCGGGCCTCATGACTACTCTTTGTCAAGGCTCATTGTAGGATTCTTCTGTATCTCTGTGCCTTGCCTATGTTTTTTTTTTTTCCTTTTCCTTAGTTTCCTTCTTACAAGAGGATCTTAAAATGTACTCTCCATCCCCTAGGCCTACTTCTGGTCTCTTTTCTTTGTTTCTATCCAGACTGTTCTCCTAAAACCCAGACATGTGTTTCCCACCCTAGCCAATCATTTTTCTCTAGTGAACAGGAATTCAATATAGTCCAAAATCCAATCTACAGAAATTCTCATACAGTAATGTTTTACCTCCTCCCAGGAATTACTCAGTGTCCATGAAATGCAACTATCTTGTACTGCACTGATGAGTTGTTGATCTGTTGATAGGGTGAGATGTTTCCAATGAACAGCTGAAAAATTTTATTTAAAAAGAGTTTAAAAGACAATTTTATGAAAAGAAAACGTTCTCTGTAAGGACTGTATCCCCTTTCAGGTAAAATTGATTTGTCATCTTTCTTTGCTTTTTCATGAGTTTTTCCAAGACCTGTCATCTGTCGAGTGCAACAGAGCTGTCTCTAACAGTGAATTTCAGGATGAGATTATAGCTCTGGAATGTTTCCTCCAGATAATTTCTCATGATAAATATTTTCTCTTCCAGCTATAGTGTTGCGTGATCCTGATTATTCTCACTGAGATGGGAGTTTAGAGGTGTGGACCCCTTTTCCTTAGAGATTTTTAAGAACAGATCATGGAAGGTCTCACAGGGAGGGATGGACTAAGTGCTCATTACTATTCCTACTTGTCTACAATATCATTGTGTAACCTGACAGCAAAAAGGGTTTCTGTGAGTGTCAAAGAACTCAGAGTAGGCCATTACCAGGATAACTGGTGACACCACTGCCACTCTGACTCAAGATTATGGAGTGCACAAAATGTACATCACAGACGTTTGCTCTTTTCTTCCCTTTAGACTGATGAGTGCTATGAAGCCACTCCAAAAAACTCCAGACGACGTAAGTGTCTGTGGTGGAAGACCTAGTGTGTAAATTGAACCTTATCCACATTCCAGTGTTCCTGCTTTGATATGCTTTTCTCCTTACCTGCGGCTATGCTGCACCATCGCTGTTAAATTCAAATATACTAATCTTGCTGTGCATCGGTGTTACTCAGAACTTCCTCCTGCCTGAGAAACTTTCCCAGCCACCTTCAGAGTGCTTGCTGCAACTTTGAAGTTACAAGAAGTCAGAGGAGCCTGCTGGGAGGGAAATCTCACTCTTTGTTCCCTTTCCCTTTACATCAGGTAGTGGATTTGCACGTTGTGCAAGGCTGCTAAGGCCAGAGGAATGGTCTGTTCAAATCCAGGCGAGTTCTTGTTCCTGAGGGCAACTGGTCATAGAGGAAGACATCTGAGTGACTCTCAGAGCCTGTGTTTTATATATCTTCTTGTATAGGTCCTCAATCCTGCCTTCCTATAAATAAAGAAAAACGGTTTGTTAAAATTTAGAAGAACATCTGATCATCTTCTTTTTCCCAGCTTCCTGCCTTTCAAGACAGCTTGTAATTTGTCTAAAATTTACAGTCATACAGACAGCTTTAGCTACCATAATAAATAGGGAAGGTTTCCTGTCTCTACTGGTGCCTCTCCAAAACTTTCTGTTATTTCACAAGAATGAGTCCACTGAACAGTGAGAGTGTTTCCACAGCTATCGTGCTGTATGGATACAAGGAAGTAGGGTCTGCAGGGAAAGCTTTAAGTCTTTGTTAAACTAATTGATACAGCTGGAAAAACTGGGCCACATTTCAGGCTCGGAGTCCCTTATTTAGTTCAGCCAAAATTGTTATTTTCCACCTATACAGATAGATATGATTTTTGTTTCGTTGTTATAACTCCAGTCCTCTTACTGATGGACAAGGTGGTATGAGCCTGAAATTTGGGAGGGAAAAAAAAATCACTGCTGTTGATCATTCAAGTTGTCAGCTTCAATTACTCATCTCCTGGGAAGGACTGTGAGCCTGCCTGCATAAAATAGCCTCTACCTTTCAGATTGCTCCTCGTTCAGGCATCTCAAGTTCACCTACAAAAGTTGTTTGAGACAAATACCTTTCCAAAGCTGAGCACTGGGATGTATGTGACACACTGAAGTCTCCTAGGACTGTTTTTTGAAGGAATCCATATGCCTGCCACTGAGAGCCCTTTGCTTTCACTGCTTGCTGTAAAGTTGCATTGATTTTCTTAGTACTAGCCTAATGACATTAAGCCTGTACAAGTCTATTACCACATACTCAGCAAGTATTACCAGAAAACAAAAAAGAACAACGCTTCAAGCACTGGGAGAAAGGTTGTCCTAGTTCTTTGGAAATATTTGGGTTTTTTTTTTTTGTTTCTTCTTAGACCTAGCAGGGACCTAAAACTGCCCAGTGGTTTCTTCGAGGTTTTGCAACTGTGAGGCAGAGCCTGGCAGAATCCCAAGTGCGGAATGAGTAAGCGCAGCTTTCTGAATTCACTTGATAAAAGTGTTTGGCAATAAGATAAGAAAATAAATGAGGCAGCACTAGCTACATTCACTCCTGATAAAGAAAGGGTCAAGGCTGTGGCCCTCAGTGGGATGGTGAGCTTGGAGCGCTGCTCTGTGAGACAGGGGCGAGGTTACAATGGGGCAGAGGCACATCTGGAGTTTCAAGCAGAGGAGAAGAAGAACAACAAAAAGCAAAGCACTATTGTGATTCTGCTGGCTCCTCCTGTTCGCAGCATGTGATGCAGAATGGCACAAGGAAAACGCTGCAGCTTTGATGTCAAATGTCTTCTCTCACATGTGGGGCTGGCAAGGGATTTCTCTGTTGTTCTTGCACAAAATTGCAGCTCTCCTTTGCTTTTGCCATATAAAGATGTCCGTGTCATCAATCCATAGTGGGCCAAGTCCTCTTAAGTGAACAGACTGTCTGGTACTGATACATAGGAGTCTCTTAAACTGAGGGATATTTTTTTAAAAGGGTTGGGAGTGGGATATCCTGTACTCCATTATTTTTCTCTACAGCACCTCTGGCCCCCTCCTTCCACTTCCACATTCTGAGCTCAAGTTTGTAAACCTTTGAACTATTTAAAAAATGTACAGCTTGTCCTCTAAGACATAGGAAATTACATTTGATGGTCTATTGTATAAGAATTTCCATATTTAGAGAAAAATCAACAGATACAATCTCTGATTTCCTTTTCCCTATACTCCTCATATTTGCCTCCTCTTGCATTGCTTGGTTTGGCTGCTGCGATGTTGCAGCAGAAGCAGATGTCATCAATTAGAAGATTGATTTAAAATTAATGAGAGCTTCATTCAAAGAGCCTGCCTGCTCATCCAGCTCCTGTGTACTCACCCTGGGCTGCGTTCTCTGCCCCAGCTCACAGCTGGTGTTCTTGATGCTCTGTAGTGCTTTTAAAGGTACTTCAGAGTTAAGCTTCTACTCAGCCTGTGCAAAAATATGTCACATATAAGGAAATTTTGGCTCTCTTGTCTACAAATTCTGAAGCAGTCTTTCTAGGACTCAGAAAAACAGAGGTTGGTGATGTAGCTAAACTCTAAAAAGGATTTCTAAACATACAATTAGTGTTTCTTGTAGTTAGCTACTCGGTATAATCATACTATAAGTTTTCTCAGTGAAAGTAAACTCAGCAACGATACTGATTAAGAAGGGAACTCACTAGCAGGAGCTCAATAACTGTATAGTAGCAAAACCCATTTGTAGAAGGGCTGGAGAGGAACACTACAAAGCAGAACAAAACCAGAAATGTGTGTTTAAAAATTAATGCAGTAAAAATTAAGCTTTCCGTTTTAAAAGGACATCCCTTAAGACCTTTAAAGGTATGATTCTGGCTAGTTTGAAAGCCAAGAAAATGACTGGTAAATTCAATAAACAAGTAAAAAAAAAAAAAGAGGCACTCAAATTAAATGAAGACAACAGCTACAATTTGTCATTTACCCTTTAGACAAGTCTTTAGCCCTTTGTCAATTCACACAAGAAGAGGCATTCTCATACTTGCTTTCCAAACTGGGAGATGGACTCCCCTGGAAATAAAAAGACACTTGCAAAGATCCAGCTTCTGCTTCAAGGGCAGCACAGGCTTTGACCTGGTCTTTCCCAAAACAAACATCCATTTCTGTATCTGCTGCACACATAAGTTTATTCCTTGGGTCGAGTTTGTGAGAAAATACGTCTCACGTGACAGATCCCAGTCACCTCTTCAAGCATAAATTGAAGGCTCCTGCACTTTTGTACCCAAAGTGACCCAGGTGCCCAGCTCTGACTGGCAGTTATTCCAGTGTGGTTAAAACTAGTCTTTCATGAAGTGTTGTTTTAGAAATCTGAGGGTTTGGGTCCAGAGGAAAAAAATTAATTCATTCTCGAAGAGAATGACTTAAGTTTTACTTGTGAGCTTTGTTTTTTAGCACTGGGCTTTTTATTGCAATATGAGGCAGATTGTTATAAATGAAAAAAATAATGCTTTTGCTTTTCACCTTCCCAGTAGTTTAAATATTGATGACAGTCTTCACTGTTTAGAAAGCACACGTAAAGCTTACAAACTGGCCAACCTCTTGTGTAGTATATCCATTTATAATATGTAGGTTCAGCTAACTTAACTGTATTTTCCATTGTCAGCCTTCTGGCTCTTTTGACTGATCTACAAAGAACATTTTGCCCTGTGAAATACCCATGTACTACAATGTTTGTATTCACATGGAGAAAATTATAAGCACATGAAAGTAAAGCACATTCTTCATGATCTTTATTCTGCTTGAAGATTAGGAATACAATAGATTAAAAGAATACAGGAATAAATTGGTGTCTGGGGAGCATTCACAATATTTTTTTTTTAAGTCTATGCTGCTTTAATATAGGAATCACAAATAAAGCCCTAATAGAAAGTTTTGAAATATTTTCCAAACACTTTCCTTATATGGCCTCACCCCCCTTTGGCTTTTATATTTCAGCAGCAGAGGTATTCAGAAGAGCTTGTGCCATGCTTTTTTTTTAAAAAAAAAAAAAAGAAACAAACAAAAAAAATCAGAGTCCAGTCTGTGCACAGTAAGGTAATTCAAGTCATGTAGTTTTACAAAAACTAAGATATCAACCCCAGAAAACAACTTTTTCTAAATAAATTGACTACCAAAACAAATATTTAGTCCTTTCTTGCAGTATTTATGCAGCCTGACTTCTTGGAGATGATCTTAAAGCTCTGGTAAGCTTCGGGCTAGATTAAATAAAGTCAGTGTAATTAAATTGATTGACACCATCTGAAAATGTTGGCCATTAACTGCTTCCATCAAGAAATCACAACGACCTTGTCACATGAAGCAAAAGCTGTTATCAAAAGATGAGTAATTTTGAAATGAAAGATTAAATTAATTTTTTAGATCTTGTTAAAATACAGTGGCCAAATGGTAGCTATTAAAAACTTGTCTAGGAAGTGCCAGCTGAAAAGCAACAAAAGCAGCACTAACACAAAATCACAGGTAACACGTTTTTGGAAGAATTCCTAATTTATAATCCTTTTGCTATGATACTAGCTTAAAAACAGTCTTTATTCTTTTGGCATTCAACATTATTTCAGAAATAATTAAGTGAAAATAAGCATTTGCTTCTTTTTTTATATA
Organism: Chlamydotis macqueenii; assembly: GCF_036417535.1. Lineage (NCBI taxonomy): Eukaryota > Metazoa > Chordata > Aves > Otidiformes > Otididae > Chlamydotis > Chlamydotis macqueenii. The sequence goes on from NC_141557.1 coordinate 133,530,426, forward strand.
TCACAAAATTTATCTTGCTCTGACTGTGTGTCTCTATTCTTACTCAGTTTCAATAGCATCCTAAGTTCGCAGTGTATTTGGCAAACACAACCAGTCTTCCAGTTATCAATGAGAAGCCCAGAGCCCAGGGCTGAATGCAAATCTGTGCCCAGCAGGATTTGACTGTCAGGCGTGAATTGCCTTATCTGCTGCTTTCTGGAAAGTTAGATTATTTGGAATGGTGCAAGTAAAGCTTCAAGAATATTTTGTTATGTGCAACTGAAACCTGTAAATTAATTTCTATTATATTGGAAAAATGAAATTTGTCTGAGGTGATCAAGTATGCAGAAAAATATTTGCCCTGAAAGAAAATTCCCAGTTTATCGTATCTACCTGGCCCTGTGCAAGTATTGTAAGAATATGTATTCTCCTGCCTCACTGTAAAACCTTTTGACTGATTGATTATAAGTCATTGTCATCCAGAATCCAAACAACCTTAAAGATGATCTAAGGTCCAACTATCATTATTCCTTGTGAAAATTAAGAAATCAATTTGTTCATCTAACTGCAAGATCGGGCACTGTACTCTCCCTGGACACAGTATTGGTGCCTTCAACATGACCCAAGAGCTTCTTTGATTATTAGACTTCACAGCCTGTTAACAGCAGCAGACATAAGTGAATCACAGCTCTCTGTGCCCATCGGTGTCCTTTGAATCAGAATCTGTCTTTTGAATGCCCAAGCATAAATGCAGTTTTGGTCAGCACTGCTTTGATCATTCCTGCATCAAACTCAATTTTGTGGTGTAGACATCCCTGTGTTAGCTAACACGAACATAGCTTGTGAAACAGCCACAATGAAACGAAGACAGTGTTATAATCAGATGTCATTAGCAATAAAGACCTAATTAGACTGTAGTCCCAAGTGTGGTGCCAAACCCAAATAACCTCTTATGCATGCGTTTTTATTTTGCGGCATATTTAATTGAATGCTTTGAAGCAATCTAGGATTTGCAGCCAGATGATTGTAGCCCCAATCTCCTTAAGAGTTAAATCTTCAACTGCTATGGCCAGGAGGAAACTTCAAAGCAGAACTGTTGGCAGCTTTATCTCCTGTGCAAGCTCAAGGAGCAGCAATCTGCAGGGCCCAAGCAGGAGGTGCCTGGGGAGCAACCTCAGCACATCAGGGAGCACCGTGCATGCACCTTGGCAAACTCTTTGCTCCGTCCAGACATAAGTGCTCCCACAGGATCCTCACGCTCCTGGCAGATGTTATCCCTGGGAGTGCAATAACGCTGCTGTGCCTGTGAGCAAGCAGGGCAGTAGTGCACAGCAGTGCTATACTTCTTGCAGCATTCAACATACACCTATTTTTTCTACTTGCTGACAAGGAAAGAAGAGGGAAAAAAGTGTATCTTTTACAGAAGTGATGTTTATTTGTATCCCACCTTCTTGACAATCCGTGTCTATGCAATAGGTGATACAGAATCACAGAATAGTTAGGGTTGGAAGGGACCTTTAAAGGTCTATCCTAGTAAATGAAATAGGGCCAGAGCAGAGGCTGAAGCCCTCATATAGGATTGTCTGTGCTGTCAAACAGTCACAATGTTGTCCTATGCTAGCTGGCAGCTTTCACATCATGGTCTGAGAGGGCAGCATGGGTCAGGAGCAATTCCCACTTACCAGATTGGATGCGATTTCCTAGTTTGGGGGAACAGGGATGCTGAAGTCTGGACACACTGGCCTGTACCAGTTGCCTCACTGCTGGAAAGCAGTCAACAGCCTCTATTATCTATTAGTACAGATCAACCCTTGAGACATATTAAAACAGTACTACTGTGCTCCTGTTCGCAGATATCATGTCTGTGAGTATAGGTAACTGAGATTCGACATCGCTTCATTGATTAGCAGAAGGAACTAGGAGGTAAGAAAAAAAAACAGAAAAAAATCTCTAATAGTTTTCAGTGTACAAAGAGTACATGTCTTCCAAAACTGTTGTTCATACTTAAATGAGTAATTAATGCACCAATATCATGAGCAGTTTTTTATCGTGAAATATTGTGTTCAAACCACTAAACAGTCATGACTGCTTAAAAAGCCAACTAACCAGTTACACATTTGACTGATAAGATGGGTAAACACAAGAAAGATTGCTTTAAATAACTATAATGTGTATCAGACTGGTTTGATTAATGTGTTAGGAATAAAGACATTGCTATGTTTTGTTAGGCCAATGGGCAATCTCTTCTCTTATATGCCATTTTCTAATAATTACAGCCAACTTGCATTTCACTGAAGTTAAGGGGCTGGGCTGTTTGGTGCATTTTTAGACATTTAATGAAATGTAACAAAAAAGTCATATAACATAGAAGTTCATTGGAAGATGACAGCAAGATACCTATCAAAAATATTTTCTAAGATACTTGTGCCCTTTTCCATTAAAAAACAAATGCAATTTTTCCTGATTTTATTCGCATCTCCTTGTTCTGGAGAGAAGAGGAGGAAGCTTCTTTTAGCCAGCCTGACTAGGCAGTCTGGTAGCATGTTAGAGAAGCTGCTTGTGTGGAAGTAGAATTTCAGAAATGAAAATGGTTTTGCAAAAGTCCCCAGGGAATTTGAAATGTGATGTTCAAAAAGCTGCCCCACCCCCCCTTTTTAAAGATGGTTTCCCCATTAAGGTTTATACACTGTCCTGGGAATTCAACTAGGAATTTTGTCTCTGATTCGAGAAGACAGGACCACATTCCCGGCAATTAGCTCACTAATTTCAGCACAGGTTATTCTCATTCCTTCGTTGGACATGGTCAGTATGTTTACGTCCGCCACGGGCATTTCTGACCTGTTGTGCTTTTTCCTTTGCAGATGTAGAAGTTGAAAAACGTAAATGAGTGGTCTATGTGTAGTTCTTCCCACTACTTTAGTGAACAGCAAAAGGTGACCTCTTTCTTCAGTACGTTTTTTATTTCTCCCTGACCATATTTATCAAGCTTGTAGCTTGTTGCACAAAAACTGAGTTCACAGTAGCATTTGCTGTAGGACACTGCCGTGTTCAGTGCAGTTGAGAACCCTGTAGTCCCCACTAACTTTGCAATGTCAGCAAGTTTACTAAAATATAAGGAAGAGCTGAAACAGTTCTGTAGGTTAGTTTTCCTGGACATTAGGGTGGAGGGGAGGACAAAGTGTTAGAAATTAGCTCAACATATGAACTCCCGTTTTACAGATGGATAAAAGGAGGCATAGAAAGATTAACTAATCATTTGATCTTTCAAAGTACTGTCTATCTTTAGCTTGTAAAAAAATAACCAAGGCCAGATGTGATAACAACTGAAAAAGTCATCTATAGTCTGGGGAAGATGAAGTGAGAACGGTTGTTTTCTTCCCTCCACCTTTTGCAGAATTCAAGAACTTCAGGAAGCTAACAGGCAAGCGATGAAAAGGATGCAAATGACCATGACTTTCATACGGTCACTAAAACTTGCTATATGGTGGAAATTGAGATCCCAGAATGGTGGGGAGGCCAGATGTATAAAACAATTCAAAAAGCAGCTGCATTAATTTGAGGAGGGATGCATCCAGACTCTTCAATTTAAGAAAGTGCTTGTGAAAACTCCTTCTCCAGCAGAGCCTCATCTCTGGATATCTGGAGCCCGGGAGGATGTATGAGGGAGAGGATCATTTGGTACATGCCCTGCTTACTCCTGTGTGCTTTCCTCTGTGTCCATAGATAGTCACTGCCAGAGATCAGGTCCTAAATGCAATCTGATCCAGTACAGCAGTTCTTACCTTCTTGTCTCTAGGTAAGCAATGCTTAGACACGGATTTATTTTAATACATCTTTATCTCAAAAGTGCTTCCAAGCAATTTCTAAATTATTTGAATAATTTCTTTTCACATCTCTAGTAAGCGATGCCAGTGAGCATTTGCTGTTCAGCATTTGTGAAAGTGCTGATCTATAATCAGATACTAATCTGTTCCTTTACTGCCTTGGGGAAAAAAAAAAAGTTGCAATAAATTCAAAGCTGTCTCATGAGGGCTGCGAAGATCAAATGCTTTTTGTTTCCCTTTTTTTGCCCACAATAGCCTACTTCACAAACTAGCTGCAGTAGGCAGTGGCACAGCAAGTGAATTCCAGATCACTCTGGGCTTTGTTTGGCCTAGCAGTCAATATAAGACAGAGAAGCAACTGCATTATAACTTCCTTCCCACAACACAGCATTGTTTGGAAGCTGCCCAAAGAATATTACACCACCAACGGCATTCTTAGTCCAGTGGGTATCGGTAGTCCAGAAAATTGATTCCCTCCTTTGTTAGTTAGAGGACTTCCCATTTTGCACCCAGTCCCTCAAGCTCTGTTATCTTTCTAGTACCATCAGAGTCAGTGAAAATAGAGATACCCTTATAACCAGACAAATGCGATGTCAGAGAATAAAAATATTCTCAATAGGCACTTGATAACGTTTTTACTGACTGTTAATGGAATGGCATCCGCTGGTTTAAATATTATGTTTGCTTATTTAATGTTTTTTTCCTTTCCTTCCCCTGCACCCATTTTTGACCTCAAAAACTATGTATTTATTCTTGTTATCTTTCAAGTAGTAGGACAAATATGAGTATACAGTCACTGAAAATACGGCATCTACCATGAGTTTACATGATAGTGACAGGTTATATGTTTTAATTAACATTGTATCAGTGAAAACCATTGCTCATAAAGGCAAGAGCATTATAAACTCTTCCTGTACTCTAAAAAAAAGGCAACAAGGACACAAAGCCCAGGAAACTAATTGCATATTCAAGATTAGGCGTAAGCTGAAATGCTTCACTGTTTCAGAGCTTAAGACAATAAGATACGATATTGAATAAGGAAGATAATTTGGGATAATTAATGAAAAAATATGTAATTAATTCTAGCTACTACACAGGTTAGATATTGATATCCTGACACAAACCTCACCTTATCTAAGTCCAAACAGCCTTTGGGCCTGATCCAAAGCCTACTGAGGGCAGCAGGAGTCTTTCCATTGACTTCAATGGGCTTCCAACCAGGAGGCCCATTACTGTTATAAGTAATTTTTGTTGTATTTTGTTGTATTTTTAAAATAGCTGAACAGCTGCTAAATAACCACATAAGGGTATAATGATGCACATTTACCAAGACAGCGAAACGCCACTGGTGCAGCTTGGTGCAGGAAGATTGTGCTTGATGCTGATGGCAGACTCCCCATGGCAAGGCACCAGACTCGCTCAGACAGGTCCAAATCCTTGTGAAAGGAGGGGAAAGTGGGGTCCTAGCCTGCTAAGATGAGCCATCAAACCCCTCAGGAAATGGCTTTCAGTCCTGGCCTCATTTACCGAGGGTTTCTATGAGAATGTCCAGCTTTAATGTCCGTCCCAGAGAGTAGTCCTGAGAGAGTGGGCGGCAAGCTCACCGGCTTCCTTTGCTTTCCAAAGCTGTTGTTTGCACCCCACCCTGTGAAAAATATAGCCTGGAAAAGGAAAGTGGGTTCATTAATAATCCAATGTCCTTGCTTCAGGCTTCCTTGCCTTTCCCTGGCCAGGGTGCCATGGCCATCAACAGTGCTCTGGGTTTCTGCTGGGCACGGGGGCTTGCAATACCTTGTGAAACAGGTTTGGGCTGGCTGCAGTCTCTGGGACCCCATGGCCATCGGCCTGGGTGCAGGGAGCATGGGATGATGCTGGTCCCAAAGGCATGCCAGCAGCTGTGGGCAAGGATCAGTGCAGGGCCTGTGGCAGGAGCGGGCAGTGGTGCCAAGTGAGATAGATACCTCTGTGTGAAGTGCTCCCAGGTGGCTTGCAGAGAGGTGCAGGGGCGAGGGGCTCCCTATGCTCCGAAAAGTGAAATTGTTCTACAACCTTCCAGGTGAGGTTAAGATGGGAGATGAGAAGTACCTTTTTCAAACTGAAATATCAGTTGAACTTAAGTAAAAAATTATAAGTATGTGAGTTTCTTAACAAGGACATGGCATCTTTGGTGATTACTTAGTTCTTGTTTTGAGCTCAGGTGACAACATCAGTCTGGACAAGTACACTGCCATGAATATCAGTTCTGGAGTAATTTTTACCTATGCTGATTACTCTTTATGGAAGACTATAAACATGTATCACAAATAGAGTTGAATTTCTGTCCATGAAGATTTATTAACTGAAGTTTAAACAGAATAGAGATTTCATAGTCAAGACCACAGATATAAAACATTACTCTGTGTCTCCTACCTGCATGCACAACAGTTTTATCACTTCACCTGAGGATGGAGGAGTAGATTTTTGTGAAGATGGTTTGGATGTTGGCATTTACCCAACAAAGTCAGTGTCACTATCTGCTAACTCTAGAGACACTTCATTGTCCCTGTGAAGGCATAGCTTCCTTAGCTGGCTTTTTTTTTGTGATCATTTGAGCACACAGAAGTACAAAGCTTCCTAGAGAAAAGGGGAGACTTCAACTCTGAAAAGGAAATGTGCCAAAAGGATACATGTGTGCAGGGATTTCAGATCTGTTAGTGCCACATACCTCAGATATGTTACAGAATATTGCACGCTGGAGGGAAGAAATGCCAACCAGAGGGACCTTGACAGGCTGGAGAGGTGGGCCAATGCAAACCTCATGAAGTTCAACACGACCAAGTGCAAGGTCCTGCACATGGGTTGGGGTAACCCCCAGTATCAGTACAGGCTGGGGGATGAAGGGATTGTGAGCAGCCCTGAGAAGGACTTGGGGGTATTGGTTGATGAGAAGCTCAACATGAGCCAGCAATGTGCACTTGCAACCCAGAAAGCCAACCACATCCTAGGCTGCATCAAAAAAAGCGTGACCAGCAGGTTGAGGGAGGTGATTCTGCCCCTCTACTCCACTCTTGTGAGACCCCACCTGGAGTACTGCGTCCAGCTCTGGAGCCCCCAACATAAGAAGGACATAAACCTGTTGGAGAGGGTCCAGAGGAGGGCCATGAAGATGATCAGAGGGCTGGAGCACCTCTCCTATGAGAAGTGGCTGAGAGAGCTGGGGCTGTTCAACCTGGAGAAGAGGAGGCTCTGGGGAGACCTTATAGCGGCCTTCCAGTATCTCAAGGGGGCCTACAGGAAAGATGGGGAAAGTAGAGTCTGTTGCAATAGGACGAGGGGTAATGGTTTTAAAATAGAAGCAGGCAGATTCAGACTAGATATAAGGAAAAAATGAGGGTGGTAGAACACTGGAACAGGTTGCCCAGAGAGGTGGTGGATGAACCATCCCTGGAAACATTCAAGGCCAGGTTGGACAGGGCTCTGAGCAACCTGATCTGGTTGGAGATGTCCCTGCTCCTTGCCGGGGGATTGGACTAGATGACCTTTAAAGGTCCCTTCCAACCCTAACTACTCTGTTATTCTATGATTCTATGATATCTGCTAACACAGTTTGGAAGAGGTGATATCTGAGAGAAAATGTGAAAAGGATTCTCTTTTGCAAAGTACTGCTTGGCCTAGCGAGAGGGTCTCCATCAGGAAAGCAGGCACTCTAACCACCTTTCTGCCACGGCCAGTTTGGAGTCACTGTTTTGGGGAAGTTCACTACATTTCTCTGTGACCGTGATCTTATGCTCTGACACAGGTACGTCAAGAAAACGACTTTTCAAGGTCAGTTTGGTGAGGCTTAGCTCTAGGGCACCCATCCCAATTCAGCCACAGAAGTATTCAGAAAAGCTGTGCTGAGCCTGTGCACGTAGCTCTCTACCTGTGGTTGCAGTTTTAATCAGCAGATCACAGCATGTTCTTACAGCTTGAAGATCTTGCTGCCCCAGAGCACTTCTTTCTTCTTACAATTTGTGAAAAGTGATGTTTATGTTGTGCCCTCTCTTAAGATTCACAGAAAAGATAACTTATCTGCTGCCAGGTGCACACAGCATGGCTGGAAAAAGTCTCTGCCATTGGTTTTGTAGGTGTTGATTACAAACGGTGCCAGGAACTCACCCAGGAAAAAACAATATATTCACTAAAAGTGTCTATGTACCAAATGGAGGAACTATTTCTACAGGGACATTTCTTAGCTTTTGAGGGCTCGACTTTGCAGCTAGTACTATTCTTTTCCCATTTTAAAGGACTACATGGATAACCTATACGTTCCTCTGTTAATAAAGCCTAAATGACTCAAGGCACAGAAAATAAGCTGTAGACTTTGCACCTCTAGGTTGCCAACTGGAATCCAACCCAGATGACTCGTTCTCATCAGCGGCTCTCGGGAGGTCTGTGCAGAAGCAGAGTGAGCTAAGGGCCATTTTCTACTTCCCATACCACTTCCTCCAGTGCGAGGCTTTGCATTATCTGCTATGTCTTTCCAGGGGTGGCCATAGGGATGAGGTGTCTCATTAGGCATTAGGCACATGCATCCTAATAATAGACCAGAGATGGCTTATGCTTGGAGAAAAATATATGAGGAAATTTGTCCCACACTGCACTGTATCCACCCTGAGTAAGTCAAGCTGTCGCACAGATGATTAAAAATAGCAATGGCACACAGTCAGTGAGAGTAATGACTCAGTGTTTTTTAGGCTAAAAAAACCTCTGAAAGTTGTCACTGAGAATTAGAGATGCATGAGAAAGCTAGCATTAAAATTTGGCCTTTTAGTTTTTGTTCTTTTGATTATTTGTCAACCTCCACATTTCCTCATGCTCATCTACCACGCATTTCTTTTTAGAAGCAGGTTCAGCACCCTCCTGCCCTTGAGAACTGTTCAATAACAAAAGACATGGAAGAATAAAGTAAAGCTATGTATTAGCATTGATTTTTATGCCATTCATGTAGTTTCAAAATTTTAAACAAAACACTACCTCCTCTTCCCCCATCAAACGATCTGTTTCATATTACAGGTTTTCTGTATGCCTCTATTGCAATGACAGGGTGCTAAATGGTCAGTACGTCACAAGACAGCAAAAACTGTTACATGTTCCAGATGCTTCTGAGCACCGGCTGAAGAGCATATGTTTGAGTTAGATGCTGTCATTTGATTGTCAGGGTCTTGGAGTATCCGCCTGTCTGATTACAGGTAGTAACTGTGGGATGCTGAGCTATAAACTTTCTCAGAATACTAAAAATTCTCCCATTCTTCAGCACCATACTGGGATTTCTGCATGGCAATGAGTCATGTCATTAGTGTTGGAAAGCACTAATTCTTAATGAATATAAGTTTCGCTAATCAGCTGCTGAAACAAATTCAACAGAAATCTGCAGTAATACAGTTTATTGAGTTCAGAGGCTTTGTAAGTCATGTTTGGTTAACCGCATCTTCCCCGAACAGCTTTAAAATAAAAGAATAAGTACGATCAACAGAGGTCTCTGGCTTAAGATGCATGTGACTTTTTACATGAACCTTAATCCTGGGCACCGAAGCATTCACATGATTATTTAATACATAATTAAAATACCAAGAAAAGTACATGACTTTGTAAGATCATTGATTTACTACTTCCCTCTCACGTATGAATGAAACCCCAGATTTTTATACATGCAGCTTCTTTGACTAATCTTCTGGGACACTGTTCTCCATTGGATAGGAAATTAATTGTATACTCTGTGATTAATTTTCTGCCAAAATGTGTTTTCTGATTTCACTCAGCACCTACCCTTCAAGTATACCTTAAACTGGAGAGTGCGAACTACTTCAGAGCTTTCCTAGAGAACAAGCTATACAATAATGGATATATGAAGACAGAATATTTAACATGATGGTTTGCATAAGCACATGAATCAAGTTGAGATTTTTTTAAAGTGCTTTATGACCTTCTTGGCTAGAAATAATACACAAAACATTAACTTCAAAGGTAGATAATATGCTCTCTTTTTTTTTATAGAGCTTATAGTTTAGTGAGACTCATGTGGACCTTCAACAGTGTTACATGGCCCTCTAGTTAAATACACAGGAAAGTATTTCTTGTCTAGCTTTTGTGTTTGTGGAGTCAGTCAGATTTCTTTGCACATGTATTTTTAATTCAATTTAACCATATTTATTACCTTACTCCTCTATTCTTAAAAGTGCCTTTCCCAGAATAATGTTAACATCAGAGACCCTCAGTTTCATTAAAAAAAAACCCAAAACCCAGAACAACCAGTAAAGTCTTAGCAGGGGAAATCTGAAAATGTGATCCCTGGCAATGACTGGAAGACAAATGAAAGGTACTGTGTTTTTGGACATTATCAAGGTTCCATGTGTTTGGGGTTCATGACAATAAAAGCACAAAAATCTCTAGGAAGCACTGAAATGGTAAGGCCTAGTTAAGCATTTCTGAGAGATGGGATTCCTGTGCAATGGCTTGCAAAACGTTAGATCCACGCTTTAGGAAACCTCGCTTCCCCTGTGGTGGCATCATGTCTGTAGTTAACCTCTTCTGTTTCTGTACCACATAAAAGGCAGCTAGCTGTGTTAAAACATCCGGGTGGAGAACAATATTCCAGTTTCCTCCAACAACATGTTGTCTCAGAAGTCTTTTAAAATAGTTTATAAAAATTCCAGTAGACACAGCAAAACAAGAAGGTGATAACTGAAAAAAATCATCAAAAGCAAACCAGGAAGTGAAGCTTTTAGAAAAAAAAGCTGGATATGAATGAAGACTGTTTATGTACTAGCTTTTTTTTTCCTGTAAAAAGGAGGAAAAAATTCTAGAGTTGGATAAAGTGGAGCTATGGAGAGACTTTGTCAAGTTACCACTAGTGTTTTCTGCAATCAGTAACAGCAAGGAGCAGCTCCATGCCCCCTAGTTGATGTGTCATGCAACTTATCTTCATTTCCTCTACAAGGGATAGCAAATGTTTGTCAGAAAACTCATGGGTGATTAACTTCTTATCCAACAGATTAAGTTTAGTCCTACCACCTCCAAAACGCATTTTGATGGTCTGTGTCTATTGATAATTCTGTATAAAGTACTTTTCTTTCTCCCATGCTGAGGTTGCAGCATTCAGAGATAGTTCAACAGGTCACCACAGTCAAGAGACAAGTAAATAACACCGGTGGGAGATCTTTCCTGAGACTCATTGCAACAAAGCCTTGATTTTATGCTGGATACACTAGACGAAAGGGATGCCATAAAAAGGGACCCTCACAGGCTTGAGGAGTGGGCCCATATGAACCTCATGAAGCTCAATAAGGCCAGGCGCCAGGTCCTGCACCTGTGTCAGGGCAATCCCCAATATCAGTACAGACTGGTGACTAATTGATTGAGAGCAATCCTGCAGAGAAGGATTTGGGGGTATTGGGGGATGAAAAATTGGATGTGAGCCAGCAATGTGCACTCACAGCACAGAAAGCCAACCACATCCTGGGCTGCATCAAGAAGAGTGTGACCAGCAGGTCGAAGGAGGTGATTCTGCCCCCTACTCCGCTCTCATGAGACCCCACCTGGAGTACTGCATCCAGCTCTGGGACCCCCAACATAAGAGGGATGTGGACCTGTGGGAGTGAGTCCAGAGGAGGGCCGCAAAGATGATCAGAGGACTGAAGCACCTCTCCTATGAGGACAGGCTGAGAGAGTTGGAGCTGTTCGGCCTGGAGAAGGGAAGGCTCTGGGGAGACCTTATTGCAGCTTTTGAATATTTATAAAGAGGGATTATAAGAATAACAGAGACAGAGACTTTTTAGCAGGGCCTGTAGTGACAGAACAAGGGGTAATTTTTTTTTTTTTAATTGGAAGAGGGTGGGTTTAGATTGGATATAAGGAAGAAATTTTTGACAATGAAGGCAGTGCGACACAGGAACATGTTGCCCAGAGTTGTGGATGCCTCATCATTGGAAGTGTTCAAGGTCAGGCTGGATGGGGCTTTGAGCAACCTGGTCTAGTGGAAGGTGTCCCTGCCCATGGCAGGAGGGGGCGTGAAACTAGATGACCTTTAAAGACCTTTCACTTCCAACCCAAACCATTCTATGAGTCTATGAGTCTATGATTCTATCCAAGTGAGGTCCTTGAAATCCTCAGCCCAAGGATTTCCTTAGAACAAGAAGCCCAACCTTTTCACCTGCAGAGCCTGTGAGATAAAAACCTGAGACAAGGAATAACCTGCAGCCCGTAACACAGTGCACAAGCAAGGAAAATATCTTAGGTACGGTATCTGAACAGAGAGAGACTCTGGCATGAAACTGTGCAGTAAAATATATTGCTAAGTGTAAAACCGGTGCTGAACATAAGTGGGATTTTTGTAAGAATTTTTTTCTCTTTCTTGTGAGAATATTTCAAAATTATTTTTCTTCTGAGTGTTTTCAGTTTAAACAGTGCTACTTTCTAAGAAATGGAGCAATGCCATTCATCATTATTTTGCTTTTGCTAATTGGAGAATGTACATGGGACAAAAAAAAAGTGTGATGTGTTTCACCGTTTTTTATACAGAAACTTTAACGTTGGACAAAACCAAGTGTTTTTATTTTGGTTTTATAAATAGCTTTTATTTCCTGGATATAAACATTACATAGAGTTACTGTTCCACCATTCATCCACCTGGAGTATCATGCTTAATATGGAAATAAATAATACACATGCTGAATTTCATGTATTTGAACTATCCATTGCCTGAGGGCTGAATTTCCTGCTATTGTTTGTTACAGGTGACTACGTATGCTCAATGACCACGCTGAAGACCAGTGTGGTCCAAGGTAGTTTTTGGCCTAGTACCTACAAAGCCAGACTTCACAGGATGCCCTGCTGTTTGAGTTAATAGACAGAAAAATAGAAAATACTCATTTCTTTTGATGGAAGGACTTTTCTTACTTCACATTGAAATCAGTGACAGATTTGTTATGTGATTAAGAGCTAATTCCTTAAGAAATTGTCTTGGGAGACAGATTGTGACGCTAACTGAGGTGAAAAAGAGAAGCAATGAGCTTTCTGCATGTTCAAACTGCAAATAAGTCAGTGCAAGATAATCTGACCATGGATTCTTTACAAAATGACAGATACAAAATGATTTTCCCCCCCTACATCTTGATACATGGCTTCTTTCACCTATCTGCCACAGCTACCGTTCACCTTTGGTGACCACATCATCCTGTTCTAGTTTCCACCTGTATGAACATGACTAGATCGTGCTCGGTGAGTCTTTGGTTGTGAAAATGGCACAGTAAAAAGTAGTTTACCTTGCTGCAGATGCACAAACTCAGATCAGATCCACTTGAGAACATGACAGGACATCTAATGCTGCGCTGATGGTGGGGAGAGGACACGCTGTCTTTCAAATCTACAGTGTGCTTCTTTAAAACGAGCATCACTTTGTAAGTGCTGTGATCAGCAACTACCACTGATTGCTTGTTACATTTTTCGATATTCACTAACTTAGATATTGTAGTTTGGTTATGTCGGCTGGGGAGTGGATACAAACCTCAATGGAAATACAGTTCTGATAAGACGTGTAGAACCCATTTTGCAAAGAGGAGTGTACAACCTGACCTCTGTGCAAGCATGAAATTTCTCCAGCCTGTGACAATTGCATGTATTTACTTCAGAATCTCTCTCAGCTACAACCAGTGAACCCAAAAGGAGCAATTCAGTTTTACTTCCTTTTTTCCATTACTATTTAGCTGCCATACTGCAGTAACTCTGTGTTCTTGGAGATGTGTGATCCTCCAGGTCCTTGTACCATAAGCTCCTTGGAGCAGAAACTGTTCCCTGTGTCAGCAGAGGCTAACAGAAAGGGCGCTACTTCTGACTTAATTGTGCTGTTGCAGTCGGATTGCAAATATTGTTCACTTTTAGCCAGAAGATCTGATACCAAATGATAAATGATTCTGCTTTCCTATTGCTAGCAAACAAGATAACCCTGTCAGATTAAGTATCCTTTTCAGGAATGTTCTCTTAAATTATCACCCTCTATTTATTTCTTATTAGTTGAAGTTATTTATTTCTAGTGGAGGTGCTAGTTACATCTGTGAGAGCAAATGTGAATATATTTACAGAAAAGCCATTGCACTTTAATAGAGAAGTTGTAGACAAAGTTCCAGAAAGGATGAAGAACTGTCTTACAGTCTGTGGACTAATTTATAACAATTAACAATAAATCCATTAACAGTGACTCCTGTTGAGCCATTTTACTTTTTCACAGACTCTTACTGACCTCACTTTTATGAGACTCTATAGGCTTTATGTAAGACCAAAGACTAGGCAGATGCCATACAGAAACATCAGAAGGAAAGGGTAAAGATGTGTGGTGATGTACTCTTGCTATGCCTTCAGATTCACGTCTTCCCCATAAATCACTGCAGAGGAGTCAATCACACTAATTATTGCATTTTAAGCTAATGGATTACTCGAGATAACTAAGGAAAGCTAATGGATTGCTTGGGTTAACTAAGGAAAGAAAATTTATTTTCTCTTCCTACCTCACATTTAAATACTAAAGGAGATACCTCAGGTTTTTTTTAGTCTTTTGGCCATGCTTTCTCTTCCTCACAGCTTGGGAGACTTCTCACAAATCTGCAAGATTAAAAAAAGTTATAGTCTACGAATGGGTTTGTAAGTAGTAGGAGTACATCAGCTCTGTGTGTGAGTGTGTCTTTGTGTGTTATGAAAAGGATATGTGTGGAAAAGCATGTACATTACAAAGGATAGTGTCATCATTTGTAAGTTATTTCCTTTAACAAGCACTTCTATTCAAATCCAGATGGTGCTTGGAGAATTTTCTGCTACTGAAAAAAGAGTTCTCTTCCTCTTGGCTGTGGTGCATCCTTGCACCACACCTGGGAGTGACGCTGGTCACATTCCTGTCACCTGGCTTAGGATCAGAATGTTCCACTGTGTTATCATAATGTGGATGCTCAACTCAGGCCCCTAAGGCGATGTCCCCCTTTTCTCTTGGACATAAGCAGCACGCTGTTCTTGAACTTTAACATCCTTTCTATGCTTCACCCTTTCCCCATGTGCCGAAAGGGCTTTCTGCAGACTTACCAAGAGAAGGGGAAGAAAAAGCGGGGACTGCTCAGGACAGTATTGAATAATTTCCTGATTTAATAAATAAAGTTTGTTGCTATTTTATGTTACTATTTTGCGAGTAGAAAAAAACGCAGTATTTTTAGAAACAAATGAGGAACAAGAATTCAAAGTTAGTTTTGCTTCCAGCAATTTGAGTGTTTGTTAATTCATGAGAGTCTCCTGGGAGTCCAAACTAGGTTATAACAATACAACAGCATATTGTTTCAGTTAGTCAAGGAGGACCTTTTAGCCCCCCCGAATTCCCACACATTTTCTTAACACTACAATTGCAAACTGCTTAGCCTAAGAAGTGGGGCTGGCTGTTAAATCCATAGAAAGCAGCATGCATGCAGGGGCAAATGAACCCACACCACCACACTTAATGACGTATGCACGTATGTGATCAGGGCCACGCTTTCGCATCTGAGTGGTTGGAAGCAGTTTACCTTCTCTACTCATCTCCATAGGTGATCTTCAGTCACATTAACAGAGTTGATCCTGTTCAGAAAATGAGGATCGAATTTTCTGGATGGGTATCATGGTGTGTCACTGGCGCACAGTCAGAAATGTAGGAGGGTTTCCATTGCATCACCAGCACATCACCACTATCCAACTGGGTGCTCTTGGAGGTCTTCCACCAAAAAAGCTCATCCACAGACCTGTTAGCCAGTGGGAGCTGGCTACTTACTGGTGAGAGCTACTAAACCTTCAGCTCAGTGAACTGTTGTATCGAGTATCAGACAATAACATATATCCCTTAACAGACAGGGAAGAAAAGCAGGTACTTCTAAGCTGCTATTCATCTCTAAAGACATTTGAAATAGGTCAGTTAAACTGTTTGCTAAAGGTGCTTGTCATTCTTGATGGATTATGTAGGGAGGTATTTCAGATGGAGATGTCTATAGTGGGTGAAGTAGAGATGTCTACACTGCTTTGAGAAGATCAGAGGGGAGGATTTAAAAGGAGAGTAATCCTAAATTCAGCAATTCACTTACATGGACTCAGATCAAGTAATATACATGTTAAAACTCTTTGCTGAACCAGGGCCTGACTGAGGATTGGAAACAGAGGGAAAGGCATGGCTGAGGTTGAAGGCAAAGCAGGGACATCTGTTTGGGATTGCTGAATGCAGTAGCCCTACAGAGGCGAGGCTGACACATCTCCATGACCCAGGGACAGCCAGCAGCGAGGCCGAGTTTGTCTTCCCAAAAGGTGCACGTGCCTGCAAACACACGCGCATACGTGTTATGCGTACACGTATATGCATGGCCAGCCGCATAGGCCAACACAGACTGAAACACTCAGTGTTCAGACAAGCATGGACAGGTTCTGTTTGCTTTCCCTTCCTGCTGACCGGGATGAAGGTACGTTAGTGGGAAATGAAGTTAAACCAGTCATTTAAACAGCTAAGGAAAATAAAGAGTTGGGAGAAGAGGCGGAGAACAGCCAGTGCGGACTGTCTGGTAAAGACAGACAGAGGGACAGCGTGCTGTGAGCTGTGTGGGTTGCCAGGAGGAACAAGCTTGAGCAGAAAAGACAATAGATGTGCTTTAATCCTCTTGTGTTTTAAGACCACTCCTCTAAATGTTGTGTAGGGTTTTTTTTTTGTTTCATGGGTTTGTTTTTTTTTTTTTTTGGCAAAATAGATTCAAAGCCTCTATTTTCACCAGAGCAGGATGCTGGGGGAACCCTGCCGAATCCCTCCCTCCCCAGCTTTCTCAGACAAGGCATGGATGTAGTCAGGGAGCAGAAACTGCACTTGCAGCCTGAGTGGGGGCACATTGCAGACCTCTGCCCATAAGAGGTGAAGTACTGTAGGTGCGCTAGGTAGGATCTCGCACCAAGGAAGAAGATGGGCTGTGATTGCTACCTGCAGCAGTGCACAGCGTGGTTGGGAGGTATTGAGACACTCAGCCTAGTTCCAGCACTGTAGGTTTTTTTTCAGACTGTCGTTTTTGACTGGGCTAATTGTCATCTTCCATGCTGTGTATTTTTCAGGAATGATTTATTCCCCCAGTGCCTGGGGATAGTCTCCCATCAGCCTGTCTAGCTAAGCTCTGCCACCAGTGGGCACCCAGTAGATACCCAGTAGTGTCTGACAATAGCAGAGGTGACTATGAATTTGTCTGAGCAGCAAGAAATAATCTCAGATATTTTCCTTGCCACCTTCACTATTTTTTAAGATATTAGTTCTGATAGCACAACCTCACATCAAAAATATAGATCATATTGACACCCTTATGCTGACTAACAAGAACTGTCAGGGCGGTTTCCAAGTTGGTTTCAGATGGAAGAGTTGTTGTTGATGTAGAGTTTGAGAATATCTTTAGTCCAACATATGTCTTCAACTTACGACTGCCAATCCTCAAAGGGCTCACAGGTATCACATAGGCAATCACTGCTTTGGGAATCCAGAGCTGGTGCTATGACACGGATTTCAGGGAGGAAAACTGGCTGGAGTGCAGTCAAAATTAAGTCAAAAAGCACATTCTTCAACTGTTTTCGCAGGCCCCTGTGAATAATCTGAAACTTTTATCAAAGAACAATACAGCTGATCCTAGAAAAGCTTTGGGAACATGACACTTAATCACCATCTGGTCACTCTCTCCATAACAATGACAGGGCAACGGGCATAGCTTTCTCAGGAGATACAGTGTCTTCTACTTTACAAGCACTTCAGCATTTCTGAAATTATTTAATATTTTAAAACTTATTTCAGATTTTGTCTCTCTCTCTTTTTGCCATCTTTTTTCCCCCTCTCGAACTATTTAACATCCTGTTGCTTATATACCTTGAGCAAAGGAGTATCTTGCACCAATATATTTCAGGTGCAAGAAACTTCAATCTTTTATTTCATATGACAGAGCAGTTAGAGAAGATGAGTAGCAGAAGGAAATCAGGAGTGTTGTTCATGCTCTGAGTAATCTATAGTTCTTGTTCAAGTTGCCTCTTCTTTATGCACTGAGCTTTTGACCTTTTAGCCCACGTACTTGGGTAGCTGAGGAGAGATGCACTGAGCCGTGACTCACAGCAGGCACTGCAGAGGTGAGTTTAGTCTCAGCTGCATTGACTCCTGGGCAGTTTCACTGGTGGAGAACAGTAGTGGCAGGAGCTTGGTCCTGTGCCACCAGCTCTGACTAAAACCGTGTGTACTAACAGATAATTCCTTGTGTGTGCATGTACATGTGTGTGTAGAGGTACATATATTGCACATCTTACCTATCTAAGCAATTTGGTGTGTCACCATGAACCTTCTGTGCCCTTGACCGTCTCCCTTTCCTGAATCCTTTCTCCCTAGTAACTTCCCGCTTCCAATTAGAGCACGTTTTTTTAGGCCTCATTGCCTTTCTCTGAACTATCTCCATTGAGCCATTCATTTTACACTGCGTTACCCAGAACTAGGCATGACAGCATGTGTCCTGGAGGTTTTACTAGTGACAAACAGAGCATGTGGATGACTGCAGCTCGCTGACTGTCCTCCTGACTCTGCATCCCAATACAAGGTATGCCTTTCTTCGGTAATGCCACATTTACCACTCATGTTCAGTCTGTGATCCACTATGAACTCCCAGCATTTGCACTAGTTCTTGCTTGTTCTTCATCTGGTATTTGCACTCCTGCTGATATTGCCTAGTGCATTTTTTCCTCTTAAATGTCCCCCTGGCTCTTTCAAACTATTTCCTGAGTTTGTGGAGGTCACTTGAATTTGAACCCTGCCCTCTTGTATGCTTGCATTTCCTCTCATCTCTGTACAGTCTATAAATAACATCACAGTTATTACCACGGAGATGGAATAGAACGGGACCAGCACAAGCCGACTTGAAATACCCTTCCACTTTGACAGTGAACCATTGATAGTCCAAGTATGGTTTTTGCATTAATTTGTAACCCTTCTCTGTAGCAGCAGCTTAATCTAGCCTAAATTTAGAGCATGTTTATGAACATGTCTTAGGGCTTACTGTCAAAGCTATACAGAAGTCAACAGATGTGACTACTACTGCTCTTCTTCCATCCATAAGATATTTCACCTTGTATAGGGGAAAATGAGATTAATTTGAAATGATTTATTCAGATAGGCTCTCATTCTTTAAAAAAGAAATGTGAGGGAATATAATCTTCAAATTATTTCTCTTCCTTGACACAAGTTTTCCAAAGTCATTAGCTTAGACTATAAGAATTGCCTCTTTATTTCACAGTACACTCTCTGCCCAACTGAAGACAGAGCCAGTATAAACTGTGATGATGCTTCCTGATTACACCAAAATCCCCAGAAAGAGGAAGCACCGGGAGAGCCTTAATGTTGGTTCCTGTGCTCCTGGCCAGAGGGCTCAGATCCTATCTGGAAAGCACAGAAATTTATGCACCTAACCTTTCATAATCTGACTGCTCTATCTCTTCTTAACTTACATGAAAACATTTGTGTTAACTAGGTAATTAGGGGCCTTGAATGTTATGTCTTACAGTGTCAAATTACTTTGAAGCCTTATTTTCCCACTGTTCATAAAAGAGAGGAGGTTTGTGAAAGAATTAATATTGGTTTAAAAGGAGTTTGCCTATGCAAATTAATGACAGTTAGTAGGCTGTAAAACTCTGAATGCTATATGGTACAAAATACAAGAAGATGGGACATTGCCGTACAAAATTGTGACCCTCTACTAGGAGATTTCTCTGTACAAGGTGATTGAGGGCTCCACCTTCACTGTCTCACAGATTTTCGTATCAAATTTGCAGAGCTTCCAAGCGGAACATGCATATGTATTTTAGATTTCAGTTCTGGAAATTCATGCTGGAATCTGAGAGATAAGTGAGATTATTGTTGACCTGCATAAGTATTGTACAGTATCTAGGTACATTAAATATTGCTCCTTTCCAGTAATTATACCTACAGATTTCCCAGAGAAACCCTAAACTCCACCAAACTTGATGCAGGCTCTGCTTTAGCTGACACGTCCCACAGCTCCACTACAAATATCTTCTTCTGTAGATAGAACTGTGACAGTGAGAGTGTTTATAAGCTTGAAGGACAAGGTGAATTCTTGCAGTGTTTTTCATAGAATCATAGAATACTTTGGGTTGGAAGGGACCTTCAAAGGTCATCTAGTCCAATCCCCTGTAAGGAGCAGGGACATCTCCAACCAGATCAGGTTGCTCAGAGCCCTGTCCAACCTGGCCTTGAATGTTTCCAGGGATGGGGCATCCACCACCTCTCTGGGAAACCTGTTCCAGTGTTCCACCACCCTCATTGTAAAAAATTTTTTCTTTATATCTAGTCTAAATCTACCCTCTTTTAGGTTAAAACCATTACTGCTTGTCCTATCACAACAGGCCTTGCTCCCCATCTTTCTTATAAGCCCCCTTTAGGTACTGGAAGGCCGCTGTAAGGTCTCCCTGGAGCCTTCTTTTCTCCAGGCTGAACAGCCTCAACTGCCTCAGCCTATCCTCATAGGAGAGGTGCTCCAGCCCTCTTAACATCTTTGTGGCCCTCCTCTGGACTCACTCCAACAGGTTCACGTCCTTCTTATGTTGGGGGCTCCAGAGCTGGACGCAGTACTCCAGGTAGGGTCTCACAAGGGCAGAGTAGAGGAGCAGAACCACCTCCCTTGACCTGCTGGCCACGCTTCTTTTGATGCAGCCCAGGATGAAGCTGGCTTTCTGGGTTGCAAGTGCACATTCCTGGCTCATGTTGAACTTCTCATCCACGAGCATTCCCAGGTCTTTCTTGGCAGGGCTGCAGTCAATCCCTTCATCCTCCAGCCTGTATTGATACTGGGGGTTTCCCTGACCCATGTGCAGGACCTTGCACTTGGTCTTATCCAATCTCATAAGATTTGCATGGGCCCACTTCTCAAGCTTGTCCAGGTCCCTCTGGATGGCATCCCGTCCCTCCAGCATGTTGATTGCACCACTCAGAAATGCCGCTTTTGACCCCTTTGCTGGCAGAGGTGCCTCTAAGGAAGTCTTATTCACAAGGGAGTGTGCCAGGAGGTAGACATACCCACTTGGAAGTACACAGAAAACCCTTTTTCTCTTCCTTATGTTTCTCACAAATAGTATGATCAATATTGGTGATCACATTATAGCAAATAATATGAAAAATACTTTAAATACTTTCAATTAATACTCCACTGAGGACCTGAAAATAGATCCAGCTGTAATCTATTCACTCCATCTTTCCTAATCCCTGAATCATTGCAATCCTCCTGATTTTAGTTTTTAAATTTTTCATAATATTTAAGGAAAGTATGTTTAAGTACTGATTTGCTACTCAAAAGGCAAAAAGGGCACAGTCTCCTCTGAAAATACTGTATAAATGGTGTCTGTTTAACACAGCTTTCTCCCTCTGTAGTGTCTCAGGGACTGTATTATTCCTAATGTTGTTGTGCTCTTTAGTCCAAATAACGTCATTTTCTTGTGTTCCCCATCTGCAGCACAATGGCCAATAGCCAATCATAACGTTTTGTGTTGAAATGGCAAGGATATGCTCTAATTGCCTCTCTAACAAAGACCTTGATTACATCTAAATTCCAGGATTTCTGAAAGCAATTTTTTTTCATGGCATCAGCCTATTTGTGACTGATTACCCCTTCAGCGCTGCTGACCTTTCACTTCTTTGTATCCCAGACATCAACAGAACACGTTTAATCCAAAATGAAAATTAGGGAAGGCAGCAAAGTCTTAAATGACACAGTTGAGTTATTTCTATACAGCATAGTGTTTATCAGCGTAACAAGTTGATTCTCTGTGAAAAAAAATAAATGTGGTAAGTTGTGAGGAATTCTTCTGAAGTGCAACTGAGCTTCATAACACAGCCTAATCCTCCTCCCCAAAACTTTGCTATTTCTAGAACTGCTCAGCCATGTGTTTGCTGCCCAGTGAAACTGTCTCTATTGGTGACAAGGTTTCTGTGGGACTGAAATAGGAGCAAAGGCCATGTGCTGAGCCCTTGAATGGGTGTGAATTCCCTTTGCCAAAATACTGCTGCCCCCAAAACTTACCTAAAATAGCCAAGAAAAGTTTAAAGGTAGTAGCTAATATATCAGCAGGGACAAAGATTCCCTTGCAGGAGAGTCAGCAGCCTCGCCTCTCCTCTCTGCCACAGTCCACGTAGACAAGACCGGGGTATCCCATATTTCGCTGTGTGTTACCAAGAGATGCTTTCCAAAATGCCAAATTCTGCCCAGTCCAAGGCAACAGCTACGGTACCCAGAGTCCTGATGCAGCTTTTATTTACTTTCAGTGTTCCCTGTGGGAGCACTGGGACTGAGGTAGGCTCTTGTCATGCCTGCTTGCTTCTCCTGCCACAGGAGACATCAGGTAGGGCCCAGGCAGGCAATGCTAGTGGAGGACAAATATCTTGTGAAGGCTTTACTCGCCGCCTTGGGAGATGCGGGTGAAATGAAGTGTGACAGAGCCTTATGACACTTCAAGAAAGAGTGACTGACAGGAGAAGTGTGTGACTGCGGCCCTCTGAAATCAGCCAGGTTCTCATTGCCTGGGGTGGGCACTAGATCAGGCTGATTACTTTAAATAATTACATTTATACGCCAGCATCAGGCTATTGCTGTTTCTAGATTAAGTGCATACACAAGCCAGGGAAATGATAAATGCAGTTGTTTGTCAAAGTGAAAGCCAAATAAAGACACGGGCCTCATACCTCAGTCTAGATGTTCATTCCATAAGTATCTGGCCCATATCAAAGGTTTAGGAAAGAAGAAAAGCTAATTTACAGTAAGACGTAAAAAAGACATTGAGACGACACAATTCATATTTCCCTTAAATTCTCCTGGAGACCCCAACGATTGCTTTACAGACACCAGCAGCCCAAAGCGCTCCATTTCTGTGCAGATTTGTACTACCTGCCTTACTGTTTTTGCCTTCACCACTATCAGTTCTCTTGCACTTTTCCGGTTTTGGAAAGTCTCCAGCTCCCAGGACATTTTTAAGTGACCTGTGTATAGAGTGAAAGTGCCAAATACTAGGCTCCTAATGGCATATCTGCTTTTAGTTAGGAACTTTAAAACCCAAAGCTATCACTATTTTAATCCCAAATCTCTGGAAAAAATAATGCAATTAAAAGTTATGTAAGGAGACGAAGAGAGAGATGGGTTATGCCACAGAAAAGGAGAAGACAGGAAATAAATAAATGAGGACGAGGTGAGCAGTCCTTTGTTTTTTCTTTGTTACTGTTTCCAGATCTGGAAAAACCACAGCTTCTACCAAAGGGGATGTTTATTTCATTTTCTCAAGGAAATAAAAAGCTGAAAACACATATTTTATTGGAGAGGAAAATTTTCCATTTCACCTCAGCGAAGCATCTGCATGTTGCAGCAGGAAAAGCAAAGGAAATACAGAGCTTGTTTGCACCAGGAACTACTCCTTTGCCTGCAGCTCTTCTTGAAAGGCTTCAGATGGCTTCCACCTCCCAGAGTGGGGCCAGGCAGCTCTCACAGCCTTGCTGGGACTGTGTTGCACTGCAAGGGGAGGGAACGAAGCAGTTACCGAGCGAAAATTCAGATTCGTAAGTCAGTTTCAGGCCTTGGCAGATATCCATCTCTTAACTATCTTCTTGGTCACACCAATTTAGATTCTGGCATTCAGGATCTCTCTTAGCCTTGAGAAGTTGTGTTCTTGACTGTAAAACCAGTAGGGAAAGGTTCACATGAGCACTGTGGCTTCTAACAAGCCAAAATAAACACATCCGCATCCCACAGTTGTTTTAACCCTGCAGAGAAGGCAGGGAGAGCCCTACGTGATGGTATGGAGGCCATTGCAAGGGGTGAAATGCTCCAGGTCATGTGGTTAGTGTGAATGTTTTTGTGTTACTGAACACCGTCTAATGGAGGCAAAAATTAATAAGCTGCTACAGTGCTTTTTGATTAAATAGATTCCCAGAAGTCTAGGTTTGGTTTTCTGTTTTCACCTTAGTCAAAAGCATAGAGTAAGTGCAACGGGAGGAATGAATAGCTTATCTACTCAGCCAGGCTTGGCAGCAAATTCTACCCAACAAAACTCTCTCGTGTTCTTACCATTTAGTACATGCTTGAACACTGTGCTAGAAGTAGACTGGATTGCTGGGCACTTTCCAAAATGAAGCCCTCTAGCCTTAAGATTTCTGGAGTTTATTCATACCTGCTCCACACTTCATTTCACAGGTCAAGAGCTACTTGGCAGAGAAATATGGAAAATATTATGATATTTTTTCCTCCAGTGGCTGTTTTCTTCCAAATAAATGCTAGACTATAAAAAGTGGTACTGAAAGAAGTATAAACATTTTAGGATTAGAATGACTCAAAGATGTGGTAAAACCATAAGTCTGAAACAATAAATCACACTGAAAGTAAAAAATTCAGATGTTTGAAGATGATTTTCCCTATAGAACTATTCAGCAATAAAATCTTTTACAGGAAAGGAATATTGAATCCATGAGATGAGAATTTTTTACTCATATCAAGGAAGAAGTGTTAAGCCTCTTCCAGAGGCAGCTCAGTTGTATTTCACCATTTTACTCAGAAATAGTCTGACCACTTACATGGACAGGAACAACAGAAAAGATAGTACCATCCAAGAAAGAAAACATAAATAATTCATGTGG
This sequence comes from Chlamydotis macqueenii, assembly GCF_036417535.1. Classification (NCBI taxonomy): domain Eukaryota; kingdom Metazoa; phylum Chordata; class Aves; order Otidiformes; family Otididae; genus Chlamydotis; species Chlamydotis macqueenii. The sequence continues at coordinate 133,554,930 of NC_141557.1, forward strand.
AGACAAAAACTCAATTTTATGTGTTAAGAAGCTTTTATTGGATCACCACAATACTTCGGATTAGTTACACTATGGCTCTGAAATATCAAATTATAGCGTAGTCATTTTCCCAATAAAAGGAAATAAGAAAATAAAGAAGCACAGTGCATGAGGCTTTGGTCACTGAACTAAGCCGAGTTTTAAGAGCCAGTCCCAGTCCAGTGCAGGGAGAGAATTTCTTCACATTCTTTCATAGACTCTAGTGCAGACGACTCCTTTCATGGCACATTCCTAAGGCACAAAGGAAAAGATGAATCTAAACCTTTTGTGGACAATAGGTCTTTCTGCTGCAGTAGCCACTGAAGTCAGTGAAAATCCAGACATCATATTTTACATCTTTACATATTTCTGTAATTTTTAGAGCAAACAGTAAAGCTATTTTTATATTGCAATGGGAATGGTTTAGATTTTAACCTCTTTGGACTTAATTAAGTGCCATATAATGACAAATGGATTGCAAAACTAGGCTTAGCTTCCAGAAAAAAATTTACCTTCCTTGGTGTTATTGTTGGCTTGACAGAAATATCAGCACTGCCTGGTTTATTATATCATAGCTCACAAACCTTTTCAATTTTACAAATATATTTTTTTTTTTTTGTGGAAGCAGAAGTGGCCTGGGTAGTTCAGAGGTCAGGCTTCTGACCGCAAAGACTTTGCATTTATGAGCCACAAAATATTTCTCCTGACCCTCTCACCCTGGCAGCCTTCAGCGACTGCCGGTACCTCACAGCCACAGGACGCGTGTGACAGAGGTGACAAGACATTAAAAAAGACCTCATCAGTCTGTGGAAGATGAGGCCTGCTCCACAAATCTCTTTCAGGCAGGATGGCCTCTGCATTTTGGAGTTGGTATAATAATTTGAAAAAATTTACACAGAAATGCAGCCATGATGAGATGTGAAAGCAAATCACTCTTCCAAATATACGAGAGCTTAAAACAAAACAGTCAGAAAAAGCCAGCATGTAAAGGCGCAATGCTGCTGATTTCAAACAAGTTGCCCAAATTAGTTTGGCTTCACTCTTTAAAATCTTTGATGAAGAAAGTATTTTCCTTCATTCAAAAGTGAAACCTTATTTTTAGCAGTGACCCTTACAACTAGGGTCCCTAAAATGTGTTATCACCCTGGCTTGGCCAGTCCATGGCTTTCACATGGCTGCTAGAGAAAGGCAGATTGAAGTAGGGGGTGAGGGAAAGCCACTGTTCCTCCATCCCTAAGAAAGATGCGGTTCCCTTACTGTGGTGGGTATTTCGGAAGAGCCATCAAGACCTGCCAATCCCCCTTGCAGGTCACCACGCAGGCAGGCGTGGGCACAGAGGTGTCGGCTCTCAAGCAATAAACCTCAAGTACCTGTTTAGTGTGCTCCACATGCTCAAGCGGAAAAAGCAAACAACTGTGTGAATTGATGGCCTTTAGTGGAAATAGATGTGTGAGAAGGTGTAAAATTAATTTTCTAAGGTGGATAAGCTTTATTCCAAAGGTAGCAGAAAGGAAAGAGCCAGTCCAGGAACAGCAGTACCCAATTTGCAGACTTTTGTTTGCATTTCATGAGTTTCTCCTATTTGAAAATTTCATTTATTTTAAGAATAATAACCTTGAGAGCAGTAAGTATGTTGTCAATTTATGGCAGCTCTCCAATATAGCAACTTCAAAGACAATTTGTTGTATAGAATGATATTTATTTCCTACTGTCTTGTTTCCTAATCTCAGTTCCCTTTTCCTTCCTTTTAATTGATCTCATAAGCCAGAGAGAAAGTCAAAATTGACAGTCTATTTAGACAGATGCAAACAGAAGGCTGCATCCTTCTGGCCTTTATCAGCGTACAAGGAGAGTGAACTTACCACCACCATTTTCCCATCAACCAGTCTTCTCTTTATTGTGGTCTCCTTGCCATTCCACTTCTGCACTTGCACCAATGCTCCTTTTTCCAAGGTTATAACACTCTGCAAAGGCCAAGAGAAGAGTTTGAAACTGCAGTCCGAGCTTTGCAGATTAGGGTAGCAATTCACTTTACCTTGAGCAAGACCCATGTTCTTGGTTTATATTAACATTAGTTTCACTCTTATTAACATTAGTTACTAACAGTCTGTCTAGTTACTAGACATGCTTAGTAACATTATTTTCAGCACCATACTATTTCTTCTTTCAGTGCTTTCTTTGAATATTTTGCAAAAACTCATAGTGCACTAAGGGGATAGGAAAAACTCCTCTTGGTGCTCTTCTACGAGATGTTCAGACCACTCAGAGATCATCAGTCCCCTTACCTTGACTTTCCGGTCATCTGCTGTCGTTTCATCAAACTGCTGGCCCAGTTTGAAAGAGATCATTGTATTTTTGAAGGTGCTTTCAGTTCTGATAGTTACTATGTCCCCTTTCATACTGATGATCACATCAGGCTTTGCCAGGCCACCTAGCTTCCGGGTAGCTAAGCCCACTCCTAAAAATCAGAAAAAAACCCTATCATTACATTCTAGCAAGCAAAAATCTCAGTGTCCTTCCATAAATCTTCGGTGGAAGAATAAGGAACAGTTTCTTCTTGAATACTCTGATGCCTGGTTCAGATGAGACACAACATGTTAAGTACTGTGTTTAGAGGCTGAGGCAGCCCCAGGTGATAGAGTGCATCTTCAGCCAGAAATAAAGGTATACATGTGTATACACTTGTGTACATTTAGCTAAAAAGAAATACAGATCGTTACAAATCTGCATGAATTTTTATAGAGACAGAATAGGTAGAAAAATTCAGAGGAAAGGTCTATTTCTCATAAAAGTTTGCAAAAATCCTTTTTTTTTTTTAAAAAAAAAGATTCTTGACAAAGCTGAGACTCTGCACTTTTGTTAACCAGCTGCATGAAGGAAACTGGATACTGTACTGCCAATGTACTGGTGCTTGTTCATTAAAACATGTACTGGAGACTGGGCAATTCCTAGGTTGCTACTAACATCCCATAAGGATCCTTACATCTAAACCTCAGTGAAAATGACAGGTATGAAATATTTAAAAAGCTGAAGTACAGGAGTGAAGAGCTACAGAGAGGTCTAGGAAAAACCACCTGTTAAAAGCCGTTTACATTACCTAGTGCTTTTCAGTCCAGTTCATTGTCTACAAGTTGTGAGGTCTGGGGCAGATTAGAATGAAAGTCATGGACGATGTATCGCTGTTTTATAAAAGCAGAAAGGGGATATCTATAGATGTTGCCTTTGTTAATGCCATGCTAAGCTCAGACGAAAAGATCCATATGAAAGTATAAAAAGTTATCCATAAAGAATAACACTGTTTGCACTAATTATTCTATACTGGAACAATTCTACTCAGATCTTCAGAAAAATATCTGTAGCTGGACTTTCATCCCACATTTACTCTGGTTAATTAATTAACTGCAGTCCTTTTGTTACTCAGTTTAACATTTCAAATAAAGGGAATCAGTGTCTCAGCGAATCATTTATACAGCAAAAGAAATGTTGCAGCTGACTGTCTGTGCACTTTGCTATATAGGAATGAAGCCAGCATTAAAATGAAAAACAATGACTAATTTATTACATTCCTGGCATTACTCAGTAACAGATAGATTCATTCATAGGATTTAGACCTCTGAAACCAAAGTGCCAAGAGACATCAGCTCCATTATATATGGTAAATTATCACAAGTCACAAGTTCAATGGTGCAATCAAGACAAATATTAAAAAACGCTGCATCTCCATAGATTCTTTTTACTACAGAAAAACAAATTAGATCAGGTCAGTTCAGTTAGACAGAAGTAAATTTATTATAGTAATTCAGCACTTGCTTTTCTGTTTTTCCATTTTAGATGCTAAAGGAAAGAAATGACATGATGCTAGAAAATTAATGTAAGTGCTTTTGTGGCCAAGAAGAAGGCATCATCCATGAGCAAAGGATAAAATGAAGAAAAGATATTCCAAAAGAGAACTTATTTTTTTAAAAAAGAAAGAACATTTCTCACCCAATTCTTTCATGTAGTCATCAAAATTTTCACTGGAGATGAGTTTCCAGGTTCCCACAAATCGGTTACACATCGTATTGGCTTTGCGAGGCAGTGGTCCTGCAGAGAGAGGCAGCAGCCACAGCAGCTCTTGGGTGGGAGTCAGAGAGGTTGCGTGCCCGACTCAGACTTCGCTGGCCTCCTTTTAAAGATGCCCAGTCCCTGTGGCGGTCAGGACGGGCCAATAGGAGAGGCAGTGCCAGGGCAAGACAATGTGCACCTTGTCCAAGGCGGCCGTGTCAGTACCAAGACTCCGGGTGACGCCTGCCTCAGCTTCCTCTACTGAATAGATCAGGACACTGAGAGGGACATGTGGGGATGGGGACGTGAGGTTAGCACTGTAGCCACAAAGCAGTCAGGGGACACAGTGGTGCAGTCTGAGCCACTTGGAGCCACCAAGCACAAGAGCACTGCATCCATATGAAAACCAGCTCTGACTGTCCTCCCAATACCGTTCTCCTGCTGCCACCGTTACCACCGCTGTCATCTGTGTGCTAGTCAGGTAAATCAAAGTCATGTGGATTTGAGGGAGGAAATGTCAAGAAGCTGCTGTACCTAGTGTGGTTGTTACTTTCATGACCCATCCTGAAAAGCATCTGTGTGTTTTATAATTTAAAGGGAGAATGGAATGACTGTCCTATTTTCCGCCTTTGCATCAGAGCCATGATCCCAAGCTGTGGGTTCCTCCCTGCACATACCCCAGGCAGCACCACAAAAAGAAGAAGCAGTCAAACTTCGCTGCCTCCCTTCTTCCACAACAGGGCATGTTCAGAAGATGACTGCATCACTGGAGCTCTTGTGTTTGGCACAAGGATGGTATGAACAGAGGCTGAGTCATTAAAGGGCTTATTCTCAGTTCAAAGTCACTTGATCAGAGGTGAGCAGTTTTACTGGGTTGTGAGGAGGGCATGTGCTACTCTGTTTTTGCCTTTCTGCACTCGGATGGTTGATCTGTCATAGAGTTAAGGGCAGATTTAAGCCAACATGGTCATATAAGGCGTTGCATTCAAATGTCCTACTACTATCAGATTTCTTCAAGTTTCCCTGCTCCCATGAAGAGAATCCACAACGTCCCTGGGTTCACATCTCCCGTGTACTGGGAAGCCCAGAACTGGACCCAACATTCCAGGTGTGGCCTTGCCAGCGCTGAGTAGAGGGGAAGGATTATCTCCCTCAATCTGCAACACTCCTCCTAATGCAGCCTGGGATATCACTCACCTTCTTTGCTGCAAGGGCACATTGCTGGCTCATGTTCAGTTTGGTGTTCACCACGACCCCAAGGGCCTGTTCCGCAAAGCTGAGTTTGAAAGTTTGAAAAGTTTGAATTGGAACATTCAAAAAGTCATATAAAGTGTTCAATTCAAATATGTAGCAGTACCTAAAGGGAGCTTATAGGAAAGATGGGGAGAAACTAAAAAGCAGGGCCTGTTGCAATAGGATGAGAGGTAATGGTTTTAAAATAGAGGGAGGTAGATTCAGACTGGACATAAAGAAAAACTTACCATGAGGGTGGTGGAACACTGGAACAGGTTGCCCAGAGAGGTGGCAGATGCCCCATCCCTGGAAGCATTCAAGGCCAGGCTGGATGAGGCTCTGAGCAACCTGATCTAGTCAGGGATGTCCCTGCTCCTTGCAGGTGGGTTGGACTAGATGACCTTCAAAGGTTCCTTCCAACTCAAACTATTCTATGATTCTAAAACTTTTTTTTAAAATGTACATTTAGAACTATTGTCTTGTGGTTAGTAAAAAGCGGACACAAATAACAAATCCATAAACCATATGTATATTTGACAGGCAGGAGTTTAAAGCATTGTAATTCAAGAAACCTCCAACTATCTGAACCTATTTAGTGTAAGACCACGTCAACTGTAATTCTGTCCTTCCCTTTTCTGAATCACCTTCCTGTAAAAAACTATTACTTGCTACATGAAAGGATTAGATTACTTCTTCCTTACTGGTGTAAACAATAGTTGCCAGTTTGTCTTTTTTTGCATGACTTATGCTTTCTGGGTTATGACCACTTGTAGGGACTTATCCTGGTTTTATTTAGTGAGGGGTGGCTTACAGTGGTAGCTTCTGCAAGAAGCTGCTAGAAGTTGCTCTCCTTTGTCCAGTGGACTCAGCTGGGCCTAGGGCGGACCCACTGCTGGCCAGGGCTGAGCCGATTGGTAGCAGAATGTTCCCTGATAACGCCCCTGCTATAACGTGTTAAAGAAGGGGAAAAACAGGAAAAAAAAAAAGAAGAAGAGAAGATGTGAAGAAGCTGAAGCTGGGCCAGAGAGGGGGAGGTGCGATCCTTGTGGGCCTTGCAGGCCTCACCCTCTGGCCTGCCACCGGGCCCGACTCAGCCCAGCCCGGCTGCAAGGAGTGGAGAGGAGATGAGACGTGAAGAGAGCCTGGGAGGCGTCTGCCTGCCTGTTGTGAAGAATTTTTTGTGAGAGGAATGGCTGCAAATGCCAAGGTCAGTGAAGAAGGAGGGGGAGGAGTAATGTGGCTCCTGGCCAAGATTCCCCTGCAGCCTGTGGTGATGACCATGGTGGAGCAGGCTGTCCCTGTGCAGCCCATGGAGGTTCATGGAGGAGCAGAGATCCACCTGCAGCTCATGGAGGACTCCACACTGGGGCAGGCAGATGCCTGAAGGAGGCTGTGGCCCATGGAGGGCCCACGCTGGGGCAGCTGTTCTGGAGGGACTGCACCGAGTGGAAGAAATGACCCACGTTGGAGCAGTGTACAAAGGACTGTGGCCCGTGGGTGGGGCCCCATGATGGAGCAGGGGAGGAATGTGAGGAGTTCTTCCCCCAACGAGGAAGGCAGTGGCGTAAAGTGATGAACTGACCGTAACCCCCATTCCCTCTTCCCCCTGTGCCACTCAGCGGGGGAAGGAGGTAGAGATAATGTTAAGCCCAGGAAGAGGGAGGGGTGGAGGGAAGTTGTCTTGTTCTCTTTCTCGTTATCCTGCTTTGGTTTTAATAATAAACAAATAGTTTTCCCCAAGTCGAGTCTGTTCTGCCTGTAATGGTAACTTTAAGGATCTCTCCCTCTTTTTATCTCAAACCTCGAGGCTTTTTTCTTATATTATCTCTCCCTATTCTCTTGGAGGGTGGGGGGAGTGAGAGAGAGACTGCATAGTCTGGTCCTGATTGGGGCTAAACTACAACAGGACTTTTCAGATCTACATTGTAAGGATGGAGGGACACTGGGATTATAGGTTGTGGGATCAAATTTCTTGTGCTTAGGGTAGAAAGAGTGAGATGGAGCTGATGCTGGGCCAAGGAGGGTGAGGTTTGGGTCTCATCTTTAAAGCTGTCATATGCAAGAGGGGGAACATGCTAAAACAGGAAGACAATATACCCTGAGCAGTGAAAATATTGTAGTCTTTGGATTATACTGTGACTGTGGGGAAATAATAAGGCCTTAAATCACAAACTTTGGTTGCATATGCAAAATGTTTTAATGCTATCCATCATAACATCAATAAGGGTAAGTTGAGCAGAACTTCCCATCACTGCTCAGTGCAGTGCAGTGTAGGGAAGGAAAGTCTGGAGAGACTGAAAAGGAAAACAAAGTAAAGAAGAACTTTTTCTCCCCCATAGTAGGAAGAAGATGCTGTATCTGTAGTATGTAAATGAATGTCAGTCTTTGAAGGTCTGGTCCAGAAAAAGCTTCTCTAAAGCAGAGATGCATTTTATCACATTTTGTGTAAAGAATAGCTAGCTCTTTTATCCAGTCTCTGGAAATGATAAAGCTCCTCCTAAATGAAACTATCCATTATTTCTCAAGGAATAATAAAAAAATATTCTACCGTTGCTCCTCAGGCATTCTTTGTTCTTTCATTTAATTGTCTTATCCACATAAAGGCACTTTAACAAGACAAGGCTGGTGCCTTTGGGAAATAGAAGATGATTGGGACATTGTAAAACCAAGCCCAAAGAAATTCAAGAAGAGCAAATTAGTAAGAATAGAACAGCTATACTGCAGTACCAGTAACCTTAAGAACAAAAGTGACAGAGAATTATTTATACAGACAAAACCCCAGTCTTAAGCAGTCTCAAACAATGTTGACATTGCTACCATCTATCTCTTTGTCACTAAGAAAAATCAGCACTTTCATTTAAAGGACTTACAGTCTAGAAAGAAGAAGAGCCAGGAATTATATCTCATTAGAAATAATGTCTGTGGAAACCAATCTTTTCTTCAAGTTTAAAGGAAAAAAAGTGTCAAGAATTGTGAGTACATGAGATAAAAGGGAGCTTTGATTCCCTTTTTTGCTTGTGATTGGAGTAAAAGAGGATTTGAAATCAATACACTTGGAGATCATGAAGCAGCACTAGAGATAAAGATAAAAATTGATAAGAACTGTGAGCTGAAAACATAAAGAGACTATTTAAGCAATACTGAAATTAAATTTATGTCAATTCTTTTAAAGGAAATATGATCTTGGCAAATTTAGTGCCAAACAAGTTTAAATTAAATTCCCAGGAGAGTAGTGAAGAAAACAGAAACAAGTGGAGAACAGAAGCCAAATGCCTGCCTCACTGTGAGGATACCAAAGATGTTTTAACACTGATATGATGGAGCTGATGGATTGACTCCGAACACAGTGTCAGCAGCCTTCCTCTTCCCAATGGCTACGTCGGAGGGTGTGAGCCGCTTTGTCTCCTTAGCGTGGGCATCTCATGAGACCAGACCAGGACTGCTGGGGCTGAGGGAAGGGGTGGCAGCTTGGGGCAGATTGTGGGGCTGGGTGCACTTCAGGCTGGACTGGCCAGGACACACAAGTACTCCGAGTTCCTTCCAGTGGAAAACAAGAATGAAAACAAAAGCAGAAATATAACAGAAAGGTCAAAGCATAGGAAAAGCCTTGCTTCATCTTTGTCCTGAGCCGAGAAAAATCTGTGGTGTGAGTCCCCTTTCCTTCTTGTCATCCAAGAAACCTGTGAAGGAGTAGTGAGCAAACATACTAACGCACAAAGATGTCCTCCGCTCAGCATTCAAAGGCTCCTGCTGGGATAAGCGTGTTGCCCATGGGGTTTGTAGGGGTGTGGTGAAATCCTCCTTAATCAGGGAGTAATGCTATGGTATGATTTCTGAATTTTGGAGAATAGTTCAGCACTTCAGAGAAGAGAGGAGGACCTGTGCTGCTCTGCGGGCAAGGACAAGACACTGCTCTGCCTCTACCCCTCGGAAATGTATGCTGCCACCTCCATCCAGGTCTGAGAGCACACACCCTTGTTTGCCAGAGAGGAATTATCTCTTTTTATTCAATAAGTCACTAGTGTGCTGTCTTTTTTAGAGAATAAGTTTTGGCCTTGTTCAGAAAATAAGATTCAGACATGTTAATATTCTAAGAAAAGCATAACTAATACTTCATTATGGTGCTCTCTCAATTAAAGTTATAGACATAATGTCACTTTACTAAAATTTCCATTCACTTAAGTTTTAAATGGCTTTTTTAATTAATAAATTTTGTCCTTCATTCATTCACAATGTCTGAATTACTTTGCCAGGCACTACAATAAATGGTGATGCTTTCAGGAGAGATTACTTGCCTCTGAAAAATTAGGCTGTGAATGTTACAATTGTAACTTTAGGCTTTATTAAGAATGTAGGATTTTTGGTAAACAAAAGCTGCTATATGAAATTTGATCTCTGAAATATAGTATTTCCATATGTGTGGACCATGGGATATATTTAACTATGGGCTGATTTTTAATATCTATATATATCTTGTTTAATTCAGTGCTGCTGCTTCTTTTGATAATCTCTTCCATCTAGATTTTCTGACACTAAACTGTAGTTTTATCCTGGCTTTTGTAAATAATTTTATTTTCTGTTAAGTGCTAAGTAGATTTAGCATTGTATGTATGGGATACTCTGAAGCACACTTGCTTCCCCTATACAACCTCTGCTCTTTCAGGTGACGAGATTTCACAACTGATGAAGCCAAAGTAAAAACAGAGGAGCTCTTTGTTCACGGCTTTCGTAACATTTTCTGCAGAATTTACTGATAGTCTTTTGGAACTGCTCTTAAATGACTCCTTAGCTCATCCAGAGGGTAGAAGCCCTTCCTTTTCTCTTCCCCTCTCCCACTGTATTAATAGTGCAAAAACTTGGGAACAGTCTGAGTCATGCAGAGGAAAGTTCAAGTGTCTGAGGTCTCTGCTGCTGGCAGCTGACCTCAGGAATGTCAGGAATATGTGGAATTTGGTTCACAGATCTTAATTGCCAAGTTGGAGATATGCTCATTTCCCTGTTTTGTGGTTACTTCACACCTTTTCAGACTCTTCTTGTTTAGGTTTTCCCTAGATTTCTCTTTTTCTTTTTTTTTCTTTTTTTTTTGTCCTCAGTTTGAGTCCTCCCAGGTGTAGAAATCAGGGCTTCTGTGGACATAAAGTTTTGAAATAGCAAGCCAGACCTAAGGGCAGTAGAAGATGGTAGTTTGAGAATAAGAACAGTTGAAAAACACGGTATGCAAAGCTTGTGTTCCCAAGGCTGATCTGATTTAATGAGCTAGTAGAAACCAGATCTAGGAAATGAAGGAGTTTGTACCATGAACAAACTTTTATAGGCTTTTAGTAAGCCTGAGAGTATTTTTTAAGCTATGATTCTTAATTCAAGGCTTTTTGTCTATTCTAGGACAAAAAGAGATGTTAAGGAAAGAGATATTAACTAAACAATCACAGCTGAGAGCTACAGCAGCTGTAATTTCACACTTCAGGTAGAAGAGGACAAGATCAAGCTGCTTCAGATGATCCCTGGGTTTAAAATTGTCGGCATTTGTGTGAGAAGGAGGTGCCTGGTTCCCTGCTCATGTTGGAAGCCAGCGTTGGGCATCCACAGTAATCACCGTCCTCCCTGCCCCAGGGACAACATCCCTCACTCGAAGCCAGAGGGAAGCAGCCCCATTTATTCCCCTTGCAGTGGGTAGCCCACATGTAGAGCTCACCATAGGATGTTTTGTGTCCAGATCTGCATCTATCACTGTCACACACAGCAAGTGTCACTCACTGGATCATCTCCGATCCTCTTTCTGCAGTGAGATGGGTCACAGTTACCAAGTGCAGTGCTAGCTCTCACAGGATGCTTTCCCACACAGCGCCCATCCCCGTGTTGCATCCCGCCCCCACCTCCCCAACCCCGTTCTGACAAACTTCAGCACTAGCAGGGGTTGTAGAAAGCTGAACATTTTATTGAGTAGCCACAACAAATTAGACATGCTCATGTAACTGGTTTGGGGTATCTCTGTAAAAAGTACAGTTCTCTTTAAAATGGATTTGTGGAGTTTTTATCCTTTGGTTAAGTTGCTTTTCTACAGCTTTAAGCATTAGTCCTGTGTGAAGATGGCTTCCTCATGCTTTTTCATAAACTCTTTTGGAGGTAACATTATTCATGGTGCATTCCTAGAAAAAAAAGACAAATTAAATCAGCTTTTAACTCTCACTAATGTTTGTTAGATAGAAAGTAGAGAATTACTTATCCATTGGGACCCACTAAGAAAAATATTGCATTTCTCCTCCTTTAAAACCAGTTGCGAAAACAGTGAAACTCAAGTTTGAGAGCTTCAGAAACAGAAGTCTGAAATATTTCAAAGAAGCACAGGACTGAAAAAACATCAAAGGATTGTTCCAGCCACCTCCAGGAGACTTCTAATCTCCTCTTAAAAAACCTCTGAAGAAGGCTCCTAGGACTTCTATGGAGCGTAATAGGAATCTGGAGGTGGGCATTAGGGTTTTTTTTTTGCAGCTGTGGCTTCTCTTCTTCGCACATGTGTGCACAGCACACACTCACACATGCACACAGAGTCCTACACAGCTTTCAGACGTGCAGCTGCTGGTGTCAGCCTCTGAATGTCAGGCTCTGTCCTCATCTATTTTTCTGTTAGATAAAACTCTGTTTTCTTCAACCTTTCTTAATGAAGCTGTTATTAAAAACTATTTCTACTTGTTCTCCTCTGGTCTTTATCCAAAGAAATTTAAATATTAAATTTATGGACATTTAATTTTTCTCTAGGGGAGGGCAGAACTCTTAAGGAATTTCATGTATGTGCATCATTTTGTAGCATGTAGGAACCTCAGCTGGCTTTTATGAACACATGTTTAGTCTCCTCCCAGATTCTTCAAAGTGTATGTCCTAAAAGTGGAGAGCAGCGCTGGGGAGCCCCAGACTGCAGGTGGCCTCGCTGGCACCAAGTCCAGCACAACACTCTCTGACCAGATAAGACCAATCAACAGAGTTCAGATAGAGGTTTGGCTATAACATCATATTATTGACACAGTTGTTCGTGATCCGTAGGATGGTTCCCACAGGTTGCTGTCAAGTCTCTGGAGATGAACAGGAGCATTTTGCATCAGCACAGAATGGACGCACGTAACATGGATTTTGCTAATGCCTCCTCTACACCATCCAGGACTTAAATATTCTGATATATAAAAATTTCCCTCAAGGGGATATTGTTTTTTTTTTCTCCTTAATCTTTCCTAACCATGTCTTGCTCTGAATGGAGTACAGGCATCTCCATACCATTCCACAAGTTTAACACCATTTCAATTTTAATATATACTCCAGACTCATCCAGGAAGACTTCTCGCCAGGTGCACAGAGTCCTTTCAATTGCTTTCATTCCCTGCATTTGAATCTAACAAGAATTCTGCACAATGAATTCAGCAATTAAGTAACAAAAAGGAACTCACCAGCACCAGGTTCCCGTCCACTATTTTTCTCTTTATGATAGTCTCTTTTCCATCCCACTTCTGCACCTGGTTCAGTACGCCGTTGTCCAAAGTTATGACACTCTGCCAAAGAAAAAAGTAAAGCATGGCCATTTCATCAGGGTGCTCTAAGTTGAGAACAAGATTGTCTCCATGTCCAAATAGTACTGACGCACGAAGCAGCCATAGCACTCTTACCTTTGGAGGCAGCGTTTCTACACTGGATGTCAAAATCAGAACTCTGTCTCCTGCTCCCACATCCCTTTTGAGAGGTGTATTAGGAAAGTGCCATTTTTGGACTCACCTTTGTTTTTCTGTCATCTGCTGTAGTCTCGTCAAACTCTTCACCCAGCTTGAAAGAGATCTCTGTATTTTTAAAAGTACTTTCTGTTTTGATGGTTATCACATCACCATTGATACTGATAGTTACATTGGGCTTGGCCACACCAACCATTTTCCTGGTAGCAAACCCCACACCTGTAAATAAAACAGGGCACTATGAAATTGTTTACTTTACTCACTGTGTTTATCCTATTTGTTGGGAAAAAAAATTCAGTGCTGATTTCCCTATTGCTTTCTGAATTTTTTGTTAGTTCTATATTGCAGAGGTTCCTTTGTAACATCTCACTAGCTGGTGTGGTTATAGACCAAGCCAGGTGGGATGACGTGTAAGGAAATTCTCCGCTCTGTCATTGTCAGAATAGAAAAGGCAATTTTTTGAAGACTGAAACAAGATTTTAATGCCACATATTTGCACATACACTTGTTCGAAATAACGACAATGATTTACACACCAACTTGTATGATAACTGTATCTAAAAGTAAGCAAGCAGAAACATATGACAGTTTCCAAGCCACAAAAACAAACAAGCAAAAAAAAAATCAAACCACTTCTTATATTAGGCAGTGGCTAGGCTGAATAAAAGGAAATGATTAAGAAATAGCTGGCAATGGTTATGTCCTGAGTAAAATGTGGGGTAAAGATTAAGAGTGCAAGAGTCTCACTGAAAGCTGCACAAGTCTCAGTGAATACTTTACCCCTAATCCCCAAAAACCTCCCAGCTTTTTAGCATGTATTGATGCAATCAGTGCATGTCACCCCATATTTCCCCCACACTACAAGAATGTGGAAACCTTTTAAAACCCAGCTTTAATTCTAAGCAAGAAGTCTACACCTTTAAAGAAGAGTGTTATCCCTCAAATATTTTGCAAGTATCCGCATGAATCCCTGTAATTTTCTTTGCTAACATTCACTGGAGGCAGCTCCAGAGTTTCATTCACTGTAATAGCCATGACAATTAATCAGTCTTCTAGTCCAGTAGCAATATAAAGAAGTTTAGGTGTGTTGCTTTTAGACATAGAGAAGCTTGCTGCATTCTAGCATTACACTGCTTTATATCTCCAACGGATAAAACCAAATCCACAAAAAAAACATTGCAGTGAGGTGTTTTACTTCCATTTATAGCACTACTAAGTAGGCATGCATAGACTTGGTTTACCTGAAAATATTCCTCCTAATCAAAGTTTTTCTATGTTATAGGAATTTGACACCGTTAATTCAAACAGCCACATTTTCCAGTTTAAGACCATCTAATCTAAATAGTTGAACTAAAAAGCTCTTGGTAAACAGCATAGCCAGAAAAAGCAAGTAAGGAACAAACTTCAAATTCAGCATTCCTTCTCTGTCCCAGATACAACTCCAAATAACAATTCTCACCCAGCTCTTTCATATAGTCCTCAAAGTTTTCACTAGAAAGGAGCTTCCAGGTGCCCACAAACTGGTCACACATTTTGCCAGGCTAGATAGAAGTCTTCCACAGGATCAAGCAGAAATGCAGGACAGGAGGATAGTATGAGCTCCAAGAGATCAGGAGTTATCTTTAAAAAGGAGCCTTGGCCACATGATGCTTTAGGATGACCAATGAAGAGGGAGTCCCAGTGCCCAGTGTTTTCCTTCCTCCCCTACCCCTCCTTTGCCAGTAGGTCATAGTGTTATTATTCATATGTCCTTACTAGCACAAAGATCACCATCTTGATTTTATTTAATTATTTTTGTCATACAAGAACACTCTGCCTTAAAGGCAAGTAATTAAACCATATTGTCTTTGAGAAGAAAAAGGTAGGCTCAACCCACAGAGGGCTATATTCTCTCCCATATGCTTTTATTTCAGTTCAGTCCACCATACCACAGGGACACAGCTAAATTCCTAGACTGTAAGATCTGAAAGGCTTGTTGGGATAATGTAATTTGCCTTCTGCACCACCACAGTCAAAGATTTTCTTGAGAGCGGCACAGAACTAGTGGAAGAAGTGGATTTGGGGCAGAAAGAGAGAGTGCTGGGGGCTGTAGAAGGCTAAGGCAATAAAGCTGCTTCCTTGATTAGGATCTCCTTATCATTGTACCACCTGAATCGACTGACCAATAGGTCTGTATTCTGCTTTTATGTGATGGAGAGGGGACATAGGCCTCTGTGAAAAGCAAAGTGTCAAAACAAATTATTTCTCTCCTCCTTTCTCTGTCATCTCAATAGGATAAGGAGTAATGATTTTAAACTGAAAGAGGGTAGATTCAGACTAGATATATGGAAGACATTTTTTACAATGAGGGTGGTGAAACACTGGAACAGGTTGCCCAGAGAGCTGGTGGATGCCCCATCCCTGGAAACATTCAAGGCCAGGTTGGATGGGGCTCTGAGCAACCTGATCTAGTTGGAGATGTCCCTGCTCCTTACAGGGGGATTGGACCAGATGACCTTTAAAGGTCCTTTCCAACCCAAACTATTCTGAGAATCATTTTGCTTGTGTGTCTTCTGAAGAAAGAAGTCCCAATGACTAGCATTATGACTAGTTACGGCATAAAACTAGGCTCTAGTATCAACCCACCAAAGGTCCCTAGAAACTGAATTTATTTTCTATTTGCACTGCTCAGATAGTAATCTGTTTGAGGAAAGGTGTGTACAGGACTGACATAATGAGGTCCACCTTGACTGATCCCCTAAGCCCTGTTATAGTTTAGATCACAAAAGACTGTATCAGAAAGCAGTGAAGCAATTTCTTGGGCTTTCCTTCTGGCTGTAACATGTTATCCCAATGGCAAAAAGCAGCTAGTAAGTGCAGACTCCAGTCCCTGATATTCTCTTTAGGTGGATTTCCTTTATGGAAATACTCTGCTGGCTGTTAGGCATCAAATATGTTGGTCCACATATTTCCTACTTGATGATTTTATAAGTAACAATGTTGTAGAAAAATTATTTATATAGGATTGTAAGATTGGAGGGAAATGAGGATGGGAAGGGAGGTCAGAAGGTCTCCACAGCCTCCCACTCAGGCAGGGTTACCTCTGAGCTCAGACCAGGCTGCTCAGGACCATGCCCTGTCAGGGCCTGGAAACCTCCGAGGATGGAGAGAGCACAACCTCCCTGGGCAACATGCACCCCTCCCCAACTGTACTCCCCCATGGAAAAGAGTCTCCTTATCTCCAGTCTGAAACTCTCTTCTTTCACCTTCTACCCATAGACTCTCATCCTCCCATTATTCACCACTGCAAAGAGCCTGACTCCAGTTCCTCAGACACTTCCCTATAGGTGTTGGGGCTGCTATGCGTACCCCCAAAGCCAGCTCTTAACCAGGGTGGACCACCCCAGTCTCACAGCCTCTCCTCACAAGGCAAGTGCTCCAGCCCCCTGAGCATCCTGGGGCCCCTGTCCTGAACTCACTCCAAATCTGGGTGCAGTGTTCTAGATACAGTCTAACGAGTGCTGAGGAAAGGGGAATAATCACTTCCATCAACCTAGCAGCTGTGCTCTTGTTCATACAGCCCAGGATATGTTTTTGGCCTTTCTGCTGACAGGGCTCAGCTCACTACCCACCAGGACCCTGAGGAACTTTTCTGCAGAGCTTCTCCCTAGCCAGGCTGTCTCCAGCCTGCATTGCTTCCAGGGCTGAATATGTCTGTACATACATAATTTGTTACCCTCTTGTGCCTTTGATACTGCAAACTTCAGGGAAAAAAAATATTATTTTCTGCCTTTTTTTTTTGCCTTTTTTTTTTTTTTTCTAGAATAGCTACTCTTAGGTTTGGTCTATTCTTTTTTTTTTTTTTTTTTTTTAGTTTTTGCACATTTACTGACTTTGGTCTGATCACAAAATAAATAAAATAATATTCTAATTGTTGAAGTTGCTGATGCTTTTCCTGATCAGTTTTCTCAGAGTATCACATGCTCAGGTCCTCTTTAAAAAGCAACTCTGAGGGACCCTCAAGGTTGTGTCACTATCTTGATTGTTTTTACTTGGGATTATTGGCTTGAGAAACACTACACCATGTGTAAGAAATTTGTAGGAACCTGAAAACTCATGACTGGCAAATATATAGTGAGTATTTGAAAGCATCAGGTGAGGATTGCCGCAGTGCCTTAGATGGAAAGGATGTGATCTGGCTGAACTTGGTTTCTGTACTTACCTTTCCTGCTTTTTGGGAACTGCTCTGTGCGTGGCTGACTACAATTAACATTCATTTCTTTGGAGGGGAAACAGGGCTTTTATATTCAAAATTACAGCCTGAGAGAGGGGGATTGGCCTTCCTTTGGTGTTAATAGCTGCCTGCAGTGCCTGGGCTGCTTGAAGAGGTTTTTGGGAGAAAGGTGAAGTACCTGTTCCATGTAAATCTGTTTGGAGCAGACAAGTGCACCCTCCCTAGGCAGTTAATTACTTGCACCTATTTAAAGTGAATCTGAGCTATTTGTAGATATCCTGCAAACATGATGACTCAAAAATGCAAGGAGAAAGCCAGACTGTGGGTTGCCTTGTTTACTTCAAACAAGTAGCTATCTGGGAGCAGGCTCATGGCTCTCACTTGGGAAGTGTCCTACCCATGGCCTCCCTTCCCTTGGGAGAGACTTCCAATGACAAGAGATAAGCTTGTGGCATTGATGTCATCTAACACAAATTCCTGCCAGCTCTGTGGGACAAAGGCCTCCAGTCATACAGTCCTGCTGATATAGAGTGGAGTACTTAATGGTCGTGAAGAAGTCAGTGGGGCTTCTAAGCCTGGAATCTTAGGCAAACCTGGGATTTGTGTTGCTTGTAGAAGTGTCTTGCCAGCAAGAACTGGGCAGCCTGGCTCAACAGCCTTGTGGTCATCAGCACTGATGGGATCTAATACCATCAAAAGCAAGGGCATCTTCAAAAGTGTAGAAACATCCTTCAAAATAAGAGAGGATTTTGAAGAAACCACAGCAGGTAAGAGGTAAAGAAAGGAAGGCAAGCTGGTGAGGGTCCAGCATAGTGAGGAAATGCTGGCAAAGTAAATTAATTGCTGAGGGAAAACCCCATGTCTTAATCCTAGTATGAGCTGATGTAGCTGAAGTCTGCAAACAACGTTACGCTGTCTGCAACGTGGTTTTGGGGTGCTGCAACCTTTGAGGATGGCTCCTGATGCAGGAGGTGCAGAAGTGGAATAGCAAAGCAGCAGCTGTGCAGGAGAGATCGGTGGATGGGAAGGTGGTGATGGTGGGTTAACTCTTGCCCTGTGAGTCAGACCAATGGTGAAGATTGACTTGAGATTAACGGCTTGTTACAAAAATTAGCACTATGGTAACCTCCCTATCGCTCTTTCAGGCGTGCAGGAGGAAAGACACTGCTTCCACTAGAACGTGTAAGAAACAGGATGCTTATCCCATAGTCGAGATCCATCACTTAGGACAGCTTTTAACAAAGGATTGTGCCAAAGTTTTCCTAGTACTTCAGATATGTATGGACTTGAAAGTAAAAATATAGCTTACTCTCAAATGTGAAATCATGAATTAGCAGATCACAGTTATGACTATTAGCAACACCGCTTAAATAAATGCTTCTTCCTGCAACTCCTCCACCACGGGCAACGGTGTACAACTCCTTCAGCTGCTATTGCTATTGAACTGGTGACTACTAACGAGCAGCAGCGTATTGGGCTTACACAGCATAGTTCTGCTACTGGAATCAAAAACTGGAACAAAAAATGTAAAAAGACACCTGTGCTCAGTTCTGCACCTCATGCCATAGCAGCTTATTAACCTGTTTACCCTGACTTCTGGTGAAAGCTTTCTTAAAAGGAACATGGCCTCTATGTGGGGTTATTGGTGGCACAGATAGCAATGTCTATAGTAAGAAACAATACATATTTTTGGGAAAGTTATTAAAAACAGGGATTTTCCCCTAAGCAGGGAAGGAACAGTGGCATCATTCACTGCAAGCTTCCTGTTCAGGCACAGTAACATCAATTGAGAAGATGGACTGCAGGAGCTCTCTCACAGCAGGAAGGAGTGACCATGTCACACCATCAGGTACTCACGTAACTTAGACCAAGCAAGGGTTTTCATAACACTTGTCAGGCTGGATACTGTAATTCTAAGGCTCCAGGGTAACTTCAAGAAGGGTGAACTAATGCTGGAGAGCAGACAGGGACGGGTAAAGGCATGGTCGTCTCTGCTCGCCAGCTTGCTACTTTCCTTTCTGATTAATGTTTGAGACACATGAATTGCCTTAGACTTCTGCTTAGCCAGGAGAAGGTATAACTACAGCTTCAGTGGTCATGGTGTAACACACAGACTTTACAAAATACTTGGTTTGAAAGTTCAAGAGGCCAATTGGTTTTCAGTGCCTTTTGTCTCTCGCCTGGGGAAGGAGGTGAGCAGGAGACACAAGCAGGTCCTTTTTCATCTGCTCAGCAGAATAGTCCCCACCAGTGAACTGATGCTCCCCAAACACTCATGGCTGTGGCTTCAGGCCTCACTCAGGACTCAGGGCACTTTTGTTGAAGAAATCAAATTTTGCCAGCAGCAACAACAAACCTGTTTTTTTCCTTGAATGGCTACTGGCACCACTCTACCCAGTTACATTGCTGGGCTGTGGCACATGGAGACCACAGGTTGGTAGGCCCCAGCACTTGATTTTTACTTTTAGTGATTCTGAGTTCTTACATTTCCTCCTGGACTTCAGACCAACCAGTTAGTACTCCATGTACTTAAATAGGCTTCCAGTACCTGAAAGTAGGAGTATGAAAACTGAAACATCTAAAAGGTATTTCTAAAACAATAAGCTAAGTTTGTGGTGATACTAGGAAGAGAAATGAAATCTCATAACTGTGAGGCTAGAAAGATCAAATCCAGAACAAAACCTGGTGGTTGAGATCATTAACTTGCAACTAAAATATGCGTGATTACATTTCCTGAATTTGCTTTAAAGAAGGAGAAAAAATGTAGATATGGCTGGAAGGAATGGCACCTTTGGAACCTTTGCTGGGTTCTTGTGAGAGTGGTGTTGACAGCTCAGAGTCTGGCTTTCCTCAGCAGATGGCATGATGATAATGTGTGCTCTCAAACTTTTGTGGCTCATGGCAAGATGACTGCTATTCCTGAGGAAAACACTGACTTCTTATACACTGCTCTAACATGTATATGTTGGAGCAAGTCAGCTAGCAGTGTGAATCCCATCAAACAATGCTATGAATTGCAGGGAGTGAGGCAAAAGGAATATTAGAAAAATAGAGAAGGAGGAGTATTTGCAAATCAGTTTTCTTTCAATTGTGATGAGATGAGATGCTCATCTCCTAGCTCCTACAGGCATGCAGGTAATAGGCTTCCAGAATATAATTCTGTATAAGAATATTCCAAATGTCAGAGCTCTACCACAGACGTACTGTATTCATCAAATGCCATAGTGAGATTAATGATGAATCTAACTTAATGGGTTCTGAATGTTTGTACAAGAGAAGATCTTATTTTGCTGGCTATAATGTAGGCATTGCAGATGTTTCATGTTTCTAACTACCTACCCGAAATGGTAGTTGTCTACTACTACAAGTAAACTTGTCTAAAGAACAAGTTTTAAGTTGTCTAAAGTTTCTGATGCTCAAATTTGTCCAACTAAGTCAGCCTTTCTTTGACTCCCACTTGGTCTTGTCCATGGACTTCATTTCCCTGGACTTGCCTCAAAGCATGTAAATCCTACCTGTTCTCCCTCTCACTGTCCTCCTCCCCAGAAATGATGCTTTTATTTTCTTACTTCTTTATCCCCAAAATTATCTCTAGATTTAGATATTGCGGCAGACTTGCAAATGAAGAAAGTAATCTGTTTCCCAAAGCACTTTTCTAGCAAGTTGAAGACTTGCTAATACCTTTCTGAAAAATTCCTTTGTAGTCCTTCCCCAGATGCTCTTCTGAATTATCCCAGATCATCCAGCTGAAACCATTTCCTGAAGCATCCATCCGATCAAAGCGATGAGACCGTTGGTTAGATCTGCTTTGGGACTGCCCGATAGGACTCCATTCCAGTTTGGCCTTGTTAGTGCAGCTCATAAGATACCACCTGCACAGAGCTTCTGTCTTATCTCCACGCATTTAGAATCCTTCCACTGTTTGGGGATTTTTTGTTCAATTCTTGCTAGATATTTTTTAGCAAGCTGAGGAAAAATCTTCAAATAAATATGACAGACTAGCGCATTTTGGTAACATGTAATACCTTGTAAGTTTAAACTACTCTTATCAGTGGTTGTCCTTCTCTTTACAGTTGCCTTCTTGTGAAGCATAAACATTCCCAGAATTTCCCTTCTTTCTCAGAAAGCTGAAGAAAGAACAAAGTGTAAGAAACACTATTTCAATAAGACTAAAAAGACCCTGTATAACACATATAAGCTTTGCTAAACCTGCACTTTGAGTAAATATACATGTACTTTTCCTCCTTGTTTCTGCATCTCCTCATTCGGCATGTCACGGTTTATTGCTAGCAATGCTTTAATCTGACAGCTTGCTCTGAAACTTTGGGAGTTCTCCTCTTGTGTTTGCCAGAAAGCTCTCTGTTATTACAGATGCCTTTGGACCGCATTCAAAGACCTATTGCTCCACGTAAAAGAAAGGAAAGAAAAAAAAAAAACTGAGCATGAAATGCCCCGAGTTCAGAGACGGAGCCTTACCAAACACAGCCCTCTCCCTCTGTGTGTGATTGAGTAGTGGCTGGCTGTGTGAGCTGGCATCTCTCCCGGCTCTCTCCAGTGCTCTGCAGCTGCCTGCTGCCCCCGGGCGCTGGGAGCCGGAGGGAAGGAGAAGGAGCTGGTTTGCAGAGGCCACCAGCTGCTGCCCAGCCACACACCTCACGCAGTCCAGCGGCCTCTCACAGCTGCCTCTTCTGCAGCATCGCCGCTGAATTTCACTGTCACAGCCATCTCATTTCATCTCATCCCATTTCATCTTGTACTGGATAAAGTAGGTTAGGAATCCAAAGGATCTCTGAGGAAAGAAATGCAAAGGGTTTTCTAAAGCGATCTATTACTCCTGCATTTCCTGCTCTGGAGAGCTGTCTTGCCAGAAACAAATCAATGTTGCTCATGTTTGGCATGTAAAAACTCACAGCTCCAATCAGGGAGTGCTTACAAAATGCATTGCTTAATGTCAGGTAGTAAACCAGCTCCTTGCTCAGGATGCTGCAGGGGGGCTGGAGGTGCAGGGCAGCTTGCACAGGGAGGACAGAGTTTGCCATCCTATGCTGCACCACTCCCAGCAGGCATCTTCAGCAGATGTGGGCAAGGTATGTCCCTATGTCTTTCGGTGCCCAAATCCCTAGCTGTAGCCAAGCCTTAGTTTTGACATACGCAGAGTCTCTAAAGCTGCTAGTGAAAATAATGACACCTAGTTGAACCCTAAACTGGACCCTGCAGCCTAAAAATTACTTTAAAATCCTCTTCTGCCTACTTTTTCCCCTCTGGAGGATCTCATCACAGCTGGCAGGCATGGGAAGTTGTGTGTCTCCAGTCGAGACAACATGGTCTTCCAGGAAAAATGAACATCTTCAGTTGTCCTTCTCAGTGCTGGTAGCTGTTTCATTGATTTACCTTCCTTGCGCTTTAAAGAGAGTTTCTACCTATCTCAACATCTTCCCAAACTCCTCAAACTATTAAAGACCAAAATGCTGCTTTGGCTTGTAACTGCTCAGATTGCTTCTTTTTAACTATTAGAACATTGTGAAGAAATAAACAGACCTGGAAGCCTTGTCCTGACACTAACACCAGCTATTTGTATTGACATGCTGGCTGTTGTAATGCTGGTGTGACGTTGATTCGTGGAAGCACCATGCAGGAGTTAGAGCCACAGCATCCCTCTGAGCTGACTGGAAGTCTGAGGAACACGAAGCTGTTTGCAGAAGCATTGCTGCCTTCTTTTCCCTACAGCAAGGGCCTGCTATCTTGGCTGCCTTTATTTCAGAGCTTCTGATTTTTTTTTCAACTACTCTGAGCTCTGCTGTTCTTCTTCAAGAGGGTTGTTGCAAACACTTGATGGGGTGTTTGCTCCATGAGGATGGTACAGCAGTTTATGCTGCCTTAACAGGGGCTCTTCATACATAGTTTTGGGGTCATGAGATGCCTGGTGGAGCTACTGCCAATGCAGTGTACACAAGAGGACCTCAGCACATCTTCCTATGCAAGAATTGAAGGAACTAGGCAGCAAGCATAGCATGAGGGTAGACACATGCTCTTTTTGACAGATGTTATTTCTTCCTCAGCCCCTGCAGGTGTGGCTTCCTCATTCTCTCATATCATTTTAGTCTTGCTGCCAAATTATTTAAGCTGAACATAACTTAATTGCTTTTATGATCTGATATGGCTTTAGATTGTACACATCCCTCTTCTAACAGTACCTTCTGCGTTAGTTTTATTAACATGAACTTTTGGCAAGCCAATACTAACTTGCTGGAATTACATTGAAGTATTTGGAAATTGCTTCTGTCATTTATAACTTACTGCCTGGCTTATTGCTCCTTCAAACTGCTCAAAGCAATTAAGGTATGACTGTCCCCTCCTTGGTGTCTATAAAGCTTCTGTGAAAAAGCCCCCTGCAGTTGCAGCACCTCAGGTTCTTCCCCTGCCTATAAAAGTGGCATGAATATAGTCATCAGCATCAAGAGCAGAAGAAGTGAACGGCAGTAATGCTCCTTTCAGCTATTGAGAATGACTCCCTGGGTGGCAAATCCTAAGCCAGGGATATTAATTGTTTCATGAACATCTAGTCCTGTTGTATAGAAATGGGCTTGGAAGAAGAAAATATTTTCCTGTTTGTGTTGCAGTGTTGTTCGTCCAGTTTCCAGTTATTGACTATGACTTGTCTAGTCTATAAATATTTACTTGTAACTAAATATATGCCAAGGTGCTGTCGCGATCTCTTAGGTGACTGAACTGTGGTGTACACCTAGAAAAAGCTACGTTTCCTTCCAGCCCTCTTCAGTTCCCTGTCTTTAAGGACACAAACCTGAAGCCTGATGTCTCTGTGCCTTGGCCTCCTGCAAAGCCTGTTACAGAAGTGTTGTGTTTATCTGATTTTTCAGTTTTCTGAATATATTCTCTAAAATGCTTTGAACTGTTAATACCAAGGGTAGAGGTTCTCAGAAAATATGACATCAAAGTAATTGTAAATAACTTTCAGGCCTGTGTATAAAAAAATTTTGACTTTTCCTACCTCATCCCCAAGAGAATTAGACATTTTCTGAAGTAAAAACAACCTTAGATCCTTCCTGTCTTGCTTAGAAGCTAACTTCTCAGATGCCACACAGTGTTAAGCATTTGTTCCCATTAGCGACAAAAGAACTTCACTGCAACAATAGTCTTGGCGAACCAAGCTTTCTTTTGGGCACAGTCTTGCCAGTTCCTGCAAGAAACTCCAGTAAGATAATGATCACACTACCTGCTGCTAGACAGAAGGTGTGCAATCTAGGACAGTACTGAAGCTATGGGATCTCCTAGAGCATGTTGACATGACTAACAAAACTTCTATAATCTCTCTGACCCCGTAGGGTGAGTGGTGAGACACATCTGGCAAGTTCTTAGAAGTGCTTAGCTAAAACTAAACCTAGACTAGCCCAAGAGAACATATTGGCTCATTCTTGGGTAAGCATATCTCTCTATAACCAAACAGCACCTGGAGTTTGTTGGCACCACAAAACACTATGTGCCTAGCATGATTTGATCTAGCTGCATGGCATCTTCAGCTGTGTGAAGCAGAAAATATTAGAGACTGCTTTCTCAAAGGGTAGTGGAAATTACTCATGTGTTTCCTGAACATTTGCTGGTACAGAGCCTGAATACAGGGAGTTGGACTAGATGACCTTTGAAGGTCCCTTCCAACCCTAACCATTCTATGATTCTATGATTCTATGATACAGTAGCTTTGGGCAGAGAGGCTGTTAAAAAAAAAACAAACAACTTTCTGTCTGATAGCCAGTAATGTAGCACGTTCTAGGATCAAAGTGGAAAAGACTTAACCCGGTGTCCTCAGTGGCACTTGATGAGACTACTGTTCAGTGTTAGAATCATAGAATGGTTAGGGTTAGAAGGGACCTTCAAAGGTCACCTAGTCCAACCCCCCCTGAAAGGAGCAGGGACATCTGCAACCAGATCAGGTTGCTCAGAGCCTCATCCAACCTGGCCTTGAATGTTTCCAGGGATGGGGCTTCCACCACCTCTCTGGGTAACCTGTTCCAGTGTTCTACCACCCTCATTATAAAATTTTTTTTTTTCCTAATATCTAATCTGAATCTACCTCTCTCTCTTTTAAAAATATTACCCCTCATTTTATTACAACAGACACTGCTGAAGAGTTTCTCCCCTTCTTTCCTGTAGGTCCCCTTTAGGTACTGGAAGGCCGTTAACAGGTCTCCCCAGAGCCTTCTTTTCTTCAGGCTGAACAGACCCAACTCTCTCAGCCTGTCCTCATAGGAGAGGTGCTCATCGTCTTTGTTCTTTGTGTTCTTTGTTCATCTGTGTTCTTTGGAAGTTGTGTCTATCATGTCTCAGAATTATTGGGATGAGTATAAAGGCTGCAAGATAATCCAGAGGGGACTTGTGTCTTTCAGAAGCACTTGGGCTAGTGTGGAATCTAGATTAAAATGTCTACATTCATCATCAATGTGAAGCGGTGGCCTTTGGATTCACATCTACTTACATAGAATTTTGGAAGGTCCCTCACCTTCTAGTGTACATGACAAAAATCAGTGTGCTAAACTGGTGCCCAACAATTTCCTCAAGATCAACATCTTCAACTTGCTACCACCTTAGCCCCCCCCCCACTAAACAAAACCACGACATATATCAATACTTTAGGTTAGCAGAGCGTTATTTTAAAATTTGATAATCAACACCATCCTGAGTAGTTTATATTTGTACTCATATTTTTATTATGAAGATAAATGAAAGATTATTAACATTGCATATTAAAAGAACAATTAAAAGAACAATTAAATTCTAAAAAGATAATTTAACTTCATATCTTGGAGATAAATGAAGTTCAGGTCTGCAAGCACACACACCAGGATAATTCCAGCATCTGAAGTTAAAGGTCTTCTTTATGTATAAGGAGAGATAAGGACTTCTAGTTGCTTGAAGCTGCAGTGATATCAGCCAACTGAAGTCTGAAAACTAAATATTGCTTGAATGACCCAAATAATCTGTGGAAAGACCTTACTGAGTGCTCTGGCGTAAAAACAACCAAAAGCTGATACCAACTACATAATTTAGTGTTCATACTGAAATGGCAACTTTCCTATTAATTCTGGGAGAGTGTCAAGTGCAGCTAGAATACTTAAATCTCAGACTTCTGTCCTGTGAATTTCAGAGGCAAGCTGACCTGTCTCCTGCCTCATCTTTTCCTTTTATCTTCAAATTTGATTGTATTGTTAATAGTAACATCTCTGAAAAGGAAGAGCTGCGTTGCACATTGAGAGACATCATTAATTCTGATAGTTGAACTAAATCTGTTTGTTAGTTGTATTATTTGGATTACTACTATCCAAAGTCATAACAACATAAATCTCTGTGATTTTAGGCTATTGGCTGGATGGCCAAATTCTCAACCTGCTTTTATGCAAGAGGGTGGTCTGTGCTGGGCAACCTGTGCTAAATTAATAGCTAACACACTTCGAAACTTGCTTAGTTTCTGCTACATGTAAAGCTACACTAGTAATGAGCCTCTTTGGAGAGAAGAAAATACACAAGATGATCTCTCTTCTCCTTTTCTTTCCCCTTCCTCACCAAGCAGACAGACAAAACCTTTCTCTTTTGAAAAAAAAAGAGCAGTTGGTGAGCTTCAGATGTGTCTATCTGAGACCTTCTCTGACCTGCTTTAAGGTGTGAATAAGAGGGTCAGCACTGCCAAGAGCCGGAGTGTTGTTGCTCGGAAAGTTGCTTCTCTTGCTCTTAAATTAGTGCTTGTTAATGCCATCAAGATGAATGGAAAGGCAGGCACTGACTCCAAAGAGCCACTTCAGTGAGACTGCTGAAAACTGAGCTAAATCCTCTGTCATTCAGGTTTGTGAAAAGGCAAAACAGAAGAGGGTCGTTGCTCTATTTATTCCCCTCTGTGTATATTAGTAACTCTTCATGCTATAAAGTGGCTTATACTCACTTCAGGAAGATCTGTGCCCTTGCACTGTGGGAGCCTTTGTCTTCGCTGTCTCTCCTGAGGCCCAGCTGTTGAAATCTCCTTCTCAAGTATTGTGTCATTTTTTTTTCTCTCTCTACATGCCTACCAGGGGAACTTACTTCAGTGAAAATGCAAAGGTGGAAAAAGGCAAGAAAAAGCACATGAACATTCTTTATTTTCCTTACCAGGATAGTAAAGTTAAGCCTTTTACTAATTTGGTATAAAATTTCCTTTAAAATCCAAATCTTTTTTCCTTTTCCTGACTCATATAGCATTCTTTTAGTATAAGTGAGGAAGAAACAACTTCCCTTCTCACGAAAGCCTGAAAATCAGGTTAGCTTTCTGGAGCCATGGGAGTAAAAGGAAGGTCCAGACTTGTCCAGATCAGTAAGGAGTGAAGCAGGTATGTGGTGGAAGGTGTTTACAGCTACAGGAACAAAGCAAACTGCCCATCCCTTTTCCGTTCCCTGAAAGAGCTATTCCTAAAGCACAAGGAAGATATCTCTTACTTCTTACATTTTATAGTGCAACAATTTTCTGGGATTATCTAGGGATTTACTTCAAAGCAATGTTTAGTTTCTGGCATCTGGAAGAGGTGAGCTATTTGCATGTGTTTAACTTTCCTACTGGAAACTCTGTGTTGTGATACTGCTGCAATAAACCAGCATATATAAAAGATCACCTTTATCACAACTTAAACTCCAAACTAAATCCATAAGAGCATCTAGACTTTTAAAGTAATTCATTTTTCAAAACACTGAAATAAATGTCACTGTAAGCCCTCTATTTCTGCACATCCCAGTCTCAGAGTAGCAGCGTGTACCTGTAAACCAGAAGGTGTTGTTGGCTTGGATCTTCAACTTCATTTGTGATAACTGAAGGCAGATAACGTTAATTCAGTCATAAGATTGTAATTTGCTGAGCTGCAGTAAGGGTAATTCACCAGCTGCTCTGTGGTCACCAAGAGAGCAACCTACACTTGGACTATGTCCTTGTGGCCGCAGCCAATGTCAATACAGGGTTTAACTCGCTAGCTTGGTTACAGTAAGATGAATCATTTAATATTTGCTAGCTGCTGTGGTTTGGCTGATACCCTAGATGGGACTGTCCTGAGTAAATTTGAATGTCTAGAAAATTAGTATCTATATCAAAGCAGGTCACCTTGGATTCCCCTTTATCATCAACAGAGGTCCAATGGTGGATTACAGAGTAAAAATTGTCTTATTTTACTCCTATACCTGGAGTATAATTTTGTAAATTGTATTAATATCTTGTAAAAATGAGCAAGATCTGTATCTTTATGTCAAAACTTAGATGACATACTTTTTACATTATGACAACAATGATGAGAGTATGATGCACTCAAGGCTTCTCTCAGTTTGCACTAGCTGAACTTGAGCAGTTGAGGGTTTATAAAATTATAGTGGTCTCTGTCCCTAGTAATTAGTGTTTTTCTCTTGCATTAGAATCTAGATAATTTGTAGACTATCAGGTGTAATTTTCCAACCTTGAAACACTGGTCAGCATTCAATCTTCCCTGTCTAAGACACAAAGCCATGCATAATTTCCTTCATCATCGAAGTCATCTTTGTCTTTGTACTTCTAATATCCAGATGACATCTTGGCCCTAAGTAATTGCTACTTTGTATCCCTGTAATCATTGGGGAGGTGATAAAGTACAGTAGATTAAGTAATCTCAGCAATGTAATCTTTAAATTAACAATTTGACTTTCTCTCTTCCTTTTTTTTTAAAAAAAAATGTATATTGCAAAGATAATTTTATATAATTTTGGGAAAGAAGAAATACCCCTGGATAGAAGAATGTTGTTTTTAAAATTATCTTCCCTTTATTTTATTTCTTAACAAAAACTGACACTGTTTTTCTGCTGAGTTAAAAAATAGCCTTCAAATTGGCAAAAAATATGCTGCCACTTCCTTGGTGAAAGTAATAGGTTTAATATTTGGGATTTTTTTTCTTAGGTATCTAACTCTTCCCATGAAATCTATAGAGTTCTTATATGACCTGTACACGTTTTACTGGGTCTGACTGGAATGGACTTAATTTTTGTAGCAGCCTCTATGCTGCTTCATTGCTGGCTGGTGTCAACCCACCACAGACCAACACATGTAAATTTGACTGGATGACTGCATACTTAATAATGCAAAGGTTGGCATTGCAGTGCATGAATCTTTGGCGGAGTTTTACA
Source organism: Chlamydotis macqueenii (assembly GCF_036417535.1). Classification (NCBI taxonomy): domain Eukaryota; kingdom Metazoa; phylum Chordata; class Aves; order Otidiformes; family Otididae; genus Chlamydotis; species Chlamydotis macqueenii. Next base: position 133,584,324 of record NC_141557.1, read on the forward strand.
GACAGCAAACAATAAAGTGCTATAAAAAATGTGAACTTGCTTGATAGCTTATTTTCCCTGCCTTACAGGCAGATCTGTGCAAAATGAATTTCAGTCTCTCTGCTAATTGGTTTTATCTACCAAGCTCAACTGATTTCATGAGATATCTGTTAAATTATGTTAACAAACTAAAAAGAGTAGAGTAGATGTTTCATCCAGCTGAAAGACTTGAAAGACTTGTCAGATTTTCTTTCTTCAAATAACTAGCTGTGAATTCGTGTTCTGCTCCTTGTCCCTCTGCAGCAAGTGTTAATATGGTGCTTGTCTGGAATGATGAGAAAGCTTCTGTCCTACCATCAGGCCTTCTTTGAACAGGAACTAACTTCAAGGTGACAGAATCATTTTTTCTCTCATGTCCTAAATTATTTCTGTACATATAATCCTAATCTTTAGTTATCTGCTTTCACACACTGGAATCAGGGTGTGATTAAGGGTTTACTTAAATTAAGGGTTTACTTAAATTAATTTCCTGTGAAATGTGTTTTAACTGCCTTTCAGCCTTTTTTATCCTAAGATTGACATTTGGGGGGCTTTTTAAAAAAATTTTTTCAAAAGTTCTTTCTCCTTACCCTCCTTCCATTAATGTTAGTGAAGAAAAAATAAAACAAGACATGGAAGTTTTGTCAGCAATCTGAGGCACCTCCTTATATTCAATTGTGCTTCCAGATGTAAGGGGATCACGGTGTGAAGCAGGAAAAAGAAGGAGACAGGAACAAAGCATCACTTACTTCCCAGGGTGTTACCATCAGCTTTCATTCTGAAAATTTGTCATTTATCACATGTACTTGGCTCACCTTTCCCTTTCTGATCTTCCAATTAAAACCATGTTTTTCTACACAGCCGTTTCAACCTTGGAGTCCATTAGCTCATCCAGATTCACTGAATTCAGAACATTTCTTTAGTTATCGGTAACGTGCTGAGAAGAAATGGTAAGTTCAGTCAGCAGTTCTCCATAGACCTTTGAGAAGGATGGGAAGTCTTAGCTACCCAAAGAGGATATGCTACAAAGGTGTCCAGCTTCAAGAGAGTGATGAGTAGTTCATGCTACCTACAGTCCAGTGCCATTGGATCCTAGTTCTCCATACAGTCTAAAAGCATGGCACAGGTATCATGACATCTACGCCGTGTACTTCTACTAGCATTTTAAATACGGCACGTCATATCCACAGTTTTGGGAAGGTGCTGCAGTACTTGAGAAACCTGATGCCTCATGGCTGGCCACCCAGTCAGCTGTACAGGCAGTTGAAGAGGGTACAAGCAGTCACATCAAGCCTCTGATTTTTCTAGATTTCCAGGCAGTGTCCGCTCCATTAACTCAAGTAAGGCAGTGTCCGCTCCAAGTAACTCATGTACTGCCTTCCTACTGCGGATCTTGTTGTGACTGATACTCTGCCAGCGGCTTCCTTTGAATTTTGTTTCACCCAAGAGTAAAGGATACGCAATAGATCCAGTAAAGATTATTTCAGTTCTTCTAGTCTTGGCTATACATCAGAAGCTATTGTTCGTCATGTACAAGTAGTCTTCCTAGAGTCTGTCACGTTAATTTACCTCAAACTCGCCCTTTAGTGGACCACGTTCCTGATGTGTGACCTGACTATGCAGAGAAGATGGAACAAGCCAAGACACACGCTGAGCCACTGTCTCATTGGACTGGATATAGTACAGGATCAAGAGAAGATTCACTGAAGAGGTGCACAAATTTTCTGAGGGATGAGAAAACGTCTCTCAGTGAGGGGCGTACGTAGCTTGAATTGTGTACAGAAACAAAGACTGATAAGGAAGCTGAGCACAGTATAATAATCTCACCTTCACTGCAGATACACAGCAAAAGGATACTGTTATTTTTGATACAGCTCCTTATTCTAAAGCATAACAACAGCCTGTGTCTGAAAGCTGAAACTGGACAAATTAAAAATAGAACTGACTGAGTGAGCAAGTACTCCCTGAGTGAGTGAGATTAATAAAGTTGGACATAAATTCTCTGTATCTTGTTTCCAAGTCAATACCAGTTATTTTTCATCACCATTGCATCTCTAAAAGTTGTTTTTTTAGTAAATTTTAAATTATCTTTTCCACTTGCAAGCACTACTGAGTGAATTTGAATGATTTTGGAAATACAGAAGTCTGGCCAGATTAATATCTTATTTTCTATGCATGTAATGCAGAAAACAACCCTCATGGTTTTCTTAAAATCTCTGGTCCTGTCTGTTCCTGGGTATTATCTATTTCAATTTCATTATTTTTCCCAAAAGCAGTTTGGTTTTACAAATATTCTTGCTGATAATTTGCATGTCTTTTCTCGTTCTTCCGGAAATATGGACAATCTAAAGGAAATCTTTCATTCTTACCTCAGTTTTACAGTCATGTGGTGTGATTTCATTAAACTCCTCTCCCAGTGTGAGGGAGATTGTGATGCTTTAAAGGCACTTTTTGTTTCAATGGTGATCACATGCCTTTCAGGACTGATTCCTATGCTGGGTTTGGCTAGTCTGCCCAGTTTCCTTGAGGATAAAACCACTCAAAAAAGAAAATAAAAAGAAAGGGAAAAAAATTCAAATTGTGTAGTCTCTGCCAGAAACTTGAGCAAACTCTTGGGGAGTTGAATGTGTTGTAAAGAGAAAAGTGGCACTGATGGGAAATGCAAACATTTCATAGCATGTGGTCTTGAAGAGCTCTTAGCATCTGCAGTATTTAATTTCTTACTGAGGATAGAATGTGATGTATCATCTTCTAAAGTCAGTGGATCTTATTTGCTAAGTAGGAAAGGCATTTTCCATTGTTGTCAGGTCACTGCAGTCTACTACTGTCTTTTAAAACTGCCTTAGAACTGCTTTGTATGATATTCTGTAGACATGTTGAACTATCATGCTGACCCTGCACTGGTGAACAGAATGCACTTCATGAGGTGAGGGTAAAGGCATCTATTAAACTGTCTGTCGTAGTTCAGCCCCGATATGAATTATTGCGAAGGGCAATAGTGCATTCCCCTTTTCAGCTTTCCGGTTGGATAAAACATTACTAGTAACTGAGCACTGAGGGGGAAACTGAACACAAATAAGGCTACATGCTTTTGGCACAGGTACTGGCTCTGTGAAGAAAACCAGGTGCATAACAACACTTAGAGCTGTAGGATTTCTGCCCACCAGCTCCATTTACTGCCACAGCTGCTCATGACCAGACAAGCTCAAATACAAGATTCAAACATCCCACCAGCATCAGGCCTGAAAACACACCAAGGAGAGAGGCAGATTGATTCAATCCTGTAGCAGTACTCTTCCACAGTCTGGAGACACTTCGCGCTGTTCTTTAAACCAATAACTGAAGAATGACAATCATGTAACACCCCAGCTGGTCAAATGTTATTATCCTCTCCTGAAATGCTGCTTACGAGAGAAGGTGAATCTGCAGAACCTATTGTTGATTTACAGTATTCCTCTGCACCTTACAACCAACCCATCCCACTTCATAATGAAATGAGAAAGGTCATAGAAGTTTAGCATAATAGTCAATCTTGTGTCAGAGAAGCCAGTTTCACATGGATTTGGTGCTCAGAAAAAAAAAAATAGTAGCTGTAAAAGCCAAAAGCACTGAGCAACAGTAAAATATAGTGTCCTGCTAATTCCTGGGGTGATACCGAGTTGGTAGTAGACTGAGCAAGCTGAAACAACTACATCTGATCAATCTCTTGAAAAATATTTGCCATGTTCCTTGCTCTATGCCTTCTGTGGAAAGCTGTTAGGAACCTACTCCAAAGACTGGCCTGCCACAGCTGCTTCTTAATTCTTTCCAGTATTGACTTTTCAAAAATGGGAAATGGGCAAAAATAAAATATGGAAGGTGTAATTCCTACTATGGCAATTGCCACTATGTTTGTTGTTTGATGACTTCTTTTTCTGAGCGTTGCTAGCATGTTCTGAACTCTATCTGGCTGGCTTGCTCAGTGCTGGATGTCTTACAGAGAACGGTTTTGCAAGTATTTTTAATGCAAACATCAATTATTTTTACAGTTCATAAAAACTGAGACAAAATGATCTCTTCAGATTTTGCGCCTTACAAAGACAAGTCTGAAGGAAGGACCATCACAAGCAAATTCTAGTAGAAGTCCCCTAGGGAGGTTCTGTTACACCTCTAGGAAAGAAAAGTTTTTCAAGAATGAAAGTGGTTGTGCACTTAAGATGGGGCAGCTCTGTGTTCAGGGAACCAGAACCATGTGGATTCAGGAAATTATTATTGCACAGGCGTATCTCAGGGTAGAAAAGGCTCTAGGATAAGCTGTATATGTCTTCATATTAGATTGCAGGAGTATTACAAAAGAGACAAAACCCAACAACAGCCCCCCCCAGAGCAATTTATTTATTTCTAGCAACCGAAGAACAAGCGTCTCTGCTCTTATTTTGTATGTCTTCTTCCAAATGTTGGCTCTTTTGAAAGTGTTCTTGGGATTTCAATGGATTTTCATTAAAACATTGTTTCTTTGCTTTCTAGATGCGGAATAGCATCCTTTTGATTAGGCTCTTGAGATCATTTTTCTCATGGGAAACGAAAATGATCATTAAGATAAAACCTAGCTCGTGTTTTAACACTCTGTCTGTGATAAAGATACCATCTTTGGCAGAATTGCTTGAGTTAGAAGACTGACAGATGGGTTATTAGTAAGTGGATGTAATAGCAGAGACTTGACACTTTTTTTCCAAGTGAAGCAAATTACACAGGCAATTTCCTCATGAAATAGGTTACTCCCTGCAGTTTCATTTCCAGCATTTGCCCAGTCTGTTATTCCTTCTTTCTCTTCAGGATATTCTATGTCTTCGTAGTTATTGCCTTCTTATTCTCGCAAATAAGACAGTAAATTATTTCATCCCTTCTCTCCTATCCCTGTTTCTCTTATTTCTATTTTCAAATGTTGTTGATAGGAGAATTTTAAAATATAATATCATATATACACTCACATATATTACCTATATACTATACATATATATGCACATATGTGTGTGTGTGTTTGTGCATATAAACATATAGATAAAAAACAGGTATCATCTAGTTAATTCACATATTATTCATATTTTTCACAGGAGGTTGATCTCAGGTTCCCAAAATATGATCAATCGCTTTTCTGGATGTGGTGAAGTGCTGCTTCTGAAGAATAAAAGGAAACAATTGTTTTACTAGCATGATCCAAGAGGGACTCATTTCCAATCTGTCCCTAAATGTTCCTACATGTGTGACACATAGAAAACAACATTTTCCAGTATATGAGGACACATGCCACTTCGCCAAGACTAATGGAAAAAAGTGCCTCCAAAGCCAACTCACAAGCACTTCACTTTCACATCTCAGTCTTCAGCCCACAGCATTTCACTTTTCCCATTAACAATTTAGGAGGGTAAAACAGCCTTGCTGAGCCTGAATAAAAGCAGCAGTTAGAACCAAATACAAGCAGGACTGGATCTGCTTCCCACTCCTCTGCTCTGTTCTCAAAGGCATCCCGAGCCAAGTCTAGATAGGTGATTTTGCAGTTTTGGAAGGATACTGAAGACGCTAGTATGACTTCCCAGAGGGAATGGATGTTCAGTGCTCCTGTCCTTGGCTGAACATCAGCAACAAGCAGGAAATGTCAGAGGAAGGGAGTGAAGTTCACCTAGGGAAATACAGGGACGCTTAGTAAATCTGAGTTTAAGATGTGGCAAATGAAGGCTTAAGGCTAGCTTACAGTGATGCCAAAGAAAAAAGTAGAGGAAGAAATGAGAGTTAATAGGAAGATAAGAATTAGTGGTTTCGAGAAGTTGATTCCACAGTGACAAAAGACCATTTTTGGAGCCTCTGAAAGACAAAGGGGTAGTGAAAGGTCTAAGTGAACTGGGGAGGAAGAGATTGCAGTTGAAAAGGAGGTGAGGAGATTCAGGGGTCTGCTAGAACTGGAGAAGAGAAGAGATCACTTTTGGATGTTGGCAGGAAACAGAAAAGAAAATAACGCAAGCATGAAGAGCTCTGCCCAAGTAGTCTGAGTGCTTGAGGGGTAGCCTGCCAAACACTGTTTCAAATGTCTAGAGAAGAATGAGGAGCTGGGAGTAATCCAGTCAGGATTCAAAGACTTCTCTACGTAGCTGCTAGAGAAGCTGTTGTCAGGGGCTGAAAACTGTATATATGTTTAAACATTAACCAAACAGCTGCCCCTGCCTTTTGCTGGTGCTATACGTTTTTGATCTGGGTTTTGAGCCTGCTTCTCCATTATAGCATATGCGGGCTGGACCTGGGAGACCCTACTAATGCCACTGTTCACTGCAAAGTGGGGAGGTCCCATCACAAAGCAGTTTTCAGTGTCTCAGCAGGTCCCACCAGGTTGTCTGGCCATATCCTGCACTGTGTATCACAGTGTTTCTTAGTGTTGCCCTTTTTTTTTTGCAACAGCCAGCAAGAAGGTGAGGGATGCAACCCTTGAATAAGTTTCCTATAGAGAAACTGAAGGAAAAATAAATTTGTTGGGTAGAGGGGTGTGTTCAAAACCTCATTTGTGCTTTGTATTGAGAGGGTTTGTGTCCAAAGCTATAGGCTGTGATGTAAGCAACAGGGAGTGAGGTAAGCAGTTGCAATTACTTAAACAGATTAACACTTTCTACCGAAAGACTGTTGCCCCGTGACTCTCTGATAGGACCTGGAAAACCCAGATGAGTTGAAGTTTAGTCTCAATGAAATGCTTCCCACTACAGCTAATACTAGCCAATTATTCAAGCTACCAGTGTGTTATTTCTGGTGGGCAGTTCTCCATGGCCTCCCTGTTTCCATAATCTTCTTTTCACTAAATTGCATTCTAAACAATTACTTAAGAGAGAAAGTGGCACTTGGTAGAGCAAGATTAAAATACTGATCTTCTCAATGAGCTGAGACTCACGAAAATGAACTTATCTCACAAATATAAGTCACTAAGTCTTAGATTTACTTCTGCTGAATAGGATTAAAAAGAATTTATCAACCTGCTAATATTTCATCTAAGGCTTTCCTCCCCGACACACTGCCCTGGACAAGCACGTAACCTAAGGAATTATAGAAACCTATTGAAGAAATTCAAGGGTACTCTGAGTCTGAAGTTTAAAAATGAATCCTTGACTGAGGAGAGAGTGAGAGTCATGAACTTCATGTTAAAAAACACCGAATACTGCCCAGTGGTGGATAAAGCTTTGTGATGTGGTGAAAACTTGTTATTCAAGAAGATACTCTTTAAACAGCTGTTTGATCATCCCTAGGGCATAACAGTCCAAATATCGCTTCCCACACCTTCGCAAGACATGTGTAGTTTGCCCTTGAGAACATACCTGGAAAAATATGCATCCTTTCCAGTACCTGCTGGAAGTCTTGCATGTACAGGCAGGGCTGCCTGATAAACGTCTCACATGTGCCAGCAAAGCTGGTAGATTGTTGCCACAGCATTTTCTTTCCAGGGAAATTAAGGTTTTTTTTTAAATGTGGCAGGTGCCTTGCTAAGAAAAGAAATTCAAGCTATGTGCCAAAGCCCTGACAGGAACTGATGACGAAAATAGCCTGTAGCTGGGTTGCTTCACCTTCAGTGAGTGCAACCGTGCTCTGCAAGCCTTGTCACTGATGAGAAGACTGACCACCTGTGATTTTTTTTTTTAAAAAAAAAAAGGGGAAAAAAGAGAAAAAAAGTACCTTACCATTTATCTTCCCTAGCAAAACAGGATTTATCATGCTGTGAGCAACAATAGAGCAAGCACTTCTTTCCTTTGCAGAAGGAGATGTGCAATTCTATTAGAACACAGATGCTGATGCTTTCTGCTATTCAGTTTATTTTTCTCAATATCAGTTACTCTGTGGTATCATAAACTGGTTTTAGAAAGCATTCAAAACCAGACAAAGCACTATAATAGATCTGACCTTTCTTATAGCTTTCTTTAAAATATTTTTTTTTTTCTAAGAAATGTGACTGTTTTCTGATTCCATCGGTTTTGGTGATATTCCCCATAGTATCTGCAGAGAACATCTCTATTCTGCTATCAGTGTTGACAGTTGATGGGTTTACCTGCATCTCTCAACATTTAGTAGCTTTTTTCAAGTCCCATGGGAGATAGAGGCTTTTATTTAAAATCTGAGTTTCTAGCTTTGATGACTACAAAAAGACCCCCCTGAAACTGCATACTTAAAAAGAAATAACATCTAATTTATTGATTCAATCGATATATCTTTTAAATTAGCTATATGAGCTCATGTTTGGGGGATTTTTTTTTTAATGTTGGGGACTGACTGCACTGAATTTCTCTCTATATATTTATTTATTTGTAGTGTGCCTAGTCAGAGCTAGGTGTTGATGGACTGGCTGAATATGTCTTTGCTAATATCAGTTGTGCGATGCCACCAACTAAAGAGGAGACCTTGTCTCCTCCGTCTTGTACCATCCGGAGACTTAATTTCTGCTGCTTCAAAACCACAAAGATGTCTCAGAGAGTGGCAGGGTTTGTAAGGACAGTAACAGTATTTACAGACCAAGTCATCTGTAGGAAAAAAAATGGACAAGCTTCTGAGGACATCAACTCTTCCCAGGTTGCCTTTGCTTTTCAGTCTTTTATGTATGCAGGACTGCAGGTGCATCAGCCCTGAATGCTACGGCTCATTAGGCAAAAGCCACACGTGTTCACCTTCTGCCTAAAATCACTCAACCTCTTAATGGCAGCCCTGAATCTTGCAAAGATTCACCAGTCTGTCCATGAGTCCAGCCTGTAACAAGCTCCTGGTGAGCTGGATTGCTCACTTTTTCTTGGAGGGTTCTCTGTTGGGCATTAGAGCAGATCACAACAAGGACTCATGCAGGGAAATTGTCAGCTCCCAGCCCTGAATGGGCTTCCAGCAACGGGCAGCATGGTGGTACTGCCATCCTGAACAGTTCTGGTGCAGAAGCATCAGCCATCTGTATTATCGCTACGGTACTCATGACCCTGGCCTTTTCTCCTTTCCTGGCTTGCCCAGGTTACACTCATACATGGTGTCTCGCTCCCTTCACCCACCACTGTGTAGCATTGAAGCTTCTTCTGTGAAGTGTGGTCTCCTGAGGACAGGTTCCAGCTCCAGAGGTAGATCCAGTGGGCTGGTAATGGGAACAAGCAAAGCAGATAGGACGCCCTCCCCAAAGGACCTGTAATCTTATGGACCCATTATCCAAGAAACTTCAAAGTTAGTAGTGATATAGCAATATTTTTCTAATATCATCATCATGACAGATTCAAAATCAGTTTCTCACCCTCACGCACTGTGCTTGTGTAGCATATGCAAATAGCTTGGTGAGCTATTTGAAAAACACTTCCCAGGCTCTTTGAACTTGGCCTTCTCTTTCTGCATAAAAGTAAAACTAGAGGGCCCAAGCTATTGCTCTCTATTTTTGTTCAGTAAAGGGAGATAAACCATGGCAGAGCACTTAGCAAACAGAAAAAAGGAAAACTAAAGTTCACCTGTCCCTTGCCTCCGCCCTTCTATCATCATCTCCTAAAATGAGATTGTCTTAAAAACAAACTCGATTTGAATGACATAATTGGGCTTCTTTCCATTTGCCTCTGGGTCTTGAGAGTATTCTGAATTTCTCTGGATTTAGGAGAGTGAGAAACACACTCTTCAGACAGAAGCTGTAAGTATAGTGCAATTTCTTGGCTCCTGACTCTGGGTTTTGGAAAAAAAAAAAAAGTCCTCAAAACCGAGAAAGAAAGCACACAAATTTATGAAACACTCTGCAACTTGAGATAAGCACAGAGTTAGCTGTACTGTAGCCATAAAAAAAAAAGCACTAGCTCTTTATGAAGCCAAATGATATTGTCAGACTGAGGGCTTAGGCAGGAAAAATGGGATTTGCTTTTTCTTGATAAACAAGATGCATGTTATTGTCAAACTGACATACAGAAACAAGTAGCAAAAGCAAAGGAAAGGCACTAGAGAAAGGGTCCAGCTCACTGTGGATGAATTATTAAATTGCTGAGCAGGGAATGGCCTCTAAGAACAGCATGAACAACAGCTGTCACGCTGAGTGAGGGCTGCCTGGTCCAGGCACAGCACACACATCTAGAAGTGAACTTGGGTGTCACCTCCTTTGGAAATTATTGATGTCAGTTATTTTTATAAGTACCTAAAATTGAAGGGTTTAAACTCAGGGGGCTCCTATAAACCTGCATCTCTGCCTTCATCTTACACATAGTACTACTGAGCATCCATCAGACTCAGCATCACCCACTTGTAATTAGCCAGTGTGTAGCCAGGAGCAACAGATTTTAACAGCATTTTTAGGGGAACCTTTTCCTAAAAATGGCAGAGGCCCAAAGATCTTACCCAATAATGTTTCTCTCTCCTTTTTGGCTCAAAAAATATTGTTCATACACAGCAAAACATCATTGGGAAGGAGGGCTGAGACAGCCGTCTTCCACAATGCCCTCCAGCTTTTCAACTAGGTCATTAATCTTAAAAGAAGGAGGTCTTGGCATGCCGAATTAGGGGTAGAAAGTAATTTAGCCTGAGTTTCCCATTTCAGACTATTCCAGTTATGGAGATCCTAGCTTTCTCATTAGCTAATGATCTGACTCTAGGAAAATAACTGATCTTTGACTGGATGGATGAGCCTTTCTCTGACCTGGGTAAAAATCAGCTAAATCTGAGCTGCATGGGGCTTCTTCTACTCCTTGTCAACTTTGAGTTTCTCCCAACTATGCTTAATTACTCTTCTCTTCGTGTGCTGGCTTTTGTGGGTGCCACTCTTTGGGCCTGCTGTTCCCCCTTGCTCTTTGCTTCTACCACCCTCAGTGCCCTTGTAAAGGAAGGAGACCTGGGCACAAGATGCCCAGGGCAGCTGGAGTCAGGGTCCCTGGACCCTGCTGGGGCATGCGTTGGTCACCCTCTCAAGGTGTGCACCCATATTTCATAGAATCATAGAATCATAGAATGGTTAGAGTTGGAAGGGACCTTCAAAGGTCACCTAGTCCAACCCCCCTGCAAGGAGCAGGGACATCCCCAACTAGATCAGGTTGCTCAGAACCTCATCCAGCCTGGCCTTGAACGTTTCCAGGGATGGGGTATCCACCAGCTCTCTGGGCAACCTGTTCCAGTGTTCTACCACCCTCATTATAAAAATTTCCATGTGTGTCGGCTCCTACTTTGCAACTTGGGTCCTATTTCTCCATTTTCTCATTGAGCACCCTTGAGCCTGCTTAGCCCAACAACTCTGGCACCCAGCTGTCCCAGAATAGTTGTAAAATTCCGGTATCCAAAATTTTTAAATGCAGCATGACCATGGTCATTTTTTTTTTAACAGAAACATCTTTTTATTCCTTTCCTGTATTGCATAACAGGTAGAGTGTTTTGCATTTTGAAATGCCTGGGCAGGGCCGCTTGCATTTTGCTGCAAACGTGGCTGAGTGTGGAGGCAGAATGTCCAAAAAGCTGAGATCAGAAATCAGCAGGTCTTGTCTTAACAAGCCAGTTTGCTGAGTGTGCAAGCAGCAGCAAAGAAGGAAAACTTCAGTGCTCAAGTGGTGTAACTGCTCCTAGCCCTTCCTCGTTGGCTCACATCTGACAGCTCAGGATGATTTAACCTACGAGACTGAAACCTGCAGAAACAAATGAGACACCTTTTACTCTCTTCATGAATGTCTAACAACAATTTTTCCCACCTTCTGCTGGACAAAACCCAAATCACTGCATCTGGTGCAGCGTACCTCTTAAAGACCGGGATTTTGTCTATGCGGCCTCAATTCTACCATTTAGTTAGAGGTTTAGCTAACTCCATAATTAATATCTAAGGTCCTGATGGTGCTGCCTTGAGAGCTGTTGGACTCATTTGACTGCTGTAGTAGTGATGTATACTAATGATTAGAGGACCACTCCGTTCCCTCCTGGTGCCATTGCAGATAATGAGAAGCCTACCTGTTACTATAAATATTTATACATCTTCCACCTCTGCAGCAAGCCCAAGAGTAATGAAAGTAGAATCTATTTCCATCTTCTAAGTGTCTTTACGCTTATCAATTAAGCAAAAGTTTTGGTTTCTGCTTCCATGTTTGTTTGCTTTTATATTCAGACACCACCCTAGGGACCTTCCAGTCTCCTGAGGCAGAGCAGCAAAGGAAAGCAACATTCTAAAGTTATTAATTAGTTGGATTTTCTTCCAGTTGCTAACATCTCCTGTCATATCTGCATATGGTTTGTATCTTATCATAGAAGTACAGACAAGATGGCTGGAAAGGACCTTGAGAGGTCGTTGTCCCTAGGGCAATGATCACTAACACCTCATTTCTGATGGGTATCTGCATAACCTGTTCTTGACAACTTGCAGCTAGGTATTTCCCAGTCTCTGTGAGATTTTTTTTTTTCTAATGAGAATTAAGCTTTCTTGCTGCAGTTTATGTTTATTATTTCTTGTTCTATCTCCAGTGAATGTTTATTCCTTTACTTTTTTTAGCAGCTGCCTGAATGTTTTAGATAATACTAAGTATGCTCTCAGTTTTCTCATGTCTATTTAACAATATCCCTTCTTCATAGCCCAAATCTTCCAGGTGCCTGATCCTTCCTGTTGTCTTTTTCTGAACTCCCACTGACAAACATCTTAAGAGGGGCTTCTCTAACTCGTTGCTTCTTCGTTGCTGTTAATGCCTAGCACACTATTCAGTAACGACCAGCAAAAGAAGCTTCAGAATGTCTCTGTGGCTGATTCTTCTGCAGAAAACAGTTTAAAAAATAGTTTTATTCTGAGATGTATAAAACCAGCTTATGAGGATAGTCACAGTCTTTGGGCTTGTTTTCTTAGTCATCCTTCTGGCAGAAATACAACAATATTTGTGCGTAAGCAGCTCCAGAAGTCTTCCATGCACAGACCTGTAAGTAGGAAGAAAGGCAAGCAATGACCCATTTATGTGTAGAAGGAGAAACTTTTTTTTTTTTTTTTTTGTGAGGAAATTGAGCAGAATTTGGAGAGATGGGTTTCCAAATGAGGCATTAATCATAGAATCACAGAATGGTTAGGGTTGGAAGGGACCTTCAAAGGTCATCTAGTCCAACCCACCCTGCAAGGAACAGGGACATCCCTGACTAGATCAGGTTGCTCGGAGTCTCATCCAACATGGCCTTGAACGTTTCCAGGGATGGGGCATCCACCAGCTCTCTGGGCAACCTGTTCCAGTGTTCTACAACTCGCATTGTAAAAAAATTTTTCCTAATATCCAATCTAAATCTACTTCCCTCTATTTTAAAACCATTACCCCTCATTCTATCACAACAGGCCCTACTGAACAGCCTCTCCCCATCTTTCTTGCAGGCCCCCTTAAGGTACTGGAAGACTGCTATAAGGTCTCCCCGGAGCCTCCTCTTCTCCAGGCTGAACAGAGGGATTTGGTCCTAACCAGAGAGCTTTGGGGGTTTGCTACACACAGGCATGCAAGGCACTGCCTTGAAGATGTATGAACAGGGTGCTGGATGCTCAGTCTAACCTCAGCTGATTAGAAATGCTCAGACACTACCTGGAACATTTTCTCCGTGACCAGTGAATTTCCTTTTGTCACCAGAAAGCAAAGCAGAGCCTTCTCCTGGCTCTGTATCTGTGCTCCTGACACATGCAATGCACCTGGTGATGGCTGAGGCAGCTTGAGCCCTTTGCTAAATCAATCACCTTGGAGAAATGCTGACAGCATCCCCAGGATCTGTATCACCGTGTCTCTTCCCTGTAGGCATCTGCTTATCGCCTGCACCCCTCTGCCTATGCTGACAGCTTTTACTGTTGAGAACTCAGCAGGAATGTTCATCTTTTCCAGTGCATCTTATCTGCTGCCTGGACACGGGCTAACATCCTTGTCCCGTGGAGGTTTTAGTTGCTGTTTTCACTAAATAAACTTTTATGAAGTGTGAAGCTGGGAGTGATATAATAGGTTTGGATCTAGCGCTGTTATCAAGATGAAGAGGCTGTTATGCACACATGGTGTGAAGCAATCTTTACAGTCAGAGGTGTCTGAATCATAGAAAATTATGGCTGGAAACCGCTTCCACAGATCAGCCATTCTACCTCCCACTCAAACACTGGATAAACTCTACCTACAACTTCCCTGGCAGATATTTGTCTTATGTCTTGTTAAAAGTCTCCCATGATTAACCTTTTCACAGATCTCCTCAGGCAATTTATTCCATGGCTTGACTATACTCACTTATTTTTCTAAGGTATAATTTAGACAGAACTAATGTGTAACTTATCTTTAGACAAGAAAGCAGTATGATCAGAGAAAAGTAATATTTTTATCTATCTCTAGGATAACTGCAATAAGAGAGTAATACACTTAAATATCTTGAAAGGGTTAACCCAGAGAGACCTGTGTAAATACATACATGGATATGAGCATGGCAGCAGCAAAGTTGTCGGGGAGCTATGTAAATTAGGTGGCTGGAAGTGCTGAGGTCTGATATTTTTGTGTTTCTACCTCTCTGGGGCATAGGTATCTTAGTGCTATGAAGTGATGCTTCCCTCCATGCAGATTTTCACAGCTCTGAGCCTTCACCAGGAGCCTCTCCTTTGGCGGCAGAGGCAGAGCTCACTCCCTTTCTTCAACATAGATTGGCAGGAGGAACAAATTCTCTTTATAAATCACTCAGTTGTGGAGCACTCATGCAATATGAGGAAAATTGAGTTCAATGTCCTATTTTGTCTAATGAGACCAGGCTCATAACTTGCACTAAGGTGCCTTGCTCACAGATTGCTTGCAGTTGTCCCCTCTTGCAATGCCCTGCTTGACATGAAAAAAGTTTAATTGCACTGGAAAGCAAGACTGTGATTTTTAGCCTTGCAATTAGATGCTCACGCTGAAGCTTGGAACAGTGGGTTTGGGCCTAGCCACAAAGATTGCATCAATATTTTATGTAATATTTGTTTCGTGCAAAATGCATACACAAACTTTGGCTGAAAGAGCAGGCATCACCCTCCACCCCCAGCCGCTTTTCTCAGGAATTGTGCTCATTTTCCATGACTCACGGAACATTTCACTTTTCCACACAGTGGAACAAGTTCAGCAGGTGAAGCAGAGCCTACCCTGCCCTTGGTTACACACCCTTCAGGAAGTGAGTAACGGTGGTTTGAATCCTTTCCCACAAAGAGAAGAACTGAACTCTGTAGCCCACTTCTTGGTGCTTGCTGCAGAGCATTCAACATTTTCCATCCAGCTGCATTTCAAAGGAAAGTAGCAGCTTCCATAGACTTCATGTGGACACAAATTTGGGAGTTCAGAGTGACCTCATCTGTCCACAAGACAGGCAGGGGAGTGCCTGGGGGGTTTTAGGCAAGTGGGGACAGTGGCTGAGCTCTGCACTGCTGTCCCAATGGGCCCAGAAATGGAGCTGCTGCAAGGGAGAGGAGGTAACCCCAGAAACCCCCCTCCCTTCGTGGTGAAGTGCTAACGAACAAAGATTTTGAAGATCCCAACTGGAAAGAGCATTATTTAGATTTATGTGGCTTTCCCAAGAACATGCAAGAAGTCTACAGGTCTGAAAACTTCCCATGTCCCGGCGCCATGAGCTAGCTCCCCAATTAAACTTAGTCCTATTATACCAGTAATGTGTTAAGGGATGTTGTCTGCTTTTAAAATTGTTATCCTGCATCTTAGAGAACAGGGCACCAATTAATTAACATAACCTTCTTGCCTCTATTCATCAAAGAATTTTTATCTAGTTATAGTAGTTTACTACAAACTTTTCCCCAGGGAGTTTCAGTATTGCTAGGTCTGCTGAATAAGTTAGGGATGCACATTTCTAATTCAGTCATTCAGGAGTATTTTAGTGCCTAATTCCCACAAAGTCTCTTATCTCTTTTGTTTTAACTTCAGATGTGGTTAAGTTAGTCTGGAAAATTAATTAACAAGCAGTAGAGAGAATCTGAGATTGAAAGCAGCTTGCATGAATGTGGCCAAAAGAAAGAGGATTCACAATTAAAAGGTGAAGATAATGGGAGACTAGCAAAATAAAACAATAGACTTCAAGAAGGTAAATTTAACAAAATTCAGATAGTGCATCACTGAAATTTCATGAGAAGACAACGATAGGGAAAGGTAAGCTAAGGAGAATGGCTGTCACTCAGAAAGGAACAATATGAAGGACAGATACAGATAAATTCAGACAGGACACAGAGGCAGGTTGCCTGTTTGTCATTTCATCAGTGTCATCAAATGCAAGAAGAAAAAAAAATGGAAAGGAGGTCATATTAATAGTTACAGGAAAATAAGTATGAGTACAAGCAATTAGGGAGAGGATCCAAAAGACCAAGGCATAAAAAAAAAAGATGCAACTTGTAAAAAGACAGCAAATAATAAGAAATTTGCCTATAAACAGCCTTAGGAAGGGCAGAATCAGGCAAGAGGAAGGGCTCTGCTTCACTTGCTAAACAACTTGATGTGGGGAAGGCCAAAACATTCAATTCTTTCCTTTGTTCAGCTTTCCATAAAAAGTTCAATGATAAGCAAATCTATAATAATGAATATCAGCTGAAAAAATGTAAGATTTCAACCTGGAACAGGGGAAGGATGGGGCAGGGTAAAATTCTTATATGTTTGATGTTTCAACATGACTGATATAGTGCCCATTATGATATTTAAAGACAAACTGAAGCAATCTCAGTGGAGAACATAAGGGAGAGGAAAAAGAGTTCAGGAAAAACACTTGCCCTTAGGAGAGACAGACAGAACTGGAGAGGAAATAGGGAATAACAGGCCTTACTGACAACAATTGAAAACCTAATTTTAAGTATTTGGATAATGAAACAAATTCTGGTACTTGCCCACACAGATGTGAAGACGAAATTACATCAATTCAACTGCATTTTCTTCTTCAAAAGGGTAAGAAGTAATACACCATCTGTCCTGACTTTAATAGTGGCTTTTGATTGTCTCTTTCAATGCTCTTACAAGGGTGTTAAGGAGGCATAGGTAGGATGAAATCAATAGAAAAGTACAGTGAAAACTGTATTTGTCCATGATTTGTTGTCAAAATGGAAGGACTGGAGTTTCTGTACTTAGGTTCCACTCTTAAGTTTTCTTCTTGATATAATTTTTGTTTTACATGCTCGCACAGGATGGAACAAGAAGTAATGAGCTTAAGTTTTAGCAAGATTCATTTTAGATGTTAGTAAAAACATTTCTAACCATAAGTGGCACAAGGAGAAGGAAATAACTGTAGAGTGTCTGTCACTGGAGGTCTGTAAAAACAGCTTAAACAAACATCTGTCAGAGATGGACAATCGTAGTTGACCCTGACTCTTCTCTCCCTCCCTTTTGCTGCGATTAAAGGCATTCAAAGAAAAAGAAATTGACTGCAAATGCAATTTAAAAAGTCATTTTTCCTGACTTTTAAAAGAGAAGAACCCTCCAACTAGTTTGTGGAGTCAGGCACTTACATAGCTTTGCGAATCAAAGCCTCTATCACAGCAAATGCTAGTGATGTTTGTGAAGATCACTATTTATCCATACCTTTTATCTTTGTTTCTAACAGCTGTAGTCATAATTAAAACCCAACATTGCTCTTGTGGTTCATGTTAAAGCTTCTTGCTTTGCAGCAGCGTAGCTGAGACACAGATGAGTCTCTGGAGCTGTTAATTAAGCGATGAACCTTCATGGCAGGGAACTATAAAAAAATGTGTTTGTTGTGGGAGACTAAGTGCTAAATGGAAATGCAGGCATTTATCAAGAGAAGCAGTAGCAACATGGAGAAAATAATTCCAATGCATGAACACGACATTAAAAAGAAATGCCAGTGTTGCCTCCTCAGGCTCAGCATGTGCACTGGTGCCTGCTGGGGTGGGGGGCCCTGCTTCAGCAAAACACCGAAGTCTTTGCATGTCCTGATGTGAACAGCCATAAAGGTGGACTGCTTGGAAAGGTGAACATTACTGAGCAAATTAAAATGTTCTGCTGAAATATCCTGTCAGAGAAAGGCCTGTCAGCCTGGAACTGCAAGATGGGGCCTAAGTCTGGCAACCAGAAACACCCTTGAGAAGTGCAGCTGGCATCTTGGGCAATTTACAGCCTGAAAAAAAGTGCTAACAGTTTGGCAAAATAAAATTGATCTAAAAGAACAGAAAACAGTATAATATATTAGCTGTTACAGGTGAAAAATGGAAATTAACAGTATCTATTTGCAGCTCAAGGTAGTGATGTCCTATATCCTCTTAGGCCTCTACGATAACAGAGGGATTTCTTTTTTTCTCCAAAATGAAGCCTCTTTCTCTGAGAACTTCCTGTGTTGCATGTGTTTTTCCTTCCCTAAACAGGTTGAATCCTGCACAAACTTTCTATGAGCTCTTGGATGCTCACCAAGGATGCCTGGCTGACTCCAGGCTCGGTGACAATGATCATCTCCAAAGTGAGACTGCCAATTTGTCTTATTTGGGCTCTTTTGGGCTCAATTTTGGGAGTTTGTAACCTCTGGGATGGTTGGGTCCCCTTCTGGGGTCAGTTTCTCCTCTCCTTTGGAATAGTTTGTCCCTTTCTGAAATCTGTCTAATTCACTTGATGCTGGCCAGTGTGTATGTGCGTACATACACATATATATATAAAAAACATATAAGTAATCTATTGTAACAATAGCTGCCATTGTACTGTTGATAAGTTGCTTCACTAACAGTGTTTGTAGTAACCTGCAATAGCATATACCTACTTGGTTGTTGCTGTACAATCGATTGCTGTTATTATTAACTGCTGCCATACTAATGATTGATACTGTATTATTGATTGCTGTTTGTCAGTTTGTCAATATGTATATATTCACTTTATTAATCACAGGTGTACTTGCTGGTGATGATTTTTGTGGTATTTGTGCTAATCTGTAATAAGGTAATCTAGAGGATAAAAGCCTCTGTGTCCTTGTGTATTACTGGGTCCTACAAACCACAGTCACATTCTTCACCTACCCGCAAGCTGGGTGGCCCGTTAGGTCATGACATATTCCCAGGCATGTTCTTAGTTTCCCTAAGGATGCTCCAAGACACCATTGGGAACACAAGTGAATGTCAAGGTAAGCATGTGACAACAGGGTTTGCCGGATGTACATGAAGCTGTAAAAATCAGTAACATCCCACCAACAGGCAAGATCACGCAGGAGGTTCAAGGAAGGGACAATACACCTGCATTAATTAAATGGCTCGTTGTCCACTAAAGAAGTTTGAAAATAGACTGCTCTCTTCATTCAGTTCTGAGATGTTTCAGGATCAGGCTGCTGAGCACGCGGCTACTCACAAGGCCAGCTGCAGCTAATGAAGCAGCTGGTGATCTCAACACTTGTCCCCCCAGAAGCTGGTGGAAAAGTTCACCAGTGGTGGGTGCTCCTCTCCAACATGGTTTTGGTTTCTCACTGCTAAAAGTGGAGGCTCACCAATTAAAGTATTTAGTTGATGCTGAGCAGAAAATATTCAGCATCAGGTCTCCTAGTGCCTAGCCATAAAAAAAGCAAATTAGTGGGTACAAATTAAATCAGTATTTACCAAGTTAAAGTTAAAAAATTTAAACTTCATCATACATTAATTTATACATGAATTTTAGCTTCTCCAAACCGGTTTGTTTAGATGTATGTGGACATTGGCTAGGTAATAAAGTTGTATAATATAGATGCATATGGATTTTGGCAGAGTAACCTAACATTTTCTCATGATGTTACCAGGAGTAATTTCTGTGACTCATGAATACAAGACTTAGAGTTGCAGCACGAAATCCATGGAGTTACACATAGAATGACCTTTCCCTTCTAGATTTCCTCTCCTACTTTCAGTTACCTAATTAGTTCAAATTGCATCAACTACAATCTGGTTTAATATGACAAAGTACCTGCTGTCTGTCTCTTAAGGTCCACCTACCTACCTGCTGTGAATGGGTCTGCTTTAAAAAGCCAGTGAACTAAGAGCCGAAATGAAACCAAACCAAGTGTACTCTGTTGCATGAAACTTCAGTTTACACAAACATCTTCCCTCTATTGGAAAGCTAACTGCAAAATGTCCTCTCCACCATGAGCTTGCAAGATCTCTGCCACCATAAGAGAGCCCTCCCTCACATGCCCTTTTCACAAGTAAATGCATCCTGTCTTTAATGGTATTTCAGACTGAGTTCATTAAGTTCATGTTGTCTTTGAAATCATTGACAGAAGACATTACAACAGGCAAGGTGGGAGTGGATTTATGGTTACTGTACGGTGTTTGGAAATGCCAGGGACAAATTTTCACAAACTGTAATGGAAGAGTCACACATCTGAGCCACTGCCTCTGCATGTCATCTCGCGTATCTCGGAAGATACAAAGTAAGTGGTGGTGCGGGGGAAAGCCTTCAAATGAAACAAATCTTTAACGAGTATGCTTAGGTAAAGATGAATATAGTAGAAAATTTGATACGTGATTGATACAAAAAACTTCCTCTCCAAGACAACTTAGGCTGCAAGAAAGACTATTATTATTAATCTGCCCACAATATTATCTGGTCTTTGAGTCTATAATCCAAATAATGTTATTAATGTATTTGCAAATCTCACTTATTTTATTTTATTTGGTGCTTACATTATCGCAACAGCTGTAATTTGATTCGGGAGTTTTTTTTTTTTATTGTAACTGATGCCACCTTTAGAAAATCATTAGTTTCTTTATAAGTTAAAACCATAACTGAGTCTTTCCTGCTTTCTTATCTCCTGTTCTGTCTTCTATGCAGATGGTGCCTTTTCTTGTGAAAGTTAAGTCAACATAATAGTTTTAAATAGTTTCCTAGCTGTTCTGCTAAAATAAAATTATTATTTTAATAGATGGTAATGTCTATTTTCCAGAGAGTGCTCTCTAAAATCTTGATTCTGGATTACAGCTGAACTGCAGGGCTCTGTGTAGGTACAGACCCTTCTGGAGCAAAGCCACGAGTGGCACTGGAAGTAACGGGTTTTAGCATTCATTTAGTTTTTCAGGTATTCACTCAGACTTGTTACCACAGAACGCAAGCTAAATAAGAAATATCCAACAGGTTTTTTACTGATATTCTGCTAAAAGCACATGTACATGCTCAAGCAATTGAATCCATAATCAGGGAGTGTGTTCTTCAGTTAAATATGGACAAATGTCTTTGCCAGATCAGACTGTGGATCTGATCCTGTGCTGCTAAAGTTAATGTCAAATCTCCCATTGAGTCAGAATTATTCCAGAAATGGTTTCATTTTAATTCTCAGTGAACAAGTAACCATAGGAGAATGGAGAAACAGGTGAAAAAAACCTCTCAAACATCCCCTTATAACTGCCAAGGTTATACTGAACCCTCTACAAGAAGTCTATTACTTGCATGCCAGTAACTGGGAGATGTCGGCTTTTGTACTGTATCTTTGTTCCATATATAATTTTTTTTTTTCCTGTGTAAGTGGAAGGAACGAAGTTTGTCTTGCCTTCCCAGTTTTCAAGAACAATATAATTACTGAACTTTTCTGTAGCATCTGTTTTCTAGGAGTGAAGATGACAGCATGACACCAAGGAGGTACCAACTGAATGTGGTTGGGCTGTGTCCCGTTCAAACCCAGGTATCAGAGTCCCCATGCTGGTACCAGGCACCCAGCAGTGATGGCAGCAGACAGAGAAGGTGCTGAAGCATCAGGTAGGTGCTTAGGTCTCCACATTAATTACCCCACAGATCTAATTCCCACTGGAGGTACCTAATCTCTCTCATTACTGCATTATTTGTCTTGAGAATTCCCCAGGTGCCCAGAGGGTGCAACTCTGCAAATGCCCAGAATGGCCTAGTACTGCCAGTACTAAATATCTTGGACATCTCAATTTGGCAAATATTTTACCTAGCTGAGATCAAAAATCAGACTAAGCCTCTTGAGGGACTCCTCTGTGAAGAAGTTCTCCCAGCATACTTATCTAGCAGCACCAGGACCAGACTCTACAGAAAATGCAGTTGCGGCCACCACCTTCTTTTGAAATTTAAAGACCAGTATGTACTTTTATGGTTTTTTTTTTTTCATTTCTTGAAGTTCTAGCAGTTCTTGGACCAGGAACTGGAACCAAAGACTCTCCATTTCATGTCCAGCCTACCCAGCAAACGACACCTCTAACATCTTTCTTGCTTGCTTTCTAGTTCAATGAACCTCACATTCTTCTTTGGTAGTTAGGAGACTCTCCAAGAATGGAGGTCTGAGTCTCCTTAAGCAGAGAAGGAACTAAATGTGGATTGCTGTGAGCTGTGAGCATGCTCTGTCTCCTACAAAAGGTGCCTTTGTCTCTGGCCATGTGAAAAAAAATGGCTTCTGCTCCAGTACTACAATAAGAACAGGAGAACCACAAAAAAACCCTCCCACCTGTACACCCCTAGCTATCAGCCACTTTCAGCTCAAGAACTTCCTGAAACAAGTGTGATTTATATTTAACAGCTCATTTCACTGGCAACTTCAGTCTCTGCTACATCCTTTTTTTAAGGTCTGGTTTTAAATTTCTACTAGAGGTAGAATTCAAGACACATTGCCATTCTTCAGCTTTGCCTGCTCATTAACTTTAAGAACTTCCAGCTGAAGATTGCTCTGTTTTGAGAAGTCCCTAGTTCTCCATGTTTATCGCATGGTAAAACTAGGCAATCAATCAACTCTATTCTGGGTTCCCAAGGAGGCATAATCAACATGACTTCACTTGAGGTGCATTGAAGATGGCAATGAAAACTTCAGGAAGAAGAAGAAATAAATACTAGTAACAGAGCCTGCTCAAGTGGAGGACCTAACTTGAGGATGCAGTTGGACTGGCATTTCCTAAAATGTCAAGTAGTAGATTTAGTAGTTCACAGGTAAACAAGGGACAGAAATACTTCTGATGCAGTCTAATAGTTATTCATTTTCCATGATATTTAAACAAAAGATAGGGGAAATTAACTGAACAGTAGCTCGCACTAGTGGAAAACATATTTTCTCTCTTAATTGATTCAGTTTTTCAGTGCCAGATACACAAATGACTGTAAATGGGAATCATTATGTCTGAGTTCGCACTTCCTTTCGGTGGAAACTGCTATTAAGATCTAAGTGCCTACAGAAGTAAAGCTTTTAGCCTCCCCCTGCTATGACAGTTTATGATGATGACTTTCATTTCAACATAGTGAGCCAAACAAGGTGCACAGATGAAGTAGGATACAATTTACTTCTACACAGCTAATACATTGCTAATTATGCCTGAATAAATATTGAAACAGGAATTTCTAATAACATTAACCATTACACTCTTTTACATGTGCTTTGCTGGAGGACTGTTCAGAACTGTAATCATAATTTCAAGTATAATGAAGCAGAAATAAAGGGAGTTTTTATTATTTTTCGCTTTCAGTAGTGAGGTGAAAATAATTATTTTTTAGCTGTTTGCCTACAAGAGGCCAATGCAAACATCCAGTAGTGCGGAGGTTTCTGCCATTAATAATAAATAAAGTCACTCTGATGAACTCATAGAACTTAATTTATTTTTTAAATTCTTAAAATACTATAAAAAATTTAAAATCTCTATAGAAGCTTTCTATATGGCTACATAGAAAAACTATATAGATGTCGCCCTGCCTGTTCATCATGAGAGCTGGAAAAGAATGACCTTTCCAAAACTAGAAAGATTCCCTGTCTGTACCTATCAGCCAGTCCCAAACTAGGAACTCTTATCCCTTTTCTAGCTACCTGCTGCTGTTGGCTTTCTCCAGTCAGCTCCTCTCCTACCTTCCCCGAGAACACCTACTCTATGCATTCCCAGGCTGACACATCTCAGCTGGGACTGCTTCTGCAGCTATTTGTCCTCAGCCAAGGTCCTCTCTGCCAGAAACAGCATTTGGAGCTTTTCTCTTGTCCAAAGGGGAATTTACAACTGAGGATAGCTGGAGGAAGGGGAGTGTAGCCATCTTGCAACACCATAGAGAAGTCATAGTAGAAGAGCGTTATGTCATGCTGATCCACAGTAGAGCAACTTGCTCATTTTGAGTCACCCTGACTTGTACTGAAAGCACGTTGCAGACACTCCAGGATCTCTCTCTCCTTTTGGTACTCGCTATTAAGAAGCAGAGTACCCCGGGGCCTGCCCAACAGCCGGTGTGGATGTGCTTGGCAGCGTGCTAAGGCTGGGCGTGCTCTGGATGGCGTGCTCTGGCAGGGCATCTCCAGAAGCATTACAGGGAGGGCAGGAAAGTCCTGAGAACATTGTTGAGGCAATCCTTAGCCAGCCGTGTTGACATAAACAGCAAACCTTCAGTCAGTAATGCACTGGCACTTAATCTCTAGGCCACTACCTTCCTGGGTCACAAATATAGAGAAACTTTTTATAGGATGCAGCACACAGACTCGTGAAATAATGAAATAAGGGGATTTTACCTATCCACACTTGAGCAGGTTCTGAAAAATAATCTCAACATGCTGTAAGGTATAGGGACAATGCAGACACTGCTGGTAAAGTTCCTTTACATCATCACAACACATTTGGAGGTAAAATAATGGGCTTGTGTTCCCTATGGAAAATGAAACAGTTGCATATCAAAGATCATAAAGAGTAAGAGTTCATTTGTGTCTCGGTTTGTGGTCCAAGGGTTGCTGAACCTGCACTCAGACTGCTGCATGCTTGCCCAAAAGATTATCTGGTAGGTTTAAAAAAAGGCTTCTAAAAGCCATGTCCTAATTTATGACAGTAGAAATCCAGGGGAAATTACTACAGCCTTAAATGCGGTATAATCTGATCATTTGTACAGCTTTTATCTTATTTTAGAATTCAGGTTCATGTTCCTGTCATAGATACCACAATCTTAAATATCCTTACACTGAAAAGGAGAGAATATTAATGGTGCTGACACAAGTCCTGTTTCAAATTTCTTGTCAGGTCACAGAAACACAGAGCCCAAGTCTCAAAAATTTGTGGTATAATCCTTTGGAATAATTCTCAGATATGTTCTCAGTTGTATCCAGCAATAATTACAGAGAGCAGACAGAGGGTGGGAGGGAGGCGTGGAAAAGGGAATCTCATCTGTGAGGAGGGAACCCTGAGCTTGCTGGTGTTTCCCTGGCTCCGGCTGCCATCTGGTGTTGTGTCAGGCCCAGTGAGGTGCACGGCTTATTTTGAGTCTGCGTGAATCTTCTCCGAGATGGAATTCTGCTTGTATACACAGGATTTAGCACAGCACGTTGAGGAAGAGCTCCTATGAAATGAGTTGTCAAGTATTCAAGGTAGCATCACTTCTGGTGAATTAACCACTTTACCTGGTTTTAAGTGTGGTCTCTACCGAGCTAAGGACAGACATAACAAAACAGAAACTTTGATCTTCCACTGCATGAACAGGGGGTAGGCTTCTGTGCGTCGCTACTGCTGCAGTACAGTAGTTGCTGTTGTATTTTTGGCTTCTTTTGCTTTACTCAAATGGGTGTACAGAAGGCCTGATTCCTAACTAAAGCAACACTGGTGTAGGGAGAATCATCTCAGTGTAAAACTCATCGCTTCAACCGTGCAAACCAAGCGTGAGTATGACACACTGTATGAACTCAAGCTAAGGTAGCAGTCAGCGGTGTAGGCTATTAAGTTTCTTGAACAAGATGCATATACACCCTTATTTTTAGCACCTAACTAGCTTGAATTGTGCTAGGAAATTATTTCTGCTCTACTGTGGAAGAAGTAACACATCTTCCTCAAACAGGCAAGGGTTTGTAGCTCTTTAACAGAGTGGCATGATGTGCTCTCCGCTGAGAGTTTGTTTGTTCTGATGTTGCACATGGCTTAGAAGTGAGGCAGATTTTGTTTGCCCTGTTGTAGCAGGCAGACAGCAGATAGTGGGCACAGAGAACATTCCAGAAGCTCTTGCTGATCTTTGGAAAGCCGCAGATATTTGTGTGAAGACTGTACAAACCGAAGAGTGATGTGATAGCTTACATTCACTGTCACTTTTGGTGCAGCACGAGCAGTAACCAAGGGATCAAATGGATCATGTTATCCAGGAGATCTGGCAGACTCTGGCTCTGGCAGAGACTCTTGAGGTAACAATCTGCTTCTGCTGCCTGCAGTTTATGCAAACAAAGGAAGCCATGCCAGCTGCTGCAGATCCCAAAACAATGTGCTGCTGGAAAGGTGCCCGTCAGTACTTCAGCAACAGGATCAGGCTTGTGAAGCTTGGCTCACAGGCTAGGAACAGAGCTGAATTAGTAGCTGGCTTTAAGAGGATGGGAAGAAGCTCAGGAAAAGAAAGGGATCTCCATTATTTGAATTGCATCATACTGACATCACAGCTTGACATTTTCTATCCAGTCAGAATGTCTGGTTCACACCATTAGACTATGCAGAATTAAAACCATAGCATTGGGTCACAGATATTATGAGGAACAGTCCACATTTCATTGGCAGGGGCAGGGGTGGGATTTTCTGCAAGGCTGCTTTAACAGGGCTGGATGAGAGCCTGAAGCCTTTTATGACTTCACCTTTGGCAGTATTTCATGCTGGTAAAAGCTCTGAAGGATTTAATCTACTGCAACACCCTGCTTTGAAGAAGGAGCAAATCTTTGCAAGTTGTCATAGAAAACAATTGCAAACTATGAACAAATCAATAAATGGAGAGTGCTAGCCAACAGGGATGATAGCCAGGATGGTAGGCTAAGGCTCAGTGCTAAAACTCAGTATTACCTATTTTGTAGTACTGATGATTGTTTTAGGCTAACAATGAGTACCCCTACTCTGAAGACCTTTGTTAAGAATAGCAGCAGGGTCTGTAGCAACTATAGCGATGATGTTGACCATACAAATTCTCACAGTAAAGGTGAAGGGACTGGCTCCATTTGCCCATGAGGTCCTTTAATTTCCAGTAGTTTTTTTTTTTAATTTTTCAGTTGCTCGTGTTGCTGAATCTGTCTGCCTGATCTCCTCCTTTTTGCACTTTTTTTTGAGTTTTGAGTGTTCTTCACTCATAGTTGAGATTCAAACCACAGTGGAATTGGCCAGCTGAAGTCATGAGTTGTTCACTGAAAAGCTGTGCAAGAAAGCTTCCTGTATACCGGACTGTTGATGTATTCATTACCTTAATTTGACAGTCTCTCTGTTCAATCTGTGCTAACTGGTTTTCCTTTCAGATTGTCCAGCAAAAGCTATCTTGTAAATATATAACTTTAATTATTAAAAAAAAAATCTAAGATTATGATCTCTGTCACTCCATCTTTCAAAGCAAGAAAAACAGGTATTTTGTTGTTTTGAGAGGAACTACCTCTCATATATAATCTCTCAAAAGCATTTTGATTACACAGCAATTACAACTTCTGTTTTACTACAAATAACACTTACTACAAAAGTTTGCCAAAATTGCAGGCTAGCATAGAACCAAAAAGAAAATGCCTTTAAACTTAATAATTACATTTTGGTGTCCTTTCACATGATGAAAGAAGTGGCCACATATTAGATGAAGGGTTATCTGAGAAGATAATGCTTAGCAAAGTAGCAAACAACAGGGATTTCGAATGCCCTTGAAAGGGAGACTGAAGTTAAAAAGAAAGCAGACAATTTATAAAAGTTGCCATTTATAGAGTAAAAAAAAAAAAATTAGGTTGGTCTCCAATGCAAAGAGAGTGAGAGGGCCAAGATGGGAAATTCATGTAAATTTTTCCTCTAAGAGCATTATTAGGAAAGCTAACAGTGAGAAAGCTACATGCTTCAACCAGCTGACTGGCCTCCAAAACAAATCACAGGCAAGATAATCCATAAAGTTTGAGCTCTGATGCTGGAGATGACTAACGCACCGTGATCCCATTGGAAGTTGTTGAAATATTCACTTTAAAAACCTTCTGCAGGTGTATGCATAATCTCACTTCTATAAAGGCACAACAGTTTATGATCTAGGTACATCAGAGGCCAAAAAAAGAAAGTGTTCAATTCAGAGCAAGTTTGAAGCCCATAAATCCAGCTTGCTGGGACCCAGCTTTGTACTCTGATGAATGTTAAGAAAGGAAGCACATCTGAAGCCGCTGCTGCTAAAGCATATTTATTTTGAATGTGTTCTCCCATCTCAAGTATTTTCAGACATGTCTCTATTTCACAAATAAGTCAATTTTAAAAAGTTATGCAGAATTTGTCATACAAAAGCCACAGAAATCATACAGTGAACATACTTCCCAAGAAACAATGATGAACACATACAATTTACAATTTACAGTAATAAAAGTACAGTGAAATGCCTAAAAAGTTTCTATCCTTGTCAATGGGAATTAAAAAAGTAAAATTAATATAAGCCTGGCTTTTTGACAACACCTCTAAATAGCAGGCTGATCTCATTAATGTTACTCATCTAGCATTAGATACAACTTAAATACTTCTGCAAAACCTGCAAAAATCAACTGATATAAAAGACTGAAATTTGTAATAGAAGATCCACTGAAACTTCAAGACAAAGAACACTGTTTTTCAAAATAAAAATAGTGGGACAGTAGTACAAAAAGTCAGGTTTTCCAAAGCACTGCTGTGTCTTGACTGGACCACCAATGAGAAGACTTTGTTTGGGACACTTTAGACATGGAAAAATTAGTCTAAAAACTGATCTAAGTTAAATCTTTTTTTTTTAAAGTGCATTAATTATTGGAACAGTACACTGGTACTTTTAACAATCTTAAATACAAAAAAATCAAACAACCAGTACAGTTTTCAAAGTCTAGAACAACTGACACCAATAACGAAATTACAAATATTTCTTAGATTTATAAATCCTTTAGGTTTAGAGATGTATCCTCTTTTGTGTCTGTACACTCTGTAATACAATAGAAACCTAATCCTGCTTGGTCACAGCTTTCATAACTTACAGAAAATTATGTAAAAAATCTGAACTATGGGTTTATTTTTTCACCATCTGAGTTACTGTAAACTCTCTTAGATTTTAATGATTCCTTAGACTTTGAAACATACTTATCCATGGAGAAACTCAAGCAAAATTAACAAGAACTATAACTGCCAAGAATAAACTAGAAGACCTAGTATCAGCTGATTCCAATGGTCAAATGTAAATCATACTTCATCTTATTTTACAGTAAGTCCATTTGGTGATAGAAGGTGTGCTCAGAACTTATTTCAGGGACATGCACATATTTTCTGGAACAATAAATATTATTTTTGCAACTGTAATGAATTTGCAAGCGTAGTGGCCACAGTAAGAGGCTAAAGAAGAGATTGTGTTTATCTACCATAAGAAAGGTAGAATGATGACTACAAAAACAATGATAGCTAAGTAACAAAGGCTTTAAATTAGAGCCAAAACTACAGACAACTAAAGTTTGGAAATGTGTGAACTATAACTTTACAAGAACTGTAACCAGGTAAGGAAAAGGATACACTGATGACACTGAAGAAAACCACAGACAAGATAGAGAAAGACTGGATAAACAATAATGCCTTCATCTTTGGGGGTTCAGGATCAGATGTGATGATGTGGTGTTACGACAGTGAATTTTGTTCCACTTAAGGAACTAGACATTTTTATCTACCTATACATCAAAGAGTGTCTTGCTATTCCTTACAGTGTAGCATAAAACTTGAAAATATTAGTTTTATATATTTGCTTCTTTTTGTAGATCTTTACGTAACCATGATGTTAAATTGAAATACTTAACAGTAAAAGCTTACTTAGAACATTGGCCCAATCTAAAACACTACAAAGCAGTCACATCTGTACTGAAAGACTACCACCTATTTGTCTATCTTTTTATCAGGTTCAAGGTATAGAACAACCATCACATGAGAGTATGAGACAACATTATATAATTACATTTAAGATGTAGTTTTTGTGCTCAGTTAGTTGCATCATCCCTTTTCAGAGGAATTATTTGAAGTGCTTTGGCTATTCTCTCTCCTATAGATCGACTACTTGCTGCAATTATTCTTCGAGACATCAAATCAAACGGTCCCCCTAGAAATCAAAGCAAGCAAAGTAACTAGCTTATATCTGGAGAAAATTAAAAGTTGTTAAGAAAGTGTGCATTGAAAAAACCCAAGTGTAAATGATACATTACTATTTAGGACCAAGTTTGGCCCCTGGATAAAAATGCATTTATGGCAACGGGTATGTCACATGAGTTGCATTTAAATTCTCTTCAGTGTACATTTACTGTCTTTTTACACTCTTCCAGGTGCTCAGCCAAGAGAGTAAAGGTTGTCTTGTAGCTTAAGCTTGACTGTCTCTTTGTCTACTAATTGGATGGGAATTTTGTTCAGTAGTGGTAACTTGGAAAGAGGACTGAAAAACCTCTGCCTTCTCACTTCAGCTATGTTTTGCTCCCAATTAGCTATTTAAAAGGACAAAAGAGTATCACACATGCCCGTGTATTTACCTGATACGTCTAGCAGTACTCCCCCTGCTTCAGTAACAATGATTCCAGCCCCTGCCATATCCCAGCAGTGAATCCCCATTTCATAATAGGCATCAGCTCCACCCGTTGCCACAAGGCACATGTTCACAGCTGCTGTACCAACGGCTCTAATCCTAAAGGAGACACAGTTGGTTTTTTTAATTGAGAACAGTTTGTCAGAAAGTCACAATGTCTGTGTACACTGCACAGAGAACACAAAAACATCATACACAAAGGGAAGTGAGCTAGAGAAATGTGATGGAATGCTGCAGTGAAACAAATAAAAAATTCAGAATGAAGTTTTGCTTAAGTAGCTTGAAGAGGTCTTTGAATTAGTCATTTTTCAGAAATAATATTTATGAATTCTATTAAACAATTTTGTTTCAGAATGAAAACACATGTTGAACAACTTCTTAACCTAAAACATATTATGGAAGGTATCTACCCATGAAACAATTAGAGATATTCTACTTTGCTTTTTGAATACAACAATTCAAGTAGGGTGTACACTGTTCTCAGCACTGAAAAAAAGTTACTTCAGTTTCTTTGGTGATGCTCAGTAAGCACCTCTGACTTGCAAAAACCTGTAACAGCAGTAATCACAAAAAATAAATTACACAGCATAAATTTGGTCTGTAACTTCATCAAAACCCTTGTGTTAAAAATTCCAGTTTCTTTTGGAAATGCTGATGCACTTAGTAAGTGTGACTTGTACAAATAATTGCAGTTATTTCAATTATCAGTAAAATGTACATTCAATTTTAACTGATAGCAGCTAAATTACTGCAAGAAGCAATTTAAATCAACTCCAATCTCAACTTACTGTTTACAAATAAAATGCCAAGGTTGAACTGATAACATACCTAAAATGTATTCCCTACTTAAAATTAAGCATATATTCTCAATTACATCAGAAGACTTTTTGAAAGTACAAAAAAATCTACCTGTTAAGTGTCAGAACAAGAATCCTGAGAATCTCAGCATAAAACTATTAGATCAGAAACATAAGTAGGGTTGAGTAACCAAGAACTGTCTGCTGAAAACACCTGTAGACATAAAATGGTGTGGGGAAATCTAGGCTTTAGCTTATCTTGAGGAGAGGAAGTAGGGAATGTAACCAAAATAAGAGCAGTTTATGGACAATTTCACCTACTCGGACAAATTAAAAAAAATTGTATAGTGTTGAAAGAGGAAAGGGAGATCTACTTTCATCTTCTGAAATATATAAAGAAAACCAACAATGATTTTCATTACTACAAGGAAACTAATAAATGTAATATAGATTCTGTTTATACAGTTTTACTCTTTCTCTGTCTCTGAAAAAAAAAAAAACTCACAAAATTGCATTTTATTTTTTTAACTAGTAAATACAATACGTTTTAGTCCTACAAAACCGGACATGCTTCACTTCTCAATACTGATTGTCAGCCTTCTCTTACACGTGTTCCAGTTTGAAAAGTTAAGCACACTTAGAGTTTCTCTGCAGAAGCTACTGGAGGAAAACATTTAAACCATATTTCACATTTAAGGTGTCAAATGTATTGCAACCAATCCTTCCTAAAAATGATCATATTTACATATTTACAATACTAACACTATCAGTAAAAATAAAAAATAGGAAGTATCTTACCCGTGAATAGGAATACTGAGAAGTCTTTCCATGTTAGAAAGAATTATTTTTATAGTCTCCGGATCACGATTTGATCCCAATTCTGTTACTAAAAGGGATTTTGTAATGTCTGGAAAAAAAAATAAAACCTCACTTTCCCAATAGCACGACTTATATAATAACAGTAATTAGCAGAGTTTACTTCATTGCTTTCTTACAAGTTTGAATAAAAGTAAGGTATTTTAATATAAATATAACATGTATTGAATGTATAAAAAACTGTTCTTATGTGGAAAATGGCAAGGAAAAAAAATACAGTGAACAAAGCATGATCTGGTTCAATTGTACATATACATTAATCAATGTCATTAGTAAATACAATTCTACTGCTGTAAAAATTAGAACAGTCCTCAGATCTTTAAAGGTCCCATTTTAAGTGTGAATTTTCCTTCACATAAGGTAGTAAGTATATAAGAGTGATACTGATTTAAACCGCTAGTTCACGCCTGGAAGAAGTTGAATTGTTTGGCAGATTTGTTACAGACTCTAAAGAACAGATATGTTACAGGCATATAGGGAATTAAAAACAAACAGACAGACACACACACACAGAGAACACAGATACATAGGGAATAAAATCTTCAATTGCTGAGTCCTGATTTTGCAAAGATCACTATCATCTTATATGCATGAAAGAGAACATAAAAGCTCTCTCAAAACTGAACAACCCACAGCCAAAAAAAAAGCCTGTTTTACAAAGCAAAATTATGAGGTAAGAAACAGGAATACATCCAGGTCTAAAACTATTGATGTATCATTTGCAAAACAAATGTAATTAGTGGAAATAAGCTACTCAATTCAGCTTACCTTCTTGGCCAGATACTTGAAGTTTTTGACCATTGCAAAATGCACCTTTTCCTTTTCTGGCAGTATACATCTTGTCTTCTACACAACTATACACAATTCCAAACTCTATCTGTAAGAAAAAGTAAAGATATCTTGAGTTTTTTTTCCCTTTCTTCCTATTTACTGTGAAAATACAGCTCTTAGTTATAACTAGCAACAAGGAATTCATTTGGTTTTGCTTGATTAGATATTAAGTAATAAAAAGTATACCTTTTTGTTTACAACAAAGCCAATTGAAACTGCCACAAATGGAAACCTACAAAACAAAACATTTCACTAATTTATAGTGAGGTACTATGCTTCTTTCATTACCACGCTTACTCTTAATAAAAACAATGTTCAGTTAAACGTAATGTATATTTCAAAAAGAAACTTGGGCTACATAGGAAATACTAGTTTTCTGAAACTGGCACAATTTACTATGAAAATAGACCCAACAACACCAATTACCATTTAAAATACAAGCTTTTCCACCCACTGAAACTAAGCCTGTTACAGCTTACGGACTGTCATCTCTGTTACAGCTGTTACTAGTCTAGGGACTGTCATTTCATAGCCAAAGAAAACAAGCAAGCCTTTATGGTACTAACCTTTCTCAGAAGGAACTAGGTGACCACAATGGTCTCATTAAAAGAAGCAAGTCACCTCTACCCCCATCTCCACTTTCTCCAGCACAGCAACGAGAAAGACAGATATTGAAGTGAGAAGGAAGAATGCAGAGGGAAGAGTGAAGGCAGGGGGAGTGTATAGAACATGGTGGGCTGCATCACGGTCTGTTTTTAACAATAAACCAATTGACTTTTTTATTATTATTTTTTACTCTTCAAAATTTGCAGTTCCAAAGCATTTGCTTTACTACTATCTGGAAAAAAATACAGACTCTTAAGTCTGTAAATCCAGCAGAATGGGTTCTTTTCTTACAGCTTTTCTGAATATGCTATTCAGCAGGATTAGGCAGCTGCTTAAAGCTGTGGCTCACATAGCGGTAGTCATTTCAAAACTGGAACCAAATACGCTCAGAAAAGCTTACCAGGGCCAAAATCTGTCGTGTCTCAAAGACAGAGGGAATGGGTAATCAGCCGATTATTACACCAAAAGGCTTCTCCTCATCCTGGTGCAAAATACCACTACATAGTTACTGGCAATATTCTGCTTTCTTTCATGGTAGTGGCTCCTAAATCCCAAGGAATTGGAAATTTCTTGGAAATCAGCATTGGAGTTGCTATCACCTCTCTGAAGATGCTGCAACTCCTAATTCTGAGTCCTGTTGCTGTACTGCTAAAATCTGCCCACCTGTCTTTGGCTCCCATGCCAAAGGCTGCTGACCCCTGCTATATAGTACAAGCCTCTTGTGGAACAACTGCTGTTGGTTACAGAGTGAGAGTATTATAATACTTACAGGAATATTAAAATTATTACAAAAACTGCCCAATGGCTCTTAACAAATGCAAATAGCAATTTGTAACTATTAACAATTTCATAGTGTCTCTTTTAAAGCAATGTAGAAGTTAAAAAACCTTAGTTTCATGGAATTGGAGAAAGAAAAAAGGTAATCAGTTGAAGATGCTAACATAAAAAAATGAAAGGTGGACCTGTGTACAAAGTTGGTAGTTCCATCAATGGGGTCTATAATCCAGGTGGGGTTATCTGTCAAAATGCTGCCCTCTCCAGCTGCAACAGATTCTTCTCCGATGAAGCTAGAGAAGCAAACACATTTAAAAGATACAAAGAAATTGCTTAAAATGTCTAAATTACAACACTGTCCTTGAAATTAAAAGTACTTGTTTTGAACTGTAAAATTATTGGGATGTGCCTAAATGAGTGAATTCTCTCTTTTTTTGCATGTTAAATTCATCATATATTACTCAACCTATGAAAAGTATGCATCAAACACATGCTTTCCTCCACAAAAATGTAAAATGAGGAAAACTGCTGACAGTAAACAAATAAGGTCCCTTTAATATTGATTAGGAGTTTTATGATTAACTATGAAAGTGAAGATGATTGCTCAGAAAGAAACAGCATGTTTCCTAAAAGCAGCAGATCTTCACTAAGGGAAGAGAGAGACTGAATAGTTATTTAGGTGGATAAGCAATTCACTAGAAAAAGAAATTCAACACCAGTATGTCTAATGTGGTATCAATTATCTAAAAGAAAAAGAAGCTAAAATGTTCTAAAATATTTATCAATGTCACAGAAACTGTTATTTCAAGATCATTCCACAAGTTTGTATGCTTACACTAATTTTGCTAGGTTACAGACATTTTGCATCACCTCAGTTGTTCCAATTCTATGCATATTTATTATGTTTCACATATACAGCTACCATAAGAAAGTCTTCAAGAAAATTTAAGAAAAATTAGCAAACTCACTTTAAGGAAACTGTATTAAATTTGAGTCATTATGTCAAAATGGGAAAGAAATTCCTGCGTAAGTAAAAGTAAGTAAAATACATACAATTCATCCTTCAAGAATAAATTTATTTTGGGTCAAGGAGGAGGGGCAGAGGGAGGAAAAAAAAAGGGAAGAGAAATAAAAAAATCAGTACTTTGTATGACAGACTTTCAGTTATGCAGAATCAGAAGATCCTGTCTTCTTTTAAGGATGTTTGATGTTCTTAAATTGCATGAGATTTGCCAAAGGCACATTCAGTCCCGTGGCACCCATCCAGTACAGCCAGCGAAGGCGTGCTAGTTTCATCAGCCAACAGCAGATAAGAAATTTAGGTTTCAGGTATCTTGGGGCCATGTTTGATTCTCTAACACAAATAACCAAGAAGTTATTTACAGCTGGCTCAACTAGAAGTGACTTTCAGCATAAGTTTTGAACAAGGCTAAACTCATGTCAGTAGATCCTGGGGACACCTTGTGTTGTTACTGCATTCCTGGGCAAGACTTCAACCCACTACTACTCTAACATATTTAATATCTTGAGGGTAAGGGAGAATTCTGTAACTTTCCAGAATTTCAATCGTAATGAAATTTTAACAAGCAAAATAATAAACTTTCCATTGTCTTCTTCCAGTCACCTCTCTCCTTCTTCTATCAAAAGTGTAAAGTCATACCTGTGAGAAGGATACTTTTCTTTTATCGAAGAAATAATGAAGTTTTCTACTTTTTGATCAGTTTCTGTCACTAGATCTACTGGTGAACTTTTAGTCATAACAGATATTTCTTCTTTGAGTGCTCCACGGATTATCTGTTAACAAAACAAAACAAAACAAAACAAAAAAAAAAAAAGAAAAATATTTCTCCATTAACAATATGGAAAATACTAGTTTTCCCAAAACTGTAAGTACCATTTTTACTGTAATTTTCTATACTGCACATATAAAACACAAACACAAGCAGCAACAAAACCTGGATTTAACTGCAGGAGCTGGGACTTATCCTTGCATCTGTCTCCAGTCCCTACTCAGCACAAACTTTTACATTATCTTAAATCTAAGTACTACAAGAAGATCCACGGGTACATAAAACTGAGCACTATTTTGTTAGGACAAGTTTTAGATTTATAAATTTAAATACCAGAGTTGAATGAAACACTTAAGACTGAGCTTAAGTCAGCTATTTTTAGCCAGACCCTGCCTTTATGATCTTAAAACTATCAGAATCAGCTTAAGCAAGAATCCATGCCTCACAGCCCACAAAATTATTTTACTGTAACTTAGAAAGATTTTCTGAGGGGAGACTTTTATGAGGTCATTGCAGAGACAATGTTCTGCATATTCTGCAGCTCCAGAGGACAGAATTAGTGCACGTGCCATCTTGTCTGGCTTCAGCATTCAAATGTACCAAGCAGAACTGAACATTTGGTAACGACTCTTATGCTGAGGCTCTGCTACGATGTGTAAACTCTTTCTTGTTCTAAGCCATCTTAGACCACAAATGGGCAAAGTACCACCATGGCTAGGAATCCTTCCTGTTTATAGAAGTAAAGCAGTCTTCACGAACAGAACACGAGATGGTATCTTGTGCCAATAACAAGCCACTGTATAAAGTTGATTAAGGTGTTCACAAGAAAGACTGTCAACAGCTTTCAGGTGGTAAAATACTAAGGTAGATGGGTGTTGTTTAAGGGGAAAAACAGATGCTTTTTGTTTACCACAATTCAGATTTTTTTTTTAAATCAAATTTAAGGAACGAAAGATACTCCTTAATCTTTAATCAGACTCCAGTCCAAATAAAAGTGCAAGTTGTTGTCTTAAACTAACCAAGCTGTAGACAGGAAAGACGCTTCAATTTTGAACTTGAACATCATTGAACGATTCTGCTAATTTATGTTTTTGACAAAACACTCCTCAGAGGAATATCCAACACCAAACTCCTCCAAAAGCTATATACATACTAGACTCAAGAAATAACATTATTATTTATAGTTTATACTTACCTCTCCAGCTTTCCTCGCTAAAGCAACTGCATAATCCATACATTCTTGCCAAAGATCTGCCATCTTTTCTTAGATGTACAGCCTACCAAAAGAATAGATTAACACAAAAATTATTATGGCTATTTAAAAAAAAAATTCTAATTTTCTACTCCCCCTGTTATGGACTGCACTGTTTTTTCCTTGCTGGAATATGGAATTTTACCCTATCCTTTACTCTAAAAAAACCCCCAACTTTAAAAGTACTAAAAGCTTAGTTTAAGTTACCAGATTTTTACTTGCATTTTGTGATTATCAAAAAGGTATAACATAAAACCATTAACAAGTACAGAGCCTCAGTCTTGAAAGTTACATGCATATACAAGATTCCACATTTAGACACTGACCTCAATGTACATAATGGCTCTGAAAAGCAATACTGTGGTTACACACAAGCACATTCTCAAATACAGCATACAGCTCAGGGCCTTTTTTCCTTAAAAATACTAAAATCTTCACTGTAATTTATTGCAGAAGACTGCTGACATACAGCTTAGTCTGTTTTTAAGTATGGTTTACATGACTTTGAATATCTTAAATTGGAATATTAGAATCTTAAATGCAAGCTCTATCCTTTCCGTATTTTAGTCTCTCATGCTTTGTTCTAGGAGTTTATTCCAAACACAAATATGAAATGGTTTTGATTCTACATGAGCAAGTTACATTAAAAGCTACCTTCTCTTCTATGTATCTCTACTTTCATGAGCAATGTGAAATATAAATCAGCATATCATACATTATTTCTGATGCATCCCCAATAGACTCCAAATTCATTCAATGATGCAATGGTATTCTGAATTCTGGAAGTCTGTTTCACTTTTGAGCCCTAACCCTTTCAAAAGCCTTCTGGGTATTTCCTACTTAAGAGATTCAGTCTTTAAGTGATGGTCTGGGTAACAGTTTTGTAACACTTCCAGATTCACTAAGATTAGATAAATGATCATAAAAAACCAGCACTGAAACAGTATAAAAAATCCTGTGCAATTAACATGATCCACGAGTCCTCAGTCCAATCACCCTGATCTAATGATCCTTTCCTTTTTCAGCCTTGGTCCTAAACAGGTAGAGGCGGCTAGAAAAGCTAGGTAACATGCAAAGGGTATGATGCTTCAGCTACGTTGACAATGTTCTTTACCTATCATAGCTGTTCAAGTATAGTTTCTGTTATATAAAGACAGAAATAATTTGTCAAGACATAGAACTGGGTACAACAGCACTAGATAAAGTTACTGTTATCGGTAAAGGACGGATTTGTAGTGCTAGCAGAACCTTAAGTACACTGACATCCAGCACAATGCCACAGCCTCATGTAGCAAGAGGAAAAGAAAAAATTACATTTAAAACCTCACCAAAACTGTAACTTCAGACACGTATTGTAGTTAAACACCAATGCCTACACTGACTGGAAGAAGTGTCTTTTTTTTCCCTGCCTTAGTTTTGTCCCCTGGTTGCCCTGTGACGAGCCTGTCGCACAAGCTGAGGGTGTGCACTCAGAGCAGAGGTCTGGATCCCGGGCTGGACGGGCTGAAGGGCGGCCCACACCGCCCGGCCGGGCTGAGAGCACCTCCCGCCCGCCCAGGACTCGGTGTGACCCCCGGGGCAGCAGCGCACCCCCCTCACGGCATCGCGACATGGCGGCGGAGGAAGGAGGAAGACGCTCACCGCTGTCACTTCCACCGCTGTCACTTCCACCGCTGTCACCTCCACCGCTGTCACCTCCACCGCTGCCTGCCCGAGGCGCGCAGCCGCGCCAGCGCGCAGGCGCCAGGGGAGACGCCGTTACCCCCGCCTCCTCCTCCCGGTGCCCTGGGGCTGCCGCTGCGCCTGCGCACTGCGTGTTGGCGGGGCAGGGGAGGAAGGGGAGTGGCTGCTCGCCACAGCGGTCGAGGTAGTGGTGGTCGTGCGAGGGAATTTTAGTGCCTGCGCCGTTAAAATTACAGTTACGGTAATGAGAGTCGTCTTTAATGTCGGCTTCGTTTTAATAATTGGATGTGGCAGGGTGAAGATACCGTCAGTGCACTCCCGTGGAGTATGCGATTGGCTTTTAGCTGCCGCAGGCGCCACGGTTGAAAACGGGACTGCGTTATTCAACGTGTGGAAAAAAAAGCACGGAGGCCCGTGGAAAGGAACGTGAATGTGTGTGTAACAGTCCCCTCCAAGTAAAACAGCATTTAATCAGTTCAGGTTACAGTGCTTAAAACAGTAAAGCGAGCAAGTTTCGTACCGATGTGAGTTTTGTCCATTATATCTTGTTTTTTTTTCCTAACAACCAGCTGCCTTTGCCCCCTCACCAGCCCCTCCTGCTGGCAGTTTTACTCATTAGAATAATACCAAGTCAGTAACCAGAGTGACAATTGATATTTTTAAAATATACAGGAAACACATTTTCCAGAAAACTCCCAAGCTTTGAACCAAATATTTTCTAAAAGAATTTGCCGTTCAATTGATGCATTTTTCAGATTACTATAATTAAAGTTACACAGTGGGGAAAAAAAAAACCTTTTCTTTCCAAAACTGACTAATAACTGTGTCATGGTTTTTCTGTGGACTTTTGACCCTATTGTCTTTCATCAAGCAAAGGTAAAACACTGAGGTGTTGTCTTGTGTTCACAAATTGCAGCTGATGTAGTTTACTGTCATATGTAAAATGGTGATGTGCTGTAAACGGGACAAGGGTTGTAGTTTGTTCTATGACTTAAAATGATCATAAAATGTCTACATCACCAAAAGAAGCAGCTTTAACCCATTTCCCCAGTGCTGATCCAACCCACAGCTGGGCACTTGCTCAAGGCCAAACGGGGGCTAGTTTTGTCCTTTCCATGTCAGCAAAGAGGGTTTCCATTCCCAGCGGTGCTGTTGTGTGGGATAAGTCACTGGGCCTTTTCATGTTTCCTCCTTCCCATTTTGTAAACAGGAATAGTCATATAAGCTTGTTTTTAAAGTCTTGCCAGTCATTAAAGAACTGCAGGGGTATGGTTGTTATTAATTATTTTGCAAGTCATTCTTTACAAAGTTATACTAAAAGCATACAGCCAATTGAAACAGGCACTTGGGTTCTGCTTCAGGTTTTTTTTGTGAGGCAAGCTGCCAAACAGTACAAGCTGTATTGGACTACACCAGTATTATGGAAAATGGCTTCTTTGACGTTCTTAATAATATGCTTAGCATTACAGTGAGTGTTTTACAGGCTCTATAAGGGGATTTCAAATTCTGCATTGATCCTAAAATCAGCAGAATTAAAACAAACAGATGCCTGAAATTCTCTCCTCATAAGTGTAACAATTTCCCCAATCAAAACTACAATTTCCATTTCAGTTGAAAGGAAATTTTGTATTTCATGTAAAAGGCTACTATGAGGAGAACTGAGCTGCATCGCGGTGTATTTTTATGTGACACCTGATAAGCAAGATGAACAGAGGTGATGTGTTGATAAAAGACTTCAAACCAGACTGATCACACTCCAGGGCACATACTTTTGTGTCTTTCTATAACACACACAAAAGGAAATTGATGGAAATGAAAGTAAGAGAGATTATTGCCTGCTTTCTTCGTGTAATGTATTATTTCTTGTTTGCTATAGTATTGCCCAGCTGCTCTAACAGGTCACATATCCAAGCAAAATTGAGCTCTTGATGTTAATATAAACCTTTCCAAACTGTGTTACATGTATCACAAACCTATGCCAGGCAATTCTGTAGATGTATTTGAGCTGGAACGAGGCCAGGAGCTGCTACCAAGAGCAAAGCCTTGACCTTGTGCATTCTCTAAAATTACTATATAGATACAGCAACCAAAAAGCTTGATATTCACCTAATTTAATAGTTGTGCTGGAAGTACTGTTTATTATAAAATCATTAAATATTTCTTTGGACAAATTCCTCTTCTCAGTTAAGTAACTTTGCATACATTTTCTTTGCATTGACTATGGGTGAGTTTAGCATTTTATTTATTAACTTTAAAGTGAAACAGTTCAGCAACTTCTAAACACAAGCCCGTAAAATTAACAATGGTTTCAAATGTCAAATATCTCCTCCAAAGTGTGGGGTGGGGTTTTTTTCCAAATCCAGTTTTTAACTTTCCCTGTGAAAATGTGCTAAGATAATAAGCTTTAGAAAAACAAAAATTTGTATATGCTAAGTAGAGATATGCTAGAGTCTGAACTGTGAGCAATTCTAGCGTAGGCAAGATACTGAAGCTCTGGGAAAGTTTCTGGTTTTGTTCCTACAGTTGATGATTAGGACAGAGTTTTCACCTCTCTTCAATTATTTATCTGTCAGACTAGCTTAATTTGGTTTTGCTTCTCAGTTTCTGAAAACTGAGTGCAATGAGCTTATATATACAATCCCAGACACATTCCTGGAATAAGATGAAAGTGAATGTGAAAACTTTTTGGAGTCTTATCAAGTGTGACTTGCCGTATTTGTATTGTCATTGTCAGGCTGCTAGCCCTTAGCAATAACGGGCAATGGATGAAAGCAACCTTCCTGGTAAAACCTTTGAGATCTCGCCAAAGATTTACTTCCTGCATCCCAAGTCTTACCTTCTCTCTATCCACAAAAAAAAAAAGTTATTTTAATTATTTTGCCTACAACTTATAAGGCAAAAAAAAATGAGGGGTAAGAGGGAAGGGGTAAGGAGAGAATGAGGATTTTCTGAAAAAAAAATTGACCCTGTTCTATAGCGACATTTTCCACTTGCTTTGATAACAACAGCAGGAGGGAGTGAGTTCAATTTGGGGATCTTCCCCAGCTCACTTGTGCTGCCATGATGGTTGGCCTCTTACCACAGCACCTCTTACCACCTCTTATTGCTTGCCACAGCACCCTAAGATGCAAAGAAAAGTAAATAGAGAATTGCAGAGGAAAGGGAGGAAAAGAAATAGAAAGGGAAAAGGGACTTGTTGCTCTTACACTGGAAAACAGCTGGAGAGATAGGCTGGGGAAAGTGGAGAAGTGCATGTATACCTCCTGCTGCCAGGAAACAAAGATTTCCAAAATATTCAGCTACTGAAGACCCTTTCCTTCCTGGAAACCAGAAGCACCCTCCTTTTGTGACATCCACATCACATCCGGTAGAGTATTTTATCAATACCCAAGTGTGGTGGGTTGACCCTGACTGGACACTAGGTGCCCACCAAAGCCACTCTATCACTCCCCTTCTCAGCTGGACAGGGGAGAGAAAATCCAACGAAAGGCTCGTGGGTTGAGATAGGGACAGGGAGAGATCACTCACAAACTACTGTCATGGGCAAAACAGATTCAACTTGGGGAAATCAGTTTAATTTATTACCAGTCAAGTAAGAGTAGGGTAATGAGAAATGAAACCAAGCTTCTCGTTGAACTGTATTTCTTCCTCTCTTACCATATTTCTTCCTCTGTTGTGATTTAACCCTAGTCACCACACAGTTCCTTGCTCTCCCTCCCCCTCCCTAGTGGGATGGGGGAGAGAACTGGGAAGAAAGGAAAACTTGTGGGTTGAGATGAAGACAGTTTACTAGAATAGCAAAGGAAAACTACAATAATAACAAAATAGAGGGATACTAAAATATACAAAATGAACGATGCACAATTTCTCACCACCTGACATCTCAATGACTGATACAGCCTGTCCTGAGCAGTGATCACAGAAACTAAACCAAACAGCAAGGAACAGAGTGAGAGTAAGGTGCCTCCCCCCAGCCCCTGCCAACCTTCACTTACATACTGACAATGACGTTTATGGCACGGAATACTCTCTTTGGCCAGTTTGGGTCAATTATTCTGGCTGTATCCCTCCCAGCTTCCCGCACCTGCACATTAGCGAGACCTGGAAAGCTGGACAGTGTTCTCGGTCTCATTAGCAACAACTCATATTATCAGTGTGTTTATCAACATTCTTCACAGACCAAATCCAAAACACATCAGCTACTGAAAGGAAAATTCACTACATCTCTGCCAAAATCAGGACACCCTTTTACACAAGAATGAGAAAAGGATAATTACAAGTTATCTTTTTATCCCCCACCTAATCACACAATGATGCTGAGATTTACAAACACAAGAAAGACATATATGAATTTCTTCCCTTCAGAGAACTGATACACTGCAAGTTTACATTTTCATTATTTATTGATTTTAATACATACTTTTGCCATCATTTACACAAAAATAAATACAAATTTTAAGAAAAACATTATTGATATTATACAGCTAAATAAAGCAAGAATTTATTCTAGAAAGTGAGTATCTGTAATATTAGTTATTATAATAACTAATTTTCCTTTCACGACATGGTTCTGTCAGTCAAGCAATTGAGAAATTGATGGGAACTGTGTCTTTAAAACTGAGAAAAGATTCTGGCATAGCAGTGATTCTAAAAAAAAACTGGACTTGGTTTGAATACCACATGTCTGAAAAAAACCCCTTGATTAACTAAAGTACGATTCCGTATCTTCTATAAATAGAACATCATTATCAAGATATTCCAAAATTATATTTCCACCATTGTACAATGGATTGTCTTTATCAGTTAGCCATGTTTCCAATGTGTGCTCAAATGGCAAGGCTTCTCCAGAGGCAGTATGGCATAATCTCAATTTCTGTAAGACAAACAGCATAGAAATTAACATCAAGATTTGCCTATCTGAGGTGCAAGAAGTGGGGTGGGGGAGGGATAAAATGTTAAAAAAATCCAAAATCAAAACCCTACAACCTGGAGAATGTTTGTTATTATTTCTCATTTACCTGGGCTGTTGATTTGTTGTTGTCATTTTTAAGGCTTGCTAAGGAAGCTGCAAAATCTACTACTTTGCCAATACTCCACTTACTGCAAAAGAACATGGGCTTGCTTCTCTCTTTGTTCCCCTTTGGTAAAAATACTTGAAAGTAAATTCTTTCTGTCTAGAAAAACATGAAAAATAAAGAAAACATTATTCCCAGAAGAAACACATAATTCCAGTCATACACATCTAATAGTTTTTCAGTAAAAAACTTAAACTTCAACCCAAAAATTACCAACTGAAACTTGTTCTATTCGATCAGGACCAAGGCCTCATTTTACTGCAGAATATAAATGACTGAAATCCTCAGATCCAGTCCCCTCCAGCTGCAGACACATACATGATAGACAGTAGTTCAGAAAGGTGGACAGAACATCTTTCACCAGAGTCCCACAGCTAGACTGTTACATACAGACAGACATGAAAAGATGTCTGCCGTGGGTTTACCAGACAATAATGACTGCTCTGAGGAGAAAAAGGTGAGTTTAAATAAGCAGTGCTGGCTTTTGGCAGCAGTATAATGTCTCAAATTGGAATGCAAAGGTGGTTAAAACAGAACAATTCAGCATAGTAGAAATGCCTGCTTCACAAACCAACACTCTGGTCACGGCCAGCTAATCCTTTATCCTGTTTTTCCTCTTGTTAAGCACTCAATGATCTTTCAATATCTGCTAGACTGAAACATTTGTTTTAGAAATTTCAAGAGTAACCTATGAGGGAG
Organism: Chlamydotis macqueenii; assembly: GCF_036417535.1. NCBI lineage: Eukaryota > Metazoa > Chordata > Aves > Otidiformes > Otididae > Chlamydotis > Chlamydotis macqueenii. The sequence continues at coordinate 133,629,099 of NC_141557.1, forward strand.
AGATTTTGAACAGGACTGGGACAATCCCTTCTTCACGTTTATTTCTTCTTGATATTCAACAGAAGACTCAGAGCAAGCATGAGTGGTATATTCATCAGTTAACATCACCCTTGCTCAGTCCAAGCCAAACTCAAAACAAAAACAGAAAAAAAAAATCAAACAAGACAGAAGTTTTCTTTTTAAAAGATTTATTTATGCCTTCCCTAGAAAAATATGGACCTGCCCTTCCTCCTAGCTATGTTCATAAAACTGAGTCTGAATTTCAACCTGTGTGTTTTCCTCAAAACTTAAGTGCTCTCCATACACAAGACAATCTTTAATATCTGAGAAAGCAGGACATTAATTTTGCTAAAATGTAAATGACCACAACTTGTAAAACAGCTAACACAACAGCCATCCTATTACGGACACATGCTAACATCACTCAACTGCTACCAGTGCCCCAGCACCTTCCTACCGTTGCTCCTCCAGTTCTGAGGATGATGAGACAGTCTCCCACAGCTCACTGGAACTTAATTCACAAACCAGCTCATTATACTCTTGCATCCCTAACTATGGGATATGCCTTCTGGAATTTCTGTGCCATATCCAAGAAAATACCAGTCAATCAGGGACACAATAACTAACACTATTTTGCAGTATGGCTCTCCTGCTTTGAGCTAGTCACTCTCAAGAGGGGTAACTCGTATCAGGTCTGACACCGAAAGAAGCAATAATCTGCAGAAAGCTAATCTGAACAAAGAGGCCAGAGTAAAGATAATTGTAAAAAAGCCTGATTTTCTTGATCATAGAATAAGAAAGGTCCAAAACCACACTCAAAGCATGGGGAACCTGAAAGCTGGACCAAACTATAAAGGTAGATGAGGTTGCACCAAGTTAGATTCAATCAAGTTTTGAACATCCCAAGGATGCAGATTCCACAAATTTTCAGAGCAGCTTGTTCCAAAGTCTGACCACACTCACTGTGATTTTTCCTTCCTATTACCTAACTGGAATTTCACATAGACTCATAGAATCATAGAATCTTTAAAGTTGGAAAAGACCTTCAAGATCAAGTCCAACTGTCAACCTAACACAACCATGTCCACTAAACCATGTTCTGAAGTGCCGCATCTACATGTTCTTTGAACATCTCCAGGGATGGTGACTCTACCTCTTCCAGTGCCTGACCACTCTTTCAGTAAATAAATTTTAATAATATCCAATCTAAACATCCCCTGCTGCAACTTGAGGCCATTTCCTCTCATTCTATCACTAGTTACCTGGGAGAAGAGACCAACACCTGCCTCCATACAACCTCGTTTCAGGTAGTTGTAGGGAGCAATGAGGTCTCCCCTCAGCCTCCTCTTCTCTAGACTAAACAATCCCAGTTCCTTCAGCCGCTCCTTATAAGACTTGTTCTCCAGACCCTTCACCAGCTTCGTTGCCCTTCTCTGGACATGCTCCAGCAACTCAATGTCCTTCTTGTACTGAGGGGCCTAAAACTGCGCACAGTATTCGAGGTGTGGCCTCACCAGTGCTGAGTACAAGGGCACAATCACCTCCCTACTCCTGCTGGCCATACTGTTCCTAATACAAGCCAGAATGCTGTTGGCCTTCTTGGCCACCTGACCACACTGCTGGCTCATGGTTCAGCCAGCTGTGAACCAGCACCCCAGGTCCCTTTCCACCAGGCAGCTTTCCAGTCACTCTTCCCCAAGCCTGTAGCATTGCATGGGGCCGTTGTGACTGAACTGCAGGACCCAGCACTTGACCTTGTTGAACCTCATACAGTTCACCTTGGCCCATCTGTCCAGCCCGTCCAGATCCCTCTGCAGAGCCTTCCTGCCCTTGAGCAGATTGACACTCTTGCCCAATTTGGTGTCATCTGCAAACTTATTGAGGGAGCACTCAATTCCCTCATCCAGATCGTTGATGAAGATATTAAACAGAGCTGGCCCTAGTACTGAGCCCAGGGGAACACTGCTTGTGACCAGCCACCAGCTTATGCCCGTTGCCCCCTGTCCTTTTGCTGTGCACCTCCAAGAAAAATGTGTCAATCTTCCCTATACAGTGATGAGAGAACTAATGTGCCTAAGAGGCATTCCAGAAACTTCCTATTAAAAAAATCTGTCATCAAACCAGAACAAGCTGGGCAGAAAGCTAGAAGGAGTCTAGGAAGCAATTTAAATAGAGAGGTGCTGAAGGTTAACAGGCTTAATTTATCAGTGTTAGAATTACCACTATTCTGGATGATTAAGTAATTAATATCCAAATGAGAAAATAAATAGTAAAAGAAATTAGCATACAGTAATTTGTGCTACACTTTTTAGAGCTTACTGGCTTTGGAATTAGGAAGTAACTTTTACAATTTTCTTATATATCTTGAGGGTCGATTTTTAAAATTATGTTCCATAGTATTTGAAGTTAATCAGTTTCCCTCCAGCACATATTTATTAAAGTGGTACTATCTGTGAAGAATGCTACAAGCAAGTCTTTGTATTATGACTTCTGCCTAAGGAGAGTTACCTAATTTCTAACCATGACAAAGTATAAATAAAGAAATTCATAAGAAGACTCAGTAATGGAATAGCTGTACTTGTTTTAAAAATAATAATTAAATGTATTCTAAGATAACACCTAACCATAAGGCTATCACATAGAATGTTTTCAGCATTATAAAATCAATGTTAGAGAGAATCAAGGTGTTTCTAAACCCAACATAATCCTGATATGTGGAAAAGACTTGAACACCAGGTTTGACTGGCCACAGTAGTGAAAAACAGTAAGGAATCTGTGAAATACTTCAAGAATCAAAGAAATTAAAGGCTGAAAGAAATGTAAAGTAACTGTCAAAACCCTTTTCCAACTCAAAGCCAGGAACAACTGACCTCAGGCCCTTCATACCTCATCTACAAATGTAATAAATGTCTATTAAATCTGAGTAGCAGAAATAAGAATGGAGCTTTGCAGAACACAAGGCTCAGTTTCGTATGAGACAGGTTCAGTCTGACTGGGACAGAGTTGTGCAAACTGTGTCCCGTCTGTGTCAGAAGCCTCTCAGTAACCAGCAAGAAAAGCATCCCTTGAAGATGGGTTTGCCATGTGTAACCAGTAACCCCTGCTCCTGACCCCTTGTAACATGGTTAGCATAACAAATGCCATTTCATATGGCAAACGGCCATTGTCTGTGACCAAGCTGGTCACTCCTACTTTCCTGATGGCCCTGAAGGTCCTACGCACCAGGCAAACTTAATAAATGGAAGGATATGTGTAAACTGGAGGACAGATGGAAGGAAGGAATGTGCTAGCTATTAGCCGCAGTATGGAAAACTGACAACGAACAAGTTGAAAGGTTAGAAGAGGAAATTATAAAGTTGAAAGGTGAATTGTCAGTGAAGGATTTAGAATTAGTATAATTAAATTAAAGACTGATAGTGAGTCTAGAAAAAGAGTGTCTCTTGAAAAACAAACAGTGCCACAAGTTATAGAAAAAGCAAGAAAACATCATGGAAAATTGTTAAAAGGTAGTGATATAAAACTCATAAAGGTGTGTGTAGCTATGTATGCTAGTAACCGGGCTGGAGACATTTGGGACAGCCCAGATGAATCTGGTGAGGAAGTAATTGATTCTGTATCAATACAACCCCTGACTAAACAAGAAATCACTACTGATGACTCACAGGGGAACAATCCACAGAAAAGGAATACTGCTAACATTTGAGATTTTAATATGGATTATTTGTGAAAAAAAATCAGGCAACATACCAAAACTGACCTGGGCAGTCAATAGTTAAATGGGTGTGCCGCCTCTGGCATGATAAAGCAGCAAGAATATCTCCATTTGCAGGAGACGCAAAAGACTTAGATTTAGGTTCAGGAATTTTTCTCACCTTCAGAGAGAATGTTGCTAGAACCTTATGAACCTTAGATACTCAGTGAGCAAGAGGGGTCCATTATCAAGATCGGAGTGAGGGATCTGCAATTCCTTGGCAAAGTCCAGATGAATCGCAGGAAGGATAATTACAAGCGGCTATTATAACATTATATTGAGACGAAGCCCCAGGTGACAAACTGATTCCTTGGGACATACCTGCTACGTCCTCTAATTTGAGGTCTGATGGGAAAGGAACTGCAGGGTCAGATAAATTAATCTTTATGCAAATATGCCAGGGTTCACCTACAGAAATCCCTTTTTCACAAGTGCTTCACCAATGCAAGGACTGAGCCCTGACCCTGCCATACAAAGGGAGCAGTGCCCAGTCCCTAACTCTCTCGAACAAGTGCCCCACACAGCCATCAGGCCAATTTAAATAAACAAATTGATACCATCAGGAGACCTCCTAATCAAACTGAAAGTGCATAGTTCAAGCAAAAGAAGTGGTGGAGTACCTGCATAAATCAGGGGTACACTGCTGACTGCTCCATGGTTTACCTACCAAAAAACTACGATTGCTAGCAAAGGAAGGAGAAAAGAAGGAAAAGCTATTCACCTCTCTACCTAGTGCCCCTCCCATAAATGGAAATCCCTTTAAACCACAAAAATATCCTGACTTATCTCCTATCAGAGAGCAGTATCAGGGAAATTAGACAAGGGGCTCAGACTGGCAGAGCTACAAGTAGCCCAGCCCTCTGCCACTCGAGGACTGAGTCCCACCCTTTGGGCCATAGTAAATGACAAATTAAAGACTGCTTTCCTTATAGATACTGGAGCTCAACTATTTGTGATTAAAGCAGAATCATGTCCTGGAGCTATCCCTCTAACACATCAGAACATATTCATATTCGTAACTGAGGTAAATGGAGCAATTGTTCCTTATTCTATTTTTAAGGTAAAATTGGAGCTTTCCTTTTGCCCCCTCCCACCCCCCAAAAATAGCAAATGTGACTAGGAAACCTAAATATATTTAGTATGGATGTTCTGAGCTACTGAAACAATTGATGAAGAAACAGTGCCTAGCTGGAGGTAGGAAGTAAGTCCACTGGTCCCTTTGGCAAATTGATTATGTTGGAACTTTCCCTCGAACACCCGAGGGGTGGCGTTATATCCTTACTGGAGTAGAAATAGTATCAGGCTTAGGGAAAGTTTTTGCTTGCCAAAAAGCTGATGGTCTTACCACTGTGGCAGGATTTAATTAATGCTTTGCTGACACTCCCATGCCCTCTGCTGTGCAATCTGACAATGGCACTCATTAAAAAAAAATTAAAAAAAATTCCAGGAATAGTGTGAATATCACGGAGTTGCCTGGGTGTTCCACCTGTCCTATAGACCCCAAAGTAATCGCACAATCAAGATGTGTAATGGTCTGCTAAAATGAGCTCTAGTGCAAAGTTTATATACACAAAAATGGGATACAGCCCTACATAAAGCTGTTTGGTGCTGAAGTAACTGGCAGACATCCACCAGATGCCCAGTGGAACAAGCTCATTTTCCTGCTCTCCAACCCATAAAACATCTAAAACCCTCACTGTCAGCCTGTCATTTTTCTCAGGGTGACACTGCTCTTATTAACTACCCTTTATGGTTAAAATATCTGTCACTTTACCAACTCCCTGAGAAAAGGGCATATGGAAAACTGTTTCTAAATGGGGACTCCCTTTAACTTTCACTAAGGCTTGGATAATTCTCAAGACTGAGTAATTTCTTATTGCTTCAGGAAATGAACTATACTTGGACAGGTTCTTTGGCCTGAACAAACCTGCAGTGCACCCTAGGAATCATCACTTTACCTTTGTGGAAACCTCAGCTGTAAAAAGATGACTACAACACTCACTGTATTGTACTTACCCTTATTTGTACCCTCTTCCTCCCTATTTCAAGAATGGGATGATAATTGTGTCATTCAGTTCACAAACATAATTTCTCAAATGGGTAATGAATCAAAGTGTTGGTATTGTGACTGGTACCCCCTGCTCCTGACCCCTCATAATATGGTTAGCGTAACTAATGCCATTTTATATGGCAAATGGTCATTCTCTGTGATTCAGCTGGTCACATATCAGTCCCCTTTCCCTCTCTCCTGATGGCCCTGCGCACCCAGCAGACTTCTCTCCTTCCCTATTGGTGTCAAGGTCCCTGGATGTCAGGCCAACAATTTCCCTCCTTAGCAGTCTTGAAGGTCCCAGGTACCCTGCCAAGCTGGTGGTGATGACCCTGTCACAAAACAGGGAAGCACAGCAGCACACAGAACACATCCCCCCCCCCCAGGGGCCAGGGATGCCTCCACCATCATCTGTGTCCTCCGAGGAGTGAGTGAATGACTCATATTCTTTTACGTGTTTCGACTCTAGATGATGACTGTGATACTGACACTGCAAGCCACGTATTAAGATTTGACTCAATCTGCAGAGAGTCCAGGTGACTAGGAACCATAAGCTAAGGTACACTATAAAATTCTGTGCTACGCCGCTTACAAATTGTGCTACACTGATTCTGATTATAAAAATCCTGTGCTACTCCGATCATAAAATTCTATGCTATGCTGATCATCAGATTGTGCTAAAGTAATAAAGCTTTAATTGTAACTACAACTTAATGCCTTAATCATTCTGCCAAGGATCCCCAAAAGAACCTGTTTGTCCCTGCAGTGTTGGGTGACAGCCATATAGGAGGCAAATACATTTTCCCTATAAAATAGAGGAATTTGACCCGACTGCTCCAAAATCTACACAGACACCTTATAACAGGCATAACGCTAGTGAGACTCCTTTCAGTTACCAGGCTGAAATAGATGTATAAATGATTGTGGGCTTGAGGCATTAAATCCAAAACCAAACTGAGGGAACTAGATGAAAAAGAAGAACAAGAAATTTAGAAAACTTCCCATTTCCTTTGAAAATTCTATTACTAAAAACAAACACAACTGACCTGAGACAAGGACTTGTCCCCACATGCGTGCATCTTCAGTTTCATTAATGCCACTTTTGCTGCTGTCTCTCTGTTTTTCGCTCCTTTACATTTTTTGCTTTTTGCTTCCTCATTTTTTTTAGAATCTGAGAACAATATTATTCCTGTTAGTGTGATGATTCAGACTGCCTCCTGAACCTATCTTGGAATTAACCTCTTGGCTCCAAGGTTCCCATCCCTTTCATGCCCTCGTGAAGCTGTATCAGGTACTCCTAATCAAGAATATTTGGAATTGTTACAGTCTTAACAGAACTCCTTTACACTGAAAAGCAGATGAACACTATCACGAGGTGAACGCAGGTTGCAAAAGCCAAATAGATATAAACTCCTAAATTTCTACACCTGTCACCATCACAGCATTCATACAGCAACAGTTTCAGGTCCTCCTTTCTACACATAAACCCAGTTAGGCAGTGCTGTTTATTTTCTGTCTTGTCCTAGACCTTGTTTAAAAGCTGCGAAACATTACGTTGTAGACTCACATTTTTTTGCCAGCTTGGTTGTGTAGTTATAATCCCCTCAGACTGGCATACGCACCCAATACAATACAATAGTGTTATCTGCACATGAATAAATATGCAAATAATAATGGCTAGGTACAATTCATTACATTACAGTATGTGTAGAGTGAGAACAAGACAATTCTGAAAGAAACCAGAACCCTATTTAATCTTTAAAGATTCTCTTTATAGATGTACGCTACTGTTGTCTCAGTCTAGAAGAACAGTATTACACGCTGACATGTGAGTTTAGGGCTATTTAGACAAGGAACCCCCATCCCTTCTTCTTATTTGGTCAAACCTCAACCCTCAGAGGAGGTCACGAGCTCAAAGAGCCTTCTGCAGAAACTGTAGAATATATATCCCTCTATACTTGCCTATAATATCTTTAACTAGCTGCTGGGTGGCAGCCATTCGAGGTTTTGGTGTGTCCAGTTTCTCACATTCGTGGTCTGACTGGTGCCGATGTCTGTAAACAACAGTGTAAAACTTTTATTACCTATTCCAGACACTAATGAATGAGGACTGATGTTTAAAGACTCTGTTCCACTCACCTTAGACAAAAATGTTTTTCACAGTAGGGACATAAAACTGGCAAAAGCTCCTTTCTGTTGCAGTCCTTGTATGAGCACGGGTAAGATCTGTGCTGATCTGGTTTCACCAAATTGTTTCTTATATTTACCTAGGCATTAGTACAAAATATTTTGTGTAAATAAACAGACGTTACAGATACAAGTCACCACCTCACCTTTCCAAAAGATCTGTGCTAGCTCTCCGTTCTGTGGGCAAAACTAGTCCAGCAATTCTCTCCTGCATTTGTCCTGGCTAAGTTTATCTCAGAGTCAGAAAAAAAAAAAAATCATCCTACTCAAACTCAACTTAGTTCTGACAGGCAGAAAAAGAGTAGGTTCATTTTTTTAAGCTTGCCACATTCTCAGTTAAATAATTCGTATTTATATACTATGTGTATATCTAATCTGAAAATAGACAGTTAAGTTGCAAAGAATTTTAATTTTAAGGCAGTCATACATTATTAGATTACCTCAGAACACCCATGAGCATCCCGGCTCCTGTGCTGAAGGCTTTGTGGCAAAAGAAGAAAATAACACACTGTTACCAACATTTCAGGAAAAGAAAACTGCATATGAAAACATTTTAAGTGCTTAAAAATTGATCTGACAAGTTTTATCACGGCAACACTTCAATTAAATAATGAATCTTCTCCAAAACTTGTTCTAACCTCTGTATTTCACATCTTGAATGGATTGATCATATTCTTCCTGAGTATGTAAAACATTTAGCTCTTGGAAGTTATGTCTCAAGATAACAAGACATTTCAAGAGAATAAGAACATTAGCATGCTTAAGAACTCAGCTCAAAGCAACTGGAGTTTGTCTGTTTTAATGAATTTTGAATCACCTTCCACAACAGCAGAAATCCCTTGAAGGCCTCCAGCATGTTAAAAGTGAAATCTGCCCTCAGTTTATCTGAGTTTATCTGAGCTGCCCTCTGCTAATCCGAAGCGTAAATCAAAGAGCAGGCCCTGATTTGAACCTTGGAAAAGACTTCAATATTTTTTTTTCCTACAAGACAAAATACCGCCTGTTGCTAAAAAAAAAAAAAAACAGTACAAACCGGAGTTTAAGGTAGATGCCTTCCAAAATAATCTACCTGTATTCTAGAGATAATCCCACTGATTTCAAAGCTCCATAACAGCTGCTTGGGAAAAAAAAGAGGCAGGTTCAATGAAACAATTATTTTTTAACTAACTGTATCTGAATTGAGTCACAGAATGTTTTATACAACATTTAGGTCTACACAACAGCCACACTGAGATCTTGTAGGGAAACCAGCTTGATTTCCTTCTACGACAAGGTCACCCATCTAGTTCCCCTAGGGAAGCCAGTAGATGTGGTGGTTTTGGATTTCAGCAAAACTTTTGATACCATCTCTCATAGTATCCTTCTGGATAAAATGTCCAGCACACAGCTAGACAAGTCCATAACATGCTGGGGGAGCAACTGGCTCATGGGTCGGGACTCAAACGGTTATAGTAAATGGGGTTACATCAGGTTGATGACCAGACACCAGTGGGGTTCCCCAGGGTTCAATTTTAGGGCCAGTGCTCTTTATTGTTTTTATAAATTACCTGGATGCAGGAATTGAAGGTACATTAAGTAAGTTTGCCAATGATACTAAACTAGGAGGAGCTGTGGCCTTACAGAGGGCTTACAGAGAGATCTGGACAGACTAGAGAGCTGGGCAGTCACCAACTGTATGAAACTTAACAAGAGCAAGTGCTGGATTCTCCACCTGGGATGGGGTAATCCTGGTTATACATACAAACTGGGGGACGGGAGGCTGGAGACCAGCCCCACGGAAAGAGATCTGGGGGTTTGGGTTGATGGCAAGATAGATTTGAGTCAATAGTGTGCCCTGGCAGCCAACTGTGTCCTGGGGTACATCAAGCATAGCATTGCTACACTGCTACTCTACACTGCACTGGTGCGGCCTCACCTCAAGCATTGCATGCAGTTTTGCACACCTCAGTATAAGAAGGACATCACACTATTAGAGTGTGTCCAGAGGAGGGCAACCAAGACAGTGAAAGGTCTTGAGGGTAAAACTTGTCTGAGGTCACTTGGCTTGTTCAGGTTGGAGAAGAGAAGGCTGAGGGGTGACCTCATCGCAGTCTACAACTTCCTCAAAAGGGGCAATGGAGGGGGAGGTGCTGATCTCCTCTCTCTGGTGACCAGCGATAGGACACAAGGAAATGCAATGAGGCTGCATCAGGGGAAGTTCAGATTGGACATTAGGAAAACGTTCTTTGCTGAGAGGGTGGCTGGTCACTGGAAAAGGCTCGCTAGGGAAGTGGTCATGGCACCAAGCCTGTCAGAGTTCAAGGAGTGCTCTTAGTCATATGGTTTAGTTCTAGGTAGTCCTGTGAGGAGCAGGAAGTTGGACTCGATGATACTTATGGGGGTTAAAGCAGAGTAAGGGAAGATCCTTGCGCCGAATCGTGGGATTCAGACTGGACCTCCTTGCTTTCTAAACTCATATTCTATGATTCTATGAACTTACCAAAAGACACCTGAACAGCCATCACATACAAAGGGGAGAAAATCTGAAACAAAGACATTTGTTTTCAGTTAGACAAGATGGTCATTGTTTTGCTAATAGTTTCTAGCTTCCTTTTTACATTAGCTTTTGCTTACCTATATTATGGGATAGGTGTCTTTACAAGGACACTTACAACTGCATCTACACAGTACCTAGAAGTGGCTTTTGTAAGAGAGTTACACTGTTAACTCCTCTAGTTAGTATTACTGAAAAACATATGGGTAGGTAAAATATATCTATGTGAATTCCAGAAGTTGGAAAGTAAAAGCAGTTTTGCTGCCTCTTTCTAAAAGGTTGCATTTTTGCTAACATCATTAGCATCTAACATCTAATTAGCAGCTAACATCATTCCCTTGACAGGCTGGAGAGGTGGGCCCGTGCCAACCTCATGAAGTTCAACCAGGCCAAGTGCAAGGTCCTGCACCTGGGTCGTGGCAATCCCAGGCACAAATACAGGCTGGGCGGGGAATGGATCGAGAGCAGTCCTGAGGAGAAGGACTTGGGAGTTGTCGTAGTTCAGCCCCGATCGGACCAGACTACGCAGTCTCTCTCTCACTCCCCCCACCTTCCGAGAGAACAGGGAGAGAAAATATAAGGAAAAACGGCTCGAGGTTTGAGATAAGGACAGGGAGAAATCCTTAAAGTTACCGTCACGGGCAAAACAGACTCAACTTGGGGAAAACTATTCATTTATTACTACAAACAGCAGGATAATGAGACAGAGAACAAGATAACCTCCCTCCACCCCTCCCTCTTCCCAAGCTTAACATTATCTCTACTACCTTCCCTCCCCGAGCGGCACAGGGGGAAAGAGGGAATGGGGGTTGCAGTCAGTTCATCATATGTTGTTTTACGCCGCTGCTTCATGGTCGGGGGAAGAACTCCTCACATTCCTCCCCTGCTCCAGCGTGGGGTCCCTCCCACGGGCCACAGTCCTTTGTGGAACTGCTCCGGCGTGGGTCATCTCTTCCACGGAGTTCAGTCTCTCCAGAACAGCTGTCCCAGCGGGCCCTCCACGGGCCACAGCTGCCTTCAGGCATCCACCTCCCCCGGTGCGGGGTCCTTCGCGGGCTCCAAGTGGATCTCTGCTCCTCCGTGGACCTCCATGGGCTGCAGGGGGACAACCTGCTCCACCATGGTCGTCACCACAGGCTGCAGGGGAATCTTGGCCAGGAGCCGCATTACTCCTCCCCCTCCTTCTGAACTGACCTTGGTGTCTGCAGCCGTTCCTCACAACAGGCTGGTAGATGTCTCTCAGGATCTTTTTTACATCTCATTCACTTCTCATCTCCTCTCCACTTCTTGCAGCCGGGCTGGACCGAGTCGGGCCCAGTCGGCTGCCTGGCGAGAGGCCAGAGGGTGAGGCCTGCAAGGCCCATGAGGCCTGCGCCTCCCCCTCTGCGCCTCTGCCCCCGCTCAGCTTCTTCACATCTTCTCTTCTCTCTCACTTTTTTTTCTGTTTTCCCATTCTTAAATACGTTATCGCAGAGGCGTTATCACGGGACATTCTGCTACCAATTGGCTCGGCCTTGGCCAGCAGCAGGTCCGCCCTAGGCCCGGCCGAGTCCACTGAACAAAGGGGAGCGACTTCTAGCAGTTTCCTACAGAAGCTACCACCTTAGGCCCCCCCTTACTAACAAAACCACGACAGGAGTGCTGGTGGACGAGAAGCTCAACATGAGCCGGCAATGTGCTCTTGTGGCCCAGAAGGCCAACCGCATCCTGGGCTGCATCAAGAGGAGTGTGGCCAGCAGGTCGAGGGAGGTGATTCTTTCCCTCTACTCTGCCCGGGTGAGACCCCACCTGGAGTACTGTGTCCAGTTCTGGAGTCCCCAGCATAAGGAGGACATGGACCAGTTGGAGAAGGTCCAGAGGAGGGCCACAAAGATGATAAGAGGGCTGGAGCACCTTTCCTATGAGGACAGGCTGAGAGAGTTGGGGCTGTTCAGCCTGGAGAAGAGGAGGCTCCAGGAAGACCTTATAGCGGTCTTCCAGTACCTCAAGGGGCCTACAGGAATGATGGGGAGAGGCTGTTCAGTAGGGCCTGTTGTGATAGGATGAGGGGTAACGGTTTTAAAATAGAGGGAGGTAGATTTAGATTGGATATCAGGAAAAATTTTTTTACAATGCGAGCTGTAGAACACTGGAACAGGTTGCCCAGAGAGGTGGTGGAAGCCCCATCCCTGGAAACGTTCTACTAACCTCGTAAAATTTTTTTTCCTAATATCCAGTCTGAATCTACCTCCCTCTATTTTAAAATCATTACCCCTAGTTCTATTGCAATAGGCCCTGCTGAAGAGTTTCTCCCCAATGACGGCAAGCAAGAGTAGAGAGTGGAAAGGATGGGCCATAACAGCTCGCAAAGCAGGGGATTAAACACCTAGTGACAGCCCTGAAGCGGCAGGCCGCGGCGGCTGATGGCGCCGGCCTGCAGCACCGGGGAGGAGAGGGGGGCACCACCTCCCGGGCCCCTCACCGCCGCTCCGCCCCGGGCACCGCCCCCGGCCCAGCCTCCGCCACCCTGCCGCGCCCTCCCTTACCGAGCTGGCGGCAATCCGCCACCCCGCAGTGCTGCCCCAGTTCCAGCTCCGCCATTTTCCTCCCGTCGCTAAAAGGCCCGAAAGGGCGGGGGAGCGGAGAAGCCGCAGGAGCCGGGCGCGCAAGGGCTGCCGGGCCCCACGGGTGTGCGGGGCGGGGCTGCCGTGCAGGCGGCCGGGGTCCCCTGCCCGGGCCGGGGCTGGCGGCTCTGCGGGGGTCAGCGGGGCCAGGAGGGCGGCGGAGTCCCGCAGGCCACGACCCCGACCCCGACCGGACCGGCTGCCTCAGAGACACTGGCGCTCCAGATTTCCAGTCTGCCCAGGGCCGCTGCGCTGGGCCTCTTCGTGCGTGAAGCTGCTGTTATCAGGGGGAAAAAAAGTATTTTTTTGTGTTTTTTGACTCTTATCCTTGTCGCGAGTTGCCTCAGTCCTGCGGGCAGGCCCTGTTTCAAGAGGCGGAGGGGAGCGCAGCGCAGCTTTCCCAGATGCTTCCTACACTCTTGTAACTTACTAATGTATTTGTACCGCGGTGGTTTCCTTAGCGATGCTCCTATGCTTTTAAAAACCGCATTTCTTTTAAGATTTAGTGTTTTATTTTCTCGCGCGCGTCGCTGTGCGCGAGCGTCCCCCGGCAGCGCGTTAAGGGCCGTGACCGGTGGCTGGCGCCGTGCCCGCTCCGCCCGCGTTACCCCCCCCGCCGGGCGCGGGCCGCCGCGGTCTGCAGCCCCCCTCAAAAGGCACCTTCCTGCGGTGACAGAAAATGGGGGGCCAGCGCGGCGGGCACCCCTGCCCGCCCGGGGCTGGGCGAGGGGCACGCGTGCGGCGGGCAGCGGCCGTTCGGCCTTTCCGGAGCCGCCCCTGGGCCGGGCCGGGCCGGGGCCCGCCCCGCCGCCAGGTGCGGTGCCGCCGCCCGCAGGCCCAGGAAGTGCCGTGACGGCGTGTGCGGGGCGGGGAGGCTGCTGCGGGCCGGGTAGACCCTTCCGCCGGCGGGTGCCGAGCCGGGGTCGCTGCTGCCGTCGCCATGAGCAAGATTTCCAAGTTCTTCAAGGGGGGCGGCTCGGCCGCCTCCAAGGGCCGCGGGGGGCCCTCGCCGCAGGAGGCGCTGGCCCGGCTGCGGGAGACGGAGGAGATGCTCAGCAAGAAGCAGGAATACCTGGAGACGAGGATCGAGCGGGAGCTGGCGGCAGCCCGGCAGCACGGCACCAGGAACAAACGAGGTGAGTGCTGGCCCGGGCCCGGCTGTTTGCGAGGCTTTGAATCCCCGGGTCCCAACGCCTCCCGGTACGGGGCTCTGTTTAGAAGAGGAGGGGTCTCGGGATCTGGCAGAGGCTGCTGCGGGGTCGGTGTGTTGGCTCGGCGGGTTCACGGTGTGTTCGTGATCCGGCCGTGGACTCCGAGCGGGCGTCACCACGCTGCGTGCGCGCTGGTACGCGATGGTGGCTTTGGGGCCTTGGCAACTGTTGGCGTTTAATGCGCTGCGGATTCGTTCCGGTGGGCTGATGATGGACACTAGGAAAAAATGTTTTACAGTGAGGGTGGTGGAACACTGGAACAGGTTGCCCAGAGAGGCGGTGGATGCCCCATCCCTGGAAACTTTCAAGGCCAGGTTGGACGGGGCTCTGAGCAACCTGATCTAGTTGGAGATGTCCCTGCTCCTTGCAGGGGGATTGGACCAGATGACCTTTGAAGGTCCCTTCCAACCCAAACCATTCTATGATTCTGTGACACCTTATTCCTCACTAGTGTCTGTGGTTCCCTGTGCGATACTTTTGTTCATGCGTTGCACTGCAGATGAAGCAGGTATCAGCTGGGTAAGTGGTGCTGCAAAGCCCCGTTCAGTATGGGGTGAGGATCATGGCTTGGGTGTGGAGTATCGGCTGTGCGGATAGCAGAGGAGCTGAAGCATGTGAGGATCTCCTGTATATCCGTGGATGAGCTCACATGATCCCCACTGTGAGGGCTGGAGAATATACTACTGGCAGCTGAGGAATAAAGTGATTCAATGATTTCCCTCAAATCACTTAGGAAGTACGAGGTATCACAAAAAAATGAATGATAGCTCAGAGCATTAGTGACTACTGATCAGTGCTGCTGTTAATTGCAAAGGAGTGGATACTAAGGGATAATGAGGTCTGGATGCTGCTTATACTGATGTCATCTCGGGGAAGCTAATGACGGTAGCCAATGTCTTTGGGATATACAGGCCTTTGAGAAACAAGTCAATTACTTCCTAAAGTCACCTGGAGTCCTATTTGTCTACACTGAGCTGTATTTTTCCTTAAATACTTCAAAACAGAAGCCAAACATTTCAAATTAAAGATTTGTGGTGTAACGAGAAAGTAGCTCTTTCACCTGCTCGTTCTGTTGCTGGATAACTTAAAAAGTCAATGCCATGTAACTTAGAACTTCTGAGGAGTTGTGTGTTAAAAGTGTTTTGGTTAGCCCTTTAATGTATTCGTCATACTTTATCATTTAATAATCATTAGCAAAAAGCATTGGTTTAGAAAGGATTTAAAAGCATTGGTTGAGATGTGACTGATTGAAGGCATAAACAGACGGAGGGAGTAAAGCCAGTTCAGCAGCTCAGCTGAGCCTGCTGCTCTGCAGAGCACGGCAGCTGTCATGGTTGTCCCAGTCCCAGTTTTTATACTCCACTGGCTTCAGCCAGAGTGTCTATCTTGTCCCCTTGTGCAGGTACTGGCACCTGTGTGCTGGCGCAGTGAGCTAGTTCAGGAAGATGATCCATCTGAAAACTAATTTGCTGTGGGACAAAGGGACCAGGTAGTTCCCAGGATGGGTTCACTGTGCAGTTGCCCGAGTGATGGGGCTGATGCAAGAAAACAGGCCAGCTCCTATGACTGTAGCAATTCCTGTCTAGATTCCAGACACGTTGCTCTGGAACTTCATCCCAAGCCTGGACTTTAAGCTGGCATGGCTGCAGGAAGAAGGAATGCTTCCTGCCTTGCTCCTGCCTCTGTGCTGCTCCCTTCCTTTCTTTGGCCGAGCTCCCTGAAGGGTGTGTCTCAGAAAGCTGGATGTGACTGTAAAATGTTGTGAGTTTTTTGGCTGGGTTATTTTTTCAATTTTTAGGTTAAGTTACACTTACTCAGTTGACTCCACAACTGCACAAGCACTTGGGCACCTTTGAAGGAGAGGGTTGGTGCGCAAGCAGGAATGAGTACTTGTTGGGAGAAGGTGGATCTGCTTCTCCTTTAACTGGGCTAGTTGATTCTGGTTCCAGGTCTTCGTCAAACTATGGCCTTGTGCTTCAAGCAGGCAACATTTGACATATGAAGCTTTTCTCCCAGATTTTTGTTTCCACTGCTGTGCTCAGTATGCAATTCTCCTAGTTTTACCTATGACAGTGTTTGTGGAGTCATGCTGCAAACTGGATTGTTGAGCTGATTGTAGTTAAAAATAACTCCTTTTTATCTTGTCATTTGCTCAGGAACCTATACTTAAGGACAATAAAGAGACAAGAGTAGGGCAAGAAGTTCAGAGTGGGATTTTTTTCATGCCAAAAATGGTTCTAAAGCCAAAATGGGACAGTGTAACAACAGAGGAGAAACAAGAGAAACTAACCTTGCTGTGCCGAAGTCCTTGAATTAGCAAGCTAGTAAGTGAACTTAAATCCCCAAGAATACCCCTTCATTTGATATGTGAATCGCTTTGCAGTTTTATTGATGTTGATCTACATATAGCAGCTTATTATACTGTACAGCTTGGAGGAAATCTGGGCTAACCAACATCTATTGTAGCATTATGTAAATGTACATGCAAATGAGAGAATAGAAGTGTTAATCTGCATTGCCTTGTTAAGATGAATGTTTCAAAGGGACCTCACAGGTGATTTTTTTATGTAGTTTTTTTTCTGAACTGCATCTGCAGAGAAACCTGTGGAAACTAAAACAAGAGCATCCAAGACTAAAGCAAGATGTATCTAGGTATAGAAAATGCACCAAATTAGTGTGACCTCATTTGTTTTTTAGGCACGGGTCTGAGTCAGTTATACTGACTCAAGAGTGAGCAGATTCAAGCACTGGCAATTTTCCATGAGTTCAGATGATTCTTGAATGGGTTCATGTGACATCAGTAGGCTTAACTTGATTTAAAAGCCATAACACGTTAGCTATGCAAATAGATGTGAAACATCACTTAAATATTTTTGGCTTCTCCTTTATGAAGTGAGTATGTCTGCAGTTCCTGTATCTCATCTGCCATTAGCTACACTTTTAGGGTGATGTCTCCAGCATTTCCCATTGATATCTTACTGTACCTAGACCACTTGAGGGTTTTTGGAACAGAGATGTGTGTTGGAATTCCTCCTGCAGAGGTTATGCCATGATAAGTAATATTTCTTTTCATGGTTAGTACTGCTTTTTCATCTCTCACCATCACAGATACAAACTCCAGATTTTTTTTTAGTGTCTCGTGCTGTATTTTTGGGGCTATCTCAGTTTCAGCCAGTGCGCAGCTGCAGACTGGCCTTTCATCTTCAGTATTTTGAAGGTCATACAGGAAAATTTAAAGGACAGAAAGTGATACTGAGTATTTGAGAATTCTGTTTAAAAGGAAATGTGTTTTCTGAAGTGTGCCTGTGAAAATAATATACACATGAATGAGTGTTTTTTCAGCCTGGAATCTTTCACAGATCCTTTAAAAATAGCTATATGAAGAGAGTTAAGTTAAAAGAAGCCATCCAGAATAGGATTAAATCGTAACCATGGTACTACTACAGACCCATGTAGTACTACTGAGGACAAAACCTGTAGGGAAAGTTGGAAAAACAGGTAGGCTTTTACAAGTAGGTGCTGCTAAATATGTTGTGTGGTACATTTGGGCAGGGCTTATGTAGCCGTGTAGCATTCCTTTTCAATGAGTTAGTTGTAACCAGAATGCTATTGAAACCAAACAACAACATAGTGGTTGCATGTTAACATGGACAGGGCCATCTTACCTATGACAGGGTGTATGACAGGCTGGGACTGAGGGTTTATGGTGGGGAGATACGAGGAAGCTTTTAGCGTGACTTTGTTCTGTGAGTTGCTGCTATTGTTCTCTGATCTTCATGATCACATCTCAAATGCCTTGCCATGAACTGGAGTGGTTGTAATGAGTCAAGTGTGTTATTGTTCTTGAATTAGTGCCTCAGTTGTAACTGTGTGAGGGAAGCCGCATAAGGTTTTAAAGCTTATGAGTGCTGATAATGAGCTTACTTAAGGTGGTATGATTTTTATGGCCTCAGCAGATTTTCTTTTGGTTGACCCTGGTGTAAGGGAGGTCAGGAGTTGTAATCCGTTTGTCCCTTGCAGGACTGAGGTAGATGTTTGTGAACTGTATCCAAGAATGAGATCCAGTATTTTCACAGTGGTGTTATATCTTCTGAAGAAACACTATTTTCCTTTTTCACCAGTTTCCCCCTGAGAGTTCTAAGGATTGCTAGACAGTGCTTTTATTTCTACTTCAGAAGATGAGATCATCAGTAGTTCCTGTACTGAGGTGTTGGTAGTGGGCTTGATAGGGAAAGGTGTTGTATCACTGTAATGTCTCTTTTTGTTCTAATCCGTCATGAAAGCATGAGGAGGGTGCCATGACTCTGTTACTACTTTGTGCTTTCCTTTAGAAACCTGGATGTTCAATGTGGCCAGGATTGCTATTGCCCAGCTGGCCATTTCTGCTTCCTTAATAAAGTATTAGCATAGTAGTGATATTGGAAAAGCATAACTTTGTATGTTAATAACAGTAGTTCTTTAATATGCATACTTAAACGGACATAATAGTCTATTGTTGTTCCAGCCACTTATCTTGAAAATAAAATAAAATCCCAGATTAAAAGCAGTGGTTCCTAATGTATGAGCTGTATCCTACTTGCTGGATTCAGAAATAGAGCACAGGAAATGTGCTGAAGCCCAGCTAACTGCTAACCACTTCGTTACAAAATGCAGGAGTTGAATTGGCTTCGTTGGAGCACTACAGTGTATGAGTTTGCTTTTTTCCTAGGGAAGACCTCCACCTCTTCCTGGTTGAATTGGTATTAATTACTCTTGCTTTCTGAGACTCTGCATCTGCTTAGACTCTTCCTCCCTAGGCTGTCTTCCTTCTTTGAAATCTTTGGAATGGGCAACAGTCTCTTTCAGTGCCACACTTAGACCTTCAGTGAAGTGAGTTTGTGTTCTCTGCTAGATTTATTTATTTTTTGATAGATGTGTTCTTCAGTTTGTTTAGTATAATGAAGTAGCATTTCTGTGAAGCATGTCAATCTTCTTTGTGTAAGAGTCGCACACAAATTTTAAAATTCTTGTATGCACAGTAGAAAAGCACTTAAAGTTCATGATAATCTGTAAACCACAGAAAAACAGATTTCATGTAACAAGGAAGTTCTCATGTCTTAGCTATCAGAGCTACTATTACAAAACATTGTGCAGTGAAGACATTAATTTAATAAAAATGAGAAGAATCATATAGTGTGGTGTGGGAATTATGCCTTGGTTGGTAAGGAGGGAGTATGGCTTGATTTTCTATTAAGTGCTTTGTTCTCTAAGTCATGGGTAAAACTAAAGAGAATGAATAAAGATTATATGTTGCACTACAATAATTAGGAAAAGCTGTTCATGAATAGGTGAAGTCACACAGAGTCTAGCTGCTTCTGTGGTTTCTTAATTTCGGTGTGGTTTAATTAAATCTTCATACAGGATTTTGAAAACACCTGCTTTGTCTGTAACTGAGGAAATGCATTTTCAGAGCAGTAAATAACAACAGCACCATTACAGAGTCCCATTTCTGAAAAACACTGACTGGAAGTATTTCCCTGTGGTAGCCGCTTACTCCAGATGAGGCCTTTCTGCATCGGCCAGTTGGTGCTCCTCAGTCCACAGGGCTTTAGAGTCTTCTCTGGCACAGCTGGTGTTACGTGCAATTTCAGACCATTAAATTTACCTGGAATCTCTGGCTTTCTAACATAAGAATCCGGGATCAAATTTTGATTCAGCTGAAGCTGAGGGAATGGCTAGTGTCTAATGCTGCCAATAATAAGCATAAATAAGTAGGGAAATAATAACTAGGTAAAAAGATTATTTGGCATTAAGTCAAACTGATGTATTTTAGAATTGGCAGTGAATGTTTTACAGTTCTCACATTTGCCATTTGCTTAACATCATCTGGGTTTCATGCATCTTTTTCAGAAGATGGACCATCCCTTAAAATCTGGCAAAATTTTGAATTTGAGTACTGTAATTAATCTGTTGTGATTGCTGTTCGCTGTCCTGAAACATTTTGCTGCAGGTGCTAGAAGGCATTGTGTATCTTAGCCTGTGTGAACACTTGTCCTTGCACAGATAATGATGAGCAATTTTGACCATGTTGATTCAAGCATTTGAATCACTCAATTTTTTTAGGGTGTTGTTACATACCCCCCTCCTTAGAGAGATCCTAACTTCATTTGAGAAGTTGTGTACCCCCATGGTACATGTTATTGTGTACCCCCAAGGTTCATGTTATTGCAGCTATTGCTGCTGTCGGGTGTTTGAGGGGCTGCAGAGCTGCTGTTACCTACTGGCTCTGAACCTCATTTAAAAATTAAATGTAAGAGATAAGGGAAAGGACATGGGTATTAACAGCATTGAAAAAGCAAGGGGGTTAACTTCGTCTCTTTTGGTTTTATGTGGTTTTTTTCTTGCCTGGTACATGTGTAGTTTGGAAAGGACAGTGGTCAGGAAATGCTCGTGGCAAGATTGTGTGTTCCACACCCAGAGGCCAAGAGAAAGCGCTTTTCTCCTCTTGCTTGTCACGTGCATTTATTCTGGTAATTATTTACTCTGAGCAAAGTATGCTACTCATAACTTAGCAAATAGAAAAGACTAATCTCAATGATTTACAACAGTAATGGGGAATAGCTGTGGCCATGTCTACAAAGTTCTTGTGTTTTCAGGTTCTAAGGTTTAAAGATTATGCTCCTAAGTGATTGTAAGGAGTAGATACAGCTGAAAGACAAGAAATATGAGTCCTCCTGTGATCTAACCCAGCTGCTTGGTTAGGCTGTTTGGACTTTCCATTGCACTTAAGAGTTTCTGCTGTTGATAAAAAGTTTAGAAAGCAGCATTGTTGGAAGTGTGGTTTTCATGTAGATCTTCTTACTCTGTCTTCCTTAGCTTTTACTTATGTTTTGCAACCTCTTCTTTTCTTTCTTTGCCCTGTTTCCTCCTTTCTGACTTCTCTCTGACATTTTTCTTTTTCCTCCCCATCTTCCTTGCTTTGCCTCTGTGCACAGGATGGAGTTCAAGATCTCCCGCAGTGGAGGAAGAAGCTGCTCTTCCCTGTGGTGCTAAAATGAGTTAATCTGAAAGAGGCTTCCCAGCATGTTCATGCAACAGCATGTTGGTGATAAACAGACTGCTGATCTGGTGTGGTCAAAGTTTGTCTCCCTACTAGTAAGGTAGGAGAGTGAGCATTATAAATTCTGCAGGTTGGCTTGGTGCTGAACTGCTGTTCCTTGCATTTTGCTATATAAATACAAAGTGCACTTTTCCTCTTTGCTTTCCAGCTGCCTTACAAGCACTGAAGAGAAAAAAGAGATATGAGAAACAGTTGAGTCAAATTGATGGGACACTTTCGACCATTGAGTTCCAGAGAGAGGCACTGGAGAATTCCCACACCAACACAGAAGTGCTGAAGAATATGGGTTATGCTGCACAAGCCATGAAAAAAGTGCATGAAAATATGTAAGTGCTTTCTAATAGGTTTCAAGTTAAGCTTACTAACCACTTTCAAACTGTTTTATCACTACAGTCTATTGTATCAAGTCAGGCAGTTTTGACTTCATTTTGGGCTCAGGCTTTAATGTCAGGAATGTTATTTTTGGAAAAAAAAATATATTTTCTTAACAGCAAGTCTAGGAGGAAGTCCTAACTAGAGAGATCCACGTGGTACCTGTTCTTTTAAGTCTGCCTTGGCGGTAGAGACTGGCCTCTGCCCTTGTTTTTTCCAGAAGAAAACTTAGTTGAAGAAGCTAAGTGGACTCTTTTCCTCATAGTCCATAAACTGGACTGTGTGATTCAAAGTACTAATTAGACCTGAATAAAAGAGACGGTAGGGTTTTTTTTGTGCATGTAGTATTTTTATATGCCTGATATTATTTCATGAGGCATTTTTCTGCCTGAATAAACAGAGTCAAATCCGAAAGGTTGTTCTGTGAGAAGTAAACAGGAACTGAAACAATATTGAAGTTAACAATAAGGGGAAGCTTTTAAAGGGGGCATAGTCCCGTTAAGTTCTCCCAGTTCTGGTGAAAGCTTAACATCAAAAAAGATCAGTCTATGAAGATGCTGACATTGGGAAGGAGATGGGATCTTCTAGGGATTGTGGCTGTTGGCTCGTAAAGGTATGAGAAGCACAGAGAAGGTGGCAGACACAGGTTGCTGCATTTTGACTTTTGTTATAATCCCAAAGTGGAACAAATTGGACTGGCTAAAATACACAAAGGCTTGCCAGGAAACAATTAAGGTATAGGTGAGGGACATTATTCCCTGGGAGTTCTGCTGTCTATACAGGCATGGGCATAGAAAGAAATGAGGCTCTGAGCAACCTGATCTAGTTGGGGATGTCCCTGCTCCTTGCAGGGTGGTTGGACTAGATGACCTTTGAAGGTCCCTTCCAACCCTAACCGTTCTATGATTCTATGATTCTAAAATAGAATCTGTTCAAGTTTCTCTGAGTCTCTTCTGTAGGATTTGAGTGATGTATGTGTAAAAAATGTTTCCATGTTATCTTGACAGGGACTTGAACAAAATTGATGATTTGATGCAAGATATAACTGAACAGCAAGATGTTGCCCAGGAAATTTCAGATGCTATCTCAAACCGAGCTGCCTTTGGTGATGAGTTTGATGAGGTTAGTACTTCAGTAAAGCCTGTGAGTTTTAGCTGTTAAGTGACTCCATAGTTATTTTGTTCTGCAGTGGCTTGTTTCTCAAATGGTGTGAATGTGAAATTTCTTGGTTTTAGCTTACCCTGTCTAGGATGTGTTTATATTTTTTTATGTACACACACACACATATATATATAAATATATAAATAATATATATATATATATAAAATATATATAAGTAATAATATATAATATAATGAAAAATCTATATATGTAAAATATAAAAATATTTTTACTAAGATATAAATTTTTTAAAGACAATTTTCATTGCAGTCTTGTAGCTGTTATTCTCATTTGTACCATGGAAGGAGGAGGTCACTAAAACATGTAATTTGTACTGCTCTAAGTGGACATAAACATATAATTTTTTGTGCTCTAAATAGACATCCATTTGACTAAGTGCATGTTCCTATGCCGTGAACAGGTTGCTGTTCACAATTTTGAATATTTAGACCACTTTTTTTTTTTTAAGGTCTTTTTTTTTTTTAGTGCTTGAGGTGCAGTTCCTTTCCCTGTTTTCCAGATGTTCTACAGAAGTAGATCCATTGGGTAGAAGTAATTCCCGTTGGAGGCAATATGGTTTCTTCCTTGAGCTCTTTTCTTCTGAAACACCTGCAAGGCACTTAGGACCGTGTGAAAATTTGTTGCAGTAGCTTTCAGGCAGTGTCTCTGGACTTCATTTTGTATATTTAAGCAGGACATGACTTATTTCTGATCCAACCCTGACTGAGGACTCAGGGGTCAGATATACTCAAAATTCCTGCAATCTGTGGAATGCAGAGCTGGGGATCAGGCTCAGTATCAGAACCAGTTTGGTTTTGGTTTTTAACTATGTTTTAAAATGGTTAAGCACTGGGGATCATTCGAAGAATACCCTAAAGAATCATCCAATTCACTCTCTCCCTGACTAATTAACTCCTACCTGCCCAAATAGACAGCAAAGGAAAATACATACGCTATATTGTATTTGCTTGACTGAGGGGGAGGGGAGTTTTCATTCAACAGTTATAATTTGTTGAAAATTGTAATGATTCTTTGTATTTTCTTCCCATTATCTGCTTTCCTGTTTTTCCACTTTGAATGTAAATAGGCTTTTCAAGATACATTTAATCAGTGCTGGCATTAAGGAATGGGATTTGGCCTGTGTAAACTGGTCTTCAAACAACTGAAAAACCTCCTGCCATTCCGAACAGCTGTACAGTGTCACTTCCCATTTCATCAGTGCTTAACTTTTAGGACTCTAGATTTGGTAGGCATGTTGTAGATTGATCTGGAAGTTCCTAAGAGATGCTAGTCTAAGTCAATGGGCATGTTTGCTCTACTGGGAAAGTAAGCCACTGTCACACGGGGCATCATACCAGCACCTGCCTTTGCATAGGAGCCTAATACTTATAGCACTTGTCCAGTAACTGGAAAACCTAGTTTGCAGGCAACTTCAGCTTAAGAGCACTAGAATCAATGACTTAATTGCTGGGTTATGAGGTGATTTGTGTTGGAGGATGATACTTAGTTTTCTTTGTTTGGAGAACATTTTGACTACCCACTTGGATTTCCTCTTCACATGTATGCCATGGGTGTAAGGAGATCATAGAAGCATGTAATTTTTACTGCTCCAAATAGACACAAAAACATAAGGGTTCTTTCTCCCTGGGTTGACACAGTATATGTGATGAAACATGCAAAAAACCTCTGTCCTACCCGAGTAAGAATGCTCACAGGGAGGGGTGATCCTTGCTTGGAGGTCTGTTTCTGATAATCGAATACGAAATACACGTTCCAGTGGACGAAGCCTGGAATCTGAGAGTTCACATAATAACTTCCCTTTGTTCTCTTTTTTTTGGCTGGGGTTCAAGAGGAGAAAGGGAATTTGTTGTAGCTATTGCAGTACTCCACAGCCTGGTTGTAGAGCAATTCCTGAGATGTGGGAAATAGAAGTTAAATCCATGCTTGAGGATGAGAGGAATTTACAGCTTGAGTCTCCCACTTTAAGAGCAAATGTTCTAGCCATTGCAGTATTATGTTAAAGGTGTAGGGATCATGTTCATGGTTTCCTTTACCTCTTTTTTTTTTTTTTTTTTTTTGAGAGCCTGTCATGGCTGACACTACCTCTTAATTATTTACTTGTTCATCAGAGGCTGATAAGGGCTAATTTGGTGTGGGACATGGTTAGATGTCCATCTGGAGGTCTTCAGAAATCTCTGTTTCCATTGACTTTACAACAGCTTTGGCACTAACTTTTAAAATAAACTTGTATTCACAGCACAGTACTGGCTGAGGCATTTAAAGTACAGACATGTTTGCACTTCAGCTAAATGCCTAAGTTAGTCCTGGGGTCCTAACTTGCCCATTTCCTTGAGAGATCAGCTGTGAATTGAACATCATCAGGTGTAGTCTTGATGCTGAAATTTTTAGATTATATCCTAGAATTTGCACTGTGAACTCTACAAATATATAGTATTTAGCTTCCTTTCTTTGGGAAACTCCAGCTAAGGAATAAGTCTTTGGCTTTTTAAAAAAGTGTATAGCCTTTTTATTTTTAGTATTATACACGTGGATTAGATAATCTGTCCAAATCAGCTTTTGCAGCTAAAAGCCCAAGAATGTTACGTGCTTCAGGAGTGATTAACAGGACCCAGGATGACAGCTCTGATTCCAGTGCTGCTTTGAAATCATATGTAATCTTGGACTTGTGTGATAGGGCTGAAGCATAATTTTTAATGACAGTCTACCTTATAACTAGTGGAAGCTATTTGCTTTTTAAAATGGGAGAAATTACACACTAAAATTAGAATTTGCTAAAGAGTACAGGCTCTAGATTTGCAACAAACCTAAGGACAGCAGAGGGACCTCCCACCCCCACCCGTCGTGTTTACCTTTTTAATGAGTATTACACTGCCATCAGTTTTCTTCTAATCTTATTCCTTATGCTCTTTCTAACTTCTGTCGTCCTTCTTTGAACTTTCAATTAAGGCTTATTGTTATTGCCCGCATTTAGTAAAAACTATACTTGTGGTATGCTGGTTTTTGATATTTGTTTTCAGGTGTAAATGTTTTTTTTCAGTAGTGCTTTGCATCATGGTGGTTAACTGTGTCATTGCCTGAGATCACTGTCAGGACAATGAATTTGTAAATAATGTTTTCCTTGAATTTAGGATGAGTTGATGGCAGAATTGGAAGAACTGGAGCAAGAAGAATTGAACAAGGGAATGAGAGATGTCAGGTTGCCAAGTGTTCCGTCCACATCGCTGCCTTCTCGCCCTGGTAAACTGCCTGCTTGCCATTTTACATTTCTTATGATTAAGCCATGCTGTGAGTAGGAGCAGAGGAAGAGAGAGTTCCAGATGTGTATTTAACTCTGTTTTAACTTTTAAAGTAGTATAGGTTTCTTTTCCTATTTTTGTATCTATTTATCAGAAAAAGCAGAGTGGAATTGTGGTTTGCTGTACGAAAGCATTTAGATGTGGATTTGGGGAGACAAATTCAAGGAACTTGACCTTGCACATATACTGATCCTACTGAAATGTAGTGAGATCACTGAGGACTGTGAAGACTCTCTTATTTTTTCTTTTTGGCAATTAAATCTTGAGTCCTTTTTAGTTAGAGTCAGACCTAGATTCAAAATGTTTGCATCACAGAGATCTAGCTTTGTGGGGCAGTAGTTTGATATTTGCACTGGTATTTTAATTAGAAATGAAGGCAGCAGCAGGAAGTACACATTTAAGGAAATAGTGTCATTCGTTTGCTTTCTTTCTACAAAATAAGCTTGTTCCTGACATTAAACAGTGGTCTTATTTTTCTGTAGTTCTGCCCTCTTCATTTTTAATTAAGCCAGAGACAGGCAACTTTTAACTACACCTTTCACTGTGTCCCTGTTGTCCTCTATCAGCTGAAAGACTTGCTGTGCACTGATGCCAGTAATAGAGTATAAATATTTGGTGGCAGGGACAGTGTACGCATGGCACAGGTTGTTCATGGTATGTTCTGCTGCAGAAAGAGGTTACCTAGACAAGCTCAGCTCAAAGACTCTTATGTATTTTTTTTGTCAGACAGCACTTAAATCTCAGAGGAGCAGTTTAAGATGTTAAACTGGGATTGTGGCCTGGATGCTAATTGTTACACAGCTTGGCAAAATAAGAACGATGGTTCTATAATGCTTCTAGTTGGAAATGCATGTTACCCTCCTGATTTCAGAGATGAGTAAACTGAGATGGAGCAAGGCATAGTGACCTTCCCCAGTCGCACAGTGATCTGGTGGCACTTGCAGAGTAGGGACTGGACCCCTGGTCTCCCGTGTCCTTCTCTCAGCTTTAGTCCCCAAAGATGGTAGCAGCTGCATCCCTTCTCAAGATGGTGGCTGCTACAGGTGGGAGCCAACTGGCTGCTGTAAAGGTACACGCAAGGGCGTTGCACCCAGTAGCAATGTTCCACTGACGTTTGGAGGAATGCAAATCCTGACACGCACAGCCCACAGATGGAGACAGCCTGAGGTTGGGCTGTCGGGCATGCATTTTGTAGGTGGGTGAATGAAGCCTATTTGGGAGAGGTTTTACTTCAGGAATGTGAATGATGTGTGATAGGAGATTTGAGTGAAAAAAAGAGAGAGAGAGTGTGTGGGGGACCTGGTACAGAGCTGGGAATTGCTATTGCTGTGACCACAGCAGTTAACTGATGTCCTGAGCAAAGTAAGTTCAGGAATTTATTTCTCCCTTTTAATAAATAACAATTAAAATGGGATGAGTCTGTTTGGTGACTGGACCTGCACATGCAGAACTCTTCAGCACTATTTGGAAAGGTAGCAGGATGCACAACTAGCTAGGGTAGGTCAATCGTGCCTGCTTAAGTGGCGGTGAGAGAACTGGCAGCATTCTTGTGGATGCTTGCTCTTTGTGACAGCTTTTAGAGCTTAAATGTATTTTCTATGGGAGCCTTTCAGTAGGAGTTGCATCAGATCTATATTGTTAACCTCAACATTGGATATGAGATTACGATGAGGCAAAATAGTTGCATCTCTCATCAGCTTCATTACTGCATTACATGTTTAGCTTCCTACTCAGTAAATTGATCTGAGATCTTCAAACTGAAGAGCACTGTGCAAGTTGTCATGCTAACAAATAAAATGGTTCTGACTTACATTAGTTGATGGTTATTGTTAATCTCTCTTTTCTCTGCAGCATCAAGCAGGAAGAGAGTGGAGGATGAAGATGAAATGAAGCAGCTGGCTGCCTGGGCTTCTTAAGAGCACAGTCTTTTTATAACACTGAACATTACAGTACAGGTGTAAAGAGCTGTAGTGCTGTTTTATAACTGTACCAGTACTGGCTTTTTTTATGGCCAATCTTGCTAAGAGTAGTATTACTGCATATTACAAAAACTAGTTTAAAAACAAACAAACAAATGCAGTAGTTGCCAAACCTCCAAGCGTCAAAGTTTTTTCAGCCTTGGCCAGAGATTTCTTTTGTTATTAGTATCAGTTTTTATTAGGTAATGTCGTACTGTATCTTGCTGGTTTGTAAAACCTGTGTGCCTCACTTATGCACACGGCTGGATTCATTGCTGAAATGAAAAAGTTAAATAAGTCACCAAGGCCCTATCCTAGAGGGTTATTTGGTTCAGACTATTTGAATATTAGCAGAACAGCTTTATACATGTCCTGACTTGAAAGCTCCTGTGAGCCCAATAGCCATTCATTTGGGCATGGAGATTTAAACAGTCTGTCTGGAGCAACTTCTGATGTCCTAGATATTAAGAGGAGACTCTTCTGTAGATTTTGTTTAAGTGGGATAGGTTTTTTTATTCTGTTTTAAACTTTGACCAGAATATCCCATGCACTTCTGTAGGTCAACTTGAACCATATTTTTAACTATTTCCAACTCAGTTAAAGAGCAGTTTTACAGAGATTGGGGAAAATGTAATGTCCAAGTTCTTATAGATCACTGCCAAACAAAACTGATTTCCACTAACCCTGTCAGAAATCCAGAAGAGATTTTAACCTTCCTGTGTTCTTCTGCACTATGTCTTTCTAGGGTGAGTCTTTACTCTGTATGCTAATATCCATTCTCAAAGGAATTAGCAACACATTTCTTTTTAGTTATACAATTTCAAAATAATTTTAATTTTTGAGCATTTGGTTCTTTCCTCTTATTCAGTTTCTGAACGGAAATAATACTAGTGTGTTGTATTTGAAATGCCTTTTTAACCCTAGTTAAAAGCTGTTCTGAATTACTTGTAAAATTGGCGTGTTACTGTCCAACTGACAGCTCTTTAGCTTAAGGAACAAATGCCATTCTGAGTGCTAAACTACTACATATATAGAGAAATTGCTGTTCAAATACAAAACAAAAATTAAATAGGCTGCTTTGTACTAACAATTTTTTTTTTAAATAAGACTTAAGCACTGTGCTAGTAGCTTGCTGTCAGTCACAAGGAAATAGTAAAACACTGGAGTTACTAGGGAAGTAGAATCAGATGGACCTAGGTTTCTTGTTTTCAAATTAACTTAAATTTGCGGATGATTGAACCACTTGGGGAACAGCGGGAGACTTGGTTTCTGTAGATCTGTAGCAACAGAAGGCTGACCCCTTCTCCTGTGGGCTTTAGCCTGTGATTTGCTGGGTGTTTAGCTTTGATAGGCTACAATAGGCTTCAGCTTACTGGATTTTAGGGTAAGCAGAAGGTAATGGGTGTATCTGGACACGGTGTACTGCCGTGGTCAGAATCTTTCAAGTTGAGTTCCATGGATGAAACCCGAAATTTACAAACCCTGTGGAGAGATTCAGTTTTTCAGGACTCTTTCATTCTCTGCTGTGAAATTGCTTTTGGTTTGCATCCATATGAAAGGAAAATCAAGCCTTGCCACTTTACTTGGGATAAATTTCCTACTGGAAAAAAAAAATTGTCTATCCCAAAGCTTGGAGGTACCAGGAAAATTGTCCATTTCTGTTGAGAGTACAGAAAACCTGAAACTATTCAGTTTAAAAAAGAAAAAATTAAGGAACTGCCTTAAATTAAAGAACCTCCTTGAATATAAAAATACATTTTGAACTCTCAGTAGGAAACCGAACACTAACAAAATGTTGCTCAGTTTTGATGCTTGCTGAAACTCAGGGTGAGGTGCCAGCTGAAAGCAGGCATATTTAATAAAATAACAAATATTCTGAGTTATTTAGAATTCATTTGCTAATCCTTTTGACTGGAATCCTGTTTCAAGGTATGGAGTCTATGCAAGTCTCTGAACTGGGTACAGAAAGTATTAGTGTACACGGTCAGGCTGGCCGTGTGCTTGTGGACACATCTGGTATTTCTAAATGTGAGGCCATGCCAACATAGTCCCGTGCTTAGCTTGGAAAAGCTGGCTTCTAGCATCTGTTCTTGGTCAGGTGAGTATTTTTCAAATACTTGGCACTTACCTAGCACTTAGTGTATTTAAAGCGCTCTACAACCTAACCAAAATAGATCTCTCAGCTTCTAGTTTGAAACTAAAGTGATTTTCAGTCTGTTTTGGAAAATATGGACTTACTGTTTTTGTACAAGAACTTCCCATGTGAACACACTGCAGGGGAGAAGAAATCCTAGGGAAGGTCTTCTGCTTTGCAAGCTGGTGTCTGACTGCTGATCTCCAGCAATGTTTGGCCAAGTGTTGATCCAGGGAAATTTTAGGTCTCTTCAGCTTATTCATTTCAGACCAGGCACTTCAGGAACAAAATTTGTGAAGGGTGAAGAAACTGGCCGTTTGAGTGAGCTTCTCTAGAAGTTTGTGTGTAGTGGCTGGTGATTCTGGAGGACAGAGTCACATACCAGTTCACAGGCTAGGACAAGTGTGGTTGGTGAAGCTATACTCAGAGATACTGTAGTCTTGTACACGAACCAAAATACAGTGTGGACCTCCAGAACTGGAGTGCTTGTTGCCATATTTGTTTGGGAGATGACTGATTTTCTTCAAAAGGAAAGGGGTCCCAGGGATTTAATTCAGCTGAGGAGGTGGCTCTTTCCTATGTAAATTCAGATGATGATGGGACAAATGGCTGTTCCTTTTTTGAACATATGTCTCCATGCCAAGATGGTATTTATTTAGTGTACAAGGAGACAAGAGTGAATAGTGTCAACATGTTACTGTAAATGTACTCTCTGTTAACTGGAACATATTTTACAAGAGGACTGTGGAAGCAGATGGTGTACTATAGCTGATTTCCTTTCTTGTTTCTTATTTATTTTGAGAATGTTTTCTTGTCTTAACAGGCTTGGACATTTTTAATCTAGATAGCCTTAAAAGGGGAAAAATAATAATAAGTAAAAATAATTAATATATATGTATCCTGTAAATAAATATTTTGGTGTCATATTTGTGTTATATGATTGTATTAAATTTATTTTCCTATGAGGCAAAACTGTAAGTACTCTCCTTACACCCTCATAAAGATACAGTGCTCTTTAGAGGATGTGAGGATATATTGAAACATTTTTTGATGTATTAATCTTTCAGCATCAGGTTAGAATTCAAGAATTCTTCAAAGGTGATTTGGTTTTAAAAAACAACCAACCAAAAAAAAAAACCAAAACCAGTGCATGCTGTGGTGTTTGGGCTGCATTCCTTCACACTTAATTGTGTTGCAAGAGATTCTTTTTGGTTTAATGTGTCCAAAATAGTTACCTTTCCCCTTTACTGCATCCCGTTGAAGATCTTGTCATTGTTTCAGAAATGTGTGTATTTCACTTTCCAGGCCTTAGTTGAAAAGAATAATGTTCTGGTCTTTTAAACATTGAAAAGAAAAATTACTATAGACAAGGATGAACTGAAACAAATAAAATAATGCTTTTTTTTAATGCGTCTCATTAGAATCTCCTTAAAGCAAGTGTGTATGTGTGTAGTATCTCACATTTTATGTGCACACACACATATATCTACACATACGTATAAAGTGTTAAGACCATCGTTCATTATCTGGTGTGGAAAGGGTTCAGTTGCTTTGGGCAGCTCATCCTTTGCCTCTTCATAAAGCCTGAAGGCTTCATCACAAAATGTCAAGAAACTGTTCTGCTGTGTATGCGTGCCAGCTGTGTACACAGGTGGAAGAACAGGATGAGCATGTATGAGGAATATTTCCAATGAGAAAATCTCACAGTTTTTCATGATGTACAGCCTAAATTATTTTAATTGTGTTTTGGTTTTTTTTTCTTTCTTTTTTTTTTTTTTTTTTTTAAGAAACATAAGGAGGAAGCTTTACTCTCAAAAATTACTTAGCAGCAGGGACTAGCTTAAACACCTTCAGAAATGGCAAATGTCATAAGTCTGATCTCAGGTAGCTGTGATATTTTGTCACATCTGTCCCTATTGCAGAGACCATTGCAAGACCTGCCATCATAGCACTGTTCAGTCAGATGTGTATTTGTAGGGAAAACCTGCCCTGTTCATGTGACTGGTTTATTGTTTTGTTATCAACGTATAATTAACGGCCCATTGCTGAACTATACACTTGGGATCAATATCTGCAGTGCAACAGATACAAGATAGTTACAAAAAGTTAATATGTGCCTAGAAATTTCTAAACATCCTTGTATAACTAGGATGGCTGTGTCTGCCAGGGTCGTGGTGGCCCCTGTGCTGCCCTGCTCCTCTCTTCTCCTGCACACTACACATCCTCCTGTTTTCACGGTTTGCTTGTATGACTGCTTAGGTGATCTCCGATGCCAAACTAAAAGTCTTCTGGCAATTCCCCAGTTTAATACAGTTGATTGTGGTCTTCCTCTTTACCAAGATGAGCTTTATGGTTACTTTATTACCTTATACGCATCTATTGTATATAACCTGTGTGTATATAGGGTTGTTGAAGTGCCTGGGGCACCGCTGTCTGTGCCAAGCAGCAGTGATGAGCTCCATCAGCAGCAGGACTCTGCAAACCTCCAGGAGGAGCTCTGGATTCAGCATACAGCAAGAAACTCCAGCAGGCTGGGAATGCTGCACTTTCACACAGGACCTGATTTCAGTCTTTCTTATTGCTCATGCTGGAGGGAAAAGGGCTTGCTTGGAAGTGCTGCTCAAAAAGTGTGGGGGAACCCTGTCACCCTCCCCACTCCCTCCACAAATCCCGACTTTTTCAAAGCTAAAGTGCTCCTTTAAATACTAATCCACCTTCTTGGCTGCTTTTCTGGCCTCTTTCTCTTCTCTTCTCTTACCTTCCCCTGTCCATGGCCACCTTGGCATCACCTTGGTTCCCCGCTCTGGACTTGCAAACGTGCAGGAAAGCAGGACCTCAGAAGCAGATCTTCATGCAGAAGCTTCCTAGCACCCTCCTTAAGGACCACACCATGACAAATGAGCTGTGACTCAAGTACTAAATCTGTTAAAAGTACTCATTTTTGAAGAGAAGGTTAGCCCAGCATGATAAAGGGACTTACTTAACCTCTTTAACATTGGTTCAGTGAATTGTACTTTGCAAGCTGGGTGTCATTGCAACACACTGAGGACACTGAACAGTTGAGAGGGATTTCTCAGTCAAATCTGTCTCTCAGCCCTTGCTGGGATTTCAGAGCGCTTCTGTAGATGCCTGGTAATGTCAGTGCTAGACTGGGTTAGGTGGGAATGTGTGGGACATGCCTATAGGAAGATATTGCAGCTGTTGGTTTTGAGGCTGTTGAGGACGTTCAGGTGTAGAATTAGTCACTTCGGTTATTGAGCATTTGGAGCTTAAAAGGTAATTTTACCAAGAAGGAAATTCAGTCTGAGCTGAGACATTCAGCGAATTGGCCTCATTTTCAGGACTGGCTACACAGTAGAGCAGAATTGGGTTTGAGCCCTTTGTCAACTGAGGAACAAACTCTGCAGCCCCGTTAGCTGTTCTAGCGCTGTCTCTATGTGTAACGAGGGTGGTTCACTGAACTCTCCAGGACGATTGTTACCATGGTTGGAGTAGTATCGCTGTACTCTGGAGCATCTCCTGTATCCCTCTTCAGGTACTGTGAGAGTACCTGAAGTAAGGCACTACAAAATGGTCCTCCTGAAGGGAGACAATAGGCTGGAGAGAGGAAACCATAGTAGGAAAGTATCAAGAACAAGGGGAATAAATCATAGATAATGCTTTGATCCTTTCACCATGCTTTGCCAACGTACTTTTTACACTGCAGAAACAAGAGCTTGAGAGAAAAAGCCCTTCAGAGTGTGTGCAGCAAGAGGCTGTTAGAGTGTCTTGGCTAAGCTAGAAACGGTGGCAGTGGCAAACACCAAATTTGGTTGCAAGAGTAGGTTGAAAAAAAGGCTCGGATGATTTATGCTAAAAACAAAAGCAAATACAGTGGAAACTGCATATAGATGCACAAGTAAAGTGAGTTTTCTTACTAGTGACCTTCCTATGGCTGTAACACCAAGTTGCAGAAGTTAATAGCTGGACGTGGGTAGCAGAGACCACCTCACACTTTTCAGGTTAAAACCTTCAGCTCCCAAGGCTTTGCAAGCTGTCAGCAAAATGTGTCTAATAATTGATTTAGTTTGCTGAGCTAGGAAAAATAACCCTCCTGCACGGACCAAGAAATTCTGGAAAAGGTTTGTAAAAGCCGTACTCTGCCAATGGGTCTTATCTATATGTTGTATCAGACATTTGTGGTTGAACACAAGCAGTTTTATTTCACAAAGAAGACAATAGGAGAAAAAAAATGATGGGGGAAAATGATAAGTAGTTGAGACATTAATTTATGTAGCCTGAGAATCTGTCTAGAGCACATATTGTGTCTGAATAAACTGAAATCTGAGCCAGCAGCTGCTTCCCCAGAGCAGAACAGAGCAGCCCCTTTGTTGAGAGAAGAGATCTTGTGCTCTGACCTTTGGACAATCATGAGTCCTGTGTAACGCACGTCATTTAAGAAGTGAAAGATGTTGGTCTTTCTGTGGTTTTCTAGATTCAGAACTGAAACACATACTTCACAGAGGATGCCAGTAGTTGACTACAGCATGCCAACAGCAGAGAAAGATAAAAGTCATTACTTGCAAATGTTCTGTTTCTCAGGTTAACTCACAGCAAGATTGAACTTAATTTTTCATTAATACTCCTTCGTAACACATTACTTTGCACATTAATTGTGCAACACTCAAGTTTTTTTTTTTTAATTG
The DNA here is from genome assembly GCF_036417535.1 of Chlamydotis macqueenii. NCBI lineage: Eukaryota > Metazoa > Chordata > Aves > Otidiformes > Otididae > Chlamydotis > Chlamydotis macqueenii. Next base: position 133,664,160 of record NC_141557.1, read on the forward strand.
CCTGTTTAAGTAGGGATGATTGAGTCAGATCTGACTGATGCGAGATGAAAAAGCAGCAATCTCCACAAGAAGCTGGCTTATCTGAGCTCTTCATGTACATGTAAGCAGAAATGACACCTCTATAGGCACGTCAACATCTTACTGAAAGGCTGATTTAATTGGTTTTCAAAAGATTACATCTGCCTATTCCCACGCAAGTTATTATCCCCTTGCTGAACTCAAGAGGAATGTTGTGATGCTTTTGTAAGCTTTACATTATCCTACAAGCTGTGCTGTAAGATTTCTAAATTAACATTGCGCAGCAACACACAGAAAATAAACTTCTCAGGGCAAGACTTTCTCTAAATGTACAAAGCAGCTGCCATAATAGGGTCGGTCTGTTGCCCAATGCTTCTGCTTATCCCTGTAAGAGGCATATTTATGCTACAGAATGAGGTGGACAGGGAGATCCCTTCACATCACAAGCTCTCCACCCCATGACTGTGTTATCAGAAATGCTGAGAACATCTAGGAAAGAGCCACAAGAAATTTGGGAGGAGAGATGTTGTAGGAAGTTTGCCACATGTTGCAACTGCTTCCTAAACTACATTTGTATATCTATTTATTTTTCAGACATGCAAAGCAGTAATGAGATCTTGAAAGGTCGATGTGCAACCTTCTCCCATTGGGCGCTTGCCAACGCTTGACAAACGCACATTAACTGCCAAACAAATGCGCAGCATTTCATAGGCACCCTCAGCATTTCCATAAAACAGCTGTGGCAGCTGAAGTTTCTTCTAGATGAAAAGCATTAATCCACAGGGGGTTCAGCGAGCAGAGGCTTGTTTCTCCACCATGTTAATACAAACACCCTAGCGCCTTCAGTTTGAACCAGTAGAAGGAAGGAATATCATAAAATGTAGACTACGCTAATAATTCATAAGCAAGGATATTTAGACCTACTTGAAATCCAGTCGAGATATCCCAAGACACAGTTCCTGTATATAGACAGAAGTCTCACCGGATCAGCGAATCATCAGATTTTAACCTGCTGACAAGTCTTTGGGATCAGCAGCAACACTAGGATTACACCAGCTGACTTACTGTGCAATTAGGGTGAATCAAGTAATTGCTTTCTTCCTCATTTTCCCTATTTGCAAAGCAGAGGGAAATAGAATACCTATCTCTCAGATACAAAGTGGAACAAATTCATTCTTTAGAGAGCACCTCGATGATCCTTGAGGAGCACAGGAGTGCTGAGTACGAAATAGCAGGTGTTGAAGATCTTCATGAAGAGCTTAAAAGGGGTAAAAATGGGAGAGGTCTCCCTGAAGATTGTGTTGAAAACCATGAAAACATAGGTTAGATTACTACTCCTGAAGGCTTAACAAGGGTTATGCAGAACTGCTAACTTCCCTTAAGACAGATGAGACTCAGCCAGCGCTGTGAGTTGAGCCCAGAATCCCATTTATTAGGCCAGTGCTTTAATCAGATGAGCCACCATGCCCACTGGCAGGAAGACCCACAGTGATGGTTTCTGCACTGGTGGGTGAATCTCTTCTCTGATGATGCACGTTCCTGTCTCCTGAAGCTGAAGGGTTCGGCTCTGGCTAGCAGTGACAGAGTGAAATAATTATTCAAGTTTACCACCCCCACTTCCAAGTCTCCTCTTTCTCCAGGACCACACTGCCCTGCTTGCAGTTTGGGATCTTTACAAGCAATACCAGAACTCCAGCCTGGTCCCTGGCTGGTCCCCTGCGATATCCTTGATGAGACAGAAAAGGCACAAGTCACACAAACAGAGGCAGGCAGAGGGTAAGGATCTGGCTTACACCTGAGACAAATGCATTGCAAACTACTTTGCTGCCTGTCAGTTGGAGTTTAAAGGTATAAGAAGAGAAAGAGTAGTTTTGCCAGTTCAGCTAGAGCATCATTAGCTTTCCCAAATTGTCATTTTAGTCAGGTGCTGTTCTGTTGCAGAAAGACTTCATGCTAAAAATTTTCAGTTCTCTCTTAAGAATGGCTTATTGTATCAGGCTTTCTGATTTATCCAGCTACACAGAATTACATTTCAGGACTCAGTGACTTTGGCCATTTGCACAGCTCCTTCAGCCTTCTCGTTACCTCTCAAAAACAGCGAAAAATGCCCGTCTTTCAGAAACAGCCTGTCTGTACACATCCTGTGCTCTGGGCAGCGTAAGTGTAACTCAGGCTGACCCTTGTTAAACAGGATCCGTCAATACCAGTATCGCCTTATTTTGATGATGCTGGATAAAAACTGCAGTTTAGGGCTTTAAAATGTGCCCACCAGCAGAAAAACGATGCTTTGTGTGTGCCATATGGGGTTAGACACATCTCTTGACAGCCTTTGCCTGACTCTGGAACAACCATCAGAATGGTTCTGAATTCATTAATCCAAGGAGAAATTTCGAGTGAAACACTTCCTCTTCCAGTGTAACACTTGAATTATCCATCTGGAGAATGATCTATAAAGCAACAGCAGGACAGATATGGCTAACAGTCACTCTAAGTGAGGATGACATAAGTTTGTTGTTTATATCTTTTACAAGATAAGAATACCTTAATCTTTTATTGTTTAGAATAAAGGACTGCATTTTCCCCACCTTTCCACTCTTCCAAATCTGTATGGTTGCATCAGATGACAAAAGATGCATCAGACTTCGGAAGAAGGCTGAAAACATTTAACAAAAGCCCTGGCTCCGTTTGTTTTCCTTGCACTGCAGAACCTGAGAAGGACCAACTACAAAAGGTTGCCCTTTGAAACAAGGCTAGGACAAAGGTTAGCACAACAAGGGTTTCCAAAGAAACACCAGTGCTATGGAAGAAGAAACCTTAAAAAGAGGTTCCTGAATGGGTTAAGTAACATAGAACCTAAACCACTCACAACACAGAAATTAACATGTAGTGGAGAAGTGCTTCTGCTTAGCAAATGCGTGAACCAATTTTCATTTTGAAAGAGAAAAAATCCTTAAGTGTAAACTATGGACAAGGCAATTCCCTCTTTCTCCTCTGCCTTTTCCACTTTCTCTCGTCTTTTCTTTCAGCTAGGAAGTTAAGATCGTATGCATTAAAAATGTGATGAAGATAATAAATTAAAATGTAGAACAAAAAACTCCACTGGTCAGTACATTGCTCATCCAGAGCACGAAGTGTTTAAGAGATCGTTTGGAGACAGTGGCAGTATCAGTACTCCAAGTTCAAACACACACACACAGATCTGAGGATGCATTTCAGTCACCCTAGCATCCCTTAAACCAAGCCCTGTGTTTGATAGGAAAGTACACATCTGGATTTGAATGTTGGACCTGTCTAGGGATCTGAACGTACTGATCTCCGGGAGAAAGATTTAACTGAAATACAGAAAGGAATGACAGGAAGAAGAAAGATCCCTAGACCTGGTATTCCATAAAGGGAGTGTTTCCTACAGGATTCTTGCCTTTGGTGATTCATGACCTTGGACTATTTGTCTGTGTTATTTGACGTTTCTTACAGAAAACCTGATTGCAGCAGCAGCAACTTCAGAGTGTAACACTTCAGAATTCCTCTCCCAGTGTGTATTAGAGCCTGCTGTAGCATAGGGAAAAAAAAAAAAAAAAGGAGAACAAACTACAAACCAACCATGTAAAATTTCCTATAAAAAGTTGCATTTGTTATCAGTTCTACTAAAAATGCAAATTTCTGGCAGGATAATTGCTACTGCTTCATAGCTACATTTCAACTGCAGAGAGAAAAATGAAGCTTAGTGGTCTAATACAACGCACAGAGTAAAATTAATTCGGCATAGATATACGTACCACCTACAAGGGGAACCTTCCATGTCCTTTTTCTCTGCAGCTCTGACCCCTCAGAGCAACAGAGATGAGGGCAGGAGCACACTGGAAAACACATGGTGTAGGTGATTCCTACAACTGCCAGAGAACCTCTGTGAATTTGCTCCCTTCCTTGAGCTGGTTCAGTGGGACTGTTATATTCACAGTAACTAACGGTTGTCACACTGGGAAAGGTATGAAGTGGGAGTTTTATAGGCACTCATTCTTGATTCAGTACTAGTCAGCATTCAAACTGATACAGAAGTACACAAATCAAAAGCAGGGAAGTGGCATGGGCAGACTGCAAGTACTTTGGAAGATAAAAAAATCCTGCAGGATGATTAAATTTAACATGTAGTATTAAATGAAAAAAAAAAAGGAAAATCCAAGTAAGATTAAGGTAGATAAATGTACTAAAATGTAAAACTAAGGGAAAAAAACCTACTGCAAATCAGTGGCTGAACTATTAAGACAATTACTTTTGGAATGATTTAACTGCAACAGAAAAGAACTGTGTGTTACTGGTTGCAATTCTTATAACTAATATACTCTGCTACAATTCCACTTTGAATACTCCTCTGCTCATTGTGAAGAGCACAGAATTCCACTGTCAAATTCTCATGAATGAAATAATTGAAAATTGGCTTCTCCTGTACTAAAACTGCAGCAGTAAGTGAAATGAGAAGAAAATTAGTGGAAAATAGTGCCAAAATGGGAGCAAGTCTGCCAGAAAAAAAAATCAGTATGGGACAGATTTGGAAACCACCTCCCTCAGGACGTTCAAGGCCACCATGGGTTGTACGCCTCAAATTTTGCATGTCCCTTAGAGGGGTAACCATTCATTAACCAATGACATACGAAGATTTACTTGAAGTACTTTAGAAATCCCTACCATGTATGACCCAAGCACCTTTTCAAGATCTTTAAAACATTTATCATTGTAAAGCTACCATTATTTTAATATATACAGTTCAACCTTCTTTCCAAATATGTAGTTGACATCTGACAAAAGATTACATGAATTTTCAATAAGGTGTCAAAGCTTTATTGACTTCACTCAACCTCTATGAGGATTTATGTAGAATATAAAAAAAGATTAGTTCCTTTTTTATTTTAATCTTCAACACAAGTACAGTAAGTTTTCTGGTGTCTTGTTACAGCATTCTCACTTGTTTTCATGCAGACAGTTTTTGGTACAAAACCAGAACTCAAACCAAAAGTTGAGTAACTGTAGGAAATCACTGAGGTAAGAAATGTCTCTTTCTAATGGTATTTTTATCCTCCTCCTCGACAAGGTATTGAACTTGTTTGTTTGGTGTTTTTTTTTTTCTCCTACAACGGAACAAAGACAGGTGTTTTGTCCATAGTTTTATTTCACCAGGAAGGTTTATACAGTTCTGCATAAAGGTCATTGTATGCACAGCCTGAAGTACAAAGCTCCCTTTGAAAACTCCAGCACAAAGACACTGCATATTGACAACATTAAACAGCGATGTGGGTGGTATAGGGTGAAAAAAAAGATTAAAACAAAACAGCATTCTTCTTATTGGAAAAGCAGAATAAAACAAGGCACTTTCAGTAAATAAGCGAGGAACAGAAACAAGCCATATCAAAGATTCCACAGAGCTGATCCAGAGCACTGTAACAAAATTCTGCAGTAATGAACAAGTAAAACACAAAAAGGCACTACATAATCCTCTCCCTGCAACTCCCCTTTCTCAACCAATTAGCCAACTGAACTTGGCACAATGGAGTCTTAATTATAAAGTGCATCTCCTGTCTTAATATATTTTGAAAAATAGGCTACAGAACATATGTAGCAACATCCCTGTGTGCACAATATGTTGAAACAAAAATACATTGCAACTAGATTCAATCTAGTTATGAACTGTACAGGAAAAAATATGGCTTCTTTACAAGTCTTTCAATAACCTCCATATAACCTGGAATATTTTTAAACAAACATGAATGCATTAGCAGGATGGTAAGAGGTAGTGTTCCAAGTAAAAGGCAAACTCACAGATTTTATTGTTACATATGGGTATAGCAAAGGTATCCCAAATTTTCAAAGCAGCATTACTGAACAAAAAGTATTACAGCATGCTATCTTGGGATGAAAATACACAGTGTTTTGGGGGGGTCTCATATTAGTTCCTTCAGCAAAAATGATCAGTTTTTTTAAAAATGTCCAACTATAATGCCATTTCGTAAGTACTTTTCTCTTGGTACTGTAAGTTTTCCTATTGCATTGCATTAAAATTTCCAGAGAAATACTCTTCAACTTTAGAATTTAAAAACAACACATTCTACACATTTATTACACGTAAGATGAGTCCATTTTTACTTCAACAAGCATTCATTTATGGCTATAAGAATACGAAAACACAAATACCAAACAGATGAACACATCAGATGTGTCACATCAGTGGCAACATATGACATGCTAGTTAGATGTGTTGGGTGATTTAATGCGAAGCTTTCATCACTCCGCGCTAGGAAAGTCAGCAAAATTGTGTATGTACACTATCTAAACTTCAGCTTCAGATTTTAGCCCTTATTAAAGTTTAATATATTAAATATAGAAAGGCTAGATAAAAACTGAAATCAAAGCAGCACTGGGTATATTTCTTACGTTAATAACGTGTAAGGATTTATGTAAACATTCAATATGTGCATTCTTGCTCTTTGCTGTGAATTCTTCACAGCTACTCTATGCCCCTACCCACAAAGTATGTCCCAAACATGAACCTTTCCCAGGTATCAGCAGCTGTTACTGATCTATTCTTCATCAGCAGTATATGCCACTTCAGCAACTTCAATTTCTGGTACAGAATTTTCAGCCAAAGAGCCACTCCAGCATGCCTCATGGTTTTCTTTATCTGAGCTGCAACAACAGATCAATAAGCTTTGTCAAACAGAAACTAATTATTCTTCATAGTAATTTTATGCCTGCAATCCAGAAAACATTTACAAGGCTGGTGGTTCAACTTATCAGTTAGTCCAGATCTAAAATGATCTATCCTGAGGGCCTTTATGAAACATGGGATAGCTACAGAGAAGTGCAATAAAATGCTGAATTCCTCAGCTGTGCAGAATTTATGCAAGACCAAACATTTAAAAACATACTTTAAGGAAAATAAAAATATATTGTAAGTTAAATAATAGTATTTACCAGCTGTCCTCACCCAGGTTACCCTGGTCTGCTTCTACTGCAGAAGACTCCACCTCACCACTGCACTCACTTTCTTCTCCTGAAATCTGACGAGTCATTTTTCCTAAAGATAAATCCCTACAACAAATAAGAACAGAGTACCACCAATCCATACAGCAAACATTCATCACTGAAGAGCTGTTTGTTTCATTTTAAACTTTGCAGTTTCTGGTAACCCATCAATCCCACTCCTACATATCTCATTTTTTTTTTATTACTACAAAGATGCGGGGCTTGCACTGGATAGATATTTAAACAGTTTATTTGCTCAAGCTGCTTATTCCCAAACTAAATTCAATCCTCTGGTTGCATCACAATTTAGTAACTTCAAAAAATTCAACTCCCAGAGGAGCGATTATGACTTCAGGTAAGAAACTACAAGCAGACGATCTAAGCCACACACATCTTGCCTAAATGGCCACAGGATTATAACCAAAACAGTCAGAAGGAAGACAGGCAGGATGATCAAAAGATTTCTTCAGCAGTTTCCCAAGTTTCTCATTGTAACTTTGGAGTCACATATTAAGTTTCAGAGCAATAAATTTGCCCATTAATGATAAAGAGACAGGTAATAATTTTTTCTTAACAGCAACATGAGTTGGCAGTATGACCAGCCTGGCTATAAATGGGAATATGGTCACGTAAAATTATCAAAAAACTTGTTTCCAAAGTATTGCTCTGTGTGGAAAACATATCAATTCAGTGTTGACAGTTGCTACGTGAATTGGAAAGAAAAGTTTGTGAACAATTTTGCGCTAAAAGTGATACTACTATTTTTCACCCGCTTTTTAAATTACTCTATTATTGTTTCTATAGTTTTATTTTAATACATGCATTTAAAGTAACACCTCAGTGGTATTCTCTAACATGATTATCAGCCTATGTTTGGGCTAAATCCGGCATGATAAGCCTTCAAGTCCGATGCCTTGTCCAGTTGTCCCCTCCTACCTCACATATGTTTTAGGTACCTGGCCTTTTGAGCATAAAGGTAGAAGATGCTTAATTTTTGGTGGGCCATCAGATAAAAATTCCACTTCAAGAAGGCCAACAACAGACCCGTTTCTTTTGGGTTCAATCCCCATTAGCCAAGTTGAATTTCTTAAACAAAGTCACAGGTTTACTTGGTAACTTTTACAATTAAAAGTCACAGGAGTTATTTTCCATTAAGACTTCAGATACTACTTGGCTGACTTTCAATAATTTTAAATATCTGAGAAACTGGCACAGTGTTTGTGTCTTTAAAAGAAAAATCATCTTCAGGAAAGCAATAAAAAAATAAAATGCCTTTTTGCTACTCACATGTTCTTATTTTATGTTCAGTCACACAGAATTTCCTATCATGATGTTTTAGCCAAATGCGAGTTACTTGACTCTTATTGGCTATTCCACTGCTTAACCCTGTAAGTCCTAACTTTCTTGTCAAACAGGGAAAGCATCTTTCAAATGCAATTACTTGCCTTCAGGAAAAAGTGACAAACTAAATATGGTATTCAGTTCAGAATTTTCAATAAGCCACAACAATTCAATTTAAATCCTTTTCCAAATGTAGTTTGCTTAAACCTTATATCCAAAGATCCGATTTGTTAGTCAACTTGTATACGCTAGATTCAGCAACTCGAGCAGTATTAAAACAACTTCTAAAAGGACCATGGGAATGTACTCCTTTGCCAAGGAAACCCCACAATGACTGACTCAGGAGATCTAGTGGGACACTAAAGAGCCCAACATCAACTCTCCTGGCCCTGCTACAAAATTTAGCAGACAGGCACCATAAAGTTTTATTATAAAATTCCACCATTTTTTTTCCCCTCTTAGATTCAAATGACTGATGAGCAGCATCATGCCAGGCAGTTCACAACAAAGTTAAAGACGTTAACACAGACATAGAATTGCTTGATCACTATGCTGTCAAAGCTGTGAGTACAGGTGGAATTTTAACTCAGCCATTTTTCCACTGCTCTCATCTCAAGTAAGGCATTTCACATATCCAATATGTCAAAAGCAGAAGAGAATCTTTGCCTTATCTTTACAGGACTTAAAGGATTACAAAAGGTAATCCCAATTACTTTAGAGGGAAAAAGATGGGAGAACACTTTCTCAGCCATTTGAACTAAACAACAGCTTTTTAGCCAGTGTATGAGAAAGAGCCTACTGAAAATATTGCTTTATGTGTGGTCATGTGGGGAAAACTGTTTCCAAGAATACATTTATAGTTGGTGCTTGTGACTAGATAGAGAAAATACCTTCATGAAAAGAAACTCCTAAAACCTGCAAGATTTCTACGTACCTAATTCTTCTTTCAATAGCATCTATATGAAGTTGCTTTTCACTTAACAATTTCTTCAGCAATTCAACTTCCCTTTGTTTTTCAAGCAGTTCTTTTTGTAGACGGTAATTTGTTTCCTCTAGAGTTTCACAGAAAGCCTAAAAGACACATTTAAAAACATCTTCCATTTAACTTCAGTGCACTGCTTTTATTGATTTTTCTTTTAGAAATATCAACCTGTAGCAGAGTTGTAGTTGCTTTTCTTTGTATTGATTACCATAAAGAGCTATATACACTTTAAAAAAAGAAAAAAGTTATGCCCTTAATAAAACAATGCCACTTTGCTTTGAACACCAAATTTATTACGCTAAACTGTAAAGCAAGTACTTTATCACATCATTTGTTTGTCTCACAAGAGCCTTTAGAAAGAGGTTTCTCTCCTTTGATGTGCAGTCCCTAACTTAGAACCTTTTTGCCTATATGGAACGCCAGCTGAACTCCCTACTCCCCTTTCACCTCATAGAAACTTTGCTTTCACATCACTTAGAAGTCAAAATATCTAATTATTCCCAAGATGCTAGGAATATTTGGATAAAGTGTATGTTCTTCCTTTACCCAGGATAAAGACAAGTTCTGTACCAAATAGCTGCTACAAGTATGACAATCATGAGAATCAGAAGACCAATACAAAAACATTTTGAAAGAGTGTAATAAAGTGCTAAGAGCAGTAACTACTCAACCATGATAGGTATGTTGTGTTACTCTGCTGAGCATGACTTGTATATACAGTACACCCTGATGAGTGTGACAGTGACTTAATGTGAAGAGCCAACGTATAATGCAGTATCCACTAAATGCAGGAAGCGACAGAAGCGTTGGCACAGAGCCTGCTGAACTATTACTGTAAAGAGCAAGTCTACCAACAGTAACGTGCAATTCTGATTTAATAATTTACATGTTCTTGCTAAATAAGAAACCCACACAGGAGGCTCCCTCTGTTTAACATTACATGCAACTAACCACTAACTCACAGAATCCGTTGAATATAAACACTTTATGTGAGCTCAGTTAAGAGCAATGCTGTTAAGACACTGTTTTTTCCTGAAGTTTTAAAATGAAATATAAACATCAAGAAGATACTATTATTTGCTTTAATTGAAGCAGACTTAACTTCTTTAAAATGTTAAGTTTTCCTGTAATTAAACAATTCAAACAAATGCAGTGCTTTTCAATCCAAGAACCATTCTGATTTTCCCCCCCCACTGAGTTTTAATTTATTTTATTGACTCATATAGCAAATTTATCTTGGTTGACAGGCATTGAAGATCAATCATCAATTAAACCACAGTTTTATTCACATCTACGAGATTTGAGAACATGTGGCATACAATTCATTCTTCATACAGCATTTTTAGTGATTGCTTCAGCAATTAGTCCAGTTAAGCAATCGTTCTGTTCCATCTAAGCAAATTAAGTGAATTCCAGTGTATTTTGTAAAGCTGTTCAAGGTTGCTGGTGCCCTAACTGAAAACTGGCCATTATTTCCTTAATAATATAATTAAGTTATATTATTTCTACCTGTAGATTTATGCACACACAAATTTCCCTATTCACAAAATAACTAAAAATACTCCGCTGCTGTTGTGAACTGTTTAGTTGTTCTATATGAGAACTGAAAAAAGCCTTTTTGAAAAAACTCACCTCTAGTTGCAATCCATGTATCAGCTACCCAAGAAAACGAAGTCACTATTCACAACTGAATAAGAAAACATCAACATGTTCTGAAGGATGCCGTAATAGCAGAAAGGTGAACTGAAAGCTGAGACAGACCCATCAGAGATTTGTGTGTAATGAGGTATCTTGCTCCTTGAGGAGCTGGACACCTACAGTCTGGTTCCAATACCCAGGTGGGACCAATTTTCCCTGTAAGTTCTGAAAGGGCAATGGAACTGGGCCAGCTGGAAGAGAGTTTTGCTTTTTTCTTCAGTGGATCATGAAACACTGATAGCTGGGAAAGGGCCTGTGGAAGCAATTTCCAAGGATATTCACTAAAGCAATCTTTTTTGTCATATTTTGCCTACATTTCTGTGATTACATTTTTTTAAGGCCTAATTGATTTCTAGTGGCAGAGGCACCTGTACCTCTCCCCAAAAAGATAAATGTTTTGGTGAGTCCTTCTTGAACTGGAATAATAGAATAGACGTAACCCAAATAGAAGATACCCGTATTTTCCATTACCAGGAAAAGATTAATAGAGGATTTTTTTTTTTAAATGTTTTGTATGACAACAGTAAGGCAAAACAGAAGTGATTTTTGAGATCCTTTAAAGATGAATTCCAGGAGTAAGTATGTGGACCATAGCACTTGTTCTGTAGTTAGGCATTGTTCAGGAAACAAAAAAAGCAAGGGATGGATGCACATGCTCTCTGCTATGTAGGAGTTCAGGATCCTAACAGGCAAGAGCAGGGTAGACTTCAATCTCTTCAGAAATCTGCTTGGAAGAATGCAGATGGAAAGCGAACTTGAGGAGAAGAGCAGTCCAGGAGAGCTAGTTGATATTCAAGGATCACAACCTCTAAGCTCAATAAAGATCCAGCTCAACAAGTAGGAAGTCAAGCAAAGGCTGGAGGAGGCCTGTATGGATGAACAAGGAACTCCTAACTGAACTCAGACAGAAAGAAGCAAGCTTACTAGCGGTGGAAGCATGGAGAGGTGACCCAGGAGTACAGGGCTGCTGATCTTACAGGGACAGAGTTAAGAAAGTGAAGGCCAACTCGGAGCTGAATCTGGCAAGGTACGTGAAAGGAAACAGGAAAGGATTCTACAAGTACATGATCAACAAAAGGAAGACTAAGGAAATCACGGACCTGCCACAGAATGGAGTGGGGAACTTGTGACAAATCATACTGAAAAGGTGAAAGTACTTGATGTCATCTTTGCCTGTCTTGACTGGCAAGACCAGCCTTCAGGGATCCCAGACCTCTGCAGCCACAAGGAAAGACAAGGAAGGGCAAGACAAACACCCCCAGTGGAGGAGGTCCAAGTCAGGGAGTCCTTAAACAAATTGAACATGTGTAAGTCCATGAGGCCTGAGAGGTTGCACCCGTGAGTGCCGAGGGAGCTGGCTGATCTCCAGCTTGTTGTTCACCAGGACTCTAGGTCTCCCGATTCAAATATCATAATCAAAGACAATTAAGGGACTTGAGCATCTTTCATATAAGAGTAAGATGAGAGGGCTAGGACTCTTCAGTCTGGAGAAGGTTCGGAGTTATCTTGTCAATGGGTATAAGTACTGGATGGGAGGGAACAAAGGAGAGGGAGACTCTTCTCAGTGGTGCCCACTGACAGGACAAGAGACAATGAGCACAAATTAAAACTCAAGAAATTCAATCTGAACACATAAACCCACTTTTTTTACTGTGATGGGGATCAAACACTGGAGGAGGTTGCACAGAGAGGTTGTGAAGTCTCCTCTGCGGAATATTCAAAACCTGACTGGACATGGTCCTGGGCAACCTGCAGCAGCAGACCTTGCTTGAGCAGGAGGCTTGGACTATACGATCTCCAGAGGTCCCTTCCAACCTCAACCACTCTGTAATAAGGTGGGCTATCCCTTGAAGATTAGAACTTTATGACAGCTGTCTAACAAACAGAAATGGTTACTAGCCAAAACTGCAACAGCATAGCTATTTTAATAATTTGCCTAGATTCCTATGGTGGAAGAACAACCCTGAGACTTCACTATAGTATGCACGATCAAAATCTCTATGAAGAAGGCACTTAAATTTCTTAATTATCTGTATAATTCCTGTACATTTTATGATGAAAAGTGATTGTATAGAAAAAAAACACGTAAGCTCCTAACACAAAAAACATACCAAATCCTTCAGATGTGCATAGTCACGTAACAAGAGTCAAGGCACTCCCACTTACACACAAAAACTGGTAGATATAACTTTAGTTGAAGAAGCATCAATCAATCACAATTTCTACAGCATTAACAAAGCATGCGCAATTTCAAAACACAGTTATTCAATAAAGCAAGAAAACTAATACCATCTGTTCTAGACACACTTGATACAGCTCAACCTGTCAGTGAAACCTGCTTCTCCTAAAATAGGCTGCAGTATACAGTATTATTTGTTCAATGTGCCCATATGCATGTTGAAAGGCTGCTGTTTTACAACACTACTTAGTTAACTGCAAGAACACCATTTTTGGTGGTCAGAATTAATCCTTTCATTACATTTCACGGTGTTCAGTAAGAACATTTTATTGCAAGACCTGAAGTCTAAGGTGCATGCATTGTGAGGATGCGTTGAATCTAAATATACAAAACCTCTCCTCATATTCTGTAGTTGCCTTAAAAATAAAAGGCAAAAAGGAAGAGATTATATCTTGGGATAGGGAGAAAGCAGAGCAGTCAAAGATTATCACTGTTCACCAATAATCAGTTTTAGAAATACATCCGTTTGCAAATTTTTGTGGAAGAATAGAAATAAAAATGTTTCATTCCATACCACTCAGCAGACTTTAGAATAGTGTAACAACAACTACTGCCTTGTGCATTCTGCTTTTATCATATTATGTAGCACTTACCCTGCTCTCTTCTAGACTGTCAAAAGGACCCGGAGGATCATCCAGACAAAGAAATTCTCTCACTGCAAGACTTTACCAAATAAAAGAGAGTGATTTACTTGAAGTAAAAAAAAATAATGACACTTAAATATGATCATACAAGAGGCAGCATTTCTTTAAGGGACACAAACATCTATTCTCAAATTTACTCCCAAATATTCAAAATAGTGTTAACAAACTATTAAGTCTTCGTTGTATGCGTTAACCAGAGACAGTATTTAAAATGTGACTTAGGAAAATGTGCAACTACATTTCAAACTAACGCATTCAATTTAAAACTGTGTAAAATTGTGTTACAGTTATCTCCCTCCATGCACTGTTTTGCAAAGGCCAGAAGTATGCGTAATTCTGTGGTTTACTATACAGTATTTTGAGCATCTTGCTTATTCCATCTTCCAAGTTTAGATTACTTTTCACAGAATTGTTCAATATATCCATGTTCCCTCACCCACCTTTCTAAGACTTTCCCACTCTGTTGTATTCATTCTTCTATAAATAACCTCTAATCAGAATACTGTATTCACAATTAATTAGCAAGTAGTAACTTATTAGCAATTCTGTGCTTGTACTCACTACTGGAAATCTTTAAATCATCTCCTACAGCAACGAATGAACAAAAATGGAAGATGTGAATCCAAACTAATTCCCTGTCTTTTCCTCCCACCCAAGTCCCATGGGAAGCTGAGCGGATAAGGAAGTAATTTTCTGTCTTCCGCTCATTCTCTGCATTTGAAGTGGATGCAAAGTACAAACACAAGAAAGAAAACTTTTACTCAGCTACCAATCCAGTCAAACATCTTGACAAATCTCAGGTTTGTCAAGCAAAACAAGGAGAGAAATTTCTTTAGCGAACACTAATCATTGATTATACCATTACTTTTAGTTTTAGAAAGGCTCTGAAGAATATTTATCTAAAATACATTAAATCTTTATTTTGTTGTTGGATTTTAGTAAGCCTGCTTTTAAGTGCTTGTTGCACATGTGAAGATACAGATGGTTTTTTTTTGGTTGGTGAGAATTCTTGTCTTCATATCCACTTTCACCTCCTCAGCCTTTACACCAATCTGAAAAAAAATCTCCTATAATCACGATCATTCCTTTCCCCACTTAATCTATGTGACAAACATGATAAAACCTTCCTTTCTCAAGCCCTCTGCACTGTTTTACATTAATCAATCCATGATCTGTGCAAGCTATAGCCTAAACTTGTACTATTAAAACAGCTTCTTACATGTACTCAAATAATAAAAAATTTATGCTACTTAAGCCAAGATTATCACTCTAATTAGCACAAAAAATGATAGATGGTAACAAGTCATTAGTTAAATTATTAGAAAACATAACCTCACGCCAAATTAAAAGTTATTCAGGCATATGAAGTACATTTGCAAGGAGAAGAGCAGGGTTGTTTTTTTCCTCTCCAAATAGTTCAATCCATTTGAAGTGACTCTTTTCCAACATGATGCTCAAGTCCATTTTTTAATGGTTGAATTGTTCTTTTCATGAAGATGCTGAATGAACTCACATATGTCTAATGCAGAAGAATTTGTTATGTGGAAACACTCCTACTCACAATTGTTTTTCAATATCTTAATCCTTATTTACATAGCTTAGTTCAAACATATTTTAGAAGTATTTAATTTCTATGTTTTGCTAGTAATTTTATTGTGTTATTAAAGGCTAACATTAAAATTGCATAACAAACAGTAATGCTTGTGAGTGAAAAAGGAAATATCCAGGAAAATAAGTGAGTAAAAATATCCAATCTACATCTATCATCTACATAAAACAGGTCAAACCCATTTTTTTTGTTTGTTTTCCCTGTAGCTGCTGGCAGAAAACTCTATTTTGCTGTAGTTTTCAAAACTTCTTGAAATTGAAAGCTATGGATTCGTTATTTTACACAAGGAGGTCAAGAAACATAAAGCCACAAGTCACTGAAAACATTTGTTTCTTTATCTAAAATCTGCACCTGATGGCATACACATTCATTTGCAGCCTAGCTTTACTCTAAGAGCCTGCTTTGCCCCTGCTCTCCCCATGTGTTACACGTCTTCCTTTCATTTAACAAATAGGAGAAAATTCTGTGATACTTTTAAGGCAGAAAATCTTCTACATCGCATAACAGAGCCATGCTGCACATGGCTTCTTTCTTTGCTCCTATGCTAGGGTGGCATCCTTCTCCAGAGAGGCAACAATGCCAGTGTACACCAGAATCAAGACGGGCAGCAAGGGGCAGTGTTGCACATGGGATTCCCAAAAAGACTCAACAGCTGACTGAGTTCCTCCTTATACAGGGTGGAGGTGGAAAAGAGCTGTGTCATCTTTATTAAGCCAGATGACGCTTTTGTTTAGCAGGTTAAACTTCTTGCTCCCACTTTGTGGGTTATAAGAAACTTTCTTGAACGCATTAAACTCTGTGGGTAGATTTCAATTTGATCTTTCCCTGAACCTTCAATACAAGGCAAAATATGAGAAGACATTCACAAAACACAGACTCTAAATTGAGTCACCTGCACATCATCCTACATTTTATCTCAAAACTCGATTCACAAAGTAGTTTAATTAAACAATAGATATACCAGATGAGTTCTCCTATCCCTGAATGGCAAATTTCCCACTGTTGATGTCTCAATGATAATACAGCACATGAAGAGAAATGAAAGAGACTTCTCTGCAAAGGGAAAAGGCTCATTTGGTTTCGATGCAACCCAAGCAGTTTGACTTATTTGCAAAATGGTAGAAGTACATGGTGAGTTTTTAAGAAGAAAGCAAGGTCACATGCTCACCACTGCTCATGTAAGGTGCAAGTATTATTTTTCTTTAATAGTAGCTTTTATTCTCCAATATGTGGGTAAGAAAAAAAAAAAAAATCAGACAAATCAAATGTCCCTAGTTTTAATCAATTCCTAAGGAATCCAGACCTTCCATAGATCCAAACATCAGAACATATGCCATACCAATAGGTTATAAAGTTTTTTCATAAACTTCATCTTCATGCAGAGCCTTACACAGTCAAGATCAGTGTTTTCCTCAAAACCACATTTCAGTTAACTATCTGTTAACCAAAATACAAACAGATTCCACACACACTTACATTTCCTTTTGTATCTGATGAGTGACACAGTCTAATAGTTATGTTTTTTTTTTCTTGCCTTAAATTACCACAAATGCTGTTTTGTCTATCATCAAGACACCAACAAGCTAGCTGAAATACGAAACTAACTGCAACAACCTGATGCAAAAAGCCTTCAGATCTATTCGAGCAGACTAAAAGTCTACTACTAAAGTAGTCTGGCTCCAGCAGCATAACATAAGTGATGTTTAGAGAATAATTCCTTTTTTTTTTTGGCATCCCTATTATTGTGTAATTTAATAATCAGGAAGTTCTTAAACTTCTCAGCCACATATTTTACCCATATAATCATGTTTAATAGACACTGACAGAGAAACTCACAGGTTTATCCCAATTTCTTTTTGAAACCATTTAAGCTTTCTGCCTCTGACATCTCACAACAAAGCTTCACAACTCAGTGTGACATACTGAGAGATGACTATGAATCATCCAAAGTATTAGCATTCTTTACTCACCTTCCCTATCCTCTTGATGATTTCATATGCCTTATTCAGTCAGCCTTTTCCCAAGATAACAGACTAAGGAGAACAGAACTCTTCTTGTCTGTAGCTTCATCTGTTCTTGCTTTCCTTCTCTGTACTCCTAGCAAACCCTCTTTTGAAATTGAATGCTGTGTTTTAGCACTGTGGCAGTGCAATTCAGATTCCCACAGCAATATTTTTTCCCTTTCAAGTTCCTCTTCAACAATTTCTATGTAACTTTTTGATTATTGCTGAATACTGAACTGATTCAGACAACTGTATCAAGACCAACAGTTATTTTCCAGGTTGTAAAAAAAAAAAAAAAAAAAAAAAATTGAGTTTATGATTCTGTATGTATGTACTTATTGTCATTTTGCACTTCATGACATCATATTTCATGTTAGTCACTCATTGTCTCCAGAACCTTCTACAATACTTCGTGATCTGTTCATTCCCTTTTCCAGATAATTTCCAGAAATTCTGAACAGTGTCCATAACTGTGACGGCACTCCATATATAATACCCCTAAATTTCTATCAATCCTTTTTCCCTCGCCTTTCAACCATTTCATGTGAGCTGTCACATAACTATACATTCAATAGATTTCCCTCTGCAAAAGACTTGTAGCAAGAAGCAATTACATGCTTTCTCAAGTATTATTTTTATTTACCTGCTTACCACTGTTTTTCATTACAAGCAGTATCAGAAGTCAGACTTAGTTACTAATCTTTAGTTCCCAGACTCAATGGTCAAATGCTTATTAAAATTATGCTAAATGTAATAATAGCCATTCTACTAAAAAGCAAAGCAGATATGAGCATTAGATGGTCTCACACCACAACTCAGCAATTTTCTATTTCAGTTCCTTTAAAATTCGTGAGGGAATGCTGTTCACTCTAAAGAATTTCTTACTCTTCATTTTTAATGAAGTTTTAGATGAAGACAGTTCCTCAGACTCATTCCTCAAAGAATCTCTTGTATAGTAACAACTTTTTTTTATTTCTGGAGTTGGAAAAAGGTTTTAGAACTAATTGCTCTGCCCCTAGCAATTTGCTTACTAAAATTCTCTTTTATCCTATTAAAATGGTTTTACACTTCATTTGCCAGAATCATGTTCTGGTCATCTTCCAGCTTGGGAAGAATCTTCCACTTTGTATGAAAAAAGATATTGTTCAAAGAGACTTCTGCACTTTGTTGCTTTATCAAAAAAATGCGTAAGAGTCTAAAAAAACCATAATGTGTTTGTGGTTTACATTTATGTATGTAAAGTAGTCTATAAAGGTATTTCTATTACTATCATCTCATGTAAACTGAAAACCTTTCGTTTAATACACATTTTAACAATGAATCACATAAAGTAGGTACTTTCCATTACGAAAGCCTAACATTTAATCTCAATATAAATTAACAATATATCAATTCTGCATTCAGCACACTAAAGTAGTGTTTTAGGAGTAAACAGGGGATTGGTCTAGCATTTTAAATATTACAGCTCTTAATTTGTAGTTAACCACATACAATTCAAAATACTGCAATTTCCCTTTTTTCTTAGGTTAAGACAAGGTTGATTTAATACATTTGATGTTACATTTCATAAGATACACTGCTTGAGTCTAGAAGCCTGTATGAGGTGTTTGAACACAAAAAAAACCCAATCCACAAGCAAAGTTTAATCACATACCAGTTCGCAATATCTTTGTGAGCTACTAGGTTCTGAAGGAATGCTTGTAGTCCCAACTGTCGATCTTCCAGGAAGTCAGGATTATAATTATCCTTGAACCAGCGCTTTGGTGGAAGGGCAAGTCGAAAGCCCGGAAACATATCTTTTAGCTGAAATAGGAATCAAAGCCAAATGAAGAAAATAAAGAAAAGAGTCTTGATGACATACTGAATTTGACACAAGGACAGACTTTACTCAGAATTACAGGATCTTTCTGTCTTCTGTTAAGTTCAGGCACAAGGTCTCAACTATCAGTACAATCCAAATAATAGGACAAACTGTGGACACAGACACTTGCTGGGCTGCCTTACACAATCAAATGACCTCTCAAATTTACCATATAAAAATAAGAACGAAAAACTTTTCTTTGTTAGTTAATGTCTCCGAGTCTGCTATTTAATGCCTTTGAGCCAGTAAATATAACAAAATTGTGTGTAAGTAAAAAGTATTAGTTGAGTAAGTATTTCAGTGGTGTTTTTTTTTTTTTTTTTAAAGCAGTCAGGGATAAACACTATGTAAATAAAATCTACAAAAGCCCATTACAGACCTACAACTTTGCAATTCACCTTTTCTGAGGTGCTCTTTGTACACCTAGAATACTGAAATTTCAATATGCATGGATGTGGATCAAACGCTGATACTAACATGCAAAATTGCATTTTTTAGTTACTTAAATAGTAATGGGGTATACTCAACATTAGAAATACCTAGAATTTTTCTTTGAATTCAGAAATGAAACATGCAAGTGAATGGAAGCATAAAATTATATAATGATGGACCTGTCCAAGGATGCCAATTAATTATTTTTCTAATACGCATGAAGATAAAAAAATTAACACTTTCATAAAAAACAATTTTTCTATATCTTTTCTTAGAAGATATGCTTGACACAAAAAAATTTCAAAGAGTATTTACAAACAACAGGAAAAAGTAAACAGATTTTACAAAATCTACTGTTCCTCCAACTGCCACAAGTATTGTTTAATTTTTTTCTGAAGACAGGATCAAGCCACCTTCTGTCAGGGACGTACTGCATACGCCTAATATATTCATATGAATGTTCCAGTGACAGGAATTCCAGAATCTGCCTTGAAAACAGTTTAGCACTCAACGTTTACATAGCTGCAAAGTAACTCTTCAGTGGGTGTCTTGATTCTTGCATGGCAAAATTTAAGCCTTCTGACAATAAGGGTTATTTAATTGCTCTTTATGGACTCTTGGATAAAGCTACTGGGTAGCTCTTTTAGCAGATTAAGTTCTTCAAAAGTTAAAACAGATACTGTGTTTCAGCTAGGATCTCTCTACACAGTTTAAAGGAAGAACCACGTTAGGGGATCACCCTTGCTCATGGAAGTACCATTTCACAGGACAAGAAAGGCACTTTTTAACATCACAAGCACTGCATATTCAAATAGCCCATTATAACTACTAGTTTCTTATTTATAGAATGGTTTACTGACAAAGACTTGCTCTTTATTTCTGCATTTAATTATCTAAGTATATGCTTTTCTCTTCTCTTACTGAATTTCATCTTGATATTAGACTCGTCTTGATATTTTAAAGTTTATCTTTGGTCATCCAAATTTCCTTTATCTCTTACCAAATTATCATTAATACCATGTATGTAAGTATCCTCTACACTTCATAACCCTTCTTAAGTTAAAAAAATACTAGATAGCCCTGAACCCAGAAAAGGAAACAAAATGAGTTCCTGTGTTAATTTTTGAGAGGACCAGAGACAGCCATTGCTAGGAAAGCTTTTCAGTCACACTGATTTCTAGTTAATCGTAATTTCACTTGTCTGGTTATGGAGATCATGTAATTTATTTCTAAGAAAAAAAGTACGCCTACTTACATATTACTCCTTTTGTGGATGAACAGAGTATGAGAAAGCTAGCTGCTGTCAGCAGACTAATTTTCAACAGCACAGTCCTGGGGCACTCTTTCTTGAACACGCCTCAGACACAGCAAGAAAAACTGTTGGTCAGACAAATTATGCTGTCTGTGATTGCTTGCTTGGATTCAGCATCTTTTCTAGATGTCTCTCCCCTACACCATCACGTGATAGATGATGCATGTCACATGAGGCATGGTCTCAGGGAGAAATAGTTAACTTCTTGGTTCTCAAGACTGGCCATTTCATTATTCGTTTAACATCTCTACCAGCATAGCAATAAACTTGACAAAGTTCTTTTCCCACCATTTTTTTGTGACAGAAGACATTCTTCACATACTTCGCCAATCCACTAGGTGTTCTTAACAAACAAAACCTTTGCATCTAGCCAAATGTCTGCATTTTAGCCTTTGCTTGTAACCCTTCAAGTTCTGTCATGTTCCAACATCCTCTAAGATTACTTTTTTTTTTGTTAATATTACAGCCGAGATAATATTTCAGTCTTTGCTGTATCATTTGCTATTTGCGTCCCATAGTTTGCTCTCAAGTAATGGATCTGTTATTTTACTGCCTCCTTCCCTTACCTCTGTATGTAGTGGTTTCTGGTACTTTACCTATTGCTCTTGCATCCTGTGACAATCCATCTTGCATCTCAGCACTTCCACCTCAGTCTTTACAAGTCTGTACTACTCTCCTTGTGCTGATCTCTATTTGTATTTTTTTAAAATTACTTTTGACTTTGAGATCAGTATTGGCTTCTTGTGCACCCATAGTGGCAATATCTATCTTTCCTTTACATTGGATTACTTTGCCACCATCTTCTATTTGTCTTCTTTCAGTAGGTATGGAGTTTTCATAACCTTTTCATGCCTGGAAAGTGGATAGCTTTGACATTCAAAGAACTTGTTGCTCACACTTGAAATCTGTTATTTTCAAGTCTTAACCTGCTGCTGCACTTAATTGTTTCATTTATAAAAGGAAAGTTTATGGTTTTGAGCATTTTTACTCCTATTCATTTTTATTTTACTAGCTGTTCCTTACTAAAAATATTGCAGAAACTAGCTGAAATACAAAACACTTTCTCAGATCCTACTGCTATCTATTTTGCCTTATTTATTACCTTAGAGAGATCAGGACTAATAAAGAACACTAAGTTCACTAGCTGCTTCAATTAGTTACTGATCTGCATTCATTCATTTAGTCCTGATTTTATCTATGCATGTTCCCATTGTCACACTGTCCCTATTCTTACATGTTCTCCATTTTTAGCCACTACCAGAGTCCAACTTTCAGCTCATTTTGGACTTGCAAATAAGTATATGCCCGACATACAAAACATACTGCTCTTTTGTCTTTACCCAGTCTTCCTGAAAAGCCACTCCTCCTCTGTTAATATGTCAAATTGATTCATGCAGCGATTGATTATTCAATCGAGTTGGCATTTAATGCCAAGTTTCTAATACCATTTCAGAGAACGAGTAATTTGCCACCAACCTCAAGAAAGATGGTGAGGAAAAGGATTTAGAAGATAGCATACTTCTTCATGTTGGATTTATAGGAGATAAGGTACAGAAAATCCTGGAAGTACACCTGCATGCAACTTCATGTCTGTATTTATCTTTAGAAAAAGAATTGCAAGAGTTGCACCATGCCTTTTGAACCACTGATGCATGCATACAACAATTTACTCTTCAGTTCGTAAGAGATGATGCTCTTTGTGACACAGAAATGCCAGCTCCAGGAACCGAAACATACAATAATTCTGAAGCTTCTAGAGAATTACAGAATAGTAACAAAATAAAAGTTTAGATGTATACTGAAAGATCAAAAAGTTTCAGTCAGTGACACAAGGGAAAAATAAAGTTCCTCCTTTTAAATGGAAATTCTAATATCTGTAAATCATGTTAGAAGCCAAACATTTTCGTCAAAGATTTGACTGCAAACTCTCTCTTCTAAAATGAAGACCTGTGGCACTCTAATTTTTCAGACTACTGATAACCACACTACAAGTCAATGGATGTAAGCCAGTTCTTGGCCTACATCTGACACAGCTGACCAAAATACAAACAATTCTATGACTTGACTTCTGCAATTTGAGTCTGCAATCCCTAGAACATCATCATCTCAAAAGTAGTCAGGCTTTTGCCAATAACAAGGCATTCCTTAATTTAGGACAGACTGAACTAAACCACAGAAATTTCTTCAGAAAGAAGTCCCTAAACTAATTCACGTTCAACAACTTGTGGCAGTCTTAGACTGCACTGATGTTTTAAAGGTAGCTTAAAAGGTATCTATATAGGTGAAACCCAGAATTGAGAGGAATGTGTAAGTTCAAATTCATATTCAAAACTTCAGCAGAATTAAGTTTTTAGTTGATTAAGCACATTGATCCAAGGAGAAGAAAATGTATACCAAAAAATCCCTTACTATGAGTAAAAGAGAGTGTTAAAAACTTACAAGGTAAAACATGAAATAACATAATAGAAGAAAATGTGTTAAACTTGCAACGAAAGATTATTTTTAGGAATAGGCAGCAGGACAAAGAAAAGTGTAATTCTATTTTTCTACCCTTATATTTCTACAGAAATAACTGTAAATGTGATAGCTGAATGCTATTTACCAACTGAAAAACCTTGTTCTTTTTAGACAAACATTTTTTGCTTTCAAATGTTCTAAAAGCATTAAGTTCCTGATCCAGAACTCCTGTTTACCTGGTGTCTGTCTTCAGCTTTAAAGATCTTGTATAATATTTCGCAATTAACTTTGAAGATGCTGAAAACAACTGAAGACTGATCAACATACAAACAACTTCTTATGTTCATGAAACTTCAGTTTTAACATGAAAAAAGTAGAATTTGTTGGACTGGAAAAGACTGAATAATTATTGGATCATTCCTGCAAAAGAATACAGGCCCCTAGTTGTATTTCCACGCAGGGAATAAAACTATCAAGAATATCCTTTATCACATAGATTAGGAATAAATATGAAGTATGAAGCACTCTAACAGCTCCAAATGGAGAAATATCTTCTTCACACTAGTTGTAGTTATTCTATGTATCTTTGAAAAAATGAGGAATCATACTATATAAATGAAAGACATATGTTTTATATGCAGTAAAAAAGCAAGAAAAGAAAAGAGTGACAGAAAAGTGAGACACAAAGAAAATGAAACATGACAGAAGAGTGAGGCAAGTTAGCTGAGAATTTACCAGTGTACAATTCTCACCTTGTCATTAAGCCTGGAGAAGTCAGTGTACCGTCTGAAAACCACCCAACTTTCCTCTGGACTTCTTTTTACTAGTATTTTGTACACCTGTGTGGAAAAACAGGAATATCAGAAAAACGTGCAGAACTTCATGCTGCATTGGCTGGAAGACTGATATTATCCTTTATTTCTTAATGAAACAAAACTCATGGATAAATAAAGTGTCCTTAATTGGACTTTTTTTTTTTTAAAAAACTTAATTATCAGTAAAAACAGTATAAACTAATTTCAGAATTTAAGGAAGGAGTTTCTACAACTCATAAATACACTGAACTATTTTCTGTCTTGAAGAAAGGCTTCGTGAAACTACATGCAGATTTCTTCCCAGGGAAACACAAGTCTCAACTATTAAAGAGGTAAGTGAAGCATGTTTTAGTGATGTAGTTTAACCTTTGCTGAATTATAGTTTTACTCATTAATCCTTTAGGTCAACCTGTTTTAAGATGACTGTAATAATCTGTTACCGAGTGTTACAGTGTTTTTAAAATGTATCATCTGACTTGGTTCCCAGTGAAGAGAGATGCAGGAAAAAAATAACATCCTGCTTTGATTCCATTTTTCTTAACATTAGATTTTGTCTTTCCAAGCAGAATATGACCACTTCTCTAGATAACTGCATCAGAACGATTATACTACCACTATAGAACTGAAGTAATAGATCCTTCGAATCAAATTTAGCAAGACAACAGCACAGCAATACCATTCTCCTATTTAAAACCAAATGGATAAATAACTAAATCAATAATAATAATAGTAAAATCAAACAATTATCTTTTAGGAGGACTGATACTCAAATGCCTGAACACAATGAATCTAAGAGCATACATCTTCAACTAGAAAATATTAAGCAGTATCTAGGAAGGCTTCTCCTGTCACAACCTTACTGTTTCCAGTGTAAGGAAAAAGACTCTGCAGCTGTACTAGGTTAGCTTTCACAGCCTAGGTGTTCTCTAGTTAAAACTCATAAAACACAAGGAAGAAAAGGATCTTTTTGGAATCATAATGATAAACAATCCCATACAGGCATTTAACCAAATTCTATTTAAAACATTTTCTGATCTGTTACATAGTAAAATCTTCCCCAGTATTTAATGCTTTCACAGCAGGTTGTCTTAGCTGATAAATGTATTTTTCTTGTTGCAGTCATAGCATGTGATAACCCCAGTGCTAGTCAACTTCTGTTCATGTGAGAGACTGTTTTTAGCCACTTTGTATTCTATAACATATTAAGTTGCAGAAAGTTACACAAATTACAGATAACTAGTGCAAATTAACAGCAGTCTTTCAGCAAGTTCTTCTCATCTGCTTTTTAAACACAGAATTCGGCGTTCAATCAGCAGCATCTATGGAAATCATGTACTGCAATAGAGGCATTATTTCAGTCATTAATAAAAAACTAGTAGCTTTTACAATTCATGCTGCAAGACATGCCTGTGAAGCCAGCATTAAAATGTAATTTTTCTGTCTTACATTTTCTGTACAAATGTTAGTCCAAGTGTTTTAGCATTCTTGTCATACCAAAAGTATAAATAGTTTTACTTTACAAAAATTTCATAAAGTAGAACTGCTATATAAAATTGTGATACCTCTTTGCTAGTACAGAGTAAAACAGAAAAAGAAGCTTTGGAATATGCTTGCTGATTTACTTGCTCATTAGTATTCTATTATTTTATTCCACTAAGAGTTCTGCAAAGACATTGCTTACAAATGCACATGTGGAAAAAATCCAGCTAGTCTGACCATCACTTTGAATGGTTTCTAAGTAAATACTGGACAAATTTTTTAAAAGTATTCACTAATTACAGTCATAAGGGGCGCAATCAGCTCGTGATTACTGGCCCCCCAAAAAAGTCAACCTCAAATAAGTATTTTTGGTTTTCTTGCCAAAGTTGAAAAAAGTTTTGATTTTTTTTTCTTCTTTTTTTTTTTTTTTTCCTAAGATTTGTAATTATTAAACAAGAAAAACTCGATCATTACAAAACCAATTGTCAATTCCTGCACACAAGTTTTTAGGAAAAAACTACACATGAATTCAACAAATTCAAGTATTTCTAGTCAATCCTGAATTGCCTTATTCCACAAGTATAAAATATTCAATGAAAATACGTCAATATTTAGTAACAACCTCTGGCTGATTCAGCATCTTATTATAATTTTTAGTTGGCTTTAAAAAAATGCATTAATTGAACATTCCAGAACTGCCAACTCACATGAGACCAACTGCTTACAAACAGAGATGTTTTTCCGCCTAGGTTTTTTTCTCCCAGAAGCTTCAGCAGCTACGTACTCCAACATGCACTACCATTTAACTCTTGAAGTTAGTATATCACCCAGATTAAGTAATTCACATGTATATTTTTGGGAACTACGAGATGCTAACAAGCAGTAGGAAAACTTCAATAGCTGAGTCTCCTCTCTTCTACAGACAATTTAAATTTAAATTTCCGCTGTCTTCCATCTCATTGATTCTGCATTGCAGAAGCAGCCAAAATTTCTAGGACTAATTACTTGCTGGTTTTCATGCACAATAGCAAGCTCATTTTCAACATCCAACTGAAAACAAACAGTTAATTATGTGCTTTCAGAAACAAACAGAGCAACAGAAGCAGTGAATTCAGAAAGAGCAAAAACGTAATCAAGCATTTTAAGGATGAAGAATGTTTCATTTGTACTGTAACCTGGCCTTCTACATTCAATGACAACTTTGCTTATTTTAACTACAGCTGAAGAACATCTTACATGCACACTGGAATACGCCTTGGCATATTTTCAGACTAACTCGTGTCAATATAACAACACTTATAATTGTTTTAGTTTGGAAGGTATTATTTACAAGGAATCTTTTAATCTACCTGTAAAAAAATTTTGGCTCTTAAACTAACATGCATGAAGATATTAGAAACTGAAAAACTTAAGATAAGCTATGATTCTCAAATAATTATAAAGCAGCATTATTTAATTCTTTGCAAAAAGAACTTTATGGTTTTACTAGTATTTGAACTGTCATAAGGGCACTAGCTTCCACACTTTTCTAATCTAAAGGAAAATAGGAGAAAAAAAGTATACTATTTCCTCCCCCTTACCTATTTGTGATTAATGTTGCTCTCCTGAAGTAACATAATTAATAAATAATCAGCAATAAACAACTTCCTTCAGTCCCACAAGCATTGCTGAATTATCTCAAAGAAATGTTTCAACCACATCCACAAAAACAAGTGCACAAATGCCTTAACATATTTATGGCACGTAAAAAAACTGAATTGCCAGCTACAGTACATTTTGAGAAAGATCAATACAAATCAGTTAAGGTGGTGTTCCGTCCTGAGATACTGCATATGTGCCATCTCACTCTGATGTTTTCAGAACAGATTTTCCTTTATTAGAAACTAAACCTAGCAATACAAGAAGCTGTAAACTATGTGTCTGCACTTAAATTCAAATGTTTTATGTTACTAATAACTACAAAAAGCAGGTATCAGGGTGTCTTATCATTCATTTCAAATGAAAGACTACATTTTATTTAAGATGTTTAACTATCCAGAAATCCTGAAGTTCAATTTCACAAGGAATTGTAACTTTGCAAGGAATTCCTGACTTTTCCAGCAGAAATTGATACCTTAAGTAGAATTAATCCCTTCTATTCCAGGTACACAATTAGAGTAAGGACTGCTTCTCAATTTTACCACCTCTATAATGGGAATGATATTTTCCTTTCAAATAGTAGTACTTTGAAGCTAAATTGGTATTTGCAAAGTACTTCAATATCCCTGAACAGCAGGATTAATTACTGAAAGAGAATGCAAAGGGCATTCAATCGTTATCTTGTCGTTACAGGATGAACTACAGTATCTGCAAAACTTACAGTGAATTTTGCCCTTTCCTCCATCACTTCATAACCCAGTATAGTAGGTGTGGACGGTCGATCTTCCCAGCTCCTGGAATCTGTAGTCTGCTCTATTTCTTCTACAGGCTGAGTACAGTATTCTATGGATGTATCCATGCCTGTAAATTTAGTCCTAACAAGTGGACTGCTACATACAGATGACGTAGAACCAATCTGGTCAGGCACGCTCATCTTTTTAAAACTACCAGTTGTAGAGTCCTCCAGCTGTCCTTTCGAGGAGCTGGAACTCGTTGAGATGCTCCCAAAAGAAGAGCTTCTTTGGTTTCTGTTTGTAAAGCTGGACGATGAACTTCCAATAGGAATAGGAACAGGAACGTACGGTGTTGCCATCCTTCATGAAAAAAAATCTCAGTTTTCGGTCTAGGAGTTTAAGGTTCATTCGCTGTATAAGCCATGTTTTCTCTTCTTTTCAAGAACAGTACCTGCAGTGAAAGACAGAAAATATAATTTTTAAGTGAAGCAACACTAAGATATGGCTTTGAAAGAATCTCTCTCAACACTGAGATGATACACAGCAGTATTGATGGTTAAATATTTTCACAAGGAATTTGGCTTCATATAAAATGCTGCTTTTAAATTATTTCTCTACAATTCAACAGACAGGTATACAGGAATTCTTTTTTTCACAGCTATTAAAATTAGAGAAAGTTGAAGTAAGATTACAAAAGAGAAAAATCTTTTGGTCCTTTATATTATAAGTGCTATTTTTTATTGAAAAAGCTAGCAATTTTTAGGCATATCTAAGAAGCTGGTGCAGTTTTAGTAACTGCTTAGTATAAACTGTACAACAGCTTTTCTCAGAATTGCTTCTGTAAAATATCCAGAGCAGACTACATGAGCCAAATATGCCTGCAACAATATCCATGACACAAATCAAAACACGACACAGTAAACAACTTAGGTGAAAAACATATTTGCATATATTACATATTCACTGAAGTATAATGGCTCTGTTTTCAAAGTGAAAGATTTTTTCAAAACAACTCTGTTGCATATAATGCTGCAGACATTTGTAACCATGTTAAATGGGCACATTTTCTGTCACTTGAATTCAAGCAATTAAGTTTTACAAGCATGCATATCAAGACCAGTGCTGTAACAGCAGCTAGTTCTCCATTCCAGCAGACTAAAATGGAAAAAAGTTCAGAGAAAAAAAGACAAATAAAAATATTTTATATTTTTCTTTAAGAAAATAATTTCAAGCCAAAATTCATCTTTTGTGTGCATGTGTGCATATTTCTAAGAAAAGCAAAAAAAAAAATTAAAACAGCAGTATCAAACTGCCAAAAAAGCACCATCTCCTCATTTGTAAAGTACTTAAAGAAGAGCTCCTACACGATGCAAATTAGATGCCACCTCTTTGGATTAACAGCATTTGAGTCACCACCCATTTCACTCAAGAGTATACCAATAAATCACGAGGCTGCAGGCGGCTGTGAAATGGGAAATGGTCAACCTGATCTACATCATACATATAATCAATCATCTACTGGAGCAAAAACCAAATGAGTTTCCTAATTGCCAGGGTGAAGTGATGCTTTTATTCTCTTGCTTTAAATAAATCTTAGAGAACATGAACATGGAGATAAGTATGAAATGAACCAGTATCAACAGGAAAGACTGAAAAATGCTCATGAAATAATTCCTTGAGTGAAGGAAAAACCAAACTTCCTCATCCTTTCAGCTACATCAGGAAATCTTCACAAACTCTGTATGTCAGAAAGCTCAGGGAACTTCACCAACAAGAACAATTTCAATCTGGCAGTGACTCTACAGGACCACCTCTGCTTCACTGTGGGATGAGACTGGAGACTCAGCAGCATCCGAGGGAGAAAAATAGTCAATATCATAAACCCCTGCTGGTCAAAACTTTGCTGGTCAGGTGCAGGATTTGGACTATTCAGCAGCTTCCATTGCAGCATAGTCTTGTGCTTGGTTGTGTGACTTAACCCCGTGCGTTAGACAGCTGACCTGCTTCAGCCTCACATAGCTTGAAAGAAGCAAGTCTCACTTGTCTTGAGACAATACAGATCAAGACATGAAGTATTTGCTGGCAGATTTTCTCTAGCAATATTCTGGTCTGCATAAAACTGAACAAGTTAACTCATTTTTTCCCTTGCCACTTTAGTGGCTCATCCATGTTATCAACAGAAGGACCTGAGAGCATCTCCTTAAAGAATGCCCCACCCAGCTGTGTTCTCCAGGCAGGTGTGGGATTAAATACCTAAAAACAGAAGAACCCAGTTGAGTCCAGGTTTGCAACAAATCAAAAGATCTGTAAATAATAATAATAAAAAAGTTGTTATTATTATCTTCTGCTGCATGACTTTATGAATCTGAACCAGGAAAGGAAAATAAGCCCACATCTCAGAATCTGGTGAAGTTCATAGGAAAAAGCCTATGCTTTTTAGTACTTTTTGGAAAAAAACAAAACAAAACAAAACAAACCCAACCACAACGACATTTTCAACAGTTACAATACTTGTGAACAGCATCTTTTCTAGAAGCACTTCTCTCTTTGAAGTGAAATGCCAGTCAAGAACTTACTATCTTGAACTTATACACTTACTATTACTCTTAAATCCACAAAGGCAAGCAACACAGCTCAACACAAACAGACACACAGAGTAAAGCACTTGGTGTTAAGAATCCAGCATCTCCACTATACACGCTTCAGCAGCTTTTATGTCAGACTAGCTGTAATTTGGTACTAGTGCCTGAATGCTTATTAGCAGCTGGACTACATTAGGTCTGCTCCCAGGGTTCATTTTCTGTTTCAGTGTCTTCTGTGCTCCGCAAGACCATCCCAAATTGTGAGCTGATGCACATTAAGGGCTGATGATCACAATACTTACTTCTAAACAACATTATTGACTCAATCTGACATAGTGAACATTCCTACAGAGAAATAAAAGGGAGTCATACTACCACTGCATATCCAGATTCCTGTAACTCTGAACAGTAACACAAGTGTCAGGTCAAGGGAGCAAAAGGCATGCCATGTCATTTGTTGTTTTGGTTTTTTTTTTTGGTCAAGAAACCAGAAAAAGAAACATACAAACATACTACATTAGAACTTCACAGACTCATAAGTACATATATATATATATATGTATGTAAATCCATCTTAAACTATAAAAGTACCAAGTATCTAAAATATTTACATGCTATGAATCACAACAGAGTTTAAAATCACATTAATTTGCACTTTATTAAGACTAAACATTAGAAAAAGAATACAATGTTCAAATGAGGGTCACAACCTTAGAACTCAAGCCCTGTCTACGAATACAGATGTTTACTGCCAATTCATGCAATAAAAGGAACAGAACATAATTTGATAAAACACTTTCAGACAAAACGCATCGCTCCTTGCTTACATTGGTGTGAGGAGGGAAGATTTAGGTGCACAGTCGGCTACTACCCAGGCTTTGCTGCAGGCTGGTCTCATATGTCACTGCACTAAATCAGTAGAATCATTGCACCACACCACCTTTCAGGACAAACAGATTGCTCAGGACACCCAAGAGATAACCCAGCAACTGCACTCTCCTTCTTGTCTAGATATTTACTTACTTTACTTTTTAGAAGAAATTTGTTTCCTGCTCAGAACCTGTATTTCGTTCAGTTTGATTCCCAACTCTAAGTTAAGAATGAAACAAAAAGAAGAGAACATTTGCTGGAAGTACTGAACTGCTAGATTTGAAACAGGATAGGACAGAATCCCAGGAACCCTACTGTCACATGCCACAAAAACAGCATGACACCAAGTTATCCTACTGGCTGTTTACAACAGCCACCTCCCTTTTTTTTTTTTTTTCAGGTGAAGCAAATGGGCTGTAATAAAACCACTTAAAAAGGGTTTGCCTCCAGCTTGCAGCTCTCGCAGTTCCAAACCCTTTTAAGCTAATGGTTTGTATGTTCATTGAGAAACATGTAAGCCATGCGATTCAAGGATAGAATTCAAGATTAGAAACAAAACAATCCTTACTTAACAGTTCTAATTGGATTTAAAAGACTTGTACCTATGCAATACTATTTGTGATCTGGTTACATATATTATGTCTCTGTTTGGACAATGCAGTCAGACTGACTTGTGCTGTTTAGGATTTCAGTACTACCCTGGAATGTCAGCTGAAGAACCAGTGGAATACTTAAAGAAACAACTTGCTGAGTTATGTATAACAATTTTTTTTTTTAAATAATCATTTTTGTGCTGACTTCAATCAAGTTACTTAACCACGTATTTCACCTGCTTATGAACTCAAAATTAGGGCCTATTTATCACACCTCACATACACACTCAGGCAGGCAATTCCCGCCTCCAAGAATCTGTTACCAAACTGGAAAACAACTGAAGGTAACTCCTCTCCCAAATTCCACAGCAGGATGTGGTTAGGTCGCCTACCTTCGCCTGCGACTTAATGGCTCTGAAAGAGACCAAAGCCAAACAAAAACTGGAGTTACCTTTCCGCCGGCGCAGCCCTACAGCGGGGGACACCCACCGCAGGCGGGCAGGAGCGGCCAGGGGCCGCCCGGCTCGGCCAGATGCCGGCCCCGCCGCGGAGCGGCCACGCTCGCTGAACGCCGCTCCCGCCGCTTTACCCAACTTCGGCAGCGATCCCCGCGCGGACAGCGGTACCGGAGGCGCCGGGCTCGCACAGCTGCACGGCCCGGCAAGCCTCGCCCGGTCGCACGGCTTCGGGAAGCGGCTGGTTTCACAGCAGCGCCGGGCGAGGAACCACCTCCGCGGCGAGGCGCCGCTTCTCGCCCCCGCCCCGCCCCAGGGAAGCCGAGGGGGGAGGCTCCGGCCCCACCGTCCCGCCCGAGTCGGACCGGCCCCGGCCGCCCCTCAGCCCGCGCAGCGGCCCAACCACCCGCGGCGCCCCCCACCGGCGGGGGTCGGCGCAACCGGCTGCAGCCGCCGCCGCACAGGTGCGCGGGAGCCGGGCCGGCGCGGGGCGGGGCGGGGCGGAGGCGGCGGGGGCCGGCCGTGCCCGGGGCGGCCCCGCTCCCCCGGCCGCCCCAGCCCACGCTCCCCACCGCCTCCCTGCCTCCTTCCCCTCGGCACTGGCCGCGCCGCCCTTGCCCCGCTCTCCCCGTCCCGCCTGCCGGGCGGGCAGCGAGGGGAAAAGGCGAGCGCCGTCGCTCACCTGCTCGCCGCCGCGCTCGCCCTCCCTCCGCCGCGCCAGCGCTGGGGCCGCCCCTCCCCCTCGGCCGGCCCCGCCCTCGCCCCTCCGCGCGCGGCGCCCCGGGCCGGGGGCAGGCTGGTACCTGCGGCGCGTGGCGGGAGGGGCGGAAGCGGTCACGGGGCGCGGGCGCCACAGGGACCCACAAGGCCTCCATTTCCCGGCAGGCAGTGCGAGCCCGCCCGCGGCCGCAGCACGGCGCGGTGCATTTCGGGTGTTGTAGTTCCTCGGCGTCGCGGTGCCCGCTGGAACTTGTAGTTCTGCGGGGCCTGGGGGTGGCTGAGGGCAGCAGGGGCGCGCCTGGAGGGCTGTTGGGCCTCCGGGCAGTCGCGCAGGGGGAGCGGTGAGGGGCGTCGGGCCCCCCCGGCAAGGTCAGCCTGGCCCTCGCCGCCTCGGCCGCGAAGGGGAGGGAGGAGCGGGGGGGGAAGGGGCCCGTGGGCACGCAGGGCAGGGCGGCGGAGTCTGCGCCCTCCCGGCCCCAGGAACTCTGTCAAGTACGGGTGGGGTTACCGTGATGTCAGGTAACGCCACCGTAACGTCCTGCTGTGTTCTCAGGTGACAGCCTAACAGGTGTAGAGGTGCAGTGCTGTGAAATTTCACGGATAAAAGCGATTAGCGAATTTGCTGGGGGTGGGGAGTAGGACGGGAGGGAATCACTGTTCTTAAATGGTGGTGGGATTAAAACAGCATCTGGCTGTCTCACAGTGAGCTAGGTACGCAAACAGGGATATGATGTTCTGGAGAAAATGAACACAGCAGATTTTGTGTTAAAAGGTACATTTTCTTTATATAATTTCACATTGTACATCACGCTAAAATGTGGCACCTAGAATGTCTGAGAAAGTCTTGCTGTTGAGTTTTCATCTGGAGGCTGCCACACGCCTGGTTTTCTAGGATTGCCTTTCCCCTGCTTCAGATCTCTTATCCGGAAGGTCCTTGAGCACTTTGAGATTTTTAGGGTGTCAGCAGCCTGCTAGAACAGTAGCTGTGACTGCTGCAGCTGTGACTGCTGCCCAACATCTGTCCTGTGTTCATGGGTCTGGAAGCCATTAGATGCTTCCAGAAAATATTGCACTTCTTGTTCAAATGCTGTGCAACTGATCTGCTTGTTTATAATAAACCTGATACTTTCTACAGGGCATGGGCACACAAACAGTTTAGCAAAACTATGCTAGTAAGGTGATCTGCTCTGTGATTGCAAACAGTAGTACAGGCCTGTTGCGTTACCCTTGTCAGTATGTTCTGCTCTGGGGGCTACTGTTACCACCAAAATATAATTATTCTTCTGCTGAAATCATATTCTTAGGATCTTAGGGGAATATTTTTTTTTTTCCGTGTGTTACATTGTTTAAGCAGTACATCGGACTGTCTGGTATTAATTTTGAACTTGGTGGTTTTTATGGATGTTGGTCTTTCAAGCAATTTCCTCAGATTTGGCAGGGAAGCTAGCATTCATCATGAGCAGAATTAATAGATTTGAAAAGTATTTGTGGATGACTAGTTCAGAAGCCATGCCATGGGGAACTTTGGATCTAATTATCTCTTTAAATTCCAATTCTGTTTTAAATATGTACTACTCAGAAGAGATAATACACTGGATTTTTTAAATGCCTTATATTAATGCATATATTACATCAGAGGAAATTTAATCAATTGCATTTTGAAAATTGCACTGCCAAACGTGATAGACTGAGCGTATAACTGTTATGAACTTTAGTCTCACTCAAGATGAAAATGTCCTCTAAAATATAGCAGCAGAGAAAAAACTGCTAGAAACAAGAGAATCCTAACTTATGGTGGTTTAGAAAACTTTTTTTTCTATAGTAGTTGAATGTGCCTAAGCATTACAATAATTTAGTTGTCTATTCTATATTTTAAAAATTTTTACTGTAATTAGTTCTTTTTAAAGCTTTCTACCTATACCAGCCTACTTTTTAAAAACAAATGAGGTTTTTTTTCACCTTTAGAAACATTTGATATCTATAAATGCATGTTAGCTATCTTAGCATTATGTGACATTACATTTATTGTACAGGTTAACATAAAATTTTTAACAGCCCCCTCCCACCCCCCCGATAGTTAGGACAGTTTTCAGTACGACACTGTCGATCAAGCAAGAGTCCTAGTGCGAATCCTTTGAAGAGAACAGTACATTTTTCATCACGGTGGGCAGGTGTAGGAACAAGGCGTGAGGCTGCATTTCTTTGGTCATTTGGAAATTCCCAGGAAGTCAGTGGGATTTTTGGCTGCTAAGGAATGTGGGCTCAGTGCCTTCACGTCACAAAGCGCTATTCACCCACGGAGTCATCAAGAATGACTGTTGCTTCACTGGGGTGAGAGAAACTATGCTGGATTAAGGTGAATTAAAATTAGGTCTGTGCCTCTCCTGGTTTCTCTTTATAGTAGTTTTTCCCTGCGTACTCCGGCTGTAACAATCCGTGAAGCTTTGAGACCGCCTTGCTTCAGCTGCTCGTGTAACCAGACAATCTCTGCTTTTCATTGCAGGCTAGATGAGCCACCTTGTGGCAATACCGTGCATTTCACCTTTATTCAGTCGAAAGGACAACAAAACTAGTTACTAAAAGTGTAGGAGACCGGGAAGCATTTGCTGGACTGGCCCGGAAAGTATTTGCTGGTTTTTTTTTTTTTTCTGCACATGTTGGTACCAGATGCCACCTATGTTCTGTCTCCATCCACTAGTTATTTGGTTTTCCAGAGGATTGGTATATATATTATAGGCCTGATCAAAATCTGTCAGGTTATCATAAAATCCTTTGTGGCTGTTCTGGTTTTATTTGGGGGGGTGGGGAGGGGCACTAAGAAGATGTGATTTTTTGCTAATGCTAGCTGGCTAGCTAGCTTGATTTAACCTTGTTTAGGGGCTAGGGCTTGCAGAATCAGAAAAGCCTATTAATGTAAAAGAACTTTATGCAACCTTTGTGAACTTCCCAGCACTTTCTCTGCTGGTAAGGAGAATGCAGGAACTGCTAATCTTGTAACACTGGTGGCCCAGCAATTCCATCTTCTGTTGTAAAAAAAACTGGAAATAATCCTATAGTTGAGAATTCTGGGATAAAGTGTTATTGAATTAAAGGTAGCTTCTGCTGTGCTAGTTCAGGCATAATACGATGTGTTTTCAAAGTCCCACCTGCCCTCATGATCACGTGAAACACTGAGGGTAGTTTTTCAATCAGGTTATGGGATTTAGGCACTCAAATCTCATTACGTTTCAATTGGATGTAGGCACTCAAATTCCATTGTATTTTAGAAGAACTCAGGCATTCAATCCCATTATATTCCAATGGGATTTGGGCCTTTCTCAGGATACTGTCAAATCTATGACTTGGAGCATATTTGTTTTGTGACAAAAAAGCCGATTTTGTTTCTCAGCTGTAGAGTCTTCAGCATTAGAAGTGATGGATTTTCTCTTAAAGGCAATTATTTGTGTAATTCTAGAATTCTAGAATGGCTTGGGTTGGAAGGCACCTTCAAAGATCATCTAGTTCCAACCCACCTGCCGTGGATGGAGACATCTTCCACTAGACCAGGTTGCTCAAAGCCCCATCCAACCTGACCTTGAACACTTCCAGGGGTGGGGCATCCACAGCTTCTCTGAGCAACCTGTTCCAGTCTCACCACCCTCACTGTACAACATTTCTTCCTCAGGTCCAATCTAAACCTGCTGTCTTTCAGTTTAAAAACCATTGCCTCTTGTCCTGTCGCAACAGGCCCTGGTAAAAAGTCTATCCCCATCTTTCTTATAAGCCCCGCTTTAAGTATTGAAGGGCTGCAATAAGGTCTCCCCAGAGCTTTCTCTTTTCCAGGCTGAACCACCTCAACTCTCTCAGTCTTTCTTCTTAGGAGAGGTGCTCCAGCCATTTGATCATTTTTGTGGACCTCCTCTGGACTCCCTCCAACAGGTCTATGTCCTTCTTTTACTGGGGACCACGGATTGGACACAGTTCTCCAGGTGGAGTCTCCTTCCAGGTTCATAAACTACACAACTTTAAAGAAGTACAACTGGATATTTTGAAAGCAGCCATAAGCATTAAAACTGGCAATTTCATAAATATGGACATCCAGATCCTGAAATACTTTAAGCAGTTGCTGTGTCATTCTAACGTGTCTCTACATCACAGATACTGTATCTGTGTGTGTGTGTGCTTTATTGTACCGCTTCCTATGTCTGTGAGATGCTACTTCAGCGCATGTTCAGAGGGACCTTGGCTTTTAAAGGGCTGAAAAAAGTTGACCTTTTATACATACCCTTGGGGGGCTCCTGTGCTCAGGAGGTTGTACTACACAGTTTCTGATATCCAGTGGTCAAAAGGGACTGAGGGAAAGGTAAGAGATAGGTTTTAAACTCTGTTGCTAGCTGTGTCTTTGCAAGTTTTGTCTAACTGTCTGTAATTCACTGCTCAGTGGCTGCCTGTGTTCACGCTTACTTTGAAATCATCATGGGGCATCTCGCTTGTGCAGTATAGGCTCCTGGAAGCCTGCGCATCTTGTTCAAAGTTTGAAGTATCACATTGAGGACTAGGCTCTCCAAAAGTCCAGTTCTTTTTTAGCTCTGGATTTTTTATGGTTTCTAGGACTTTGTTCTAGCTCAAGTTTTGAGTTTCAGACTTGTCCAGAACACTCAGGTGTGGGATACTGATTGCCCCTTTGTCTCCTGATTACTCTCAGCCTCGTAACATCTATATATTAAATTTCGATGCTTGCCATAAACTTTACTCATAATATAGTTTTACACCTAAATTGGTTTCAAGATAGTATCCTAGTAATAGACTTTTTATAGAATAAAAATAGACTTTTTGTGGAATACCAGATTCACAGGTATATTTCAGCTGCTGAGCGTTATTCTGGCAGTTTGCTGAGCTACAAATGGGACTTACCAGCTCTCTGTTCACTTGTGCCTATTGTTCCTCTTTTTTAGAGGAGAGTCCTCAAGTAAGAAAGCAGAAGCAGCAGCCTCTAAGGAGTTACGAAATCACTACCTGCCAGAGGCAAGGTCTACTTCTAGTTACAGGGAATTTTTTTCTCTCAGGGATTGCTTCTGGGTAGAGAAGCTTGCAGGTGTTATGGCCGGTATTTTCAGATGAATGGACTGTAAGTGTGGATTTAAAAATAACATATAAGTTGCAACGTTTGCTTCGGTCCTGTGGCAGATGTTGAGATCCCTAGCAAATTGTGTCCTTCCTTCTTCTCCTCGTCATCAGCATTTTCAGCCCCTGTCATAGGTGTTTATGTATGTCTTGCTTTGGCTTTAAAATACACAAGTAATTATGATCACTGACTGCTAATAATGGTGTGTCATTTACAAATAAGAATATATGAAAGTATTCTGGTAATTGATTGTGTTGATGCTTGGGCAACATTGTCCTGGAATTTGACAACTAAAGACTCGTTGAAGTCTGGCTACCCTTCTAGAAAAAGAACAAAATATATAATTTTGACAATAGGTAGACTTTGTGATATTTCACTGGGTCCTGTTTTCCCTGCCTTCTTTGCCTTGGTCTTTACTGGTAAAATCAACTTTCAGGAACTCTCAGTGCCCAGCGATCAGTTGGAAAGTTTGGAGTAAGACAGATGTGTCTTGGTGGAAGAGGATTACATTGGGGAACATTTAAACCAACTGGACATAAGGCAGCCCAGTGACGTGATGAGATGCACCCGCGACTGTGGAGGGAGCAGGCAAATGCCACTGCAAGGCCACTCTTGACCATATTTGAAAGGTCATGGGGGTTGGGGAAGGTTCTTGAGGACTGGCAGAAAGAATATGTCGCTTCCTGTTTCAAGGATGGGAAGGTGGATCTAGGGAGCTACAGGCCTGAAGTTAATTCCTGAGAAGGTGATAGAGCAAATAATTTGGGAAACCATATCCGTAAATGACAGACAAGAAGGTAATCAAGAGTGGTCAGCATGGTTTTAGGAGGGGGAAATCATGTCTGACCAACCTGATGGCTTCCTGTGATGAGATGACTAGCTTAGTGGGTAAGGGATGAGAAGTGGAAGTTGTTTATCTTGACTTAATTAAGGCTTGTGACATGGTCTCACGTAACATCCGCAGAGACAAACTGATGAAGTATGCACTAGATAAGTGGACAATAAGGTAGACTGAAAACTGGCTGAACAGCTGGGTCCGGAGGGTTATGATTAGCAACGCAAAGTCAAATTGGAGGCCAGTCACTAGTGGTGTATCCCAAGATTCATACTGAGTCCAATCCTGTTTAATATCTTCATTAGTAATCTTGATGGTGGCATAGCGTACACCTTCTTGAGGTTTGTGGACAATAAAAAACTGTGAAGAGGGGTTAATATACCAGGTAGTTGTGCTGCCATTCAGAGGGACCTCCAGAGGCTGGAGAAATGACTGTTAGGAGTCTCGTAAGGTTCAACAAAGTGAAATGCAAAGTTCTGCCCGTTGTTGGGGGGGGGGCACTGGTGAATAACATCTGGACAGCTGTGCCCAGTTCTGGGCTCCCCAGTACAAGAGTGATGTGGACATACCGGAGCAAATACAGCAAAGGCCCATGATGATGATTGTGGGCTTGGCACATCTGAGAACGAGGAGAAGCTGAGAGAGCTGGGGTTGTTCAGCCTAGAGGAGAGAAGATTCAAGGGTGTTTGATCCATGTGCAGAAATACCTAATGGGAGGGTGCAAAGAACTTGGAGCCAGGCTTTCCTCAGTGGTGCTCAGTGACAGGACAAGAGCCAGAGGGTACAAATGGAAACACAGAAAATTCCGTCTGAACATAAGAAAGCATATTTTCCTGTGAGGGTGATCAAACACTGGAATAGGTTGCCCAGAGAGGTAGTTGCTTGGTGGTATGTAAAACCTGACTGGACACAGCCCTGAGCAACCTGCTGTAGCTGACCCTGCTTTTAGCAGGGGCAGGGCGAGGTGCTCTTGAGACGTCCCTTGCAACCTCAACCCTTCTGTGATTCTGTGAGCTTTGAGCCCTGCCATCCTGTTGTTGCTGCAGAACAAAAAGATACCAGACACTGTTTCTACTTCAGTTTTCTTGAAAGCATCTAAAAGCATCTACTCTTCAAGGAGTATAGAAGCAAAATTTGTTCTCATTTGCTGTTGTGTGATGAAATAAAATTCAACTTGTTACAAGCTGACAGGTAATCTTTAAATGTGCTTTCTGATTCTTTTTTCTGAATAAGGTTTTTTTTTTTTCCTTCTTCTTTTTTCCTCCCTGTAATCAATGTGAAAAGAAAAGAACATTGTAAGGAAAACCCAGGGAGTAGAGAGTAGAGACTTATTGTTGATTGAATAGTAGACTACATGATTTCTTTTCAATCTAAATAAAATTATTATGGCAGAGGTTTCAGGCATTTTGATTGAGGAGTCATATTCATGTGCAATAATTACCTCATTACATGCATTTGAAGCTTCAAGTTTAAAAATTATTAGTTTGCTCTTAGCTGGAAGATGTGATTTTAAGTGTTTCTTGGTTTACATCATTGAAACATTCACTCACTTTCCTTGCAGGGAGGAGGTGGTTCTTTCCAAGTAATAACCTTTTGGACATGACAGTACCCTGCGTTGTAGTTTGATGTGGCAAAGCTTCTGGTCCTTTGGTACGGCCTTTGTAGAAGGTTTTGGTTTTCCCTCTTAGTGCTCTGCAGCTTACTGTTTTGTATAACACAATGTATTTTATTGTTGGTTTGTGAGAGGTCTCGAAAGTATTTCTTTCTCTGTGGGGTAAAGAAGAAAGTTGGCCTTGTTAAAACATGGACACACAAATGGGAGAGAGCCGGTTTCACCAGTTTCTGTATGACCTTGGACAAATCACTTCAATTTCACTTTACTGTGGATTCTCAGGTTTTGCTATAGGCTCATTAAGCAAGCTAGCAAAGTTACAGTGAATATAATCTTCTAAATCTGGAAAGCTTCACTTAATACTTACACAACCTTGTGTTCTGAATTTAAAGTGATGCTTTTCTTTCCCGCACAACACAGCTCTGTTACAATACGCTCCTTCTGCACGCAGTCGCTAATACAGCCCTATAAAGGGCAGCGTTCATTAACTGTATCCTGTGCACAAATGATGTGAGTTTCATTGTTTTTAACGATAATACAGAAACCTTTCAATTTATTTCCAAAGTTCAAATAGCAGCAGTGGAGTGAAACAGCTTTGTCTTGAAGAAACATGTGGCGCATTGATATGGAAATGAGCACACCCTGTGCTTGAGTAACTGCCACATTTAAGTGAACTTCTGCATTATGCTCAGCTTGTGTTCAGCCAGCCAAAATTCTAGCAGTGTTTCCTTTTCTGTTAGAAGTAGACTTTGAAATACGGCTATACTTGACATCCTTGCATGAACAGTTGTATAGAATCATACTCTCACCCTTTTCTTGTGAAGCAGCAACATGTAGTTAGTTATTTTTAGATGAATATTATACAATAATGCATTGTTTATGGTAAAATACAGCAGATAATTTGGACTTTTGGCTTTGAAGAAGAAAAAAAATCTCTGTCCTTCAGAAGGACTCTGTTGCTTTCCATTTGTTTAGCCTTTTAGTTTTTTTTTCTAGTTCAACTCTACCTTGTGAATTGCAATTCAAGAGTATGTTGCATACTGACATGTTAATTTAGCATTAACATTTGCAGGCTATTCTAGGGCCAGAGGCTACTGTTTAGTGATTATTATTATTGCTAGCTTGCAGAGCCCAGGAGTGTGCTAGACATTTGCAGACGCAGAGAAAACCATCATTATTTTCTGGATGGATTTGTTACTTTATATTGAACAGGATGAAACAAGCAATGATAACAAATATTTCAGGCAGATGTTGATAAGAGAGAACAAAGGTTATCACATGAAGATCAATCACTTACTCATTTTAGGCCTTGACATAGAATTTTTTATTATCAAAGGGTATTTATTGTGATGGATGATTACATGGAGCAAAGACTCTGTTAGGAGAGATGAGCTGCAGTGGGAATGCCTCAGCTGATCTCAGCTGCAGCAGGTTTCACTGAGTGAGCGCAGTAGGAAACCCCCAAATCACAGAAACCGAGAGGCAAGTCCACTGCACAGTGTGTTCTGCACTGCTTGTCTTGCTGTCATCTGAATATGGTCCCAGTGGCTGGAATGCCCATCCTTTCCTTCTAAACTGCCCACATGTCTTAGTTCCTAGGAAATGTGAGAGTATGGAGGGAAGCAGGGGGTGGGGTGGTCCCAGCGTGCTGGTAGGACACAGCCACGGCTCACACCCTCACCCAAGACTGGGGAAGAGCTCTCAAGTACTATAGCTTAGAGATAGTAATGGGTACCTGAAATTTCGTTTCACCTAGAAACTTGGACACAACCGATCACTAGCATATTGAAGCATTCCCCAAAACTCAATAATTTTAAATGAAGGGGAAAATTAGAATGTTGTATGAGTGAATAATGTCTTTTATGTGCTGAGGAGAAAGGCAATAATTGGGATGCCTTTTGAATGAAAACGTTGCTGTGGCTGGATGTAATGAAAACAGCAAGCATTGCAAGTGTAGGGTGAGATGGCAAAAAAGGTAAGGGTGGTTTTAAGAAAGGTAATCAAATATCAGATGGAGTTTTGCTGTGAGAACTGTCACAGGTATTTCTAAGGAGGTATAGTATGTGATGGAACAAAGTCAATATTAAAATGGTCAGGTTTTAGTAAGAAACCAATATTGCCTTTCATCACTACAGGCATGAATAAACACATCCCCACAAATGCATGCTACCTGTATAATTTAAAAACAAACTTAATTTTTATGGTGTTACTTACAACGGAATAAGTGTTCCTAAGTGGTCTCGTGTTAGTTTGGATACTAATGACATGAAGTTTCAGCATAAAGACCTTGGCCTACTAAGTTCACAGTTGCCACTGAAAATTGTTTTAATCTTTTGATAAAGATACAGAAAAAAAAGAAGAAAAGTAATTAGAGAATTTGAAGTGTGATTTATTAAGTGATATTTTAAAATATATATTTAAAAATAAAACCTGTAACTGTTACATTGATAATACAATAAAAAGTAAAAAGTTTTCATTTCACCAGCATCCCATAATTGCTTTCCTTTGTATATAAAAATATTTTAGAAGGAAGTTCTTCCTCCTGTTAAACTATATTGTAGCTAGTATAAAGACTTTATCAAATGTCTTTTTTTTAGAAAAAGAAAGATATAGTTGAGGTGGATTCAAGTTACTGCTTTTCCAAAGTTTATGCTCCCATATGGCTTTGCTGGGAACAAAACAAGACAAATAGATACAAGAGGGGAGAGAAAAGCTGACATTGCACTTTTTATTATTGATGCTGATTTTTAGTTTGCAGCTTCATGAGTTGGAATGACAGGCACACTGTGCCATCCTAGCATCCAGCCCAAGACCCAGCAAACCTGCACCCACATTTCCGGTCATGGGTTGAAAATGAAATGAGAAGAGGTTCTATCTTGGTTGGCTAAATCAAATTTCTTTCATACTAAAGAGGAAAAGAGAAGTAGGAAAGAGCAAAAATAAACCAGAGCAAGAAAAAGAGAAATAGAAGAAATGTTACATGTAGGACCCAAATTTCATGTTCTGGATGATGTTACAGACTAATCTAAAGAGCAGTGAACAATGATGTGACAAAGGAATCTGGACTTCTCTTACTGTCTACAATGTAGAATATAGGATTTTACATGACAAAGCTCAGTGTATGAGTTCTCCTTTCCTGGTATTAAATAGAGTTTCATTGGTGTGAAATAAATTGTGTGCTGTAATTTAAATGGTAGCAATCTGACTTTTGTGCAAGAGAGATGGTTGAGAGGAAGCATAAATAATACTTTACCATTTTTTTTCCTGACATGTAGATCATACTGCACATTAGATGATGAAGATATTTCTGTCCTTTGATATCCTGTGTTCTCACAACAAATTATTATACATCAAAGAAATGAGCTCTAAGTCAAAATGATAGTAAAAGTGATGAGCTAGAAAATAATGTAAAGAGCTGGTACCTATGAAATTACTGCAAGTGTCTGAAGAAATGGGGCAAAGGAAATTTCTCACAAAGTTGTTCAAATGACTTAAGCTGCTGTCTGAAAAATAAATAATCTGGGATATGACTATTAAAAATGAAATGTGGTTAAAAGCTGAAGTTTTTGAAGCACTGTATCCAATACTGCATTACAAGCCATCTTTCCTTAACCTCCTTCCCTGATTAAAGTTTTAGAAAAATTGTAGTGGGGGCAAGTAGAGGGCAAAAGAATTGCCAATGTCTTAAAGAGTTTTTCTTACCTGAGTCATTAGTCCTTTTCCAGCCACATTAGTAGTGGGTTGAAGTATTTATTGCCCTAAGACTGTTGAGTGGTCTATGTGAAATTAATTGGTTGTTTAATTCTTGTTCCTGTTAGATATTTATATCACAAAAAAAAGTTTG
The DNA here is from genome assembly GCF_036417535.1 of Chlamydotis macqueenii. Classification (NCBI taxonomy): domain Eukaryota; kingdom Metazoa; phylum Chordata; class Aves; order Otidiformes; family Otididae; genus Chlamydotis; species Chlamydotis macqueenii. Next base: position 133,709,051 of record NC_141557.1, read on the forward strand.
CTAGGATCGATACCACCCGACTGATAACCAGAAACTAAGCAGTGGCTGGGGATTTGTTGCAGAGAGAAAATTATAGTTAACATGGGTTGAGTGAGTGATGTAGAGTGGTAGGGAAACTTGTCCTCTTTGCTGACGAGACTCTTGTACAATCTATTTTCACTTCAGTGGTGCGTCTTTCAAGACTGACTTGGGGACAAAGCTTCTTCCGTGTTTAGCTATCTAAATTTATGTTTGAGGTGGTTGTATAGGATTCTTCATAGCCCATACAGAGACAGAAGCATTTTCAGAGGACTTTGGTTTCTATGACATTACCAATTTGGAGATGTTTTGGATCACTTTGCACAGGTTTTCCATTTAGTACTGTTCAGAAATGTTGAACTCCAGGACATCCCCTCCTGCAGAAATGGCTGGGTCTTAGTTATATTCATATGCCCAGAGAGGAAATTAATATAAAAACACTAAGTAAAATGACATGTGGGTTAAACTACTTCTTGATGGCTACAAGATTAAGAACAGAGATGAACAGAAGACAAGATGTTATGTATTCTGGGAAGCTCTTCCTATGAAAAAAAAAAATAAAGGAGGAGAATGTAACTTTTTACTGGATGTTAAATATTCATACTGAAAATGTTAATGATCAAACTTACTGAGGAAAGCAGTGTTTCTCATTGCTCAGAGCACAGATGTTCCATAAATTCCTGCAGTGTCATCTTGTCTTTAATAGCTCTATTTTCTGGGGCCTCAAGTTAGTTACTGTCAAGGTTTAACCCAGCTGAGCAATCGAGTACCATGCAGCTGCTCACTCACCCTCCCCATCCTCACCAATGGTCGATGTTACAGGCTTAACTTAAATATGTAACTATCACATTGCTCTCAGCAACCACTTATAAGCTGTACATAAATTTTTCAGCTGCAGCTTTTGAGCCCTCTCTTGTGCTTCCTCTTTGGTTGTGGCCTTAAATGTATATATATTTTTAAATTATTATATTACATAAATATAACTTTATTAAATATATATATATTGTAATATATTAAGTATATATATTGTGTCTATATATATTTCCCTAGGGGGAAAATACAGAGCAGAAAGGAAGGGTTACTTTAGGCTATGCTCTTGGTGATATATTTGGATGTTGTAGAAAATTGGAAAACAAATTGTTACCATGTCTTATTAAAGATCCATGTGTCTGGACCAGATGTTTGCTCTACAGCCAGTTCTGCTAATGAGGAAAAGGGTAACTAACCGTAACATGATTGATTTCTGGGTGAAGGTCCATCTTTGCCTCTAACTCTAACAGGTGTGTGTATTTTCTGTATTGCAGACAATATTATATAGCCTGTCCACTGCCAGAATTTATGAAAGAATATATGTTGGCAAAGACCAACAGATCAGGACTCTTTCTTTAGGGGCACCTCCCTCCTTGCCTTATTTATTAAACATATCTAGGCAAGTGGCAAATGAGTTTCTTTGATTATACTTATTTTACTGCTTCTGTTGCCTTGAATTGTGATTGCTTAGATAAATGCACTGGAAGACTGTTCTCACTTTGACTTTCAGAAATCTTTCTTTACGTTTTTCAGTGAGGTACTGTTTTGTAATTTACAACATCAGTCTCATTGTTTGCATCTCTACAGATATCTCAGCAACCTTTTCAGGAGTAATACAGTGTGGGTACCATTTCCTTCTGCTTTCCAACAGTGAAATAATAATGCTCTCAAAAAGCTGTGTGAATTAGAAGACTTGCTTTTTCTGTGCTAGCTCTGTATTGTTATGTACAATTTTAGTCAGTATGGTTAAAGAAAAGGATGAAGCATCCCAGCTTTCTGGGAGGTCTAAAAAACCTGTCTTCTCCCCTCAGGTTTTCCACAAATGTACTTGAGCTTTCCTTTAAATCTCATGTCTGAATTTGTGAATCCCCATAAAGGAAAGAGAGATTCAAGCAATCTCTGAATGTAACTTTTAAAAGTTGGAAATAGGGCTAATGAGATCTCAGTGTGAGTCCCTAAAAGATAATTTAGTGGTAGGCACTGAATAGAGCACGCTGTGTGATTTGCTGATGAATCCTGTGAGATATACTTAGACGCAGGATCAGCCACACCGAGAGCAGCGCAATAATTCAAGCACTTCTCCTGGGTGACAAAATTGCTCTCTTCCTGTAGCTGAGTTAGTGCTGAAAGGAGCAACAAGCTAGCTCATATGTTTTCAATAGGAATTTTTTAATAAAAGGCAATAAATTTAAGGGACCCAGCTGTTGTAGAAAGGTATCATAAAAAAGGGACAGTGTGTATTAAGTTACCCATCATTTATTTTAAAAAAGGGTTTCTAATGAAAGTTTAGCACTAATTGGATCTAATCACACTGGGGAAATTTGTCTATTTTCCTTGACATTTATATCCTATTTGTAGCTATTCTACTGTAACACTTTTCTAGATTTCTGTCTCATCTGCAGTATGTCCACTCTTCTTCAAATGACTTTTTCCCTAAAGACTGGAAACTTCATCTAACATTATGAACTATAAGTTTATATAGGCAAACAGAATTTGCATCTTGACTAACTAGTCCTACTTACAGAGCAATTTTTTCCTTTTTGCAATAAAAAATTGTGTCATTGTATTTGCTGTTAGCAATGTACATTTGCTCTCCTTAATCTCTTTCTCCATATTCTCTTAGTTTAGTGTTACTTTTTCTGTTCAACAGAAAAAGTTTTGAGGTTTTGGAGGGATTTTTTTTTGATCTAGTCTCATTCTAAATTTATCCCCATTTAACTGCATATGCTGTCTGCTTGCTTGGGGCTTTAGTTTAAAACTCTTTTGTATGTGACTGTGTTCTCTGTCATAATTGGCTATGCTTCCAATTAAGTATCATCTGAAAGATTGTCCATTTCTCTTTTTGCCTACTTTCTTTTCTATTTCTTTACTAACCCTTAAAAACTAAAGCAAGCCAAAATTAACCTGGCAGGTTAGCATTCCAAAAAGGAAAGAGGCATTGTTAAATCAATGGATCCATGTTAATTCTGACAAACTGTCTTCTGTTCCTATTTAACTTGCCTCAATATGTTTGAGTCCATTAATTTATTTCTCTTGGAGAATATAAAAAATACATGGTTTAATGCAGAGTAAAGACACTGATACATATAATTTTGCATTTAATGCCATTAAATGCCCTCTACTTTTTTTCCTCCATGCAAACAGAGGATGCTTTCAAGGACAATGACAGGAAAAAACTGGGCTCCAGTCAAATACATGGAAATTAACTGGCTTCCTTTTCAATCATCTTTAAAGATTTTAGATACTTCTGTTCATGTTGTCTGCAGACTGGAAAGACTTGTACCCTCCAAAACTCTCTGCAATAAATGGAGACATCAGTGCTTCTTAATATTGATAAGATAACACCCTGTCAAATATTTGATGGTGCAGGGATGGTGAGATGCTCACTCAGATGACTGACCAAGTTACAGTCTCAAGATTTCAGAGAGAGGCAAAAATATTGCTTTTGTTCATGCTTTCTCTCACCTCAAGTTGCTGAGAAGTCAGGTGAGATGAAGTCGGTTTTTTTTTTGGAGAGAAGCTTTCCTGAAGGCACTTTTACATTTCTACCTTATACTTGGTTCTTGTTTAACTCTTTTGCCTTGATCTAAATAAAATAAGATTGCATACCATTGGTAGAAAATGAATTAATTTCCTTCAGAGCCAATCTTTTCAGGTGCTGCTTCTTTTTTCTAGTAACTCCTTTCTCTTAATGAGTTTTGAGCCATGGTTCTTTGGACTGCAGTCAAGTCTCAACATTTGTGATAGACCAATACGACTTCTTAGAAAATTTGTAATAGAAAGCATTAGGAAAGCTCGTATGGTCTCAGGGACTCCCACTGGTGGTCTGAGGGCTGCAACTGCTGTTTGTAGCACATTTTGCTTTCCCCCTTTTCTGTGCAAGGATCTGTGACTGGCCATTTGAACCTCTGATAAAGGAGGAGGGCACTGACTGTTGTATTGCTTTTACTCCTGACGACGTTTGGTCACGCACACCCACTCAGTCCCTCACTGTCTGTTTTCTGTGCTCAGGAACACCACCCGTGTCTCCATCATTCACTCTGTGCACTGTGCTAATGGCTTTGCACTAGGCATATACAGACATGTGTGTGGGATGAGCTTGGTTTTGATCTAACATTTGTATTTGTACCCATTTCAAGGTCCTTTTATGCTGCTGGAGCAATGTAAACAGGCAGTAGTGGTGTGTGCCCAAGAATTAAGCCCTATTTAAACAGGAAGGTCTCAGTTCTGTTATCCTCGCTCAATTTCATGTAATACCTTGCTGTACAAGTAGGACTACTAGATTCAGTGGATCTGTTTATGGGAAAAAGTGCTGTTGATGTGACAAAGGGCGGCAAAATCAGTCTGCTTGCACTTAAGCCCAATGAGAAATAGGATATTAACTGACTCTCTTATAGAAGAGCTGTCATAAAAGAAATATTTGACACTGGGAAAGAAAGAACAGGTCAGCACGATAACACACCTTGAAGAAGACAGGCGGTGATTATATGTCATTATTTGTCAGTATTTCTCTTCTGTAATATAGAGCGGCGTTGGCAAAGTTCGCTGCGGAGCTTGGGAGTAACTCTAATGGGATGTTGACATACCTGAATGGCTTAAGTAGCGTGAACTGAGTGTGATCTACCTTTATCGGCGGCAGGCAAACAGAAGGCAATTTGGTCAGAATTCCTTCTATTATATTTTCAAGGATGTTCTCTGTAGAAGAAAACGTTGCTTTGAAATGTATTTGTTTTGAAGCTCTGACATCCACAGAGCTCATATTACCTCTGAGGACTCAAGAATAAAGGTTTGAGAGGAACCTCTGTGCATAATAAACACTATACTTATAAACTACCTTTTCCCAGCATGTATAATTCTAAATATTGAATGATGGTAATTACTAAGGGCATTTGAAGAGTGAGACATTGAGAAGTGTTGTCGTATTATATTAGTGATGGGTAATAGCTGCTGACTTTGGAACAGTGACGTGAAAATCAGACCACTTCAGAAGCTCAGTTTGGAAGCTGGAAGAGTCATGCAAGGTGACAGATCAGTACCGATGTAGGAAATGTCTTAGAGGCAGATAACTGCTGTTTTATGCATAGGTAGTCAGAGTCCCAATATTTTTCCTATGCAAATCAATGTCAAAATTCAGGTTAACCTGATTAAGATGATCTCCTTGCAGAGAAGAATTGTCTGTTGCTGTATCACAGAGAAGAGTTCTAATTACATTTTAGATGGAGAAAAGTTATGAATTCCATTATTTACATAATATGTTGAATCTAGTGGCCCTAGGAAAGTTCTTAATATCAGTTATTGTCTTTATAGAACAATTTTTGTTCAGAGAAACAAACGAGGAAGGTGCTTTTCCATGAATTCAGGAAGGCTTTTTGAATTGGTATGCATGGTGTGCGTTTGTGCTGATCCTGCAATGTGCATTTCTCATAGATATATTCCTAACTCACACTTACATTTGATGAGAGTACATTGAACATTCCAGCAGACTGCTCACTCATCTTTGGTAGTTTGCCTAAGACAGTGTGATCTCCATAGCTAATGATGCTTAAGGTTTTTTGTTGCGTCTCATCCCTCATCTACATGAGGTCACCTTTGCCATTTTTGAAGAAAGACTCCTGCAAAAGAAGAGTGTTCAGGAGACATCGGCAGAGACCTGCAATATGTCTCAGGGAAGAAGGAAGATTCCTTCTAATCTGTGCTATAAGTAATAAAATGTGGCCAGGCAAATCATTCTTCTTCTCTGGAAAAGTTCAAATAAACCATAAGGGAGATATTATGAACTTATCCAGCATGTAAAAAACCTCATGTTCTCATTCATACACAAGGTGACAATAAAGAATTTATTTTGTGTCGTGCGTATTTATCATTTTTGGATGTCAGAAGTATTGCTTTCTGTCATCACTTAAAAGGATTTTCTGGTGAACTCCTCACATCTTCCAAGGAAGATGTATATTATACTAGGAAAAAGTTCTTTTACTATCATAATATAAGCTGTATTTTAGAATGGAATTAACTGTATTCACAAAGGACTGCTTTTAACATCTGGATATCTAGATTAGGAGTGTTGCCATTGTAAAGAATTTCTGTATGGGAAAATTTTATAAATATGGAATTGCTTTGGACTATGTAGTGGCTTACTGAATGTAATAAAGTATATCAGTCTCAAGATTTTCATAAGCTGTGCCTGGTTAGGAAGAAGTGTATGTTGCAGTGAGACTGGTTTAGTAGGATGTTTTGCTCAAATACAGGAACATTCAATACTCTTGGCAAATAACATAGTTTCAAAGTTACTTCCCCTGATTTCTCTCTGTTTATTACCTCATCCCCCCTTTCCAAACAGTGAGGCTCCTGTTTCTAGAATACATCTAGTGTCATCACCAGCATTAGTCCTTAGCTGCTAAATCCAAACATCAATGTGAATTTTTGGCCATTGAAAATTATAGAAGTGCTTTTCTGTATGTGCTCTTTCAAAGCAGTTTCTTTGCTCCATTGTTCCAGTGCTACTTTTGAACAAACTGATTTTCTTTAAGTAATCTGGCAGAAAAGTACATGTGCTGCTATTTAGGTTATTGCTCACACGATTTTAGGATTAAAATTTGTATTGTTGTGCTGTGGTGTGTTACTGAGTATTTGCAGTGATACGCATCCTTTTAGTGTGAGAAGCAATTTTTTTTTTTTTTTTAAGAATATAAAAGGAAGGAGAAGCAGAAAAATGCACAAATTGGAATACATTAATTCCTATTGTTATATCTTTGATTTAGCCCATTCTCTAAGTAATAAGGCTCATGCTGATTGTAAGTACAGAAGATCTGTGTAATTTTCAGTGCTTAAAGTTAGATTTTATTTTGTCTCTTTTGACAGTTCTGCCCCCTATTTCTTCTTAGGTATTGCTTTACATTTCAATCAAAGCATAATATAAGTGTGCCTAAAATTCAGAAATAAAATAAAACATAATATGCACCGAGTTTGAATCCATTATGTGATGGTAGGTATTGCTTATGACAAGAGTGATTGTATTATTACCTGCCCTGGACTACTTTTTGTATAATTCCTGTAATCATTTTTATAAACTTTCCCTTTCTAAGTATTCTTCTAAAAAGGGATTTTAGAGATGAAATAGTGGGGAGAATGTTTTCTTTTCAAAGCAAGTACTCTGGTTTCACTCCTAGGAATTGCTACTTTATTTATCTTCCTCTCTTGATAACTCTGGGAAAGAGAGGTTAAATTGCAGTAAATCTCAGTGCATACTACAAATTATATATTTAGTTATGCTGGTTCCCTGATAGATAAGTAAGAACTTTAACATTCCTGGGTCTGCAACTTAAATTTATTCTTTGTTGTGGATTTTTTTTTTCCTAAGTAAATGCAATGGAAGTACAATGAAGCTTCCTTTCTGGAAGCAGAATGGTGATTTTTTTCTGCCATTCGAAAAACTTCAAAACAGTAGGAAACTCTTTAATTTGGTGCATTTGCATGTACTTGGAAAAAGTCTACTTTTAAATAGGACAGCACTGTATCATTTTAAAGCACTGAAGAGTAAGTAATGTAAAACCAACCAAGAGGATAATCTCTGACATTTACAAACATTTATAATGGCATTAGTTCCAAGTAAGTTAGCTGAGGCAATTTGAACCTGTAGACCTGAACAAATAAATAAGCATGGCTTGCCATCAGGTATTGCAGAAATGTACCAGGGTTGCTGTGGAGCTTTGTGCATCCAAATAACCAGGGAGATCTACCTGATTTCTCTGGGGCTTCCTTTAGTCAAGACATCATCTTATTTACTAGGAAGTATTCCACAAACAAGTAAAAATGCTGTGTTGCAGAAATTTCTGGGCTTTCTGCAATTTCTGCTGCAATGTTTTAGAGCTGGTCTGAAAATAATGGGCTTACAAAAGACTCGGTGACAGGGCTTAAAGGTGAAATGAGTTTTGAAGAAATGTCCCCGATTGTTAGATCTGGCAATAGTTTCCCTTGCTTACCTGTGAAACAAACCCATTCTTGACGCAGCTGCATGTAGCAGTTAGACTGTGTTGCCAGCACGGGTCTGAGAATCGTAGAACCATAGAATCATTACGGTTGGAAAAGACCTTTAAGATCATCAAGTCCAACCATCAACGCAAGACCATCATGCCTGAGCTTGCACTTGATCCCAAAGTGGCTTGTCCAAATTCTCTGAACCCAAGCCAGTGCCATGGCAGCTTTCTGCAAGCACTGAAGGGTGCAGGAGGATAACAACTGAGCCTATGCAAATTTTTTTCATGAGCAAAGTGTGTGCTTAGTATCGAGAAGGAGAGCTAAGCATAGGTGTGCCCGCTCTTGCTTCGCCTCCGTCTTCTGCCATAAGTGCCACAATGACTTGCAGTCATGTAATATGGCCATAGGTGGATCAGAAAGACTGATGTGGTCAGCACGCCCTTAGCAGGGTGGGCACGGCTGCAGGGCTTCACTGTGCTGCCTCCCTACCAGTATGTGTTGCTATACGAGGGACAGGAGCTCTGATAGTTGTCTCTGGACTGAAAAGATAATTCAGTTCCCCACTTATTCAATTGCAACCTATCTTTAGGGGAAATCTTATTTATTAAAGATATCATCCACATTATTGCTCAGGGAAAACTGTGAAGAAGAGGAAGAAGAGGTGCCTGAGTCAGCAGTCTGAGGGCCAAAGGAGTTTGGAGATTATTAATCAGACATCCCAGCAATTTCTGCTCAGAGACTCAAGCAAGAGTGTGCAGAGTGGGGCTGACCAGTGGCAGGGACACTTGGTAGGACAATATTAATCAGCATCCCAAATCCCAGCCTTAGCAGTGCTCAGGTAAAGCTCTAGCCCTCCAATCTAGCTCCAACAACTTCAAATATTTGCCCTGAGAAGCATTTAAGACAATTAACCTGATGTGATGCTCAAAACTAAAAGCTTGATTTAAAAGTAGGGTATTTACAGAAGCACAACTGAATGTTAAATTTGGCTTGTGAAGCTTTTATTTCTGGTACTACTGTTTAAGATGGAAACAACCCAGCTTGACTTCCAGTTCCCCAGAGTGATTTTGTAGGCCTGAGATTTAGAAGAAAAAGCTCTGTTACTGGTATATTGCGATATTTAACCTGCAAATCCATAAAAGAAGACAAAAATGCAATTCACACAATGCTTTGATTGCATTATTTTTTGGAGGAAAACTGCATTTAAAAACTGAAAACAATGCTAAATGACAATTGTAAGATGCATGCTTTAATGCTGATTTCCTGCTACCATCTGTTCAGTAACAAAAAGGCAGTGTCTTAGTTTCTGGGTCAGAAACAAGGCTCTGGTAGTGACTTTGTACTTCTTGGAGGATGTCATGTGCTTTAAACCAATTCACTCCTGTGGTGCTGTGCAGTGGGAGGTCATCTGAAAAGTTTAAGATAACCCAGGACAATTTAAATCACACAGTTTTAGCAAGGGTCTGTTAGTTTCAAGCACTAGCACAATTTGGCCAAGGACTATGTGTAGATTGATTCTTCAAAGTTGAGTGCACATCTAAGTAAGATCTGCAGGCTTGTTGCAAATGGTTTTATATTTATTCTTTTTTGAGTCTTCCTTTATAAAAAGTTCCTAACTGGGTGACACTTTTTAGTTTATACAAAACTTCTGTAAGGGTGAAACTTAGAGTACAGGATGATAATCCTGTCTGTAACTGCAACTAAACATGGAATATAAATCTGTTGTCCCATTCTCTGGGAATTCTTCTGAGTTAACAACATATTATATTTTCAAAATTGTTAAGACTGAGTTTTTATAAATACCTGAAATAGTTATTGACCACTAGAAAAAATGGAGAGGGCAAATTATTGCATTGTCATGGTGTGTGATCTAATGCTTTTGTACATTTGTTTTGTGGGAGCTGAAAGACTTGCTTTTTATTACCAACTTTCTGAAATTACTCTTCTGCCCTATTTTTTTTTGTCCTATTTTCATTCCTTTTCCAAATGAAGTTCATAGATTGTTCATGAAAAGTAGCTATCAGCTGGTAAACATTTTCATCTGCTAGAATACTGTGTTAGCAGGTTTAGTTAGGGTTGTTTAGAATAAACCAATATTTACAAGTATCATCACATTGAGTATTCCAAATAAGTCTGGAAATGTCTTGGAATTGGCAAAAGAAAACCCACTAAGCATTCAGTGAGGATCTAATCTTGCTACTGTGAGTGTCTTCCTCTCTCCATTGGCAGCATAGGGAATGCAGCACATCCAGCATGTGCTGGAGTTCAGTTAAACTGGAACCCTTCAACTGGGAATACAGGAAACCCGTAGGACACACAGGGTGGTCGTAGCCAGCAGTCTGCTGTTGGCGTTACCATCCACCTTCTACACAAGAGTCAGGGAACACCCTGGGGGAAAACTGATGTTACAGGAGCCACATGTGCTTTGCCTGGCTGGATTGCCAGGTAAGCACAAACGTGATTCCCAGTGAAGGGACTTCACTCACCCCTGTTCCCTTCTGTGGGATGAGTGGGCATCTAGGACATCCCGCTGCCTGGCAGCAGGGCTCACCTGCCCTGGGACAGTGCCCTACAGGCTGGCCCACCACCCCGATGCAGGGCAGCGTGCTGGTCTTCTGTCCCATACTGATGGCAGCAAATTGCTTTTAACTTTTTCGGGGACTGAAGCGTAATCCTCATGCTTGTCTGCCTTGTCCTGTCTCACCCTGGATTTTCACTTTCAAGTTCAATGGTGGTTTCCCACTGTATTTAGCAGCCTGCAATGTTGATAGCTGTGCTTAGTCACTTAATCATAGATAATGCTAGGAAGTAACTGCTTGAATTGCTGTCTTGGACATTCAGTGAGTTTTCTGGAGCTTTCTGAATACTTTTGTCCTCCTTCTTCTCCTGTTAACCTGGGAATACTAATGATTGAAATCCCCTCTTTATTCAGAGAAGCATGGGCAGTGGCCCAGCAAGGCTGCACATGTCACAAGCACTTGTAATTTTACCTTGCCTGTAATGGAAGCTGAGGGCAGAATCCAAATGGAGAGATTAGAGTTAATCCTTGGAAGTAAAATGAAGTTCACAAATTGTTTATTTGACAACTTAGTTTATTTGTCTAGCTGCTGCCTTCTATACAGTCCACCTATCCCTTCTCGATAAAGAGATCATTTATCCTACAGAAACATGGCTCAATTTTTTTTTTCTGTGCTGGTGCACACAACTAATGCATGTCATTAATGCAATCCAGAGGGAGCAGTTTGGAAGATGAGAGGATAATTTACTCACCGTGTGCATTCAGTCCTCAGCCTCCTTGCTGAGATTCTCCTGCTGGTTTGAATTCTGTTTTCTGAAATAAATCTGCCCTACCTGTAATAACCAGAAACATAGTGAGCTTACTAGTTTAATTCAAGGATAGGATGGCACGAATTCTGTTTGCAGTCTCTGGAATTCGGAAAGCTTAATTCTGTGTTAATCTGCAGACCCACGCCTAGTTCTGGCATTGCTGCCCCTGTACGAGTTGAGAGCTCCGTTAGCAAATTCTGTGAGACAGAATACGAAAAATATGAATAAATATTCATATTGATCATTCATATTGATTACACTGGAAATAGGTCTGGTTGGACTCTGCATGAGAAAGAAAATTCTGACAGGAGGAGCAAATGCTGATTTCCAGATGTGCTGTGCGGCAGGGGTGTTGCACAGGGCTGTGGGTACCAAAGTGTGGGTACCTTAGCCAGAGCCTGCTCCTTGCAGCTCTGTAACCCCCTGGGGCCTCTGAGGCAGCATTTGCTGGAGCCTCTGCACCAGCACTTCTCCATTATTGTTTTCTTGCTGTTGTTCTTGCATCATTTGCTTGGACTTGCACCCCCTGAATCCTGACATCGTTACGGTGGGCTTTCGTGGAAGTAGCTACCACTGGTTTGAGAATCACCCCTCTCTCCCCACTTTCTTTCCCTCTTGTTTTGTAGATTTTATTTTATATTAGAGAAACCAAACATTTGGCACAACAAAATAGATAATAGTCATTCAAATGCTCAATAAACATTGTCCAATAATATACATGGACAAAAGCTTAACCATCAATGTACAGCATTTGCATCTGATTAGTATATGCTGGTCAGTGCTGACAGCATCATAAGCAGGACCAACCCATAGGGCATTTGAGTGGGTCTCAGTGAAACGTTTAGGATGAGGGGAAAAGTCCTACTCCTTCATCATCCTCACCTGCCTTCATCACCACTGGTGACACTGTCCAGAGGATGACACTCACCTGGGACCCCATGGCTGCCCTTACTGGCTGGCCTCTGGGGAGTTTTTCCTCGTCTTCTCTGCATTTTCCTCTCTCCTGTCCTCTTTTCTCTGTCCTTCTCCTCTACTTTTTTTTTCGTTTTCCCCCCCAAATTACTTTGTCTGTTAGAGTCAATGTGCGTCATCAACAATGGATCCTGCTAATAAATCTTTATGCATGTTACCCTGCCTCAGCATCCTTTGTGCAGCAGGGGAATGGATGATCAAGGTTCAAGTAGAAAGCTGTAAGAGAAAGTGAAAGGTTGTGATCCAGATACGTAAAAGCTGAAGAGGAAAGAAGGACTGAGCAGCAGGACCTTAGGCCAGATGTAGCACTGGTATGGATATGCTGGTGTGGTTGTGCTGATCTCTGCTATGAAAGTGCTCTTACTGAGAGTACAGTTTGTAACAGCAATATTATGGTGTGCTTTCAGCTTTCTCTGTGAAAGTGCGGTTTTTCTGGAATAAATGCATCTGTGCAAGCTTTTCACTGGCACTGACATGTCAGTCACAAGGCCTCTTATCATGTGACTGTGCCAGCAGACGTTTGTAGGACACCAGAGTGTCTTTGTGCATGTTGAAGAAAGCGGGATGCACGCAGAAGCACAGGCTTACGTCCCCAGCTGGGGTCAGCATGTTTCCTCTGACAAAATGGGGCATAGAACATGTCAGACTTCTTTTACACCCATAAATGACTCTCTTCTTCCTGCAGTTTGCTTATTAAATGTCTGTTAAGTTGTTTCTTCTCCTTTCAGGTACAGAGGGTGCTGGACACTACGTAATCCCCCGTGCAGAGAGGCGAGCATCCCAAGCAGTGAGCAGTCCTGAGGGTGTGTTAGCCCAAAGGCTGGCTTGTGTGCGCGTGCTGCAGGGCTGAGGTCCCTGGCATGGAGTGGGCTGAGCACCACATCACACTGATGGTCCCTGCCTCTGCCTGTCACTCCCAGCAGAGCTTCCAGCACCTGTCAGAAGCCTGTCTGCAGATCCCTAGGGCCAGGAGACTCTGCAAAGTGACCTATTTCACGTTTCCTACTCCTTTTGCTTACAAAAGCGGGTTTATCTCTGTCCTTATTTTGTTTCGATTCTGTTGTGTATATACGTATTGAATATTTCATGGAAAAATATAACTAGCTGACTTGTCACAAAGAGATACAATATCAAATATAGTGTTATTTTTTTTCCTATTCATAAGTAATTGATAGAAAACAGCAGGTGTTATATTTTGTCTTGGAGCAGATAACATTCAAGGAAGAAGAAAAGGAAACCTCCTTTTTCCCATGGGTAAGAGACTGATAAATTATTCCATGATAGATAAGGATAGAACTCACACAGGTAACAAAGCTTTAGTAAAAAAGCACATAATAGTAAAAGTGGTAGTAATAATAAAAGATGATTGTATGCTTACAGTGCTAAAAACTTGTTTGGATGCAGAGCTCCAATGCTTTCCATGTTATTGAATCTGGAATAAAAGCTTTCTATTGCTCTTAAATTTAAAAAAAACCCACAACAAAAACAATCCTCTGTACAAATGTAGTGGATTTGAGGCTTTGACTGACAATAGGGAACCGAAAACTCTTTTATTTTTATTTTCTTTTCTACGTTTGTGTGTGGTACAAAATTGAAATTCTGATATAAGAAGAATTTGTAACTCCAGTTGTCTTTGCATCTGTTAAATAGAGAGAATAAATATGTCAAACACTTCTAAAACCCAAGAAAATTCTCCTGGGAGGAAGCTGAAATAAAAGAAAAGGCGTGTAATGGTACTTTACTCGTTCCTGCCCCCAGCTCTCCCATTCATTTCCTTTTTGTTTTTCTTGGCTTGTTCTTCATCACAAGGAATATTCATTCCTTCAGCACGGTTCTCCCATTGCTCCCAAGCCCAATGGGTTGTCAAGATTCAGTCAAGATCCCTGGTCTATTACACAACATCTCTAAGTGCACTCTCAGAGCACTTAGCTTGGGAACAAATTCAGAGCTTCCACCCCATTTGTTAGGTCACACTGAACTCTCCTTCTTCTGGTGCTCCTCAGTCTGTTTTTAGTGACCTGCTGGGTGGTTTGGCCGAGCTCTGCTCTGCGGGAGGCTGTATACGAGGTGCAGTGTCAGCCACGCTGTCTGCTGTCCCGTGCCCGCAACCTGCAGTGCTGCTGCGGCTGCTCTGATGGGCAATGGTACGAGAAATCATTGTGGACAAGTTCACCAGTGAAATCCACACCTAGGCCCTGCCCAAGACAGAATTTTCTGGTGGTCTGGGTGTTGCCTAGAGTCTGTCATTGGAATAATTCTGTCAAGAACAAGGCAAAACCAATCACTGATTATTATGGGCTAGACCATGGGCTCTATGCACAGATTTAAACAGTCTTGTCTTGTTCACTCCATCCAGTTCTTCAATATGAAAAAAAGAGAAGAAAAGATTAAAAGTTGGTTTTAATGAAATATAAGAGAATTAACTCACAAAATGTGTCCACATTCTTAGATTTCATGCAGTCTTTTACTGATTACATCTTTTATTGATATCCGTCTGAGTTGGTGATGAATCGCTTCTATGTATTCTTCACTCCTCCAGTGTAATTGCGCCTTGCCTATCTGAGGTATATTTAGATAACTGGCTGACTGTGGTGCTGTGCAATTGATTTTAAATTGATGCTGAATAGGGGAATAGTTGCTTGTGGTACAAAATAATAAATGGAAGCAGCTCTGAGGTCTGTCCAAGAGCAGTTTAGAGGTCAGGGTTAAATCAGACCTTGTGAAACTGGACACAAATCTGCGCAAGTTGATGGAATAACTTATGCCAGGGCTGAGTGTGGCATTCTTTGCACAGAATACCATTTGAACTGAACTTTTCTTGTCAGTCTTGGCCTGCTGTAGGGAAAACTTAAGATATTCTGAAATTGTCTAGAAGATAATGAGAGCAAAAATGGAGACCTGCTATCTTGGAACAGAAACCGTTCAGGTATTTAGGGCACTAAAAGTACATTATGGTAAGTAAAGATCTGAATCTCTGCTTTCTCTGGCTTGAAACAACGGCTTAAACATAGTTGTCCCCCTTTTCAGAGGCCAACATATGTAATTTTCCATTTGGCTCTCGTGTTAGGTCATTCTTCACCCATCCTCTGAAATGGCAAACACATCTAAGATGTGTTTCCAGAGCAGAAGTTGCAAATGCCTCATTCTGGAAATGTTTGCATGAAACGAACTTTTGTCAGAAATTAAGCTAAGTTTAACATTTTTTCACCTAGCTCCTTAGTACATCCATTAACCTGAGAATGTGGCCTGGCCTGATCTTCAGCCAGCTCTCTGATCTGTGTCTTCAAATCGACTGAATTTTGTGTTAGGCATCTAATGACTCTTTGGAGGTGAAAAAGAGTTACAACTTGTGATTTTAAAAGTTTAAAAATGTTAATATAGTTGCCAACATAAATGTTTAGACTTACTGATATGGTAAGTGGGAGCTCATTGTAGCTTTCCTAGTTATGTAAAAAACCTTTCTGTTGATTTTACCCTGGGAAAATGGTGCCTCTGCTAACATCTGTATGTCAAAGACCAGGAGGGGCTTATTTTGAGCTTAGCTTATTAGCAAAAAACTCAGGATCTACTCTCTTTCTTGGGTTGATGCTTTGTAAATAGGCTCAGAGCTGAATCAGAGATTTTGTATCATGTTGTCATTCATTAAGTACTGAAGTAAAAGAAAGGGCTGAAGGTCTGACTTGCTTGGCAGGCGGTGAGGAAGAAATCCTAAGCTTGCATCTCTGCCATTCTGTTTAAAAATGTTGAATGCATCTGATGAAAAAGAACATTATTCCTGCCCATTTTAATTCTTTCCAAAACTTTACAGACTGACTTTCCACAAAAAATGTGAAGATTTCTCTGCTTCTCTGGACATGTTCTGGAAGATGCCTGATGTTCCCGGCTACCTTTGAACTAATTGAGCTGCAGCTCAGATAACAGGGCTCTCAGTTTTTCCAGTTGTATTAATTTAAACTTAAGAGAAATAAAAATAACTGAGCCAGAATTATATTTTCTATGTCAAAATTTGACATTAGGAAAGTGTCCTTTTGCTGAAGGCAGAGGTATATTTTACAGATGCAAAGGAATTTTTGCTGAAACCAGTCCTGTCGATTTTTCTTGAAGTGAAAGGATGGAGTCAAGTTCTGAAGCAATTTACTTTAAAATCAAAAACTTCCTAACAAATTGCAAGGAATAAAAAATAGAAGCATGTCTGTGGACTAAATTGTATACTTGGAAGGGATTGTCAGTTATTTCCCTTGATATGGTTTTCTGTTCACTTGGGATACTATATAGATAAGAATGGTTCAGATTCTTGACACGATTCTTGACACGATGGTAGTACAGATGTTTAATGTCATACTTCAGAATTTTTTGGATAGTAATATTTTTGGTAATATTTTTCAAATCCTAATGATTACTTTTAATTCTTACTGTCTTCCTCTGTTGAATGATTTTGTAGTAGTTTTTTTTCCATATGATCAGTGGACTGAACATTATAAAATGGGGATTCTGTAGTAAAATATTTACATTGCCTTCCCCTTTTTTTTTTTCAGTGAGGGAGGCATGCTTTCTTGTGTTTAGACTATTGCATAGCTTTCACCTAACTGTCCTCTCTTCTATCCAGTTATGTACTAAATAATCTATGTCATTTTGGATTGGTATTCTAATAGGAAAAAAACATTTTGGGGTTAAAGCACTAAACTGATTAACAGCAGGACTAGTGTTAGTGCCCAGCTCTGACACAGATTTCTTGACTTGTCCTTGGTAAGTTGCTTTATCTCTCTGAGCCTCCTTCCCTGTCTGTTAAAGGATGAAGAGGTGTTGAAGTTTCTCCCATTCTTCTAGAAGAAGCTTATCCTAGAGAGTCTTTCAACATGATTTAGATGCCACTGTATCGGTAGTTTAAGCACATGTTTACAGCTTTGCTTAAATCAGCATAGATTTATGCCATTAAATCATTTCCAGAACCAGGATAATGGACTGAAAGCTGTCAAGGTACTGTACTCAGCACTGGTGAGGCCGCACCTCAAATACTGTGTGCAGTTTTGGGCCCCTCAGTACAAGAAGGACATTGAGTTGCTGGAGCAACTCAAGCAACATGGAGTTGCTGCCTTCCAGAGAAGGGTAACAAAGCTGGTGAGGGGTCTGGAGAACAAGTCTTATGAGGAGCAGCTGAGGAAACTGGGATTGTTTAGTCTAGAGAAGAGGAGGCTGAGGGGAGACCTCATTGCTCTCTACAACTACCTGAAAGGAGGTTGTATGGAGGCAGGTGTTGGTCTCTTCTCCCAGGTAACTAGTGATAGGATGAGAGGAAATGACCTCAAGTTGCGTCAGGGGAGGTTTAGATTGGATATTAGGGAACACTGCTTTACTGAAAGAGTGATCAGTCACTGGAACAGGCTGCCCAAGGAAGTGATGGAATCACCATCCCTGGAGGTGTTCAAAGAACCTGTAGATGTGGCACTTTGGGACATGGTTTAATAGGCATGGTGGTGTTAGGCTGACAGTTAGACTTGATGATCTTGGAGGTGTCTTCCAACCTGAAGATTCTATGATTCTAAGGTAAGAGGCACTCTTGAGAATGTGCCTATGTTTGTACGTTATGGAGAGGCACCTGCCAGGAAGGAGAGCTTGGAAGGCTTTAGGGGTACACATGATGGCAAAGGGTGTCCCTATTTGAACTGCTGTTTCCTTGCACACTGGACCTGCATCGCTTCTGCTGCCACAGCATGTCTGGAGGATGGCCTGAGGCTGCCATTTCTCACACTGAAGGATTCATTTTTGGTCTATTTTTTTTTTTTAATTTCAGCACGGTTGTACCAAGGCTGCACGTGAAACTGCTCTGTGACTGTATTAAAATGAGACTTACTTTGTCTCATTGTCCTACAATGGAGCAGTCAGCAGCTGCTGTCAGGCTGGCTGAGAAACTGGGACAGTGTGTTCTTGGTTGGTTGTGTCTGGCTAAGCTACTGGTAAGCCAAACAGCCCAGTTAAGAGTCAGCGCTGAGCTGATCTCTTTGCCAGTCAGTGCTGACCATGAATGCTGTGAGAAGTGCTGTCATTTAAAATTATCACTATGGTAGAAAAAGCTGTGCTGAAAAGAGATTTTTACTGTGTTTTGCCCTGAAATGTAAATAACTATATTTTGATTCTGTATTTGTTTATGAGTATGATTACTTCCTTATTGCAAAACCTGGTGTAAATAACAACCCTAGATGCAGTCCCGGCAAGCACCATTGGCATTACTGGCAATCAGTGTGAAATGAGAATACTTGGTCTATTGCAGAATTGGGCTGTTTATGATTGGAGTTTGTGGAAAGGAGGCTAGACTGTAATTTTACAAATTAATCCAATACTTTTAATTTAAAACTTTTTTTTTTTCCCCTGAGGGGAAGATTATCTATTTGGCTTAACATTCAGTGGCATTTACACTAGGTCTGAGTGGCTCACATAATTTCATTTTTAAGTCTCAGACTCATTTTGCATTTTAAATCCCCTTTCTCCCCCCAGTACTCAGAAGGGAGCTGGAGATTGTTTTAGCTGTCTCATCACCTATGAGCAGTTGCATTATGTTTAGTTTTAATCAAGTTGTGTATAAACAAAATGCTTGCTCTTAGGCATTTCTCCTGAATCTTGAGGGGCTAGCGTTCATATAATTTTACAAGAAATACATTGATAAACTGAATGAAATGATAAACATTTATTTTTCCTTAATGCATGGTTGGTAGAAGCCATAAGAGGATAGTAAGGATTAGAATTATCCGAACAGCAAAAGAATTAAAAAGGAAAATCTGCTAATATATTAGTTATACAGGGAAGAGACTAACAAACTGTCTATGCGTTCTGAAAAAATCTTATTAGTATTTGTATTTTGAAAAATCTGAGTTCTAGTTGGTACAGCTGAGTGTTTACTTCAGGGACTGTGTATATTGAATCTGATTTGGATCAACTCTATGTGCAGCTAGGCATCCTTCTGGAAGACAATGCACAAGCCTACTTTATCTATTTTATTTGGAATCACTCCCTTACCCCACCCCAAACTGGTTAGAAAGGTACTGAGGCTTCCCTTTATTTCTTTTAGGTTGCATCATTTTTCACCTGTATTCACTAGTGTTTCTTTTCCAGTGTAAACTGTGTGTGATTGATCCTCTCATGTTACTAAAAATGAAAGCATGATGTAACTAACTTAAATTGCACTTCCATTTGTAGATCAAGCTGTTCTCTCCTTATGTCCCATGAGACCAAGATGTGGCATCAACTGTGAAGCCAATTTCCATCAGACATTTAAAACAAGGCAGAGAGAATAATGTGTGCATATTCATAAATTTAAAAAAAGAGCTCTTCTCAGAGCTGGAATTAATTTCTTCATGTTTTTTTCCCCAGTCTCATGTACCATGTAGAAAGTGTTTTATTCTAGGTGAATGGGTATGCGAAAGGGTATGTTGTCCCTTTAGACAACTTGATTCAGATTTGAATGCAGATGAAAGCATGCCTGACATTTATTTCCAAGACTGTACTGGGAGACAGGGCGACAAGGCAATTCTGTTCAGCAGCTGAGTTTTGTGTTTATGCTGAGAGGCAGCAACATGCTAATGTACCACAGAATCCTTTCTTACAGGTCCTAAATAAACTGCACTGGGATTTCACTGACATAATGTATCAGGCTTCAGCAAGGTAAATTTTGTTAAGGAATTATGCATATTCAGTAATGGATGTCAGTGAGTGGACTAGTATATTTATTATGGCAGTGAAAATAATAAAATATTTTAGCACATGTCGTGGAGTTACTGTGCTCAGAAGCCCATAGAACAACAGCGGTTCTTTTTCATATCATACCAAATCATCTTCAAAATACAAAATTCAAAGTTAGTTAGTTTTATTGCACAAATATAACTTCAATGAACCATCAGAAGCCCACATCTACCTCTAGCAAATTTTGTTATTGTTCCTGGTGGATGAAGGATCAAATCTTTCTAGTATGGATTCTCTCCTGTTGTTGGGAAAGGGAAAAAAGGAGGATTGCTCAGCTGCCATTACTGGTGATGACACAATATGAAGGTTAAAGCTAAGATGAGAGTTTTACCAGTTTGCAATAGCTTCTGTGCCAGCTGGAGACTGCCAGAAAGCATTGTGCTCCTGTCAGTTCCTATCACCGTTTCTAGAGCTTTTTGGAAAGGTGATGCTGAGGGTCTGTTTCTGCTGCAAGCTCCCTGTGCCTGGGGAATTACCAGAAGGGGAATATAGAGCTCATTTCTGGTTTTTCTGCACACCATGAACAGCACTTAGGAAGTAGAACATTTGGCTTTACTTGCTGTAGTTGTACTAAGCTGCTCCTTGCCCTCAGATACTGCCAAAATATATATATCAAAGTTAAGTTGCACGTCATTCTGATGTCTGCCTGTGAATACTCTGAAAAAGTTATTGCACCATTGACTTTCAGTGTAACGTGTTAGTCAGAAGTCTCCCGAGTGACTCTCTGCTTTTGCTGCTGCTGATTTTATGGTAATAACCTCACTTGGAGATGGCAGATGTACAGAAAGACTGAGTCTCTTTCCCAAAAAATGTACAGGCTAAATCCAACAAAAGAAAGAGATGAAGATGTGTGGGAAAGGCATACTGTATATCTACCAAGCAGACAGGTTGATGATAGACATGTTAGTTCCCACTCTTCGTTGATATTGCTTGAATAAATATGAATTACTTCAAACTTCCCACTCTTCAGACCTCAAAAAACCCAAATGGCAGCTAATTTCAATCTTTTTTTTTTTTTTTCAGTGAGTGTGTACAGTATGAAAACACGTCCCTCCATTCCTGCTTTGGGAGTGGAAATCCTTCTTTGCCCGATGTCCCGCTGAGGCTTTCGCCTGCTTGCGGCTTGTGCCGCTGGCAGCTGCTGTTACTACAAAGTGTTGCTGCGGCAGAAGCGTGAGCTCGGTGTTCATGTTTTGTGTCAGGACTGAAGGCTGGGGTGTAGGTATGCTGCTGGGAGGAAAGGCCTTTGCGGTAGCAGCTCCTCGCTCTGGTCTTGATCCTGCGGGGAGGTCAAGGCCCTTGCTCTCCAGTGCATCTATGAGCAGGTTGTGGACACAAGAAAAGTAGGTTAAAATGCAGCAAAGATGATACATTATTTTCAGCTTCTTTCTTACCTGCTGCTTTAATCTCAGGGGCCCAGGATAAATAAGGTAGTTGCAGACAAATGATATTTTTACAAAGGTAAAGTGTAATCCTCCAGGTGGGAGCAGGCAGGCTCTCGCTGGTGATGGACCAGGCTTTGCTGAAGGCTTCAGCCTGCTCACCACTGAGCAGTATATTCACGGACTGTTGGAGGAGCCCCTAGTTAATTTTACAATTTATACCACTTTTTGAAAGAAATCAAGCAATGCAGAATGGGACAGTCACATTCTGGTGACTCTGTGCCCACGCCTCAGCTGTCCCAGACCCACATGTGGAGCCGTCCCCACGGGCAGCTCTGTCATTGCTGGCGGTCACAAAGGGACTGCCCTGTCAAAAAACCTTCATTGAAACATAAAGTACAAGTGTTTGCATAATACTTGGTTATAACATGGGATTGAAAATTTTAGCATTCAAAATTTTTGAAGGGATAGAAAGAGACACTTGTTTTCCACCTCTACTTCATAAGCTTATCTGAGCACATAAGCGTTGGGAACAGGTTGCCCTTGGATTCACATACGTTCCTCAGTATGGAAATATTTTTTGTTTGTTGTGGTTTGGTAGACTGTCTCCCATAGTTCAGGGCTTGTCCTTGTACAGTTGTCCTCCCTTATCTCTCCTGAGCCTGAACTGTGCTCCAGAAAATAAGTTTTCATGTGGGGAAAATGTGTTTCCAATCCTTTCGTTGCAGAGGCAACTTTTAAAGTACAAACTAGTAAAGTCTGTGTGAGTTTCCAGGCATTCTGGCTGCATCTAAAATGAAGGTATAACCAAGCTGGCTTTGAACCATTTCACTTGCATATAATAAGGACGGTGTGCTGAATTAAAGTAGCTAATTAGCTGTGATGAAAAGCTGATATGCGGAGCTGGGTCAAGGCAAATACCTTGCTTCTGGACTAGCTTGTTCCAAGGAGCCTCCAGGATCTGTCTGTGGCACTGTGCCATGCTGAGCAGGCACACCATCAGCAATGAAAGGTTGTCCAGCTGTAAGCTGCCATTACTGATGTCACTGAGGTGCTGTCTGAGGCTGCATCCTGGCTCCTTTTCAGGCTGTAACCCTGGAGTGCACAAGGCTGCTTCCTTGCTGCGTCTCATTGCTCTGATTTCCACAGAGAGGAAAGCCAGGCAAGCTTCAACAGCATCCCAGCTGGGCAATCAAGATTCTGGAGCATGCTCTGTTTTTTCTTCGTAATTAGGTACAGCCTTGGGCAGTAAGGGTGGGATTCATCTCATTTAACTGAAAGTATTGGAAAGTTAGTTATAAGTTCTAGACTGGCTGTGTAGGTTGCATCAAAAGGAGGGAGGCAGGTACTTCCAGTGGATGCTTTATCTTATCCTGGGATAGATAAGGTGAATCACACTCCAGAGGTGTCTGTCTTTCTCCATTGACTG
This sequence comes from Chlamydotis macqueenii, assembly GCF_036417535.1. NCBI lineage: Eukaryota > Metazoa > Chordata > Aves > Otidiformes > Otididae > Chlamydotis > Chlamydotis macqueenii. The sequence continues at coordinate 133,731,917 of NC_141557.1, forward strand.
TGTAGAAGAAGCCTTGATGATTATGTTGATCTTGATTCCGGTCTTTTAGACAACTTACATTTGGTGACATGCATCTTTTGGTATTTGAAGCTGCATATAAGCCACGCGCTGGAACATTTGATGTTCAGGGAATAGTAAGAGAAGAGGCGTGTTCCTAATCAGAGGATCTGAACTCCCTAGTATAAATAACAGCTTGTTTAAAGTGATGAGAAGGTGACATTTGGGAATAAACCACCTGAGACCATTTAAGAAAAAGATAAACTGAAAAATGCCACAAAGCCTAAGAGTTCAGCCAAATCAGTATATGAATCTAGCTGGACCAATTGCATGAGTACCTAAAATTGCCACCTTATTAGATCAAATTAGCAGGATGTATTTTATGGGTGGTATTCTAGGGAGTATGCTGCTTTATTTTCCTTGGTTTAGCTCCTGATCTAGCCATATATTTGACAAGTGCTTTTCTATTTAATTTCCAATAGATAGCAGCAGATCACACAGAATAATTTTTCTTTTTTCCTTTTTTTTTTCCCCAGTGAATGTATATGTGAATCAAAGAGGACATTAGAACATCTCCTTTTCATTCAGAAGTTCACTTCAGTATAACTCTAATGCATGCAATACATGCTGATTTTGTCACCATGGTTAATTTGTGAGGAGTATTGTCGAAAGGTTGAATTTATCTTGAGACCGAGCCAATTAAAAACACTTTTATTTGCAACACCAAGGAATAAAAGGAAAAGAAGAGGAAAACAGGTCAACTTTTGTAGATTGAAGTTATGTTAAATCCATTAGTTCAAAGAGAGCATTATAAAGTGCATTTTCCTCAGAAGCTTGATTAAAGTAGACTCAAAAAATTATTTTTAGGAGCTAGAAGCATCAGTAACTTGAAATGCCCCTACAGACCATGTCTGGGCTCTTGAACTGAATTGTTCAGAGTTCCTGAGTTTGGTGTACACCCTGGCTGTGAGAGGGGGACAGTTTCAGACTGTTGAATCGGAGTGGGTATGTGATCATGCACCTGCCCGGTACCTCCTGAAGTGACTGTGGGTGTGCGGATGAGGTGAAGCCACAGTGTGCTCTCACAGATGTTTTCAAACATTTTTTGAGTAGATTGAGAGCTGATTTTTGGGAAATGCTGAAAAAGAAATGGTAATATTACCAGAGGACAGGCAGATCTCTAGAGGGCAGGGAAAACAGATTATGAAACAGGAAAGTGAGTATTTTCTTTCTTCTGTCACGCTGTACATCTGTTTCACCTAAAGTTCTAATTACACTTAAGACATTTTGATATGAATAATTTCTTTAGTCTTGCCTTTTGGATAGGCTTGACTGTTAATATTTTTTTTTGTCTTCAGACCGTACATGACTTGTGAGGAGAAAGATACCGTGTATGATGAAGTCCTTTACTTGGCAAATGGTTCCATCAGAATAAAGGATGACAGAATCTGACTGAGTGGAAATGATTGAGGTATTCATGAATTGTGCTAAATTCACAATTGATAGAGTTTAGTACAGGAGTCTGACAAGTGACTGAAATCTAAATTTCTACTACTTGGCCTTTAACTGTCTGAAGGCAAAGGAAACAGCAGCCAAATCTGCAGCATGATCAGGGTTGAGTCTGACCTCAAGTCTGAGATTCACTGTATGAAGATCTGACCTGCCTCCGTGGCCCATCCTTGTTCTAGTTACCAAGCAAATGGGTGAATTATTTGGGCTGGCTTTTTCTGCTGTTTTTCAAAACACTGAATGCATGACTTTGTAGCTTACTGACATGAATCAGACTATATTAAAATGTTAGAAAAATGTGAAATACCTATTTCTTGTACAGCAATCCAACACTGCATTCAGTTGCTACACTATGGTGCCTGTGGCAGCGAAAAGCTCTATGTAGCTCTCCAAGTGTAGGGCAATGTAAATAATGATGCTCCAGTCTGATTCTGGAGCTTCTTCTGTTTATATTAAGAGTACCTCATTTTGTAAATCCATATACAAAAATATCTGTATGTATTAGTTTTCTGACCAGAAATGTGGTTTTTTTTCCCTAATGTATTATCAAAGCTATTTAATGTTTATAGTTTCAGTCACAGAATCATAGAATCGTTTTGGTTGGAAGGGACCTTTGAAGGTCATCTAGTCCAACCCCCTGCAAGGATATTTATGGATACATTCTAGATTTGTAATATTTATACTCTTTGAATAGATTTATAGAATTTTTTAGGTGTCTGCTTTTTTTTTTTTGTTAGAAGGAAAAATGAAAACATTAAGACCTAAAGTGTTCTGACTTTATCTAGGCTTTTAGGTGATTTATTTTCCCAAATGCTCTGAGGTCAGGTTAAATGGGTTAGCTCTGATTTCATCAGCACTTGTAACTTGGTTGGCAAGCTGCCATTAAGCTCAAATTTGACACAGTGGAGTATACAATTCGGTGACAGCAGCACTGCATTTTAAATAAGTTATTGTTATTTCTTTTAAGTAGATTTTATAATAGCAACACAGTAATACATGGATAGCATCAAGACAGCTACATCCAAAAATGTAGACAGGTAAAAATCCAGCCTATCAGTTGCATTCTGCTACTGTTGAGTAAATTGACTAAAAGAAGAAAGTTAATAAGAATAAAGTGAAGCTAGAGAAAAAGTGAAATTAAATTTTACATTAAAATAGTGAATTTGATCTTTAGAACAGCATCTTGCTATCAGTTCAAAATTCAATCCATATGGAACATGAGGCCTTGAGGATTTAGAACATTTTTTAAGTCCTTATCTAGTGATTTATATCACATTTGCATTGTCCTTGCCCCTGAAGATTGCTAAATGCTTCTCTTCTATGACATTCACTGAGCATCTATATTTACATGTGGTATCCACTTGAGATTTTTAGAATTTGTGTACATCCCTCTCTGGATGGAATATAAATCTCTGTTATTAGCAAAGGCAGCTTCCATGTATTTAAATGTCTGGAATCCCTCACAGATAAACTTTTTATGATTATTTTGGCGAGCAGCAGCTGCCACATTTAGTGAGGTGGCCCAGTGATATGGGTAATTCAGTGCTTATTCACAAAAAGGGGAAAAATAAAAATCCTCAGCATCATGGGTAATGAATGTGCCTGACTTCAGTGACTACAAGGGATGGGTGGTGAATCACTTTCCTGTGAGACTGAACATAGCTTTTTTCCCCAATACTTTTCCACATTTTTCATACTGAAGAATACATAAATCTATCTTTTTTTTTTTTTTTTCATGCAGCTTGGCTTTAACAGCAAGTTATGCTGAACAAATCAGTCTCACTTAATGTCTGCTGTTAAAGAGTTTATTATTCTTTTAGATTATGATGAAAGCTATTAATTGTTGTGATTCCAAGTGCACAGTTTTGTCCGTATTCACTTACATAGTTATTTTGCATTGTTTTAAGGAAGTGATTGATTGCAAAAGATGTGCAAAATATTAGGCCCTCAATATTACCTTGGAAATTACAGAGTTTCACCTTCTTATTTCAGAGCTAGAAATGGGACCACATCTCTCCTGGCAACTTCTGAATTCTTTCAAGGTAAACAGTACTAATTTCTTCTGTTGCTGATGGTTTTGCTTTCCACGTCCGGAAGAGACGGTTATGATGAGATGATCTATCCCTCAGCAAAACACAAACTCTTGACTTACACCAGACAATTTTATATCAAAACCATAACTTTATGTTTGAGTTACGACAAATTTTTTAGGGTATGTCATGTCATGCCATAAACACTATCTTGGTCCATGTTCTCGCTCTCTCCCAAACTTGTCCTCTCCCTGTCTTGAGGAGATCCCTTTGTCAATCGCTTTCTCTGTACTTCCAGCACTCTCCAACATATTTCACAGTCATATATGGCTGTGATTAACTCTGCTCTTGGGCGACATGGTTGAACGGACCGAACAATCGTGCTACTTGGCTCTGGGCAGGACAGGGATGTGGACTGTGTCACACATCGAGTGACAGCATTTATAAAACATTTTATTGTATAATAATGTAAAGCTTAGTGTAATTGTTTCAGTCTCACTGTTTGGTCCAGATAGGTGCATAATTGGCTTTATTAATCTTATTTATCTGGGATAGTCTTTTTAGTCTAATAAATCATAATTCCTGATGAGGTCCCACAAGACAGCATAGAGTTTTAAAAGCAAAGAAAAGCAAGTCTTTTTTTTTTCCCTCCCACAACACTCGTATTTTTCAGTGCCAAACGCTGTCAACTTGCCAAAAATAAACACATATAATACATTTATTCATCTGCTTCTCTTGATTATCTCAAAAGACATGTCAGTCTCAAGCTTCTGAGCTGGAGTCTGACCTGCTGATAAGCTGATGTGAAAGTCGTCTGAGTTAAGAAGTAAACAGAAGGTGCTGTCTTGACACATTGTCTCAGTAAAGAGCCAGGGCAGGAACTCACTGGAGCCATTCATGCTACAGCACCTAACTGGGGATGTGATGCTAGCCTTTACTACCAAATTAAATCCCTTCAGCACCAGTCCTAGATGAAACTCATAGGTGAGAGACCACTTGACTTTGAAAGTGTTCCTGGAGGACACAGCTCTCACCAAAATGCAGCCTAATAGCTCTGATTTGGGACTTTAAAAAAGGCCTGTCAACTTAGTAAGAAATTGCTTATAGACAGGGAAATTTTTCTAAAGCAAATTGATATTTATTGATCATTCCTATTACAGAAGGAAAAAGACTTTGTGTAGAGACTTCACAGAAGGCCCTTCAACGTAGAACCAAGTGATGTAGCTGTGTTCCTCTCTGGAATACAAACTGACTTAGTCTTTCTTCTCCTTTACCTAAACCCAGTTTTTCTCCACGGGGTTTAACTTTCAGGATTAGGGCTTAAAGGGAATTTGTGGCTGAGATTTAGTCTGCTTCCAGTTTAAACTTTAGAAATAAATGATGTTATTGTCATTATGTAGTGAACTGATCAGTTCATGAGCTCTTTAACAGTTACTAAAAATATAAATTAAGACCTTGTAGAACTCACTGAAGGGCATTAAAAGACCTGATTTGAAGGAAAGATTGTTTTCTTTATTGTCAAAATTTCAAAACCCAATCTGATATTTGATGGTAGAGCTAAGCGTCTAGAAAATGCCAAAAATTGTTTTTCTCAGTGTTTTTTTTTTTTCCTTTAACTAAGGAAAAGCTTAATATAATGAAGGGTAATATAAATTAACATTGGCCCTGAAACTGGACATCAAGATTATGTTATTTTGGGATTGACCCAAACAGGATCAGAGTATACAGTCCTTGCTTTCTGACCTCCTTCACCTGGAGAAGTCTGCTTTCAGAGTCATATATGAACAACAGCTTCTCAAAGCTTCTTACAACTGAGTATCTGTACTGACACCTTTGAACAAATGAAATTTTAGGTCCAGAAGGCTGGAAGTATATCAAGATTTGATCTTACATTACGAAGATCTTGGCTGATAACCTTCTAGACATTTCAAAGTGCTAGCTGTGATTGTATGAGACAGGAATGTGTTGTAGTGATGCTGAGTCAGCTGCACTCTGGGGAGATTACAGACCTTTTATCACCTGCAAAAAGTTAATCTGGCAGAGCTCAAGGCCATAGGAGTCTTTCTTTTTTTCTTGTCACCCTAGAACAGAGAAAGACCCATTTGGTGCTTGGGCCTTGGCAACACAGCTATCCATTTTAGCTATCCACTTGAAGATGTAGACCAAAGCATTCTTTGTACTAACATTAGCTGTGATGAGATCACTGGACATATTACTGGCAGTTTCATAATTTTTGCAGAATCTATTCTGCTAATTTATATTGTAACCAAATGATCGGTTGAGGGGCTGGAATTTAGAGAGCAGTGCTTTGCTCTTCTCTGTCCTGCTTCTGCTACCCAGGACGTGATTGGTTTCTTTCTGATTCCTTCTTGGCACCCACACGTAGATTATTCCTCTTCCCTTCATGTTGATATATGCTTTTTGTTTCTTCTTGACCTTCAGGAAAACTCTTCTAAGAAGATTGAGCTTAGGGCAAACCGAGCGTGAGGATGTGTCCTGAATGAACAGGAGGTGCTACCCAAGGGAGCAGGGAGGGCAGAGGGGGAAGGGAGCCTAGCAGAAAAATTCAGTATATTTCTTAATTTTCCTTTCACAAAATGTTTTTAAAATTGTCCAGAAGACCAAATACTTTGGACAGGGAGCACTACTGTATTGATTTCCATTTTTAAAAAATTTCTCTTGGGTGACCTCTGAGGGCGGTTTTCTTTAGTTGTGTTTTTGCAACATTTTGTCTTGAAATGATAATTTCTTTACACAATGAACATAATTAATTCATATCATATGATTATTTTTAGCCACATTTGAGCATATAGCCAGACGTGCTTGCAGCAAAATAACATTGGTGCTGGCAGAAAACAGGTAGTTAAGCAGGTAGGCTGTAAATATCTACAGCCATTACTTGAAAGCTATCAATTATTTGTGCTCCCAGGTTTAACTGTTACACTGAATATTTACCCTGCAAACTGAGAAACAGCAGCCAATCTAAGCAAGTAATTTGCTTTTCAGTATTAATTTTGCTTCTTGTGCCAAGCTCTGTAAATGTTTCCTCATACATCATTGTCACAGTGCCATACATTTGAAATGTCATGTTATGCAGAGTCTGGTGTCGTAAGAATAATATTAGCAGCAGGAAGGGACAAAAAAATACCCTGCAGAGAATAAATACTTGTTTTCAGTAGCTTCCTTGCCTGGTGCTGCAGTTCTACAGACAGAGATATCTGAGGATTGTTTGGATATAGAGAAGATGCATCCTTTGAGTATTTTAGTCACTCCTTGAGGAACCTTTTTCCTGTAATGAAAACAAATGGTTGGTGCATTTCAGCTACAGTATTTCTTTCTTTCTCTAGGCTCTTGCATCCAAAGTGAACATTCCAGAAAGGGCAGATAAATGCCATTCTTTAGTAGTTGTTTTCCAAGTATTGTTAGTTCACAAGCCTTTTATGAGAAATTATAGTGCTAAAGCAAAGTAAGAGGCAAACTTTCAGATAACTATGTATTGTATGTAGGAGACAAGGGCTCTATTCTGCTCTCCTGTCCCCCATTTAGCATTAGATTTATACCACACTATCACAGCAACTGAAAATTAAACAGGGATTAGCCTTTCTGGTTATCCACAATTTCTCACACTATTTGTAGAAATAATATAATTTACCACTGGGTTATTATTTTCCTAGCGGAGTAATACTGCTAGAGTTTAGAGAAGTCAAGGCTGTGTAATAACCTATTTATAATAATAAGTGAAGGGTGATCACATTATTATCCTCAAGAGACTTCACAGAAGGAGGTCCATGTTGTGTTGTGTTTTGTCATTCAGACCATGTATTTCTACCCAAAGCAACAGATTATGTGCTGTGTATCCCCGGAACCAAGCAATGCCTATTGCCTCCCCCATCCCTGATCCCTTTTCATGCCTCTTCCTGCTCCGTCAGAGGATTTAACAAGGCAGTACAGAGCTATTTATGTCAGCATCTCCTTTTATGTTTTGAACGTTTCTAGACTGGTGGGTAAGTCGAGAGGACTGAAGTCCAAATTGTGTGTCCTTGGGCTTGATTCATTTGCTCATGCATGAACATCTAGTGCCGTCTGAGCTATCAGAGGGGATCTCTCTAGCATCTTCCAGGAGGGACTGGGTCTCACAGAGGTCTTGTGAAATATATACCAGCTCTGCAGGGATTTGTCAGATACCCTAGAGTGTCTCAAGTGGCACTAAGGTATTTAAATATGCATCACCACATCAGGTCTTAAATATGCAGCTTGCAAATCAGAAATGCGCCTTCCATTTTCTGAATATCCAGTTCTATAGGACAACAATGAAGAGACTGTGATGTTCCTTAAGGGAAAGCAATTGCTTGTCAGGATGTCTAAATACTCCACACCATTGCTCACGTCCAGGAAGCAAACATAGAAAATGTTCGGCATTCCAAACAACTGCCTGTGTAGGAGCAGCAATGTGCTGGATGAGCGCCATTGTTGTGGCACTTCTATAACCTGAGGAGACTGGTAAGTCCCTCCAGGACACAGCGTTTCTTGGTGTCCTTCCAGTACCTCAAGGGGGCCTACAGGAAAGATGGAGAGAGATTTCAGCAGGGCCTGTTGTGACAGGACTAGGGGTAATGGTTTTCAAAATAGAGGAGATAGATTTAGATTAGATATTAGGAAGAAATTTTTTACAATGAAGGTGGTGAAACACTGGCACAGGTTGCCCAGAGAGGTAGTGGATGCCCCATGCCTGGAAACATTCAAAGCCAGGTTGGACGGGGCTCAGAGCAACCTGATCTAGTTGGAGATGTCCCTGCTTCTTGCAGGGGGGTTGGACTAGATGACCCTTGAGGCTCCCTTCCAACCCTAATCGTTCTATGAATTTAAGGTAAGATGAACTGGCCTGCAAATGCTTGTCTGTTTTCATTGTCTTTACAGGCAGATTTAATGACTTGCTTAGACTACACACCTGACTTGCAGATCACTTGAGTCAGTGAAAATTAATTCCTTCTTTCAAAGAAAAAAGAAGGACTAGTTTGAGTCAGAATCTTGACCTAGGCAGAGGTATCAGAATCCAAAACTTGCATGGAAGGTAAAATGTCCAAAGTACATATATTCATACAGACTTCATACATAAATCACTTGCTCATTTTTTGCTAGAGTTACCTGTTTCTTGAATCACCACTTTCAGTGTTCTTTCCTTATTTCTGGACATTAGTTATGACATCTTTTATACAATATAGTAGTTCATATTCAGATAAATTCCTAGTAACTTTCCAATAGCCAGAAGCCCAGTGTCTGAGCTTCTCAAATAGCACAAAATGCTGAATTTCATAATTTAAAGATGTGGCACATCTGTTTTCTATTGTTATGTGAAATTTAAGGTGTCCAGTGCAGAAGACATCCGTGGGCTGCTGTACAGAACTCAGAATGAATCATGATGTGTGGTGGTTCCTATTTTTTGTTCTCTTCACTGGCCCCTAGTGTTTCATTTTGTGAATAAATCATATAAACTTTCTATAAAATCATCTGTTTCAAGCTATATGATTGTATTAAATTGTATATTGTTCTCTGGATGTCCTTGAGAATTTAGAAAAGTACATTACTGTGTTACTCAGATTTGTAAAGAACTTTGAAATATACAGATGTAAAAATACTACACATATTTCACAGTATATATGTCTTGGTTTCATGTATGTTTGCCTATTAAAAAAAATTGTTGAGTATTTCCTGATGTTGATTTTTATTATTTGTCTTGATTCCAGTGTGGTTAGTCTCAGTGTTAAAAATCATGAGCCAATATGGAAGTCATGGAACTAACTTTGGCTTAATGAAATGTGAAAAAGAAATAATGCATCTGTGTTCTTCTGTATTCCAATTATAGTTATGTTATGGTCATAATTTTTAGTGTACTCATGACTAAAGAGATACTGATAAGAAATAAGCAAAAGAAGTCTGTGATATCATTGCATCTCTTGAGCTGAGACTATAAGAACAAGTCCAAATGGCAAGAGTCCAAATAATGCTTCATCTGTTCTTAAAAACCTCTGAACGTGAGGATTTCTTAACTTCCCCAGCTGCTTCAGAACTTAACTCTCCTTATAAACAGACAGATTTTCCCTACACTTTGCATAAATCTTCCTTTTTACCAGTGTTGCCAATTGTTCTTGTATACAGAGGGTACACAGAAAACAATTAATCACTGCCATGTTTATGACAATATTTCATATACTCTCATTATGTCTCTTCTCTGTTTGAACCTAAGCCAGTCCCATTGCTCTATACTCTCTCCTCATATAGTGTGTTTATCAGTCTTGCTGATTTCTGCTGAACTTGATTTCCTAAATTGCCACTTCCATGTCTGATGAACTGCATCCACACCTGTATATCCCAGATTTGCATTTGCCTTTCTTGCATCATCATTGCAGAAGTGGCTCCAGTGCAGTTTATTGTTCCCTGGTCCTCTTTTGCTAGGTTATTATTATTATTATTATTTTTTTTTTGCCATTTGATGTTGATGATGTTGATAGATTTGGGGCAATTCTGATCTTTTGTCAGGAACAGGACTCGACTCTGTGAGATCCTGTACAAGCAGAGCACACCACGGAGGTCTGCCTCCAGACAGACCCTGCCACCTTCTCAAACTTCAACAGTGCTGTGCTCCCTAGGAAAGTGAGATGGTTCCTTGCCGTATAGTGCTCGTGACTTCCTCAGCTTAGCTGAGACTCTGTCTTCTACTGGAAGCTTAACTTCCTCGTTGTTTGAATGAACTGTATTAAACCTTCTGTTTCCAGTAGTTAGCAATAGTTAGCAATAGTTAGCTGAAAGAAGCAAATATCTGGAGAACATGTGCAGATAGTTAATCATCGAATCATAGAATCATAGAATAGTTTGGGTTGGAAAGGACCTTTAAAGGTCATCTAGTCCAGCCCCGCTACGAGGAGCAGGGACATCTTCAACTAGATCAACTACTTCCTCCTTGTAACAAGGAAACTGCTGCTGTTTTCATCCAGCACGTCCTCAGAAGGTCGCACTTTCACCCTGTGGGCAGCATGAAACTTGTTGGAGTGGCTTTCTGCAACATTCATTTTTGCCCTTGACATTTACAAAGCCTCAGTTAGGAAAAAAAATCTCACGTAGTCATTATATCCAGACTGTGGATATAACAGGATAGACGTGTGGATCAGTGAAGGCTTTGCCTTGGTGGTCAATAGGCCAGGATTCCACGTAATGTATTATAAAATATATTTTTGTATTCTGATTCTGCTTCCCTGTCTTAAGCAAGCACTGAAAAGGTATCTGGTGTCTCCAGGTGAAGTGAAGCTGGCTGGCAGAGTTAGGTAAGTCATCCCTGAGAATCAGACTTTTTGAAAGCCAACTAATACAGTATTTCCTTTAAATCCTGTATCCATCTTTAAATACAAATATCTCATCTTCCACTCTCCCCTTTCACAGCCATTAAATGCCAGTGAGAATTTTAATTTCTAAAACGGTTTCTTTCCTAGCTTGGCCTGGGATTTCATCAGCTGCAGCAATGTCACGGACAGGGAACTTACACTGGCCACGAATGGTCGCCCTCTGTGGCTTTTTGGGCTGGGAGGTAACAGTGCTGACTGCAGCCCCGGCTCGTCTCAGCGGTATAGCACACGTTTGTGGTCACAGAAACGTACCTGCACTTGGCTTCTTGATCTTAACTGCTTCGTGACAGCAAGCGATCCTTAAAAGCTGCGAGGGGAGCAGCATTTGGAGCCTGTTTTTGGCACGGCTGCAGCGCGGTTCGGCCCGGTGGCTGTCCTGCAGGTGGCAATGCGCAGCAAGAAGATGGCTGGGTGCAGGGATGCCAAGAAAGCACAAAGTTAAAATTAGCTTGCTCCACGGATGTGTGTCAGAATGCCTTCTTGCGCTTCTGACGGGTGCACCCAGCTGCTTTTCTAGCGCCAAGAATAAATATAAATCTGAGTCCCTGTGGAAACAAGTGCTGGAATCATTGTTGGGATGGCTGTGTGTTTGCAGTTCACTGTCTGGGCTACGTTGGGAATGGGCACTTACGATCTTATTCCTTCCCTTTTTGCATTTGTCATCTTTTCTCCCTTTGTTTGTCCTGTGTACAGAAGTCCTTGGGATAAGAGGAAGGCTGTAAAGTACCTGCAAACCAGTTCATAGCTTCTGTTTCTGTAGGTGCAGTAGAGGGTCTCTTTCCTTGTGGTATCCTTCCAGCTGGTTCTGCTGGGCACTTTGCCGCTGAATCATTCCAGCTCTTTCACTGCACGTTCAAACACTGACCACATTTTCCAGTCTTGTTACCGCAGTATTTCGTTCAGATGTCTTGGGGCTTATTCTTATGTTTTCAGTACTGTAAGAATATTCTGCAATGCACTTTCTTTGTAAAATATGAGTACTTTCAGCTTTAAACAGTCACCATCATTTTTTTTTTCTTACAGAAAATATTTTTTTTTCCTAATGAGCTACTTTTGCAGCTAATGGTGACATTTACAAAAGAGAAATGAGAGAAGCTGTAGCAGACCACTCACTGAAATCTAGCAGTCTTGATGGTAGACTTCATTACTTGTCATATAATTTTATTCTGTTCATGTTTGGTTTCATTAGAAATATTTCCAGTGAAGCAGGTTGCAGTATTTGAAGTGCTTAATCTTCTTCAAGCCTTCTTCAGTGCTTAAGGAAATACGGAATACCTTGAATTTTTCTTAGCCTATATTGTTTCCTGATGTTTTTTTTTTTGTCTGGATCTTAGAAGCCTTAGTAAGGCAGGAGATGGTAGTGAGTATACACTGTGGTAATGGGTGTGGATGGCTTTTGTAGTGCAAAGTTTCTAAAATGATGCCTTGTGCAACATCATTTGTGCACAGAAATGAAAAGGCTACATGTGCAAAATTGTTATTTCCAAAGAGAAACAAATGCAAATAAGGCAGATTTGCTTCTATAGTTGCTGTAATTTGCATGTCTGGGTAGAAAGCTGTGAGTGTGACTTAAATTTTGCAGATATAAGTAGAAGGTTCAAATGTGTTCTGATGTAGTTGGCAACGTTTCTGATTTATTGATTTTTATTTTCCTCCTAATGTATGTACAGCCATTATCCCCATTATTGCCTTTAATGTATCTTAAAACAGACTGCAATGTAAATTGTAGTGAGTTATTTTAAACAGGGTTTACCTGATATGATACTTAGGATGGTGAACCTCAGAATTCGAGGTAACCTTCAAAATACATGGGTTTTGTATCATTTTATGTCTTTCCCTCTTATTTATTTGTACAAAGCCTTGTTTGTTGACTTTACTTCTGTGAAATGTCACATATTTTAGCCACTGTCAACCTCCTTTGCCACATTTGGATCTGATTTGTGCTTTTTTCAAGATCGTGTGAGGTGATTAATGAATTGACTAAGCTATGTATCTCTCTTTTTCATATTTGTTTTTAGTGTAGCGGAAAGAAGTTGAAATTAATCATCTGTAGTCTATAAAGAATTTAACCAAATTACTCTTCATCATGCAGTGTATTTTTATCACCTGTATCAAAATGTATTTATGGTGTCCTTCTCAGACATGGGTTCTTCTACTCTCTTACCATAATTTGTTAATCTGACAAACATAGTTGATGAACATTCATGGCAGCATTGACAAAGGACATTCAGCAAGGTTCACTCAATTTCAGATCCCTGATTTTACAGCAGCGAAGTTCCACCTGAGAACTGCAGATTTGTTGATTTATTGTTTTATAGCACTGACTCTATGACCCATTTCTGCTGTTGTCATCTGTCTATGATTCCCAGGCATTTCAGGGAACACCTGTCTTGCAGTTTTACTACTGGAAAAAGAGGAGCATAACAATGAGCAACTCAGTTCAACCCTGAGCTTCATGGGTCTTTGCCCTGGGGCAAGGCGTTGAATGAGGAGGTTACTGCATTGGAAGGAGCTGAGTATTTCTCATCCTTGAGAGGCACCCAAGCATCCAATAATGATGTACAAAGACAGAAAAGAGTTTGGAAGCTCAGGAGATCCCTTTGATTCAGTGCTCTGGCCAAAGCCAGAAATGATATAATGTGGCACCAGGCTGATGGAATCCAGCTGGAGCAGTACTCAGAAGAGGTGTTGAGGCAAACCTGACTACTCTTGTCTGGTGGGGTCCATTAGAGCGCAATAGCCCAAAATAGCAATTTTGGCAACCTTTTTCCCCATTCATTTCCCATGCAGTTGTGTTATTATTATGATTGCTATATATTATTAATATTAATTTGATGATGATAGTGATGATGCTAGATTTCCTTTGAACTTTTTCTCTACTTTACTCACTCCCCTTGCTGAATTAAGCTATATTTGGAACTCTGCTAATGGAATATTTCTACCATCTGCTCTCTGCAGCAATTATTCAAATTATTTGCAACCCTCTGTGCCAGCAGGGGTGGATCTAGCACAGTCCTTTAAAGCTACAGATTTCCTGGCTGACATATTTTTACCCTGGAATATGCCACAACTGGTGCAGAGCTGTAATTCTCTGTGGGATGAGGGTGGAGGGTTATGCTTACATTTCCAATGATTTCAGTGTCCGACTCTAAGGAAACTATTATGTCTTAGTTTTTACAGGACAAATCAAGAGAAATATGGAACTTTTTTTTTTTGTTCTAGTTTGCTAGTTTTGAAGGTTATCCTTCCCTTACAATCTCAGCCTGTGCTGGACTCCTCCAAATCCTGGATACTCTGCACCGAACACAGCACATCATGTGCCTGAGCTGGCTATTCTATCTGTCATTCAGAATACAAGTCCCTCTCTATTTTGCTATGATTAAGGGACTGCAGCAGTCAGCCCTATGCTTGTCTTGTCTCTTGTGATATTCACCTGCTATAATAAGAGGAATGATTTTCCTGCTTTGTGTCCTATATCACTTCTTCCTAGTAAATCAGAGTTGTTTTTCAAATGCAAATCCAAACTCAAGGTATCAGTGGATCTGCATAAACACTTCGTAGCCTTAATATTTGGGAGGAATTAAAATGAAAGAAGGAAAAGTAATGTGCACGTTACTGTGAAAAGAAGACTTAAATTTCGTTACAAAGTGTCAGAATATTATAAAGAGATAACTAAACACGTTCTATGCTGATGCGCATACATGTCAGCTGAGAGTTATAGGCAGTTCTGGTCCATTTGTGGCCTCCTCAATTAAGGAGATTTTCAGAACAGTATCAAAGTAACTCCACAGGCAGCAGAAATCTTTTTAGCTGTCAGCAAGTATTTATTCATTTTATAGACACATATACTTTAAATATAACACGAGAGGAGCATGCAGCTTCCACCTCACTCCATGTTTTCAAAGCTGTGTGGGAACCACTGACCTTGCTTGTGTTATGGGCAGCAATTTCTCCTGGCATTTAAGACTGATAATCTCTTGGTTTGGGCACTAAAATAAAGCAATCTCCAGGCTCCACAGATGGAGATAATGATGAAAGATTTAAAAACATATGGCTCTGAATATTTGTTTAGAAATATATGAGAATTTTTGAGAATTTCCAAAGAAGTTACTCATTGCTATAGTTACAGAAATATAAAGCACATTCAGCAAAGGAAAGGTCTTTAGTGTGATGCCTTCCTGAGTACCACAGGTGATTTCTAGGAAAGTTCCTGGTTTTTAGCTATTAATACGTTCTGCCTATACTGTCCTTCATCCTCATCTGGCTGCTTTTTCTCCAAAGGTTGCCATCAAGAGTTTACATGAAGCTGCCAACATGCTTTCTGCTTTGTTCAATACCATATACTATGAAAGGGGCTGTAGGCCACCATCATTGCTCTTCCTTTTCTTATGGCTATTATTTGTTATAATTTTAAAGCATTTTTTTTTATTACTAGGAACCTGACTTTGTCTATCTTAAAGAATTTTTACATCTTTGCATGTTGTATGATGCTACACATATATGTGTAAAATGTCTGTTATAGCTGCCAGGAGTGCACAAGTGATACCACTGCTGCTCTGATAGTCATTCCAACTGCCAGCCAGTTTTATGTTACCCACTGGGCTGATAACCTCCTGTTCTCCACACTGCCTTGCTTCTGAGGAACTCAACTGCTTTTTGGACATTTGGACTACTGTAGAGCTAAAAACTGGTTAGGCAGCATCATCAAAGAGTTACAAGACCAAGAGAGGTGGAGGTTGACATCACATGAAGGTCTTAATCCCCAGAACAGAAGGCCAGGGTGAAGCTATGTGGAAGTAACAAGAGCTCTTCCTTTTTAGTACAAGGTTACCTATAGCAAAGGTGTTTCATGGATAGGTCCAAAAAGCTGGTAATTCACATTTGTGTGGTTGTATCTTCTGAGACACCCATTGCAAATCTCCTTCTGGGAAGACTACCTGCTAGGTAGTGAAGAAGTATGAGCTCTGACTCCATCTGCAATCAATAGTTGGCCTATAGGCAGAGGCTGCGATCAAGGCTTCCAATTAGTTCCAATTTGACACCCCTAACAACTTTAGGAGCTGGGAGTGTAGTTCTGAAAATAATAAAAAGCGATTAAAACAAAAGAAAAATGCAGGAAAGAGATGAAGCTAAAGCTCAGCATAAACGGGACAGCCTCTATGGCTTATGTAAGTTTTTAGGTTAGGTGATCTAAAGGCAAATTTTGTGAATCTCTGAATAAAATGTCTCCTTAAAGAAGTTCATTGCTGTATCGAGTTGTCTGTACCCATGTGATAAAGTGAAAATGTTTCCACCTGAGAATATTCATAAGAATCATTGTCTTTACAGTCCCTACCAAAACATTTAAAACAAGGTCCCTGCCCACTGGAGTTCTCCTGAGTGAAGCACTAAACTCAGTATGTGTGAACGCAGAGTTTGGCCCATGGTTCAGCTTCAGCTAGAGCTGGGTAGCAAACAATTTTCTTATCATACAAGATTTTCTGTGTTTAACTTGTAATTTTTTCCACCTCACATCAAGGTGAATAAAAGACTTTTCAAAGTGATTCACGGGAAAGAAAAAAGAAATTCCACAGTTTATTAAGTAGCTAGTTGATCGGGAGAGTTGTGCGAGAGACCAAAGATTAAGTTTCCATTGTGATTTGAAATAGTAGCTAACTCTGGGCTTCAGATAGCCCAAATGAATGTTTGGTTATTTGTAGTTCAAATGTCCATTGTCTCCTTATTTCTTATTTTTAGCAGAAATTTAATGCTGAAGCAGAGAAGCCTTCTTAGTTATTTTTTCTGTAACTTCTATATTCTCACAGAAATATTTCTTTGCTTTGATCAAACAACAAAAATACATCTCTACTTTTTTTTTCTTATGGTGTACATTTATGGTATATTTTTTCCCTTTTCATTTGTCTCTTTTTTTTCATCTCCTCCCTTGTACTTTCCAGGTTTCTCCTTTCATGATCCGAAAACGCTGCTGAATACAGATGAGCCAATAGTTAGTCCAATCCCAGACGGTCTTTTGTTCAGGTAATTACTCGGAACCGCAGCAGCTCTTAAGTGCCCTGACTTCCCTGACTGAGATTGACTGATTGAAAGATTAGGCAAGGCAGGCATTTATAGCCAACCTGGTAAGAAGAAAGGAAAAATGTAGACTCATTTAGATAAGATAAGGTTTTTTTCCCTTTCTTCGTCCCTGCACTGTATCAAGAATGCATTGTGAATGTTATCCAAAGTTATGTATTTAGGTCGGAGCCAAGCTCGTTTGGTTGAAGCAGAGGCGAGCATCCTTCCAGACACTCCTGAATGGCGCTGGAGCCTTGCTGGTATCGCTCCTGCAGCCGGTATCACACCCTGCAGGAGGGCTAACTTCTTAAAGAAGAAATTCTACCAAGTTTCTCAGAGAAAATAATGCAATTCTCCTTACAATAAAGGCAGTGATTTAGATTTATACCCGATTTACTTGCCTCTGTTTCTCACTTGCTAAAGATATTTGCTGGTATATACCAGATGACGCAACCCATTTAAAACAACTGAAATTGGCTTTGAAACCTTTATTCCCGTCTTATCAGTACGGCCATAGCAGATTCTCAGTAAGTAATAGTAACATTTTGCAAAACAAACAGCATAACCTCATTTCTATATGGAAACAAATAAACTTATTGTAATCCCAGCTAAAATATATTTAATGATTCATATAAAAATGTTACCAGCCTATATCTAAGAGACATATTAATGTGCAAATACATAAAATCATACCCATAAACATGAAAAAAATATCCCAGGGCTCACCGATGAATTAGAGTAAATGTATTTACAATATTGCTAGCAGTGTTTTTTTTTTAAGGAAAATCTTGTTCTGAATGGAGCACTGAACAACGGAGAAACAATCCTATGTGTTGGCCTCTTTTTTCAAAAGATTGTAATCGACAAGATGACTGGCATCTTTATGTAGTCTGGAATTACTACTATTAATTAGAGCATTTAATGTAAATTGCAATATCGTAGTCTCTCCTGAATTATAGTCAGTATTACAGCTGTACAGCTCCAGGGTAAAGCACAGTGTAAATGTCTACCCCCAGTGTAGATCTGTGGCAGAGCTCTTTTCCCCTATAGATCAGCTATATTAAGTTATACTTGGGAAGTGGAGCCAAAGCTCCCCGCCCTTTTCTTGCCTTTGCACCTTACGAGTGTGAGCAAGAGAGCAAAGGAGAATGATGCTTAGAGATGGCTGCTTTCACTCATGGCTTCCATGGGGACCTTGGGGTGACTGGTCTGCAAAATTCACAATTGTTCACAATTCACAGCATGGGAGGTGCCATTTGTGCCCTTTCTAGCATGGTGATTCACTGGCTAGAAACCCTTTTTTTTTTGTCAGTTCTGAGACATTTTGGCTTAGGAAGCCACAGAGAGAAAAAATGCAGTATATTTTCAGTACAAAGCTTTTGATGTCTAATGGTGTTGTATGGGCTTAATCATTGCACTCTGACATAAATAAGATCAATCCTAAGATTTTTAGAACTGAAGCATTATAACTTAATCTCTGATCCTCAGACAACTAAAATGTGTGAAGCACATTCCCTTTAAATTAGTAAGATGTTCAGTAATGACCTTGATCTACAAACAAACAGGCAAATATTCAGAATTAAATATTGAAGAGATGGAAAGATAAAGAATACAGAACATATAAAAGTTC
Organism: Chlamydotis macqueenii; assembly: GCF_036417535.1. NCBI lineage: Eukaryota > Metazoa > Chordata > Aves > Otidiformes > Otididae > Chlamydotis > Chlamydotis macqueenii. The sequence continues at coordinate 133,750,534 of NC_141557.1, forward strand.
TAAGATTTATGTACTCAGATGATTCTATTATCTGTTTCAAGAGTAACCCAGCATGATTTATAATTTCTATTAAAAATATCAAAACACTGCCTGGACTGTATCTAAGCAAGTGAACATCCCTAAATCTTTGGTTTTTTTCCTCAAAGAAAAACAGTACATGTTTACCCACGCACTTCACTTTCTAGTCTTCGCTCAAAACACAGCTTCAGCTATGATAACAAGAAAGAAATCAGCCTTTCTTGAATCCCTAATTTTCTGTGGAATTAAATGCTTCTTTCTCTCGAGAAAAATATTTCAGCTTGCAGGTTGGATAATCCCTTCACTTTTCACTCTTTAACTATGTAAAAAAAATGTACCTACAACACTAATCTTCATTCCCTTCTACAACTTTGGCCTCTAAGCCCTAGGCAAAGCACATCAATTCTGTAAGAGCAGTTCGCAATAAGATTTTTACTTAAGGCAAAGGTGGGATAAAAAGCAGCTCTATTGAGATTTATGTCTGGAAAACATTAAAATTACACTTTCAAAATCAGTTGACTAAGAACCCATTGTCTAACTGTGCAGCGCTTTGATGATATGTATATTAAAATAAAAATAAATTCTTTGTCACTGGGTATATTTTGAAAATATTTTCACTCAATATTCTCTAGAAACAATAGAGTAAATTCCAAGGGCTAATCCAATGTTCCTGTTTGTCAGAATATTATCTTGGTCTATGAAGAAACCTCAAGTAGGGCTAAATATGAAGTATCTTTGCTTCCAAAGAGTGGAGAAGTTAACATGCAAGAATGAATTATAAGAATTTTTTGAGATTTGATCCAAGATCTTATTATCTAAAAAAAGTTCTAGTTGTCTGGATAAGTGAAGATTTCCCAGTCTCTGCTGTGCTAGCTGAATGTTGCAGATCTCTCCGTAATAGTTCTCACTCCTTTGAACCAGTACTTTTTCCTTAATCCAAATAAAGCGTTAAAGTACACATGGAATAACTGAGTTTGATGGAAATGTGAAATCAATTTTGGACCAAAAATATTGATTGGGTTCTATAAGGAAGGATCAGAAGGGTCCCTGTTTACTGAACATGTTGTCTGTCTGTACCTGTAGAGGTCTGGAAAGAAATGTGCAGGTAGTCAGTCCTATGTCTGCTGGAGTGATGTTAAGTTCTTTACATGGTGAATCTACCTTGGTCTTGGAAAAGGGAAATATCTACCAGGCTTAAATTGCTAATGGAATAAATAAAGTGGAGATGGGGAAATAGGTAGCATTTTTTATTCATGTGATATGTCCTTTGCAGAAATGAAGTAGGGTTCATATTCTTATAGTGCTATTTAAAGCTGAAAGCCTGTTTCTCAAAGTAGACGTGTGTATCTGCATTTGCAGTGCGCCACCGGCAAGGTAAATGGGATCAGCAGTAAGCGTTACTGAAAGCTGCAGCTGGCTGACAGTCGCAATTTTACAAAACTCCCTTTTTTTCCCCTCAGAGTCTATACAGATATGAGTTTCAGCAATACTTGCCTCCAGCCTCTTTCAACTTTCTTTTTAATTAAAAAGCTTAATTGGGAGTAATAAAAATTCCAATTAAGCTTTTTAAATAAAACCCAAAAGCTCAAAGTGGCTGCAGTTGCAGATAACTGCTGCTGCAACCCATGACTAGCAATTCTGTTTGAACAAAGCTTTTGTTTCACTATAATAAATACTGTGGTTTGTGATTGTGCCTCCACATCTTTCAAAAGTTCTGTACCTTTAAGTCTCACAGAGCTATCTTTTGCATGTGAACTATGGGCACCCTTGTGAATTTTGCTAAGTGCAACACAGGGACTCAAGTCTCCGTAGGTTGCTATGCTGCATGTATGGCCCTCAGCATCACGCCACATTTCATATCTGTAAGCAGAAATATCAGAAGTAACAAGTTCTGATCAACCAGTTTCCCTGTGGATTCATGTCATTTCAGAGGTAAGTGAAAAGAGAAAGCACCAAACTCCAGTGGGTTTTTCCAGCCAAACACCTTTACTTCATCCATTGCATGTAATTATTCAGACCAGCTTAGTGGCTTAATTTTGTGTAATTATTTATGCTCTCTGTGTCTGTGGCTTTCTTCCTCAGAAAAGCCAATGAGAAAATGCGTGAATTAGATCTTGTACATCATGATACCTGACTTCAGAGGTCATCCATAGATGTACTCAAGAAGAAGTGTAAAAGACATGAAAGTACCTGATACTATTAACGTTCCTTATAGTCATCACTGAAACTTTTACTGTTCTGCTTTTGGTGCAGAACTTCATAGAAAGTAGCACTTGTTTCCAGTGGTATGGCAGCTGCATGAATTGGGCATGACTGTGGTTAAAGCAGAGCATTTTTAAAATTTGCTGCATTATTAACGGATTTATTTTGCCCAGCTCAACCCAGCATTCACTTCTGTATGGCAGGAGGTGCCTATGGATTTAGAGACGTCATTAAATCACAGTAAACCAGAAAGAAAATAAAGAAGCAGCTGGTGAGGTTGAAGTTGTTAAAAAGGGAGGAACTTTATGGAGTGCTAACTGGTGCTGCACAGCAGCTCTGAAAAAAAAGAAAGCTTGGACCATTACTGAATGTCACTGTTGGCCCAGCTATGCTTCATTCCAAGGACACGTGCAGAGCGACGGCAATAGGTCCTCAGGCAGGAAGAAAATAAATCTTGCTAATTCTAGGTTATTCAGTTTCTTTCAGCATAACCTACAAATAGGGACATGGTCTGGTACAAGTAGTGGCACTCAGTTCAGGAGCCTGAAGTAGCAAAAAGAGGAGGAAATTTAGCTTTATGCAGCTATCTGACTGTTTCCAGGGAATGCTCTATGATGGTTAATTAAATACTTAAAGGATCTCTGGAGTGGAGGAATCATCCTGCATTGTCAGGGAAGGTAGGCCAAGCAGTTTAACAGGAGTTTTAATTTCTAGTTAACTGTATTCTTTGTGAAAATACCAGATTGAGTTGACCTTACTCAGAAATGTAGTCCCAGAAAAACCCCATGGCTTAGTGCTTGACTGTCCATTTTTTCCACCTTTTAATTCAGTTCAAAGTTGGGATGTTTCATGATGCTGACTATGCCTGAAATTCCCAGGACTGTTTTCCCTACAGCTTCATAGAGGTTTTCTTTTTTTTTTTTTTTTTTTCATTTATTATTGACTGATTCCTAGCTCTTCTTGTTTTGAAAACCTACTTGTCTTGGCTCCAGATACTACTGGCATTAGCTTCACAGGCTTTTCTCATCAGCTTGATGGACCCAGGTGGCCCTGTCTTTCACTGCTGTTGTTGCTTTCATTTTCTCAGCCATCTGTTTCTGACAAGAATGAATTACAGCCCTGGTTTCCAAGAAGTACATTGATAGTTGTAGCTCAAATGATTACAGCAAAAAAGCCCCAGGATGTCTTGAAAAGCAAAATATTCATATAGAAAACATAAATGCATGTAAACACTCATAGGATTTTCAAGAAAATAAAAATGCTAATCTTCTGCCCAGCTAGTGTTTAATTTATTAACAACGTTTAACTTATTTAGTTAAATGAACAGAATTGGTTACAGAATGACTATATGACAACACAAAATGTATTTTTTTCTGCCCAAATTAAAACCTTAATATAAAGCATTAAACCAAGTTTTTTGTACTTCTTGCCCCAAAATTTTATAAGCGAGAGAGATTTTGTCCAAGGACTCAAAACCCCTTGGCTGTCATTAGGAGGGATCACTGTTTTACCTCAGGCTGTTTCACTGGAAAATTTTCCTCCAACCCAGTGGTCCAGTAGAGCAATAATGTGGTGATGTAAAAGGCATAGTATGCTTCTGAGAGGTATAATGCCCTGTCACCAAGTTGCATTTCTGTCCAGCAAATATGCATTTGCTGTAGGTCAAGGGAATTGAGAGGGACCTATTGTAGGTTGGGCTTGCTTGGCGAGTCCTCACTTCCTCTCAGTTGTGGTTTTATCTGCTGGATCTGGGCTCAGACTAAAAACTGCATTTGAGGAGAATGAGCAGCTTGAATTACAGGAAGGTAGGAAAGATTATGTTTCAAATATAGAGCTCTCTTGGGTTTTTATTTCTGAGCTTTCTTTGAAAGCATTTTCTGGAATAAATCACAATATCTAATAATCCAGTGAGGCTTTTTAAGTGGCGTTTTAAGAGTGTACCAAGGTCTTAGCGAATCATGTTATCTGCCATTTCAAATCCCCTTGAAGTTAGTTACAAAGAATAATAGCTATATGTTCAGTCTGAAGAGTCTGAAGATTTCACTGACTTTGGATTAACAGAAAGATTTCTGACTATCAGTGCTTAAGCTTCACCTCTCTGTCAGTCATTCCTGACAAGGCCAGAATAAGGTACTAATGGCAGTGACTTTAGAGAGGGTGGTTTTTTCATTAGTTTAAGCAGAATGTCAATTAAAAAGGAATTGAGATAAAGAACCAGCAACTAGATTAAGTTTACACTTCTTCACGGATGATAAGAAAAATCCATTTACAGGTTCTATTTCAGACTGAATATACTTCCTAAGGTAAAGGCCTCTTATATTATAGCTTTAAAAGTCTACTGACAATTTCTGAAAAGATTTAATAACTATTGTGTCAGAAATATAGAAGAATTTTTTAACTGCTGGAAATAATTATTTCTTACCTAAAATCAATATACTAAAATTAATTTAAATTTAATTTCACGCATTATATTACAAAGTGTTATCATCTGCCATCATTTCTTCTCCTCCTGTCTGACTATTATTTGCATTCTTTAAGAGCTGGCAAAGCCCATTTAAAATAGGAAGAGAAATCTATCTTTCTGTAATATCTGCATGGGGGAGGACAGCCTGGGGCTGAGCTCCAGTGAAGGAGTGTGGGACACTATGGAAGGCCGCATGTGCCATTTTTTACTATTTCTGTGGACCATTTGTGAGATTTTGAGCAACTTAGTAGGAGTTATGAACTCAGAATTTAGCAGACTGGACAGGAGTGGGGCAGCATTGGGCTTTGTTCAGGCTTAAGGCAAAAGAGGCTCCCACAGCAATTCCCCCTTCTTTATGTCCTTGTTACTCCTTTGGACAATACTGGTCATCAGGGTTCAGATGAAAATTATTGTTTCAGGCAGATTTACATAGGTGTTTATTACCCTGGAGTCACATATTCAATTTTTTTTTTTTTTTTTTTTTTTTGCCTTCACGCAGGCTAGAAATATTTTCTCTTATGGAAACTGAGAGTGTGATTTAATGTTACTGTATTCAGAGCTGGGCCAGTCATGGGTTTCTACTTTGCCCAGAATTACAGATTTATCCAGAAGACACAAGTATTTTGAGGAATACTTCCCAGTGAAAAGTACAGTATAGGCCACAGCGTATGGCAAAGAGTAATAAGGGAAGCTCAGACAGTTTGGGACTGTTGATTTTGTAATCATCACCAGCAGATCTGTAGTGCCTTTGCCTTAATCCACTTCTGCCCACTTTTAAAAGGAAGTTTTCCTGCCTTTTAATTGTAATCTGAATAGAGCGCAGTGTCCAAGCAGATGGTGTGTAAAAACTTGCACCTGCTCCTGAAGTTGGGCAAATCATTCACTCTGAGCATTATCTGAGGGATTTGGTCCTCTTTACTGTTCCTGTGACTAAATCCTGAGCAGATGAGTCAGGTGTGGGTTGTTTTTTTTTCTTTTTTTTCCTGTAGTGAAGCAGCTTTAAAGTTTGGTCCTTCTGCTATAAAATAGTAAAATGGTAGCTGAAATAAGAAAAATTTTCTATCACTAATAAAATAACAGGTAGTTTCTCTTACAGGCAATTAAGTTTTCTCTTACAGGTGACTAAGGAACAGACAGCGAGACACCCACCTAACCTGGAGGGGAAGAGAACTACTATTCAGAGACATCCAAAACCAGGAGAGATGCTGACAAACTCTGATTCTCCTATGCTATTTATACTGGCTGACAGAATGAGTCACATTATGCTACTTTTTAATAGCTTTCTCACCTTCCTGAAATGAATTACATGCTTGCAGAGCAGTGATGGTAAACTAGGATTCATAGCTATCATTATTAGCTTTGCAACATCCTTAACATCAGCATAGCTATTTGTATTCAGTACCCATGAATCAGCTGTAATACATTGTGATAAATAATCTGTCCAGAGGGACATCAGCTTTGCATCTGAAGAACAGCCCAGACTAATCCTGTGAAATCTGCTTTGATGCAGTCTGTGAAGTTAGGTCTTGTTATATCTCTGTGAATCGGGGAGGTGACTATTATCGGTTGATTCCTCCTGATAAAGAACTTATTGAGCAGCTTTTTCAGAAGTACTTAAACGCCTTGGTATTTCTGATTTAAAGCTGATATTTTCAGCAACAGTGTGTGACACTACTCTCTCTATTAGCTGCATACACACTTATATTAAAATCTCACCGAAAGAAAAACGAACATATTTGGCCAGGATGGAAGGTGTTATTTTTGAACACTGTATTCCAAGATCTCTCTGTGGTTTTGAAGGTTTCAGCTGAATCAATTTTCTGTCACCAGATTATGCATTGGATTCTGTTTCCATTACAAAAGATGTGACATTAAAAAAAGCATAGGAAGATGTGAGGTCTTGTGGCAGCACCAAGCTGAATCTGTAAGGCAGCAGCTGGAAATAATCACAGGTTACAGAAAGTAGCCCCAGAAGAGGCTCTGAGAAGGTCATCTACATAGTCTGCATGCTGATGCTTGATTAATGCAGTCTGAATTATTTTGAGAAATGGTTATTTAACCTTCTCTTACAAAGCTCCCACAGCAGTAGGGGAAGATGTGAATTAAGACCTTTCACCTACCAGTGAAAGCCAGAAGTGGTGAAGGCCAGAAATCCCAACCTCATTGGTGCTGGCCAGACAGCAGATGCCTTTAGCTTTTCTCCACTGTTGAATGGACTTTCAGCTTTGTATAGAAGGGAGCCACTTTTAAGGTGTGTAAGAAATCCTTACCTTTCATCTACTGAAATTTCTGATTTGCACTGGCAGAGCAGTTGTGTTTGATCTGAGGGTGCTCTAAAAGCCTTCTGTAGCAACCTGTAGGATGTTTAGACAGCAGAAGAAAGTGATGCACAGGGTCCTGAATGACCCCGGTGACCCACCTAACTTAAATGCTGGAAGCTGTACAGTTCAGTAGATCAGCTCTGTAAGCATATAGTCCACCACAAAGCCAGAGGCAATAGGTGTCTCCCTTCAGTAGGACTAGTTTAACTCGAGCCTACCAAGGCATTGCTAGGGCTGTAAAGTGCCCAAGTCCCTGTATTTCCTGCAGCACTGCCATGCAGATGTTCTGGCTTAGGATGGCACCAGCTCAGGGGTCTGAAAGACCCTTTGGCTTGGCACACGGAGCTGCTGGGCTCTGAGCGTTGTCACTGGGAAGGGAGAATCCTCTTTGCTCCAACTGGTAAACACCTTTAATGTGGTGCTGTGCTGTGCACCATTGTTCCCTGTATATTTCATGCTAAGGCCTTCTACCTTGTCTGGGCAATATGTACTTATGAAATAACATAACATTGTTAATACAACTTTTTTCAACTAAACCTCTAGAGTTCATCTACTAATGAAGAAAGAGCTACCAGAAAAAAAAAAAAAAAAAAAAAAAGCTTATGACCTGTCAAATACAAATTCTACAAAACAGCTTTTATATTTAAGGTACATTTATGTTTATGTCTATAGTAGTACAAATGATGATGATGTGATTTAATGGGCTGTTAGCAAAATAATGCTCTGTGCCTTAAAAGTGATGCACATTTCTATCCTCCATTTGGATGTCATCAACAACTCTGAGTGCAATGGGATGTGTTCTTCCATTATCTAGCTATTTGCCTATTGTCTAGTGAATTTAGGGTTTTATGCATTTCAAATATATTTTTCTGAGTTTAACAGATTTAAATGTTGACTTCCTTTTGCCAGCACCTGATAAATCAATACAATCCGTTGGTTCAGGCATCTCATACAGTTGAAAATGACATTTGGCACTTTGTGTCAAACAGATACATGTGTTCAGTACTCCTTAAATGCAGATTTACTTGGTAGAAATAGTAGTTAAGAGTGTTTATTACAAATCCTAAAATGATTGTGTTCATTTATTTTAAAATAAATGTTTGTTTCTTTTACTCTTCTCTAGATGTTAGAAAATTAGCCCAGTGGTCACCTTCAAACTCTATATTTAATAAATTCATGCATTTTAGACCAGAGGAGGTACTACATGCCAGTTCTGGTATTTTTTTTTTTAATGGGCTATGTCATGCTGATAAACTGTGTACACCTTTCACAAATGGATCATTGCAAGGGTCAAATTATGAAAAACAAAGCTCTATACATTGGCACTAAAGGGTGAGGGGTAAGTTTAAGATGTAGGAACATCTGATTGAATACAGATATGGTTTTATCTTGGCAAAATCAACATTGACTTTGTTTGCAGTAGTTTAAAACAAAGCATTGCAACTTTCTTTAGAACAGAAGGTTTCTTTCCAGGAAGAAACAGATCCTTTAGCATGTAGGGAGGATTTTGTTTGAGAGCAGCGGCTCCCATGGGGTGTTGGATGCTTGTGCTGGGCCTAGGAGAGAGCCCTGCAGAAATCCCCTTCTCCTGTCCCAGAGGAGGGCCAGCTCTGCAGCCTGACCAGGAGGCCTGTCTGGGATGGCCAAACCAAGAACAGCAATCTGTCATAGTTCAGGCATTACGCAGAACGGGATCAAGCCACCTTGTGACAGTAGCTTAGAAGTAAGATCAGCAGACATAGCTCTCTATCTGGCAGGCACTGCCTGACCCCCTTTCTGCAGGTTCAGGTGCAGGAGTGGTGAATTCATTTGCTTTGGGATGGTTTGAGGAAGGATCAGTTGCTTTCATTCAGCCTAGACAGTACTTTCCACAGCCAGGATGTGGCATTAGTGGTGTACGCTATTCTGCCAGGGAACAGGCTGAAGCTATCTAAATATTTGTTACAAAACATTAACTATGGCTTCAGCAGCATTTTTAGTTTCAGAAGCTAAAGTAGTATTCTTTATAGGGTTTATGGAAGGCTAGCTAAACTCACTCACATGGGAATTTCATTATCAAATTCCCATTAAGTTCAGCAGAAGTTGAACTGAGGTGTCCTGGAGCCAGCCTATGGAAAACCCCAGGAGAAACAGCCAGTGCACCTAACCTGTCATGAAAGACTGATTCACAAGACTTAAATGAAAAGCCCAATTTTCAAGTTATGTATCAGGAGTCAATTATTTAAATAATATCCTAATTTACTTGATAGTAATGTAAGGATTTGTAATTTCAGCCACCTTTTACAAATTTTAAAGACAGTGAGAGACTGGCAAAATCCTTGCAGTGTTTCTGTGCCTGGCTGGCTCACAAGGAGTGTTGGAACACAAGGGGTAAGGAAACGCAATTGCTCCCAACATCCAAGCAGGTATTTTTAAGCCTACCAGCCTTCACATAATTCCTTTAGTTTTTCTAAAATCCTCTTGTACATCTTAATTATCTTGTTTGGTCTCATAGGATGGACTTGATAAGGACAAACACGAACTATTAATTTTTTACTTCAGTGTGTTAAAATAACTGATGAAGCTTGTACTAAGAGAAGAAAGATAGGCATCTTCAGTGTCAGAATACAATGCTCTGTGTTTGGTGAGCATTTGATTTATACACCGTCTCCTCTAACAACCTTTAAATTTTCAAACCCATAGGAAACTGACCTTTACAGGAATACAGGGCACATGAAAAAGCCTGGGATAACTGACCTCCCTATCAGCAGTTTGCTATCAACTTTTGCAAAGTATGTTTCAGATGTGGTATCTGTCTCTAAAATTACATAATTTCAAATATTTAAAGATCAACACACAATATGGTACACAAGAGAAACACTGTAGCTGGTTAACCTAAAGGATGTGAGGATGGTTTGTAGACTGAAAAATATGATGGTCTTTCAAATACAATGCTTTTGAGATGCAGCACAAGCAAAGGCTATATGGCTAGAAGATCTGTTTTCTGCCAAGTGCTTATAGCAAAAAGATGAAAGCAACAACAAAACTGCAAAGAAATTATGCCTGTTGTGATTACCTCCTTAATTCTGGCAATCGGATAAGCCTCTAGTTGGTACAAAATCTGTTTATTTAAACTCAAGGTGCTCTAAGTCAAAGTTTTTTTTTTTGTCTATTTTATCATGAATTATAAACTAGACATTTATGAAATCTAATAATGTCAGTCATTTCAGAAGTAAGAAGAAGGGATGCTGAAAAGAAGCAATAAATTCCAGGGAATTAGTGGAGAAAACAGCAGAAAACAAAGATGAAAAAGAATGTGAGGTGGAAAGTACTCTTGTGGTTTTTAGGTAGAGGAAAGTAAGATTGATCACAACAGCATGATGACAGAAATGAGTGAGTTATGAGTTAGTAGTAAGAGAAATTCTGTGATATTACCAGAATCAGGAAATGAAAAAGGTGCGAAATTTAAATTAAATAGTCTATGGGATGTTTGGTCCTCCCTGAGTCAGAAGATCCACCATGTGGTATAGCCAATGTTTTGTCAAGTGTTCCCTCACAGAAGTGGTTGGGCAGCTGAGGATAACAACTGGCAAGAATTTGTGTCTCCAGAAATGAATTTTAAGATTAGAGCAGGATCTTAATTTGCCTGATCTGGCTGCCTGGACTTACTTCTTCCTCCATTCTGGGGAACTAGAAAGTGTCTTGCCTGGACAGAGATCATTTATAAAACAATGCTTTGTGTCCCTTCTTATTTGAAATTTATTCTAACATACAAAATAAGAATTTTATAGTGGGAAAACGGTTCTGAGTTAGAGCTAGAATGTGTATTTGCAGGAGTCTAGTTAGAGATATATAATATTTTGGCTAAAAATTCACAAATACTGCGTTTAGTTGCAGGACAAAGTTGCATTGATGTAGCAGTTATGTAGCTCTCTTTGGAATATTCTTGGAGTTAAGATGTTTACCCAGATTTATCACTTTTATGTGATAAAAGCAATAAAATGAACATCCTTTATGTAGCTTTTTCCAAAATTGTGTATCAATATAATGCAGAGATAGTGGTGAGTCCTGTTTGACTCTATCTCATAAGTTGCAGCTCAAATAGGCTTATCAATAAAAAATGAATATTTAATATGAAAAATATTAAATGTATTTGTTCAAAGTTCCAGCAAAAAGGTCACATTCTTATGGAGTTTTATCAATTATTTGGATCAGGAAATAAATCCATGACTTAAGGGCTTTATTTTGATTTTCTTTGTAAACCTGTGTGTTGCTATTTCTAAAACAAAACAAGAGAAGAAACAGCTAGTTTGACCTAAACAAAGGAAAGAAAGCTTGTGTGCAAGTTTTCTTTTCTTTAAACTACGTAGATTTCCTTCAGGAGCCTGGAATCAGCATTGCTCACTCTTGCAATCTGGACCCAAACTCCCCAAATATCTGAGCAGCAGGGACTGACAACTCCTAAATAGCCGTGGAATGCACTGTGTGTACCAGTGGGGATGTAAAGGCAGATTGTGGATATTTGTGTAGTCCAGTGTTGGAAACTTTGCTCAGCCAATATGGGAATGCATTCACATACCCTTTAGAATTTAGAAATGTAGCAAACCACTAAACCATACATAAATTAAACAGATTCTTCATATTCAGAGGCTCCCTGCACGATGCTGGATTGTTTAGCTTCCATGGTTTATTTTGTTACTTTCAGTGGGGCCATTAATCATACTTTCTCATTTTCTTTCACTGCCAGGATTTGACAAGGATTTTCTTTCACCTTGAAAACTGGTGTATTCTGAGGAGCTTCTCCGCAACGCTCCTGCACGCTTTCCACACCCTGCCGAGCGAAGGCAGCTCGTTTTCTGCACCGCACTTCTTTCTGAAAGATGGTTTTGAAACCGTGAGTTTGATCTCTCTCTTGGTAGTGAAAAATCATAAACAAATATGTCTTTCAAATTATTTTCCTACTGGTAGCCTTTATGATTCCCTCAAAGAGGAAGCTGAACTAACTCAATAAGCAATGGACCGTAAGGCAGTAAACTGATAGATTGTTAATTTTTATTGCTAAAGTTTCTGTCTACTACTCTGGTTCAAAATGCTGTTCATATTTTATTATGCTGATTTTTTTTTATGATTGCAATGGAAAATCCTTCTGATATTCTACTCAGTATTTTTTTTTTTTTGTTGAGTTATGTTGGCCATAGCAAGCAACAAGGCAGGGAGCTTAGTGATGTCTCCCTCCAAAAGAACACAGGAAGAGACCAGAGATGTTACAAATGGACCTGCAAGTTGTTGGCTAGGGCTAACAGAGCATCTGGCTGGCTGCTCCAGAGACCTGCTCTGAAAGGCCTTGGAAGAAGAGCAGTAAATGCCTGATGAAAAGGGAAGCATGGGATATGAAAGCAGTGTGAAAAATTGTTTGTGGTTGATGCTCAGGAGCTAGCTAAACAAATATATGAGCTTTCACAATCTCTTGTGTCCCTTAGCACTTTTATATATTGTAATAGTAGATTGAGAGCCCAGGGGGAGCTGGGCCCTAGGGATTAGAGATCTGCAGGCAGAAGTTCTCGTTAGGTTGCAGAGGTGGCTGCTCTGGTTCAAGATATAGGGATCATTTCTCTGTGCTCGTGCAGGTGCCTCTGCACCATGTTTAACAGCACACTGCAAGTGCCATTTTTGTTTTCACTCCCAGCCTTAATTTCTCGTGTTTGTTGATTACCTAGCAGAATGAGACCCCAGTCTTGCCTAGGCTCTGCCGTGATCCATCTGGCCAATATAAAATCCTGTTTAAACATTATCAAGGTACTGATTTTGCAGATTCAATTCACAGCATGGTTTGTTAAATAGCTCTGAATACAAAAACACAATCTGCTCCACCAGATTGAGTTTGGGTCCTTCAGGTCTGTTATCCTACTTCCAGTAGTTGCCTTGTCTAATACTTCAGCAAAAGAGAGAGGATACACATGACATAGCTTGCCAACAGTATGAAGGTTTCCATAAGGGCAACATTCCATTTTTAATCCTATGTCATCAACTCCTGCCCATTTGTCCTATCAGATTTTTTTTTTTTTCTGAAAATGATCACTTCCTTTCAAAGTCTGATATAAGACATGGTAATCCCTGCAGAAACAAATTTCACAGTCTATCAGCAAACTACCTGGAGAAATGCTCTCTTTTTCCTTCAGAATTACTTATTACAGTGTTGTTATGGTTAATGTGTATTTCAGGTTAACATAGATGTTCTTAAAATCTAATCCTCCTTTGAGTGTACTGATGTAAATCAGAGAAAGTTCAGTTTACTCCTGAAGTTAGCTCAGATCGATTTAGTTCTTTGCACTGGTCTCTGATTTGCAGACTTTCTTGTAAATTGGATAATATTTCTCAATGAAATGACTATATGAAGAAAAAAGAGGTGCTTTATGCTGCATTTGCTTGTGACTGTGGAAGATTATTTTCAAACATCCTCATCTAGGAAGCCAACATTACAGTTTTTTAGGAATCACAGTCCATAAACTTCCTGCTTGGCCCACCACCAGCAACATAACTAAACAGGAATAAACAGGGATTTAGTGTATAATTGCTACACTGGTCATTATAGTCTCTCAGCTAGACCTTCAAAAGCATTGCTCAGTCATTGCCTAATCCTCAGAGCATCTAGGGGCTCTGGCTGCATTTCTGCCAGCACTGTTCCCCAGCAACCTGAATCTTAAGGGTGTTGAGAATGTTGTGTTTGTACCTTGGTGGCTTTGTATTTGTTCACTAACTATGCCTCTGTTTTCCTGCCTTGTTGGTATGACCTGACAAGTTGACAGTTTGCAGCATGGTGTCATAGTTCAGCCCTGATCAGGACCAGACTACGCAGTCTCTCTTTCACTCCCCCCACCTTCCGAGGGAGCAGGGAGAGAAAATATGAGGAAAAACGGCTCGAGGTTTGAGATAAGGACAGGGAGAAATCCTTAAAGTTACCGTCACGAGCAAAACAGACTCGACTTGGGGAAAACTATTCATTTATTATTACAAACAGCAGGATAATGAGACAGAGAACAAGATAACCTCTATCCACCCCTCCCTCGTCCCAAGCTTGACATTATCTCTACTACCTTCCCCCCACAAGCGGCACAGGGGGGAAGAGGGAATGGGGGTTGCAGTCAGTTCATCATACGTTGTTTCACGCCGCTGCTTCATGGTCGGGGGAAGAACTCCTCACATTCCTCCCCTGCTCCATCGTGGGGTCCCTCCCACGGGCCACAGTCCTTCATGGAACTGCTCCGGCATGGGTCATCTCTTCCACGGGTGCAGTCCCTCTAGAACAGCTGTCCCAGCGGGCCCTCCACGGGCCACAGCTGCCTTCAGGCATTCACCTCCCCTGGTACGGGGTCCTTCACGGGCTGCAGGTGGATCTCTGCCCCTCCGTGGACCTCCATGGGCTGCAGGGGGACAACCTGCTCCACCATGGTCATCACCACAGGCTGCAGGGGAATCTTGGCCAGGAGCCGCATTACTCCTCCCCCTCACTTCTGAACCGACCTTGATGTCTGCAGCCGTTCCTCACAACAGGCTGGTAGATGTCTCTCAGGATCTTTTTTACATCTTATTCACTTCTTATCTCCTTTTCGCTTCTTGCAGCCGGGCTGGACCGAGTCGGGCCCAGTCAGCTGCCTGGCGAGAGGCCAGAGGGTGAGGCCTGCAAGCCCATGAGACCTGCACCTCCCCCTCTGCGCCTCTGCCCCCGCTCAGCTTCTTCACATCTTCTCTTCTCTTCTCTCCTCTCTTTTTTTTTTCTGTTTTCCCATTCTTAAATACGTTATCGCAGAGGCGTTATCACGGGACAATCTGCTACCAATCGACTCGGCCTTGGCCAGCAGTGGGTCCGCCCTAGGCCTGGCCAAGTCCCCTGAACAAAGGGGAGCGACTTCTAGCAGTTTCCTACAGAAGCTACCACCTTAGGCCCCCCCCTACTAAACAAAACCACGACACATGGCTTTTAAGCCTAAAGGAGGAGGAAATGGTGTTTTCGTTTCCCCACACCATAGTCTAACACTGAGAAACTGCACGAGATGCATTATCCAGACAAAATACTATCTGGTCTGTGGACACTTGGATTTTCCCACAGCTGAGGTGCTTTGATATGATCTCATCTATCACATCTCTGGATGAACATGTTCATAAATTTGGGGCATCAGCCTTTTTTCTCCCAACTTGTAGGCTTCTATGTTGAATGGGCTTCTTAGGTGTCCTACATGGGACTTTAATGCGTTAAAGCACCTCAGCTATGACTATTACAGAGCTGAGTTTGTGGCACTCAGGTTGCTGCGTGTGTTCCATCTTAGGAAGAAAACATTTAATGAGGCAACAGGAATTCACACTGAGTAGTTCTCCTCTGACTTTTAGGAAGATTGCTTAGGTCATAAGACAGCAGTGGGGGAGTGTTTGGTCTCAGGTCAACATTCACCCTTGCTTAGTTGTAAAACTGAGACTGGAAGGCAATTCAGCTTAAGCTCCATTTTCTGTGCGACTTAAATTTCCATTTGGTCCCTGCTTCACTGAGAGCTGCAGCAGCAAATTGTGTGATCAGTAACAGGCTGGACATAACACCTCTATTTCAAGATGTTGGTAGGGGAATGACACTTCTGTTATTCACCAAATCCCAGCATACTCTTTTGCCAAGTTCATAATGGAAAGTTTCCAAGGCTGGGTTAATTTTTCTCAGAGCAAACACTGGGATTCTAATGTTGCTCTAATACCTTCGTCATTGTATAGATTTACAAACACTGGTGTAAGTGGATACAAACACCAGACTCAATAATTGTTAAAGCTTCCTGGTTCAAATGAGCAAATTGCAGAGATGTTTCTGCAGTATTTACAGCTTCATTTTTATTTGCGTGGTGTACAGATGCAGTAAGATTTACTGTCAATCCATTTAATTCTTTAACATAGAGCTTAAAGTTTAAAATGCATTTCTTGTAATTTATAAGACTTTACTAAACTTGTGTAGTCTTAAGATCTCTTCTTCAGAAAATATTTAAAATTGCATTTAACCAGTTTAATACATACCTAATAGATACTTATTTGCTGCTAAAATAGCTGGTTTTTTTTAAGAAAGCATACATGTGCTTTTTGCCTTTCCAGTCAGCTTATCACTGGGGGTGTGCAAAGAAGTATTAATGACAGTTCAAATGTTCTTGGCAGTGAGAATGTAGATATTTTTATTTTGTTATAATCATAAAGCTCTGAAAATAGAAAAAAAATGTGGAGTGAGCTATCAAATCAAGAACAATTGAAATAATACCAGAAAAGCTGAAATTCAGGTGAGATAGTATTCATACTTACCAGATGTTTCTATTCACTACTGGTGCTCACAAAAGGAAGTCTACTTGTAAAAGATGGAGGTTGTCAGCTTAATTTGTGTAGCTGTGAGGAATAAAGGCTAACCAATGCCAATTTTACTCGGATGACGTTAAAAAGAGATGGCTCAGAATTCAATTACCATTTCCCTAAACCACCTAAATGCACTTAAAATGTTTCTAACATCATTTTAAATTATAAATGTGAATGAAGGCAATGCAAAACCAAAAGTAAATAAAATATAAACCAAAACCTATTCCACATCTGACAGGATGAGCTGAGTAACTCGTTGTCTTCAGTACTAAACTAAGCCTACTGTTTGGCTTTTGTGCAGCAGGAGATGGTAAGTAATTCAAAAGCTTTACTGTCAAGACTTACGGAAATTTGATTTCAGAAGTAGTGAAAGCATCATAAAACCACATCAATAAATCTACACATCCATGCTAAACCCAGCCATCTACCAATTTACATGGTCAGCCTTTTCCTTCTCCCACAGAGAGGTACATCTGTATATTAAATTTTGTCTATCTCCATTTCCAAAGACAAAGAAATAGAATAATTATTTATCAAGGGATAAGTCTCTTTAAAATATATTCTATTTCAATATTTTAAAGCTCTCCCCAAGACTGAATCCAGCTTATTTTTTTATCCTTTCACTATGGTGCAGTTTTGCTGTTTCTTCCTGTGTTTCTTCGCTGCCTGCATGTCTTGGGAAGGAGAGGGAGGATGCCAATGATGTAACCCATACTCTCTGCCCCTGGCGCTACACTGCAGCGAGAGGAGGATTGTCCTTCTGTGGTACCCTTGGGAGGCATTCAGTAAATTAGGGAGCCACCTAGGATTTGGTGAAATAGCACCTGAGCAGCTGAGACTTGGAAACAGTAGCTGAAGTTCAGCTATTCCTATCTATATACCTTACTGTCAAAAAAGGTAGGAGCACACTTCCTTAGAAAAGGAAGCTGTAATTTTCTTTCAGTCAGTGTGTGCTGTTTAACTAGCAAACAAATTGTTAGATTTTCTCGAATCTTCAAGAAATTCAAATTCACAAGATGCATTTGCCCTTGAACGTAAAGCTACTTAATAATTTCAGAGTACTCTCAACACTCGGGTAACAGAGCATTTTGAGCACGTACAAACAAAACAAGTGTGGTAATAATAGCTGGTGTAAAATGAGTTATTTTGTGTCTCTAGATTTATAAACCTTAATGGCTTAATATATATTCTATCTCCAGCCAGCTAAATTAATCCTCTCAGCAGAAGCAATATAAATTTAGACTATATTTTCCAGATGATTTTGCTTACTTCTGATCCCCTTTAGTACATAACGTGCTGTAGCTCTAAGAAAATTAATGCTTACAAGTGTAGATGTTTATATAAGTCAGCAAAGCTGGCATAAAGTTGATGACACCTTGTACGCCCAAAGGAGCTGACATTCACTGCTTAATGAAAAAAAAAATCCGATCTTCAGGCCGATTACAGTGCTATAGATTAATGCGCCAATGAGTCTATTTGAAAACATTATCTTGTGCTTGCATAGCAATTTATGTAACTCAGATTGCAGGAAAGAACAAATGTGAACATAACCCATTAAAGGCACAAGTCAAGAATAACCTAACTGAATTCAAAATACTGCAGTTTCAGCTAGCATTAGCTGATCTGCTTTAATCTTCGCTAGGTCTCTTAGGCAGCAGTTTCCTCATGCTGAACTTGGTCTTCATTTGAATAAGATGCTGGTTGCAGTTTCCACAATGAATCTGTAAGGACGCTCTCATTCTCCCCATCATTTTACTTGTTCATCTTGAAAATTTCCCATTACATAGCAAGTACAGCCTGTAGCTTCATACCATACCTATGTATTGCACCTCTCTCTGCATTATTTTCCTTTTTTTTTCACTTGAGAAGAAGCAGATCCCAAAGTAGAAATTAAGGAATAGCAATGAACAAAGAAAAAAAAATCTCCTCATTGCAGAGAGTATTGTTAGATGTGTTTCTTTCGTGGTTGTCAGTGGAAATTCAGCATTTTACCCTTGGTGCAGATATTGAGACATTAAAGTTTAAAATTAAAGGTATTAATCAAATTAAGCCGTTATTTGTGCAATAAGTGTAATTAAGGAATAGCTCTGGAAACTGCTGTGCTCTGAGTAACTGGCTCAGCCTCGTAAAGAAAAAAGATGAATCTTCTAAATGTTTCTAAGGTAAAAGCAGCAGTAATCAGCAAGAATGACGGCAGCAATGCAAAACTAACCATAGACTCGGGGGCAGGGAGAAGGATGATATCTAACCAATATCGCAGATCACTGTATGTGGTGAATAAAATGGTGCCCAATTTCTCATACAACATTAGCAATAAAGACTTGTTATTTTTTGCTTCAGTAGAATTTTTCAGGGTAAAAATCATGCTTGATAATGACACATGTAGTAAAACAACCAAAGAAATCTCATGAAGTTAAAAAATGCATGTGTGATTTGCTTTTAGTTTACCTTTGGACAAATTATATAAGAAAGTTCATTTTGGCTTGACTGAAAACCACTTTATTTCAAATGAAAAAATTCTGATTTTGGATGAAAAATTAATCCTCAAATGGTAGGCTGTGAGGTTTGGGTTTTTTTTTTTTTTAATTTTTGTTTCGGAGGTGCTGTTCTTCTACTGTCATCTGCTTAAAATGTAGCATGTATTACAAGTGCAAGAAAGTTCTTGAGCAAAGGCATAATCTTAGCTGGACTTGATATTTTGCTCTAGCCATGATAGTCTATGGACAAAAGCCAGAGCCAGAACATAGGTAGGGGTAATTGAGTTTGTTATCAGCTCATATAGCCAGTAAGATGTAAAAAGCTTTAGGCACATGAACTCTTCCTCAGATCTTAAAAGGAAAGCAGAGAGGGGATGCATGAGTAAGTGAAGTTTATGGCACAAAAGAAGGTGTTGGCAACAATGAAGTTGGTGAGGGACTACTTTAAAAGACAGAAGCAATTAAAACTCAAAACTTATCAAAGTGCTGACAGTAGCCTGGTTGTCCCTCCTGTGGCTGCTGTGCATGGGTAGCACGAGAAGGTTTTTGTGCTCACTTTTTCTGCAAAGGCCACTGACCCTTTGAATTCTCAGCCTCTTTCTGTACTGCTAAATAAAAAAGGGATGGGGAGTTAGAATCATAGAATCATAGAGTAGTTTGGGTTGGAAGGGACCTTTACAGGTCATCTAGTCCAACCCACCTGCAAGGAGCAAGGATATCTCCAACAAGATCAGGTTGATCAGAGCCTCATCCAACCTGGCCTTGAATGTTTCCAGGGATGGGGCATCCACCACCTCTCTGGGCAACCTGTTCCAATGTTCTACCACCCTCATTGTAAATTTTTTTTCCTTACCTCCCTCTATTTTAAAACCATTACCCCTTGTTTTATCACAACAGGCCCTGCTAAAGCATTTCTCCCCATCTTACTTGTAAGCCCCCTTTAGATACTGGAAGATGGCTATAAGATCTCCCTGGAACCTTCTCTTCTCCAGGCTGAACAGCCCCAACTCTCTCAGCCTGTCCTCAAAGGAGAGGTGCTCCAGCCCTCTTATCATCTTCGTGGCTCTCCTCTGGACTTGCTCCAACAGGTCCATGCCCCTCTTATGTTGGGGGCTCCGGAGCTGGATTCAGTACTCCAGGTGGGGTCTCACCAGGGCAGAGTAGAGGGGGAGAATCACCTCCCTCAACATGCTGGCTACGCTCCTCTTGATGCAGCCCAGGATGTGGTTGGCCTTCTAGGCTGCAAGCACTCATTGCCAGCTCATGCTGAGTTTCTCATCCATCAGCACTCCCAAGTTCTTCTCCTTAAGGCTGATCTTGATCCATTCTCCACTCAGCCTGTATTTATGCTTGGGATTGCTCCAATCCATGTGCAGGACCTTGCACTTGGCCTTGTTGAGCTTCATGAGGTTCTCACGGGCCCACCTTGTCAAGGTCCCTCTGGATGGCATCCCTACCCTCCAGCCACATAGCTTAGTGTCATCAGTGAATTTACTGAGAGTGCACTCTATCCCACTGTCCATGTCACTGATAAAGATGTTAAGCAGGGCTGGGCCCAACACTGTCTCCTGAGAAATGCCATTCATCACCAGTCTCCACTTGGACATTGAGCCATTGACCACAACTCTTGAGTATGGCCATCCAGCCCATTCCTTATCCATGGAGAGGTCCGTCTGTCAAATCCATGTCTCTCCAGTTTAGAGATATGGATGTCATGCTGGACAGTGTCAAATGCTTTGCACAAGTCCACATAGATGACATCAGTTGCTTGTCCCTTGTCCATTGATGTGGTAACCCCATCATAGAAGGCCACCAAATTGGTCAGGCCTTAGTGAAGCCATGTTGGCTGTCACGAGTTGGCTGTCACGAGTCACTTCCTTATTTTCCATGTGCCTTAGCATGGTTTCCAGGAGAATCTGCTCCATGACCTTGCCAGGCACAGAGGTGAGACTGACTAGCCTGTAGCTCCCTGGGTCTTCCTTGTTTCCCTTTTCTTCAAATGGGGATTATGTTACCCCTTTTTGAGTAATCGGGAACCTCACCAGACAGGTTCTCAAATACAACAGATAGTGGCTTGGCAACTTCATCCGCCAGTTCCCTCAGGCCTCACAGATGTGTCTCATCAGGTCCCAGGGACTTGTGCACCTTCAGGTTCGTTAGATGGTCCCAAACCTGCTGTTCTGCCACACTGGGCAGTTCTTCATTCTCCCAGTCTCTGCTTTTGCCTTCTACAACTTGGGCAATGTGGCTAGAGCCCTCGCCGGCAAAGAGTGAGGCAAAAAAGTAATTGAGTACCTCAGCCTTCTCCATGTCCCGGGTAACCAGATCTCCTATTTCCTTCCAGAAAGGGCCTACATTCTCCCTGGTCTTCCTTGTATCCCTGACGTAGCTAAAGAAGCTTTTCTTGTTGTCCATGACATACCCTGGCCAGATTTAAATCTATCAGGGCTTTAGCCTTCCTTACTTGATCCCTGGCTGCTTGAACAATCTCTGTGTAATCTTCCCAGGCTACCAGTCCTTGCTTCCACCCTCTGTAGGCTTCCTTTTTGTTTTTCAGTTGGTCCAGGAGCTCCATGTTCATCCATGCAGGCTTCCTGGTGTTTTTGCCTGACTTCCTCTTCATTGGGATGCATCACTCCTGAGCCTGGAGGTGGTGATCCTTGAATATCAACTAACTGTCCTGGGCCCCTCTTCCCTCCAGGGCTGTATCCCATGGTACTTTAACCATCAGATCTCTGAAGAGGCCAAAGTCTGCTCTCCTGAAGTCCAAGGTGGACATCTTGCTGCACACTCTCCTTGCTGCCTTAAGAATCTTGAACTCCACCATCTCATGGTCACTGCAGCCAAGTCTACCCTTGAGCTCTACATTCCCCACCAGCCCCTCCTTGTTGGTGAGAACAAGGTCCAGCATAGCACCTCTTCTCTTTGGCTTCTCTATCACTTGCAGGACGAAGTTATCATCCACACATTCCAGGAACCTCCTGGACTGCCTGTGACCTGCTGTGTTGTCTCTCCAATAGTTATTGGAGTAGATGAAGTCCCCCATGAGGACCAGGATCTATGACCGTGAGGCTGCTCCTATCTGTCTATAGAAGGCCTTGCCCACTCGATCCTCCTGGTCAGGTGGCCTGTAGCAAACCACCTGTAATGTCACCTGTCCCTGCCCTCCCTTTAATCTTGACCTATAAGCTCTCCGTCAGCTCCTCATCCATCCCCAGGAGAAGCTCCACACACTTCAACTGGTCCTTGATAGAGGGTGACACCCCCTCCTAGTCTGCCCTGCCTGTCCTTCCTAAAGAGCCTGTATCCCTCCATTCCAACACTCCAGTCATAGGAGCCATCCCACCACATCTCTGTGATGCCAACAATGTCATAGCCCTGCAGGCATGCATACATCTCTAACTCTTCCTGTTTGTTCCCCATGCTACATGCGTTAGCATCGAGGCATTTTAGTTGGGCTCCCGATGAAGACGACCTGCTGACTGGAGCAGCTGGAATTCCTGTGAGCTGCACTTTAGGTGCTCTCCTACTTGCCTGTAATCCTTCCCCAGCATCTGGGCACCTGTTGCTGGCACTGACACTCTACTGACAGTAGTGGGATCAATGGTGGTTCCCCTCCCCGGCAACATTAGTTTAAAGCCTTCTTAACCAGCTTCGCAAGCCTTTGGCTGAAGACACTCTTCCTTCTCTCTGTCAGGTTATTTCAAACAGTTTGGAACAAGAAAGCTGCTCTACCCCCATATTAGGTGCATCTTAGGGCCACAAGGATTCTAAATAGGGCTGTGGCCCTGTTTCATTTAGCAGTACACTGTGTGGCTTTAATGTCAATCAGATATGTCCACAGAAGAGTGGCAGAAGTAACAAACATGCTGTGGATTCATGCCCTTTGTGTTGTACGATAGCTTCTCTATGTAGGAAACCCGTTTCTATAGGAGCATTCAATGTTGTGGCTATAAATGACTCCTAAACTTTCCAAACATGCCTTTGGAAATAAATATATTCTTGAGTGAATAATTTTTAGTCTGAGAGCAGTTTAGAAATTGTTTGCTTAAATATTTTTTGTGGTTTGTACTCCCTGCTGAAGTGATCTTTTAGTTACCTTCTTCTTGCTTGAATGACAGGAAAATCTGAAATAGTTACTTCCACAATTAAGTTTTGAAGAATAATCTTCCAGGAAATAATGATTTTTTTTTTGTTGTTATTGTCTGCAAATATGACTACAGGTAAACTTATCTTGCAGATTTCAACTGTGAAAATATTTGTAAGTAAGTCAGGTCTTTACCATTTAGCATGCTTTAATAACTGTGCTATTTAAGTCAGGTAGCCTTCACATCACACATTAAGTATGCAATGAAATACAAGCTTGTAAGTCTGAAAGATCACAATAAACATCTTACTCTCGTCAACAAAAATCAATTTACTTAGGTCTAAAATGCAAATGGTATTTATCTCCTTCAAGGGCCAGAGAAGCTAGCTTTTTCTAGGCAGATGCACAGTTTTGAAAGACATACAATACATGGCTAGTCTGTCAAAGGTACAGAGAATTTTAAGCAGTTTGGCATTATCATAACTGTATTAAGCTATGTTTGGTTTTATCATGCCGTGTTCTTTGACATTCTGCTTGGCGTGTGTGTGCTGCCTGTCAATCAGAGAGTCAGCATGTCACAAGGGAACGTCACTGCAGAAATGGTTGTACTTGGAGAATTCGGATGAGCTCAAGGGAAAGGAGCAAGGAATGCTTGACAGCTGTGAGGAGCTGAGTTTTTGAGATGAGTCTCAGTCTCATTAAGTGTATGGTTAAAATCATGAATAGAGATGGGATGGCAGAGGGAAAGGCTCCAAGACTCCTTGTACTAGAAATGCTTTTTAAAAATTTCTCTACAGTTTTTCACTGCTGAGAAGCTTAGTGAAATGAGTGAGCAGCAAAGCATAACAATTTCTTTTTAAAGTTAAAAGGTAGTTCCTGAATTATTTAAAGGATGCTTGTATATCTATGTAGCTTACACTGAACATGGGGACAACTAAACCAGGATGAATTCAGCTAAACTTCCTTTTGTGAACAATTTATGACAAATTTTTCCTATGCCATGACTTGGCTGTGGACCTGCAACAGCCTGGTCGTTCCAGAGCTTGCTTGCTATTGCATTTTGCTTAACTTTTTGTCACAATATGTGCCTGGCGGCCTGCTTGCCTGTTTGAAGCTGGCCTTGCCTTATTGGATATTGCTGTCATGCTATCCATACAACTAAGCTAAGTGGTGGCAGGAAATGTTCCTGGTGTCTGAAACCTGACCAGCTACAGCAGTGACTTGTCACAGTGGTCCCTGGGGTGGTTTTGCCCTTGCAAGTCATCTCTTAGTCCCTGCTGGGGCCCTGATCAGGTGTTAGCAAAAGGGGGGGACCAGTCCTAATAGGCAATCTGGGTAAGACCATCCTGTTTGGGAGGGGAAAGGAATTCAGTAGTATGGACATAGGCTGGTCTATGGCATTTAGTTTTAATGTCATAGACTGATACTGCCATGTTTAATTCACTTTTCTGTAGAATCATAGAATCATAGAATAGTTTGGGTGGGAAGGGACCTTCAAAGGTCCAACCCCATCTAGTCCAACCCCCCTGCAAGGAGCAGGGACATCTCCAACTAGATCAGGTTGCTCAGAGCCCTCTCCAACCTGGCCTTGAATGTTTCCAGGGATGGGGCATCAACCACCTCTCTGGGCAACCTGTTCCAATGTTCTACCACCCTCATTGTAAAAATTTTTTTCCTAATATCTAATCTGAATCTACTTCCCTCTTTTTTAAAACCGTTACCCCTCCTTTTATTACAACAGGCCCTACTGAAGAGTTTTTCCCCATCTTTCCTGAATCATAGAATCATAGAATCATAGAATAGTTAGAGTTGGAAGGGACCTTCAACGGTCATCTAGTCCAACCCCCCTGCAAGAAGCAGGGACATCCCTGACTAGATCAGGTTGCTCAGAGCCTCATCCAGCCTGGCCTTGAACGATTCCAGGGATGGGGCATCCACCACCTCTCTGGGCAACCTGTTCCAGTGCTCTACAACTCTCATTGTAAAAAATTTTTTTCTCATATCTAATCTAAACCTACCTCCTTCTAATTTAAACCCATTACCCCTTGTTCTATCACAACAGGCCCTACTGAACAGCTTCTCCCCATCTTTCCTGTAGGCCCCCTTGAGGTATTGGAAGACCGCTATCAGGTCTCCCCGGAGCCTCCTCTTCTCCAGGCTGAACAGCCCCAACTCTCTCAGCCTGTCCCCCTTTAGGTATTGGAAGGCTGCTATAAGGTCTCCTTGGAGCCTTCTTTTCTCCAGGCTGAAGATACTGTTTTTCTATACCTGCTGATAAGCTGCTGCTCTGACTCCTTCAATTTCTCCTCCACAACTAAGCAGATCAAAGTGTGACTCTTGTTCCCATTCAGAGGAACAGAGAAAGGAAATACAAGATATAGGCCTTGTTTGATAATTATCTAGAGTGCAAGTGATGGTAGTTTCTGCTGAAATCAAATATGGTAGATTAGGAGCAGCTAAAAGGGACTGAGGATTGGAGTGGACCTTTGGCTTGGTCCTTCCTCTAACTTCAGTCATCACAGCAATACGGACGTTATTCTGCCCTGGTGTTAATGGTTACTGCAAGATACTTTCTCTCCACGGCTTTGGAAAGGAGACAGTTGGAAATTGGAATGTGACTATAAAAGATGCACAGAAGTATTTGCAAGATTAATTCTAGAGGTAAGTAAAAATCCTGATGTGCTTTATTTGGTCATAGAAAAAATTACGATTTATCTCTAAGATGATGTTAAAAACTGGGTAGTAAATACTTTGATGAAACCTTCTTTGTGGAAAAACAAAGCTCTGGCAAATTAAAAAGCTCTGTGGGTCACACTAAAATACTAGATTTTTGGTTTTGGAGAATTTGAACAAACTAAAATCTTCATGCAGTGTTGTAACATTCGCTAGTCACTATTTTTGGAAGTACTGTTTTGACTGTTTTTGTTGATATGGTTTTCATTGCAACTTATTTCTATGTTATATTATGGTGTACTTAAGTAGAGTGTTTTTAAAAAATCAGTTTGAAATCGTAAATCCCCCAAATCACAGAATATCAATCTTCAGCATGACTTTATTAAATTCCAGAGAAATAAAGACTGAAAGAAAGATTTATCTCCTAGATACTGCAAGTTCTTTCATTTCCCTCATCTCACAGAGACCAGGAATAGTGAAGCTTTGGAGGAGAAAAAAACCTGTTCTTCCTTTCCTCTTAGGACCCAAGACATACTGCAAAGGCTATTTCAGTTCCGATTGACTTCCAGATGCAAATAGGCAGATTTGAAGTCCCAGCTTGGAGCAGGCTCAGCTCTTCTCTTGTGAAGCCAAGTTGGGTGACATACCTGGAAGCTTTCAGAAAAAGAAAAGAAGAGATTTTATTGATAGTGAGAAATAACTGGCTACAGAAGAGTTACTTCAGAAAAGTGAAAGCAGGACTGAGCTCAAGAACTATTAATTTTAATCAGACTAGTGTTGCTTTAACAAAGCATACTAAGTCTTTCCTGGTTTTGTGATATTTAATTAAATTTGAAAGGTTAGACAGAAAAGGTATGTTTTCCAATTAATGTTTACCTCATTAAAATTTCAATCTCAGTTGTAAGCTGTTCTTTAGAGTAGATGCTGTTAAGCACTATCTTGCTATTTTATTTCATGTTATATTGCTACTTACCTGAACCTAAACCAGAATATATTTATTTTAAGTTCCTACTCTGAGAACACATCTTGCTCTGCATAGATCACCATTGATTTACGTCATATTGTATTTTTAACCTGCAAAATACCGTCTGATTGAATGTGATTTTTGCATGATGTAAGGCAGGGTTTTTCTTTGTATCTAAACAGAAGTTGCAGCAAGGGATTAATATGACTCATAAAGAGCTAGCATTTCAGAAAAGAAAGATTTTGAAGAACACAGGCACAAGGCTAAAAGACTGGCACTACTTTCATTCCACCTGGAAGAAATATGGCCCAGAACTCTGTATTTACCTCTGAGTTCTCAGGTATGCTGAGTACGGTGTTTTCTCGAACATCTATGCTACGTTGAAGTTGTTAAAACTGAAAAGAGAATAGGAATCTGTTGTAATGAAGTTTGAAACTGTTATGATTTGTGGAGATTTTGCCAATATGTTGTTTTTTTTTTTTAAAGCTATTGGCAGAAGTAATAATGGGAAATGTAAATGTCGTTTAAATGGAATGAAGGAGTTAGGTGTCACAAGCATGATTATGAACTTTGAATAACTGTTGTTTTCATACCCGTGGTAAATCTGACTGGAATTATGTGTCCTGATAACAAACAAAGAGATAAGAACTTAGACCAAGATAACGAAAATCTGTTAATGAAGGATAGAGGCTTAATGAATATAGACCTGCACCACCTGGAGGTAGTGGTGCAAAATGTGAAATGCAAGATATTGCTTCCAACCAATCTCATAAGATTGGTGGGGCTGGCCTTCCCAAAAGGATGATATATTACCTTCTAAAATAGTTTTTTTTTTATTCAAAGCTTGTTTTGTTTCAGACCAAAATCTTTTGCATACAGATTTGGAAGCTATTCTACCTTCTTCTTAGACCCAAAACTATACTACACTATATTATTATTCTGAGTATTATGCTGGAACAAGGAGTAGCCATTCACAAATATTTGACTTGGCAGAAAGCTAACACAGGAAAGGGAATTAATGAGTTTTGCACAAGGACAAGGTAGTCATCTTCATCCTAAGACGTATATCTCAGCAATCTTCATCCTTCATTTCCTAAAATAATCTTCCTGGATTGAGAAAAATAAAATTAACTTGTTTAAATTTACTCATACTGTGAGCAGGTATAACTCCTATTAATGCTGATGAAAAATGTACTGAACTTACTGGAGCTGAAGTACTTAATTCTCCAAAGCAGCTTATATTTCTTTTTCATGGCTGTGATCATTCCCTTCCTCTACTATAATTATATTCCATGCTATATAGGTTTCAGCATTTTACCTTGGAGTTACCCTCCAGAATAATTTCTTCAAGAATTTCTGAGATCACAACAGAAAATTTCCATTGATTTGGCACATGAGAAAGAAAGGAAAAAAATTAATGAAAAAGTTTAACAATTCGATATTTTCTCTTCCTTGTTAGCATTATTTACCTGTGTTAAAAACTTGAAAAATACAATTTCATATTCATACTTGGCTGTTATGCTCTTGCTTGAACGTCATACCTAATTTTAACATTTTGGGATTTTTGGATAGCATTTTTCAGACAGGAGTTTAACTATAAAATGTTTTAAACAAAACAGTACTAAAAACACAGGCAATTGCAAAAGATAAACCACACATTTATTTTCACTTGAGCCCAAGGTACTTAAAGTCAACCTACTACTGAGTTTCTTGTAATGCAATAAAAATTTTAGTATTACATATGCCTGATTACTGTTTTTATGTCTAAGAACCTTTACAATTTTAATCTGTTTAAACTTATTCAAAGGCCCATAACAACATTTCTTTATTTTATGCCCCTTGTGACACATAAGCAATCTTTAAGCATTTTTTTCAAGATTTGGGAATTTATGGAAAATAATACTGTGCCCCAGTTCTTGTGAGAGATGCATAGCTCAGGTCGCAGAGGGCCAGTTGTGGTCTTTGGCACTGGGTGACCTGCTGGCACTGGCTCATAGTGTGAATTGCACAGTAAGAAAAGAAAAGGAAAAAAAAAATCCTTGTGTTTCTTAAGTTAGTTTTCCTTTCAATTACAGCTTGAAGAGCATCTTCACATTTAGGTAGAATATCTGGCCTTGAGTTTATTTCCTTATGTAACTGCAGTGCAGACTCAGTGCCTGTGCGCAGCTGCCAGCTCCTCTGAAAGCTTTTTGGCTTAAAAACTATCTTCATCTATCCAAAGTATCTCAGTAACCTGGCAGCACCCATTAGCTTGAAAAGCCCTGCTTGTGAGTCTTTCTTCTCTACAACTGTAAAGGGGGAGAGAAGACAGCACATTTTTGGAATAGGAACTTTTCACAGGAGCTGTCTGGGACGTTCTCAGCTGTCCCAATAGCTTCACTGGCAGCAAAGTGGTGCAGCCTCCACTAGTACCCCAACCACTCTTCGTATAGAAAACATCACAGAAAAAAATATTTCATGCCAGGGAGGGTGAGTGTTTAGCCAGCTTGCTTTTCTTCCTTGCTGTTCAGTCTGCAAGATTGGTAACTTTCATGACTGCTACCACACTTTAAAGTCTCTGGTATTTTTAGGTGAAAATGCACCTCAGAGTATCCTGTTGTATGGAAGAAACCAAGGTTCTACTGAAGAACCCTGGAAAATATAAAAAAAGTCATCAAAACTTTCTATATCTTTAGCCTTTTGAGATAGGGAAACATGTAAAGATTCCAGTTCCATAGGTAAAAAATCCAGTGGTCAAATAAACTGAGACTCAATATGCAATTTTAAGCCATGAATTTTTTAGAACTGACTTTTCATCTCTGAAAGATCACTGTTAGCAGGCAGTCAAATAACAGGACCATTAAAAGAATATGCAAAATAAAGGCTTACTAAAGTCTGATCTAGTCACTGAGGATATTTTCTTGATGAATCCCTCAGCCTGACCCAGCATCCTGGATGTTGCTGAAGGATCTTGGGCTTGATGATCTTGTAGGTCTTTTCCAATCTTTAAGATTTTATGATCCACCAGGACATGAAAACTCAGCTTTGGTTCCTAATAAGCTTCTGTAAAATAAAACTGACTACCCTAATAAGGTCCTGTAAGATAAAACCGGGTAAAGTCTGAGTAACAAAGCAATGACTCAGGCCCATATCTAGATTCTTAGGGCCAACAGCAGCGCTCCAGACAACCTATGTTGTCACGTGAGCCCCTGTAGAGATCTCTGGATGTGTGGCACCAGGCTGGCGGTGGACTGCCTACCTAACACATCCCAAATGAAAAGGCAGCTCACCTCCCAGCAGAACACACACACTGCCAATATGCAAGATATTTTAGAGCAAAGGGTGGGCCTAGCTGCTTTGGAGAAGGTTGTTCCTCTGAAGATGGGGTTACTGGACTGTCCACAAGTATTGTTGCTACTTTCCCAAGCTAGTCATCAGGTCAACAAGAAAAGCTGTGCTGAGATTTCCACCTCATAAATCCTCTTTTCTTTTTTGTTTCTTTTCTACATAAATCCAGCGAGGACTTTTTTTGGTTTTGCTTTCCTTTAAATGCTGATATATTCAAACCATATGGGGCCCATGTCCTGCCTCAAGTCACTGGAAGGTGCAGTAATGTAAATGTAGGTGTGTTTAGCAGTATTTCTATTCACTAGAGACTAAAACATATCTGCAAACCCACATAATGTATTGTTTTAAATCAGAATTATGCTAGAGGATTCCAATGTTGTCTAAAGCTTCTAGAAAGCAGAGAATTCTATATTTTCTTATATTTTCTTATATTTATTTTCTTATATTTTCTTATATTTTCTTATATTTTCTTATATTTAGTAGTCTAATGGGATTCCTTGAGTGTTTGAAGTTAAATGGGTCTGGGATGATTTCTTAAGTAAACACAGACTTTACTTTGGGATTGAAATTAGTGTTTTGGAAACTATAATATTAGGACTATGGCATTGACACTGACAATTAGGATAAGCAACCTCCTTTGCACAGAAATTTAATGAAAAGAATTGCTGTGATGTATTTCAAAATTACAGTATGATCACTTCTTTTCATTCTGTGTAACCATTACATGGCATATTTTTTCCAGAGGTGCTACCTAATTATGTTGTAATTAAATGTGATTCATCAAATAGAACTGAAGACAAAACTGGTAATCAGCAATTCTTTTCCATTCACAGAATCTCTATAAAAAGGTGTATCTTGTAATTAGTTTACAGATGTTTACTTTAGAAAAAGTACATCAAAATTATAATAATTTTTCTTCTCATAGAATTCTCATTCTGGTAGAGTATTTTTGCATGTATTTGCAGTGCATAACAATGACATTTTTGAGTGGGACAACAGGCCACTACCAGAAATTATCAGCATAGTCACAATAATAATAACTATTCAGAGGATAAAAACCGTAGCCTCTTACTAAAGGTAATAAATAAGACCAGATTTTAAGTTCAGAGGCAGTATCAGAAGCTTATTTCTGTTTGTATGCACTATGTATAACAGAAACAATTATTTTTTTGTGTTGATTGAATTTACTTCCCTGTGTAAAGTTGAGTAAATAATACTGGAAAACCAAATACTGCCATACACAGTATACTGGTCAAAAATGCACCTTCTTGGGAGTATTTGCAGGCTTCAGTTGTCTTTCTGCTAGAAGGGTTTGACCGTGCTTCTAATTTCTCTAGTTATAATCACTCAACTATTGGGTAACTGAGAAAAATGGGTTCATTTCTCCCCTGAGGTTCTCAATTGCAAAAATTTCTATAGTCTTAACTTCTGTGTGCTGTGTACACTGAGCTGTAGTTTCAGCCCATTGCTCTACTCACGTAGTAGAGAAGAAAGAGAGGCTGTCTGTCACTGCTGTTTTGGTGATGTCCCTAGCACACGAGAGTCTTGCGTGCACACACGTACACACAGGCATGCACCCAGAGCTGGTGGACTATGGGTCTGCCCACTCCTGCTGCTGGGACCAGTAAAAGGCACACACTGGGATATTTGATCACATACTACAGGTATAGCATGCATCCTTCTGGCATATCCTAGTGGCAGAATAATCCTGGGGATCGGACCACCCATGGAAATGGCTGTCTCATTTCTCTCTCCTACACCCTGGAGCAAAGACAGACTGAACATCAGAGAGTGGTGTCTGGACCGTGATCCCTTCAGTCCTCATGCTTGACACCAACAGAGCCTTTCATAGAAAAGAAAAACTTAACTGAGATCTCTTTTTAATTTTGACTGCTGGAAGTATATTTAGCCTAATCATGCTTAAAGCAGGTGATGATGAGCCATCCTATTTATTTATGGAAATTGCTTTCTGCTAGAAAATAAATCTGTTTTCCTTCTGAGTACAGACCTGAGCCCATCCTTTTTCCATCACTCACTGTGCTCCCTTATATTTATCCACCCACTCGATCTATTTGAAGCTGCAACCATTTGTAGGACCATTCTTATCTTCCCAGACTTTGCAAAGACTGTCTGGAGAAACAAAACAGCTTAAGTAAGCTTTGTTTAGGGTCTCCTTTTTTTCCTATCCGTTCGTTTAAAGAACATTGGACTCAAATCTAACTTTTGCTCTTTTACAGCTGTTTCTGCTTTTTCAGTAGCAACAAATCTTTCATTTTGTGACAAGCTATTTCCAGGACAACCTGTTATGATATGACAGAAAATTACAGCTTAAGAGAGGAGGAAAGAGAAGGAGCAGATGATATCTCATAACCCTGCAAACAAATTCTGTTGTAGTGAAAAGTATGCCTATTAATAGCTATAAAGATGAAGGAAAACAGGTATGATTTACAATTTTAAAAGGATAGCTGCTAAGCTGAAGATTTTTCTAAGGAGTTTGAGCTGCTTTTTGATAGTGATAAGCCACTATCAGTTTGGAAAAATGCCTAGCAATAGGCGCTGAAGAAAGAGATACAGCATAGGCAGACAGGGAACACTCTTGAAGCTTAATCACATGCAAATTGCAGATTAATAGATTACAACTGGCTTCAGTGCACATGAGGAATATGGTATAAAGCCTTCCTGTATCTTCAATTTTAATTCCACATTAATCTCTGGGTGTGAATTCCCTCAGAATTGGGAAGATAGACCAAAGAAGCCTCAACTTCTCTGCTACTAAAAATCAATAGAACCATTTACAAAGTTAGAGGTCTTGTTATAGATATGTCTTTCCCTTAGAAGAAGTTAAAAAATATTTCCAAATATTACTTGCCCAGTAGGGTCTAGAAGAGACTGCAAGATCTTTGGAGGCCACGACGGAATTGGGATGTACTCTGTGTCCGGCTGCCCAGGCCGTGTTGGTCTGAAACTCTGGTGCACTTGCTCTGTCTGGGACTGCATGGTCATGCCCTTACCAGGCACCACATCTTCTTTAGTGATGAGCTGTGTGCCCCTATCCAGGTATCTATTTAGGGACAGAAGTCAAAGTAACGTGTTGCTGTATTTGCAAGGCATCAGCTTCCTTTATTTTATGATTAACATACTTGGAAGACAGTTGATCACTGCTAGTTAAAGTACGGGCTGCAGGTGTGCGCAGCACCACACGAACCCTCCTTTATAATATTATCTCTGTCATGGGTTCACAGGAATATAACTCTTAAGCCAGAAAGGACCATGATGATAAATTATCTGCTGGACAAATGTGAAAAAAATCGTCACTTCTTTGTGCCCACTCTGCCCATTTGGGACATGATGGTAATCAGAGAATAAGTTCAACTTGATACTTTTCAAGGAAATATTTTTCATATCCCCAAATATGGTAAGACAGATTTATTTAATTTTTAGTTGCTGTTCATGTTAGATAACTAGTGGCAGGTAGGTATGTACTCATGATACTAAGAGGTTAGTCGTTGGTGCCTAATCCAAGTTCACCCTACTTTGAAAATTTGCATGCAATGACCTTGGTACGGGCAATATTATTGTAAAGACAAGCAAACTATGCAGACAGCCTTGACCTGGACACATAATTTTTGTGCAACCGTGGACACATAATTTTTGTGCAACTACTTAATATCCTTTTTTTCCTCCCATTATTTCAATTTATGAAATGAGTACAAATATTTTTTTTCTTTCTCATATCAAGATGAAAAGAATTTTTATGATAGGAATAGAGCATATGGACAAGATCCTTAGGTCAGGAAAAGAAGGGATGTGGCATTGCTGATTTCTGCTAGCTGAACATCTATGTCCTGAAAGAAAATATTTAACCATAAAACACTTTCTCCATCATTTGTAAATGTATTAATGGATTTTTCTACTCCAGCTTTGTCTTACTCTTCAACCATGATATATAACTAATACTCTTAAGTCCTTTTTTTTAAGGTATTTAATAATAATTTTCTGATATTTCCAGAAATCTAAATTTTCTGAATTCAGAAACATACATATTGTCATAAATAACAAAAAAAAGAGATGTATTTAGGCCAACTGATCATCATTCAGTGGTCAAAGAGAAAGTTCTTATTTATACAGTAGCATTTCACACATGATTATCAGTAAATTGTTTTTATTTTATATGACTAGAACTACTTCAGTTGTGTGATCACAAGTAGAAGAATTGTAATTATTCTGTCTTTTATATAAAAATTAATGCAATAAAGAGATTATATACATATTCTTTCATAGCAAGAATAACTAATAAATTACCACCTGCAGGAGTCTGTCAGCTGGATACAGGATGCAGCATTTATTTCTGTAAACAGTTCACTGGTATGTCAACTGCTAGTCTGACATCAAGAGAACTGAACAGTGTTTTCCTCAAAAAACTTTATTCCCCTGAATGAAAGCATAGGCAAAATATTATGTGGGAGCTGTGTTAGTAGGGAAGGAAGATAACCCCCTAAAATGGACTACTCACAAGTATTATTTGCAACCAGAAGCTACTCTAGGAGAAAATTTCTACTGAAAGCTAAAATGGTACTGTGGTTATTACAACAGCCATTTCCTTCACTGTATAAAAAGATAGCTTAAAAGGCATCTTTGAAAACACACTCTCTTGACAAAGAAATGAGAGTGTAGAGCTAAACAGACTTGAATTTTCCTGTAATGTTGTAGACAGAAATAGTAAATATATGCAATTATCTTCATACTGCAAGCATGGGTTCAGCATATGTGAGGAGCTAAAGAGTTGAAAAATGTTATAGCACTCACATTCATTTGGGAATAAAAGGAACGTTAAGAAAGAGACCAATAGGACCCCAGTCCTCAGCTGATGTAACCTGACAGAGCTCACTGAAATAAATGGAGCTATTATGATTCACGCCAGGAGAGGAGCTGATCAATAAGTGCATTACTTTGAGACTTGAGTTTTTCTAAGATTATGGTAATTGTAAGCGCTGTGGATATTTTTTTTTTTCAGGACTACATATATATTTATATTTTCTGCAACCAACTTGACATCTTATAACATAAAAAAATTAGAAAAAAATCTTAAAGCTTTCTAATCTATCAGTCCTTGAATCCTTTTTCAGGCAAAGCTCTCAACAGTCAGACTTTGGTGAGCTTTCAGCCTCATTACAAACACACGAGCTCTGTATGGAAACAAGCAATTTGCTGTGCATGTAAATGTGCACTGGAACTGGGCACTCCTTCTAATGGGCTGTACTGGATTCACAATTTGAGTAAATCAACACAGCTGAGAACCAGCATATATTTGCCTTGGAGTGAACTGGTATGCCTACACTTAAACTGGGATTTAAGTGAGGTTTATATAGCTGAACTCAAATTAGCAAGGCAAAACTCACACACTCCAGGGCCCCAAAAAAACAATTAAATGTCCATTTACATTCTTATACATGAGTAGAAGCAAGATAATCTCAACACTCTACCTACTCACGTTCATGACTCAGAAGTGAAAGAGTGCACTGAAGTCTACCTAATGCCCTCACACGCTGATCTGGTAGGTGTGCTTTTAGCAACCAACTGTACATAAACATCACTGATTCCCCAAGAAGGTGTCTAATTGCATGTAATTTTGAAGTATACTTGCACCTCAGTTGGAAGTACCTGAATTTCATTTGATCTTGCCTCTTCTCTTTTCAACAAAAAGACTGAAAACATGTATCTGGGGCCAAAAGGTTTCGCACAGAGCTTATGAGCTCTCAGGACATAATGGCCCTGTATACCAGTACCCCAATATTGTCTTAGTCAACCATATTGCAAAAAATGTTGACCAGTGTCAGGCTATGTGGGGACAGATTTAAAATAAGAAGTTTACATGCATTCCTTATGTACTATACATGCTTCTAAAGTTCACAGAGTTGCAAAGAATCAAAGTTGTTGAAGTCTTGAGTAACTCAGATTTTGAACACATCGTTATACATAATGAGTACTGATTAGGCTTTTGTGCCTCTGGATGTCACTGTTGTTTGGAATAATATAAACAATGTTATATGACAAAGCAACAAAATGGTATAATCGTCACCATCTTCTGTTTGTTAAAAAGTACAAGGCTGAATACACTAACAATTCAAGAGATACCATTATTTCATTGCAAGGGGTGAACAGCCGAATGTGTAAAAAATACCTACATCAGTTTAATAATAGGTGAAAAAGAGAAAACCCTATACATTTCTTCCTAGATGAAAATCAGATTCTCTGGTGTCTCAAGATGCATTCCTTTAGAAGGGTTTAAAACTAAAACCAAGCCTTCATTGCCCTGATGTGGCCATGTCAGATTGTGTCAAGGATAATATTGGTTTATTTGAGTTGGATGCAATGGTGAAATGTGTGAGGAGGAGGTGGGTAAGTGTTAGGCAGGAATGGAGCTTACTTTTCCCAAGTAAATCTGTTCTGCGTTTGTTACAAAGTTAAGAGCAAAAAGAAGGAAGTGAAAAATCATGCCTTTCTTGTTTTACAGTCTCTTACAGAGCAAGCAGTTCTACCTTCTGGAAATATATGTAAAATTAATGGAGATTTAGTGATTAAGGAGGGTATTTTCAGAATCATAAACTGCTGCCATTGCCCCAGGTATTTACAAGAAAATGGGATGCTTATCTGCACTGCGTGCAGAGAGTCTTCCTTGGAACAAGGAAGATTTGTTAGAAACTTGTAGGGCTAGTGGGATGTGACAGAGAAATAAACAAGAGAGCTTACGATTTTCTAAATATCTCTGATCATTAGTTTTTGTTGAAAATTCAACGGATTATAGTGACTGGCTTCAATTGGAAGTATTAATAAAAATGGGAATAGAGCATTTCCATGAAAAATCAGAACATATTTTAGTTTTTAGAATCCTTGAATTTAATTTGATCTCAATCTGAGCTGGAAATTTTGCCTGAAGAAGGTCTAGGACTTAGTGATCAGGAAACACACTGGCATCCTCTGTTTTTGAAGTCAGACTTCAGTTTGGATAGGATGTCTTCTTTACAAATGGATCTCATAGGCTCTAATCCCACCCCCAGTCAGAGTCCTGCTGACTTCCATGAGCAAAGGATTAAGGTAGTCGAGCTACTTTAGAAGTAGATTAATCTGTCCGAGTATGTCTGAAGTACTCTTTGCTATTATTTCTCAGCTAGAGCACAAATGTATTAAGTAATTTATATACTGTAAAGAAGATGCTGCTCTTAGACTGTATCTTCCTTTTCCCAGCAGCAGGGTGCTAATGGCACATCCTGCTGTGTGGGTGGGTTTTCATTCTTTTCTCTACTTTAAGCCTGCAGACAAATATCTTACACATTTCTTTTATGGTTTCAAACTGCTACCATTACAAGCCTGATTAATAAGGCTTTATGAGCTAATTAATATGCCTTTATCTATATGAGCTTTTATCTTTATGTGCCTGATTGCTACAGTAATTCTATAACATTACAGGAAGCTATTTATTTTCAAATTAGTAGTGTCATCATGACCTTTTGCCACATGGATAAGTCAAGGTTATGGCCTGCCAGGTACATAGAGGGTAGCACAAACTGTTCAGTGCTGGCTGTAAATTAAAGGCTGATAAGAGGGTGTGATGATCTCTGTTCCTTACTGTGAGTGCAGCAGTTTATTCTCCCAAACATAACTGGGGATGGGATTCTCAAGCACTGTAAGGATGAATGAAACAGGCAATTTCTAAAGTAGTGATGGCAGTAGGAGCATTAATGGATGTGCTTGCTGGGAAGCAAGTGTCCGTGTGCCTGGGCCAGTCCCTGATGGTGCTTGTGGCTGGAGACTGGTGATGCCTGTGGCTGGACTTCCTGGCCACCCAGGAACATCTCCAGTCTTTCCAGTTACTCTGCCCACGATCCTGTGCAGAGTGTGTTTTGGGAGGTCACATCACCAGGTTGGTGTGGATGTCCATTTCTGATCTGTGGGTCCCCCAAGCCCAGTATCTGCACTTACTAACTGGGCAAAACACTGAAAACTCCAAGCACAAAGGAACAAGACACAGATATTTATATTACTGTAGAATACAAAGTCTAAGCAGAATATGGGTTAAGCTCTGCTCTTGGTAGTGAACTAACTTATAATGGGAAACTCTGCCTTCAAAAAACTTACAATCTCAGCAGTAACAAAAAGAGAGGGATCAGAGTAGAGACACTGAAGAACAGTACTTCTGTTTTGTCGTGACTGTGACTTCAGCATTTGTTTGCATTCAGTATATTCAAAGACACTTACAGGGGGAATTATTTAGAAGTATTTATTTTCTGGTATTGAAACCATCCAGCTTGTCAGGTCTGTCTTTCCTTTGAAAAGACTGGACCTTGTCAATAGGAAGATCACAAGGCAAATATTTAGAGTTTAAGAAAATGCGTTATTTTGATGAAAAAATAATCTCTAGTAAAGTAACTTAAAACAAGTGCAGTGATTTTGTAAGGTTATTTTAAAAAAGGGAAGATGGACCTACAGTCTCCTAAGTTTTAGTCCAAAGTCTTATTTTCTGAGAGATGTTTTCCGTTTAAACATTTTTCTTCCCCTCTCTGTTCAATAGTTCAGCCTTGCATGGCTGATTTCTTTTCATGACTTTTTGCTTCATCCACCAAAGTTTGAAAGATTCTACTGCTTTCCAGGCTGCAGTTCAGATTGTGATTGTCTGGAAAATGTTTAGCTTGTCTTGGTAACTGAGATATTTTAAAAACCAGCAATAATTAATTTGAAATAATAAACATTACGATTATACTACTCACACAAGAAAAACGTATTTTTTTTACTCTACTGTAGTTTCAAAGTTGTGAATCAATAACTTAAAAAATTAGATTTGTTTCACAAGCAGTTTTGATTTGGATTCTTCAAAAGTGCAGAGTCTGATTTCTTTTAGAGTTATAACTGATCAGATTTCCTTCCATTAATGCTAAAATATCAAGTTCTGGACTGTTACACAAAGGGATTAAAAACTGTAGTGTGTCTTGGGGAAAACATTCACAAAAGGATGGAAATGAATTTATGTGGCATTTGTGTGACTATCATACATGCTTTCAAAGGATTTCTATTGTAATTCAAGATTAGCTGAGCATAAGTTAATGGACTCTTAAAGTATTACCTAAAGCTTATTATGATAGACTATAGGAGCCTCTTTTTAAAATGTTTTTTTTTTAAATAATATAAACTACAAGGTCCCTGAAGATATGATATTTCTAGGCTTAGTATTTCTTCATCAAATATTAAAATAGGTCAAGCAATTTTGTTTCAGTTCCTTTCCTGCTCATGCTACTGCTGTAGCTTGCATACCAAGT
Organism: Chlamydotis macqueenii; assembly: GCF_036417535.1. NCBI lineage: Eukaryota > Metazoa > Chordata > Aves > Otidiformes > Otididae > Chlamydotis > Chlamydotis macqueenii. The sequence continues at coordinate 133,789,729 of NC_141557.1, forward strand.
AGAGTGTATTATGTAGATTTACCAACTGTTGAGTTCCCTGCTTTGTTTCATTATGTTGTTGATTTTGTAATCTATACTGAGAGTGGAAGAATTACAATTATGTGCTGAGGAAACCTGATATTTACTAATTCCATAAAGTTAAGGTCATCTTCTGTAGCAATGGGAGAATAAATTAATTGACCAGAGTTCAATCTTGCAGATGAAGGTAAGCTGTAATGAAAGGACTGACATGAGAACAGATGACTCAACAAGGTTCACGGTTGCCTGATTAAACTACTAATAGCTTATAGACTGAATAACAGTATAACTCTGTGGATCAAATTGTGCGTTTCCCGGGGAATATTTACGTTGTGAACTAAAATTTGGCTCAATTAAGGGCCTCAAAATTTTGTTTTTAAGGGCTAGTAGTCAAAGACAACCCCCAAAATGCAAATCTTCCTGCCTTACTTTCCAGCTGAACAATTTTCCACACCTCTTGTTTTGTTTCTGAGGAAGAACAGGTATGTAGCATATTTAAAGCTTAGTCCCAGCAATCTGGCTTTAAATTCTGTACAAAGTTTCAGAAACACTAAGCAGGAATCAAACAGAACACAGCCACGTAAATCTGTTTTTGATGAAGGATAAAATAACGTGACCCTTCAGACCTCTTTCATTTAAATACAAAGTACAATGTGATGCACAGAAATCACACGTTTAAGGTGGATATTTAGAATAGAATTAACATGTTTTGATGTTTCAGAAATTGTTGTAGTTTAGCACACATCTTTTCCATAATAACTGGCATGGAAAACAGATTCTTAGAGCACAAATTACAATGGAGACCTGAAAGAGCATGACTTTATAAGCTTATAGTTCATCAATAACACTGTTAAATGTGTTTTCATACAGTTTGTTATACAGTAGCAAAACACTACTGTCACTGATTTCATCAAAAGCAAGGTCTGGCAGCAGAATAGTTGCTGGGCAATACATAAGGTTAAAGAAGCATTTGGCATGTTTTGCTTTTAAGCAATCTAATGTTCAGCTGCTCAACAATGTAGGCGGTCAGCTGTTTTGATTAGAAAAATGTTGCAGGGCTTGTATAGAGCAATGTTGTTGATCCAGGGGCAGGATCCATGAAAGAGTATGTCAAGTGTAGTTTGGAGTCTGCAGACTAAAATTATCCGTGAGTCTTTGATTTGATTTTGATGCCAGAGACAATCTTTGCTCTGATATTCATGCCAAAGACTGTCAGGTCCTTGTCAAGTAAAAGTAAAATTGTATATTTCAATGTGCCCCTTTTGACAATACTGATGTATCATTATCTTGGTTTACCTTTCTTCTGTGTATGTGATTCTGTTTCCAGCAATTTTAAATACTTATCATTATGATTTCAAAGATGCCTTATTGTTAATGACCTATTTCAAGATGAGCTGCTAGGTATTCTGATTGAATTTCTCAGGGTATCACGTTGAACAAACTTAGGTTTCCGATTTTTAGTATCTTACTGAGGAATAAACTTCATGATTATCCTCGTCATTCAAATCAGTCTCATTTATTTCTACTCCAAGCACTGCAAAATATGAGACAAAATAAGTCTTATTTTTTAAATGGTGACTAAATAGTAAAAGAAAACAGCCATTCCTTAGGAAAGGACTTGATCCAACATCCCTGCAAGTTACTACAATCTGTCTTTTGACTTGCAGAATTTTGGATCATGGTGTAAGTGTGCAGACTCAAGGAGCTAACAATGTCTACAACTCCCTGTGTCTTCACTACCTCCTTGTTACCTCTTGGTTGCAAATTGTGGCCAAGATTACATATCAAGAGCTTTTGTGAAAGGATTATAGTTTCTCATATATCTGAAGTATTTTTCAAATTTCTAGTGGCTCTAAAATAATTAATGATTGCAAGATAGAAAAGTGAATAACCTGAATGCTAATAACTAACTTCATTTTATAATCAAATTTTAAATATTAGAAATTTGCAAAACTACTTATGCAAACGAAATCGCACCTTCTTCCTGGGTATAATAATCCTGCTCAATTATGATACTGCTAAGACATATGCATTTATCAAGTTTAAATAAATGTGCGTAGTTCTTCAAAGACTTTGTGTAATTGCTTCTAGATTTGCCATCAGCTGTACTTGTCTTTGTGATTGTATCTGTACTCAGTACGTTTTCATGTTGTAATTGTATGGTAATTGTTTGTGATTGTATCTATGAGTATTTTATGCAGTAATTTTGAATGGCAATTGTCTGATTATACCTTTGTTGGAAATTTTAGTACTGCTTTTTCCTAGAATATACTTGCTAACAAGCAATTCACATAGATCCATATATACTGGACTGAATATTGTATAAATAAAATGGGAGAGTATTTCCACAAAGTTAACACATTGTGAATTACAAAAGTGAGTACTTAAGGTTTTTTTTTTTTGTAATGGTCAGTATAATCTGCACATAAAAAGTGCTTCAACATGAGGTTTACATTGTGATTAAACTCAAAGAAAGGATGCTGTGAATATGATAGCATTTTATGTCAGATTTATTCTCCATTAATTAGTCCTTGAACATAGAATCATAGAATGCTTAGGGTTGGAAGGGACCTTCAAAGATCATCTAGTCCAACTCCTCTGCAAGGAGCAGGGACATCCCCAACTAGGTCAGGCTGCTCAGAGCCTCATCCAGCCTGGCCTTGAACATTTCCAGGGATGGGGCATCCACCACCTCTCTGGGCAACCTGTGCCAGTGTTCTACAACTCTCATTGTAAAAATTTTTCCTAATATCCTGTATCATCATGCCATGTTTCACTGTATTAATAGCCTCATAACTGGCATATGAAAGGCCAAGCCCTCTTGCCAAGGCTCAGCATAGGCAGGTGGACTAGAAGAGGGAAGACTTGTAAGACTTTTCAGAGTATTATCTTTTCCTCTTCCTTATTAGACAGCTTTACATATGCACATTATGCAACCTCACTGCTGAGTAAAAAAGTGGAGTATCTACATGATGAAGTACTGATTAACAGAGTAGTTAGGACTCTAGATCAGACTGGCCCAAGCTACATCATCTTGTCATCCTGAGCTCCTTCTGGTTCCAACAGTTCCCATATGTCTGTAAAGACAGACATCAATTTTCTCTATAAGAAAGAAAAATTTTGTTGCAAGTTCTGCTTTTGTTAGCAAAAATGGTACAACCACTGAGTTGGTCTCTAAACGATCAGGTTTATCCTAGGAAGCTGACCTACTATTTGTCTTTGGAAGGAGTTGAGAATGTCTTTCATGTTTGGATATATTGCTCACAGAAAACATATGGCATGGATTTTTTTTTTTTGTGTCAATACACTGATTTTGACTTTTTGATTTCAGATTATCTAGCTGCAGTAATCCCCAAGAATCTGGGTAAGGATCCGAATGTTTTGTAAAGGCAGCAGAGGCATATCCTCCGTGAAGGGACTGTAAGAAAGTTGGGGCTGTGTCACAAGAGCTCTGGAGACTTGTGGCTTGCCCTGGGGGAGCTGGGTGGAGGGGAAGAAGTTATTAGATGGGTTAGTGGGTCCCCTTGCCATTGTCTCTCCAACTCCTTCCACTCCCTGGGCAGCCACAGCAGCAATCGGCTGTGCAGGAAAGAAGTGTCAATCCCAGTACTGCCACAGATGTAAATTACTCCTGTATCCTCCAACAGTGTCAAAGAAAGCTGCCAGTCTTCCCTGCCCATCTTCCAGTCCAGGTAATTGCTTACATTGCCTGGATATAACATCTGCACAAGCTATAGTAAATAAAAAGCTTTCATTTGGGGCTGATGGAGAAAAATGCTGTAAACAATACTGAGAAAATGGATTTTTAATGGATTTTCATGTTTGGAAGTCAAACTAGAAATTTGCCCCCATAAAAAAAAAGGATTCTTGCAAAAACTTTTTGAAAAAACTTTAAAAATCCTGCACAGTCCTGCAATTATTTTAGATTATACTCATGCTTTATTTGAAATGACTTTATCATATCCAGTTGTTTTATTTTCAGATTTTTAACCCTTTTACATGAAAATTTTTCTTTAGCTTAAGTAAATTATGTAATAACTAATTCTAGTTACAAATGAAGAATTGAAAACTGTCAGCACCATAAAATGCTGCTAGGTATACTTCTGAAACAAACAGATTTCTTTCAGATATGACAGATGTTTTGCCACTTTTGATCTCTCTCCCACTTTTAAAATTCCCAAACATTGTCTATACTTGTTCTACAGTAACAATAGTTTTGGTCTTCCTGAAATGCTATTTTGTGGAGCACAGACTGTAAACTGAAAAAAAAAAAAGCTGAGATCTATGCACTATCTTTTCATTAATTTTATTTCATTCAATCTATTGTATTCAATCAACATAATAATTTTTCTTGTAAGGTATTAAGACCACGTAGACCGCAGCCATAAATCATGGAGACAATTCCCAAACGAAGAGTGCTTACCTTAATCATCCAGTACTGACCAGAGTAAATGTCACTAGCTGATAGGAGAAAAGGTGCAGCTTATTTCCTCAGTCATTAGCATATATAAAAAGAAATGAAGTTTTCTTGTTGTGAAATTGCTGGACCATTTTCTTGAATTTTTGGATAACTTTTCATTGTTATGCATTTGTAAAATAAATAATGGGTAAACTATTTTTTAGCTTATGTAAGCTAATAACAGATGCTAAGATCAGAAAATATCTCTGCAATAATCCAGATTGCACATCCGCATAACACTCTATTCTCCGTGCTACGACTACAACATGTCCTGGCGAAAGATTCTCAGTCTTTATTTAGTGACTTCAAGTGACAAGCCCTTGGTAAATTATTTCAATTAATTGCAGTTATTTACCATCACCTAAAAATGAGCATCTTATTTCTTCCTTGAATTTGCCCAGCTTCAGTCTCTATTTGGTCATGTTATTCCTTCATCTGTTAGATTAAAGGTCTCTGTTTAGTATTTTACTTCTTTTTCCTGTCTAGTCCTTAAACTGTTTTATTAATTAATATTTATTTAAAAATACAAATTCCACAATAACCAGAACCTGCTGCTTGCTACCTGAAGCTCTTGATAAGAGAGCTTGACAAAACAGTAGATTCAAATTTTGTTTTTCTTATAATTTTATTGCTAACTCTCAATGAAAATTTATTGTCTCTCCACATTATTCCATAAATACAGCAGTTGCTACATAATCTGTAATCCGAGTATTACCAATTATAATGGAGTTGCTTCCCTTCCCTCATCTAAATAAGCATTATTTAGTAGCTTAAATCCCACAAAGTAAGGGGAACTTTTTCTGCCAGGTTAGCAATGTAGACACTAAAAAAAAAAAGTTGGTATTTCAGCCATGACATTAAAAGATGTAACAGTTGTATTTTTAGCTCAGCTATAAATGTTGCTTCTTAATGCTCTTCTTACACATCGCAGAGATGGCTAAATGGACACTCAGATCTGCAGCCTGGGAAGCTCTCCTGTGTCCCACTGACCCTAAAGGAGGTCTGTGTAGGTTTTAAGGTTGACATCACTGAACATCAGGTGATCCATGGCCTTTCAGAAAAAGATGATTCCTAGCCTTCTCTCACAAAGCTCTTCTTTGTAAAACCCATTTCTATTATTAGACCTTTGCTGTACTCGGCCTTAGTTCCAAATATTTCAGTCATAAACCTCAGGTAGTGAAGATGTGAAACTGTATATTGGATTGTGACAAAAGGATTGTTGTTTCTTTGAAGAAATAGCTTTTTGTAGTGGTTCAGCAATAGATTTTGTACTCCAGAGTGATTATTGGCTAGCATAATTAGTGAGTGTGTACTTACTAACGTTAGGGGACAGAGGTATTCATAAATGTTGGATATCTATATATCAATCAATTTGTAAGCTCCTCTTTGTAAAACCAAGCAAGCAAGCATACAACTAGTAGACATTCCATGATATAAAAATTAATTTTGAAAAATTATTTTGCTTTCATGTTGTCCTGTTTTTAGCAGGGATGGAGTTAATTTTTCTCTCAGTGGCCAGTGTATTTTGGATTTCATATGTGAAGAATGTTGATAAACACCCTGATGATATAAGTTGTTGCTAATGAGACCAAGGACACTGTCCAGCTTTCTAAGTCTCGCTAATGCGCAGATGCAGGAAGCTGGGAGAAAGACAGATAAAATAATTGACCCAAACTGACCAAAGAAGGTATTCCATGCCGTAAACGTCATGCTCAGTATATAAGTGAAGATCACACATGCTGGGGGCATCCATCTTTTCTTGCTCGCTGGCATTGTTCCCTCTACCTTGCTGGCTCACTTTCACTCCTTTGCTTGCTACTGGGTTTTGTTTCTGTTATTGCTGCTTGTGACAGGCTGTATCGGTCATTGGGACATCAGGTGGTGAGAAATCATACATTATTCATTTTGTATATTTTAGTATCCTTATATTCTGTTATTATTGTAATTTTCGTTTGCTATTTTTGTAAACTGTCTTCATCTCAACCTGCGAGTTTTCCTTTCTTCCCATTCCTCTCCTCTGTCCCGCTGGAGAGGAGGAGGGTGAGTGAGAAACTGTGTGGTGACTAGGGCTAAGCCACCACACTTGTCTTTACTTACATGCATTTTCTGCTATAACTATTAGCATTTTGTCAACTTATATTTGACCAGTTAGTGATAGAAGTTTACACCTACTTACCACTTTTTATTGGATAGGAATATTTTTAAAGAGAGGAACCCAGCAACCTTAATATTTACAGAGAACATTCTTCTTTAAATATCTACTTTTCTTTTTAGAATTGAGTGTTGCCTTCCACTTCAATTAAATCTTATGAACACAGTGACATAGGAAAGACTTAGGTGCTGGACCTATTCTTCTTCACCTGAAGACTTAACATAAGTACTTAATGTGGGTGACAATTAGTTTGGTTTGACTGTACTCAATTAAGCAGGCATTACCTGATTAAGAAATTCATGTTCATGAAATAAGATTCAGATAATCACTAGTACCTTGTTTGTAGCCACTATGTGATATATCAATACTGTGTGATAAAGCGCTTTAATGATTTATAACTTTTCAATTAAATTTCTTCTGCCAAAGAAAAACTGCTTGAGAAAGACCAGTAACTCTATTATGACTCAGCAGCTTTGGCGGTTTTCACATTCTTTCTGCTCGTTCCTGTGTGCAATTTCTCATAGGCAATCTAACTAATGATATAATCTTTTACAAGGTAATCAGGTTCTGTAGACATTTGTTTTCAAGGCAGAAACACAGTTTAAACGCAGAGCCAGGGCCAGCTGCAGTGAGTGGGCAGGTGTTTTCCTGGGTACCATCCAGCAGTGGGGACTTTGGCGTGGACACCAGCGACTCCTCTAGTCCTGTTAACTGTTCTGAGGAGACCCTTGCTATAAGCCTGTTCCACCTAGGTAATTTTGGTAGTGAACATTCTGAATGCTTTGTGTTGCTAGAGCATCTCAAAGCTCTCAATACAGCCCTGGAGCCTCTAGGAGTTTTCAAGACCACAGGTAAGTATGGTCTGGCTGCACAGAATGACATAAATTCTAGGCTTATTCCATAAATTGTGGTGTGTGAAGTATAATTTTGTCCAAGCACTCACACATGGGAGACAAAAACTAGTTTATTGTCTGCAGTGCTAAGTTTTAGAATTAGCTTTTTTTTTGGTTTCCATATTTAGGAATTGTTTTTCCTCATTCTCATAAGTGGCAGAACTAGAAAATTAAGTAGATTTTGAAAAACTTCCTAAAATCAACACTCCAAAATGTTTAAATCTTATGGAGTTTTTTTCTCAATAAATAGATTTTATTTATTTTTTAGTTTATTAACTTTGAGAAATCATGCACTCTTGTTTCTGTTTCATCATTCAAGGTCAGTGGTAGAGCATTCTCAATTTTTTTTAACAGATTACAGTATTTAGATGTTTGATTTTTTATGTTTTTCTTACATGTCTTGATTTCAGATATGTGAGGTTGAATAAATCTGCTACCTTCAGCGCATTTTCTTAATTGGTTAGTGCCGCATTATTCACATAATGTGATGAAAGATTCTCCCTCCCCTCAGAGATTATTCATTCAGTTCTGACATTGCTTGTATTTCTTGAAATGATGATTGGCTATTCATTTTTTTACAGCTAGTATTTTTTCTGTTCCTCGACTTTTTTTTACCAAAACTGTCTAACAATAGGTGACAGAGGTGGAGAACAGTAAATATCAAAAAATGTCACCGTCCCAAGTTAGATCTACTCATTCAGTGGGCTACTTCAGCAATAAACCATCCAAAAAAGGATTTCACTGCAGGCCATTTATGTTAGCAAATGCCGTAGGAGTGAACCATGAATAGGTGAGCAGGCAAGACCAGATGTGCTATTTAAATGGATTAGGTGGGCCAGCTAACTATTATTAGAAGTCATTGCAATTCATCTAATTGAATCTGTTCTTCTGGCAGTGATCCCAATAAGCAGACATTTAATTGCCCTGAATGCCTGTGGTAGGTAAAGGATTTTGGACTAAATATAATCTAATCTATTCTGTGGTTACCTTAAGCACAAACCATCCTTACTTTTTTTTTTTATTAAAGGTATGAATAACTTGAAAGCACTGGTTTTGCTGCTTTTGTCCAACCTGTGGAGTGCTCTAGGGTTGCCCGAGAAGGAGTGTGAGGAGTAAGACAGAATGTAAGAAAAGTTGTGCTACTTTGCCGGGGAAAACTTCAGTACTTAGTTAACATAAGTCAGACTCTTCTACAGTAAGTCTTGCCTGAATCAAAATGTCTCAAAAGACTTAATGAAAGATGTCAGGATTTATAGTTCTCCACAGTTTAAAATTTCCTCAAACTACTGGATTTTGTGAAGCTTACCATCACGATGAATTCAAAAGTTATGGACTACCTACATTTCATGGGTGTCTAGTATCCAGTAAAAAGGAAAGAATTAAACATTCATGGCTAAGAGACTTGAAAGAGAGAAAGGAATGCACAGTTTAAACCTGTGCTTTCTGAATTGTTAATACATTTAATACTTAAGAAGTAAAAAAACTCCAACAACTGAAAACACCTCAAGCCTGGAACTGTTTCTGGAGTCTCCTGAAGATTTTATGAGATCATTAACCAGCATCTGTGTCGAGGGCTGTGTCCCTTCCCTTATGTTTGTAGTCATGTCATTGGGCTGCAGGAGGTCTAAGGGGTCAAATGAGATTCAGAAGAACAAGCACAGGGAGGAAGACATCTGTGGAGCATGGAGGTTCATGTGCTGTCATGCTGCCATCTAGGAAAGTTTGATGTCTATTTTTGATGTTTGAAACTTGTTTGATGTCTAGTTTTGATGTCTATTTTCAGGATGGTATCTGTGTTTTATATTTAGCCATCATTATCTGCAGACCAGAAAGCCTTCTATATTTCAGGTTTTGAACCTTGTGTGGCTGAGGAAGGAACAAAATCAGTGTAAGACATCTCTAAGCACCTGACTGCTATGCAAAAGACACATGAGGCTTTTTTTTAAAAAAAATTAAAAATAATAGTAACTTTACTTCCTTTCAGATCACTAAATCCAGAAACATTTTTTTTTGGCTTGAATGACAGATAAGAGGGGTAATATTTTCCATGTGAACTATTTTTGAAGCTTTTAACCCTCCTTTACCTAATTGAAAGAATCCTGAAAATGAACTGACACACAACCCACAGTATTCCTGTCACAAAAGCAGCTCATGTCCACTGGTTTGAAAGGCTGGGTCTCCACAGAAATTCAGAAGTAAAATTCACTCCTTTTTTCAGGAGATCAGCAAAAGGACTTCTTGAGGTCTGTTATGTACAGATGTCCAAGCCTCCTGCTATGTTCTGCATTCATAGATCTAAATGTGCTCCTTGGAAAGTGGACAATTTCCAACATGATGGAAATAGCTTCTCCTTTAAACTTCACAGCTGGCTGTACTAAGAAGCCCATGTTCAAAGCAAAAATAAGCATCTGCTTGAGGAGTGTGTATGTGGCTAGTAACAGAAAAAAAAAAAGGAAAGAAAAATGTAGGTTAAGAGCTAAGCCAAGTTGAGACTCGACACAGGCATTTTCTTCCTGAATGCTGACAGAATTTGTATGAACAGAACTTTGTCAAGTAATAAATCCTTCTGAGGAAATTGTGTTCTAAATATTAAAGTGTTTACTTGGAATTGTTTATACACATTTACTGAGAATAACAAAGAATTTGGCCACTTTAGGTGTCAACAGTAAATTATATATCATAGAATCATATATGTTCACTGACACTTGATTACTTTATAGTAATCGGTTTAGTAAGTACCAATTACATCCCTAAATGGTTTTCTGAATGTTAATGTCTCGGCTACATTCCTCATTTTCCTATGTATTTTGTACTTAGAAAATGAACAAGTAAGATTTCTCTTTCATCCCTATTAGTCATCATTACTTTCTCTAGTAAAATGGTATTTCAGATGTAATGATATTTGCAAACATATTTAGACTGAAGTTCTCAACATTCATGCTAAATGTTAACCCTACCTATCAATTTAGATAGAAGCATGTGAAGAAAAACCATGAAGAGGAAAAACCACGAAGAAGAAAAAACACCAGATGAAGTTATGAACAGAACATGTTTCATACATTTTTCTGTATACAACATTGGCTGCTTAATTAACAGAAACATAAAGGCTTTACAATGACCTTAGCTATTGATAGAACCTAATTCAACTCTGGAGCCATTTAGTAATGCATCACATTAGTGGTTCCTCAGAATAGAAGCAATCGCATTGGTATTACTATAGATGTTTGGTTGACTTTGTGTGCTAGAGATTTTTCCGCTGAGGAATAATATTTTACTGAAACTAAAAGTCTTGCAGGAATATGTCAAATCCAATGAAAATACAGAATGTTTCAACAAGCAATGTAAAAACAAACAGTTTGGTTTTGAACTGACATTTGGAAATGACTTGACAATCTGCATTTATTTTTGCATGGAGCTTTCCTTCATTTTAGATAAAAATAAAACAAAACAAAACCAATATTTTTTTTTTGTCAAAATGTTGATACAAAATGACAATGATCAAGTCTAAACTTCTCATGCCCATTTTCTGTTTAACTTCAAGTACTACAATATCCAATGTCCCCCTTGACTGTTTTGGAAAACACTCTACATGTTCAACATCCACAAACAGTGGAAAAGGAGCAGTATTTTGCTTGTGCAAGTAGGTATTAAAAACATATATATCTGGAAACAATACGTACCTATTCTGCATATGATGAGGCTAGTTGTAAGTGAACTTGTTTGCACTCCCACAGCAGTCTAGCTGTAGTAGAATGGAACACTGTGAATAAATTTATCCTGCTTTCAGGCTACTTGGCAGCTTTTGACACTCACGCTCGTGTATTTATGGCTGGCCTGAGGATGTACATGCTGCATGACAGTATGCAGCACAGGCATATATCCTTATTCAGTGTTTAAGCATGGGAGCAGTTGTTACTCTGAGATGTCAGCTGGTTATCTCTTCGAGAAGCTGTCATGGGGATTGCATGCTGTGGAATTTACATTACTATCTTGAAATACTATGTGGTTTTTTTTTTTTTTTTAGATTAAAGAATACTGTCAGGTTAAATCAACATCATATTTTGAATTTTATGTCCATCTTCTATTCTTAATGTGATTTGAATTGAAAAATTTGAATTTGTTTTCCATTTGAGTTAATCTTTCTGCTACCACACTTTGCTTTTATGCTAAGCTCTGGTCCTTTGCCTGTAAAAATGTGATTTCTCTTTGCTTGTAAATAACTGTGTTTTGAATTTCTGAATAAATAGTTAACATAAAAACATGTGCTAGGTGTTTGACAGGAAGCATGTCATTTCACTTCAAAATCCTCACTTTAGAAAGTCCCATTTCATTTTCTTTTTTTCAAAGAAAATCTGACATTCCAAATCAGTGCAACTGTAGAGTCCTGCGGTCTATTGTTATTATAAATTTTCTGTATAGTGAAAGCACTTGAGCTACCAATCAGAACTGAGACCCCCGTCATGCTAGATGCAAGGACTTTGATAAACTTATTTCCAGCCCACGGAGAATGCATGAAATTAGTTATGTACTAAACATCAGATATATACTAAAGGGAGTGCTTATTTATACACACTATACATGACTGTAAGTGATATCAAACTGTGAAAAGAGGAAAAAGTAACCTTCCTTATGTGCACACACTTTCAGAACATGATATGGGAATCAGAGCAAATTTATATTTTGAGGCTCTATTACCTGAACAGGGGATCTCACATACGTATATATAAAACACAATGCCATGCAAAGGTATCTCAGAGAGAGTTTAATGTGCTGTAGTATGTCCTTGCACAGTGTAACTTGGTTCTAGGGGTGATATAGTCACATTAGCATTGCACCATGGCCAGATTGATTAGCTGTGCTAGTGCAAAGCTCTTGGAGTCAACTTGGATAGATCTACATGGAGCTGCATTGCAGAGTAGAACTAATTTAGGTTGCTGTTGTATTTAGTAAAGAATTTAAGAAAATATTAATGGGGAAATATTGCATGCTGTATTTGCAGCAGAATGGAGCCTTTAAACTGCTTTATGCCCCTTCTGTGTTGAATGACTCCAACATTTGGAGCTGTAACTAAGTTGAAATCCAATAACAATGAAGTACAAATACCCTCTCCCTTTCCCTTTTAAAGAAACGGTGGTATTTCTTGGGTCTGTGATAACTTAAAAATCATTGCTTGTCATAATACATCTTACACTACTTAGAAGTCCTCTCCTGATTTTTCTTTTACTTTGATCTTTGAAGCTGCTAAAGCATGCATCAGTGGAGGAATAATCTCTTTTCTATTGTTTCCAAAAAGATGGTGTAACTGAAAATTACTGGAACTGAAGGGGAGAAAAATCAATATCCTCAAAGAAAAAAAAAAGCAACAGTCTAAAATTAAAATGTGCTGAAGCAGATTTGATATAGTACATAGCAAGCTTGAGCTAAATGGACTGTTGCCAAAACTGGATATTACTTTCGTTAGGAAAAGGAGAATCTATTTTGAATTCTATGATCAAGCTAGCAAAAGCATAGCTCATCATAATGTTAAAAATAATAACAAGCTTACTGCAAGAGAGCAGTGCAGCAACTGGTGATGTCTACTAACGTGTTCTTATCAGAGAGATGGTCTACTTGGTAAGCTGGACGTTGAATAAATACTTGCAAAACCAAAGGCCTGTGGTGAATCCTGCTATTTGTTGTCTTTGTGATCTTGAGTGTGTCACTCCTTGGCTGCTCTTCCTACCTGTTTTTATGTCTTAGTTATACAGGTAGTAAGCTCATTGGAATAGTGCCTAACTCTTATTTTCCAGCAAGCTAAGTGAGAACCTTGGTTTGTCCTCTGTCTCTGTCAATCTAAATTTCAAAATTCCAGACTGATTCTCTCTGCAAACCTGTTTGTGCGTTCCCAACTTTTTTTTTGGATCCTGACTGTTCCTCCCATCCACTCTCACCTGTTTCAAGAGGTGCAGTGATCTTAGAGCCAGCAATATCAGGACCAAGTGTCTGATCTCCTGGGAAATTACCATGCTGCACTAGTCTGACTTGTGTCATTGTCAACGTACTTTAGTGTTTCAAGCACAGATTTTGATGACTGTCTTAAATATGTATTTGTTTCCAAAACCTGAATAAGCCAGAGCCTTTCCTAGTCACATAAATTACCAAGAAATCAATGAAAGGAAAGTCTGTAAAGAGAACAGTCAGGTTTGGCCAGGCTGCTTCTAGTTTTCCCAAAGTGAAATTGTAAAGCTGAACAGATTGATGACAGCTCTGAAACAAAGACAACCAATTTCCAAGGAAGTTTGTAATTAAGAATTGTTTAATGAAGTGTGGGGCTTTCAAATATTTTTAAATCCAGTAAGATTCTGACATTTCAATTGCATCACACTATTATGGAAAGGGTAACTAGTTCTGCTACATTCTGTAGAATTTTTCCGTGAAGGGAGAGTAAATTTCCCTTTATGACTGAACACCATCTGAAAAAAAAGATGGTTTGTAAGAAGTTCTTGGTTTCCTGATTGAAAAAAAAACCCCACAATTTAATAATAAACATCTATCAAAGGGCTTTATTAGCTAGGCTTTTGTTTTCCAATTAATGTCAATAAAATATTCTTTAAAAAACCAACAGAGATTAGCTCTGTCTTTGAAAAATATATTTTTAGAAAGAAACAAGGGATTTAATAACTTTTAAAATAAGACCTGTCATATCCCTACCATATCTCATGTTTTCCTTAACATTCTGTTTAAGTAGAATGTAAACAAAGGGGTTTTGTTTATCATTTGTTTGGGAAATAAGGTAATTTTCTGCTGGGATTAATGGTAGATTAATGGTAAGAGTCAGAGAAGGGAAAAATAAATTACTTACATGAGACGTCTTTATAAGTGCTGGTACTAGAGACCTTATTCTAAAGGATTTAAATTAATGAGATATTGTATGTGACCATGAGATGGTGGAGTTCAAGATCCTTAGGGCAGCAAGGAGGGCTCACAGCAAGCTCTCTACTCTGGACATCAATAGAGTAGATTTCAGATCTCTTCTGGGATCTGCTCAGCAAAGTGCCTTGAGATAAAATCCTGGAGGGAAGAGGGGCCCAAGAAAGTTGGTTAATATTCAAGGAGCACCCCCTCCAAGCTCAAGAGTGATACATCCCAACAAAGAGGAAGTCAGGCAAAAACGCCAGGAGGCTTGCATGGATAAGTAAGTTGCTCCTGGGCAAACTCAAACACAAAAAGGAAACTTATAGTGGGTGGACCAGAGACTGGTATCCTGGAAGGAATACAGAGAGATTGCCTGAGAGGCTAGGGATCAGGTAAGGAAGGCTAAAGGCCTGGCAGAATGAAATCTGGCCAGGGTACATCAAGGGCAACAGGAAAAGCTTCTTTAGGTACACTGGGGATAAAAGGAAGACCAGGGAGAATACAGGCCCTCTCTGGAAAGAAATGGGAGACCTGGTTACCTGGGACATGGAGAAGGCTGAGGTACTGAATGACTTTTTTGCCTCAGACTTCACCTGTGAGGGCTCTAGCCACATCGCCAAGTTGCAGAAGGCAAAAACAGGGACTGGGAGAATGAACTGCCCGCTGTAGCAGAACAGCAGGTTTGGGGCCATCTAAAGAACCTGAAGGTGCACAAGTTCATGGTACCTGATGAAAAGCATCTGTGAGTCCTGACGGAACTGGCGGATGAAGTTGCCAAGCCACTGTCCATCGTATTTGAGAAGTCATGGAAGTTTGCTGAGGTTCCCGATGACTGGAAAACAGGCAACGTAACCCTCATTTGAAGAAAGAGGAATATGGAAGATCCAGGTAACTATGGGCCAGTCAATCTCACCTCACAAGGTATGAAGCAGATCCTCCAGGAAACTATGCTAAGGCACATAGAACATAAGGAGGTGATCAGTGACAGCCAACATAGCTTCATCCCGCACAACATCCTTGTCTATAAACTGAAGAGAAATTGATTTGACAGATGGACCACTCCATGGATAAGGAATTGGCTGGATGGACACACTCAGAGAGTTGTGATCAATGGCTCGATGTCCAAGTGGAGACAAGTGGCACTCCTCAGGGGTTGGAACTGGTGCCATTTAACATCTTTGTCAGTGACATGGACAGTGGGATAGAGTGCACCCTCAGCAAGTTCGCTGATGACACCAAGCTGTGTGGTGCGGTTGATATGCTGGAGGGAACGGGTGCCATCCTGAGGGGCTGATTCATTGCTGATTCATTTGCTGATTCATTGACATCCAGAAATCTCTCCCTCTTTCTCTCTCATGTACACTCTTTTTACAGTTATGTTTACCTTTACACTCATATTTGAATTTTAAAAGTGAAAAAAGAATAGATTTTAAAAAGATACAGAGTTTAAAAATATTTTAAAAGCCCAAACTTGCATACAAATAAAGATAAATGAATTCAAATGTTTTTTTTTAACATTTGACTTATAGAAGAGGACAACATTTTACATTGGAAGTGTAATAGTTTCATATCTTTAGTGAAAGATCATATTTATTTATTTCCTATCTATTTATGTATTTATTTATTCAAAGAAGCAAAGTTCCTAATTGGGTATAGGGTCAAAAATATACATTCAAATCAAATCAGTGATTAAATTTAAATTATCACATATCTAAACACTTGTGATGATAATTCTGTCCAATTGTGAAATTTTCATCATCTCTGAAATTCCTTCTTAATATTCTGCTAGTCAATTCCCTGATGCTGCTCTTGAATGTAAATGTGTCAAGGAACTACTTCTAACACAGTAAGTACATTGTATTTTTAAAATATGCAATTTTATTCTTTTTTTTTTTCTGTAAAAAAAAGAGTAAATTCTAGCTTGAGTAATTACATTTGACCTATCTTTCTTTCCCCTGGAGTTTACTTGGTTCAGTATACTTTCCTGATTTACATATGAGGCCACATACTCTAAAAAGAACCCAAATATACATCCACAGAAGCAGCATATTTTAAAATACACATAGACAAAATATTGCATTTTATTTTCAGGTTTTATAATATTGCACCCATGTTCATTTTGGCTTGTATATTTAGGTATAATGGTATAATAATCAATATACACACTATGTGCATTATTTCTATTTTTATTCTCGTCTGTTGTAAAGGTTTCAGAGATATTCAGAACACAGACCTTTTTTACCATACACCATCATTACTGGCTTTGTTCTTTGATGCTTCCTACTTTTCCAGTTGTCGCCTCTGTCCTCATTAAATTTGCTTTGCTTGGAAATTCAAATCAAAGTGCACTATGAAAACTTCATACCATGCTATGTTTGCAATTTAATGTCAAAGAGCATTAGACGTGCTCTTTGTGTTGCAGAGCAGGTGTTACAAATCTTGTTACGAGGCTCCTGATATGAGGACTCCCAGCTATGTCCTCAGACACATAGTTTTGCTGATTTTTTTTTGAGCTGCCAACTTCAAGATTTTATTCTCAAAAATCTCAGAAAGAAATCTGAAAGTGTAAAGGTTAGCTGTTTTCACCATGTTCTTTTGGCAGAGAGGTTTCATTAAGTCTGACACTTAGTGATATTTTGGTTTTTTTTATTCTCTGTATTCTGTTATGGAAATTTATTGAGAAAGACCAGGTAAAAATGGGATCCTTTGAGTGCACCTGGAAGATGAAAGTTGCTATCCAGTATTTCTGCTTCTTTTCAATAATGCCAGTGTTCTCTGAGAACATGATGTGAAAAAAAGCCCAAAATACAAATGAGTAGGTGCATTTAATGTATACTTACCCAAAAATTAATTTAAATTGTTTAGTGTTTAGGAAAGCTGACATACAGCAAATATGCAAACTTTTAAATGCTTCTCAGGAAGCACTGATTGCTCATTGTAGGACAATGACCATGTTAATTAGATATCGGACTGTTGACAGCACTAGAAAATTGATGTCCGTGCAGACATGTTCCACATGCTGTATACTCAGTATACATTCCTCCTGGTAAATGCAAACTTGAAAGTTGTATGTTTTATGTAGATGTAATCACAGAAGTTCCTGTTTCCCTCAGCTCTATCTGGAAGTCATACAGATGTTACCTGACAGAAGGAAATTCTGCAACATTAAAGATGAGAGACTCCTTCAAGAGAAAATAAACAAATACCAGTAAGATCTGTTTCAGCTCCAAGCAGGAGTGCAGGCACTTGAAGGCAACATCTGCTCTCCATATCACTGACTAAAATGACACTTCCTTTTTCTAATAATTAATGTCATTTCTGTATGCTTTGGTATAAACTTATCATAAGAACAGCTCCACCCTAAGCAGGTGATTGTCATCGATATTAACTGGGGGGGGCTTTACAGTGATATGAGATTTTTCTAAAGCTTTAATGAGAGATGTCAAAGCATCCAATCCAAGAGAAACAAATGCATATCATTGCAGTATAGATTGCTAAACTAATCGCTCTAGAGAAAACATATATCCACTCCAGATGCTTATCTGCTTCTTGCTTGTATGGGAAAGAGTGATGATATTTTGGAAGCAAGAGCAATTTTGTCTAAATTATGGAGGACGTTTTTGAATTATAGCAATTATTTTCCTAATACTAATGACAGCCGTATTTGGTTACAGAAAAAGGTACACTAATGTCAGTAATAGATTACAATAGAATAAATCTTAACATAGATGGGAATATCTAGAACTTGATTGATAATAATTTTGAGGTTTTGCCTGAGGACTGCCCCACAACAGTGTGGAGGTACCTGAAAAGCCATCAGCTGTGGGATCCGCTTTCCACCTCAACTCAATCTGAAAATAGCTTAATTGCTAATGGAGATGGGACTTACTCCATTATCAGCACTGCTGAAAGAATTGCAATAGATGCAGTTTTCCACCCAATCTCCAATAGATTTTGTACAGTAGGGTTGAAAGTGGTCTGGTCCAGATTCCATTGGAGCAAAATCAATTTCAGTACTAGCCAACTTGACTCCAAAGAGGGATTTCTTAAAAACGTCATCAGCACTAAGTCATATTTTTAGTATGCCATCTCAATATTTTTCACTGTTTCTTTATATTTCCTAATATGGTGGTACTAAGATCTCTTCAATCTGTCAGATTTACCTTCATCACTTCTGTTTTCTCCCTGCCTTGTTAAGATCAGACACAGTCTGAAGATCCTTGCTGTCCCAGAAATGCTAGGAAAATCAGAATGTTCTTAAGGAAATGAAATCAGATGCCAGAAAAAGACTGCTCCAATAAAGAAAGACAGAGTCAGAAAGACACAAGGAGAAAAGAAACAGAGAGCAAAACAAATCCAAAAGGATGAAGAATGATAGTTGCCAAGGTGAGATTTGGAAGCTGAATTTGCAGAGAGCATCAAGTTTTATTTTCTGGATTGAAGAAGAGTGAAACGTGACAGGATTTTCAGCACTGCCAAAAGAGTAGCACCCAGCTGTGGGAATTGGAAAAGACAGTGGGGCAGATGTGATGAGGCCAGCAAGGACTAGACTCCTCTGTTTGGGAAGTATGGACTTCCAAAGCATGGAAAGTATGAGCAAATGTGGAAAGGAGGAAGAGTTATTCCTAGGGACACTCCCATAAATAACTCATAAAGCACTTCATTCCCAAAGGATGCCCACAGCCACAGGGAACAGGACATTCTGGTGGCAACTTTCAATGGCCAAAGAAATGTCTGCAAAGCGAACTGTTAGCCTTATCAAATAGCTTCACCTAAGAATGGAGATGGAGATCAGAGCAGGAACAGAAGAAATAGAAATATCTGGTGTGCTTGAGAAAAGAAATGGCAGGAAAAGAGAAGTGAGTAAAAATCCTGGGAAAAATATCAGAATTTGAGGAGCTTATCTGATCTCACAACATTTTGGCAGACTATTTTAGTTTTAAGGAGGTCTGTCTGCTACTTATTTCTTCACACCAACCAATACTACTTATTGAAAATGTCAACTGAATATTAATCCGATTATTGATGAAAGAGTGAATATACATTTTCCTCCACATATCTTAATTATAGCTGTATTAAGGGGTGCCTGCAGGCATACTGCATATTTAAGTAGTCACCATTTACAGATGAACTTTCCAGTTTTTTGTGGAACCTTTATTTCCCATTTAGGACTGAGGTCTGAAATGCTACCGTTCTCTTTACCATTTAATTTATTAATCTATTTAATCTGCCACTTATTCTGCTCATTGAGGAATAAATGGATATAACAATCTGAATGATACTCAAACTCTTATCTTTCTTTGTTTGTCTGAGAATAATCTGTTATTGAAATGAAATACTAGACCTGCTGAGCTGACTGAGCTAATAGTTATGTTTATAATAGGTTATCTAATTTCTTGAAGCACTTAGATTTCTTCCAGGAAAATAATGTCTGTTGCAAAATAAAAATGTCGTAGGCAAAATATTTTCTATTTCAGTTTCAGCAGTAAGGAATAGGTAGGCTGTTTCTGCTATGACCGAATTACTTTCTAAACAACAATAAAAGCCATTTTCACAAGTAACATCATTATTAGTATTAGCTAGAACCTAGATGTATTAAACTTCAGCTTTGCTGTGAGTTCTTATTATTTGTTAAAGATTTCTGGAGACTGGACAAAAGCATTTGTCTGAAAGCAGTGATTGAAATACTTCATTCTTATAGACTGAAGAGCTGCATTTTTCAGTAGGTATGTTTTGCCTTGCTGTTTGTTTTGATTGGGTATGACAATGCATAAAATAGTAAAGGGATCAAAACTGCTACCTACCTTTCTAATATCTAAACGCATATAAATGTTTTGACACGAGGAGTTGAGATTTTAAAATGCTAAGCACTACTGCAAAATGGATTAGCCTTTAGTAAGGGGAACTTCAAATTGCAAGTGCCAGAGGGTTAATGGAAAGCAGTGTGTCATATTTCCTGATTTACCCTTTTACTATCTTGTCGAAAACACCTGGGTAATGTGTTACTTATAAATTATAATTCAGTAAGCATACTTTGAGTTTCAATCCTTATTCTTTTTGTAAGTTTCAAATAAACTGTACAGAAATGCTGGCTATGTGGAAAAGTACTCTGCTTTGGTTAGTGTTGTAGAAATACACTATGGGCAGAATGACCATAAGGTAGAATAGATCAGCCTTTTTCATCACAGCCTAACTTCAGAGTACTTGAAGAACTAGAGATACTCTAACATTTTCACAGTGGGCTCATGGGAACAGATGTATTAATTATAAATGAGTTCTTTATCTATATCTGTTCTAGTTTGCTGGAAACACAGAAGCATTTTGTGTGAGTTTGTAAATTTAAAAAATATAGTAAGGTTTTTTATTTCCATCAACAATTACACTTTACAAAAACATATGTGACATCATTCCTGGATGTTGTATGTCTAATTTAGACTGAACCCTCTTTTCCTGACACTCTCTGACTGCAGTCTTCAGCACTGAGAACAGGTGAACCATGGAAGATGACCAGCTTGCAGTGGATTTACCTCACCCCTTGTCAGCTTTGCAGCTACCTGTGAATGCTATGCTGTCACGGCTGAACCACTTCAGGTAACCAGGTCATTGCAAAGCAAGTGAAGTACGTAGTGTGAATGCATCTCTAATCGTGCTGCTTCAAAATCGCTGATTCACTTATGAGTCTCTACTTAATGCCCGTGTGACGTACTTTAGTGTGATCTAGTAGACCACAGGAGGAAGAGAGATCTACCTGCAGCCCTTGGGGCACGGAGCAGGCTGATGTCTGAAGGAGGCTGTGGCCCGGGGAGGGCCCAGGCTGGAGCAGCTGGTTCTGGAAGGACTGGACCCCATGGAAAAACAACCTGCACTGGAGTTCACAAAGGACTGTAGCCCATGGGAGGGACCCTACGCTGGAGCAGGGGAGGAATGTGAGGAGTTCTTCCCCCAAGGAGGAAGGAGCAGTGTAAAGCAACATGTGATGAACTGACCATAACCCCCATTCCCTCTTCCCCCTGTACCACTTGGGGTGGGGGGAAGGAGGTAGAGATAATTGAAATGAAGTTAAACCCGGGAAGAGGGAGGGGTGGGAGGAAGTTGTTTTGTTCTCTTTCTCATTAGCCTACTTTGGTTTTATTAATAATAATAAATAAATAGTTTTCCCCAAGTCAAGTCTGTTTTGCCCGTAAAGGTAAATTCAATTATCTCTCCCTGTCCTTACCTCAAACCTGGAGCCTTTTTGTTCTATTATCTCTCCCCAACTCCCTCAAAGGCGGAGGGAGTGAGTGAGAGACTGCTTAGCTTGGTGCCAAGCAGGGCTAAACTATGACAGTATATAATATTTCTTACTGCTCTTTCGCTCAGTTTCTTGTCTTTTGGTATATTTTTAAAAGCCAATCAATGCCATTGTTTTACTTTCTGATTTCCTTTCCATTCTGCTCTTTTCCAGAATGAGTGTCAGGATATTTTTCTTCCATGTTGGACTTTCTACCCCTCCTCAATTTCCTCTGCAGCTCTTCCAAGAAAAAAAATCAAACTATTTTCTTGATGATGAATTTGCTCTATTTGCTCTGCCTCTTCAAAGAGCCTTGCGGTATTGAATGTACCTCTTGAAAGGTACGCCAAACAAAGAGGCTTTTAAGAAGTTAATTTAATAGCAGACACAAAGAATGCTGACAGTCTCAATCCCAATGGCATTAATGGGATTTTGGTCATTAATTTTCTATAAAGACACTATTTTGCCCTGGAAAACAAAAAGTTCTGATCCAATACCCATCAATAGAAGAAGCTGCATTGATCGTATTAAAAAGAAACAGCAATTCAAGGTTTCAGCTGCTGCTCATAAAAATGTCTAAACCCAAAGGTTTGTATTACCATGGAGTTTTTGTTTCAAAATATTCTTTATTTTTGTTTTTTATATTCATAGAAAGGTTGTGTTGATTATTTTTTCTGGTTGTTTTTTTTTTCATTATTAGTGTATCATATATCAGGCAACGTCATGTTATTAATGCATTCCAGCAACACCTATGTCACAATATTAGTACTTGAACAGCCCTACTTTATGTTCTGATTGCTCTCCTGCTGTAGCGCTTCCTTTTGTACATATCAGTTTGAAAGCTTTACAGCTCATTTATGCATGAAGATTGCTGAGCTAATAGAAAAGGGTAAAACCTGGCAACACAGCAGTACATGAGTGGAAAGGAAAGCTATAATGGCCTCAGTTTCAGTGCCTCTGAACCTCCCCCAGCCTGTAATGTTTAAAAGTTGCAAGGTATGCTAGCTTTAGTTAGCTTATTAAATCTGAATGTGTCTTATAATGACTGGACATTATTTTTTTCTCAGTGTCCTACAGCAAACACTTCCCTTTGTTTATATATTGTGTATAAATTTTGTGGCTATATGCTGTAAGTTTCCCTATAAGGTATAAAATAAGAGTATCCTCATCGAAGAGCTTTGCCATATCAATTTTTTTATTTGATTTTAGAGATAAATCTTTTATGCTGGTGTGGAAAGTGAAAACACATCACTCTGTTGACCAGAAAGGCTTGGTATATTTGGTGAAGATACGTAACTGCACCAGAGACTCAACCTCTATGATGGTGCAAATACCAGTATGTGCTTTATATACCTAAAAACATTAAACACAACTAGAGTGGATTTTGCATTTTTGCTACATTTAGTAGTGACCTACTTTCTCTGCCATTTCATTTATAGCAGCTCATAATTCATATTCCATTTTAGCTTTTACTCTTTCTGTTATATTTACAATAATGATACTGAAAGCTTTATCAGATGCTGTGTAAAATCTTTTTGTGGTGTTTCATATTTATTAAAACAGAGCAGGTCTTTTTTTCTCAGGTATTTCAGGATTTTTGTAGAGCAACCAGCTCTAGTAGTTCTCTTTTGTATTCTTTTTAACTTTAACTTCTTTTATTTTTTCCCTTTCTTTCATCTTTTTCTGCCTCTGGAATATTTCATTACACAAAATTTAAAATGCGCACTACGTTTACTGTACAGTACACATCAGCATTTGTTTGTCTTATACCTTACTATATTTTCTTTGATGCTACATAGGAAATCCTTGTTTATTTTTTTAAAGCAATTTAAAAGATTTTTGTGCCTCATGCTTCATGGGATTTTTAAGAACATTTTTAATAAAAACAACAGATCTCATATTTCACTTTTTTCCCAATTCTGACCAGCCTGAGGATATTTTTTAAAGAATGGTGAATAGGTTGAGGCTATGATTGAGAAGTCTTCATTCTTACCCTGTGGAGACACACAAAACTCCACCAGATCACTCTGATCTTTTTCTGAAGTATTGGAGAAAAGCCTTTTTTTTTTTTTGGTAATGATTTCTGACCCTACAGAGACATACATAATTCAGTACACAGAGGAAAGAACTGGTGACCACATCTTTTTCTTTAGAGATTCTCTGTAACGAGATATATACCAAAATAACTTTTTGAAGTTCAGTCTTAAAAAATGAAAGAATGTATTGCATATTATCCTTATTTTTTTTTCTTTCCTTTATTTTTGACAAACTATGCTTCCACATTCATAATGAATAGGAGTAGGTCACTGACTAGGTGGAAATCCTCCAGTTTCTTAAGCCTCAGTGTACCTGTGGAGAAGCACCACAGCTACCATCCCTGCAGATGGGACGGGGCTCTGATCTGACCTCACCATCTTCCTCGTGTACATTGTAGTATTCAAAGAGCAAATTAATATTGAAGAAAGCCATGACTTAAAGGCTGGAGATAATATTTCATGTAGACATTTCTCAAAGTCTAGGACTGGTATGTGCTACGTCTTACTCAGTTTGATTATGGCCTCTCAGAACTGTTGTTTTGGATATCTGAGGAAATACACTTCCTCAGCACTACAGACCTCTGAAGCTGGATTCAGCGTTTAGCAACAGTGAACCCTAAGGGTGCCATAACTGACAGAGATCAACTGGCTTAGGATGATATGAATAATCTTTTTAAGCAAAAGCTGATATTTTGCTGAGATCACGAGACCTCTGTCAGTGTTAAAAGCAAGGTATAGCAGATATTGTGAATAAAGTAAAAGAGAAATAGAAATTAAATTATGGAATGGTTTTCACTGTGCTCAACATCATAGAGAAAATTATAATTAGTGTAAACCACAGAAAATATATTATAATTATATCACAATGATGTAAATGGCCTGTGCTCACCACAGCATTCAGACTTGCATCAAGTCATCCTGTTCCTCACATCCATATTCTAATAAGATGAAAATCATGTAGGCAGAAATCACATTGGAGGCAGAAATTCAGAAAATGAGATATAGATTATAACCCCATAGAGATTAAATTTATCCTGAAAAGTAATCACAGACTAAACGTTGTTTATAGATAGTCTAATGACCCTAATGGTACCCTAATGATGGTAGCTGTGACCCTAATAAAAGAAAATTACACTATAGGAAGAACAAAATCTGCTTTAAATCGGAGCTCAAAGATCAGCATGGTGTCCAATTTTTAAGCAGAGGGAATGGGAAACTGTTATCATAGCATTTTTGAGGGTTTGAATTAAAGACAAATGAAACCAGCACCTCAGGATTTTTACTGAGACTAAGAAATGACACTCACCAGTGACAAAGATTATCCAGGATTTAGTGTCTTTGACTTCAACACTTTTGAGTAGCACTGGAACTGCAGCCATAGTAGAGAAGGACAAATTAAAATTAAGTTCAAAATTAGTATTTTTCACAGTAGATAAGGTGCATAATATGTTAAAATACAACAAGGTTTTGCAACTGTTTGTGCTGCATGTATCACCATTTTATTGCCGAGATTAAATGGAGGAGTCTCTAACATTTACCAGCTGATCACTAGCAACATCATTGTGGCTGTTAAGACTTTTTTCTTATAAACACAGGGGAGGTCTGCTCCAGTTATTGTTATGTTAAATACAAGGTACCTCATCCTGGAAAGCATGTAACTACATGTTTACCTTTCAAAATTCACAGCCTTATCATACAGAATCAAGGCCTCAGTGCGTATTTATTCAGAACTGCTCTGAAATCATGCAGCAGTGGCACCCTGATTTGGTAAAAATTTACACGTGTCAAAGCTTCAAAGCTTCAAGGCACACATGTATGGTTTTAAAGGTTAGGTTTGCATCACTCCCACAGTTCACATGAAAAACCATTCCACTGCCACTGGCAAGTGCAAGTTGTCAAACATTGTACTTCATGTGGGGGCATAGGAGTAGACCTGTATGTGTGTAAAGCTCAAACAATAATTATTCTGCTTTTGACAGCCCTAGTACAAGTATAGCTGGAGCACTGTGTCCAGTTTTAGCACATTTTTCCACGAGACATGGGACATCTAGACAAGACACAAAACAATGACCAGAGGTCTCAAAAAACTGTGTATGAGGAAACATTAGAAGAAATGGTATTGTTATTTCAGAGAACACGTTAGGAAGACACAGTAACGAACTTCGAAATGTAGCTGCAGAATAAATAAAAGTGAAAATAAGTTATTTGCAGGTGCAGAACATTGGACATATAATAGTCAGCTTGAAGAAAACAAAACATGGGTTATAAGCTACAGAAATTATGAAGATAAATAAATATTAAAATAACTTGACTGGGAAGGTTGTGGAATCTCCTGCTATTTAAGGTTTCAAAATACAAGTTGGATAGATGTACCTCAGAGATGTGTTGGGTATATATCTGGGGGAAGAGATGTGAAACAGCAATTTGCTCCCCAAAATGACATATAGGTATGGAGTAGAACTCAAGTTGAAAAGGTGCGTGATTTTCTGCCAGGTCAAATTTCAGCAGATTCAGCTTTGGCTGTCTCAGCTCTTAGTTAAGTGAACATGCAGTGATGCTTGGGGAGGGACAGGGAGAACATGGTGAACCTAAGAGACATGTAGAGGCTGGCAGTGTGGTACAACATCTGAGATAGATTTAGGCTAAGAAAAGAAACAGTAGCACTGAGTTCTGGCTACAAAAATGAGGGGCTGTTGGACTAGGTTACATCCCAAAGTCACAGCTAATTTTATGATGCCTGAACAGTTTCCAGTAAAAAAAAAAAAAAAAAATGAAAACTTTGGAAAATTCAATTGGAACTGTACTAGTAAAATATTAATATTGTATTTCCTTTCATTTAAAATTGTCAAGAAGTGAAGCTTCGCAAAACACTGCTATTTATGACATGTTCCTTTTAAATAAATATTTTTAAAGTGAAAAAAAAGGCTGTTAAGCCTGAAAAATTACATATGAAATTCATTAAGTTTTCTAGTTTTTTTTTCATTCCATATTCTTAGGAAAATAAATTCTACCAAGAAGTAGGCTTGTATAAATAAGGACTTTTGGCAAAACAAATGGGTTGACTTCATTTTTAAGTCTAAGTTGTTGATCCCTACAGATAGCAAGGGCAAGACACATTAAGTAGGTTGTTGGAGTAGTTTCCTAAAGTAATTTTGCCTTAGTGCAGCCCAATGCCAAACAGAAATTTATCAAATAGATTAAATGGTAAAGCTAACGGTAGCATTTCAGACCTCAGTCCTAAATGGGAAATAAAGGTTCCACAAAAAATTGGAAAGTTCATCTGTAAATGGTGACTACTTAAATATGCAGTATGCCTGCAGGCACCCCTTAATACAGCTATAATTAAGATATGTGGAGGAAAATGTATATTCACTCTTTCATCAATAATCGGATTAATATTCAGTTGACATTTTCAATAAGTAGTATTGGTTGGTGTGAAGAAATAAGTAGCAGACAGACCTCCTTAAAACTAAAATAGTCTGCCAAAATGTTGTGAGATCAGATAAGCTCCTCAAATTCTGATATTTTTCCCAGGATTTTTACTCACTTCTCTTTTCCTGCCATTTCTTTTCTCAAGCACACCAGATATTTCTATTTCTTCTGTTCCTGCTCTGATCTCCATCTCCATTCTTAGGTGAAGCTATTTGATAAGGCTAACAGTTCGCTTTGCAGACATTTCTTTGGCCATTGAAAGTTGCCACCAGAATGTCCTGTTCCCTGTGGCTGTGGGCATCCTTTGGGAATGAAGTGCTTTATGAGTTATTTATGGGAGTGTCCCTAGGAATAACTCTTCCTCCTTTCCACATTTGCTCATACTTTCCATGCTTTGGAAGTCCATACTTCCCAAACAGAGGAGTCTAGTCCTTGCTGGCCTCATCACATCTGCCCCACTGTCTTTTCCAATTCCCACAGCTGGGTGCTACTCTTTTGGCAGTGCTGAAAATCCTGTCACGTTTCACTCTTCTTCAATCCAGAAAATAAAACTTGATGCTCTCTGCAAATTCAGCTTCCAAATCTCACCTTGGCAACTATCATTCTTCATCCTTTTGGATTTGTTTTGCTCTCTGTTTCTTTTCTCCTTGTGTCTTTCTGACTCTGTCTTTCTTTATTGGAGCAGTCTTTTTCTGGCATCTGATTTCATTTCCTTAAGAACATTCTGATTTTCCTAGCATTTCTGGGACAGCAAGGATCTTCAGACTGTGTCTGATCTTAACAAGGCAGGGAGAAAACAGAAGTGATGAAGGTAAATCTGACAGATTGAAGAGATCTTAGTACCACCATATTAGGAAATATAAAGAAACAGTGAAAAATATTGAGATGGCATACTAAAAATACGACTTAGTGCTGATGACGTTTTTAAGAAATCCCTCTTTGGAGTCAAGTTGGCTAGTACTGAAATTGATTTTGCTCCAATGGAATCTGGACCAGACCACTTTCAACCCTACTGTACAAAATCTATTGGAGATTGGGTGGAAAACTGCATCTATTGCAATTCTTTCAGCAGTGCTGATAATGGAGTAAGTCCCATCTCCATTAGCAATTAAGCTATTTTCAGATTGAGTTAAGGTGGAAAGCGGATCCCACAGCTGATGGCTTTTCAGGTACCTCCACACTGTTGTGGGGCAGTCCTCAGGCAAAACCTCAAAATTATTATCAATCAAGTTCTAGATATTCCCATCTATGTTAAGATTTATTCTATTGTAATCTATTACTGACATTAGTGTACCTTTTTCTGTAACCAAATACAAAAAAGTATAATCTCTATGAATTATTCCAATAGCTGTTTGTTAAAGAAAGGTTTATGCTTAGTTTAGTGTTTCGGTTGTATTTTAAACAGACATTCCCATTTGCATTTAAAATACATTCTAATGTAGACTACTGAAAACCATAATTTAAAACTTCCTTAAAATTAAATGAAGTATTTAATCCCACACCACAAATAATGTGTTATGTTCTGCTACTTCCTTGTTTTATGTTATTCTGGCTGGTTGCGGTTGGTTGTTTTTTTTTTTTCTAGTCCTTTGCAGTTTTTAATAGTGATAGCAAAGGAATTTGTCTACACCAGTGTGTTTGCATTTTGAAAAGCTTTATCTTGTGTCTTATTTACCTACGCGTAATGACATATCATGAAGTGTCTGTGATATATGTATATGCAACTGTATTGTCTGCTGACAAATGACCTGCACTTAAGATATTTCTTCTCTGTCATAAGGGGGCTGAATTCAAAAACTATAAAAAGCTCATAAACATTCTCACAGAAGTGTCTCTGAGAAGCTGCTTTATTTTTATGTTCTGCCTCATATGAGG
This sequence comes from Chlamydotis macqueenii, assembly GCF_036417535.1. Lineage (NCBI taxonomy): Eukaryota > Metazoa > Chordata > Aves > Otidiformes > Otididae > Chlamydotis > Chlamydotis macqueenii. The sequence continues at coordinate 133,818,758 of NC_141557.1, forward strand.
CAGAAACTTACATTTCCTTTGCACTCTTCTGTTTGTACTGTGATCTATCATTGATATTAAGTTGTGAATTAGGATGTCTGCTATATAACACCAGTCAAAATGTAGTATGTTAATAAAAGAAGTAGAACGCAAGTTTGCAGTTCAGGGAGCCATTTCTCTGAATCAGAGACTTGCTGTTAATTCACAAAGGCAGTGAACTCAGAAGGCAAGGTTTGTGCCAAAGTATATGGAGAAAATGCTGGTAATCTGGACGTGTTATGAATGCAAACAAAGTGCTGCATGGATAGAACATAAATAAAATAAGAGAATCACTAATTATTTAAGTGATGAAGATAGTCTGATCCATACAAAAAAGAAAAATGCAGAGTTAAATCTTCAGCTACTGTGAAAGGTCTTGTCTTTACTAATGTCATTTGGAAGGGTTTCCTTTGTATAATATAAAGAGAGAAACTACTGCAGAGAGGTTTTAGTTTCGTTCTTAGGGCTTCATATGTGATACTGGACCAGTACTGGAATTATAAGCATTCAGGGAGTGAATATCATAAATGATATGTAACTTAAGAAGTCCTGCACCACAGCCAAAAGGGGTCAGTCACCATGAGAATGCTACAAATTTCACAGCAGTTTCTGGCCCTCTTTTTTTTTCCAGAATGAAGCATGAGGTTTTACTCAGATGTACTGCCATGTCTAGTATGGGAGCCGTGATGAATAATTGCAAGTGAGGCACCTGAGGGCTTCTCATGTCAGCTGATGTTTGCACAACATAGCTCTGCAATGTTTTGCCACAGGTTAGAACAGAAGGTGCGATGATTGCTCTCCTAGTGAAAAAACTATTCTTGGTTATTTGGCAATTAATCTATCTGAGATAATATCATAGGAGTAATTTAGATGGAGCACAGTGCAGATCAAGATGAAGAGAGGTTCAGAAAGATTTAAGTCCTTAGGTTTTTTTTGTTCTGGGAGAAAGAGACTTGTCGCTTAGAGGATGTTTTCATGCCTTTGTGTAATAAATTGTATACCTACAGTGCTTATGGGTAGATATGAATAGGCAGGGGAGGAGTTTCTGGGGATATGTATATGTGAACTTAATTTGAATAGGAAATTAAATACATAGAGAGATGGACCAGCGATGGCTTTTGAATCAAATGACAGTTTTTGATTCCCTAAATATACCGTTGCTGTTGCAAAAATATAGAGGAATTGGCAAGGTTAATTGGTTCAGAGATTGAACAAAAAGTTTCTGCTTGAAATGTGAGTCTTTGGATCAGCTGTCTGCATGGCCAGACTGTGAGGTCATAAATTTTAATTACGCTTGTTCCTATGGAGTTTGTAGAAGACCTAATCCCAATTTCTTTATGCACCAAAATGTCTAATGACTTCTGTACTTGTGAGTGTGCAGAGAATGTACAGTCAGACCTGAAATGATTATACACTGTTGGATCTTGCTACTGTTTTCTCTGCTGTGAACTGACTGTTGATTTAATTTAACCTGGAAAAATCATGCGACTGAATTGATTAGCTCTGCATTTTTCTGGACCACTACATTTCATTATGTTCTCTCTATTTCTATCAGCTTGAATGCTACATTGCAGTTTTGTCAAGGTTTCTTTGGGATGCCGTTTCTTGAGGACCAAGTTAATAAGTCATGCTAGGAAAAAGAAGGGAAAAGAAGAGTAACCATTTGAGTAACCATAAAATTCTGTCCTACATTCTAGTCTTTTAACCATTATTTACATGAATATTAAAATTTTTTCCTGCATCATCAAAATATTTCAAGAGGAAGTCTTTCCTGCATTCAGATTTATGAATTCTTGTTTATGAGATTGCTTTCATACTTGTGCTATCACCTTGGATCACTTTTTCTGGGCACTTTTTGACATGTATGGTGAAATTCTGTGCAGTTTATAAGAATAAAGCAGAAATTGCAGATAACACATAACAGAGAGCTGGAGTTAGTGAACTGTTAGGCTAAGCATTGCTACCCTGCGTAAGGGGCGTGATGTGTTTTTGCTGGCCAGATCATCAGCCAGGTGCGGAGGGGTCCATGCCTACTGCTCCCTGAAATAACTTTGTTGAGCCACCATCTACAATTCCTTGATTTATTTCTTTAGGATTTTTTCCCTTTCCATATCACTTTTTTACCTTTTGAGCCCTTGGGCTTGTCACGGTGCTGTGGGGGCCAGTGGCTCCCACCAATCCAGCCCAGAGCAGGGCAGCAGAGGGGTAGCCCCAAATCTGGGCATCAGGCATCTCCACAGCTCTCCCTCACAACTTAGCAGTCTCCTCAGAGGTCAGAGCCAAGGCTGCACAGTAGGGTCACACTAAAATGGACCTAGGGCCCCACAGAGCTGAACACAGAGGAAAGGAGGAGATTGCTGTGCAAACGTAATGGCTCTGGTCTTCCTCCTCACCACCTGCCCTTGAAACTTTCTTGTGATAATATCTATTATTGAAACTTGCGACAGTTTAGGGGGCAACAGCTAGAAAAAATGAAGTATGATGAGCAGATATACCCCATGGTAATATTTAGCCATTCTGGTATGTCCATCGTCTAGACTGGAGAGAATACCAGGGTGAACTCCTTCCAGCCTTCCTCCCACTGGCAGCAGGGATCAACAGGGAGGAGATCGCTGCATGTGAGCCTTGTCCTGACACAAAGAGAGCTGGAGCTGGATATTGGGTGGCACACTTGACACCCATGATCCGTGGGCTCTGGGCCACCTCAGAACACACTCGTTGCTCCAGTGTGCAGGCTTGCAAATAATCACAGGTGTTTTTTTTTCTTTTGTACATCCAATATTGTAAAAGTGGCTTTACATAATAATGTATAGCAGCTGCTGTTTTCAATCTCTCTCCCTCTGCATTTGTATGCCAACATCTTTAGAATTTCTTAGCTACCTTTTACCATTTTTTTTTTTTATTTCTTAGCTATCTTTTACCATTTTTTTCTTTCTTTGTCAGGAGCATTCATATTTTAGGAAAAACTAAGTAACACTGCCTATTACTGAGGATGCCAAGCATTCTCCTTGATACATGCCTTTTTTTTCCAGTTATAAGTAACTCAGACAGACTCTATCTGTTTGTGATGAATTTTTCCATGCCAATTTCTGCCTCTAGCTCAATCTTTGCATTGTAATATTTCAAGCTTTTCTGAGAATGATGCTAGAGGAAAAGAAGTTGTTTTGTCCATATGATTAATAAGCTTTTCTTTGAAATACTCAAATATCTTTCATTTGAAGGAGCAGGAAGAGACGAAGAAGAACCAGAAGGAAACACTGTGAGAGATGAGATACGAGTCTTTTGCTTCCCCTAAAAATCTACCGGGCCAGGGACTGAGGACAGAGATGTAGATTTTGGAATGTGGAGTTCTGCTAAGGTATATTGGGCTGGCATGAAAATGGCCAGGGAGTGTAGGTGTGAAGCTGGACCAAAGAAATAGAAGGGGCAAAATGTGACAGTTGAGGAAGAGACCCGGGACAAATAGACTTAGGATTGCCCAAGTGAGTATGTTAAGACAGGCAGCTAGGAGAAATAGGGTGTTTAGGCCAGGATCCTGAGATAAGAAGAGCCTGAGGAGTGCTGGGAGACCCATTGTGGGGCTGGGATCATGGCAGCTCAGATTCAGCACAAGCACACAACCCCAGAAGTCTGGTTGGGTTTCACTGCATGATCACCCACAACTTTTCCATAGCATCCATGTTCTATTTGGTAAAGGAGAGTCTTGTTTGAAGGATACTAACCTCCCCATTTTATTTATGTATTTATTTTGTATAAGCCGTAAACAGTCACAAATGCCACACAAATTACGCAGAATCTTGCAATCCAAATTTTCTGCAGTACAAACAAGTTAATGTAACAAATGGAAAAAAAAACTGTGCCTCCTAATGTCATCCAGAGCCTGAGGTAACATTACAACTGCTGTTCAAAATGAAGGTAGGGCTAGAAATCAATCTAAATCAATTGTAAGGTTCTAATTAGACTTAATTATGAACAACAAGAACAAAAAGAGGATTTATTTTTTCTTTTCACAATTCTCTCATGCTTCCTTTGCCTTTTCAGGGTTGTTTCCCTCTTTCTTATTTTATTCTTTTGCCTCCTGTTTAAATACAGAGACTGATTTAACTAGCTAAGATTTCATCTTTTGTAACAGTACTGTGACCCGTGACCAGAAGGGCAGCTAACAGCACTGACTTAAAGAACCTGACTCTGTCTTCTGCCAGGTCTTGAAGGGACTGATAAGGCTGTATGATGTGTTTGCCTTTCTCCAGCAGTGAATTTGCAAGTAGGAGTCTGCAGCTTCAAGTGAAAACATTTTTTTTCTTTTTTTCTTTCCTCTTCTGTGTCTGTTTTTCTTGTTCTTCCTTCTAGAAATAATGAAATGAATTTCTTTTTTTTTTTTTCAACAAAGAATAGTATTTCTGTAAATTGATCAAGCAGGAAATTTTCTTTCTAAAAACTCTTTACAGTAAAAATAAGGTAATAAGAGTATTAAAAGCAAATTCTTGATAAACAAGTACTCTAAAGCCTCTGTATTCATTAGTTGAGTATTATTCAACAATCTAATGCTGTACTGTCGTATGGTCATTTTAAACCTTTGACCTTTTAGGCCCGTGTAGTCCTTCAAAATCAGAAAACACACTGCAAGAAGAGAAGGAATAACCGTTAGTTAAATCACCTGGACAGTGCTCTAAAAATTTGGATTTTTGTTCCCAGACATTCTACATAATATTAAACATAATATCATGTCCTAGTTTGGATTTTGTTCTTCTGTTCTGTGTTTTATTATTGGTAGTAATGAAGCTAATATTATTTCCTCTATCTCAGATTAATTCATATTCATAATGGCTGATAACAATGACAGTGATTATTCTGAACCAGTAGTAATTTTGTGCTGCAGACGAGATGGATCAGTGGGCTCCGTCTTTTTCTCAGAGGATGTGTCCATATTTCAACAGCAGTCATCAGCATCACCTGATGATTGATCATCCTGGCAACCAAGTGACACACTAAGTTGGCCTAGAGCAGATCTTTTTTTATTTTCTGGGTTTGCAGATCCCCAAACACTTTCCAGCTGAAGTACAGATCTGTGGACTGAATTGAAACCTCCTAACAATAGTAACTTTCTCTTCTGTGCTTACCCTTCATGGACTCATTAAAAATTGTTCACAGTCTGGTAGAGGTCTCTGGGCTGCAGGTTAAAAACAACTTCATAGACACTAAACTTTCTGTCTCAACTCTCTGCAGACATGGAGTTTTCACTGCTGTTATCTGCATTATATAGGTTCTGGAGAAAAAAAGGAGAGTTCTATGTACAGTCCTTCCTCCTGGACATTAAATCTGCTTAAATATCTCCATCTTTAAACTACATTTTCAGTAAGATGGATGACTTTTATGTTCATTTAGTGCATCTGGTTGTCCCATTAGAAAGAGAAGCATGTAAGATGAGTGGTGGGAATTCTACACAGGATATAAAATCAACATGCCTAAATATAGCTTGAGATATATATATTGGAATAGCATTCCTTCAAATATGGTCCCTGATGACCATCCTGCTGATTACACATATCAAAAGATGGACTACTAGGAAAAGATACGAATATTGTATTAGCTGAAAAAACAGTCCCATTTGGCCATCAGCTGCAAACCTACCTGGAAATCACAAATGTCCTTTAAATAATGCTAGAAGGGAAATAAAGAGAAATGAAAAAGCTACTGGTGCTAGTAATTTGAGAAAGGATTAAAAGGCTAGTTAAACAGCTATATTTTGCAGTCTCATTTTAAATTATTCATTGTGCTGGACATGCAGAAAGAATGACAAAGCACAGGGGATATGGTTTAATTAGCCTAAAACTTTATTAACTTCATTCATTTGGGAGCAATCTGGCAGTAACTTGTGCAGTATAGGTTATCATGCCCTTTTCACTCTTTATGACCTATTTAAAGGGAGTTGTCTTTAGCCTCATCCCTATTCTCACCCACGGGTACAGGCTTGTTGCAATTGCAAGCAAGTTTAGTGGCCTCTTAGTCCACATATGTTTTACTTTTGTTGTCACGTCCCTCACCACGCTGTCTGCTGCAACCTTCAAAATTCAGTTACGGGCTCTTTATTCTGCTCTGGGGAAAGGTATGCGACTTACTCTACAATGTGACAGTCTCCTCAATGTTGTGCTAACCTCTTACAAATTCTCAGCCTCACAAGGTACAGACAAAGCAGTCCATCAGACTGTTCCCAGGTGCCAGATTGTAGAAAAAGCACGGACAGTCTCCCCTGCTTCAGCTAGGATCGTTCACCAGAATTTTTCACCTGTATCCAGTACCTTAGTCACAATTACATAAATACTGTTACAGTGACCCCCAGGCCCCTGAAAAAGGGGCAGGTGATAATATTTGTTGATCACTCTGCTCAGTTCTCATTGCTAGTGGTGTGGAGAGTGAACCAGTTCATAAATGCTATGTGTGCACTCGTTTTGCTGCTGTGTACAGTGCAGCTTTGCGTCAGTCCTAAACCAAACTGCACAAGCAGTACTCTTCAGCCTGTCCAGACTAGAATTAACCATAAGAATGAGAAGCCTATTTTCAGCCTTTTTCAGCCAAATTCAATTCCTGAATGCCTCAGCTAGCATAAAACCTTTAGTGGAAACCTCTTGTAGTGTTCTGTTTATCTTCCCTGCTTTGTATTTGGTATCTCAAGGTCAAAAGACCTCTCTGTTCCTGTGCTTTAAGTCTTTAAACCTCCACATGCCGAATCCTTGCCAAGACAGTTTCTTTTTCTCTCCTGTAAACAGTCTGCAAACGCCACCTGGACTGGGGTCAAGTGCAGCGAAAACACATTGTTATTCTGGCGTATCTAAACTAACTAGGGACAACAGATGTTCTTTAAATAATGCTAGGAAAATTCTTTTGACTTTCCCAATTAACTGGCAATTTAAAATGTCTCTGTTTTCTATTTCCACTTGAACTGCGTTCATACTCATTTCTGATTGAACCTTCACTTCACTTGAGCTTTTCTTCCTGAGCAAGTAATTTGAAGGATCTTCTTAGCATAACATCCTTTTACAGCCTTTCCCCTGAAGTTCTGACACAGAATTGTGAAGATTTTCTATAGCATACAACAAAGCTCTTCTGAAGAGTCAGTGCTGACCTGAAGGAGGGGTGAAAAAATTCATATTCACTGGGGAGATGGAAATCCCTCGAAGTGCAGGCTACATAAAAGCACCAGGCAGCTCCAAAATCTTTTGAGTTTTATTCTTCTGAGGTAATAGGTGTCAGATTTCCCTCTAACTTATCAAACTGAAAGTCACAGACAAGCCTGTTAAATATGAGGGAACATAAACATTCAACTTGCCTCTCTGCCAACTGTCAGGAAGCTAATCATAAGTTGACTTGATTTCCTCATTACTATTTGCATGTTGCCAGATATTTGCTATGTATGTCTTATTCTGAGCATGGAATAGAACACTTGAAGTACTTGATACTTTATGCTTGAACTCCATGCTTTTGGCTTGACTGTGGTGGATTTACCCTGAATATTAAGAATTTTGTTCTTACTCTGTGTGCTAGCACAAAAAAAAAGAAAAAAAGTAAACTGAAAAAAATGGCTTATTACATTGTATTTTATGAATTGATAGATTTCACTAGGTACATGAAAGCAAAAATTTAAGGACAAAGAAGTATTTAGCAGGTAAAATTTGAAGAAAAACCCCTTAATTGTCTCATTGATAGGACAAAAAAGTAAGTATAAGTGGTTTTTGGTATTTTTTTCCAAACCAGGAGAATATTAGTGATACAAAGTATTTGATGTTGCTAGTATAATTGCAGGTAACATCTTAATATCGGAGATTCCTTTGAACATGTTGAAGCTAACAAAATCAAAAAGCCACATTATCTATCAAATACACTACTACTGCTCAGTAGACTCTCTCAAAGGACTCTCAAATGCAAAAAAGCAAATGAAGGCCTTGTCTCTTCTATACCATGCCTTTTATGAGTTCTAACAAATGAGTGCTTTAATGCAAAGTTAAGAAAATTTGGGTGATTTCAGACATTTTCTCTCTATGGAATAAACAGAATCACCCATCAATGATGCATAGCTCAGTGGTGCACTTTTTGTGGGCAATGGATTCCCTCAAGGGATTGCCTGGATCTGTCCTCAAATGTGTGCAATTCCAGGAAATCTAAATTAGTGACTGACTACCTCATGGAAACTGCAAAGCTGGTGAATACAAAGTGAGAGCAATGCTTTACCAACTATTAAGCCTTAAGCATTTGCCTTAGGCATTTCAGTAGGGCAAAACCGTGTTTATGTAGCCTTTTTGAATACTAGGTTTGACTTACAGCTCACATGGACAACAAATCTATCAAATCTCATTCCAAAATGTATTTGTTCTGAGTTTCAAAAAGGCTATATAATGTTGTTAAAAATCCTAAAACATCACTTGGCTGCATAATACAAATGAGGATATCTGATGTCCATGGCAGTCTCTTTGTCTAGAGTAGCAGTGCTGGTTGAAAGTCCTGTTTATGAAATCCTCAGTGTATAGCAGCAAGAAAAATAGCAGATACTTGAATATATCAGGCAGAAGTATTTTCATATAGAAAGATTGACAGACACACCCAAGAAGATATCTTACTTCAAGCATTTGAAGGAAAGAAAGGGTGAAATAAAAAGGAAGATTTGGCACTTAGTATTCATGAGTAGACTTGTGCAAATAATAGATCTTTTGGTTCAGTGGCCTTTCAGAAATGTATATATATAAAATTTCTTGGGGTCTACTGAACATACTCAATCCTTATTTTCTTTTTAAAATGCACCTATATATTTCTATTTGTCAAAACTGAAATGAAATATTTTGTTTTTTTCATCTTCCAATCCCTCTATTTTCTGCCTGAGACTATTAATCAAATAATATGAACAGCAGTTTTATTGCTCCAAAAACATGTTTTTAGCTTTTTTTTTCTTCAGAGTGCACTTTGAACACCTCCGTTTATGAATATTGTGTGCATAGGCAAAGAATGAATATTTTAAACTGTGCTTTTAAAAAGAAATTTAAAAAAAAAAGAATAGCAAAACCTTCAGATCTTGAAAGGGCAAAGCATATACATTCAAATCATATTCATGCTAAAGCATGGTCCAGATTAAATGCATTCTCCAGCATGTGCTAAAGTCCATAAGCTAGAACAGAATCAACAGCAACTTCCCAATGAATTTAGGATGCTTGGCCTTGGAAAGATGCAGGCATAGAATAACTAGGAGTTACAGGGAAGGGAAATATTTCATAATAGTTCTTGGTATGTGGACTGTAGGGAAACAGATAACACAAAAAAATTAGATTTTGAGACTGCTGCAAATTTTTTTTTTTTTAGCACAGAATATCCAAGATCTTTAGTAACAACAAAGGATGTTATTTATACTGACTAGTATGAATGTTGGAGATTTTAAGTGAGCTATTAGAGATAATTCTTTACTCAGTGCTGAAGTGTCTTTCAAAAGCAGGTAGTAGGGATACTTTTCTTGGGATGAATGATAGATTATCAGTTCCCCCATTAGTATATACTGTCAGTTCCTTTGTTAATTCGTCCCTATGCTTTTAACTGTACTAATATTTACTTAGGTCTTTTGTCTTCCCACTTGTCTTTACTGAATTCTGTGCCCACTATCATCATCAGTGGTATCAGTGTAGGCCAAGGAGTAAGTGTGCTCCTAGTTTTAAACTTTATTCATTATTTTTTTATATGTGATTGACTTTGCTTTTTATTTATTGGCAAACTGAAGCCTGTGCATATCCCCTTTCTGATTAGTACAGAATTAATGGGAAGGATAAGTGACAGCATTTGACTTTGCCTGTTGAAACAGTGACACAGGGTAGGACACGGGAATGGATAAACAGCTGTTTGAAATTAGACACCCTGCGTGTGAAAATGAAGATGTGTCAGCTAGGGAATAGAGCAGGGTCAGGTCTCAGACCTCTGCTACCCTTAATGGGACCAACTTGCTTGTAAGAGGAAACCGGCAGAATATTAAGTGGAAGGTGGAACAAATAAAAGCTTTTGGAGAACTGCTTTGAAAAATGAGTGCTCTCTGGCTAATGAAAGTATGCCTCAGTTGCATAATACTGCTACGTCCAGTGGCTCAAAGGAACAGAATTACAGCAGGAGTGGTATTGTACGAGGGACAGAAGATAAATGAAGTATTGATTTCAGCACCAGCAGAATGCCACAAAAGGGACATACAATATTTCCATGGGGCCAGATCCTCACTTGTTGAAATTTGGTATTTCTCCATTGAAATCAAGCTGATTTATGCCAGTTGTAGCTCTGGCCAGATTTATCTATAACAGGGAGACATAAAAAAAAGTCATGCTCAGAATGCTTGGTAGGAGTTGGTTTCCCAAAACAGAATGATGAATACACAGACATTACAGTTTGTCTGTTCTTTCAACTTATTGCAGCGCTTATCTTCAGATAATTTCTGATCTGTCTTTAGCCTTTCTGAATACCTCTTTCCTTTGCTTCCTGGAGCCCTGTCTCAGCCTGATTTTCCTGGAGAGGCATAAAGACAATTGCTACTCTGTCCACTGCAAGCTCTCCTGCGTCATGCCATTCTTTTCCTTTAGCCTCACAAAAATGTTCATTGCAATGGGCCTTTCATTTTGGGGTTCCTTCATATCTGCCAGAATGTGCCACCAAAAGGAGAGTGGCCAGTGTTGAAACATCAGGTATGTACCTTGCATGGATCAATGACTGTCAGCATTAGAGGATGGATCACTCTTTTCTGTGTTCTCAGAAAGAGGCGGGTCTTGGAAATAAATCACTTCATTCTAGAGGTTTGAAGAAGGCTCTGCTAGGAATGCAAGCAGTATGCTAACTGAGCATCCCACAACGCATTGGTGTGCCACCAGGACAGAGCACCATGGGACACTCCTCAGAAAGATGCATGTTTATACCTGCAAACAAGCCCATGCTGTGTGTACATTAATTTTTTGGATGAAGGAGGAGCACCTAATAATTCTTGGCGGAACAGTCAAGCAAAAGCTATGTGGCAAATCAATCCCTATAGTCTATACTCACATATTTTATTATTGCAGGCTATTCTTTACATTTTGAAGGCCAGCAAGAGTGCTGCTGCTGATCCTATTGGTCTGCAGTTTAGATAACTTTCATCTGCACTTCTCAAAGGTCTGCATGCAGTGTTTCATGCTTGCAGTATATGTATTAGCTGAGACAACCTAGATTGTCTGACAGTCTGCTTTGGTCACTTTTGGCATTGATTGACCTAAACAAGAACAGAGATAACATTATCATCTTTTATTTATATACATATATATATATTTATTAGAGAAAATGTTCCAAGCTCTTTTAGTATAAGTCTAAACTTGTCTAAATATAGGGGAGTGTAAAAATCCAGAGGAATACATATCTTTGAAATATTTCTATTAAGTTTTTTTTCAAAGAATCTTGGACAATCACTTGGAGGTTTCTTTTTTTGATAGGCTTCTAGATGACCTTGACACATAATGTATGCTTGTCTGTAATTTAATTCTGACTACACTTGATTTTATCTTGATTTACGTCATTGTAAGCGAGATGAAAATTAAACATCAAGTTACTGAGGATTAAAGTACGTTTTTGGCACTGTTCAAAATATTTAGACATGCTGCAGAGAATAGATTTTTTTAAAAAAATGAACAATCCTCCCATAGTCATATATGTGTAATAATCTTAGGAAATTAGTGAATGAAATTTAAAATTTTCCCAGTAGATAAGATGATTGCTTTAAAATGAGTTACTAGAAGTCCAAGATTTTTTATTTTTTGTAATAATTTGGGTTTAACTATGTACCAACTTGAATAACACATGCTTCTTGAATATTATGTTAATGTATTTTAGTCAATATATTGATTGAATACTATTCACAAAAGCCTTCCAATCAGAGCAGATCAAAGGAAACAAAACTTTGCCGACTTCTTCTAATTTGTCATGAACCTTTTTGTGTCTATATTTGAAAAAAACAGTCCTGTTAGTTGACTTTAATGTACAATAAGTAGTACCAATAGAGGAATCTACATAACCCAAACATTAAAATTCTGTTACTGTATAAAACAGAATCATAAATCTGAAAGTCTGTGTTGATTGGTTAGCAAATATTTCCCCATAAAAACTGCAATCTTTTGATTTGTTTATAATCAATGTACCTGTGTGATAGGTATAAGGTCCACTACAGTGTACTAAGAAGAAAAGAGAAAAAAAGCTGAGTCTACTATTTTAAGGGACAAAAAGCCTTTCAATTCTATAACTGAATTCAGAACAACATTTTATGATGAACAAGCACTTACTTGCTGTGAAGGGAGCTAGGAAACAAAGTCTTGGACATAATTTTTTTTTTCTTCTACCCATCCTGTTTTGTACATCCGATGGAAATTTGGCCAGCTAGATTTCTGAGTTTTCCTTGCTTAACCAGATAACTGTTGTGGGGCTTCCTTTGTTTTTTAAGAGTATAAAAACTTCCTTATAGATTATCTTAATTCTGCTTAGGATAAATCCTTATAAAACTTGTGTGGTGCAAGAAGGTTTAACACATAAAAGGCAATGTTGTCCAGTGTTTCTCTAATTCATTGAACTATGGAAGAGGACTCCACACTCTTTTGGACATGATGAATGCTTTGCTGGAGGAAATGGAAGAGGAAAAGTATAAACAGAATGGGAACATGCATGTGAAACCTCATGTTTAAGGAGAGGGCAGGAAAAATCACCTTGTCATAACCATTTACTCCAAATGGTTCTGATTCATTTCATGAAGGAGGACAAATCCTTCTTTCAGGATGAACTGGTTTAACAGTAGAGGTTGTGAAGTTCCACAGCACAACTTGACCATGAGGAAACAATAAATTGGCTCAGTTGCTTCCTGCCAAAATCTATATCTGGCTCCTGGCCATAGTCTACCACTGATCAAACAGAAAAACTCTGCTAAAATTAATTGTGAACTTTGTTGAAAAGTCAGTGGCAATAGATGCCCCTTAAACAATAAAAATACAAAAAAATGGTGAAACCTTTTTCACATAAATAAAAAATGGAAAACCTGGATATCGATTGCATTTAAAAACCCTGTGTGTTCTGAAGGGACACTTGCAACAGAACACTTCATAAATGCAGAATAATAATTGAATACATAAAGCAAGCCAAACAGTTTCTTCCTTCAGTGAAGGAAAAATTACTTTTCTACCTATTTTTCCACAAAGACATGCAAATATAACTGGGATCAAGAAAAGAATTTTGTGAGATTTTAAAATTCTTTTTTTTAGAAAAATAAGTAAGTTTTTAAGAAACACATCTCAGAACTGTGAACGTCAGAAAATTTCAATTTACTGCTTTTAGTCATGTTGATAATTTTCCCAGCTGAAAATTATTCCAAGTAATATATTTATGTATTTATTTCCTATACAATCAGGATTAAGCATTGTGGAATGGAGTTACTCATAATATGACCTGAAGGAAGCACTTTACAGTGATAAAAAATTAAACAGCTTGGCATTTTATTATTATTTATAATTCATATTATATCAAATGTGTCCATAAAGCTTTGCAAACATGTTGAAGGATCCGTAGGAGCTAACAAACTAATTTAAACAGATACAACAGTATAAATGATGAAGCAGACAGAGCTGAAGAGGGAACATGTTTTAATGGTAGTTGATGGATGTGACATGAATCCTCAAATCCAAAAGACTTCATGGCCTATCCACATCCAATCTATCATCTCCTAGGCAGTACTGGGAGGTCAGCCCCTACCTTTCACTGGCCTAGGATATCAGCTACGGTCATTGACTAGTTACATTTTCAGACAAGCATTTTTCTGCTGTCTCCTGTTTCACTTATCATTTGAAATAACTCCTTATAAATATAGGTAAAGAAGTTCTCCTTTAAATGTCTCTTTAAATGTTACCTGGTAGTGATGCTCTGGAAAATATTGTAAAAAAAAGTGTCTTCTTCTGGGCTGAGACTTTTGCTTACAGTATTGATGGCAGATGTGTTGCTTTTTTGGTATCTAATGGCTTTTTTTTTCTTTGAAACTTGCAGAAAATTATAAGATTCTTGTTCTGGTTTTGTTTAGTTAGGAGGGGCCTAAGGTGGTAGCTTCTGTAGGAAACTGCTGGAAGTTGCTCCCCTTTTTTTCAGTGGACTCAGCCGGGCCAAGGGTGGACCTGCTGCTGGCCAAGGCCGAGCTGATTGGTAGCAGTGATAACGCCCGTATATCCCCTATCCCTGTATTATCCCGTGATAACACCTCTGCGATAACTTATTTAAAAAGGGGAAAACAGGAAAAAAAAAGTAGAGAAGATGTGAAGCAGCTGAGTGGAGGCAGAGAGGGGGAGGCGCGGGCCTCATGGGCCTTGCAGGCCTCACCCTCTGGCCTTCTGCTGGGCAGCCAACTGGGCCCGACTCGGCCTGGCCTGGCTGCAAGAAGTGGAGGGGAGATGAGAAGTGAATAAGATGTAAAAAGGATCCTGAGAGGCGTCTGCCAGCCTGTTGTGAGGAACAGCTGCAGACGCCAAGGTCAGTGAAGAAGGAGGGGGAGGAGTAATACGGCTCCTGGCCAAGATTCCCCTGCAGCCTGTGGTGATGACTCTGGTGGAGCAGGTTGTCCCCCTGCAGCCCACGGAGGTCCACGGAGGGGCAGAGATCCACCTGCAGCCCGTGGAGGACCCCACGCCAGAACAGGTGGAGGCCTGAAGGCAGCTGTGGCCCATGGAGGGCCCGCTGGGGCAGCTGTTCTGGAGGGACTGCACCGGTGGAAGAGATGACCCACGCCGGAGCGGTTTCACAAAGGACTGTGGCCCGTGGGAGGGACCCCACGCTGGAGCAGAGGAGGAATGCGAGGAGTTCTTTCCCTGACGATGACACAGCGGTGTAAAACAACGCGTGATGAACTGACTGTGAGCCCCATTCCGTCTTCTCCCCTGTACCGCTCGGGGGGGAAGGTAGTAGAGATAATGTTAAGCCCGGGAAGAGGGAGTGGTGGTGGGGGGGTTATCTTGTTCCCTGTCTCATTCTCCTGCTAGTTTTAGAAATAAATGAATAGTTTACCCCAAGTCGAGTCTGTTTTGCCCGTGACGGTAACTTTAAGGATTTTTCCCTGTCCTTATCTCAAACCTCGAGCCGTTTTTCTTATATCATCTCCCCCTATTCTCTTGGAGGGTGGGGGGAGTGAGAGAGAGACTGCGTAGTCTGGTCCTGATTGGGGCTGAACTACTACAATTCTGAAGACAGACACTGTAATTTTGTTATGTGTTTGCCCAGCAATGTTTTGTTCCATAGCTAGAGTTTGGTGTAAAGGAAATTAAAACAATAAATAGACTTTGTAATTACCAGTGAATTTTAAGGATGCAGTAGAAGAAAAAAGACAAGGGGAAAAAAAGAAAAAACACTGAGTAGTGGTCCTGTGACACAGTTTTAAAAAAAATCTAACTCTGTTAGAAGGAGGATAGTTTTCTTTCAAAATTTCCCTTTGTCACTCTTTCACTACAGACAATTTGCTTGCAATCTTCTGCATCTCCCGTCCCTGTCTGGTTACTCTGTTCCCATTTAGGATGAGCACATGCTCATGTAACCTGGGAAAGTCTGAGACTTCCTTTGCCACAGCAAGAAATTGGACATAGATTATTTGTATCCACTGTATTATACTATCAAAACTCCATTTTCTCTCAGGGCCTGTAATTTATATTTGCATGTGAAAGAGCTAAGTCTCAACCTCTGCAACTCATGCAATGCTCTAACAACACACGGGGTAACAAGGCAGAGATAAGAGCAGAGCCATGCAGTCCCGAGGAGAAGAGGTCTGGGAGTTCACGTGTGAAAAACATGATGCAGATAGGTTGGAGGAAAAATGAGATCTTCTGGTTCTTGGACCTTGGCTGGCTTCTTGAGAAGAAAAGAGGCTGGGAAGAGGAAATACGATGAACAACAAGCTGGACAAGGAGTGAGATGATTGTGTATAAGGAAGGAACTCACCAGAAGGATAGGTGGCTTTTAAGATATGTTAAATGAAAGATGCAACAGAGCTAAAATTTTGGGCTATTTGGGGTCAAGCTAACCAGAAAAGGAGACAGAATATGGGGAGGTGATAAAGGAAGATAATCATGGCAAGAGAAAAAGAGAAAACGAAGTTGTGATCCAAAAGACTGTGTGTTTATCCCACTCAAATTTTGCTGAGAAAGGTATATTTTGTCACCACAGAGGTGCTAGATTCTGAATAACCCCTGAGACATTTGTATTACCTAAGTCCCTTTAAAATACCATTCCTAAGAATCAATCTACACATAATCCTAGTGTGTGTGTTCCCTTCCAAGGTGTCTCTGAATCTAGCAAATTCCTCTGCTCATATTCCTGGGCCTTTGTCAGTGGTGAGGGCATCACAGGGTGATGTGAATTGCAGGGGGTGAGGGAAGGGGCACTGACAGAGCTCAGATACTGAGGTATACAGCGATTGAAAAATTTGAGGTAAACTTCTACTTGTCAATATCTGCAGATAATGCATACTGATGAATAATAAATGTGCTTTCTTCTGTATTAATAGAAAATCTATGAATATCCTTATGAAAAATCCTACTCCTGCGTTACTGAGAGTCTGGTAGCTATTATGTCATTGTAAAATGGCTTGAGAAATCAAGACGGATACCAGAAACTATAGCTATGGGAGAAGGACTGAAAGAAGGCAAACGGTTCTTGAATGTGGTCCTACTCTACACACTGCATGCAACAAATGCTGGCTGGCTGCCTGCCGCTTGCATCTGACGTGCCCAAGGCAGTGCTTTCCTGAGAGGGACGGCAGAACTGGCTGCACGAGTTCTGCCTCTGTCAGAAATGTGTCTTCCTTAGAGACAATCACATGAAAAGCTCATCTACTCTGCTCCGTGATCTCACTGCGCTGTTGCAGCCTTTGGGAAAGGTTGTGGTACAGTGTGAACCCTGGCCAGTACTTGGTGTTGGGGTTAGACTAGGCTAGCCTAGGGTGGCAGCAATTCCACATCTTTGTATCCCCTCAGTTGTGTCGCTAGTCTGTCGCTGACTCTGTCAGAGGTTCCAAAAGCGTGAGAAGATAGAAACTGCTTCCATTTTTTGGTAATTTACTATAGGAAAACAGATCTTTTCATGTGTCTATTTAAAATTCTGAAAGCATATGTATTTCTCTCTATAATCACAGCTTGGAGTAATATGGAGATTTTTTTTTTATTTAACTTGCATATTTCTCTCTAATTATTTCTTGTTGATCTGCCAGTACTCTGGGGTTTCTATTGCTCCGGAGTCTACAGCCTTCTGTCATCCTATATACACACAACTTCAGAGCCTCACAAGAAAGCGTCTCACTGAGGTTTAAGAGTCTGGCAATCATTTACATATATCTTTGCAGCTTTACTCTCCGCTGCTCCTTCTTTGTTTGTCATATTGATTTTGTATTTGCAGTCACTTGTTAGCCTTGAGTGGGATGAATGATTATGTATTGTTTACATTGCAGTAATGCCTCAAGGCGATGACAATTCAGTCAGAGAGCTGGACCCTGTACAAATGTCCGGCTGGATGGATAAACTCTGAAAGAGCAGGCTGCCAGAAAAACAACTGTCCAGGTAAATAAGATGAACTATCCTACACAAACAAATGGCAGGATAAAGTCCCATTGGTTTTATTATAATAAAGACAGAGTCAATGCTAACATAGTGAAGTGGTGAGAGTTTAAGAAGGTGATGATTGTAATGAACTTTAGAAGGGAAAATCAGCTACATTTTAGCATTATCTCATTAAAGGAACACAGAACTGCATGAGACTGGCTGTGTCACAGAGTCTTGTCACTGGCTGTGTCTCCCTGCTGACCCAGTCAAAAGCCTTGGCACTGTCACCCCTCTGGCTATGTGAGATACTGACCTTTTAGTGAGTAAACATGAAATCACTGGAGAGGACTGAATTATTTTTTTTTCTTTGCAGGAAGAAAAATATCCCCATAAAACTCCTGCATGTGTATTTTGGGGCCTTCTAGGTTGCACAATTGCCGTGTTCCATGACTTTGAAGATTACTCAAAAACCAAGCATGCAGCTCATGGCTGCCCATGTCAGCGGGGCTTTGGAGCAGGAGAAACATGTTACACTAGCTTCTCTGTGGTTTCTCTGCTTCCCTTTTCACTTCAAGTTTGCCTGTGAAGAGAAAAGGTCTGTCTGGTTTAGGTCTCAGTTACCTGAGAAGACTTCTTTTCTTCCCTGTGTAACGCTGCAGCCATAGAGACAGCCTGCTGAGGGAGCGATCACTGGATTGAACTGTCCTGAGGCCAGCATCTGACCTGCACCTATGCAACCAGCTTCGTCTGTTCATCAAGTGGCTTCCAGTGTGCCTGGAAGCAAAGGGCTTCACTCAGTATCTGATACCACAAATGGTGTTCCTGTGTGGGTATGGTGATGCCAACATTAGAAATGCATGTATATATGTATTATAATGCCATGCCCCACTTCATTTAATATTCGGGGCACAGCTGAAGGACACGCTTCCGGTCTCAGCTGAGCAGAAGGATGAACAAACTGTCAAGCCGGTTCATGACGATTTTATTGCTGCCCTCTCAGTGAACATGAATAATAGCTAACGGGCAGAATCCAGCGGCACAGTTCCCCTCACCCACTGCACACCCAGACGTCAGACAGCAGAAAGAAATTGTGCCCTGCAGAACCTGGCCCTGCTTGTATGAGGACCTTCTCCCTCTGCAGTTCATGGCAGCTCAGATTTGGGTGGTTTCTTGAGGAGTCTTTCCCAATGACCAGAACGGCAAGAAGGAAATCTCCTTGTAGAGGATCAACCACGTTTTTGCGGGCTGCTTTGTAGAAGGAAAGCATGACCCTAAAATGCGCTTTGATACTGCATGGAGCAAAGGCAATCTGTACTGCTTAATTTTCTAAACGTTTTTTCCTTTCTTCCTGTGTCACTAATCTTTATCAAGCTGCCCTCCTGCTTCCGAGTGAATCATCCTAGATGTGATTATAAGGCAGAGGCCTCACCGAATGTTACACTGCATTTTACCATCAGTTTCGTTAGATTCCAAACTTAAAGACTGCTAGCCAGGGGAATCTAATTTTGCCATTTGCTTCAGATGTGTTCTTCATAGTTAGTTTAGTTGATAAATCATCCAAGCTTGTCCTGGAGAACGTACCTAACAGGAAAACAATGGCTTAGAGGCTGCCAGTGGTAGCAAACTCACTGCTGTTTGTCTGTTATCTGCTGGTAACAATATTCACACATTTGGAGGATGGACATTAATAAGGAAACTTCTGACTCTATAAAGACAGTTACATACATTTTTGACACTGTTATTTTCTAGTCTAGTTGGGCAAATTTTCTCTCTAAAATTGTCAAATTTTCTTACTCATTGAATCATAGTGATTTTTGCCACTGTGAAGATTTCTGCATCTAACTTTCAGGAATTTACCTGAACACCACATATTCGTGTGGAAAATCAGTCATCACGTTCAGATCACTTTTCCGCAACTGTCATTCCAAGGACACGTTCATTTCTCCAGCTAGTTCAAGTTAAAAAAAATCTAGATATTAAAAAATAATGGACATAGAAAAACATGTTCATGGTTTCTGTATGTTCTGAAACCTAAAATGCCTAGAGCTGCCCTGATTTCAAGCTCATGAGTCATCTAAGCCTAAGCTGTAGAAATTCCAGAGGGCATTTTGTTAAATAATGCATGAGTGATGTAATTTTACTGTGTATCTCGTTAGCAAAATGCTGCAGGAAAGAATTAGGGAAAAAAAACCTAAACCAATCCTGGTCCTATCTCTCTCCTGCTTTTTTTTTTTTTTTTAGAATTGTCACATCCAAATATGTAATTTATAGGTGATAGGATAACAAGCCTATGTTAAATTACAGCATGACAATCTCTCTCTCTCAAGTGATGAGAAAAATTCTGAGTATCCTTTCTGCTTCAAGTCCTATGCCCGAGTATGTCTTGTACTTCATCCTTTCTCAGAGTTTGGGCGTGTATATATGAATATGTGTATCCAGTTAATGTAGAATTATGTATGTATATAATACATATATATGTGTGTATATATATACACATATATATGTACATATACAAAGAAACTGGGAGAGATCTCTTTTGCAAAAAACTATACCAATGCCTTCCACAAAAAAAAAAATAAAATTACCTCTTAGTCCCAAAGTTATTAAAGACTTTTTATTAGCTCTAGCACTGTATAATATTTGAGTAAGCAATCAGGTTATGCAAATAATAATCTTCTTTTATCTAGAGTTATACATCTGTAATTAAGAATGTCAGTCACCTTATCTTGTAAACAGTCTGTTCTTAGTACACAAATACGGGATCTGGTGCAGATGTGTCTGTGTATGCCAGAGCACCAATATATCATTTTTGCTGCATCTAAAGCCTGCAATTTCATGCTTAGCACTTGGCATTGTAACCATGGTTATCTCCAGTTAGAGGCAGAATACAGAGGCTTCAGCAGATGGGTTTTTTACTTAGACCTATGGCAATCAAAACACAGAAAAAGACCAGAATTCTAAATATATGTGTGTAGAATATGATAGATATAACAGTATTATTTACTACATGATATATGAAGTTTAGACTGTATTGGGGGTGCTTTTCCTGAAAGTTCTTTAAAAGCCAAGAGGACTGCTAAGTCATGCGTAAGAGAAATGAACCTCCTTTTCCGTGAATATTTTCCTTACGCAAAGAGGAGAAGCCAGAAGGCTGGTATTTCTGTAAGTGTAAGGTTAAAGTGACACATTATCCATAAGTGTGCACACTTTCAAAGGTCTGGCTACTTTATTTTTAATTTTTGCTTGAAAAAATCTATCATGCTATTTCTAAATTTTTGGAAAGTAATAGAGGTTCACAGCTTTGATATTAGCCTAGAATTTTCTACATTTTTATGGGGCTCCATATGGCAGTGTTTGTTGAGCAGAAAGAATTTACAGCAGAATAAATGAAGCAGATGACCAGTGCATCTTTACCGGTTGAAATAAATTACACAGTTTCTGAGAAGTGTGCAGCATTATGACTTTTTCTTTCTGAATACTGAGTGGCTACATACAGCATGGGGAAGAGCAAAGTAAGAGCTGTGGCACTGGAAAAGACATGGAAAGGCATTAGACAGCTGGAGCTGACCTACTTGCAAGCATGCATGAAAAAAATCATCATCGTAAAATTTTGACTTCTCAGGAGCATAGAATTTTCTATAAATGCAATGTTTTCCATGAAAAAGTGTAATATTATCAATCCTCAACCTAGAATAATTTTCTCTTTAATTTGAAGAAAGTTTGTACAAGCTTGAGTGGGCTGGGTATTTTCATTAGGAGTCCCCAGGTACCATGCTGTAGACCGTATACATTTGCCACGCAGCAGCTAGAGAAGACTGGTTGTCAGGAACAGAATGGAGTCAAACTCAGTTCAACTCTCCAAGCCTCTCAGGCAGCTCTGCTGAAGAAGATTCTTTGTTCAGAGCATCTTTCCAAAGTGAAATTGGATTATGCTCTTAAATGACAATATCTACTAAAGGAAGAAAGCTGGGTTGACACTAGCTCAACATTTCAAACAAAAACATTTACTTCCTATGTGTTATTTTTATTCGTTTGTTGGGGCCCTGACCTGGTAAATGGAGGTTACTCTGAAAATTGTACTTAATAACTGCTGCTGTTATTCACCATGCCCTATACTGAATGAGTGCCCTAGTGTCACAGCGTACTTACACTGACTGTGACCCAGAGTCTGCTGTTAGAGACATGTCCCCAGACCCAAGGGTGAATTCCAGAAGCGTTTGAGACCCCTGGCATCAGTCTGGCACTGAACTTGTGCAGAGAGATGGAGAGTGTGTGCTGCCTCCAAATAAATAAAGGCTCATGTCAGCATTCAAAAAGCGGGTAACAGAGCATGCATTTAATCTTCACAGGTCTGAGGAGGCAGCACACAGCATAGGGAAGAGCAAAGTAAGAGATGTGGCACTGGAGGAGACATGGAAAGGCATTAGAGTAGCTGGAGCTGACCTACTTGCAAGCATGCATGAAAAAAATCAGCAAGTACTTCAGCTGAGGCCAAAGACAGGGTAACTATGGTATCTGGCAGGGAAATGTGGCACTCAGTTAAAAGCCCTGCTTAAGACAGCAAGCAGAGTAATTTTGCTGCTTCAGGATTTTTCTTAGGGCTGAATATTGAGGGACATAGTTTTAATTTAATTATGCCAGAAACAACAAGCGGAAATGCCAGCCACAGAAGACAGAGAGACAGATTCTGCCACATCTTGGTTAAGTGCAAAACCCTATAGGGAAATGGTAAATTCTTTTCAGGTTTGAATACTTTCCTTTAAAATATGGTGCATCTGGCAGGTCCAGCCCCACTGCGTGTTTCTGGAGATGAGTCTGTTATTTGTGCTGTGGTATGAAAGCTAAAGGCTGCCTTCACACTGAACCCTTTATGCTAAACAGTGCAGTGATAAACTAGCACAAAGCTGGTCCCTTCTTCAAAGAACTTACAGACTTAAGACAAAATATAACAGTAAATATCAAAAAAAAAAAAAAAGGAAAGGACAACAAGGGGAGAAGGTTTCCATATAGAAAACAACAGAAATCTTCAAGATTCCACAAGGATGATATTTTCATCATTTATTAAGTCATGTAGATCTCCTCCATAAGAGTGCTGCTGAGTATCTACTTACTCTTAAAAAGTGCCAACTGTGGTTTCTGTTTTATCTCATTTTGAAAATTTAAATGATGTAGGATTTTCATTATAAAACTCTGTAGGTTTTTGAGTAAGCAATTGTCCTGGTTTTGGCAGGGATGGAGTTAATTTTTCCTCTCAGTAGCTGGTATGTTTTGGATTTCGTATGTGAAGAATGTTCATAAACACCCTGATGATACCACTTGTTGTGAATGAGACCAAGGACACCGTCCTGCTTTCCAAGTCTCGCTAATTTGCAGATGCAGGAAGCTGGGAGAAAGACAGACAGAATAATTGACCCAAACTGGCCAAAGAGAGTATTCCATGCCATAAATGTCATGCTCACTATATAAGTGGGGGCAGGCCAGGGTGGGTATCTGCCTTCCTGGCATCCATCCTTCCTGCTCGCTTTGCTGGCATTGTTCCCTCTACCTTGCTGGCTCCCTTTTGCTCCTTTGCTTGCTGCTCGGTTTTGTTTCTGTGATCGCTGCTTGGGACAGGCTGTATCGGTCATTGGGGCATCGGGTGGTGAGAAAACATATATAGTTCACTTTGTATATTTTTAATATCCTTATATTCTGTTATTATTGTAGTTTTCCCCTGTTATTTTAGTAAATTGTCTTCACCTCAACCCACGAGTTCTCCTTCCTTCCCAATTCTCTCCCCCATCCCCCTGGGGAGGGGGAGGGTGAGCGAGAAACTGTGTCGTGATTTGGGCTAAACCATCACAGCAATAAAATTACGTGTTCTATCTTGAGTCCAATGGTCAATATATCCTGAAGCCAAACCCCTAAATTTTGGGTTAGGTTAAGGTAACTCTTGGTGAAACTTTGTAGTGAGCCAGGTCTGGACTGTGCTTTTGTGTTCAAATAGTTAAATCAGTTACAACTACCTCTTTCATGCAGCCTGTCTGCAGTGGCAAGAGGGTGTTGGTGTTTTCAGATGAATTTTGCTTTGAATTTTTGGATTTATCTGAACATAAAATTCAAAGCATAACTCAGAGCATGTGAGATCAAATAAATCAAAAGCCAAAAGACTGCATGAATCCCTATGACATGAAATAACTGAATTTTGCACAGATCTACTTACTATCTAAAAATAGTTTAGTCTCATCTCTATTCAGAATCTCCTGTGATAGCAGAAGGAGTGATAAAAAACCAAGAGACACCTGAGAAGCTAAGTCAATGGCTTGAAAGGAAGGCAAGGAAAAAGAGACACTGTAACTGTGATGTGAACTTTGTCCCTCCTTCAAATGGCATTTCAGTGCAGTGACTGGGGTATTTTCTCTAAATGGATTATCATGCACACTCCTAAAGCTGTTTACACGCCCTCCGCGAGTGATTGAGTTTGTATGTGCTATTCAGCAGCACAGTAGACTTTTCTTCCTTTAAAAAAAGAGAACAAAAAACTTTATGGAAATATGGAAAAAAAAAACACTGAAGGAGATATGTTTACTAATTTTAAGAATAATAGCTCTCTTCCACAGACAGTTCAGTACTGAAGGAGTTGCATTTTGAAATAGCTTAATTTCTGTGTGAATCTGAGGCAGCCACCATCAAATTATTCATCTTTTTCTCTGCTGGGTAATCCGTCAGCTGCTGTTATTTACACAGCAGCCTAAATTACATTTGCTGCCTTGCAAGCAAGTGAGAAGACAGATCACCTGCCGGAAGGGGCTGCAGCCCCGGTCCACCATGCACCAAGGAGAGAAGACAGAGGGATAAGACAGAAAAAAAAGAGACTACTTCAATAGCTGAGTCCTGATGTCCAAATGCAAGAAATGCTTCCTGTTCTTCAAGCTTTTCTCCCTTTTACTAGTCCTTTGAATACATTTTAATTGTGTAAGCAGTCCCACATCACCTTATTTTTGCCATTTTGCCCCAGATTTGGTCAATAATTAGGCACTTGTTGAACTTTAAGCCAGCTGACTATTGTCATGCTTAAAGCTGGGCCATGTGTAAATATTTGCAGGGTCAGGCCCTTTTTTAGACATCTTTTTCATTCTTCTATTACAGCCAATTGAACTAATTTGTCAATAATTGTTATAAAAAGTTTCTAATATTTTCTGTTTTGCACTATTGACTCCCACTGGTATTTTGACTGACTAGAAATCTATCCTAGTCTCTTTGGTTTAGAAAGAACAATCTCTTCATTTATCATCATTTTCTATGAATATACCCTACCTACTAAAATTTTAATAAGTATTATTGTTTGTTCCTCTGGACAGACTTTCCAGTGGGTTTTCGTTTGTTCATTTTTTTTTTTTTTAATTATGAATAAAATGTCCCAATTCATACTCCAAATGAGGTATAAGCCAGATTTTTATTTTATTTAATTTTACTGTTTGTTGTGTTTTCAATCTCTCCCATCTCTGTAACACTAGGGAATTTTTTAGTGTTCTGCTACCCTTTCAAGTAATCGATGGCTTTATTAACTAGTCTGTAGTGACAGGAAAATCTCTGCCAGTCAACAAGCAGACTATTTTTTTTAGATCTTGCACACAAAGTTTTGTACAATACAACTAGACCTTACATACATATTAACTGGTAATTGTAGAATGAGCAATTCCACATTCATTATCAGTCTGTACATTCAGGTGACCTCAGGACTTAGGTCTTTAATTGCCATGCAACTAATAAGATGCCTGATATTTTTGTGGATTCTAAGTAGCCATTAAAATGTGGAGAAATATTTATTGAATACCATAGGCAACTGTACAATCCATTGGGAAAAATGCAAAATAGATTTTTATCATTAGGTACACAGTCATCTCAAATTCGTATATAAAGGGAGATAGTTAAATGCTTACCTTATGTTACAAACCATGAGAAGTTAAAGCCACAAAGCAAAGTGATACATGGACAAAGTCTTCAGACAATTTTTTATTTTACTATTTATATTGAAAATTAGCCAAAGACATTTCCTGTGGAAAAGCAGCAATCATAACTTAGGATTTATGGTTTTATGACCAGCTGGAAAATTTGGTTAATGTAGCCAGACTGCTAATTGCCCAGCAAATATCTCAGACCTTGATCCTTATTGCTATGGTAATATTTTTATTATAATATTAAATAATTTTTTTTTCAAGCAATTATATTTCTATTAGATCACTATGGGTTTTCAAAGTACTGTTCAGATAACTGCATTTTTGTGTATATCTAAAGAATTCCTGACTGGCATTAAATACAAAAGGCAGCACCAATGAAAAATTAAGAGTATGCCATGAAACACTGTTCACTGACTTAGGGTAGGGAAATTAGCAACCCAGAGAGCCCCAGCTGAGGGGAGGGGTGGGAATGTGTTGAACCAGGCAGCTTGTGATTCTGTGCCACAGTACTGGAGCCTGCAGATCCTGGGACGATGTGGGAGGCAACACTACTGCACTGGGCATGCATCACTGCAGTGCGGCTAAATGTAATACTCCCATGCTAACAGCAGCCAGCATCTCTGAGTCCCATAACACATCTTATTTTTTTTCTTTTTTAATTTTTTTTTTATTCCTGAAATGAAAGGCTGCAGAATTTCAATCCCATGATAGTGGTTATTTTTTTTTTTTGTATGCTCTTTGAAGTGAAAGTTATCTGTAAAATGAAAGCTTACTGCAAAATGGAAATTTGTTTTCCCATCAGATCTGCTTTACCTAATTCAGATTCTACAGAGATGTCACTTGTTCTCAGTTATCTTCTTAAAACCATGTGTCTCAGAAGGAGCTGGGCTGCTATACCAGTAGTGTTGTGTTGTTACTTTCTTTGGAAATACTCACATGTCAAAATCTGTACTTATACCTGTAAACTTAAGCAGATTGAGGACAAGTGAGTGGTCACTATTGCACAACCAGATAAAAGATTAAGAGTAGGTATAGTACTTTCTTATTTCTGTAAGAAAACAGCAAAGTCCTGACCTGACCAGTCAGCAATGGAGTGTAATTGACTGGAGAATGGAAGCTGAACTAAGAGTCAGAGCTGAGCAGATTCATCTTGTTTCCCTATCTTAGAATGGTTAAAATATTTTAATTTTGATTTTTTACTTCATTTCTGGAAACAGCAAAAAGGCAAATTGATTCTGGAAGAGGCAAGAGCTGAGTAGCTCTATTGCCTTTGTACAGAAAATCCAAAAGCTTGAAATCCCTTCACAGGTGGGCACAGTATGTATATAATCTTTTACCAAATGGATTAACTAACGTAACTAGCTAATGATGACCTTATGCTGCAAACTATGTGAAAATAAAAATTTGAAGCAATCTGAAGCTTTGTATAGACAAAGCCTTCAGACAATTTTAGCTGCCATTATCTTGGATTAACTCTTATAGCAGAGGATTAACCTCTGAACCTGTAAAGAGGGCCTAATGAAGGCAAGCAAATGTTAGGGCAAAAAAGTATTTTTGTTTTATTTCATAGGTGGGTGACTAAAACAACAGCAAGTGACAACCATGTGCTCCAGACATAATAGGTAAATCCTCTTTTGGGGCTTGAGGACTGAGTTTCTCCCTGGTGACCAGCCTGACATCTATGATTAATCACAGATGTCAAAGGGTTGAAATTAATGATCCTGGTAGGTCCCTTCCAACTCAGGATATTCTGAGTCCATGTGCACAATAGATGTTTGAACCATGTAACTCATGGGGAAATACTACTAACTTTGACCACTAACCTACCAAAGTGATCTGATGTTTTTCTCAATGTCATGCAAAACAAACATAGCAAGCCAGGAAGTTATCTCCAATGTCTTTACCCTCAGCGTGGCAAGCATAAGACCATTTTTTCCCCTTTCTAAAACTCTGCTGAACGGAAAAGTTGAGAGTTATTTGTTCTTTTTTTTTTTCTGTGCCTCTACCAAATTGCACTGCTAATTATTAGTCAAGGGCACCTATGCACTTGAGGTAGACATTCTTTTCAAAATAAGGCTATATATCAAAAGGAAATGTGGGGCAGCAGTGCCAGCACACCTTGAAGAAAACAAATGGTGGAAACTAAGATGCTGAGCAACTTATTTGCCTATTGCTGACAGCAGCAGGGAAAAACCTGGAAATATCTATTAGTAAATGAACCACTTTGATAGCTTAGGGAAACAAATTAACTTAAAGATTAATATGTACTTTTTTTTTGCTATACTGGATGTTAGAAGTGAATGTTATGTGGGAATCTTGTTTATTTAAGTCTTCAGAGCCCTCTCTAAATGGTATAATCAATGCCATTACATGCCATGTTATCACTAATTCTGATGCTAAGCTCTTATACATCAGAGTGACATACTACAAAATTATTTTCTGGTTGAAATGTATTTGTGCCTATGGACCTGTGTTGGATAATAGCAACCCCTTTCTGGTTCTGCAGTAGTTAATAAGTTCAGATATTGATGTACAATTCATTGCAGAAAGATTGCATAGTTCAATTACATTCCTGTGGGGGTGTAGATTCAAAAGGATAAAGGTCCTATCTTAGTGTATCTGTTGCCCCACAGGGAAGGAGGCTATGCTGTTGTCCAGTACATGCACATACACAGATGTATTACAATTGTGCTCACACTGAGGAAGGTAGTAGCATAAATATTTCAGTAGAAAATCACATTCCTAACAGAAATAGTACTGATACAACCACTGCATGTGTGCCAGACTCCATTTACAACAGCTTTTTTCCTCATTCCTGTGATAACAACAATAATAGTGAAGTCTTTTGGAACTAACGTTGCATATGAGTGTAATCTAAAGGACAATCACCTCACTGGGCGAAGATAATCTTCAACAAGGTGATCAGGGCAAACGGCTGTATTAACAGTAATGCAAATAATTGCTGTGGATAGAAATGGATGTGTCTTCCCTGCTCGTGATTATTATGTCACTCAGACATACACTAACTTACAGTATCAATGGGCTATTTCAAAGGTTGTCAAAACTTCATCATGAATGTAAGTGTTCTGCTGGATCCATAATCTTTTTTCAGAAAGCATGTTTGTGAAAGCTTTAATGTAGTTATGGTCTAGGTTTTTTTTTTTTTCCTGAAACTCCACATAAATGGTCTACAGTACCTTTACACCATTCTAGCAATGGGGAAAAGAATTAGGGAGAGAGAGACCTTTCAAAAGGCTTTTGCTATTTTATATATTTTAATTTGTTACCTCTTATACTTTTTCTTTCCAAAGGAAACTTCAGAGAAGTTACTTATATATTTTTGTGCCCTTAACCACTGCTATCGTTCTTCTCTGAGTTCACTTTTATTCCACCTTTTTGGTGGAATAAAAGTATTCCATCTTTTTGGACAGTAAAAGCAAGGTATTTCAGATCATACTACAACTCCGAAAAACCTACTAGTACTGTGAATTTGCCTGCAATGTTTTCTGTTCTAGTTCATTCATCTAAGAACTCACCTTTTTGAAATGTGATTTACTATTAAATGGGCATCTCTAGTGGGCTAGCAACTGAGACTGCCATTTCCTCAACTGTTTCGTTTATGTAAAACAGTTAAGTGCAAAAGTAATTCAACTTTCCTCTTCAATTGTTGAGTGTCTATGTCTCTGGAAATCACTATTCTGAGAAGACTCCTTGAACTTGAAAGGATAGCAGATAGGCTGGTCATGGCAACTGCATATAATCATAGAATAGTTAGGATTGGAAGGGACCTTTAAAGGTAATCTTCTGTAACAGAGTAGTCAATGGCTGTACTTACACTTATAGCAATGAAGAGAGTACAAGTGGTCTAAGGCTCAGAGACTCATCCAACCTGGCCTTGAATGCTTCCAGGGATGGGGCATCTACCTCCTCTCTGGGCAACCTGTGCCAGTGTTCCATCACTCTCATTGTAAAATTTTTTTTCCTTGTATCTAGTCAGAATCTACCTCCCTCTATTTTAAAACCGTTACCCCTCATCCTGTCACAACCGGCCCTGGTAAAGAGTTTCTCCCTGTCTTTCTTAGAAACCCCCTTTAGGTACTGGAAGGCTGCTATAAAGTCTCCTCAGAACCTTCTCTTCTCCAGGCTGAATAGCCTCCACTCTCTCAGCCTTTCTTCACAGGAGAGGTGCTCCAGCCCTCTAATCATCTTCATGGTCCTCCTCTGGACTCAGTCCAACAGGTCCATGTCCTTCTTATGTTGGGAGTTCCAGAGATGGATGCAGTACTCCAGGTGGGGTCTCATGAGAGTGGAATAGAGGGGCACAATCACCTCCCTTGACTTCCTAGCCACACTCCTTTTGATGCAGCCTGGGATGTGGTTGGCTTTCTGGGCTGTAAGAGCACATTGCTAGCTCATGTTCAGCTTTTCATCCACCAGTACCCCAAAGTCCTTCTCCTCAGGGCTGCTCACAATATATTCTCCACCCAGCCTGTAGTTGTGTTTGGGATTGCCTCAATTAAATTAACAGGGAACTTTAAAGTAGGTTAGCAAATGTGCCACCCATCTACAAGAAGGACTGGAAGAGGATCTGGGGACCTACAGGTCTGTCAGTCTGACCTCGGTGTCACAGAAGGTTATGGAGCAGATCTTAAAGGTCTTTTCCTATCTAAATGATTCTATGAACTAAGTTGAAAGTATTTGGGGGTTCGAGTTTGGAAATAGATTTCAGTGGGGTTAGGAAATGTTGAAGATCTGGAGATGTGGGCATTTGTTGTGTTGGGAAGGTAGCTGAGGTAACTGTTAATTCCCTTCCAGTAACAGCTGTTGACTACAGATACTCTTTCCGTAGGGAATCTCTGCTGGGAATGAGAAAAGAGAGAGCTCCTGAAGAAGCTGGGAATGACATTGGGAGTTCTAATTGTAGTGCTGTAAAGTGACAACTTGACTTCTCTAGGCTCTAAAGGTGGTGGAAAAATGGCGCCATAGAAAATCATGGAAGGAAGTGGCAGATTAAGGACAGCCCTCCAAGTGGAAACAATTAAGGAAGGACTTGTGAGAAGGTTTTTTAAAATAACTCATGATCTGAGCGACCAAAGTTAGCAAAATCTGATTAAACTGCAGATCTATCACTGGTATGCATGTATCCAGGGCACTTATTTCTTACTTTTTTCCTTGCTGTCTCCTGTGTGGTTACAACTGCAGATATAGCTTGGGAAAACTGGAGAATGTTAATTCTTTTATGTGTTTAGACCTGTAAAAACATTTGCTTATGGCCCGTAGCTCTTCCGTTTGTCTCTCTTTGTATATTTTTCCTCCCTCCCTTTATCATAATTTCTCCTAGTTGTCTGGTTGTGTGTTGTTTTTTTCAGACTTTTACTGTTTTACTGTGATCTTACAAATCTGATTTTTTTTTTTTTTCTCCTCTGTTGCTGTTTGGGCAATAACGTATTTTTTCCTAATATGAGGTGTGCATCAGTGTTTCATACTTTTTTCCCTAGCATTACTGCTTCTTTGGTAAATGGGTTGTAAAAAACCTAGCATTTTCATTTCAGATGCGAGGAGTGAGTTGACAAAGAAGACTTTCTGCATACCCTGCTGCTGTGCCTGGAAGGTAAAGAGGAATAATCCTTTTGTACACTGCGCAAAGCAGGTGGTGGTCTTTTGCAACTAGAAGGATCTGAAAACTTTGTGAAAATGGTGCTGTTTAATACTTTCCCATGGCAAAGGTTAGCTCCTATATGTGCATGCTGGTTGAATAATGCATTTTCCTATTAAAGTGATATGCTTCAGAGTGATTGTGTAGCTGATGAGAACGTAGGAAATGTACGGTTTGCCACTGAATTTATTAGTGACACATGACACAGTCCTAGCTGGGTGCTGCATATCACAAAATACAGAGGCACACATAGTCTGTTTGAAGGCTGCTCATTTCTAAGATGCAGACATTTAAAAAAGTAGTAAAGGGCATATTATTATGCAGACTTTCAGGCATATTGAGTCTATTTGGACAAATAGGATACAGATATATTGCTAGCAATGCACAAAGAGGCTACAGACATGCCATGTGCTAGACAATGTGAATTTTACAATATGGAAAGAAAAACTGATTCCATGAATGCTTAGTAGTAATATATACAGTCTACCAGGAAGGCTTGCTAAGTTGAATTAAAAAAATTGCAGAATTTATTGCAACTATTTTGGACTTTGGGAGGCAACATGACTTTGTTGTTACTGTACCTTCCTGATATCTATCTGATAGGAAAAAGAATTTCTCTTTTAGTTCAGGAGCAGTTACTTATGACTATATTTCCTTCCTGACAAATAAAACTGAAATGGAAGAAGAAACCATTTACCTATCGGCACCTCATTCTTATTAATTCCTGTTGGTTTTTGTCAACATCAGAAAATATATTATAAAAAATGTCACCAAAAATAAATTAATGTGGAAGGTATTTAATTTCCCTGTGCCACACCGCTGACTTCATGTGTGCTCTTTATCAATCAGAAGAGGAATCTAAATTCTTTATAAAGCAGAAGGAAACTAGTCTGTTTTCTGAGATTAAAAATATGGGTTTTTTTTAAAGCATTTTCATTGTAAGGCTTATATTCAAAATGACAGATATGGATAAATTAATCAAATAAATTCTCAACAACTATAACTTTAAAAATACTGTCAAAGCTGTGTTTTTTCCTGTTTAAAAAATAGTTTATCTACTGATTAGGCATTTAGGTTTTGTTTTCTCACTGACTTGGCCAATTTTACTGAAATAAAACCCAAAGTAGGAGGGTAATATCTACTATGTACTGCCCTGAAACATATTCATATGTGACGTGAATGAAGGTGAGAGCTGCCCTTAAATCATAAAAAAGAAATGAGATTGAGAGCTGGGCATGCAATGGAGACACAAGCAGGAGGGCAAGAACTAAATGAGCTAGGAAATCAAAAGACAGCACGAGCTTCACGAGGGCTCTTCAGATTTCACAGCGACTCAGAAGTTGAAAGCCTCATAACCTATAAGCAGAAGACTGTGAGGACAAGAAGTCTCCCCTCCCTCCTTTATTCTGCTACATACACTCCTTGAATTACATAATTTAAAAGCCCAACACCTAAACGAAAGCCAATTGAAAAATACAAATCTGCCTGATTAAGTCACATACTACATACCTAACAACAAACGGAATAAAAACAAAGGAAATATTGAACTGAGCATGAGAGTCACTGCCTCAGACCTGCTTCTTGAGATGTAGTTTGGATTATGTCTGGTTCCTGGAACGGGACCTATCGTCAGCTTAGCTTTAAAGTGCCAGCCCAGCTCTGGAATGATTTCTGACACTTTGAAATAGCTATCACAGCATATCATAAGCAAGAGTTTATTGCTATCAGAATCCACACTGGAGAAATAGGTGCTTTATAGCTTCTACCGCTCCATAAAGAGAAGCATCTGAGTAGGGACATAATTAAACATTTGGCATCTCAAGTGCCTTGTGGAACGTTAATCTAAGCAGGTAAATCAGCTCAGCATGGATAACAGTGTAGAGGTCATGCAGTACAAGAATATACACAAAAAATAAAAACATCCTTTTGCAGGCACTGAATAATAATAATCAAAATGGACTCTACAAGGACAGGTTACTGATGCAAAAGGAAAGCAACCGTAAAGTGTATACACATCCCAGAAAATCAGCAGAATGCAGATTAGAGAGATTGCTCCTGCTTTCCTGTTCTCAAAGTTCCTAGGTATTAGTACTTCATAAAATGATTCTTCAGCTCTTTTCACATGATTAAATTTTGGTTATCTCAGTGCAGCAGGATAATTGTATGCAGATTTGCAAGAATGTCACATTGTTATCTTCTTTTAAATCTTTAACACACATAACCTTTTGTTTTGCTTTAAAAACAACAAAAAATGTAATAAAACTGTTGTTGGTTCTTTGGATTTGAGTTGTGTTATTGCTTGCTTTGGCAAGAGAAATGAAGAATTTTACTGGAAAAATTGTTCAGATAACCAAAATGAAGCCCCTATGGATTTTAAAATCTTCCAGAAAGCAGAAAATTCAGCTACAACTTTATGATACCATTTGTTTATACAATTTATATGACAACACCAAAGCCTTGGAACTGATCTTTTCTGGGATAAGTTTTAAGCTTACAGAAATGGTTATTTAAAATATTTTCTTCATAAATCTATCTGATGTGTTGACTAGGTCTGTGTTTTACCTAAGGGAGGAATAGAAGTCAGGACATGAACTCCACAGTTCAAGGTATCAGTCCAAGAACTACTGTTATTTCTATGTTATCTCAATGAAACTAAGGGTGAGCTTCAGGTATTCCTCTCAAATATTCCCAGATATTTTGCCCTTTCCAGACATCTAACTCTTTCTCATTTCTATTAATTCAAAAAAGAAGAATAGCAAGGTACTCATCATTCTGGCTTTAATTTTTGGAGGATTTCTTCTGGAGAAGGTACCAGTTAAATCACATTTTTTACCTAAAATTTTGAGAAATGTCACATCTTACTAACTTCTCCCATTCAAGAAAACACCGATGGGACACCAACTCCTTTGACATCATGTATTTAAGACTCTAAGGTCTTTTTTTTTTTTAATTAACACATAAAGGTAAGTGTCGTCTTCTCCACTCTCTTGCAAATACAATCCAGAGAGACCCTACTTTAGAACTCAGAGTTAGATGGAGCAAAAATCTTCTCACACAAGTTGAGATGCTGAGCTGAGACCATGGATAAACTTCATCTTGTGGACAGAAGTCAAGTCACAAAGACACTCACAGTTACCTGCAGGTTCTATTGTTTTAAGTAAAATTCCCCACTGTCACAGCTGGGCAAACCTTGAGGCAATGTTTCCTTCCAGTTTGATATTGGGTATGAAATCAAGGGAAAGAAACTTAAATATATCTTACAAGTACTCCTTCCTAAGTTCCTATACAAGTGGCTGCTTACCAGAAATGATGCTTGGCAGGTGGTGTCCTGGGTCCATTCAGCTTTTCAATACTTTAGATCTGCTTCTTCTTCCAAGGCAGCAAAACTTGCAATAACTTTTTCAATTCTAGGTTTTTTTTTTTTAAATAATTCTTGATGTTACAATGTTTTCCCAAGTTTTGTATTTTTAAGCAAACATTCTGTATTTTTAAGCAAACTTTCTATATTTTTAAAGCAAAATTTACTGGGAAAACTGCTTTACTTTCTTTTAAGCTATGTTTCTTTTCTTGTCTTGTCTTGTGCATTACTACTGTGCAAGATCCTACTTCCCTGCACGTTGAGTCACAAATACTTCAGTGGCCTTTTGATGGTAAAGTGTTTTGAAGACTGCAAGATGTTTTAAAAGTGAAATGCTAACGTTTTGGGAAAAGAGTTTTCTGATTTATCAACATGGAGATGAAGATTGCTGCTTGAATCACAAAGCTCTGCAAAACCAAGAAAAATAACCCCCCAAATCTTTACAGATAGTCAAATACAGACATGCAGAGCAAGCACAGATTTAAAATTCACAATTCTCATATTTTTTTTTGTAAATTGTTTTTACTAATAAAGTAGTTCTCTCAATGGAGATTGAAGCTTACTGCAGTATCTAATCCATGTTTTCCCAAATAATTCTGTAAGTGTATCCATCAAGTGAATATTTTAAACTTGCTTTTAAGCTCACAAATTCTTTTGAATTACAAGCATACAAGAATTATTTCTCAGTCCTCAACCACAGTCAGTTTCCATTCTCAAAAGTTCTTCTGATGGTATATTTCTACTGCAGCTATAATGTTATCTTTAGCTGTTTTGGGATTTTATATGACCACACATCATTGATGTTGCTGAGTACATTTTCCATGACATTTGGGATGATGGTCTATGGTTGAAAATAATTATTTTGGCAGTGTTAATTGATGGGGCTGCAAAAATTTTATGGTTTAAACTATTGCCCTGATATGAGATTTTCTGGAGCAGTATGGTCCTACATGGCAGGAATCTCTTTTATATGTGATGAGAAGACATCTTTTTAGAAAATGTATCAGCTGCTTGTGGTTAACACTAGAAGCATTGACATGTTTTCTATTAGGATTCATTTTCCCATTATTGGAAAGTGATATATCATGTTATTTAAAGTCCATATTAAGAACAAGAATATGGACCATCAGAATAAGAATCATCTGTAGATGCTGTATGAGGATAACCTCTTAATCTATGCTTCATAGCTCTATGCTACGAAGTACTCTACCAAGCGAAGCCAACACCACTGCAGGAGCCACAGAACTGCCTCCTGTGTGTTTTTAGCTTCCATACATTCATTTTGCCTTATGGCTGAAAATTAGATACTGCAGGTCTCAGATGATGTAAAGGCCACTAACTGGAAGTATGCAATAAGTAATAATGTTTACAATTGTAGACGGAGAATAGACCAATTTTGGAATATACCTATTGTTTTTCGGATAGAATTCAGTTAGAATAGCACAAATTATCAACAACTATTTGTACTCTGCAAGCCTGACTATTCAAATTAAGTGGCTTACGCTCTGTGTGTAATCTAGGAAGCAACTAATCTCTGCATTATTGCAAGCAGTATGTGCCCGTCTTGCAATATGGCATTCTTGTACTGCACAGTAAGCAGAGGGATGTATCTTTTCTTTCCTCTATATTCCTGGAAATAAGGAAAGGAAGACACCAAAGTAAATAATTTTCTGGCTGGTTTCACTCAAAAGCTTCTGTGGAATCTGCTGATAGCTTGAAAAGAACTTAATAAAAAGTTGGAAAAGGAGAGATTGAATAGGATAAGTAATAAGAACCAAGGTGAAGAGAAACCCTGAAAGATAAATCTAGTGAAGTAGACTGAACTTCAACAGAATCCCTTGAATTAAACCGTTCTTAAACCACTTCAGCTGAATGTGGGCCCTGGAGTACAACTTGCAGTGATACTAAATTGACAGAAATTGTTTTTCTATAAAGCTCCTTGGAGTGTTACCTTTGATTAATCAGAGGCAATTATCACAGCTAACAAAGCATAGATACAAACACAGAGAAACTGTAGACATGGCAAAGTTCACAGCTTTCTTGCACCTAGATGTAAGAAGTTCCACAGGAATGTGATCTCATATGCAAACCAATTTTGTATTTACTATTGTTGCATGTATATTTTCTAAGCAGCACCCTAATCAGGTGTTTGCTTCAAAACTAGATGAGCTCAGTCACAAACTCCTCTACACTTGGTAATTTTGAAATAACCTGACTAGCTTTCTCTAAACACCAAGCAAGAAGACATATGGGTTTTGTAGTGCACCTGGACCACTGCTAGGCTTCTAAGCCAATTTATAGATTTGGAGTAAATAAGTGCCAAACTGAATTAAAAATGAAACCTTCTCTTAGATGGAATTGTTGTTGGTATTCTAAGGGCCAGAATTCCAGTGAACTGTTTCATCCTTTTGCTCATTTTACTGCTTTAAAATATTTCAGGCTAAATATCACCTGTGTGGGGAAGTAGATTGGATTCGTAGTCTCTGCTGAGTTTACTTGCAATGAATTTCAGTTTTTGCTGTCCCGATCTAGGGGGGAAGTAACCCCTCCAACCACCTCAGCTAACTCCATCAGGGAACTGTGAATCAAGGGCCTGCCCCCCTGTGCTAAATGCAGAGATGCTTGCAAATAAACTGAACTCACCGATGGTCGCTCTGAATACAGCAAGTTGAAGATTGTGGCAAGTCAGGGTTGAACAGGCTCTGCAATATTCAACCAGCTCTGCAATGGGAGCTGCGGTATCTGACAAAAGGATTGGTGGTCAGATGGAGGCAGCAAATTCTTACAGCTCCTTGGTCTGGACTGTGAGCCAGGCTCTGCATTAGCTGTTTCAGGGCCAGAAGGGTGACTTGAATTCTTATTGCCTGTTTTCAAGAGAACAATTACATCACCCGAAATGCAGGCTGACAAAGCTCCCCTGAGCTGTGTGTGCAACCAATCTCTGCATGTTTAAAACCAGTCACTGAACTGCAAGACATAGTGCAATCACTGTAAAGTCATAAACATTTATTTTCACAGGTAGTGAGGGTGGAGTTTTTAAGTAGAATTTTACCATAAATCATAACTACGCCCTCAAAACCAAATAAAAGAGTAATTGTTGCCTTATGAAAGCTATCACAACAGCTCAACTTGAAGATCTATTTCTTTCTTTTCACAAGTGCTGTTGGAAATAATCCAAATATACTGGAAGTTGGGTTTTCTATTTTGTGGTGAGGAAATGGAGGCATAGGGACATAAAGAATATAGCTCAAAAAATACTTTCAGAGCTGTAGGACTGATCCCTGGTGTACACGGCTGTCACAGTGCAATCCAGCATCCTAGGCAAGGAGGCTACGTGCCCTGTGCTACTCACGGAGTGCCCTGAACTCCTCCGAATGGTAGCACTATTACAGCTGCTAGAGGAATCATAGAACCATAGAATTTTTAAGGTTGGAGAAGATGTCCAAGATCATCAATCCAAGTGTCAACCTAACACCACCATGTCCACTAAACCATGCCCTGAAGTGCCATGTCTACACGTTCTTTGAACACCTCCAGGGATGGAGACTCTATCTCTTCTTTGGGCAGCCTATTCCAGTGCCTGATCCCTCTTTCAGTAAAGAATTGTTTCCTAATATCCAACCTAAACCTCTCCTGCTGCAACTTGAGGCCATTTCCTGCTGTCCTAAAGTACTTATCCTGGGGAGTGAACCTCAAACTCTTGACTCTGAGCATTGGGAAGAAGTTTCTGTCCTCTGCAGTAAAGCAGCCCTGCTCAATGCTGGGCACCTGTTTAAGAACAATCAGTGTCTCATGGTGATGCCACCACTTGTCTTTTGCACAGCAGAAATAGGGAAAGCGGTGGGGAGGAAGGGGGTGCTTCACCCTCTCTTGACCTGAGGATGTCCTTTGCCTCCTCTGAGAGCCTCCCCACTCAACAAGACACAGAAGAAAGTGGCAAGGGAGGACATACCTCTCCCTCCCCTTTGCTGCAGCTGGAAAGATAGGGATGGATGAAAGATCATGGCACTAAAGCCAAAGAGCAGAGTGAGAACCCAACAGTCCTCAGACCTGTCCTCTTTGGCAAAGGCAGCCTTCACCATCACCATCACCATCACCATCACCATCACCATCACTGTCATCACTTTCTTTTTTTAATCCTTACCTCTCACTGCTGTGAGGCAAGGGAATGTCCTAAGACTGATTTCTGCCTCAGAGAGCTTGCAACACAACTTCAGTGTCACTTTCCATCGTCCTGGACCTTCCTTTTTTTACAAGGTTTTTTGGGGCTTTTGGGTTTTTTTTTTGTTTTTTTTTTTTTTTAGGAGGGGGAGGATGGTTTGGTTTTTTTTTTTGTGTGCTTTTTTTTCCCTGCACATGCTTTGCCTCTAAAATTAGGAGCTGGACTTAGATTATGGGCTGCAGCCTTCTTGTTTGTGGTGCTGTCCTTCCTTCCATCCAGCAGCAAGCTATCAGCCATTTTGCACTGTCCTCTGCAGAGAAGGTTTCAAAAGAAGAAGAAAGCCTCATGTCTTCCAGCTCTGCTTTAAAAGGGATTTTAAGGCCAAATGAGCAGAATGGTTTTGTTTTTATTTATTTTTCTATGCGATGGTAATGCTCTGAGGCTAATCTCTGTTGTATTACGAAATGTATGTATCTCTAGCACTGATGGCCAAGGAGATGTTGACTGTCCTAGTAATCTCTGTGCAAAATGAAATAGCATGAAGTAAGTGCTGAGGAAAAAGATGTAGAGTTTTAGTTTCTTATTGAAAAGCATTGCTATCCCTGTAGAAAATTGATTCCTTCAACAGTCGAATCTCCAAAAATGCATTAGGAATACAAAAAAATTTTCCTCTTTTAAAAGCAAAAGCAGCAAAAAGTAGTTCTTTTGCCAGGTTTGCAAGGTTTCATTTTTCTTAAAAATGGAGTTGTAAATGAGTGTATTTTTGAAATTGCAAAGAAGGCAAAACTGAGAAAAGTTTGGGATAAAAATAAAATTGGGATCTCTAGCTCAGCCTGCCCCATTAGTTATGGCTTAGCAATGTGCATTATGCAAATACAACAATGTGACTTTCAAAACCCGATTAAAGACCTGACCTACAGATTAAGTAGGGCCATCTTAATATTGCTTGTGAAAGGAATGTCCTGTTTTGTAGGCTAAGATAGCAAGGAATAGGAGGAACTACTCTGGGTTTAATTTTCCAATACTTATTCAAAAAATAAATAGGTTTGTGGGAACAAATAAAGAAAAATGAAATTCAAAACTGATGACCTGTAAAGTCTTTGCTTTAAGTACAATTGCCTCTTATCTGCAGTTCTCTAAGGAGCAGATGAAAATATTATGCAAGATGTTAATGACACATGACAGATTTTAAAAATATTTTTACTATCTTCCTTCTTTCTACTAAGTTTATAGAGATAAGGAAGATTTAGCATTTTCTTCTAGATAGGGAGACAAAGCATTTTCTATTTTTTTAAATATTACCTTTAATTCCATTTGTCTTCTATAACAGAAAGAGTGAAGTACATCTATAATATGACAAGAAAATGCATAAAATATGAAAGGATATGTCCTCAATATTATATGAATATTTTTACAGGTAGCTTTTTCCACTTTAGAAAAACTACTTGCTGCTGTTGCATTGCTCCATTTGTGATGTAGGATGAGAATTGGTTGGGATGGAATGCTGCTTGCAGCTCAGGCAGCTGGGATAGACGCCCTCATTTAATTTGATTGTATAAGCTTGCAGATCTGAAACAGTAGGCTGCTGGCAGAAAGAGTTGATCAAATTAAAATGCCTTTTTGGACAACAAGGAAACAAAGAAAATAGCTTTATCTGTTTATTGTTTTGTAAAATATCCTTGTGCTAAAGGGAAAAAAAAAAAACAACAGAAAAAAGATAGGAAAGATAGGAAAGGTGGAGGCACTTTTGAGAAGGGAATTTTCTTATCATAAAAATGTTGCCAGCTAATAGATGAATAGGTCAGTTGAACGAGCTCTTTAAAAGTCCATGTGACACTGGTTACAGAGTGAAAGTGGCTAAGCAATTTACAGAATGTAATTTACTCTTTGAACATTGGTTTTACATTAAGGCAATACTCATGATCAGACTACAAATACTTTGGTTAGAGTTACTGTGTTTGGGGACAGATCTTCTATGAGCTGATTACAAAAATCCTGCCGCAGGTGTGGTATCTGTGTCTCTTAGTTTTGAAACAGGATTTTCAGTGTTTGGTTCACATCATAGCTTTTGAATATCCTATTTCAACAGCTCCATCTTTAGAGTTCAGCATTTCCATCTGTTAGATGAACTCAACCAAAATTCTTCCTCTGCTCTTTGTTCCGTGTTCCTTCTTCTGCAGGTTTCTGTGCTATGTTTTATAGCCTTGGAAGGTTAAGAAAAATATACAGCATGAATTTTAAATAACAAAAGATTTGAAAGTGACTAAGACTATCATTTGAGTAATGATAATAAAATAACCCACTGGTTATCCACTGTCAAGCACTGACAGCTGATACGTGTTCAGTACGTGGTGAGTTTTGCCAGTTCCATCAGACTGTCTCCATAATGTCATTGCTCATAATTCTATATGCTGTCATTTTGTTCTGAGACATGAACAATGGCTTTGTTCTATGAAAAGCAAATATTTCCTGTGTTTTGTGTCTTCAGAATAACGGGAGACACTGGTCAAAATAAGTCTGGTCTAAGTGAAGGCTGCAATAAATTGTCTAGCATTTTATTTTGCTAAGCCTGAAGATCAATAATTATTTGCCAGTCCGTGTGTGGTCAGTCTCTTGTTCTTGCTGCTAATAATAATACTTGTGGCACTGAACAATTTATATAGCCAGTAATATATCAGCCTGGCAAACAAATATGAATCAGTGAACCTGCTGAAAATTCTATCTGAAATGCCCTTCCTCCACAAAGTCAGCAGAGCTTAACACAACAAAATAAAGGTCAGCACAACCTCAATTTAAACATTGCTAGTCATCTTTGATTGGTTTTGATTCTGAATCACATTAATCAGTGTTAGCCACTGAAATGATCTCTGTATTTCCAGTGTTTCTAATTTGTTCCACTGCAATCCTTAAAAAGAAAGACAATAATTTATTCCTTTCCCCTTTGTTTGTCGTCTTTTGCTTTCTCCAAATACAGTGTCCAAATTTACTCTTCAGGGTTCCAGAAGCAGACAAAAATCGACATTAGCATTCCTACTAATACTGCTGCTACTACTACTCCTCACTATTACTATTATTATTTCTGAGTTTAAAGTTACCCTCAGATACAAAATAACAGAAGCACAGAAAATAACAGAGAATCCTAAAGATCACTACTCCCAAATATTAGGATTTTCTTAACGAGAACCATCAGGAAATGCTAAAATTGGGAGGTTTATAAAGGTTTTTTTTTCCATTTTGCTGGTGGATAGCTAAGGAAAATGGGACTGAACATCTACAGTATGCAGTGCCTTTTAGCTTAAGGGCCAGTAAAACTGATTAAAAGGGTAAGAGTAGGGAATACCATAAGCTGAAGAGAAAGAAAGCGACAATAAAGATAAATGGATTTACTAGGAAGCCAGACTCCTTTTGCTAGTTCACAGAAAATGGAAGCTGCTTTTATCTGGAGATCTTGCCTGAGTGGATCAAAAGGCACAAAGGTGTTCACTGTTGTCCAATTTGGTTGATTAAATATTCATAGCACAGCTAAAGGCAAGATTTCGCTCCATTTTAATCAATGGGAACATTGCCATTATCTGCAATAGGAGCGCTTGTGGTCTGGCTTGCCTAAATGAACAAGATCTATATCCCTCCGTGCAACATGAATATTCAAAGGCTTCAGGTTCATTTTCAGCTCTATTTTCTATCCATTTGATTATTCAATTGCCTACACATTGTCATCTAGTGACATTTCAAATGCTGTATGGTATCTGAGGCATCCAAACAGGGCTAGTACCTATGTCACAGGACTGACTTAGTGGGACCTGTACCTCCTGGACCAGCAACAGACAAACAAGTTGATTGCCCTAGGGCATCTCAAATTACATTAGTTGACTATATTTAGGCAAATGTTTCATCTCAGATTTGCTGACCATAGTCTCCCAGTCTTCTTCCTCTGCTAACGTGGCCTGCCACTTGATTTAAGTAACAAAAATTGGTGAGAAGTTAATTTTGTTCACAAAGACATATGCAAGGCAGATTACTGCTCTAAGCACTTGGTGATGGATCCGGCTCCTTTTATCACCTTTATTAGCTCTTCCAAAGTGAGCAGATTCTAAAGTTCATCAATCTCTTCTAGTGTTAATTGACAAGGCATTTGAACCACCTTACAGCGC
Organism: Chlamydotis macqueenii; assembly: GCF_036417535.1. Lineage (NCBI taxonomy): Eukaryota > Metazoa > Chordata > Aves > Otidiformes > Otididae > Chlamydotis > Chlamydotis macqueenii. The sequence continues at coordinate 133,861,625 of NC_141557.1, forward strand.
AAAAGCAGAAGGGAAGTACTTACTCTCTTGACATTCACTCTCTAACCCAAATTATCTTTCCTTTCTCTAGCAGGGCCTGCATACTGCTCACTCAGTTATGTAGGCATTTTGGCAATAGCATGAGAGCTCTTCCTTTGATGTCTGTCAAGGGTCTGTGTCAGTAGCAATAAGGACACTTCCTTTGCTAGTGTAACTTGACATATGCCCAATGAAATCACCTAGTACATTAGCTCACCGCTTTTACCCTTGAACTAACAGAAAGAGAAAAAGAATCTTTGTTTTTAGTGGGTGGCTGAAGCAGATAATATCATTGGAAAGGAAACATACACCTCTGTTTTTGTGGTTGTTGGAATTGTGTTATTTTTCTTAGCAGCTCAGCTTAAAGGAGAGACTAGGTTGGTAAGTATCATCTGCATAGTTTGTTAAGGTCAACAGCAAGACTGGATATCTCTTAAAGTCTACAGTTCAAACACGAAATCATTGATTACCACAGACTTAGTGTGAATCTTTTGTCCCACAGCAATTATAATGTGATTTGACAGTTAAAGACAGATTTACTGTTAAGTCTGAAGTTCATGGTTGAACAATGCTTGAGTATAAAGATGGAACATGTTTTCAAGTATGTATAAAAGCAAACTTCTGAATCCCTACTCTGTGCTCTCAGATGCCTAATAAAGATCAGGCGCTTGAAAGAATATAGGGAGGTAGAGTGACTGGCTTATAGGGAGTTGTTCAAGGAGCTGAATGTTGATGGCTTGACCAGATAACTTAGCAGGATAAGGTAACAGTCTCCAAGTACTTTAACAGTATAACCATGAAAAACTGCAAGGGATTATTAAGGCTGGCAAAAAGGATATAAAAATCACCATGCAAGACAGTAACTAATAGCACTGTTTTCAGAGTGTTTCGTACAAAAACTCCTTTATAATGAATGAAATGTTATGATATCAAAATGAGAAAATGAAAAAGAAAGATGCTCATCTTTATACTAAGCATCCTGGTTGTGTCTAGGATAGAGTTAATTTTCACAAGAAGCTGGTAGGGGACACAGCTGGGATAGCTTACCCAAATTAGCCAAAGAGATGTTTGATAACATGTGACATCATGCTCAGTATAGAAAGCAGGGATGGCAGTAAGGGGCAGATGTTGCCACTTGGGAGCAAGTTGGTTGTCAGGATCCACTGTGAGCTATCGTATTGTGAATCACGTCCTTAGTATATCCTGTTCTTATATTGTCTTTATTTCTTCCCTCTCTGTTTTCTCTTCCTTTGCTGTTCTGTTAAGCTGCTTTTACCCCAACCCATGAGTTTTGCCTTTCTTTTTCTCTTGATTCTCATCCTCATTCTACTTGAGGAATAGGGAGTGAGCAAGCAGATGCATGATGTTTTAGCTGTTGAGTGGGGCTAAACCACGACACCGTGGAAGGCTTAAACAGTTACAAGTAATTCCAGAGTTATTCAAAGTCACTCAACATGTCTTTAGACAATTCAGGTAGAACTTAATTTTTTGTGGGTTTGTGTTTTTTTTTTTTTTAGAAGGAGAATCAGACCTGAAGCAATGGAAAGAAAGCAGCCAAAAAGAATTTCAGAAAATATTTTCCAAATGTGAGATCTATTATTCTGAGCAATAATCTTTACAGGGAAACAGTAAGAGACCCACCATTGGAGTCCAAACTCTGAAAGTTATACTGCAGAAAGTAATCTTGTGCTGACATTGTCATTGACTATGTGATTTAATGTTCAGATTTTTTCCCCTCCTATGTCAAATATCTTTTATTTTAAACAAGAACTATCTAACAGGATTCATGCAATTTACCTTGTAAAAAGAGAAACTTTGAGCAAGACCATAAATACACCTCTGAGTTTTTATGACATCAAGTTGCCTTGATTTACTCCAGCATCTCTGCAACCCTCTGCAGTACTGCTTGTAATTCAAGGCTGCTCATTGTAATATGTAACAAATATTTTACTTTTTTTGTCTTCAGTATGTGTGAAATGGTTAATTAGCATGAACCCAAGATAAATCCTGGCATTTTTTAATGTATATGCTAGTTATTTTTGTTAAGTTAGGCTTAACTCCTGTAGGGTCCAGTCTCAGGGCTGTTTAGAGAATTTTCCCAGACGTCTGTACTGCTTTGTCTGCATGAGTACTAAAGCTGAATGTTCTTGCATTTCCTGTTTAAATGTTGTTGCCTGGACTAGCCAGATAATTTTCAATTTTGAAGAAACAAACATTTTGCATTTTCCTTTGCTGATGAAACTGTAACAGTTGTATTGTAGTTTGTATAATCTGCTGTAATATAAGCACGTTTTAGATTGCATAACATTTGGCTACACATGATTTCCTTCTTGATTTGAAAATATGACCACTTAGAGTAGAGTATTATTGATCACACTATTAGTTATTTCAATCTATTAGGACATTTTAAAATGCAAATATTAGCTAATGCTGCTGTCCAATATATCTCTGAATGATCTCAGTACAGTGATCTCAGTAGAATGATGCATATTTTGATTTACATTTGATTCCATAATTCTATCTGAGTTACATCTGTACAAATGCTTTTACTTCAGGGGAACTGTGCTAGAACAACTGAAAAAAAATGTGATTAATATTTCTCATAAAAAGGAATAAATGGCCAATGGTGCATGAAAGTGCCAAGTGGGCATTTAAATACTCTCTACGTATTCGTTTGGCATTTATATGAAGATTGTGGGTGTAATTCTGATCCTACCTGACAGTAGTTTTTGCTTTGTTAATAAATATCTCAGTTTTAGGCATGAACTTAATCTTTACTTATTTGGAGAAACCATTTCCTTATATACTTTTAGGTCTGCCATTTGCATGCTGTTCTGGTTTTGTTAGTGAGGGGGGGGCCTAAGGTGGCAGCGTCTGTAGGAAACTGCTGGAAGTCGCTCCCCTTTGTTCAGTGGACTCGGCTGGGCCTAGGGCGGACCCGCTGCTGGCCAAGGCCGAGCCAATTGGTAGCAGAATGTCCCGTGGTAACGCCTCTGCGATAACGTATTTAAGTAGGGGAAAACAGGAAAAAGAGGAGGAGAAGATGTGAAGCAGCTGAGCGGGGGGCAGAGAGGGGGAGGCACGAGCCTCATGGGCCTTGCAGGCCTCACCCTCTGGCCTCCCGCCGGGCAGCCGACTGGGCCCAACTCGGCCCGGCCTGGCTGCAAGAAGTGGAGAGGAGATGAGAAGTGAATAAGATGTAAAAAGGATCCTGAGAGACGTCTGCCAGCCTGTTGTGAGGAACGGCTGCAGACGCCAAGGTCAGTGAAGAAGGAGGGGGAGGAGTAATGTGGCTCCTGGCCAAGATTCCTCTGCAACTCGTGGTGAAGACCATGGTGGAGCGGGTTGTCCCCCTGCAGCCCATGGAGGTCCACGGAGGGGCAGAGATCCACCTGCAGCCCGTGGAGGACCCCACGCCAGAGCAGGTGGAGGCCTGAAGGAGGCTGTGGCCCGTGGAGGGCCCGCTGGGACAGCTGTTCTAGAGGGACTGCACCCCGTGGAAGAGATGACCCACGCCGGAGCAGTTTCACGAAGGACTGTGGCCCGTGGGAGGGACCCCACGCTGGAGCAGAGGAGGAATGCGAGGAGTTCTTCCCCCGACGATGATACAGCGGCGTAAAACAACACGTGATGAACTGACCGCGACCCCCATTCCCTTTTTCCCCCCGTGCCGCTCGGGAGGGGAAGGTAGTAGAGATAATGTTAAGCCCGGGAAGAGGGAGGGGTGGGGGGAGGTTATCTTGTTCCCTGTCTCATTCTCCTGCTAATTTTAGAAATAAATGAATAGTTTTCCCCAAGTCGAGTCTGTTTTGCCCGTGACGATAACTTTAAGGATTTCTCCCCGTCCTTATCTCAAACCTTGAGCTGTTTTTTTCTTATATCATCTCCTCCTATTCTCTCAGAGGGTGGGGGGAGCGAGAGACAGACTGCGTAGTCTGGTCCTGATCAGGGCTGAACTACGACACATGCTATAGTAGTTTTAACTTCTAAACTGAGAAGCTGTGTGGCTTATTTAAATATCTGATATGGTGTAGCTATAATGAAGTCTCTCTTAACTGACACATAGTCAGTCTGTGCTTTTAGACTGCAAAGTTTAGACTAATAAGAGACTAAAATTTCCTATATCAACATTGCCAACCAGTATTTTACCTAATCTTTTATTACCTGGGAAACACCATCCCACCCAGCTGGATATGCTTGTTCACAGAATCATAGGAATGTTTAGGTTGGAAGGGACCTTTAAAGATCATCTAGTTCCAACCTCTTTACCGTGGACAGGGACACTTTCCACTAGACCAGGTCACTTAAAACCCCATCCAACCTGACCTTGAACACTTCCAGGGATGGGGCATCCACAACTTCTCTGGGCAACCTGTTCCTTTGTTGCACCATGGAAATCATAAAAAATTTCTTCTTTATATTCAATCTAAACCTACCCTCTTTCAGTTTAAGACCATTACCCCTTGTCCTATTGCTACAGGACCTGGAAAAAAGTCTCTCTTAATCTTTCATATAAGCCCCTGTATTGGATTTACATGGCAAGGTTTTGGTAGCGGGCAGGCTGCAGGGGTGGCTTCTGTGAGAAGGTGCCAGAAGCTGTCCCCATGTCATATGGAGCCAGTTCCAGTCATCTCTAAGAAGGATCTGCCACTGGCCAAGGCTGAGACAATCAGTGATGGCAGTAGCGCCTCTGGGATGACATTTTTAAGAAGGGGAAAAAAACTGCTGCACAACAGCAACTGGGAGAAAGGAGCGAGAATATGTGAGAGAAACAACTCTGCAGACCTCAAGGTCAGTGAAGGAGGAGAGGGAGAAGGTGCTCTGGGCAGAGAGACTCCCCTGCAGCCCGTGGTGAAGACCATGGTGAGGCAGGCTGTCCCCCTGCAGCCTATGGAGGCCTACAGTGGAGCAGAGATCCACCTGCAGCCTGTGGAGACCCCACGCAGGGGCAGGAGGATGCCTGAAGGAGGCTATGGCCCTGTGGGAAGTTGATGCTTGAGCAGGGTCCTGGCAGGACCTATGGGCCCAGGGAGAGGAGTCCATGCTGGAGCAGGTTTTTTCCAGCAGGAGCTGTGGCTGTACAGGGGACCCACACTGGAGCAGTCCATTGCTACGGAAGGACCCATGCTGGAGCAGTTCTTGAAGAACTCCAGCCTGTAGCAAGGACCCATGTTGGAGAAGTTCATGGAGGACTGTCTCCTGTCAGTGACACTCCACACTGGAGCAGAGGAAGGCATGAAGAGGAAGAAGTGGCAGAGACAACGTGTGATGAACTGATCACAACCCCCATTCCCTGTACCCCTGTACTGCTCATGGGGAGGAGGTAGGGAACTCAGGAGTGAAGTTGAGCCTGGGAAGAAGGAAGAGGTGAGGGGAAGGTGTTTTAAGATTTGTGCTTATTTCTCATTATATAATGAGCATGATGTTTATGGTGTGGAATACTCTCTTTGGCCAGTTTGGGTCAATTATTCTGTCTGTCTTTCTCCCAGCTTCCTGCACATTAGCGAGACTTGGAAAGCCAGACAGTGTCCTTGGTCTCATTAGCAACAACTCATATAATCAGGGTGTTTATCAACATTCTTCACATACGAAATCCAAAACACACTGGCTACCGAGAGGAAAATTAACTCCATCCCTGCCAAAACCAGGACAGAGGGTGTTCCAGCCCTCTGATTGTTTTCATGGCCCTCCCCTGGACCCAGTCTAACAGGTCCATCTTTTTCTTGTGCTGGAGGCCTCAAAGCTGGAAGCAGTACTCCAGATTGTGTCTCATGAGAGTAGAATAGAGGGGGAGAATCATCTCCCTTTTGATGCAGCTCGGGATATGACTGGCTTTCTGTGCTACAAACACACACTCCTGGCTCATATCCAATTTTTCATCCCCTGTTATCCCAGAGTATTTCTCTGCAGGGCAGCTCTCAATCAATTCATCCCACAGTCTGTATTGATACTGGAGATTGCTCCGTCTGGGTGCAGGACCTTGTACTCGGTCTTTTTGAACTTCACACAGTTTGCATGGTGTTCTGGTTTTATTTAGTGAGAGGGGGCTACAGTGGGAGCTTCTGTAGGAAACTGCTAAAAGTTGTTCCCCTTTGTTCAGTGGACTCAGCTGGGCCTAGGGCAGACCTGCTGCTGGCCAAGGCCGAGCCAATTGGTAGCAGAATGTTCCATTATAATGCCTCTGCGATAATGCGTTTAAGAAGGAGAAAAACAGGAAAAAAAAAAAAAAGAATGAAGAGAAGATGTGAGGACACTGAGCAGGGGCAGAGAAGGGGAGGCGCGAGCCTTGTGGGCCTTGCAGGCCTCACCCTCTGGCCTCCCACTGGGCCTGACTCGGCCCAGCCCGGCTGCAAGAAGTGGAGAGAGGAGATGGATGATGTGAAGAGAAACTGAGAAGCTTCTGCCTGCCTGTTGTGAAGAAGTTTTCTTGTGAGAGGAACAGCTGCAGACGCCAAGGTCAGTGAAGAAGGAAGGGGAGGAGTAATGCGGCTCTTTTGCCAAGATTCCCCTGCAGCCTGTGGTGAAGACCATCGTGAAGAAGGCTGTCCCCCTGCAGCTCATGGAGGTCCACGGAGGAGCAGAGATTCACCTGCAACCTGTGGAGGACCCCACGCTGGAGCAGGCAGATGCCTGAAGGCAGCTGTGGCCCATGGAGGGCCCTCCGGGGCAGCTGTTCTGGAGGGACTGCACCCCATGGAAGAGATGACCCACGCCGGAGCAGTTTCACAAAGGACTGTGGCACGTGGGTGGGACCCCACAAAGGAGCAGGGGAGGAATGTGAGGAGTTCTTCCCCCGACCATGAAGCAGTGGCGTGAAACAATGCGTGATGAACTGACCGCAACCCCCATTCCCTCTTCCCCCCTGTGCTGCTCAGGGCGGGGGGGGGGGGAAGGTGGTAGAGATAATGTTAAGCTTGGGAAGAGGGAAGGGTGGAGAGAGGTTATCTTGTTCTCTGTCTCATTATCCTGCTTTGATTTTAGTAATAAATGAATAGTTTTTCCCCAAGTTGAGTCTGTTTTGCCCGTAACAGTAACTTTAAGGATTTCTCCCTGTCCTTATCTCAGACCTCGAGCCTTTTTTTCTTATATTATCTCTCCCTATTCTCTTTTAGGGTGGGGGGAGTGAGAGACAAACTGCATAGTCTGGTCCCGATTGGGGATAAACTACGACATATAAGTCCACTCCTCAAGCCTGTCAAGGTCTCTCTGGATGTCATCCCTTCCCTCAAGCATATTAACTGCACCACTTAGCTTGGTGTTGTCCGCAAACTTGCTGGGGGTCCACTCAATCCCACTATGTCATTGATGAAGATACTGAACAATATTGGTCCCAGTATGGACCATTGAGGGGCACTCCTTGTTACTGGTTTCCACTTGGACATTGAGCCATTAACTGTAAGTCTTTGGATGTGGTCATCTGGCCAATTTCTTATCCATCTAACAGTCTACCCGTCAAACCCGTATCTCTACAATTTAAAGGTAAGAATGTTGTGGGGAACCATACCAAAGGCCTTAAACAAGTCCACATAGGTAGTATCAGTTGCTCTTCCCTTGCCTACTGATGCAGTCACTTCACCCTAGAAGGCCACTAGATTAGCTAGACACAATTTGCCCGTTGTGAAGCCATGTCTCTAATCAACTCCTTGTCTTTCATATGTCTCAATATGTCTTCTAGGAGGATCTGTTCCATGACTTTTTATTAGCACTTCTTGATTCATCTGCAATAAATATGCGTGCTGAAATATGAAGTCTTTGATCCTAGGATCACATCAAATAGAGATACATATTTTAAACTTGTGATTTATAGTTATTAAGAAAAAAAAGGCATTAAACTGAGTTGATGCTGGGACATCATGTTTAAATGAGCTAGTAACTTCCAGATGGAGATAATTATTTTAAGGATAGCAATGTGCACTACAGTTTCTAATATTGAAGCTAGACTGTCTAGGAACATTGTGGACATTGCTAAACACTACTGTCAGGCACAAGGCAAGGCTGGGCAAGCATAGTAGGTAGCCACTATTTACATGTGACTGGCCCTTTTTGTCCCCTTAGCCATCTATTTCCTCTACTTGTTCCTCCCAGAATTACTTAAATCTCTGCCTTTTCCTGCCTGTGTTGCTCTCAAAACATCCTGTAAGGAGCCCTGTGCGATCCTAAAATGCTTTTCCCCTGTATCCCATCATGTGTCCCACCCCCAAGCAGCAATCTCCATTAGTCCAAAATGTGATCTGGAAAGCTGCTCCCAACGACTCATGGTGATGGATTTCATGCCTGGACACTGGGGCTGAGGATCTTCTGGACAGCCCTGAAAGGGGCCCAGGCAAGTGCACACTCCTTGAAGGTCCTTATTTTGGCTTCCTACCTGCCATTGTGCCCCTGTCCTCCTCTGGGCTTGTCATAGTTGTTGATGGGTTGATGCCTCCTGTGATGGGCCTAGGAGTAGCTGGGGCAGGGTATTGTTTGGGCTCTCCTCACCTTCCCCACTGTCTTCCTGTGCTCCTTTGTGAGTGTACAGATGAGCTTTTATAACATACAAAACACATATTATACCATGAGTATACTCGTAAAGGTCTTTTTCTTTAGTTGCTTTGATGGCTAAAAGGAAGAAGAATGAGTCTAAGGACTGGGCAGTGTCTGGACAAGCAGAAATCTAAGGTCTAATTCTGCCTTCCTTGGTGACCTTAGATAATTGAATCAGTCTTCAATTATCAGTGTCTCAGTTTCCAACAGGAATATAAGAAGACATATCAGAATCCCAGGGTGATTCTGAAGATAAGCACATAAAAATCTGGATGATATTCAAATATCAGAACAACCGAGTCAATGTGAGTTCCAGCTGTCAAATCAATCGTGAAATACTCTGATGATTGTCATTGACGTTGTGATAGCCTGCAGCATTTCATATTTTTTGTACTTGTTAGTTTTTTGCAGTATTTTTAGTTGAGTTTTAGCTATGTCTCATAAAACTGTTCATAGCAATAGTAGAGAAATTCAATGTTCACAAAAATGTTGTCTTTTCTCATAGCATACCTTGAAATTATAAATGTTTTCTCTTTTTTACAAAGTACAAAGTTCTGCAAGCTAAAAGCATGCAACATAAAGAGTCAAGGGACCTGCAAGATACTATTAATTGAGGTGCATAACCTCACTGTTCCCTTGTCCATTTATTTCCTTTAATATCAGGCTTGCCTTAGAGGGAAATGAAAAAAGATGCTATGGTCAACCCCGACAACACATCTTGTTCTGTAGCTAAATTACTCAACATCAATCATTTAACATCCCACTGTGGAATTCAGTCTAGGTATAAATGCGGTTTCTCACTTGCTTGGATTTTGTTGTTCAGTTAATGCACTTGAGAAAAATGTTGTGACCACTCTAAATAAAAATAAAACCTCCACTATTCAAATCTTTTATGAAGAAACATAGTCTCTGGACATAAAATGACCATGCATAATGGTTTACCTCTGTAGATGCATTACTCAGTACATACTCTAAAGCTTTTAAAATGCAGTTTACCTGGGGATTATACAGAAGTATTTAATGTCAAATGATCTTTTTCAAGTGATCCTTTTGCTCTTGCTCATTTAACTCATCTTGGTTACATGACCAGGAGGACTGAGTGGACGAGGCGCTCTGTAGACAGATAAAAGCTACCTCAAAATCACAAGCCCTGATCCTCGTGGGAGACTTCAACCACCCTGATATATGTTGGAAGGACTACACAGCAGGGCACAAGCAATCCAGGAGGTTTCTGGAGTGCATGGATGATAACTTCCTCCTGCAAGTGATAGAGGAGCCGATGAGGAGAGATGCTATGCACGTATTTGAGAAGTTGTGGCAGTGAGGTTCCCATCGACTGGAAAAGGGGAAACATAACCCCTATTTTTAAAAAGGGGAATAATGAAGACTCGGGGAGCTACAGGCTGGTCAATTTCACCTCTGTGCCTGGCAAGGTCGTGGAACAGATTCTCCAGGAAACCATGCTAAGGCATGGAATATATGGAGGTGATTGGTGATAGCTAACATGACTTCACTAAGGGCGAATTGTGCCTGACCAATTTGGTGGCCTTCTATGATGGGATTACAGCGTTGGTGGACAAGGGACAAGCAACTGATGCCATCTACCTGGACTTGTGCAAAGTCCATTTGACACTGTTCTGCATTATATCTTTGCCTCTAAACCGGAGATACATGGATTTGACAGATGGACCACTCAGTGAATAAGGAATTGGCTGGATGGTTGCACTCACACAGTTATGGTCAACAGCTCGATGTCCAAGTGGAGACTTGTGATGAATGGTGTTCCTCAGGAGCTGGTATTGGGACTGGCACTGTTTAACATCTTTGTCAGTGACATGGACATTAGGATCGACTGCACCCTCAGCAAGTTCACCAACGACACCAAGCTGTGTGGTGCGGTCGATAGACTGGAGGGAAGGGATACCATCCAGAGGGACCTTGACAGGCTGGAAAGATGGGCCTGTGCAAACCTCATGAAGTTCAACAAGGCCAAGCGCAAGGTCCTGCCCATGAGTCGGGACAATCCCAGGCACAAATACAGGCTGGGCAGAGAATAGATTGAGAGCAGCCCTGAGGAGAAGGACTACAGGGTACTGGTGGATGAGAAGCTCAACATGAGCTGGCAATGTGCACTTGCAGCCCAGAAAGCCAACCGCATCCTGGGCTGCATCAAAAGAAGTGTTGCCAGCAGGTTGAGGGGGTGTTTCTTCCCCTCTATTCCACTCTCATGAGACCCCACCTGGAGTACTGCATCCAGCTTCGGAGCCCCCAAAATGAGGGCGTGGACCTGTTGGAGCAAGTCCAAAGGAGGCCCACAAAGATGATAAGAGGGCTGGAGCACCTCTCCTGTGAGGACAGGCTGAGAGAGTTGGGGCTGTTCACCCTGAAGAAGAGAAGGCTCCGGGGAGACCTTATAGGGGCCTTCTAGTACCCAAAGGAGGCTGTTAAGAAAGACGGAGAGAAACTCTTTAGCAGGGCCTGTTGTGACAGGAAAAGGGGTAAGGTTTTTAAAATGGAGGGAGCTACATTCAGACTTAATATAAGGAAAAGATAAATTTACAATGAAGGTGGTGGAACACTGGAACAGGTTGCCCAGAGAGAGGTGGTAGATCTCCCATGCCTGGAAACATTCAAGCACAGGTTGGACTGGGCTCTGAGCAACTTGATCTAGATGATGATGTCCCTGCTCCTTGCAAGGAAGTTGGACTAGACGACCTTTAAAGGTCCCTTCCAAGCCTAACTATTCTGTGATTCTATGATTTTTGCTCATAGAAGAGGCTGAATGCTATCAGTTTCAAACATGATTTGTCCTCATGCAAAATGTTCAAGCAATTCTGTAATTTATTATTAGTTGCAAATATTTTTTGAAATTTCAGTTTAATTGTGAATGTTGATATCACATTTACACTTTCAGGCAATAAAAATATTCTCTTTGCTATCATCAAAGGCAACCTCCAGTGAAATTTCCTGTATTTCTTTTTTCAGCAGTGGATCTCTAAAATGCATTGCTAAAAAAAGAGGGAGGTAAAAAAAAAAAGAAAAAATATTTCTTCTTTGTAGTTTACATCTTTTAATTCTCTCTGTGTTTAGACTGCTGGCAAGAAGCCCTGGAGGATATATTTGCAGTCTATGTGTGCATTTGTTCTTTAAAGATGAAACTGAGGTAACCAGCTCAGTTCTTAGAAACCTCCAAAAACATATTATGAGATAAATGAAATTTGAATGAGTAAGCCAGTTAAGAAACCACTTCAAGGAGAGCCCTATTATATATACTCTGAATTATAAACTCTCCACCCTATCCCATTCCATCCCATCCTGGCAATTATATATGATAAATGTTAATTATAATAGAATGCTAAAATTCCACTGTGAAGAGATAATTATTATCTCCAAAGCGCTCATCAGCTGTAATTAGCTTTAATCAGAAACAGGAGACACTTTTACCTGCTTCTGGTACAAAAGCACCAACTAGTTGTCGAAATCGGTCAGAGATCCCATTTCTTGTGTCCCGTCCTCAGTGTATTGGACCCACTTTTCTTAAAATACCAGTTCATCAGCTCAAGTGGCATCAGATCTCCAAATAAGAAATTTCTTGTCTATTAAGTGGACGTGACCTTTCCAGAGAACATCTTTAGGTACTACCTGCATTTATGTCTTTCTCTTTCTGTGGGATAGAGGAGGGAATAGAAGAAATCACGAATAGGTAAATCTATAATCCTGTAGCTTGGTATCAGTTCACATTAATTACAAGGCTACATTTATAAGCTGTCCTATTGAGACATTTTATCACTTTGAAGCCAAATGAAACATTCTCACATTTTTTTGAAACAGCTAAGATAAAAGCAATATATTCTAACTCTGTCACTATCCAGCTCAGGACACTTCCATCTCAGCTAAACTTTGAATGTTATCACTGAAAAGCGTATTCTTCTTTGGGTTACATCTTTTTAATTGATTTTACTGTATTTCACCTCTCTGTATTTTTCAGTTCTTTTCAAGTTTCCTCATTTTCTGTTCTTATTATCCCTTCATTCATCAGGTCTCTTTGTATTCCCACATATAGTTCAGAGTTTTAAAGACACTTTTCTCCAGATCTTTGCACTTTCATTAACATATAGTCAAACGGTACTGAGAAATCCTGTTGTTACTGTTTCATACTGCTCATTGCCATGAGACTAATTTCTTCTCTCATGAAACTTCAAACAATCCATCAACAATCCTGTCTCTTTATATTTAGATCAAATGTTGAGGATTTGTTGTAAACAAGAATTAATATCTCAAAGCATTCATTACAAAGGTTGTTTTGTGAAAATTGTGCTTGGACTTTAATACAGTATCTAACATCAAATGGCACAACAGGCCACATTCAAAGCTGATGCTATTTGGTAAAATTCTGCGGGGCGAAATCAAACTGAACTTGTTTATACAGGAACTCAATCTAATCTGAAGCTGAAATGTGAACATGAAAATGCATTGGATAAAGCACTGGTGTCCTGTTAATGAAGCTTGATGGCAACAGTTCATTTAATGTTCTAGATACACACCGCAGAAATTGTCAAAAGCAAATCTAATTAGATATGTGAAGAATTCTTATAGATCTGTTCTCACTTACTGAAATTTAATAAATGAGAGTAGATCTATGTCAATTTGCTCTATTAGCTTTTAAGCTGGCTTCAGAATGCTGCATTCTGAAGCAAAAAAATACAGCGATAGTGGATGTCTACAGAATAATAAACACCTCATTTTCTGTACCAGGTCATTACTGAGATCTTTATTAACACTCTTGTATATTTGAATTGAGCTCTCTTCTGTGTACAGGATGCAAATTTAAGTCTGAAGTTTTTTTTTAAAAAAGGATATAAGTATATATATATAAAAAAGCTTTGTAGAGCGGTCATTTGGCCATATCTGATTACCCCATGCAATTAATTAAAACTAAATGCTGGCTCATATTCATCACTTATGAGAAGTTCATTTGAATGACAAAAGGGATAAAATACAAAACTTTATAATGAAACAGAATAGGCTTTCAGTCTGGAAAATACTAGTATTCATCAGGGCCGTATCAGGTCAGGGCTGCATGAAGGGTGTTTAAAATGCAGAAGAATTTGAATGAATAATATTTTTGGAAGCTGATGTTACAAATCAAGATAATTGTTCTTTTAAATAAACAAACTCAAAGTTCCACACACCTTAGTGTATAACTCAAGCTTCAGTGAATTTGAATTTGTTTCTGGAGATAACATTTTTTAACAATTACTCAGTTTCCAAACTGTTTTTAAGAAGCGAGCACACAACAAACAGTGGTAGACCTCCAACAAGGCATGAAATATGTGTCTGTGACTGTGCTGATTTAAAAAATGAATGGGCTCACAACACTGCTTGAAGCAGTGTCTCGGGCAGGTTCAGCTCTTGAGGAGGTCAAAAACTAAAGCATTCTGGTTGAAAAATCGATCCATTCTGTAGAAATGTCTAGAGACTAAGTGAATATTACACAGATGTTAACAAAAAAAGAAAAACAAAACTTAAACCTTTGATGGAGGTATTGGTTTGTGATGGGCTTGTATGTCATTTCATCCTTTGCCTGCCTGAAAAAATGATGACTTTCTGGTTGTAAAGGCTGGGAATTTTGTGGAAGCAGGGAAGTGACAGCTTCAGCTGCAAATACTGCACTATTTGAGTTATAGTACAGCTTTGTGAATGGAGCCCAAAAGAAGTACTAGAATTTCTATTTCTATTGTCTGTTATTTCATTGACAAATAATAAACACAGAGGAGGAGTACTGAGATAGCTATAATGAAAAGATGTGCAAATATATTGGCAAAACCAACCAATTCTATGTCTCTCTGTCTGTCTATGTATATATGTACACATGTATGTACATATGTAAGTCTATACGTATCTATCTTATCTTATTTCATTATATGTATTTCAGCAAGAGTTCTCTCTAGTTGTTTCCTTGTCCAAACTAAGCCAGAAGTATGGCTATTTGTCTTCCATTGTGTAGTTTTTAGAAGCGGGAAACAATCTGTTCCTGCAGATAGTTCTCTCCACAGAGGTCCAGGGTTGAAGTCACCTTTATATATTTGGCTGGTATAACTCTATAGCTAAAATGGAATCTTTTCTCCTCTGGAGTAGTCTCAGCTGCCTCCTCCACTTTGTCTAGTAGACAAAGCAAAGAGTACTCTTTCTTTTGCCTCAGCTGGAATCTCTAAACCTTTTGACTTGTTTTGTGTGTAAAGATGCCTCTTCTACATAGGGCTCCATTACTCTGCAAAAATGTAGGAGTGTAGGTATTTACTGCTCCTTTTCTTTAAAGATTCAGAAATAACATTGCTGTTTTATTAATATATTTCTTCTCACCTTGAACTTCCTTGCACTGCAGGTGTACTGCTTCCCCAGAACCTTTGTTTTATCTCTGTAGGACGTTTCATGTCTCAGAACTACATGTTTGTGAACAGGAATTTTCTCAGCATTTCTAACTGATTTTCTGAAAAGCAACAGTAAAGTGTTTTAAATTGTATGCATTTAAGAATAAAGATTTATAATCACCTTATTAGATATACAGCATTCATCTCTCTTTGAATGCTCAAAAACCACAACAGCAAAATTGTGAAAAGAAGCTTTTGTAACACAACTCTGTCTTCTATTAGAGATCAAAAAGTTTTCATATGAGACATTCTAGACTATTGCAATTATTTGATTTACCAGATGCTTTGTCTTAAACTTTTCTTCCATGGTAACAAAAGTAAATAAGTTTATGCTTACTTGACTATATTAATCTGATTTAATTACTTTAAATAAAATAATGGTAATTTGCACTGAACTATACTGCAATCATTAGTTGCCAATTTGATTTTGGCTAATAAATTAATATTCTGTATGAGCTCTGGGAGAAATAGTGTTTGAGAATTTTGTTTTCTCAATCCATTTCTTTCATGAACACATGCAATCCCCGTAGACATAAATAATTTTAAATTAAATATTTTCCTTATTGGTACCCTGCTGACTTTTAGTCTCTGCTACCCCCAAATGAAACGTTAAAATCTAGTCAATTCTCTGTAGTTCAATCTAGTGCCAAATAATCAAAGTTTAAAAAATATATTCTAAAAATGTGATTTTATTCAAACCTTTGCATTCAAAGACATTGAACAAAGTACTGAAAAGACTGTAATATGCTGCAACAGAGAATATAATCACCTAGGATTTCTGTATAAAATGTCAATAGCTGACCATTGTTTATTACTCAAAAAGACTCTCACTTGTAAATTAAAATAATGGTGGTCTGGAATGATCTATCTAATATTATTCTTTTTTTCTTGAAATTATAAATCACATACTATGAAGTATTAACTGTAATAGTATATTGAAGTGGGTGAATAATTTTATAGAGGAAATTAAATATGTATAGTATTATTTTGCAGAGATGGACTATTTTTTTCCAATGCATTCTAGTCTTGTTAAATGCTGAAACATCTTAATTATAAGCAAAAGACAACAAAAGCCCAAAATAAACCTAGTGAAATTTCTGTGGTCTGTGATGAACAAATAACAGGCAAGCAACAATTGGGAAATAAGTTATATAGATTTTCAAACAGTTATAAAAAAGTAAAGAAGGTGTGTCTTCAATATGTTTTATATAGCCTCCTTATATAATATCAAACTGTGGAGTAGCAAATAATAGAATCATACAATCATAGAATAGTTTGGGTTGGAAGGGACCTTTAAAGGTCATCTAGTTCAACTTCCTTGCAAGGAGGAGGGATATTTTCACGTGGATCAGGTGGCTCAGAGCCCCGTCCAACATGACCTTGAGTGTTTTCAGGCTTGGGGCATCCACCATCTCGCTGGGCAACCTGTTCCAGTGTTCCACCACTCTCATTGTAAAATTTTTTTCCTTATATCAAGTCTGAATCTACCTTCCTCTGTTTTAAAACCATTACCCCTCATCCTATCACAACAGGTCCTGCTGAAGTGTTTCTCCCTGTCTTTCTTGTAAGCTCCCTTTAGGTACTGGAAGGCTGCTATAAGGTCTCCTCCAGAGCCTCCTCTTCTCCAGGCTGAACAGCCTCAATTCTCTCAGCATATTTTTATAGGAGAGGTGCTCCAGCCCTCTGATCATTTTTGTGGCCCTCCTCTGGACTCACTTCAACAAATCTATGTCCTTCTTATGTTGGGAGCTCCAGAGCTGGACTCATTACTCCAGGTTGGGTTTAATGAGAGTGGAATAGAGGTGCAGAATCACCTCCCTCGGCCTCCTGACCACACTTCTTTTGATGCAGCGCAGGATGTGGTTGGTTTTTTCATAGAATCATAGAATCATAGAATAGTTAGAGTTGGAAGGGACCTTCAACGGTCATCTAGTCCAACCCCCCTGCAAGAAGCAGGGACATCCCTGACTAGATCAGGTTGCTCAGAGCCTCATCCAGCCTGGCCTTGAACGATTCCAGGGATGGGGCATCCACCACCTCTCTGGGCAACCTGTTCCAGTGCTCTACAACTCTCATTGTAAAAAATTTTTTTCTCATATCTAATCTAAACCTACCTCCTTCTAATTTAAACCCATTACCCCTTGTTCTATCACAACAGGCCCTACTGAACAGCTTCTCCCCATCTTTCCTGTAAGCCCCCTTGAGGTATTGGAAGACCGCTATCAGGTCTCCCCGGAGCCTCCTCTTCTCCAGGCTGAACAGCCCCAACTCTCTCAGCCTGTCCTCATAGGAGAGGTGCTCCAGCCCTCTGATCATCTTTGTGGCCCTCCTCTGGACCCTTTCCAACTGGTCCATGTCTTTCTTGTGTTGGGGACTCCAGAACTGGACACAGTACTCCAGGTGGGGTCTCACCAGGGCAGAGTAGAGGGGCAGAATCACCTCCCTCCACCTGCTGGCCACGCTCCTCTTGATGCAGCCCAGGATGCGGTTGGCCTTCTGGGCCGCAAGGGCGCATTGCCCACTCATGTTGAACCTCTCGTCTACCAACACTCCCAGGTCTTTCTCCTCAGGGCTGCTCTCGATCCAATCCCCGCCCAGCCTGTATTTGTGCTTGGGATTGCCACGACCCAGATGCAGGTCCTTGCACTTGGCCTGGTTGAACTTCATGAGGTTGGCACGGGCCCACCTCTCCAGCCTGTCAAGGTCCCTCTGGATGGCATCCCTCCCTTCCAGCGAGTCGACGGCACCACACAACTTGGTGTCATCGGCGAACTTGCTGAGGGTGCACTCTATCCCACTGTCCATGTCGCCGACAAAGATGTTGAACAGGGCCGGGCCCAACACGGACCCCTGAGGGACGCCACTGGTGACCGGTCTCCACTTGGACATTGAGCCGTTGACCACCACTCTCTGAGTGCGGCCATCCAGCCAACTCCTTATCCACCGAGTGGTCCATCCATCGAACCCATGCCTCTCTAGTTTAGAGAGAAGGATGTCGTGCGGGACAGTGTTAAATGCCTTGCACAAGTCCAGGTAGATGATGTCAGTTGCCCGTCCCTTGTCCACCGATGCTGTTACCCCGTCATAAAAGGCCAACAAATTGGTCAGGCACGATCTGTCCTTGGTGAAGCCATGTTGGCTGTCACCAACCACCTCCTTGCTCTCCATGTGCCTTAGCATGGTTTCCAGGAGAATCTGCTCCATGACCTTTTTTTGGGCTGTAAGCACACATTGCCAGCTCATGTTGAGATTCTTGTCCACCAGTACCCCCAAGTTCTTCTCCTCAGGGCTGCTGTCAATCTACTCTCTGCCCAGCTTGTATTTGTGCTTGGGATTGCCCCGACCCACGTTCAGGACCTTGCACTTGGCCTTGTTGAACTTCATGATCTTTGCATGGGCCCATCTCTCCAGCCTGTTAAGGTCCCTCTGGATGGCATCCCTTCCCTCCAGCGTATCGACTGTGCCACACAGCTTGGTGTCATTGGTGAACTTCCTGAGGGTGCAGTCGATCCCACTGTCCGTGTTGCCAACAAAGATGTTAAAATATCCAATGTATTTTAAGAGGACACCTCCTTTAAAAGAAAACTCAGGAAGCAGACTTTCAGCCGGATATCCAGGTTTCTCCAGACATTCTACCTTGTCAAAAAATGTCCACAGATTTGTTTGGAAATCTTATCCACATGGAAAATAAAAAGGAGGTAGAAAACACTTGAGACACTTGCCCATGATTCCTGGATGTCCTACAGAGTAACTGAAGCAGTTTCAGAAATGTCCAGGAATTACAGATTTTTTTTTTTGTTTTGAAGATGTACTAGCCCTATTATTCAGTGAGAACCTGAGAATGGCACAGCTGGTCTGATGCATTTAGGATGTGTCTAACTTTCTGAGCTGTCTCATGTCCGATGAGGATAGTGAGGGTATTAGTCTAAGGCTTCCGCAGGGCCTTGGTCTTATCTTTTTTTTTTTCTCAAAGAGAGTGTTTCTTTTCTTAGAACAATATTTTAGTGAATATGATTTTTTTTTCAAGATATTGAAACTTTATACATAAGGAAATCCTTTTGTGATATTTGTTGGCTACTCATTTACCACTTAGATTAAGGAGTAAAAAAGAAAAAGGAGTAAAATAGTAGCACAGAACAAAACCAAAACACTTAGAAATATCCTGTAAAGTACTTCTTGTGTCCAGAGTGGCATTGATCAGTAGAAGGGAATCTCAATCCAAAATTTTCATGTCCTTTTCAAAACCTCTGATTATTAAATTTAAAATAAAAATTATCCTAATGAGGATTATTTTTTAATAAATTTCCAGGTAATCTTGAGCATATAAACTAAGTTTATACTAAAACCCCATGTATAGTAGTTTTTAACTTAATGACCCCAAAGCCTACCTCATACAGCTGTGAGGTGGGTAAGTGTGGCTTAGCCAGTTCTAGTCTAGAAAACTACAGCATCAAGCAGTTGAATAAAATGACAATGGTTAGCTGCAAATCTGTCATAACAGTCAAAATGAAGCGCAAAGGTATGTCTGTACTGGTAAACAGAAACAGATGTGAGCCTGACTACTGGGTTGATGTCTTCTTGTTTGTCCCAATTTTAGCGAGATTGCTTAAATAACTTATTTGGGCCCTTGGTAGTTAAAATATTCAACTATTACATTATTGTTTTTAGTTAATATTATTTTATTATTGATGTTATTGGTATTATTATTAGTCTTTGACCTAAATTGTACTTTTTGTAAAATCATACCTACCTAGTCCAGTTGCCTTTCAAAATCTCTACCTGTAACCAATTAAGCTATAAACAGGCTTAATAAACATTTTAAATCCTGACACCTGTAAGATGCAACACTCTCCCATCCTTCACAGAACGTGGATGTGAAGCTTAAAGAGTCAAAATTTCAAAAAGCTATATTCAGAAGGGAAAGATTAGCAAGTTGCTGCTTATTCATCATGGTTGGCGAATTATTCTCCTGAGAGCTGATGTGTTATTTCAAGTGCTGAGTTAACTAAAAATGTGATTATATATCACACAGTTACTTTAGTGATTGTGCTGAGAGGTAGTGAGGCTAGTTAAAATTCTACTACACCTCACAGAGAAGAAATAGCTTTAGTATTACTCACTCAGTCATCCCACTTCCTTCAATAAATACATTAAAAGCATTGAAAAGCTGTAAATTAGTCCCACAGTCACAGGATATTGTTAAAGTATATTATTAATTTCAGAAAAACTGTTTAAAAAGATGAAATGTCACAATCTCTTGTTTGTCCTGTTTTTGTATCAATGTAAAGAAAGGAAGCTAGTAGATAATTTAGTGATATCCACTGCTTAATTTAGAAAGAAGCTTCAACGCTCATGTCACACAGCTATCCTTGTACAGATACATAAAAAAAGAGAGTAATGTATTTTGAACACTTTTTAAAGAAGATGAGATTTTCTTTTCAGTAACAAATTTGATCTTACCTTTCTGTAAGTATTATGAATATGCGATAGTTGGTAGTAGTCTACACTGCCTATTTTTGAAGCTCGCTTCCTGCACCATTCTGACGAACCCTGAAGTTGGCAGTCTTACCAGTTTATACTTAGCACAGTAGAAAAACACCTTTTGTGGTCATTATGTTCTGAACTACCTGAACTACAGGTAGTACAACACTCTTCCTGACCGTTAACAAATATCCTGACAACTGGTTACAGACTGAGGCTATTTGCTTTTCTTCCTGACCAATGACTACTACTTTTTTTGGACACGTATTTGGGCAGTATATAGTTTGCTTTCCTGTCCAGGCTCCTCTATAGCCTCAGTAGTCTGTGTCTTATTTAAATGATATTTAACAAAACCTGTTGTGCAAAAGATGGATTATGGTTATCCTGTGATTTTGGAATGAAAATGCCTGTGTCATCTCTTTGTGCTGCAAAGGAGGCTCCAGCATGCTGAAAGCATACCTAACCGATACCACTCGGCCTTTGGGCAGAATGTAGCCTTCTCTCCTTTCTGCATATGAATTGTAACAGATTTTATTTAGGGATTAGTTATAAATCTCTCCCAAATATCACTCCTAGGGATCTTTCAAACCTAGCGAGATCTGGGGCTTCTACTCTTTGGTGGCAGCAGCCAGGGGACAAAGGCTGTGGGTAACTGAGTAAGCTGCTCCTTATGCTTGGGCATCAAAATTACATAGAATTCTCTTTTTAGGCATCAAAATACAATTTGTGCCTCTTGCCCTAAGCGACATTCCCAAGGCTATGAAGAATGTGCGATGAGGAAAAGCTCAGCCCAGCTCAGCTAATTCCTTCTCCTTAGGCCAGACCCTTTCTTCAAGTTTCCAGTGTTAATGCAGCAGTAATTGCCCGAGGGATTATTTTTGCATTGATGCAAGTGTCTTTAATATTTTTTCCCTTTATTCTTTCATATCAGTCCAAAAGACTGAGAATGACCAAACCAGTTCAACTCATCTATGTTGAGGTGGCAGGACTAGTCTTTGCTGACGACTGGATGCATGCCTTTAGCAAGAGCTCCATCCTCTAATATCTCAGTATCAAATACATAGCTTTGCCAAGCAGTGCACTTGGTCTTGGTAGGTTTCCAGTAACAAATAATCTTCAACAAATATCTTCTCTTTCCGTCATTTTTCCTCTTCTTCCTCTCATTCCCCCTTTTCTTGCTCTCCTCCCTGGCACATACATGTGCATTCCTGAGAACATTCCAGCATTTTGACAGCTGGACCTGAACACTGTCAACAATTTCAAATAAGACAAACAGGGGGAAAATTATGCATCAAGAAACAAACTCCTGAATTGCATAAGGTTTTAAACAGATGGGAAAATGGGCAGAAAATTGAAGCATAAAATCCAATGTTATTAAATGGAAGGAAATATTTGGGGTTTATTGTCAGTTCCTTATGCTACTTAGGAGAAGAAAAAGAGGTCTAAAAATAAATTGCTGTATTAGGGCTACAGAAAATGTGTAAGAAAGAATGACTTGCATCAAACTTGTTCTAGAAAAGTAAATAAATAAATAAGGCTGTTAAAGAAGATGGGTGCAGTCATCAGAAAACCTCTGACATTAACTTTTATGAAGCAGTTAAAATTCTTACTGCAGCTCCAGATTTGCATGTGAACTATGACCAATCATTCACTCTGAAAACAATATGAGATAAATTTACAATTTAGCTTGTGTTCTGCATGGCTCAATATAAATGAATAAAAAAAAAATTCAATAAATTTCATGGACTGTTAAGTTTTACTTCTGGTGATATAAATCACAAGTGGGATCATAGTACAGAGAGATACAATATTGGGTTGATGAAACAGTAAATTAGAGAGCCAGATCTTGTTCTGAGTAGCCAGGCGTCAGTAGAGTGAAAAACACACCAAAGAGATAAAGAGTGGTGCGGGAAAAAAAGTTTATTGCCTTAAAGAAACTCCCATAAATAGCAGCCATGAAACCACCTGTTGAACCCATCTGTAGAGAGAATACAGAACTTAATCAGTGAGCTCTGCTGCGTGACCAAAAATGCTAAGAGAAGGATTCTGGAGTAACAGTCCAGTAGTATAGCTATTATGATTTCTTTCAAGCTCAACTAGTTCTGCCATATGAAAACAAAGGTATTTCATTCTCTGGTCTTGAAGTAGTTACAGATTTTGATTTCATGGGAATATTTGTTCTATATTTTGCTCACGATCAGAAGATCAGGCATGTCATGAAGCAAAATGATAATTTTGGGGGGGAGTTGTTTTCTGATCTAAGGTCATCAGACCTGTATAATTCAGTAACTGAGCTAGAAATCTAAGGAGAACATTACCTCAGGAGTTTTTTTCAATGGATTTGATTAGTGATAATGTATACTTCAGTATTTCTGATTCCGTGTTTAAACAAAATGAAAGACTAGTATAATTTTACATTTTGCAGGAGCAATTTGACCTGTAATGAAGAATATTCCTGTTCCAAGAGCTAGGTATGGTTGTATTTCATTTATAATCTACTTATGCTGTACTGTAAGATTGGTTGTACAACACTGAAAGACTACTATTCTGTAAGATTAAGCTTTTGAGAAAGAGAGATCAAATGATTCCTTTAAATATAACTAGTGACATGGGACCTCTGTAGACCAAGCATGAAAGACTGTTGGCAGGCTTCAAAAGCAAGAAGTTCACCATCACTCAGGCCTTGCAAAGAAATGGTGGCTCATTGAAGATGAAGGTTGTTGTGAAACACCTTGACCCAAAAGTTAACCTCTGAGGAAGAGAACTTCACATCACCTGGAGGATTAATGTCCCCATATGCACAATGAAAACAAAGCACAACATTAGAAAAAAGTGACTCAAAAATATAACTAAGTTTCAAAAAGACATCAAGCTCAGTTCTGGTTACACTGGCCCACTAGTTGTTAAAAGTGATTTCGAACATTTCAGAAATAGTAAATAAAATACATTTTAGGGAAGAAAACCCAAGAAAAATCATAGGAACAATAAAGGGAAAGAGGAGGGAAAAGGACATAAAAAGAAAGTAAAAAGAGAAGAGACGAAGCATGTTCTTAAAGATTTATACCCAAAAGTCCTACTAAATCTGTTTCTTTTGTCATCCAGCAATAAATCCACTGACCACGGTCTTTGTACAGAAAACAAATCAGCCTGTCTGTAGAGAACTCTCTGATGTTCTCAGAAGCAACTTATTTAGCCTGCCTTGAGCAAATATCCCATTAATAATCTTTGTTTTTGTTGGTTGGTTCATTAAGTTCACACATGCATGAAGTTTCTGTTGCTGCAGAACATGTGCAAAGTCTTTATAAACCGAGGCTTTTCAAACTGTTAAAATATTTATTAATTTAGGAAAATGCTACACATTTCTAAAATCTTACTTCAACCAAGGCAATTGATCAGTCTTTTTTTTTTTTCTTTCACAACATGCTTATTGACTTTTTACATTTTCTGCTTGAAATCAACTCTTTGCTGTGAAGACATCTTTTCTAGCAAATACTTTTCTCTGGTCTTTCCCTACCCATTTCTAGGACTGGACCACTTGCTATCCTTTGCATTTGCTCTGTTCCTTCCTCTACAAAGTTGAAGTCTGGGCTTGAATGTGCTCACAGTGAGGGTGGAATTTAGCCCAAGTCTGTGTAACCTGCTCGCTGCTGAGGGACTTAGTACAACCTGCTGAACCTACCTTTTCCTGTGGTTCTTCTTTAAATTTACCTTTCAAAATATTTCTCTAGACAAAATTATTGAGCATATTCAACGTGAATTCAAAAAGTATTTTGCTTGTACAGAAAACTATTTTTGGGCCATTTTTAATGTTCAAAAACAAAACTGGAAATCTCAGAAGTAGTGCCAAGAGGTCTTCAGACAAAGGTAAGAGGCATGCTGGTATGAGGCAAGATAGGAAAGATATAAGGAGTAGAGAATCTGAGGGAGACCAAACTAAAAAAACCACTTCCAGCGTGTAAAAAAGCACAGCTATAGCTAGCTCATGGCATTTATGAATTTAACCTGATTGTGTATGCAAGTATTTGAATATAAGACAATTATTATCAACTCACATTCTTAGCTAGATATCCTCTCCCCTGTTAATGTTAGCCGAGCAAGAGATAGTACATTTATTTCTGCTGGAAGAAATTGTTACTTAGTTTTTCTGGCAGATTGTATCTGGCTTCTTCCTCAGCCGCAGGTGAGGAGAACACTAGTAACGACCTATGCCCTCTCATACTGCCCATAGAAAGAGCATCGACACTGAGATAGCCCATTTTATTCAATATTTGGATTATTCAATTATCATTGTATTATGTTATTTGATTAATAATATATTATGCAATAATTATTATATTAAATTATTCACTGTATCTGTAATGGGAGTCAAAAGGGACAGGACCTCACAGAAGTCCCTATATTGCATTGGAACTCACTAAATACACTATGTGGATAGCTTTAGTAGAGATTACTTTCAAACTTCACTACTCTTCTGTCTTGGCAATTTGTCTTTGCTTCACTTCCAAACAGGAATTTTACATAACAGTGCCGAAGTGTCTGAGCTATGTGAAGATTTACATCTCAGTGCTACTAATTTTATATGCAATTTAGGCTTCTAAGTAACTTAAATGATTTTGATAAAACCTGCCTTTTTCTTCCATGTGTTTGTGGGTTGTATTTTGCTACCAAGAGAAAAATATAATCAATAAGGTCTGTAGTTTAATATAAAAAAAATAAACCTCTGCAGTAACACCTGAGAATTTGTATGGCAGGGCTAGATCTCATTATTTCAGCCATTCCTACTATTTTCGCTTTTCAGTCCTCAAGTTCATTTAAAGCAGTTGGAGTATGATACAAAAAAAAAGGTGTGTTCTGATTTTCTAATTTACCAGTTCACCAGCGCAGACTTCATAGACTCACTGCCTTCAAAGTAATGGAGTGGAATTCAATATACGTTGTATCTTCTTTTAAAAGGAATATAAATAGCATGAAACCCATATTTTGCCTGTTTCTGATGCTCGTATTTCAAAATCCTGCACAGCAGGATAGATAGCATCAGTCCACACAAAGTAACATAGCTCCTTATGTACTGTTTCAGAAGAAATATATAGTACGGCAAGACTCCTTCCGGATTTAAAACTAGGTAAAGTGGTTTTAAAAATGATATGAATGAATGTGAGACTATTGATAAAAGTCTACAGAGAAGCACCTTGCAAGGATGTACTCTGAATTATTTGGTTCAGCATATTCATTAATTTTGTGTATGTTACATGACAAACAACTTCTATAGAAAACTATGGGCACAAGATCTTCCACCCCAAATGAGTTCAGTGCACAGTGCATTTGTGAGAAGTAAATGCTCCTGGGGCTGCAGTGTACATGTACTCCAGGATACCAGTAAGAGCATGCAATCAGATGGTACCCTTGCCATGAAGGTTAGAGAGTTCTTAGTTCTTCTAGGATATTTTATTGGTTTTATGAGAGTGAGATGTAGGTACCTGGAGTAAATTTAGCTCCTGAAGTATCAGGGTTCCCAAAACACAATCCAAAATCTCTAGGATACAGACTTGTCATAAACATATATACTACTATCTTTCTGTCTAGAAATATCACGGTTTAGTTTCACTCAGAGCAGAGATCACAACTCCTCTCGTGTCAGATTTTATCCTTCCCACCTTCTCTTCCATCTTTACTGTTAGTCTAAAAATGAAATAAAATCAAACTAAAATTGTTTAATGTTACTTTTTAAGATTAGGTTTCACACCTGGAAGATCTAGGAATATATAGAGAATACAGATACATACGTGCAGGCTCTGATTAACCAATCTGAGGTGAACAGAAGCTCATTTGTGTCCCACAATGGTACAAGGCAATGATTCAGTTTTGCATAGTGATCAGAACACCCCAAAGGAAAACTCATCTGAATGCTGCACTGTGAAGCTCTTCAGCAAGAAAGCTGTTAAATATACGTTTAAGGTTCTTAATCGTTGTTTGTTTAACCCCAGCTGGCAATTAAGCACCACACAGCTGCTTGCTCACTCCTCCACAGTGGGATGTGGGAGAGAACTGGGAGAGTAAAAGTGAGAAAACTTGTGGGTTGAGACAAAGATAGTTTAATATGTAAAGTAAAAGCTGCTCATGCAAGCAAAGCAAAACAAGGAATTCATTCACTACTTCCCACTGGCAGGCAGGTGTTCAGCCATCTCCAGGAAAGCAGGGCCCCATCACATGTAATGGTTACTTGGGAAAACAAAACGCCGTAACTCTGAATGTGTCTCCCTTCCTTCTTTCCCTGGCTCTATACACTGAGCATGACGTCGCATGATGTAGGATCTCCCTTTGGTCAGCTGGGGTCAGCTGTCCAGCTGAGTCCCCTCCCAACTTCTTGTGCACCCCCAGCCTACTTGCTGGTGGGGTGATGTGAGAGGGAGAAAAGGCCTTGACTCTGTGTAAGCACTGCTCAGCAATAACAGAAACATCGCTGTGTTATCAATACTGTTTTCAGCACAAATCAAAAACATAGCCCCATACCAGCTACTATGAAGAAAATTAACTCTTTCAAGCCAAAACCAGCACAATCATCTGCAGTGTGGATGTCCCCTAAGACCTTGGCAATTATCACAATTCATTGTAAAGTTTTATTTCAACTGTAGTCTGGGCTAAAGCTTTAACTGAAAGACAAGTGCAAGAGCTAGACTGACATCATTAGAATAACTATTAGGTTGATGGCAGAGTGGGAATAAAGGTATTTCCAAAAAGAGCAGTACCATATGAAGAAAATGGAAACTCATCGTTAGTGATGGAGAGGAGTGAGATGTAATGCATTGTGACACAATTTACTTAACGGAAATCTCCATTGCTTGAGTGATTTCAAATCTGATTTACCAGAAGAAGAAATATTATACTATAGCACAAAGTTAGCAAGTGACAGACAATATTACGAGGATTTTTATATCTCTGTTACCATTTCTAAGGAGTAAGCAAAGAAACAATGCTGTTATTTTCAAAATACCATAGGCAAAAAATTGAAAAAGTCCATATTCCCCTTTTCTCACTCCCATGAGTGTCATAGTGGCATCATCAGAAAAAAAAAAAAAGTAAACAGTGCTTAATTTATCTAGTTAGAAACATGCTCTGACTTTGGGAAATTATTCCGTGCATTCAAGTGCCTACTAATTGCAGTAGCAGTGGCTTCTTTCAGAAAATCAGGATGATTTAGTACTGCAGATTGAAATCTTCACTACAACCTCAGATCCCACTCTTTTAAGCCTCAAAAATATCTGTTTTAAAAGTCGTCAGGTACACGCTTTTTCTGGTCAATAACATCAGTTTCAATGATGGTTGCAGAAGCAGAGGGTTAATAACAGTATCGTGGTACTCTCAGTTCACTGGTTTGGCCTTCCATCTCCTGGTTTATCTACCCTAAGACCAAATTATTATGCTGTAATAAAATGAAAAGCCACTATTACTGCTCAGTGTAAGTACACTTAAATTATTATTAGTAGTGTGCTTGGTAAGGTTAAATCATGAGGTCTTTGATACTAACTTCAAAAATTACATCTCTGATTTAACTAGAATAAATGAGATGGTTGCTTCTCTCTAATTAAAGGCAAAAATATATCTATAGTACTTGGCAATTTCCTGTCACTTAACACTGCATTACAGCAGTATTTATTACATTCATTATATTATAATTACAATTACCTTACATTTACTGAGGGTCCAATCCTCAGAAAGCTGCTTGAAGAAAATAATAATGTTTTTTGAAACCAAAAGGAAGCCTATGTACCAAACTGAAGGTGAAGTTCATGAACCTGTTAGGTATTTCATCATCAGAGCCCATTAGTCCTTTTCCCTGTGTGCAGAGTTAGGGTGATGTGCCAACACCTATAAACATCCTCACCAACCACATCCAAGGGCCCCGTTTGCAAGGACACAACTGCAGTTGCTCTTCAAAAAGTGAAGTGGCTCCTTTTGGTGGTTTCGTGAATTTTGGGATCCTTCGTCAGAAAGCAGCGTGGCATGGATGGACTATCAGATGAGCTGAAAGCTCATGAGAAAGGAGAAGGGTTACCTCTGAGTGAACAGTGAGCGCTAACCTGACTAAATGGAACATTTTCTAAGAATGATCTCCCATTTATCTTTGTTTGTTTGTTTGTTTGCTTCGTTTGTGCAAGACAAGTGTAATTTCTTCTTCCTTCTTCTTTCCTAACTCATTTGTACGTATGTCCTTTCCATTTTGGGCCTGAACATTAGCACAATCATGCTTTACTCACACGAATACTCACTGGAAAACAGATTTAAAACTTAAAAGCTTGAAAAATTTTTATAAGTTTTTTTTTTCTTTTTAATGAGGCATTTGATTGTGCAATGTGGAGTTCACGCTCTGTTAGTTTCTTAACTCAGTGGAGAGAAACAACGCAATCTAACTATCACTGTGCAAATTGTGAATATTCACAATCTACAAAACAAGGGCTTTGGTTTATTAGTTCTTCAAGAAACCTGTGAAAATTTCAAAGTCCTTATTCCCCAACACATACAGAAAAAACATAATTACTATGACTTATTCATTTCTTGTTTGCAGTAGGAAGGAAACGCTTATAAAAGGTGAAGTGACTACTTCTGTTTGTAGATCAAATACAGAAAGAAGCAGTGAATACAAACTGCTGAATGAGTGAGCAATATAATTATACTTAGAGCAAATAATTCAGAAAGGAATTATTCTACTGCTGGAGCAAAACAGTGGGTCAATTCATCTGTGTAAGGTCATTACATTTTGTGAGTAATACACTTTCAAAACATTCAGAGCCCAGCACAGAAGACATTTGTAGTCTCACAAATGTATCCCTACTTGTTATTGTTGTAATTTACCAGATGGATCCTGCTGTTTCACTAAGATGTCTGCCTGTGCCATTGGAATCAAAGGAAGCTTTGATTTTAATGGGAACAGGATCAAGGTTTAGCCACTCAACATGTCCTTGAGCCAAAACAAAACTTCCAAGGAGGTTAATGTTGAGAGCTGTTTTGATTGCATAATGACGCCAACAGACAAGATAGGAAAAATCATTGGGCTGCACTGAAATTGAAAGTGTACGTGTCTATTTTAAACTGCTAATGCTTCATCTAACCCACTGTGCTGAACAGTCACTAAATGAACCTATGCAGAGGCTGAATTGCTGTCCATAAAGCAAAAGCAAGCAATATAATCTTATTCCATTTCTATAATACAGTTATTTCTATGTTATTGCAGCAATAGTGAAAAATTTACAGTACCCCAACACTGAGATGCTGCATTTTGGGAATCATTTACAGATATGTTATTCTAAACCAGCATTTTCAGTGAAAGAGTGAGATGCACTCTTTACAAGATGAAATTATTCAACACAGTGATCAAAAATTTACTCCCTGGGTAGACTTATCCCCAAGTACAGTGGAAAATACTGAATAAAACCATAATCTTTCAAAAGATTAAAGTACTAGGAGTTAACCTTTAAATTAAATTCCTGTATATGCACATTTACTGCATCCTCAGGAGCTATCTGTAGGTTGAGATGGCACAGCATTCTTTAGGATCTGATTTTAAAAGATGAATTCTCTTAAGATCCTTCTACTTGTAGGATCTCCTACAATCCTACAAGTAGAAATACTGCAGAAACATACCCTGTTAAATTCCAGGGAGAATATTAATAATCTGCCAAGAGGTTTTAAAACATATGAGGATTGCCTAAACAATTTGAAGGTGTTCACAACAGTTCTTTTTAAAATGTATTTTCTTAATTCTATTCTAGAGAAAGCATGTTTTCCTTTTAAAAATAAGTTCAGAAAAAAAAATCCAGTAATATGTATCAATTTTAGGAATGATGCTGGAGTATGTTCCTTTTTCTTTCTCCTCTCTTATGCTATAACTGAGGATTGGGAGAGATCGTCCTCACAGAAAAATGAATGTGATTCTCTGCACTGCCACATTGCTCAAAACTCAAGAGAACATCTGAATCTAGTTTCAGATTCAAGACTGAATTTTGCAATTTATTTATCACTACAGTGATAAATTAAAACACTCCTTCTCATTATGGTGAGTCAATCTATATATTTACTGGTTAGCTGGAAGTTACACTAAATAAATGTATTTATTTACAGCCACAATGCAAGAATATGTGTTCTATATTTTTTCACTTCACTTGTAAAACTTATTTTCATATGGCAGCCTCACTAGAATTATTTTCCTATATTCTGTTAACTATTATTATTTATATATTTTAATTTTATTCTGCAGTTTCAAAGTTTCTTCCATAATCTTGCTGACATACTTCATCCATTAATAGTCAATTTTTCTTGCCGAGAAAGATAATAAGAATAGATAGGAAGATATAAAAATTTAATAGTCTTTTCAAGACTTAATGATGCAAATCAGCCAATGCATCTGTGCATATTAATTCAAAGCAATCCTACAGTTATGAAAACAAAACCTTGTTTTTCTAAAACAATGGTAAATGCAATTAACTGAATGTTTTAAGGGAAATTGTACTCTTAGTTATTTTATTAAACAATTCATAAAACAATGCTAAGGTATTCAATGGCTGTAAACATCTGATGTTTATGCTTCTTCTGCAGTACCACAGATGATTAATTACTTTCCAGGTGTCAAGGAAAGAATAATTGGTTAATCATCTGGCCAATTTACCCTAATGTTCTGCAACTGAGAGCTGCTGCTTCAACTTTTGTGCATGTATGTGTATGCACACATGCATGTAACCATATTCTGGACCTGATTCCACTTCCACTCAGTATATTTTTCTTAATATTTTTGCACAGTTCAGTTACTCATTTGAATCTCCCACAGACACCTACCATTTTGCTGTTTAATTTAGCAGAGTGGGTAGATTCATGGAGTGGGATTTTTCCCAGGCTGACCTCTAAAGGACAGTTATTCTTCTGAAGAATAACTGATTCTGATACCTTTTCCTCACCTGATGTTCTGATCACTCAGAATTCATGACCCTGCATATCATTTACACAGAGAGATGTTACACATGCTTATTTTCAGAAGAACTTTTGGCAGTCTTTTTGGGTTCCCCCTTAAACAAATACTATACAGCAATATTTTAAAACTGTATAGAAAAACAGTTCTTTACAGTTCCAGATTAATAAAGGATGTGGAAAAAAAATAGTATGAAAAAAGTGGTAACTAGTCAGAGAGCAGAAGCAGACGGAGCAGAGTGGTGTGGAGTAGAAAGATAGTTGTGGTGTAAGTTGGCTGGCAGTGAGCTTAATCCTCAAGAAATTAAAATCACTCTTCCACCTCAGCTGTTCCCTGTTGCTTCTGCTTCTCTTGTCCCCTCGTCTTGCAGCCCCACATCAGAGCCCCTTTTGCTCAGAAGATGTGCAGCAATACTGTATTCAATTAATGGCTCGCCTTCCTTGAAAATACCCGTCTTCAGAGCATGTTTTCTATGTAATCACGTGTGAGAAGACAGCAAGTTTGGACATGCAAATTGGGTGAAATTTATCTGTTCAGGATGACAAGGGCGATGACACTGCAGAATTTCTCCTGTTCAATCCCTTTAAACTAGTATCTGGAATCTGTGGTTTCCTATTTTTCAAACTGAGGTTAACTTGATTCAAGCTACTTCAGTGTGACAAGTGCAACAGTGATTATCCCCAGTTACAGAATATATATACACAGATATATAGATATACATATATCTGTGTACATGTATACACATTTATGGATATTTATGTATTTTTTATATATGTGTGTGTATTTATATATTATATATATATATAAATATACATGCATACATATATATGAAAAATCTGCTGGAATATACCAGAAACAGCATGCAAAGGCCAAAATACTAAAAGTCATCTCCAGAATAGTTTAAGGACTATTATCTCAAAATTTAGTCCACTGGACTTCAGATGCCCACTGATTTTCATTTTTTTTTCCTTTCTGTAATCTCTGTGTGTTATTACAGTGTATTTTTTACTCTCTTTATAGGATAAACACTTCTGGCCATTTTTGTATTGTTTTCACATTATGTATGTTTGCCTTTGTCTTGTTTTGTTTTTACATTGATTTCTTTACTTATGTTTTTTTTTTCTCCTGTCTTCTAAGCAATTCTTGACAAGTATTTCTTGACAAGTATTTCTTGACAAGTACTTTGCTTGCACAGGAAATAAACAGTTATCTGGATTCCTTACAGAGAATCACAGATCTGGGTTCTTTACAGATAATTAGTAGATCAAATTGTTGGGATAGGTGGGGGAGAAAGCAGGGAGAAGGAGGAGAGGTAAGACGTTATCTAGGGTGTCCTGGTTTAGCTACAGTCAGTAATCGAGTACAGTCAGCAATCACCCGCCCCCTCCCCAGGGGACAGGGGAAAGAAAATTCATGGGTTGAGATAAAGGCAGTTTACTAGGATAGGAAATAAAATTTTATATATATAAATAAAATAATGACAATAATACTAATAGAAAAAATAGTAAGAATGATAATTTTAAAAAACCCAAAGCAATCAACAAACAAAACCAACTAATGACACACAATTTCTCACCATCTGATGACCCAATGACTGCCTGTCCCAAGCAGTGATCATACAACCATAAACAATCCTGGAACAATTCCAAACAGTGAGAGAGGGAAAAAAAGAGACAGCTAACCAGTTCACCCCCCCAGCTTAAGTACTGAGTGTAATGTTTATGGTATGGAATGCTCTCTTTGGGCATTTGGCCAGTTTGGGTCAACTATTCTGGCTATATTACTCCCAGCTTACTGTACCTGCACATTAGCGAAACCTGGGAAGACAGATAGTGACCTTGGTCTCTTTAGCAACAGCTAACAACACCAGTGTGTTTATCAATATTCTTCACTTATAAAATACAAAACACATCAGCTACTGAGACAAGAATTAACTCCATCCTAGCTGAAACCAGCACACAGGGACTGCTTGTCTCAGCTTGAATGGAGAAGGAACTGAAAGCAGCTCATTTACTGAGCATATCCCATGGATGACATTTCTTCAGGTCTTCAGGAACGTGATCTCGGTAACTGTCTATTGGTATCTCATTTACTGTCGTGCTGCAAATGCAGTTTTTCAGGCATAGTTGGTATGCTGATTATTGAAAGTACTTATTCAGGGGATCTTCAGGTCTGACCAAATTTTTAGGATCACAGTGGCTAGATCGTACTCTGATTGTATGAACTTAAGGAAACTCTTACACTTGCTCAACTTGACATGTCTTATAGAGAGAAGTCAGTAGAAAGCTTTGTAATACAGTCTATTTCTGTACAGCCCCTGGGAGAAGCAGAAGCACTGTGGGCTTGCACCCTGCGCTTAATCCTGGGCCTGAACCTATGGTCATGGCCAGGCTCTTCCCACAGTTGCAATTAGCACTAGCAGTGACCATTCTATTAATTCTCTGGAGAGCAAAGCAAGATGGACGAGGAAGGTATGAGAGTAGCTCTACTGATTAAACAAGGTGCCAATAACAGGCAGTTTCAGCATAACCCTTAGCAGATATTGGATTTTAGTGCTATTCTGCCCTCACAACCACACTACATGGACAACATCTGTCCTGCACTTTGTAAGTCCCACCCAGAGAGAATAGTAGGCTTGATCTCTGAGCCATCTTCCTTCATTTACATTGCACAGGCTGCTTCCAAAACTGATGTAGCGTCTGAAGGTTGGACCATTCTGGAATGCATCCCACAGCTGATCTATAAATCTGACTGGTCTTGGGGTGGCACTAGGGGACCAAATGGGCTATGTTGGGCATCCTTCTATACATTATCAACAACCTACAATCTAAGGCAGGTGGATCTTGGTGTCTAAACTGCATAGTCCTCTTGTGGTAAATATCTAATTTAAACATCATTACTACATCTCTCCAGTAATAAGTTGAAGACTGGCTGCCCAGGATAGTAGAAATTCTGAATATAGATCTCAGTTTAAACAGGACAAGGCAGAAATCAAGCTTGCAAAGCCTTTATATGAAAATAGAAAATCTATTAGCAAACCTGGATCTAATGATTCTTCCTCACAGTCTGTCATAAATAGTGTTAGCATTTTGAAATTCAAGACATATTATGATCTTGCCGTTCACCTTTTTCTCCCTCAAAAATGCTTTAATATCCTTTAAAACCAGCATAATCAAGTCATGATTCTATTGTCAACAGTCTAGAATAAATCTTGCTTTCTGGCATTTAGTTATTAGGTAACACAGTCACGTTTCTTTCAACTGTGCTGTGAACACAGAATAAATGGCTTGTGCTGTTTAGCACTCTTGGTTAAAATCCCTTTTTTATGGTTCAAGAAAAGTGCTATGACCCGTGCACTGCAACTACTGATTTATCTGCACAGCAGCTTGGGTACCAAACCAATTTTAAAATAATTCTGAAAACATCAAATGTGTTATGACTTAAAAACAAACAGCAATAAACCAACACTGTTGAGTTTCTAGCAAGTGCAAAAAATCAGAGAAATTCCTTAGTAAAAACTGAATGCAAGCAAACCAGTGTATGTCATCTTAAAGGCACCTTGTTTGAGAGAGAATTTTTAAAGAGTAGGAACAAACTGTCATGTAGTAATGTCAAGGAACTACTTCAGACACTCAGAAGTGTGAAAATGTCAAATATAATTAAATATTTAAATGATTTTTCCCCTGAAAAATCTGAAAGGCTTCCCTAGTGAGCTCACACTATGGAAAGGGCTAGCAATGGACTTACACTCTTGGCTACATCACTCTAAATAGTTCAACCCACATCAGGCTGACTGCAATGCTGGCATGGGGTCCTATATTGTGGACTGATTCCCAGTTCCAGCCTGCTTTTGGATGCCTGCACAACTGTTGTTTTTGAAATTTTTCTAAATTACAGAGCATACAAAGCTAAGCTGTCTCACCTGCAGAGTTGCCACTCTGAAGATTCCTTATGTGTAATTCAAAGGAGGGCTACTCCTCATTCAGACTTTCCTGGACTCCTTAAATCTTCTGCTGTATAGACTTTGCTTAGGTAGGTGTGAACATTTGTTCAGGAATAAAGATTAAAGCAGAGCAGATATGAACCCTCCTCCACCAGTCCCAACACAGGACTACACCGTTCTACTGTATAACAAACTTCATAGATGTTTCTCTGCTCCATCACACTCTGCATCCTCCTTTATGCAGTGGGAAATGCATTACTAAAGAAATATATTTCATAAAAGAAAGCTAGTTTGGGAAGTGAAAGCTGTCTACTGAAGAGATGTGGAAAAACTAATTTAGAGCTGCCTTGGGTATCTTCAACAAGACAGAATTTTATGGAAACTGCAGCAAATCTCACCTGGATTATTTAACTGAGGTTTCTAGAGTCCAAATCCAAGTACATGAGCTACAAGAACTTCTCTCTAAAGCCATGCTTTCCAGCAAACACAGAATAACTACTTTCTATTGCTAGGGTAGTAATGCCTTTCTCATCTCCATACCTCCCTTGATGAGCTAGAGGGTTAACCTGCCTCAACAGTGATTCTCTTAAAGGAGGGAGGGGTGTGTGTGGGAGAAGTTACAAAGCATCCCGTTGCCTGCTTTGCTTAAACCTGTGGTATATCCCTGACTACACTAGGAGAATGATGAGGAGCTGCTGTGTCTCTGCCTCCGCGCCCAAGAGGCTTCAAAAGAGACAGGGCTTTGGCTTTGCCCATATGTTAACCAGCAGACCTGTCTGGCTGAGCTGGCATTCCTCCAGGAACAGAGGGATTCTGTGCTGCCCAAATTCAAGGTCATGTCCAGTAAGTTAATACTATTCTTCAGCAATATAGCCATGCAACAAAAGCTCACTCATAATGGGTGTTTCAAAACTTTCCGTTAAAACAACATAGAGTTGCTGAAATTGAAACACTTAATAATACTGTGCTGTTTTGGTGAGGAATTTTAACAACCAAAATACTGCTGAACAAAGTGAGAAACCTGGACAATAATGTTGCACGGCTTCAATTTACAGAAATTGCCTGTTTAATCTCCCCCTCTCTGCCCCCCCCCCACCCCCCCGTTTTTGTTAAAATATTAACAATAATATATTAGAAGAATTTATACAGGGTATTCTATAGAATCCTAGAGCCATTGAATCATGTAGGTTGAAAGGGACTTTCAGAGGTCATCTAGTCCAACTTCCTGCTCAGAGCAGCTCTAGTTAGGGCAAGTTGCTCAGGACCTTTTCAAGTGAAATTTTATGTGTCTCCAAGAATGGAGACTTCATAGCTTTCTGAGCAACTAGTCCAGTGTTTTACTATGTTCATAGCAAATACTTTTTTCCTTATCAAGTCAGAGTTTCCCATATTCCAAGTTGTGTCCATTGTCTCACGTTCTTCTGACCTCTGTTTCCTCTGCATCTTCCCATCAGCGAAATGCTAACGGCAATAATATATTCCCTGACTCTCCTGTTTTTAAGACTGAACAGAACCTATTCTCTCAGCTTGTATGCCTGTTGTAGTTCAGCCCCGATTGGGACCCAACTACACAGTCTCTCTCTCACTCCCCCCACCCTCCGAGAGAATAGGGGGAGATGATATAAGAAAAAAGGCTCGAGGTTTAAGATAAGGACAGGGAGAAATCCTTAAAGTTACTGTTATGGGCAAAACAGACTTGACTTGGGGAAAACTATTCATTTATTACTAAAACCAGCAGGATAATGAGACAGAGAACAAGATAACTTTGCCCCACCCCTCCCTCTTCCCAGGCTTAACATTATCTCTACCACCTTCCCCCCACCCTGAGCGGCACAGGGTGGGAAGAGGGAATGGGGGTTGCGGTCAGTTCATCATGCGTTGTTTCACGCTGCTGCTTCATTGTTGAGGGAAGAACTCCTCACATTCCTCTCCTGCTCCATTGTGGAATCCCACCCATATACCACAGTCCTTTGTGAAACTGCTTCTGCATGGGTCATCTCTTCCACGGAATGCAGTCTCTCCAGAATGACTGCCCCAGCGGGCCCTCCACAGGCCACAGCCGCCTTCAGGCATCCACCTGCCCCACTGTGGGGTCCTCCACGGGCTGCAGGTGGATCTCTGTTCCTCCATGGACCTCCATGGGCTGCAGGGGGACAACCTGCTCCACCATGGGCTGCACCACAGGCTGCAGGGGAATCTTGGCCAAGAGCCGCATTACTCCTCCCCCTCCTTCTTCACTGACCTTGGCATCTGCAGCCGTTCCTCTCACAAAAAAAATTCTTCACAACAGGCTGGCAGGCAGAAGCCTCTCAGAATCTCTTTACATCATCCATCTCATCTCCTTTCCACTTCTTGCAGCCAGGCCAGGCCCAGTGGGAGGCCAGAGGGTGAGGCCTGCAAGGCCCACAAGGCTCGTGCCTGCCACTCTCTGCCCCTGCTCAGCTTCTTCACATCACCTCTCCTCACAAGAAAAATTCTGTTTTTCCCTTCTTAAACATGTTATCGCAGAGACGTTATCACAGAATATTCTATTACCAATTGGCTTGGCCTTGGCCAGCAGCGGGTCCGCTCTAGGCCCGGCTGAGTCCACTGAACAAAGGGCAGCAACTTTTAGCATTTTCCTACAGAAGCTACCACCTTAGCACCCCCCCCCCACTAAACAAAACCAGAACAATGCCACAAGCTCTAGCCCTGAAACCATCTTAATGCTTCTCTGCTAGGCTTTCTCCAGTCTATCCATGCCATTTTTGTGCCATGGAGCCCAAGAATGAACACAGTACTTGATGAGGTCTCATGAGTGTTAAGTAGAGAGGAATAATTAGTTTGTTTGGCCTGATGGCTACACTCTTGCTAATGCACAGTTTGGCTTCTTTGCTACAGAAGCATGTTGCTGATTCATATTAAAAATATGAAATTAACCTACACTTCCAAACTGAACTCTCTAAATAATTCCAGAATTGCATTAAAAATATTTCTATGGAATTTTCAGCTTTTCCTTCTACTTCAGAAAGCAACAATAACAAACAAATTTTGAAATTTCTTGGGAATAAAAGTGAAATTTCCCATAAGCTCCATTAAATAGACTTTTCAAAGATTCCAGTGTGCAAAAATTAAAGTACTGTAATTAGGATAATAGGACAAGCCCATTTCAGATACCACTTCAGACATCTCTTTAAATTGTGATGTCCTAGTATGTATGTTTTTTCTTAACTTGAATGCTTAAGGCTATATCATTGTTGCTAAACTGATGTGATGTCTTCCCAGAGCTTCTACTTTATGCATATCTGCTTGTAGAGCGATATTTTTAGGTCAAAAGGATTTTTATATAACAGAAACATATACATTTTGCCATGACATACTAATGGAAACATTTTCTTGATACTATATGTTTTACAGATATTTTAGCTCAATCAACCCTTCTAATCACACAGAATTATGTGCAGCATGTATTATTAAGCCAGCTACTGAAGCTGCACTGTACAGGAAAAAAAAAAAAAGTGTATAAATACAATATGCAGTAGACAAATAGTTTTAACAAGTATAGAACTACACATATAAACAACACCACTGAGTGATATATAGATATTGAGCCAAAAAAAAAAACCATACAGGAATAGCTGACAGAGATTCCCTTCTCTTTCTGAAGCATCTATGCAAATGGAAAGCATGATGCTAAAGCAAGTGCTTTGGTGCTGCAAGAGGTACTGTCAAAGCACTACACACCTCCCGTAAGTCTAAATAAGCAGTTTTGGGGATTACACAAGATTGTCCTATTCTTCTGCACATGTATTGCTACTTGAAATCTGAAGCTGAAGGAAAACTTCTTCCATCACACACAATGACCGGTATTTGTTTGTTTGCCTTACATCACTGCTTCATCATAGTCTGAAAATAAAGAGGGCGATATATTTCTGAGCCTCAGTTTCTTAGGGATAAAAAACAATTATGAAAATAGCAGATGTAGGTCTTTTTGACTATGCATTGCTATTGATACTGATGGTGTCTGAAGCTCTGAATGAAAGCAACATTTTTTAGAGTGATTTTTTTTTTTCTGGTGATTCAGGGCAAGATTCATCTTGTCTCACTTCATCCATCAAAGCATGAAATATGCAATCCAAAATAATTTTGCAGTCTAAGAATAACCATATCTCTCTGTTGATCCTGCAAGGTAGCGAGAGAGCTCATCTTACAGTACATACCTAATTTTTTTCTGTCTAATATTACCTGAAGTGCATCCTATCCACAGCTGCCTGGATGAGTTTGTCATCTGACACTCATCACTTATCAATAACTTTGAGTAAATTAACAATTTCTGTAATGTTTACTATCCTCATTTACTTTTTTCATGCCAGTCTCTGTCATCAATGGCACTGGAGTCTTTGTAAATTTTTCTTAGAAAATATATTTCTCAGTGTACTCCACTGTATGAATTGTGTCCAAAAAAGAAAAACTAGCAGGAGCAGGAAACAAAGCAAGCCTCAGATGAAAACAGAGCTTTATTTGTCTATGTAACAGTAAAAATAAAGTCTGGAGATGTCTTTCTAAGTGTTTTTCGCTAACAAGCTATGACTTCCTTTCTGGTTAGCAACCCTGGGGAGGCAATTGGCTTATAAAACCTGTGATTTAAAGTGAATCACATCCAAAGGGACAAAGACATATATGTCCAATCCCCTTTCATCCTTGCTCTTCAAGGAACCTGATGAATCATTCCCTACTCCTTTATCATAAATGGTTTGCACACTCCAAGTGGAGAATGAATTAATTGCCAGTTGATCTTCAGGTCCCTTAAGGTGAACCCTGAACAGTCTCTTCTCTGACAAAGGGGTTGAACAGAACTTAGAAGATGGTGAACTTATGACTGAGATTTCCATCCTGCTGAGAAGTTTTTATGAACCTTCTCTCCCTTTCAGGAACATAGTAGTTCTCAAAGTACTGAAAGCCTTTTCTTCTAGACAGAGTCGAGTCTTACCTTGGGTTAGCATCTGCCTTTGTCAGCTCATTCATCTTCTGTTCTTTTCTTAATTACTTAATTTAAGCTTGACATACCTGGCAGATATCTCAGGAAGAAGTCTACATGGGTCAGACCATCAGGCTCTACTAAGTGTAGCCTGAGGTAGGGTTGAGACATCTCCTTATAACACTCATGCTTATTTCCCTTCAGAGCTTAGAAAGGTCACCTGTACCTTAAGTTCTCAATGAATTAAAAATAAGGTAGGAAAAATCCCCACAGCAAAACATTACCTTATATTTCTTTCTCAGTGTAGCTAAGAAAGAAAGAAAAAAAAAATCTTAGTTTTTCATTCGATTTGTTTAGCTCATGGGAATAAAACTAATTTTTTGAGAAGCAAAAGTGGTGGAGTAGTTGCAAATAAGCCTTTAAAAGTAGACTCTTCTCCACTCAGATTCTAAACAATATTTTGTTAATCACACATCTACATTCACTATCACAACTCAATGGGAGGAAGATCGTTTTATAAGCAGAAAACTTTAGAGACTCTCAGATCATCTCAGAAGTTATGAGATTATGTCTTTTATTAATTTGAATTTGTCAGACCAACACATTTATTTTATTAACTGCAGGTTCTGTCTGTACAGCACCCACATTGTGTCTTGACAACAGGACAACATCCTATTGGGAATCTGAGGTTCCCAAAGATACTCAGATGATTTTCAGGTATGTGCTTCTTCCCATATTGTCATAGTTTAGTCAGAACACATATAAATAAAAATCTTGCCAGCTGGTCTCACATTCTCTATGAAGCAGACTCAAATTATTTCAGTTTATAGAACTGAAATCCACAAAACTCAGACAAACCCTGAGAAGGAGTGATATTGCAGTGTTTAGTTTTCCAGGTGCCTCTTTGGTCAGGTAACTAACAATCACTTTGGATGTTTAATGTCACCATGCCTATAATCCTTTGCGAATATTGTCACAGGTCTCTCTGGTAAAGATCTTCAAATTATCAAGGCAGCATTCCTCTAGTTTTAGCAGGAATTGAGCTCATTTCATCTTTGGTGCTCTGAATCGCAGTCTATCTATCTATTAAATGTGGTGAAGGCATTGCTGTCTCACACAGAAGGGCTTACAAAGGCAGTAACGCTGTAATTTTGTAGTCAGTTTAGATTCTTGTGGCAATGGGAGCTATATACACAGATTAGACAACAAATTGGATATACTGAAAATAACATCTTTTACTAGGAAGATCTCAACACATCCTTATATATTAAAATAAAAATGGATGTTTGTTTTGGAGCTTGCATGAATTATAACACACAGATCAAATAGAACTAGTGCTCTGTTACACTAAGAAAAAGTTTAGATGTATTATAGCATAGAAAATCAAGTGTACATTGACAGTGTCATGTGTGAATCTTACTGAATCACATATATGAAAAAGATTGTGCCTTTAG
Organism: Chlamydotis macqueenii; assembly: GCF_036417535.1. Lineage (NCBI taxonomy): Eukaryota > Metazoa > Chordata > Aves > Otidiformes > Otididae > Chlamydotis > Chlamydotis macqueenii. The sequence goes on from NC_141557.1 coordinate 133,903,389, forward strand.
GGAATCAGTGTAGTAAAAATCATCCTTTGTTTCCAAGAATACACATATCCATTGCATTTTCTACAAAACCAGGTAGTGCCATTAAATCATATTATAATTTAAAGACATACGAAGCTGTCTAATTTATTACATGAAATAAAGGACTGTAATTGAGATATTAGTAAAGGAAATTTAGAGTTGCATTACCTTTGCCTCTTCATCTCTTGTCCAAGTTGGTAAGAATGTCTGTTCTTCCTTGGTCTCAGGCAATGACTCACAAGGTATCCTGTACATTTTCATGTGGTGTTTCTCTTTTCTTCATTTTGTTTCATGCTAATAAAAAAATACTTTCTGCCTCCTCCTTTGTCCCAACACTTCTCACTAATGTTTAGGCTTTTTTTCTATCTCAGGTCTCTTAGATATCACACAAGCAGGATCTGAAGGTCAGTAGGCCAGTAAGATACAGTCCAGATGCATCTCCTCATTAGTTGCAAGTGCTGCTTCCAAGTTGCTTTAAAGATATTTCTTCTAATCCCAAATGGAATATGTTGGGCATACATCTCTCTCAGCTGCTCCTGACAATGAAATCAAGGCAAGAAACAAATTTGACCTGGTCCTGTCAGTAGGAACCAGGGGCCTGGTATAGCCTACCTCTGGTTTTGCTTCCAGTTTTGGAAGTAAATTTCTTTAAAACATCTTTTATCAAAGAACAGATTACTTTTGTGCAATGGTTTACATATTCTCTTCCAGACAGGTAGCTGAATTGCAAGTTGTACTTTCAGCACTCTGACCTTGCAACTACAATTAGCTTGTCTAATATTACTTCCATATCAAAGTATTTTGGAATAATGCACCTCAGAAGAATTTATTTCTCACTTGTCTTGTAAAAGCCGCCAGAGAGAGTCCAATCCATCTTTGAATTTATCAGCAATCAGGGGACATCCATTAGCTTTTGATATCCAGGCAGTTGACAGGTGTTTGTTATTTTGCTGTCTGCTCTGCAGTGGTACTTACCGTGTGGCAAACCAGGCATTTATCTTTAAGGCATGTAGCATTTTGTTACTTATGTTTTTCTCCAGTCTAACAACAAAACAACTCTTATAGCCTTTGTGTACCATGCCAGTGCTGTAGGATGTTGTATGCGTTTGTTTTAGAGATTATCAATTTACAGCAGAAATCAAGCAGATATTAGAACTCCAAATATTAAATCTGTGCCAATTGCTTTCAAAAATACATAGGGCAGAAATCTTAAAAACCTAAGGAGCATTTCTAAAGGGCAGGGATGTTTACACTGACATAGTTTGTGACTGAAACTCAGCAAACTAAAAGTATTTTGCTTATATCAGGATGTGAGATCAGTCATAAAATTATAATCTCAGTATGGGAAAAGCCAGCCTTAGAGCAATGCAGTGATTGCTGTCTTGAATATTGCTATATTTTGAATTGGGCATTTGCTTTCTCTTTTTCTTTGCATTTAAACTTCTACATAAACTTTGATTGTCTTAAAAGAATCATGAAACTCTTTGGTGGAAGTTCACACTTGCATTTCTGCAGCGAACAGGTTGTCTCGTCTCACCAAGAGGTAACCAAGGTTTGTACACAAAGCCTTACTTTGCAGGATCTAATCAGAGGAACAACTTAAGAGTTCAAATTGAAAAAGGGGAAATGCATGCTGATTAATAAAGTCACAATTTTATTGACAGTAGGAATACCTCAGCTTGGTCACTGATTTAGACTTCATTGTACTAATCATCATGCGAACTTCTGTTCCATGCGGCTAGTAACAGCAGGAAATTTTTATTCCCTTTCACTCAGACTAGCTGCTAATAAAAGTCATACTTTCTAATCAAAAAAGCAGTAGAAGAAATAAAAGAGCCTTTTTTTTTTTCACTTTGCACTAATTTCCTTTCTCTTTCCAAAACAGTAACGAAATTAGCATTGGTTCTTTAAATGAGAATCTACTTGTGTTGGGATGTTGTTCTTGTTGCTTAGCAGCAGCAACATAAGCATATAGGTGTGTCTGCTTCTAGGGCACTTTTGCTGAAATTTGATCACTTCAAGGCATTTTCCCCATTAATGAGATAATGTTGAATCTGATGTTCTTAAAAAAAACCAAACAACAAACTGAAGTTCAGTCTCTGTTTCTTAGTTTAACTCTAAAGTGGTTAAAGGGAAGGATAGAAAAATACCTGTAAGGTAATGCCTCTCCTGCAAGAGAAATGCATATCCATTGGTGGCAATGCATTTTCAATTTATTAATTGCATATCACTTTCTTCTGTACCTTATTTTATACAAGCAAGTCCAGTTCTATAAATTGAAATCACTTGAGCATCTGAAAGGATTAGGAATTAAATATGTAACTGTCTTTTTCTGAATATCTACCATTAAGGGGTTGAAGGTATAAGTGATTAACAGTTTTATCTGTTATTAAAGTCTAAAACCCTAAAACAGTGGGGAATTCAGACATAGTATCTGGTCTTTGCATGTCTGTGTTCTGGTATACTACGACAGTCTGCTATAAGGGTATGCCTGCATGACATTAAATCAATATCCTTTCTCTATGATTTTCCAGACTTTGAGCCATATTGATATCCAGAGTCTAGCTACTGCAGATCACGGAAGATTTGCTACACCCTCTTGATCCTCATAGATCAGCTGCTGTAGTGGGTTTGGTAGAGAAAAAAATATCAGATTTGCTAGAGCCACAGAACAGTGCTGAAAGATTGTGCTGATTAGGGAAACTTGTGTATACTCCTAAGCAGAATAGAAGATTATTGTGTTTAGATCAAATGACAAAAATCAGCCTTAGTAAGCGTAAGATCTGCTCCTAACTATATAAGCCAAGTAGCTCAGTGAAAACAAACAAACAAACAAACAAACAAACCCCACGACACATAGTTTTAGAGTTACTGTATGATTTTCAGAATGCAAGAAAGACAAAAAGGAAAAAAAAATCCTTGGGCCTCAGCACAAAAAATAACTTGCAATTGCATATACAATTGTGTGTGAACAGAGGCATATTAATGTTGGATATGTGAGACTATTTTACGTCCTATATGGACATAAATATTTAAACTATTTTAATGGACTGTTAAATTACATGGACCATTTATGTCCATTTAAAATTTTAATTAATTTAAATTGTTAAAATGTTTACATTCTTCTAAACTTTAAAAAACTCCACTTATTTTAAAGATTTTTTTTTTTAAATAAAGGTTATGTCGTGGGCACAATTTCAGTTGTGATCCTTCAGGAGGCCAAGTCTTGCTACCGGTCACGAGTGGCGTCCCTCAGGGCTCTATGTTGGGCCTGGCCCTGTTCAACATCTTTGTCAGTGACATGGACAGTGGGATAGAGTGTACCCTCAGCAAGTTCGCCAACGACACCAAGCTGTGTGGTGCCGTCGACACACTGGAAGGGAGGGATGCCATCCAGAGGGACCTTGACAGGCTGCAGAGATGGGCCTGTGCCAACCTCATGAAGTTCAACCAGGCCAAGTGCAAGGTCCTGCACCTGGGTCATGGCAATCTCAGACACAAATACAGGCTGGGCGGGGAATGGATCGAGAGCAGCCCTGTGGAGAAGGAAGTTGGGAGTGCTGGTGGATGAGAAACTCAACATGAACCGGCAATGTGCACTTGCAGCCCAGAGTTGCATCCTGAGCTGCATCAAGAGGAGCTTGGCCAGCAGGTCGAGGGAAGTGATTCTCCCCCTCTACTCTGCCCTGGTGAGACCCCACCTGGAGTACTGTATCCAGTTCTGGAGCCCTCAACATAAGAAGGACATGGACCAGCTGGAGAAGGTCCAGAGGAGGGCCACAAAGATGATCAGAGGGCTGGAGCGCCTCCCCTACGAGGACAGGCTGAGAGAGTTGGGGCTGTTCCACCTGAAGAAGAGAAGGCTCCGGGGAGACCTTATAGCAGTCTTCCAGTACATCAAGGGGGCTTACAAGAAAGATGGGGAGAGGCTGTTCAGCAGGGCCTGTTGTGATAGGACGAGTAGTAATGGTTTTAAAATAGAGGGAGGTAGATTTAGATTGGATATTAGGAAAAAATTTTTTACAATGAGAGTTGTAGAACACTGGAACAGGTTGCCCAGAGAGGTGGTGGATGCCCCATCCCTGGAAACGTTCAAGGCCAGGCTGGATGAGGCTCTGAACAACCTGATCTAGTCGGAGATGTCCCTGCTCCTTGCAGGGGGGTTGGACTGGATGACCTTTGAAGGTCCCTTCCAACTCTAACCATTCTATGATTCTATGATTCTATGATTCTATGATTCTTTTAGATGGGGAGTAGTTAGCAGAATGGTCTACTCAGTTCTGAAATTTTTAAAATGCTTATCTTTCACAACCCTTCTAAACTACTCCTGTTTTGTCCAAGGTTTATGTGTGAGTTTAAATTCTATTGACTGAGCTGGTTTGCAGATATTTATAGACAAAAGACCCCTTTGTATCCAACATTCTGCATTACTAAAGATCTGACAAAATGGATTCATTCTTGTTGTGTAAACATTTTAAGTCACCAGGAAAAATATTTCAGACTCTTGTAAATGAAAAAAAGTAGTACACTGGAGAGCAATTTTATGCGGTGGTTATTACTTTGTCTGGAAAAAATCAATACAAATGGCACAAACCTGTAGGAAGTAGAATAAGAAATACATTTAAAGCAGTTGATGTTTATTTACCTGTCAGTACTGTGTATTCATATGGAATCTCTGGTATGCTAAGGATTTTATGAACTAGCTCAGGTCCACACTAACAGATGATTTGTAGCAGGGGGAGAAAACAAATATACTGTATTTATCAGTAGTGCCATAATAAATATTTTAGAAGGCTGAATACTTGTTTGTTTTGGAGCAATTTTCCTAACTTTGTTTAAACCTTGTTTTAATCCATGCAAAACTACTTCTTTACCTAATTCTGGTAAATAGATACTGTTTCCGTGAGCAAAATATTTGTTAATTTGATCTTTTCTACCTAAAAGTTGAACCTGTTATCCAAACCTGGCTTTTGCAAAGGTGCTCTGCAAGTGAAAGTCAATTCCACACTAAGACTAAAAGCAGTGGCTCATGTCAGATTTTTCTGCCCATTAATTCACATTTTTCTTGATTGTTAGACCAATGTGTTATGTATTGTTTCTGCATTTCTATTTCTAAGGCAAATTAGAAGCAGAGTTGCTGTGAGCCATTTTCCAATGCTATGATCTTTCCCAACTGGTAACTTTCTTAGCTGAGCTTGCTTGGAATAATGTATAAGTATTCAATTCTAGTTGACCTTCTGCACAAAGCTACCTTCTTTTCCATATCAAAAGATGACATGCTGATCACTGCAATATTTCGTGAGATCAAGGAAAAGGCCTTGTGTAGTCACTTTTATTCAGAATGTATAATGAAGGCTTCCTTCAGCTCCAGGTCAAACATAAACCAAGTGTTTCCATGGTCAAGGCCTCTGTGCTGCAAAAGTTAGTCCCGGATGTGAACTAACAAAACTGAGAAACTCACAAGTTTGGCCAACTAGTCTGGCAGAAGTAATCAAAGACATCAGTCATAAAAAGTCTCTGCTTTCATGACTCATACTTTTAACCCTTAATATACCAGGTGCCATGCTGAGTCCTGCTATCACATAATTATTTTTTTGGAAAAGAGGAAATCAGGAAAAAATGTAAGTAAGTGAGGTAAGGAGTTTGTATCCGAAAGAACAACTATTTGGAGCTAAAATGAAATACCTAGTTGGTTACCTTTCCTATAAATCATTAACTGATTAAAAACTTGTAAGCAAATCATTGTTCTGGGTACTCAAAAAAGTATTTTATACAGGCCAATCCCTTTGCTAGATGGACATGTGAAGACTGCAGGTTGGATAATTTTGTTAAAGCACTGTATTATTCAATTTAAGTCTGTGCCATAAACATTTTTTTTTTCTAACCAGTTCTTGGGGGAACTCCAGTTTCAGAGAGAGAACCTCCCTCTCCCCACATGTCCGCTGAAATAAACTCAGTGTGCACAATTCACGTATGTTTTTGTCACATTCCTACAAATATGACTATTTCATAGAGCTTTGAGGTTTTTTTTGTTGTTTTATTCTTCTCCAATTCATGGTGTGGGATCTTCTCAACAGCCATGTTCAAAAGATATTATTCTTTAAATGGAGAGTTTTAAAGATGCAGGAGAAATATTATTCTGTTTTCATCAAAACAGTTATTTCAAAAGTAATTTCCGAACACAAAGAAAAAACCAGTTATTGCAAAGCAAACAGAAATAGTTTACTAAATGAGTCTGGGACAATATTTTTAGGTATGGAATGCATACTTTATGTGTGGAAATATATGGCTTCTAAGATAGGCTCTTGTGTTTTGGGGTTTTTTAACATATCATAGCAGCATATTTGCACTGGAAAGAGTAGTAGCAGTTTAATTCAGAAAAACTGAGTAATAGCAACTCATTTTTATTCCATTGCCACACATTAAATCTCTATTGGTTCAACAGCCACGATTACCAGTCTTGAAAATTGTTGGTTTACAGATAGATCCAAGAGTATTTTATTTTTAACAGAATACTTCATACTGTCCTACTGTCTATAACTGGGAAATTAAAGTTATGATTCCAATTTCAGGCCCTGTATCTGCTGCATTTTTTCAAAGACGGTATTTTGTCTCTGTAGGTTTCACAAAATACGTTATAGCCCATAATAAACTTTTATGGACAACAATTGCTGAATCATTCAATATCTTCAGTTACAGTGTCTCCTTATCTCCTTTGACAACTCTTCATTGTGATAAAATATATGGGAATAAATATATACAGCGAATGTCTATCCTAATTTGTCAGCCCTAAATGAATCCTGTTCACTATCAGTTTCTTTGTAATTAAAGTGGACACATTGTTATTGGAAATAATGGCTTAGTTGGTAATTTTTATTGATTACCAACATATATTAGAAAGAGATAAATGACCAATCTAATTGTTTGTGGATTATTGTTTCCTGTGCACTCATTACACTGGGTCACACTGAAATAAGGGATACATTTCTCAAAGAGAAAAAGTATTGTTTTTTATTAGCTGAGCCAAACACTTCTGAGCACCAACAGAAAAATATGTGTTTGCTGGTCTTCAGGTATACACAGAGGAAGACTCAAAGGCAGGAGTGGAGTTGTAGTCCCAAGAATACTGAGACATATCAGGACACATTCCTCAGTTAAAGGATGAGTAACAGAATCAAATGATCATTTAGGTTGGAAGGGACTTCTGAAATAATCTGATCCATCCCCTGACTCACAGCAAAGGGAACTACAGTGTTTGATCAGGTTGTTCGAGTTGCTGCCTTTTCAACATCTCCAATAACAGAGGTTCTGCTGTCTCTGGATGACCTGCTATAGTATTTGACTGCCTTTATGGTAAGTTTTATTTCTTAATATTTCATCGGAATTTCTTTTATGATTGTTGCCTCTCCAAAATGAGTTTGGCTTTATGTTCTTCATAACTACCCAATACGTAGTTGAAGACAGCAGTAAGATTATTAACCTTTTATTGCAGCTAAACAAACCCAGATCCTTTAGTCTCTCCTCATACACCCTGTGCTCCAGCACACTGAGCAACCTGATGACCCTCCATGGGCCAATCTCTTATTTGTCTGCTTTGTGTTGGAAAGGCTCCAAACCGGACATAGTGCTCCAGATGCAGACTCATAAATGCCAGGCAGCAGGGAATAACCATTTTACTTCACCTTACTGACTATGCTGTTATTAATGCTTGCTCTTTTTTTTTTCACTTTACATATAATTATTTTGCAAATAGTAAAGTTATTTTGCCTCTTTTAGACATGATAATGGTGAACCCAGGCTCCCTGTCCATAGTAATTCGGCTTTTATCTCTGTTTACAAACTAAAATGAGTCTGGGTCACAGTGTCCTCAAATTCTTTTCTTGTAAGTACATCTATACATCTCTAGATACCGACAGTATGTTACCCAATGAGTCACTCATTTATTACAATGACATTCATTTTGCAAATTTTAGAAATAGTTCTCAAAAAGAACTGTTCTCTTTTCTACTGTTTCTGCAGAGGAATTAGATTTTGAATCCAGGTATGCTGTGAGACATGATGTGAACTTTAGGACGTTCAAATCAAAACTCAAAATTTTCAGATCAGATCCCATTTTAGCAGGAACCTAAGTGATCTGAATTATCACTATCTTTTCAAAGAAATTTTAGCATTCCTTGCAGGTGCCCTCTAACAGGGTCTTTAGGACACATAGTTTATGTGGAAGCAGATATCTGCTACCGTGAAGAGGCTAAGAGTTATGGCCAGGGGTTGTGCATGTGCTAGAACCAATGATCTGTGAATCCACCAATGCTCAGCTGAAAAGGAAAAAGAAATAATGACAACAATTAAGAAAATTAGCAGAATTCCCCCTCTCTTTGCTAAACTTTGGAAGAACATATGACTTCTGAAAATTTATGGAAAAGAAGGAATAATGAGAGTGCTACCCCAGGGGGAAAAAAAAAAAAAGTAGTGGTTGAAATACTCATCTGTGATGTGGGTATAAGAAGGTTAAAAAAAGATTGTTAAGGTCTCTCCTTTGGTAATTTGAAGAAAGGATTCATAAGGTGCGTGAATGTCATAGTCAGCAAGTTTAGCATTGGCAGGTTTGTCTTTTTCTCATGTCGGACCTACCTAAACTTTGTACAAATAATTAAAAATTAATCTGCCAGAGTAGAGACAGAAGTGCACTGACTGCATACTATACTGGTTGTGTCTGGTTAAGAGATGCAACATAAGGTCACAGCTTTGTTTGGTTTGAAGTCAGTCTTGCGACTGTGCTGGGGTGACATTGTAAACCTGAGAGATATTGTTGATAAAAATTTATTGAAATTAATTTCTGTTAGTGAACAATTTTTGTTCTGAGAAGTCAATGTTTTCTAACCAAATTTTTTTTTTTTAGTGAAAACCACCCTCATTCATTTTAACTACAAAATTACTTCTGAAAGGGTCCTACCTTTGATGAGTGCATTGCCATCTCTCCAGGGGAGTAAAGTCATACCTAGCTTGGACTTACCTCAGCACAGAGGAAAAGTCTGAGCAAGAGGCATAGTGAATGGGTATATCAGTATTTATAGCTCAGAGAAACCAGTATGTCATAGGAGTGAAGATATTCATACTCCTGACTGTGCAGCTGAGAAGAGCAGAAGTTGTGGATTATTGCAATGGCAATACACTTTAGCATTTTTTTTTTACTGAGAATTTCTTGGTTTGAGGATACTAATTTCTGAGGGAACCAATCATGCTACAGATTTTGTTGTATCAGGAGTGTCAGACCTTTTTTATTGCTTCATATGACCATAACCAAAGCAACAGAAGAATCACATCTGCTCTCAGGCTTGCATGTACCCTCTAGCATGAGAATTGCAGGACTGCTTTATAATAATAATTTTAATATGAAACCTGTAATATGTGTTTAATTTTCTATGTGTATATATATATACTATTTTCTTTGGGTTAAGTGTCATACAATTAAGGTATATTTTAAGTTTTGATAGTTGTGTTAAGTAGAATTAATTTAAAGTGTTGAAATATATCCATGTCATTTTCACTGCTTTTCCCTGCAAATTCTTTTTATTCTTTGTCTGCAATGACATGACAATTAACTTTTTTCAAGTTTTGTGATGTCCAGGAAGTGATAATCTATTTAATCTCTTATCCTTCAAGCTCCTGTGAAGAATTTTTCTACATCTACTTTTAAGTGACACTAATGCAGAAGAATTTAGTTTAAGTGTGTTACTTATATGATCACTAAAGCCATGATTTTTAATAATAGTAGTAAAGATTGATGTATTCAGTCCAGTTTTTGCAGAAGAGTAAGAAACATCCTACTGTTTATCACTTAACCTTTAGTCCTTTTCCGAAATAAATATTTATCAGCTAAAATAATATCTGTTCTTGAGCTTAACATTTTATTCCCAGGCATGTGGTAAGAAACCAGTTCTCCTGGTGTTTTCTCTGAGGCCAGAATGTTATCTTAAAAACAAGATAGGAGTGAATACCAGCTATGCACTTTTGTAAAACAGCATATTCTCATCAATGGAGCTCAGGATGTAATTACATATGTTATTTTATTCCATATTATGTCCTTTTACCTTCTTACCTTTTGTATTTCAGTTGAAACTCAAAATCAAACACATAAATAAAATTGCTTGTATTCCCTTGTTGACATTCTATTCCTATTATTCCAAATAATCTGTGTCACCTAATTATTAGATTTCTCTGCATTATCCTTAAATGACTGCAGTCAAATACTTTTTTTTCTTAACAAATATCTCATGCAATCTTTTTTTTTTAACCCTTTAGCCTAATTTGAAATGTGAATAAAAATTTGCAGTTTAACCTAAAAGTGAGAATGATGAACTATTAAGGAATCCCCTAATTAATAATCTAGTTATGCCATCAATTAGGTAAGGCATGCCTGATCTAGCAATGAAAACCTCTAGTGCCTGCTGTATTGAGTGGAGGATGTGAATGTTTGACCCACTTTGGTGTCACAGAGCAACTGAGGTTGGATGGTGTCTCTGGGGATTCTCTAGTCTAACCCCTGTTCAGAGGAAGGTCAGCTAAAGCGGGTTGACCAGAACCCTGTCCAGCTGAGGTCTGAGTATCTCCAAGTATAGAGACTCAACTATCTGGCTAGACAACCTCTTCCAGTCTTTGACTACTATCACAGAAAAAAACCCAACTTATTGTTATTTTAAAATGGAATTACCATTATTCAATTTGTACCTGTTTCCCCTTGCCTTTTCACTGGGTACCACTGGGAAGTCTGGCTCTGTCTTCTTGACTCCTCTGCATCTGTTATTTATACACATTGTATAAGATACACTCCTGTATCTTCTCCATTTCTCTGTGCTGTGAAAATCAAGGATGTGTGCTGTTGGATGGACGGAGGCACAAGATAAATACTGTCCTATACTACAAATACAATATTTAATTTACAAGTATTTTGCCCACAGTACACATTCACTTACACAAACAGAACCTTGGAAGTCCTGATAGCTAAAGCAGAGGATGTTTCTTTTATTAAAACTGAGGTTCCTGGACTTGTTTAGGTGGACCTCATGGCCCTGCCTTTTACTGTATGTCATCCCCCCCCATTGCACCAGCTTTACCACCATGGGCCCTCTTCCCTTTCTCGTTCCTCCACAGACATGTGGCACTGCTGGTTTCAGGAAATGGTACAAGACCTGAGGCCTGCAGAGACCCTACCTCTCTCCTCTGTTCGGCTTCATAGTACCACATGACTGAGATACGATGTTGCTGTCATCTTTCTGCACCCTACGTTTAACAAATGGCAGCACTGCAGGCCCAGTAGAGCAGCTGAGATGTGCCTGTGTGTCATAGTCAATACCATCCCATAAAAGACACCTTAGCTTGTTACGCGGTGCTATTATAATGATAATAACAGCACGGCTCAGAAGTTTTGATACCTGAAAAGATAAAGCTGTGTCAGTGAAGGGTTGCTCCCAAGCTAATTGCTTCCTCTTTTCAATAGCAGTTAATTAGCTTTGACAGAGCACTGTGTTTAGGAGACTTCAATAATTCTAATTTTGGAGCTAGCTGAGGAATCTGTGCATGATGCAGATATACCCTCTCTCTGTATATTTTCTGTATATCTTTCCAGCATCCCCTTAAAAGTAAATAAAATTTTCCACTTGCAGAGTAGTCTCATGCTACATACCTGGTGTGGAAGAATGGTGGAGGTGGTCAAGTACATATCCTGGACAGGTTCTTTTGGGTCACTAGACAGGTTCTGCTGTTATGTGCTCTGTAGCATCTCCAGAGTGCCTTTCCTTTTATTCCTCTGGATCTGCTGCTTATAACCAGTGACGTGTGTTTGCTGGTGTTACACACAAGTCCAACATGAATTTAAGATGACGCTTTTACATATTATTGTGAGTAATTCTCAGAGACGATTTCTATACTAGCAGAAACGTCCCCCACCATTACTGAAGATAAATGGAAGAAATGTTATTGGCTTCAGGGGCTCTGTTCCTAGAAATCTTTTAAGCCTCAGAATCCAGTATGTTTTGAAGGAGATTTTTTTTTTATTACAGTATGATTGAAAACAAACCAACAAAAAAATCCCAAGGCATCAATATACTGGGCATTGTTCAGATTTCTTGGGAAATAAGAGTCTCTGTCCCACAGGATTATTGTCTCTGATGCTAATCTGGCAGAAAGATCCATCTCTCTCTGCCCTTAATGTGAAATGTTGATACTTCAGCTTTCTGTCATGGTAGATTCAAGTGGAGCTCAATACAGATACACACATCTGTGTAAACTGTTCTTTGTTTTGCTTTCTAGGATAATTAAGGAAAAGCCTAACAGATGAGCACAGTTACTCAAAATTAATCACTTTCAGGGTGGTTAAATCATGACAGATTAATTGGTTGTATCTATTGCTACATTAGGATATTTTTATAAGCACAAGTATCTTTCCTATCTTAGTACATCATTGCTCTTTTTTATTAGAAAATTGTAAATATTTGTTTATTATAACCAACTGTAATTGTCATTAATCTTTAAAAACAAGGTGTTTTTAATTACACTTTGTATGGATGATATGTGGCTGCTGTTATCCCAAGCAAATTATTAAACAGCTTCATTATTCTGATACCATTGAGTTCTTTCTGAAAATTCAGGGAATGTAATGCTACTTTGAGCAAAACAGTTTGACATTTCTACTGAATGCACTTTATGACAAAGGATGGGACTCAATTTCTAGAAGCAGCTCAGAAATTTGAATATATTTTGAGGTTATTTCTAATGTCTGGTGACTAGATTTTGCACTAATTATTTGAACAGGTAAGAAAGCAATTTCTGTATGTTCCTACTGCGTGAAAGATCTGTTTCTTGTTTGCTTTAAGCCATGCAAAGCTTGATCTATAGAAACAACTCTTGCAGTAGCCCAAGAAGATTTGAATTCACCTTGATTTTAGCCATCCAAATGTTAAGCTTATAAATGATTCTGGTTATCTCCTTCTGTAATCACTGGAAAGGAAACAAGAGGGGCATCGCCAAAGAATGATCGATTCCACACAGAAATCCATACTATGATCACATTAATTATTACTCTGAATGGCAGAGGTTCTATGAGATGAATCCAAACACTTGTTGCAAATACCAAAGACTGCAGAAAAGAACGATTGCTGTCTGCTGAGCCAATCTTGTAAGGCTGGATAAGCAATCGGACATTCTGCCAAAATGGCATTACGTGGTAGTTCATCTTGTCTTTTGGATATTCAGCTTAGAAAGGGAGGCATTGTGCTCTGAAGGCACATCTCTCCCTATTAGCTCTAAGCAGATCCTGGACATTTTAGTTTGGATGTCTTGCTTTAACATAGCTTATATTAGATGAATGCCATTCTCAAGGTCTAGAAGATCTACTGGCTATTTGGCTATTGTTGTTGCTCCTGGGTTCAGGGCAATTCCTTATTGGCAGAAAACACTTAAGAGCTAAAATAGCTGCTTGAATCTGTGTTTTTCCAGAGATAACTTTACAGTTTATGGATTCCCTACCTTTTTAATGTCAAGAATTTCCACACCTGTCTAATATATGGAATACTGAGAACTATTAGAAAATCCAGTTCAAGTGGATGTCAGAAGACCCTCAGCATTTACTGCTATTACGGCAAGAATGTAAAATTACTGCAGAGTTGAAAATGGATTTGTTAAAAGAAAAAAACAAAACCTTGAGAATGTTGAATTTTATTTTAGGGTTCAAATAGATTTCCCCAGAAATAAGCTTAGCTCCTCTGTTACGGGATGAGTAGGAAAAGTACAATGCCAAGGAATAAGAAAAGGATGTACTAGTTCATCAGATGAGCATTAAAAATTCACAGTTGAAGTTATCAGGATGCTGACCTAGAACAGATTGAGATTGATGATGAGCGGCTCTGCTATTGTATTGATCAATGCCTGTGGCTATTTAGTAGATGATAAAACACACAGCATTGATTAAGGCTACTGGCAAAATGTTTTGGATGTCAAAGCTGCAGTACTTTTCTTAAAGCTCAAAAAATATTTTAACTATGTGTATACAATGGAATATATATATAAACACATACATACACATACTTAAAATACTTCAGATCTACTGGAAAAGGCACTGGTTTAGTAGTACAAAGTGATTCTGGTTTATTACAGGTCCTTTACTACTAATTCAGCAAGCTCTTATGTAACCAGTAGATTATACAGCAACTTTTACTACACATCTATGGAAGACCAAGCGTTTTAACTCTTATTGTATAGAGACTTGGGGAAAGAAAGGATATTGAAATGTCTGTCTGTTACCTGAGAGATCTGATTCACAGTTAGAATCTTCTTGGGGGGGGGGGGGGGAAATATAGATCTGAACTCATTAGTGACACAGAAGAAATTGCTGAAATGTTGAAGAGACTTAAGAGAAAAGGAGTACAACTGAAGGAAGCATATGAAAATAAAGATCTTAGCCATGTAAAGAACTAACTACAGTAACATCGCACAAACTTTGGCAGAGTATTGTCAGGAAGGTAAGAACTAGTTGCAAGTTCCAGAAGTCACAGCAATTGCCTCAGAAATGAATGTCAGCTTTGTAGAATCTACCAGGGAGAAACAATAGTGCTGGTGCAAGCATAAAAACATGTTGTGAATTTCCTAGGGACTGGGTTCATCTAGTCTTCAGAGTTCCAGAAATGTCTATTCCATTTCTTCCTAGAGCAAATAGACTCCTGATGTGGTCCTGGTCAGAGCAATAATCAAACGCTGGACCAGCACTATCATACACAGTTCATTCACAGCCTGAATCAAAGTGTGAGAGTAAATGAAAAGCTGAGGAGGGGCATATTCTGTATGCAGAAGCTGTTTCCTAGTGTAAAATGTGGAACTGCAACCTCCTTAACTGGGTCACTTTTGTTCAGACATCTTTTAGCATTCACAGAGACCTGCAAGCAGAATAGACAACTGAAATGTTCAAAGCAATTCTTTATTGTCTCATATGCACAGCTAATAGCAAAGTCATGCTATTAGGCTTAGCATCAATTTGCTCATTAATGAGTCTCTGCTGGCCGGGCAGTCATCAGTCAGCTGCAAAGTGCTGCCTCTTTGCTCCCTGCAAAGGGCCGATCCTCAATCTTGCTAGGTGCCCATCTTCTGTTTCTCTGTGTTTTTTTTTTCTTAGGACTTTAGTCCTCAAGAAACCTTTTTGATAATTTTGTTTGGTGGTTTGGTTTTTTTTCACTTCCTTGAATTCTTGAATTGGTGACTATTATTGTCTCAACAATTTAAATTCTGTCTGTGTGTTACTTTTCTCATCTTTCTTGGCTTCAACTTTTATACTTTGTCACACCTCAGCAACAATTTTCTGAGACAGAAAGCCACCCAGCTGTGCTACACAAACTGGGCTTTTGGTGACAGACTGATGAACTGCTTGGACATGGGTTACAAGGTCTTATAAATTTATAGTTCCTTATCTTGTAACTTGATCAAGGTCATGTGCAAAGCTCCGTCTGGCCTGAGGACACATATATATTACTAAAATTATGTCAGTACCTTTCCAGCTTCCTGCCCCTGAATCCACCATCTTACATTCAGCCTGGCAAAAAATCCAGACAAAGATCCACAATAATATTTTGTGATCAGTGTAATCTGAATCATAGATGGATGAATAAAAATGTGATAAAAGATGTATTGCCTTTTTTTTTTTCCCCCATGCAGGGCATAGAAATACTAGCTCTCAAAATGAAAATGTCAGCATCTGCACTTGTTATACCATTTTATTTTTTTTCTGTGTGTACCCATTGAACAAATCTTTCTGCAAAAAATAGGAATTTATTTTAGGTTAGTCAATTCTGTCCACTGAAATGAAGCACAATGTTTTTATTTCTGCTGTGGAACCTTCACTGGGCTGTTTGACCAGTTCCCAAAAATGAAATGTCAATAAGAGGAAAGAAATAATCAAAAAGTAAAACTTGATTAATTTGATCATAAAAGATAGTGGTAGGGACTAGGGTAGAAAAGAATATGCAATGTACATATTTATGTTGCAGTGTCTACATCTGAACTGTCACAATTCATGTCATCTATCTTGACTTCTGTAAGGTCTTTGACACTGTCCTATACAACATCCTTACTTCTAAATTGGAGAGATACAGTTTTGATAGATGGACTGTTAGATGGATAAGGAATTGGCCAGGTGACCACCTCCAAAGGGTGGCAGTCAGTGGCTTGATATCCAAGAGGAAACCAGTAATGAGTGGTATTCCTCAAGGGTCCATACTGGGACCAATACCGTTCAATATCTTTATCAACGACATAGTGGGACTGAGTGCACCCTCAGCAGATGTATGGATGACACCAAACTGAGTGGTGCAGCTGATATGCTTGAGGATGACATCCAGAGTGACCTTGACAGGCTTGAGAAGTGGGCCTGTCTAAATGTCATGAAGTTCAACAAGGCCATGTGCAAGGTCCTGCATCTGGGTCAGGCAATTCCCAACATCAGTATAAACTGTGGGTTGAATGGATAGAGAGCTGCCCTGCAGAGAAGGACTTGGGGCTACTGGGGGATGAAAAATTGGACATGAGCCAGCAACGGATGCTTGCAGCCCAGAAAGCCAACTGTGTCCTGGGTGGTTGATTCTCCCCCTCTGATGACACTCCACCTGAAGTACTGTGTCCAGTTCTGGGGCCCCCAGCACAAGAAAGACATTTACCTGTTGGACTGTATCCAGGGAAGGGCCACAAAAAATGATCAGATGGCTGGGACATATCTTCTATGAAGAGCAGCTGAGAGAGTTGCGGCTGTTCAGCCTGGAGAAAAGAAGGCTCTGGGGAGACCTTATTGCAACATTTAAATACTTAGAGGGGCTTATAAGAGGGGTGGAGAAAGACTTTTTACCAGGGCCTGTAGTGACGGGACAAGGGACAATGGTTTTAAACTGAGGGACCGTTGGTTTAGATTGAATATAAGGAAGACATTTTTTAATGATGAGGGGGGTAAGACACTGAAACAGATTGCCCAGAGATGTTGTACATCTATGACTTCCCTATCATTGGAAGTGTTCAAGGTCAGGTTAGATGGGGCTTTGAGCAACATGCTCTAGTGGAAGATGTCACTGTCCATCTCAGAGGAGGTTAGACTAGATGATCTTTAGTGCTCCCTTCCAACTCAAACCATTCTATGATCCTATGATTCTAAATATGATGGTTTCACTTTGCTTAATGTAATTGAACAAAGTACTTTACATGGAGATCTGCAATATAGATGTATAAAGTTAGGTGAATTTAATCCAATCCATGGTATTTTTAATGATTAAATGAATAGGTTTGATGTTGAAAAAAGAGAGATTAACAAGGGAATGGAAAAAGGAATTAACTATGGATTTCCTTTCAATACTTGAAAGCGCTGTTCAGGGAAGTGGGGACTTGGCATACATAATAGTTTTATTATTTCACTTTTTTCCAAGGGAACTTATGGGAAAAGTATTCTTTTAAAACAAAAATGTTACTGAATTAATGTAGCTAGACTGCAATGATTTTACTATAGAAAAGGGAAACATGGGACACTGAGTAGCACTTTATTAGCTTACATAAATATGAAACAGATTTTGAGTGTTTTTTTTTCCTGCACAATAAAATACTACACAATACTTTTAAATGGAATAACATAAATAATATTCTCTCCAGTTTGAAGAATGTAGAAAGTGTTTTCACTAAATGAAGAAACTTTCATAACAAAAATTTTACTAGAATAAAACTGAATGTGAACTTCAGTAATTATACTCAGTATTTGAAGCCCGCAGTTGCAAAAGTGTGTATTACTCCCATTGGCAGGTTGAAGAACATATATTTGAGAGATTATATGATTTGTAGATGAGATTAGTAGGTATCGTAAAATCCCATGCTTGTAACTATGAGACATATTTATATCTGAAAAATTGTTTTTAAAGTAAAGATAATTAAAAAATATAGGAAAAAGTGTCCTCCAAAGATTTGTTTTAAATAACTAAAACCCTAAAAATAGAAAGTGAACTCACTGAACTAACTGTGCTTACTCATGCCAGGGTGTGAATATCAACTCCTTGTTAAAAGGAAGTAGCATATTGAACCAGAAATATTCTTCAAGGTAGTTCACAGGATTTCCTGTCTTTACAAAAAAATATGAAAAGTTTACACCTGCTTTGTAATGACTGTTCTATTAGATTCTGTGCATGCATCTGAATAAAAACTGGACAGGCTAGATCAATGGGCCAAGGCCAATTGTATGAGATTCAACAAAGCTTAATGCCAGGTCCTGCACTTGGGTCACAACAACCCCATGTAATGCTACAGGCTTGGGAAAGGGTGGCTGGAAAGATGCTCAGTGGAAAAGGACCTGGGGGTGTTGGTTAGACAGATGGCTGAATATGAGCTGGCACTGTGTCCAGGTGGCGAAGAAGGCCAATAGTATCCTGGCTTGTGTCAGGAATAGTGTGACCAGCAGGACTACGGAGTGATTGTGACCCTGTACTTGGCACTGGTGAGGCTGCACCTCGAATACTGTGTTCATTTTTGGGCCCCTCGCTGCAAGAAAGACATTGAGGTGCTGGAGTGCATCCACAGAAGAGCAACAAAGCTGCTGAGGGGTCTAGAGAACAAGTCTTATGAGGAGCGGCTGAGGGAACTGGGGTTGTTTAGTCTGAAGAAAAGGAGTCTGAGGGGAGACCTTATCATTCCCTATAACTACCTGAAAGGAGGTTGTAGTGAGATGGATGTCAGTCTCTTCTCCAAAGTAACAAGTGATAGGATTAGAGGAAATGGTGTCAAGTTGCATCAGGGGAGGTTTACATTGGATATCAGGAAACATTTCTTCATGGAAAGGGTTGCCAACCATTGGAACAGGCTGCCCAGGGAAGCGATTGAGTCACCATCCCCAGCGGTATTAAAAAGACATGTAGATATGACACTTATAAATGTGGTTTAGTGGTGAACTTTGCAGTGTTAGGTTTATGGCTGGACTCTAAGACCTTAAAGGTTGTTGTAGTTCAGCCCCGATTGGGACCAGACGACGCAGTCTCTCTCTCACTCCCCCCACCCTCCGAGAGAATAGGGAGAGATAATATAAGAAAAAACGTCTCAAGGTTTGAGATAAGGACAGGGAGAAAATCCTTAAAGTTACCGTTATGGGCAACTCGACTTGGGGAAAACTATACATTTATTATTACAAACAGCAGGATAATGAGACAGAGAACAAGATAACCTCCCTCCACCCCTCCCTCTTCCCAAGCTTAACGTTATGTCTACCACCTTCCCCCCCCCGAGCGGCACAGGGGGGAAGAGGGAATGGGTGTTGCGGTCAGTTCATCATACGTTGTTTTATGCCGCTGCTTCATGGTCGGGGGAAGAACTCTTCACATTCCTCCCCTGCTCTGTTGTGGGGTCCCACCCATATGCCACAGTCCTTTGTGAAACTGCTCCGGCGTGGGTCATCTCTTCCACGGAATGCAGTCTCTCCAGAATGGCTGCCCCAGCGGGCCCTCCACGGGCCACAGCTGCCTTCAGGCATCCACCTCCCCCAATGTGGGGTCCTCCACGGGCTCCAAGTGGATCTCTGCTCTTCCGTGGACCTCCATGGGCTGCAGGGGGACAACCTGCTCCACCATGGTCATCACCACAGGCTGCAGGGGAATCTTGGCCAGGAGCCACATTACTCCTCCCCCTCCTTCTTCACTGACCTTGGCATCTGCAGCCATTCCTCTCACAAGAAAAGTTCTTCACAGCAGGCTGGCAGACGCCTCTCAGAATCTCTTCACATCATCCAGCTCATCTCATCTCCATTTCTTGCAGCTGGGTCAGGCCAGGCCAAGTTGGGCCCAGTTGGTCGCCTCGCAAGAGGCCAGAGGGTGAGGCCTGCAAGGCCCATGAGGCCTGCGCCTCCCCCTCTGCGCCTCTGCCCCCACTCAGCTTCTTCACATCTTCTCTCTCTTTTTTTTTCTGTTTTCCCCTTCTTAAATACGTTATCGCAGAGGTGTTATCACAGAACATTCTGCTACCAATTGGCTAGGCCTTGGACAGCAGCGGGTCCACCCTAGGCCCGGCCGAGACCACTGAACAAAGGGGAGCAACTTCTAGCAGTTTCCTACAGAAGCTACAACATTAGGCCCCCCCTCACTAAACAAAACCACAACAAAGGTCTTTTCCTATCTAAATAGTTCTATGATTCTATGAGTACAAGGTCCAAATTTTTAGCTTTTAACAAAAAGAACTCTTGGGGATATGAGAGCCATTCATCAGAACCTGTCCTTCAATATATTCAACTATTTGAAGATCTCACTTTTCTAAAGGACTATGTCATGGGTTCCTTTGCATCACAGTCTGTAATTTGAGAGACCTTTCAGAGTTTATCCAGTTGAGGATGCCAGCAATTTCCACTGATGCTGCTGATGGACAGTTCCTGTACGGATCTGACTTGGATGACTGCTACTCTTATTTGTTTTGCAACTGTTATGCTGAGTCTGCCAAGCAACTGAAATTTCCTTCAGTAAAGAGAGAATCTGCCATATGGGTGAATTTCTTAAAAAAAAAAAAAAACAACAGAGATAGCACAGATTTCTTTATGCCATACTTCTCTCCTTCACTTCCAGACTCACATACAACCACATATGTCTATGGCTAGGCCATTGTCACAGATGGAGTGATATACTCCACTCATAAGAGAGAAGCAACAATATATTTTATTGATGTAAAACACTGAGTTAACAATGTTTTATAGTAAATATAACAGTGGTTTAACAAGATTTGATGGTAAGATACACTTGATCATTTACTGCATAAATAGGACAGGGTCAGACAAAACCATCAAGGAGACCCTCTCATCGAGTCATGAGATTCAGAAAGGACCCTGTTGCTTCCTAAATTCCTTCTCAGTGAGGAATCTAGGTGCAGTTAGATCCGATCCCAGTCCCAGACTTGGTCAATGGTATGTATCTGTGCATCAATCCTTTTTACCACTTAGTTAAGATTTCAAAGTTCAGCATACTGTTAGTCACTTACCAAGGATCTGGTGCAGGAAGGAATCTCTCAATCTTAAGGAGTAACCTGGTCAAAGGGAGATCCTGGTGTGCAGCCTGTTGCTATGTAGGAGAGCTCAAAGAGATCTTGGGCTGCTCACTATGGAGTAAAATAATTGAATCATAGTCATATCTACATATTGACTGCAGGTGTTAGTTACTTCCAAATTTGAGTTGAGTTAGATATTGACCAGCACTGTGGTTAGCAGGGCACATCACCATCCCTTGGCTATTGTGTTGTTATCTGTCTCCCCCAAATCCACTTTGAGCTAGATGCAGCTATCATGACCAGACACATCCATCATGACATCGCTGGTGATTATCACTTGAGCAGGGTTATGGGAAAAAGGTCAGATTGGGGGTGGGGCTAAGCATATCGTCACAGCCATAAAGTGAATTGAAGGGCCATGCTAATATGGGGCAGTGATAATTAGGGAAACTTGAAGCCAGGAGTCAATTTAGAGCTGTCACACTCTCCATACCAGGGTAACGGTGTGTGATGAGGTTAACTTTTTTTCCTGTTCTATAGGTTAGGCCCTTCCTCCCACAACCTAAATTGAGAAACAGTGACTAAAATACCAGTTTCAGCCTTAAACTAATTTTCTATGATCTATAATATAAATTAAGCCAAGTAACCAAATAAATTATCAATTAAGCAAAAGGAAACAAAAATTGGATAACATTCTTGGAATCTCAGTGTGTTATAAATTCACTAGCAATCCTGGAGATTAGAAAAGTGCATGTGGTATGTTACCCAAGTAGATTCACAACATGGTTCAGTTATCTTGTTGGATACATAGGCTACTGATATTCTTCCATTTCACTAATCCTTTACTGTTTAACTAGTATAGTTACTAAAGCTTGCAACAGAATGCTAAGGAATGAAATATTGAAATATTGATTTTTCATGAATTCTTTCCCTTTAAGTCTCATTGTACACATTCTTGAAGTTTGTTAAGGTATATCATGAGCATTTTCAGATCTTGGGTGTATAATGTAGGTACTAATTTTGTGTGTTCAGTTTCTATGTCAATACAATTCCTTTAAATGTAATTTCAGACAGTATTTCTTGAAGTTTTTCACTTAATAGAGGGGTTTTTTTTTGAGAAAAGAGAACAAAAACTTACAAGTAAGACTATTATCATATGGAGCAAGAAAGAGATAATATTTACACATATAAGTTGTTGAAAACCTGGATTGCTGAGCTAGAACTGGAAAAAAAAAATCTTACCCTCTTAAAAATATAACATCAATGTAGCATTAACCAACTGAAGCAAATATGATTTCTAAACATATCAATATCTTTCAGATGTTTCTAATGAAAAAATCCTCAGATATCGCCAAAGCTTACCCTTGGTTTAGTTGTACATCTGTCAAAGTATTCTATACTGTTTAAGATAGTATAAGAGTTTTTGTACAGATAGACATCTGATGAAAATGTTGATGAAAATGTGTTGTTCTCGGTTTTGTCTAGCCTTAAATTTCTTGGGCTGAGAACTGAAGCAGAAAAATCAAATACTGTAAAACTCATCACTGACAAAATTATTTCTTATGTTTGTCTTGTGTGGCCCTCAATGTATCTGGAAATGTAGCAACTGTCCTATTCTATCTGGACTTGACTCCATAATGGAGAATAATAGGGGAAGAGTGAAATAATTTTATTTCCCGCTCATATTAGCCATGCCTTCTCTTTACTGTCTATTTTGGGTAGTATAGTGTGCATAGACATTACAGTATTATCTGTGCTGTCAAGTCAGCTTGGAGCTCAAAGTTCTGCCCGTATTGCCTGCTTGGTAGCTCCAGCTCTGTCTCTGGCATGGGGTTCACTGGGGTTCATGCCTGAGCCTTCACAGTAGACAGCCAGAGTATGGACGTGGGCAGCTTGAGCCATAGGGGCTCACTGGAACATGCAGAGCAGCAGAAGACAGTGAATGCATTGGGATTGTGGGCTGGGAGTGGGAATTATGCACAAAAATGACAAGTGACGCCCTGGAAAAGCAAGGGATCCAATGAATCCCAAAAAGAAAGCTTTTGAAAATAGACAATTTTGACTAATTAGGGACAATATCTTTTTTTTTTTTTTTCCAGAAATTGTGCTTCTTGCCTCCTCACACTGCTCCCCTAGTTAAATCTGGGATAGTAATTTTCAATCAGATTTAGTGTTTACCTTTTGAACAAGTACACTAAAACATTTGTTATGTGAAGAGGAGAATTCAGACAGAAGATTTTTTTCTGTTCTCTCCCACGTTAAACTTCCCAGATATGTAAACCTTATTGAACCAAACTGAACCACTCACAATTTTTAAAAAAAAATAATAAAAAAGATGATTTCTGGTTATGAATTCTCTTATTGTTATGATTTCAAGTATGGTGCTTTTTCTCTCCAATAATTGTTTAATTCTCATAGCATATTAATTAAATGTATTTATCTAAGTGTGATATTAGATGTGCTATACAATAGAAAAGGGAAAGAACCAAGTTTGAGTTTCAGGTTTTTAACAGCTCTAAATATAGTTTCTAATATATTTGTTTTGTAGAAATTATATATAATAATTGAATTATCTGTGACTATTCTCTCTTAAATAGTGGGGTATTTATGTATATTTGCTTTGAAGATTCATAAGAAAGAAATACTGGGGTTGCCAGTGTGAGAGGATATGTGACTGTGCCAAGACCCTCACAGCAGTAGCACTTTTTCACAGGAACTCCATCAAGGATCCTAATTTTTACTTTATCATAGAATCATGAAATCAGTAAATCATTTAGGTTGGAAAAGGCTCTTAAGATCATTGAGCATTGAGTCCAACTCTAAATGTAACAGTGTCAAATCCACCACTAAACCATGTCCCTAAGCACCACACCTTTTTAATACCTCCAGGGATAGAGACTGTGGGTATTTTAGAAATATCCTGACAGATATTCACCAGATGACAACATAGACTACTCGTATATTTCAGCACTTCGTTGAATTGAGGCCATAAGAACGAGAAGACTGGCAACTAGATCTAAATATGTTATATTTAAATGAGGAGCCAATATGAGATGGCACAACAGTTTCATATGTTCAAATTCCTGCTATCTGTTCAATTTATTAGAAAAGAGTCTGTGATCTATTTAGTATCTTGGTGTGCATCTAAATACCTCATTTTTGTTCTCAAATCCTTATTTGCTTTCCTTGAGAGAACTTTCTTGCATGGCAGAAGTGTATTAAAATTGAACAAATATATGGCTTTAGAGTGACCCAGAAAAAGCAATTTTTCTTCATTTCAGTGCTGGTTGTTTATGAAATATTCATGAGGTGCAAAATCTGCAGCTGCAGATGTACACACACTGAGGATCCTACATCTGTTGGTTAAAACCAAACCAAAACAACAATATCAAGACTCATCAAAACACAAATGGAAAACTTTCCCTTCAAAATCTCTTTTTAAAAAAAATCTTGGGGAAATATTCAAAGCAATACACATTTTCGAGTTGTTACTGTTGAATGTTAGGGTTTTTTTTGTAGGTTCTCTCTGAACCAGCCACAGAAAATGAAGCTTTAGTAGCATCCTGTGACAAACAGTTGTGTTCATTACCTAATTTTCTCAGCACCATGGCTTCAATTGCTTCAGTGACTTTGTGGCTTCAATGACTTTGTGGCTTCAATGGCTTTGGTGACTAAGACAAGCAGAGCTGTTCTATCTGTGACATAAGTTGTGATAATTAGATGCAGTTTGTAGACTAAAACCAAGGGTATTTATAATGAAATTATGCAGATGTAGCTCTCCAGGTTTGCCAAGATCTATGGCATTTTCTGTTTACCAGTATCATTCCATGATTACTTGGTACTGAATTTCAAGTTACACAGGAAGGGCACTTCTCACTGCAACATCCTGCTTGTCTGCATTGGGAAGCTGGCAGGGAAGAGCAAATGAACAGTCTGATGCTGTATAAACATCTAGGACATGCTGCACTGTAAAATTTTATTGATAATTAATGTAGTGATAGAGCTTAATGAGATTTAATATAAAAATTGTATGACTATTTTTCAGATAGTTGACTTTCTAAATCTGTTCTAGTAATCTGAGGTTGAAAATTTATTTTATACATTTAATTACATAGTTTGTTTAAACAGTTGTCAGGGCGCCTAGATCTTTTCACAAGAAAGAAACTGACCAAATTCAATTTCCTTGCTGTTATTAATGAAATTCTAATAAGATTAAGATTAGGTTAACCAGAACCCGAACATTTAAGATGTTATTTCTCTGGCAAAAAGCATCAGAGAGATGTTTTTACAAAAGGAATCAGAAGAGAAGCCAGCAGCTGTTGTCAACTCTCATTGCATCCTTTGTGTTTGCTTTGGCTCCTCCTGTCCACTGCAGTACGTTTTCCACCCAAGGAGTCTGATTTTGAACATATTAAAAAATAGATTCTGTTAAAGCCATAGACCACAATCATTCTGGCTTTGATGTGATGGTATGAATCTAAGATCCATAGATGTTAGTGTTTCTAAAAAACTAAAATTAAATTGTTTCTATAGTAAATTATTGCACTGTCAGTGCTCGTGCCTTTTTTCACTTTGTGTATTTTGGGTAAAGTTGACTATGGGAAGATCTTAGAGAACGCAAGCAGACTGCTGTATACAAGCAACGTTTATGAAATGGTTAAAAGTATCCAACGCTACTGTGGAAATCTAAGTGTGATATAGCCAGTTCTTTTTGCACTGTGATTTAAAAACCATCCATTATGATTAGCTGAATCTAGTTTTATATGTGAAAGAATATCAGAAGCCAGACAATCCAATTGTAACAGCTATTTTTTTCTGTTCCAAAAATCTCAGGTAGTCATATGAACTAAGAGTTGCAGTAACTTGAGTTTTCAAAAAAAAGCCTGTAGAAAATATACGTCAACTGTACAATGAAGCATGAGAACACCTATCATCAGTTAAAGCCCCCATGGAGGACTAGGAAGCCCCAGAGGCATTTTTTTTATCTTTTACAATAACTGTCTCCTTATATCAGAATGTTTTGCATTAGCATTATAAGGCCAAAAAGCTTCCACCTTTACTTAGTTTTAAAATAATAAAGTTGAACAATATTAAGCTGGAATTTGATTCTGCCCAAACTCTTGTCATCACATCTTAAATAAACAGAATCATAAATCCTGATGGAGTTACAGTGTATGAGATTGACTTCAATTTTGTCAAGTCTTTGCTATCCTTAATTTGCTGAAATAGTCACACAGAGCTACAAGGGACTATTTAATTAAGTAACTATATATTGAGTATCTGCATTTTCTTCTGTAGGCTACCAAACAAGTCAAAATACTTCCACCCTTAAAAGAAATTAGGACCCAAAAGACTCAAGGTTATGAACAAAATGTGTCATAGGGGGATCAAGGGCAGCACCACATCCTCATTTTATTTAATAGCAGTTTTTCCTCAGATCTGTCAACAAGTGAAGCAGCTCCTAGAGACAACAATCAATGAGTAATTATTTCCAGGTTTAAGGAAGTATTTTACTTACTGTTATAATATCTGGCACTGCCACTAGAAATGACAGTTCTTGACAAGCTTGCTTGACAATTCAGCAGATTTCTTTGTAACATGCACATTAGCAAGTTTCTGTAGAATGCAGTCCTGAGATGTACTAGGTCTCTGACGTGGTTTGCGAAACTCACTTCTTCAAAAAAGGCCAGATAAGGCATTCAAAAAGTTGAATGTTCACAAGGGACCATAACACACCTAGAGTTTACTCAAGGAGTCTGCTTCTGTAGTCCATTGGTCTTTGCCCATATTACTGTACTGAGATTAATTTTGGGCTGTATTGTTGGAAATATAGCACATATGAATTCACAGAAGATTAATCTTTTGATATTTCATTACTCTGTCCCCTTTCATACTTCTGTAGCAAAATGCTCTTTGTTCTAGATGCATTTCCACCTGTTCCATTGTTCTACTGAAGTTGAGAAAAATAGTAACAAAAAAAAATCCTGATATTTTAGTGATAACATTTGTTGAAAGCTTGTGTTTTTCTCTAATCATTTTTCTACTGTAGATTAAGATCCCAGGCATCTGGACTCACCAGTTTCTACCCTTTTGGTGAGGTGTCAATAGTTTCTGATCCTTCACTTCTGACAAATTTAGCTTAGGTATGTTAATATTTCTCAGTAATAACCTGAAGAAGTTTTTTAATGTGTCACTTGTTACATCTTCCTTTTCACATGCAGCTAAAAGTTAGGACTTAACTGAACTAATTTCCTGGCCAAATCCTTCTCTTAAATTATTTCCTCAAAAATATAAATGTACCTCTATAATCCATTCTAGAAAAAACAAAGCATGCCTTTTAGGTCTGATAGTATGTTGGAGTTTTCAAATCTTAGTAAATATGGGCTTTGCTATTTATTTCTACACTGGTTAAATTAAAATTGCACAAACCAAAACTTACAGTATTTAAAAAATGAAAATATGTTATTCTGAAAGAAAGTTTTGCTTACATTGTCTTAATGAAATTTGAATTTCTAATATTTTTTATTTCTAGTATACTCTAATTCTACTCAATATTATTTCAATAGGAGTGCATTTGAAATGGTAGCAGGCTGTCATATTAAATTCTGTTACAATCATATATTACATCATCGTACTAAGCCAGCAGAATTTCTTCCATCAGAACTGGAAGGATTCCCTGGAGAATCAATGTAAGTGTCTTATCAATTACTCTATTATAGGGTTAAATTTCTAAATAGATCAAACACACCTTTCCAGAACAAATCATACACTATTTGCTTTGCAATAAGACAGTTGGAAATCTACTGTCTGGAACACGAGAATAAGATGAGTACTAATTTGAAGAACCATTGTTTTCAGTATTCTAATGTTAGCATGGATTTCTTTTACTAAAATATCAATAACATATTGTCCATGCTGTATATTTTTTTCTCATGTCTCGGTTATGTAATTAACAAAAGCAGTATAAAAAGCTTAAAACAGAAATTTATTTGCAAGATATTCTGGAGAAGGACATGATAGAGAAAATGTCAAAGATTAGAAAGAAATTAAAAGGATTGAATGTTTATTATTTCCCTTAGAAATAATGACATTAAAAAAAAAACCAAAACCTCGAGAAGAGTGTATAAAAAAATCTTGTTAATGTCTTTGCATTTACTGTTCTGATACCAGTTCAGAAGTTCATGGAAGAAGCAATCTTTATTCACCTGACATATTTACAACAAATTGTTGCAGTTCTTAGAAGATCAGCATACAGGGCAAACATATAGATTCTTCCTGCGGTATT
Organism: Chlamydotis macqueenii; assembly: GCF_036417535.1. Taxonomy (NCBI): domain Eukaryota; kingdom Metazoa; phylum Chordata; class Aves; order Otidiformes; family Otididae; genus Chlamydotis; species Chlamydotis macqueenii. Next base: position 133,931,713 of record NC_141557.1, read on the forward strand.
TTAGTTAACTTCCTGTATCATGTTCCCTACCCATCTCGTGTATTATTTTGAAACAAAGTCTAGATAAACTAGTATTTTCAGGAAATGCTAAATGTCAGACAGTTATCAGCTGTTACACAGATTACATTTTCCTAGTTTCATTTAATGCCATACACCTAGTTTGCACAAAGACAGGCCATAGATAACAGACTCTAAGAAAGTAGGTCCTTTAGTGTTGAATGACATTCAGGAAACTGGATTGCGTAAAAATTCCATAAGCAAAGAGCTTCTCCCTAATATGAACTCAACCTCCTTACAAGTAAGCATGAAAATATTTATATACTCAAGAAAAGGAAGATTGACAGATCACTTCAGCACTGTTTTTGTCACAGTAGTTTAAAAATTTTTTAAAGAACTTCCTTTCTGCATGCAACTGAATGCTCAATCCAGCCTACACCTTCGGTACTGCAATGGCTACAAGGCTACAGAGGAAATGTGAAAGCAGGATTTGCAGTATGACTTTACTGAGCATCCCGTGGTACTTCAATGATATGGAAGGCTTGCACATATGGGTATTTTCCATATGTTAGATAACGTCACTAGAATGGCAGGGAGACATTTTTAGCTTTAAAAGGCATTTTTAACTCTCCTCTTTCCCTCAGGCATCTTCTGACTACTGTTTCTGCCTCCTACTTGCCAGAGATGGACAACTGTTATATCTGGACTGCAATAGCAGCTATCCACTCGGATCCGGAATATTTGCTTCAATTTGATGCCACTTTCTTATCCTGCTTTTGCTACAGGTCACAGAAGATAAGAGATGGACTCACAACTGGACACAATCTCTGTTTGCGCTAAGCTAGTGTGATCCCCTGGGCACCATATATCTTGAATTTTCTGTAGACTGCTCAGTATCCATTGATGTTTGTGTAATTCTGTAGTTCAGGAGACTGAATATTTGCAGTCTTTATCAATTAGTGTGGACTAAAGTTACAGCAGGAATAAGCCATCTAAATTCCAGAGAATGAACACACCATCCATGGAATTAATAGGGAAAGGTTTATGGAGAGAGGTATCATATTTAACTTCATTTTAATAAAGGCTATTCTTTCTGCTCACATTCTTTACCTTATTTTTACCCCTAGACAACATAGAATACAGGGTCTATTTTTTCAAGTCACCCAGAAATCACAAGCTACAATTAGATCTCTGACATCAGTTTAGGAAATTAGTGTCACTATAGCAGAAGTAAATTCCTCCAGAGAGCAATTCCCACAACCCAAATTTGAACATCTACCTACACTACAGGTCAGAAAAAGAGCAATGGTGAGACCGAATGTTTCTGAATCTTTTCAAGCTTTCTTTCAGTGCTTCCCAGAAACATGGGTATTTTCAGAGTGCAAAAGGAGGAAGCTAGATTGTTTTGGCTTTCCTCATTCAATATCCAGTTCTTTATGACGAAAGAGATTACTGGAGAAAGGTATGATGTGTCAGCGCACAGCAAAATTGCACTGAAGTCAAGGATGAATGTGCACAAATAATGCATTTCCTTTTTCTATTGTAGCATTTATGTATTATTTATATCTGCACTGAGAAAAATGTAGCTGTTAATACAGTCTTTTTTAATGTCACTTAGCAGTATTTCAGCATCTACTTTCCTGCTGCAGGCCATAAACAGTAAGTTTTTATATATTCTCAGTCAGAAAGAGAACAATAACTGGATGACCTTCCGATCTTATCATAGCATATTGTCATTATGCTGTCTTATGATCAAATATGAAGAAAAAAATTTAAATGTGAAGAAGCCCTGGACTTTCCTGTAGAGAAATAACAATGGAAGCCATACTTATGTGTCTGTCTTCACACTTCTGGCTTTTGGGCAGAGCAAGAATCTCAGAAAGAAAGCACCCCTCCCTTTTAATATATTTCACTATGAAAATAACTTTCCATTTTGTTGGCTGCTGACTATGTAGTCCTGTATAAGCATATTCAAAACATTTTATTTAGGAAACAATGGTGTACCAGGCCAAATACGATCCAGCGCTGAAGTATTTATCTTTTTTTCCAAATCTGATTATGATCAAGCACGAGGTTGTCTATGCCTGCTATACTGAAGTGGCCAATAAGATACAAGACCACAAATTTAAGCTCTGAAAAAAGCATCAAATGTGGAATACATAAATGTAGACATAGCAATTAGGAAATGACATCTAAGAATTTTCTAGGCAGTTCAACAGCATGTGTTGCCTCTGTTAGGATAGTGGCAGTAATTTTGCAATGCCTTGTAGAACTTCCAATCCTGTGTAATTTGATGAACATCAAAGAATTAAAGATTCATTCCTTCTACATGTTCCTAGTAGAATTAAGACCTATATCTCTATGTACTCCTTCAAGATCTGAAGGAGCAGCTAGGTAGCTTGAATAATAATTTCTTACACAACTGCATGAATAATTCATTCTTTGATCCTTGACCAAACTGAAAAAAAAAAAAACATTGTTCTTGTACCATGTCAAACACTTTTTTCCTGCTTGGAAAAACAATAAAACATAGCTAGGTGTCGTGGTTTTGTTTAGTAGGGGGGGGGCCTAAGGTGGTAGCTTCTGTAGGAAACTGCTAGAAGTCGCTCCCCTTTGTTCAGTGGACTTGGCCAGGCCTAGGGCGGACCCACTGCTGGCCAAGGCCGAGCCGATTGGTAGCAGAATGTCTCGTGATAACGCCTCTGCGATAACGTATTTAAGAATGGGAAAACAGAAAAAAAAAGAGAGGAGAGAAGATGTGAAGCAGCTGAGCGGGGGGCAGAGAGGGGGAGGCGCGAGCCTCATGGGCCTTGCAGGCCTCACCCTCTGGCCTCCCGCCAGGCAGCCGACTGGGCCCAACTCGGCCCGGCCTGGCTGCAAGAAGTGAATAAGATGTAAAAAGGATCCTGAGAGACGTCTGCCAGCCTGTTGTGAGGAACGGCTGCAGACGCCAAGGTCAGTGAAGAAGGAGGGGGAGGAGTAATGCGGCTCCTGGCCAAGATTCCTCTGCAACTCGTGGTGAAGACCATGGTGGAGCGGGTTGTCCCCCTGCAGCCCATGGAGGTCCACGGAGGGGCAGAGATCCACCTGCAGCCCGTGGAGGACCCCACGCCAGAGCAGGTGGAGGCCTGAAGGAGGCTGTGGCCCGTGGAGGGCCCGCTGGGACAGCTGTTCTAGAGGGACTGCACCCCGTGGAAGAGATGACCCACGCCGGAGCAGTTTCACGAAGGACTGTGGCCCGTGGGAGGGACCCCATGCTGGAGCAGAGGAGGAATGCGAGGAGTTCTTCCCCTGACGATGATACAGCGGCGTAAAACAACGTGTGATGAACTGACCGCGACCCCCATTCCCTTTTTCCCCCCGTGCCGCTCGGGAGGGGAAGGTAGTAGAGATAATGTTAAGCCTGGGAAGAGGGAGGGGTGGGGGGGAGGTTATCTTGTTCCCTGTCTCATTCTCCTGCTAATTTTAGTAATAAATGAATAGTTTTCCCCAAGTCGAGTCTGTTTTGCCCGTGACGGTAACTTTAAGGATTTCTCCCCGTCCTTATCTCAAACCTTGAGCCATTTTCCTTATATTTTCTCTCCCTATTCTCTCGGAGTGTGGGGGGAGTGAGAGAGAGACTGCGTAGTCTGGTCCGATTGGGGCTGAACTACGACACTAGGTCTTGATCTACATAATTCGTTCCCCTTAAATAAACATTTTTTTCTATTTTAAAATTTCTTAAAAATTTTCTTATTACTGTAAAATAAACAAACTTTAAAAGACATATTTTATACTAAAAAATGAAATATCTTGACTTTCAAAACAACTTCCTTCAACAGTTTAAACTGTCACTAAATTCTTCATACCTCTGGATATGCATTCAAGCCAACTTTAAATGAAGTTTTTGAAATCCAGAATTTGCTTTTTTTTCCTAACTCTTGTTCATAATCCTTTATGCAACACCCTGAGGATTGTAAAGCTTTCAATAGGTATGTTTAGATGTGAATGACTTAATTACAGGATGGAATATTAGCCAACCAGAACCTGGTTAGAGAACAAAGTGCATGAGAATCTGAAGTAAGCAGCTTGGACTGAGAAAAAGGCAGTACAGAAAGATTCCTCATTAAGCAATACTCTCTTCAGGTGCAGACAGCAAGGTGAAGACCTCTAATTATGTGCCATTTTGGCACAAAACTTCGAAGGCATTACTTAGGCTTTATTTCAATTTTGGTTCCTTCTTTGAAGGCCATCCTTACCAATGTTGGTCCAGCAATCACACTGGCATCTCTCATGAAAACCTTTCAGTAGACCTGTCAGCTTTCCCTTGGTCAATAATTTCTTTACCATCCTCCCTAGACCCGTTTTTCAGTAGAACAACTAACAAGTACATTCCCTCACTCCTTTATATCTTCCATTATTTTTCAGGCAAATTTCTCAACTGCCCCAGTCTATTCTAGCCTTCTAACTTTGGCTGTTCTAGTGTTGTCCCAACTCTCTATGCATTTCTCAGCTGATTCCAGCTATCTACTTCCCTTAGAGAGCTCCTGCAGACATTGAAATTATACACCTGAAGCCACTCTCCACTTGTCAGGCTAATATGTAGATAATTTAGACTTGTCCTATCACATCTTAGCGATTGCATTTTAAATGAAAGAGACAGATACAGTAAAGTACATAATATCACAGAATTGCTTTAAGAGCAGGACAAAACAGATTTTAAGTAAGCATAAAGAAGGCTGGATTGAAAAAAAACAAACTACAGATAGTCATATATTAAGTGAAGAATATCGCATTTAGCATTCTAAACGAAGCATATAGAGCAATTCCATTTATTTTGGATATTTCACCTATGTTTTCTGAATTTGTCAGGAAATATAACTGTGCAGGTCAGCTATTTGTGGCTAGATCTCTTTCTTTTCTCTTTTCATTTGAACTATTAGATAATTTCTTTCAAGTTATTTTTAACTCCTTTCTAATTTTTTTTTTTTTTACTTTTACTGAAAATATGAGTAAAGTGCATTCCACACTCATGAGAATCTTTTCCTGGTAGGCACTGTCATATATGACATTTTCTGTTTTACTTTGTAAAGTTGACACAAAGCTCCCTAGTGTCTGTTTAGATGATGTAATTGAATTAATTACTTATGGAATGCTGCTCATAAGAGGGATATAAAGTAGCAAATGTCAAACCTTTGCCAGGAGACAATAAGACATTACTGGTAAAAAGAGAGTCTGCATTACGCCCAGTGGCAAATCTGGGAATAGTCTTCATATTTCATGTCAAATTTGTCTTTTGGTCTCACAAAACTGAGTATATACTGTGGTGGTTGAACGGAGATAAAATTTCAAAGGTTACTTATGATAATACCAACTGTAAAGACATATGAGTGAATAGGTAATTTCCAAAGATTCATGTATGTTTCTAGTTTATTATTCTCTTTTTCTCTTTTCTCTCTCAGTTCTTGTTATCCACAAGGTGCATAGCAACTGGAATATCCACCGGGATAATTCCATCAAGATGACATTGGGTATCCAAAGCAGCAGCATCCAAGAGTCAGAGTAAAAACTCATTTGGATTCCAATATTATCAAAGCAGCTGGACCTTGCTAGCAGATCAACATGAATAAAAGAAGGAACAAAAGAAGGGAGATACCTCTATCATGCAGGCTATATTTAATTAGATGTAAAAAATGCATTTTGGTCTTACATTTTCTTCAGAATTGTTCAGAGGAAATAAAAGGAAAAAAAGAAAGAGGCTGTGGGTTTTTTTTAATGTATTCTAGCCTGAAACTACTTTTCAGCTTACATTTCATAGAATCATAAAATCGTAGAGTGGTTTGGATTGGAAGGGACCTTCAAAGGTCATCTAGGCCAACCTCCCTGCTATGGGCAGGGACCTTCATCACTACCCCAGGTCACTCAAAGCTCCATCCCACTTGACCTTGAACACTTACAGAGATGGGACATCCACAGATTCTGTGGGCAACCTGTCACAGTGTCTCACCACTCTCATAGTGAAGAATTTATTTCTTGTATTCAATCTAAATCTACCCTCTGAGTTTAAAGCTATTGGCCCTTGCTCTGTCATTAGACACCTTGGTAAAAAGGCTTTCTCTGTCTTTCTTTAGAGGAGAACAGAACAAAATAGAATAGAACAGTTCAGTTGGAAGGTGTCCTGGTTCTGGCCAGGATAGAGTTAATATTTACCTGAGCTGGGTGGAGAACTGAAGCTGGTAGCCCCTATGGCTGGGATAGTTAACTAATTAGCTAACAGCTGGGGTTAATTTACCCAAATTAGCCAAAGGGCTATTCCATCCCATCTGACATCATGCTCAGTATATAAGTGAGGAGGGTGCTAAAGGGAGGCTCCCTGCTACTTGGAAGAGACTGGATGTGTAGATCTGTTGTGAGCTATTGTACTGTATTTGTGTTCCATCACTGTCTTGTTTTCTTCTGTCATTACTGTTAAATTTACTTTTTGTTCAATCTCAACCCGCGTGTTTGTTTTTTTTCTTCTGGTTTTCTTTTGTTTGTCAAATCTCCTCCTATTCTCTCGGAGAGTGGGGGGGAGTGAGAGAGAGACTGCGTAGTCTGGTCCCCGTTGGGGCTGAACTACGACAAAGGGACCTACAACAATCATCTAGTCCAACTGCCTGATCAACTCAGGGCTGACTAAAAGTTAAGATATCTTAAGAGCATTGTCCATACGCCTCTTAAACACTGTCAGGCTTGGGGCATCAACCACCTCTCTAGGAAGCCTGTTCCAGTATTTGACCATGCTCTCAGTAAAAAAATGTTTCCTAATACTCAGTCTAAACCTCCCCTGGTGCAGCTTTGAGCCATTCCCATGCATTCTGGATACCAGGGAGAAGAGATCGGCACCTACCTCTTTGCTTCCCCTCCTCAGGAAGCTGTAGAGAACAATAATTTTGCCCCTCAGCCTCTTTTTCTCCAAACTAGACAAACACAGAGTCCTTAGCTGCTTCTCAAAGGACATGCCTTCCAGCCCCTTCAGCAGCCTTTTTGCCCTCCTCTGAATTCATTCAAGGACCTTCACTTTCTTTTTAAACTGTAGGGCCCAGAACTGTATACAGTGCTTAAGATGAGGCCTCACCAATGCCAAATACAGTGGGATGACCATCTCTTTTGACTGGCTGGTTATACTGTGTTTGATGGATCCCAGGATGTGGTTTGCTTTCTGGGCTGCCAGGGCACGCAGTGGATTCATATTGAGCCTGCTGTTGACCAGCACTACCAGCTCCCTTTCTACAGGGCTGCTCTCCAACCGCTCCTCTCCCAACTTATACTTGTGCCTGACATTACTCTGTCCTAGGTGCAAATCCAGCATTTGGTGTTGTTGAATTTCGTCTCATTAATCATTGCCCAATGCTCAGATCTATCTAGATCTCCCTGCAAGGCTGCCTGTTCCTCAAGGCAGTCAACAGCACCTCCCAGTTTGGCATCAGTGAACTTACTAATGGTGCATCCAGATCATTGGCAAATATATTGAACAGAACAGTTGCCAGCCAGATGTAGTCCCATTCACTATAATGCTTTGTGCCCTGTCCTTCAGACAGTTTTTCATCCAGTACACTGTGTACCTGCTCATCACACAGCTGGACACCTGGTCCAGAAACACAGTATCAAAAACCTTACAGAAATCCATAAAAACTACATTCACTGCCTTCCCTTCATTCACTAGGCAGGTGACCTTATCATGGAAAGTTACCACATTAGTTAGACAGGACTTTCCCTTTATATATAAGCCCCCTCTAAGTATTGAAAGGTCACAATGAGGTCTCCTCAGAGCCTTCTCTTCTCCAGGTTGAACAAATCCAACTCCCTCAGCTTTTCTTGATGTGAGAGGTGTTCCAACCATCTGACTGTTTTCGTGGTCCTCCGCTGGATCTGCTTTGACAGGTCTACTTCTTTCTTCTGCTGGAAATCCCAGAGCTGAATGTAGTACCCACAAAAGCAGAGTAGAGGAGAAGAATCACCTCCCTTAACCTGCTGGTTACACTTCCTTATATACAGCCTGGAATATGATTTGCACAGATTACAGGGTAATGTCCAATTTTTCATTCCCCAGTATCCCCGAGGAGTTCTCCACAAGACTGCTCTCAACCCATTCATCTCCCAGTCTATACTGATATTAGGGGTTTCTCTGTTACTTGCATCATGGAATCTCAAGCCACTTTACTAAAACACAACCATAGGCCATAAGAAAATGAGAAATTATGAGAAATAGTTCAACCATAGGCCATAAGAAATGTTTCTGCAAGTTGCTTTCATATATAATTTTTTTTTCATCAATTTAAGCTATGTTATTCAATAGAGGTAATTAAATATTACTATTAAAAAGATTGCTTAATTAATTCTAATTTAATATTCCCCTTTTAGAACCAGACTGTAAACCCATTAGGTGCATATCAGATCATTTACTTCTTTTGAGTAATTCCATTGGAAAGAGTCACATGTTGGAATAACTACTTGCCGCTAGGAATAAGAACTTAATATCTCAGAATTTCTGAGATATATATTATTTTAAATTTGTTTTTAATAATGCAAGACTTAAGCTCAAGTAATGTTCATTATAAATGGGATTTCTGAACTTTTAAATGAAAAGATGAATGGAATATACGCCTTTTTATACACATTATGTGATATCTGCCATTTCAAATATACTTCAATAATGGGGGGAAAGGAACAAATCAAAACAAATAAAAAGGTAACTGTACTGTGCTCAGAAAAACAAGCTAAAAAGAGAAAATATTGCAAATAAATGAAAAAGCATCTTTATTTCAAAAGAAACTAGGAACTAAACGGAGAAGGAAAAGCGACACGTTCTTCTAAATATGTAACAGTGAAAAAAAAATTTTAAAAAGTTTTGTTACTTTTGATCCACAAATCTTGCCTTAAAATTTAAGACTTTTTAGTTTGCAGGATCTGGTAATTATTTTATAGTTTAGCAGTAACTGTATAATTATCATAGTCATGTTTTTATGATGCAAAAGACTAGGAAAATGTCTCCCTCAAAACAATCAAGTATCGCAGCTCAGCCCCTATCACACAAATGTACAAGGTGAGGCTTACAAGGTTATCAAACAGTAGAGAAAGAATAGCTAATTTCAATTCCCATTAAAATACTGTGTTATGCAAATTGTCAGAGAACTGTTTATTCAAGTAGTTGAAATGTGCAGCCAGCTGCTTTGAGAGATATTTTAATTACTTCATCAAGAAAACTTCATGATCATTGTTATATGTCCACAGAGCAAAGAACTGGTTAAATTATTTTGCGAGATGATTTGCATTAGGTCTCTGGATTTTAAGCTTTTTCTGAATAAAGACAATTTTATGGAAGAATTTCCTCAGGAAGCCCCTGATGGCACTTAATTTGGCCTTCTTCAATGTAAAATATGCTATGAACAAGCTTCTTCATAGTGGAAGATAAGAAATACTTAATATGCTGTGAAATATTTGATACATGCACCACCCCATGAATTTTACTATATTTAAGAGGCAAAGGCTACTCCTAGAATTCTTTTTTTTTTTTTAATTCCTTTGTGATTGTAGAGAGCATTTCTGAGCAAAGACAGTAGTTCTTACTTTACTACCCAGTGTTTACTATGTAAACACACAGATAAAACTAATATACAGCATAAATATTAAAATAATTTCTTTAATATTTCACATGCTGGTCTTTATTTCTGTTATAAGTTCTTCTATACCAAATAAAAGTGTGTGTGCAATAATATTAAAAAACTCCCCGCAAATCTTATTAAAAATATGCCATGTTATTGAAGTTTCCTAGACACTATTAAAATATTGAAAGATAAACCTATCAGACTTCCTTCCCATCAGATGTATTTCCTAAATCAGTCACCACTATAATATGTGTGTCACGCTCTTTCTCCTCTACTTCTGTCTCTTTCTCACTTTTTCTCCCAATAAAGTAAGCTCAAAGAGAGATTTCCCTTTTCTGTCTGTTTTGTCTGTTATTCTACGGTTGTGGTTTTGTGTATTTAAAGCCTATTTATCATATGGGAACCTGTTTGTTTTGAGTAACTGAGCTATTAAAATCTTTCTTACTAGTTCTGCAGACATAACATCTTTAATTTAAAACTGTCTAAATGGATTTTTGACTGGTCAGGATGCCATGACATGGATTTGATTTTCCACATCATAGCTTAGACCTATGCAATGCACGTACTAGAACACATGACTAAAAGTCAGAGGCACTGAGCACAGAGGGCTGAGAGGCAAGCAAAATATCCTGCATCAATCTCCTTTTTGTCTCTTCTTTGGAAGTTTGATTCCTAAAAGTGACTGTTCTGCCTCAGCTTAAACTTTCTTAGGAAGCATACAAGCTCCTGCACCAATATAATGTAAATTGTTTTTTGTTCTTACGCAGCTCTCCATGACAGTAGAATGCTCTCCCTCAAAGCAGAATGATTGATCCTACTTTTCTGAAGTTACATGACCAGTCCTTTGCAATGCAACTCTTTGACGATTTCTATCAAAGTCATCTATTTCTGCCACCAAAGTAAAATATCTCCTTCTCTGGTAGTGGAAAGTCATGTCCCTGCATTTTTACAAGTAACCTCTGAGTACTGTGTTCCTCAATTTTTCAAATGCTTAGTTTGAGGAAGCTATAAGGTCTGGTTTTCAGAGAGCAGATATTCAGTCTTTCACTCTGAACTGTTTAACTTTGGCTACCTCAACTCACCAGTCACTTTTGAAAACACAGACTGGAGTCTCTAGAATATCAGATGAGAAAATATAGATAGCTAGCTCACTAGAAAGACTCCACTGCAAAGCAAATGTTTTCTACTACTCTGTGGTAAAAAGCACATAGAAAAGTTGAAGATCAGCTGTGACAGCTGTACACTACTAGGAATCCTCTATAAAGATGTTATGCTAGTTTAATTCTTGTTTTTTTTTTTTCACATGCCACTTCAAGGAGTTCCTCTTTGCTTGTAGTTGCCGAACAGCTGTAGTTGATTCCCAAAAAGATTTTAGCAATCCTGTACCAGTTTTCTGCTGAGTTTAACTACACTGATTATGACCATTTTCAGGTACCGATACTTATAGGCTACAGTACCGGACAATGCACATAGAAGATAGCAAAGTAACTCACAAAATGCTTGATTAAGCCTAGTTGTCTCTTCTGTCTTACTCCAGAGTCATTAGAGGAACAAATTCCTGCAGCAGTGTGATTGTTTCTGATGAGAAGGAACTATAGTGTTTGAGGTTCAAAGCACTAGATAGACAGACTGAAAGAAAAGTAAATAAATAAAAGGGCAGAAATATTAAAAACTCTCCAGTTCTGGTTCCTGGAATTCCTTCTTCTCTTCAGATCAAATATGTCTTCTTCATTCAAACTATGAAAACAGAGTTAATAATCAAATGGACAAAGATGCATATAAATATATACATATGTGCATATATAGGTCTATAATTGCATTATCACCCAATGATTTCAACAATAAATGATTCTGCAAAGTGTCAGGAACTTCAAAATTTAAGCTATAAAAGCCATGTTCTTGACTTATTCCCATCAGTCTTCTGATGAACTGGAGAAGAAATACATGTTTATCAATGCTGACAGCAATTATCCAGGAAAAGAAAGTGGTAACCTTTATCACATCAAGCTGCTTAAGCTTAAAATGTACAGTTTCTGAGGTGCTGTCAAGTGCAGTTAACTAATAAGAGCTCTGCTGGAATGCAGTGACAGTGTGCTGACAAGCTCCAAGTCTGTGCAAGATCAAGGCGACTTAGAACCTCGTACCAATTATCTGTTGGATCCATAACAGTCTCCTACAACTGTCATGTTTGCAGAAAAAGAAGTGAGCAGGAGGAGAGATACTTTAATGAGACATATGGTACCACAATCTCTGGTCCTCTCAACTAGGCATGTGTCATAGATACTGCCAAGGACAGAGAATCACTTCTACCCTCATCCTTCATGAGGTGCTGTATATTTGACTGGCTGCATAGGTTGTGTCAAGGTGTGCTAGCTCAGACTGGTTTTAGAACTGACAGAAAACAGCGTGATATTACCTGGTGAGGAAGAATCTGTCACAAAACTGAGTATGGATGCAGACTGGCATGATATGAATCGTTCTTTACACAACAAATAAATAACAAGAGCGAAAAATGAACCCAGCGTGTTTCCTAGCAGTCATCTGGCAGCATGATAGAAAAATGTTGTAAATATTTACAGTGAAATCGTAGTAGGTATTGCTAGCAATACTTAATTTAGCAGGTCAGCCAGTTGCAGTTATTAATCTGGAAATATTGACAAAAATGATAAAAGAAATAAAAGTCTTGATAAAAAAAAATTGAAAAGCTCAGTATTACCTAGTACTCTGTCATTTTTATTCTTGGTATGATTTTTTTTTTTGTTAATTTCATTTTTTTTTCACAGAAACAATTGAAATTCCTTAGGGTTTAAATATTAAACTTCCAAATTTTTGAAAAGAAATATTAACCTTGAGTTAAAATTTATTTTAATATAAAAAACCTATTTTGTAAACAAATAGTGTGAGTAATTCTACAACTAATAATTTGTACTGCCAAAGTCCTCATGGATTAAACACACATAAATCCCCAAAGCTATTTGTGTATAGAAATGGATAGATTAAGCTTTTGAATAACTTACCTAACACAGTAAAATTGAAATAAAGAGGAGGTGAACTAGTTCAGGATATTATGCTTCTCCCTCAACTCCCCAAATCAAAGTAACCAGAAAATTAAATCCTTTCTAATTCCAAGTGGAAGTTCAAGAACACAAATGATCTCCTTTTCATTATCTATGAGTTAACCACTCTTGCCTCTATTTCTTAATTGCAGTCAACTGTTGGCATTCGAAAATAGCGTTAGACAATCCCAAGTTGGAAAAACTCTGATTAAAAAGCATCCCTCAAATCAAACCACAATTCTTTAAGGAATTTACAGTCCAAAAACATTCCTGATATTCCTTCCCCATCATTATTTCTTCCAGCTTATTTTCTAGGAAAGGCTCATACTTTAGAGAGAAATTATTTATTGATTGAAACAGAAGAATAGGCATGACAAATACTGGAGGAAAATACATTTCACTTTCTGAGTCAACCAGCAAAAAATTATACTGTAATTTGTATATTACAACTTGTAGTTTGGTAATAGCAATATAAACATAGTTTTAATGGTCTGTCGTCTTGAACATCTCAAAGTAGTTTCCCTGTTGTTTAATTCTAGTTTTTTGTAGAAGATTTAAGATCTTTCATTTAACAAATCTCTGCCCGAGCAACAACCTGACCTATAAATTGCCTGGGCACTAATAATTTTTCATTATTCTGCTCCTAGAATTATCTTAAGTTATTCTAAAATTCTAAAAATATCATGGCAAATTCTCTCGCAGTGACCAGGGTAATAACTTGGAAAGAAGAATGGTGAATTCATTCAACATGACAGAGAAAATTCTCTTAATCATGCTTTACAGTATTCAGGAAACCAAATCTTGTTGAAAAGTCACTGTCCTTTCTTCCATTTTTGATCAAATCCATTCTTGGCATGTTTCCTTAAGTAGATGTCTCTTTTTGTAAGCCCAGATATTGATCAAAAATTTTTCCACTGAGTAAAAAGATAGGAAGGAAGTTGAAGACACTGCAATGTTGTGTTCCACGTGCTAGCTAAAAACAAGCATAGCATACTTCTTGGCAACAGCATAGCAAAGATAAACCAATCTGCTAGGGAAAACCCATTCGTGAAATTTTCTCTCACATTTGGGAGTGCAAAAGAGAAAGCATCTGAAGGTAGAGTACTGAAGTTGTGTGAACTTTATGGGAGAATTTGATGCAGATACTAGTGAGGCTGAGATTTGAGTCTAAAGAGTATAAAAGTTTCCGAGTTGTTTGGCTTTTACATTTTTTTTGTAATAAATGAGAAATAATGGGACAGATATTAAGTAGACAAAATAAGCTTAAGTCTATTGACTAAATTTAACTGATCAATCAGATTATATCTAGATGTTAGATTTTCTTTTTTTTTGTGCTTTTTTAAAGTTTGATATAAGGTAGTCATTCTTTGGCATTCTTTTTCAATCACATTTAAGCTTAGAAGCACATAGAAGATCTCAAACTGGATCTCATCACTCTAATAACTTTCTCCAGGAAAAAAAAAAGAAAACAACAAAACCACAACTAAATAAACAAAAAGCCATCCCTCACTCCCCAACTCCCCAAATCAAAACAAAACAAACAAAAAATCCAACAGTAGGGAAGAAATTAAAAAAAGAGTATTGTTGTGATATACAGAACTTCAGGGCTGGAAAGTTACATTCTTGCCTTTAGGAATAGCATTCATGGCCTAAGCTGACTACACATTCGCCAGGTAGCTGATGATACCTGTGCTGGAGTCCATGAGGTTGCACTTAAAGCATTGCTGCAATGACAAAGCCAACTCACAAAAAATCATCAGAAAAACTGTGCTTTCTGCATCATGTCTGGATTGATGGTAATAAACTTTCTTCATGCCAGTTTATTCAGCTGGAATACTGAATGCAAAACCTTCCTGCTCAAAAACATAGACTGTGCTGACTTAGAAGATATGTCTTCCCATATTCTTTTACTTCCTATGCTTTTTTACTTTCTCTTAGACATTCCTTTTAAAAATTCTTCTCATATTATAGCCCCAGTTTGCATTTCATGTCACAGGCTGGCTTTACTAATGAAGCGTGAGACCTAAGCTCTGTATCTGACTCATCTCAACTATAGAGCACTCAATGTATCCTAGTGTTAGATGACTGAACTTAAAAAGAGTATTTCAAATGAGTACGTCTACTCTTCCTTGCCTTCCATTGTACATGGGTGTTGCTCCCTCTAGAAGAGTCTCTGTTTTACTATTTTTCCATTTTATATCGTAAAACTGGAATCAGGCCCAAGAAAAATAATAAGCACACTCAGGAGTGAAAATCAAAGATGTAAAATTTTTTTACCTGTGCTATAATTTTTAACAGATAATAAAGTTCATGATCTTGACATCACTGAAAGTAATATTTGAAACTAAGGGGTGGATATGTGAAGAGGACTTAAGTGTCACTGTGCCTGACTTAGAGATGTTCTTCCAGAAGGTAGAATATTAACTCCAGAGCATGGGGAGAGATGAGTCGAAGAACAAAGTTAAGGTAAATGCTGAGCTAGTCCACATCAGTGGGTGGCTGACAACCACCAGGGAATGCTGAAGAGAGGAGACAGGCATACATATCCCAGCTGAAAGGATGCTTGGTGCTGAACCTTCAAACAAAAGACTGGAGGAGGAAGAGGTGGTTGTGGTGATTTTACATTTTGTATGGTGCTTACACATAATGACTTCACCTTGTATAATGGGGTGTAGAACAATTATCTGAGAGTCTCTAGTCTGAGAAATCTGTTACAGACCAGAAATGTAAACTGAAGTCTCTTTCAGGTTGTATTTGGATTCAAAACCAGTTGCTGTCACTGAATTTTCTTCTTGTCTATGTTTGTGTAGAAGTAGGTGTATTCAGAGTATACTTGTTAGTTCAGACATTAGAGGCAAGTTGGGCAAAAGAGATGCCGAGTTTGTGAATGACACAGGTTTGATGCATGTATTGGGTGCTGAATTTGTCAGACTTAAGAGATGTCACATATCAGTATCAATAGGAGTCATCTAGTAGAAATGTAGGTTATAGAGAAATCAGGATCTTATAGTGGGTTATAGTAAACACATGTAAAATAATTTTCATAGCTCAGCCCTGCTCAGGGGCAGTCGCTCACTCATTCCCTTCACCCTCCAGTGGGACAGGTAGGAGAAATGATAAAAAAAAGAAGGCAAAACTGAGATTAAAAAAAAAGAAGTTTAAGAGAATAACAGAAGAAGAGAGAAATAGAAAACAAATAAAACTAATAACAGAAAATACTGAAGCACATAATTTACAGCACAGTAACTCACAGTCGATCCTGATGCCCAGCTTTCTCCCAAGTAGCAGAAGGCTCTGTGCTGCACCCTCCTCACTTATATACTGAACATTGTGTCACAAGGTATGGAATAGCCCTTTGGCTAATTTGGGTAAACTAACCCAGCTGTTGGCTAATGAGTAAATTATCCCAGCTGTGTCCTGCAGCCACAGGTGCCACCAGCTCCAGTTCCTCTCCCAGGTCAGGTGAAAATTAACTCTGTCCTAGCCAGAACCAGGGCAAGTGTTAAACATCAGATTAATGAGGATATGGTTATTTCTAGTATACATATTTTGGATGTACAAGCCTATAATGCAGTTGGAGATACAAATATTTCACTAAAATTTATATTAATTTGTAGCCTATAATAAAACTAATAAGATATTTGAAAAAATATTGAGTCTTAATACAGTCATTTGCATAGAATAAAGACATTCCAGCCATAGAAAGCTTGCAGACAAAAGTGGCTAATGAAGCTTTTGTTCTGGTAACATTGTTGTAGCTGTTATTGCTACTTATTAAATGTGTTTTTTAAATAAAGACTTTATTCCTTGCACAGACATGAACCTTCTGTGGAATGAGAGTAACAAGACAAGCAAATCTACAGCTCCATTGTGGGGGGAAAAAAAAAGGAAATACATCTCTATGTATTGATAGAAACAGTCATCAAGAAACTATAGAGATGAATTTTTAAAAAAGGTAACATCAGGTGGGGTAAAAATCAAATGGGCAAAAAAAAAAAAACTCCTGAGCCACTTACATGCAAATAAAAACTTTGTGACAATGTATTTAAAGGACATTCATGTATCTGACATCTTAATTTCAAGTAATGTAAATAAGTAATTAAATTTAAATAATTTTGATATTTTTTTTTTCCAGTGGTCTTACCTCAAGTAAATAGAAGTAAAAACTAGAACTATAGGTGCCAGGTGATATTGCTGATACATAAGAAAATAAAAATGGGCTCTTGTTCACACTAAAAGTTTATTTAGCTCAGTATCATGACTCTCTGACAATGGTCCACAGTGGAGGTCTAGGAAAAAATATAAGCACAAGTATGAAGTAATAGTTCCCAAGACTATTCCTCTAGTCTCAAAAAAATTGCAGTTCAGGGACTTTTTGACTCAACGAGGATGTTTCCATACTTAATAGCCTGCCATAGATCCTCTTCCATGATCTAAGCCAGGTACTTCTTGAGCCTCTGTGGATTTTTAGAATGCAGTCTTTGGCAAGGAGCTCCACAGCTTAATTACATGAAGAATAGCTTCCTTCTCTTTCTTTTGAAGCAGCACCTTGAGTTTTTTTTGCTACCCCTTAGCTCTTGTACTTAATAAGACTGTGAACAATCATCAGCTATTTGCCTTCTTTATATCACTTGAGATTTTATAGAGTACAGCAGGTGCAAATATAATCCTATAATCCTACAAGAACCATTTGGGTGCTAACCTATAGAATGGTGGCACTTGATCTCATACAGTTCATGATAATGCAGAAATGTAGAGAGAAAGTATGTACAACAGAGAAATAAATCTGTTGGGAAAACTGCTTGGTCTGCCTGGCCTAAACAAATCAGCAGTTTTTAAAGAATATTTTTGTAAATAACTGTAAATCTGATTTTGCAATGAAAAGTCACTATTCACAGCCCTGCTGAAAGCAAAGGATGTTTGCTGTTGCTTTCGGTGGCTAGTTGCACCATGAAATTTTAAATTTATTTCTAGTGATCAAAACATGCTGTATCTATAGTGACATGCCAAACTAGCACTACAAGTATCTTTGATGGCACATTGTGTAGAAAGAAATTTTCATACCAATATTTTTATGTGTCTGTATTAATGGCTCCAAATGTTCGTTGTGGCCACAGGCTCCTAATTAATGCTATTGTATCTTTCGCAAATTTATTGTGAAATTTGTAACCAGACGGATCATGACAGATATTACAGTATCACACTGAGTTTATCTCAAGGGATTTTTTTACAGGCTTCAAAAATAAACTTGTATTAAACATTTTTAAGTGCCTCACTCCTTTCAAATACAAGGAACTAAGATTCTATTGAATATTTGAAGATTATTGGAAAGAGATATGGTCTTAAGACCGAACCAAATAATTTTACAAGGGAACAGAATGTATTAATGTTAAAGTTACTCTAGTAAACATTTCTGACATTGACTACATTATGCCTAACAGATCAATAATTTTCAGCTGCTTAATTATCTGGGTGACTGCATTTGCCAATTCAAACATAAATAAGTGTCTTACCTGATCAAATACCCTACAGAGTTTGGGAGAATTGCTTCAAAATAATAAAGTGTTGTTGTCTTAATAAGTTACAATGTTTCCTACAGCACTGACTTCTTGATATTTTTTATGTAAACTGATTTCATTTTTTCAGCATTTCTACTTCAGAACTGACATTAAGGAGCAGTTAGCTGTACGATAACAGAATAATTCAAAATGGTATTATGTCACAGCTTATTTCCAAATTCTTTTGAAAATAATTTAAACCCATAGCAAAGATGTAGAAGCTGGGTAAGTATAAAAGTCAGGATTGCCTCTCTAGGCGAAAATTTTACTACATCATTCTTAGGAAACTAGAATATGATAAATTAAATCAACCAAATAGGCAAAAAAAAGCACCACTTTTTTTTTTTTCAGTAATGCAAAGAAATTTGGCAAAGCTTTTGTTATCCTCTGTTTCCAGCTAATTAAAGCAAATTACATATCTCCAGAAATGAAGGAAACTTGCTTTAGGGATATTTAAAATCTTATTACAGGTCTAGATCTTCATTTTATAACTGATCCTTTGAGGAAATAATCCCAAACTCAATGAGTTCCTAACTTTTTGATGTTTAAACAGAGAAGGAGAGAGACTGCCAGCACCATAATGCTATAAAAATCAAGACTCTCTTGGCATTCGGAAGTAACTGGTTTCCATCCTAGCCTTTCAGTCTTATTACAGGAATCCATTTCACATTCAAATCTTACAGTAAAGCCAACCAAAGCAGTACATTGTTTGTTTACAGAGGCAATGGGAATGCAATGGGGCAATTTGTAAGCTCCTTTTAGAAAATGAAAATCAATAAATTCTCACCAGGATATGTTATTTTTATGCAAAATGTACAAAGATTAGAGAAATTCCCTTGATGCTGCCATATTTGCAAAACTGAATGATACCCTGTAACTCAAGCATTCCTTTCTTCTGTATATGTGCTGAACTTGGTAGAAATACCAGGAACAAGGGGCACATAGAAAGGAGAAAAATTTCAAGATTTGTATATGTCTTCATTGTATCTTGCAGAAGAACTACAGGACCACTGCTGATACCTAACCATCACACCATAGATCAATTTCCATTAGAAATGCTCACACTTTGAGGCACTGTCTAAAAAATGTTAAGGCATAATATGGAGGACTTGTTTAGTTTTTGTTTTTGGTTTTGTTTTGTTTTGGTTTGGTTTTTTTCTGTATGCTGTTTCTTAGATTACAGCCAGATTACTTTGCCTACTTTTGGATTCTGTTTTAAAAAGACAAAGATTGAAAATTCTTCAGAGGAGACTTACTAGAAAGATCTGTAGTCTGGCCTAGGAAATGTATTGGGAAACATCTAAGAACGTTCAGCTAATTGATTTCTCAAAAAGGGTAGCTACAAATTAAACTATAAACCCAGTGCCTACAAGATGAACCACTGTACATTGAGGGCACAAAGCATTGAAGGAGTACTTCAAAGAGGATAATTTTTTTTTTTGCCAGAGGCAGGGTCTCTTCTGACTACAAAAAGGTAAGGCAAAAGGCCTTTTGTATGATATTTAGAGTGAAAGTGAAAAATCTAGGCTGAAAATATTTGTTTGACTTGCATCATAATAAAGGATCAAATTTCAGACTTGTATGGAGAAAAAGTATCTTAATATTTTACTGAAAGACTTTAATAATCTTCCTAACATCCAGAGAAACTGAGACCTGCGAAGAAAGCAGAAGAATTTTAACATCTTCTTAATCTTTTTAAAATTATAAAGCTCAGAATTCTAACTAAGGTCTGAAGAGTTTTACTGGAGTGTTGTGGTACAAACGGGCACTTCTGCGATCTCCCATTCTCCCCTTTCTTCTCCTCCCACCTTCAGGAAATATTAATAAATGAGCCACTGAAATTGTTTAGTTAGGCTGAATGTGAAATAGATCCGTTTCTTTTTTTTTATTTTTGTTTTCCCTGGAGATTTCCACAGACATAACTTTCTTCCCAGTCTGCAATATAACCAAACCTAAAGAATTTGCAATATCATGTGACATGATCAAAAAACAGTGTTTATTTCACTCAACCAAGAAAAAAAATCAGAAAATATGTTCCAATACTTAAAGTTGAAAAAATACATTAAAATTCATTTCAATTCAAATAACATTTCTATGAAAAGATAAAATGAAATATTTAGTTTAAAATTCCTCATCTAGCTACTTCCCAGAATGAAATTAGAATCATAGAATCATAGAATGGTTAGGGTTGGAAGGGACCTTCAAAGGTCATCTAGTCCAACCCCCCTGCAAGGAGCAGGGTCATCCCCAACTAGATCAGGTTGCTCAGAGCCTCATCCAGCCTGGCCTTGAACGTTTCCAGGGATGGGGCCTCCACCACCTTTCTGGGCAACCTGTTCCAGTGTTCTATAACTCGCATCGTAAAAAATTTTTTCCTAATTTCTAATCTAAACCTACCCCCCTCTATTTTAAAACCATTACCTCTCGTCCTATTGCAACAGGCCCTACTAAACAGCCTTTCCCCATCTTTCTTGTAGGCCCCCTTGAGGTATTGGAAGACCACTATCAGGTCTCCCCGGAGCCTCCTCTTCTTCAGGCTGAACAGCCCCAACTCTCTCAGCCTGTCCTCATAAGAGAGGTGCTCCAGCCCTTTTATCATCTTCGTGGCCCTCCTCTGGACCTTCTCCAGCTGGTCCATGTCCTTCTTGACATATTAATTCAAGATTAAATATTTGTTTGAAGGATCTGATAAATTTTGTTCCAGAAATATCTATATAATATTATTCTGACTTGCTTAACAGGATCTCCATTGTCTGAAGATTCATTAGCAATGAGCTATGACAGCTGAGAATCAGTAATTCTTTTCAAAATACATGTGGTTTTGAATTTGTTTGATAGGAACTCCATGGGCATTAGAATAACAAGACTTCTAGCATTTTTTCCTTCCTCGTGAAAGGTAAATCCACTTCCTAATGCCTGGCCAGGGTAGCTCTGTGAATTGAAAAAGGAAAGAAGAAAAATTGTACGTGTCTCTTTTTGAAACCCTAGTGGTTGTAGCACACCTTGTGTCCTACATTTTTTACTAAAAAGGACCTTTATTTTTGAATGTTATATACAGAGTTTACCCTTTTGTCTTTCTTTGGTCTCTTCGTTACATAAGGAATGTAAATCTGTTGAGCATTATTTATAATCAGAATTGTAAGACCACTATTTATCTATCTAACTATCTATCTGTTCAGCTATCTCATGGCACTGGATATTGCTGAGGACTATCAGTTTTGTTTGAGGGTAGTATTCAAATGCAAATGCAAAGGGACTGTTTACTAGTGTTGTCATTAGTATTTATAGCAGTCTGAATTATTGTGCTTTTTAAACATAGCAGTAGCTCCTGTGTCAGGTAAGCGAAAATATTAATAGCTTTTGAACACTGTAAACTGAGAGGATTTTGTGTGTTCAAATACGCATATGCTAGTGGAGTAGTAATGCTCTATGTTTTTTTCTGTAGTAAGCCTTAGACTTGCAGCACCACCAAACATAATAGGTGAAAATACAGTCATGATTGACACAGAAGGCTGCAGCTTAGGTCATTGTACCTCAGACAACTGAAAGGACAGTCATGTTTCTCAGTACAGAATATTTCACATTTTTATTATAGGAGGGGAAAGAGATAGAACAAGTTGGCACATTGCTCAGTAGAAGTTCTCCTAACACAACAGTTTTGTTCACTTCTGAACAGTATCTTGGAGTCATTGCATAATTTTATGTTTGTATCTTCTGGAATTTTGGATATTGAATAGCTTCACTACTATAATTGATTTGTGTGTCAGTGTTAAATGATTTCAGCTAAAATGTATTTACTGCACATGAAATGAAAATAGGAGAGCAAACATTTTGGTAGACTGTATTGTTAGGTACCACCCAGATTTATGGGTCAGCAGTCTGGAAGGAGACTCATGAGGTGTTATGGCTTTTATGCCCTTCTTAAAATGTATATTAGCTGTCTGAGCTGCTCAGATTCCCTCTGTAAAGTAACATATCCACAGTATGAGTGTTGTGCATCCAGTTCAATCCATTTAATTTAAAATATTTTGTGAGTCAAGGTGAAGAAAATTTATTAAAATAGGTACTGAAAATGTTCTAATATCTTATGCAAAATCTAGTCTTTGAATATGCAAATGTTTGAAAATTCATACAAATGTACACCCTAATTCCTTATATGTACATGTATGCAAATTTGATATCTTGCTCTTGGGTAAACTAAGATTGGTATGTACATTTTTCAAAACTCAGTTCTGTGCTTTTTTTCATTTTTTTAAACTTCAGCTCCCCAGAAGTGAGTGTATATTCCTTGACAGAAAGTCAGCAAGCTGTCAGATAGAGTTCACTTTACAAGAGCAATATGGTTTCTTTTTGGAGGAACATTCTTGAGAATTTTAAGGAGCTGTCAAAAGGAATTTACTTTATTACAGATTAATATTAGATTCAGAATGAAAGCCACATAAAATAATTCCAGGAAATAAAAAAAACCAAACCCAGCAACCCAACAGTACTCATCTTTTGTTTTGGACAGCACTGTGGGTACAAACAGTATTGATTCTGTTTTGCTGTGGGAGTTTAGACTCTTACAGGAATTTGCAAATTTGTGGGTAGACTGATTGTAGTGCTTAAGATTTAGCATATTCAGAAAGAGAAATACAGATGTGATAGTATCAGTTATTGATTATAAAAAATGCATGATCATATAAGTTAAGACCCTTATATTTTAAGTACATGGAATAAGCCTGTGTGATTGAAATAAATATATCCTTAAATAAGTATAAGAGCTTAGTCACAATGCTTTATTTAATGATGCATGTAAAATGAATGAACAAATAAATAAACAATTACATTTTCTTGTTAAGTGAGCATATGATATAATTAAAAAAAAAATCTGTGAAGTCTTTAATCTAATGTCCTAGTTTCGACTGTGATGAAGTTAATTTTCTTCTCAGTAGTTGCTGATTTTTTAATTCTCCTATGCAAGAAGGTTAAGTTAGATGGATAATTTATGATATATTTATGGAAACAGGGGAACTGCTCTTTATAGTTCTGAAATTCACAGACAACTTGCAAAGCAAGGATGCTTTTAAGCAAGAAAACAGAACTATGCAAAATAAAAGTAAAATGGAATGGAATTAGAAGTTTTTTTCCAAGTTCTTTCTATCGATCTCAGTGTGATAGCAGTCTAGTTATGTATACATGCCTGTAAAAGTTAACAGTATATAGAAGCAGTAAATTAACGATCTATCCATCTATTTGGCATTTAGAAATCATTATTCTTGAATCAAAGTGCTTTTCAGCACTGAGACTACAATTATTATTATTTTTTAAAACATATGTTTGGTATTAAAAGCCAAATGTTGTATTGTGTTCTTTTGGCTGCAAGGAAGGTAGTAAGATTAACTGGTCACAACATGTGATCCCTGACCTCTTAATAAAATAGAGATTTCAATGAAGGCTGGAGATTTAAAGTGTCTACATAATTCAGGATTTTTTATTCTGTATTTAATGTATTTGCAAAGAATAATAAGAAAAATAAGGAAATAATAATATGCAAAATCTGCTGACATATTGCATCAAGGAAAGCATTCTTCTACATTAAAATTTAGTTATGGAAGTGTACATATACGTAAAAGCAGCACCTATGTCTAAAAGGAGGCAAATGATTGATCTGACAAAAAGATTTTATGTCAGCCTTAGCAAAGACAAACATATTCAGAAAAAACTCAGAAACAGTTCGGTACATTGTTAACGTCTGAGTTACAGAAGTCCCCATAGGCCACACTTTCACTGCTATTTCAGAGATGAAGATAGGCTCACAATTTCTCATCTCAGATTCAGCCAGGCACGTCCCCAGCGGCGCACATACCTGGTTTTCAGCACCACGGAGAGCCCCGCGTGTGCCTTCTGGGCAGAACACCGCGTCCTTATCTTAGCGAACAGCAAACGCGTGTTGCAGTCACACATCAGGGGCTGTAAAATAGGATACCTTTCTTGTGGTTGTTAGCATATCTACCTCTTTGTTTTCAGTAGGTGGAGAGGCTTCAAACGTCACAGAACACACCAGGCTATTTTTTTTTTCATGCTTGCTGAGGAAATACATCTACTTTTTCTCTAGGCAGTATGTAAAACTAGAAAATAACTTTTTAGTAATTAATTTTGTTTGAGCTATAATGGCTTCTGGCTTGGCCAGTTTCTGGTTTATAATGATCAGGTGAGTTAAGACCCTAAGGCATTTCCTGAATCTTTGCGTTCAGGCTTGACTGCTTGTTTAAAAATGAAAAATGTAGCTAGACACCAACCTTTAAGTCAGTGGAACACTGTCCTCAGGCTGAAGTCTAATGATGAAGCTGATAATTTGTTTTCATACAGTCATATGCTAGTCTTATTAACAGGAAGACAGATTTTCTGCATTGCTTGTTACTCAGAAAGTTGGTCACTGGCAAATGTTTTTCTAAAATGTTACTTTAACAAATGTTTTCAAGTTTACTAGTAAAAGTGCTGTTCAGCACTGCAGTTTACTATTGTCATATCTATAAAAATTTATTAACCACAGAACAGTGATCTAGAATTAAACAATAAGAAAGCAATTACATGTATATTAGAAATATCTAATTGAATTTAACTAGGGATTATAAATGGTTTAGATAATTAGAAAAGATGGGAATAAACCAATGAGTGTATGGAAAGAGGTGTAACAGACCTCTTTTAAATTTTATAGAACAACAGAATCCTATGAATCTCTACTCAGTACTGTTAAATTCCACACATCTTGACATACGGATATCCCAGAGAACTTTTTTTTTTCTGATGTGAATATCATATTGATCCACAATAATTCACACTGGTTTTTATGATCAGCCATACATCCTGGGGATAGGGGCAGAAATGAGCTCTTGTGTCAAAGGCACCTAAAGACAGTACCATTTGTTTTAACAGCAAAAGCTTAGCTATCCCAGATGAAGGCTATCTTGCTGTGCTTAGTAAGGTGCTTTTCCATGCCAAAATGGCAGTACATGAGCTGCCTTATGCCTAAGGCAAATCATATGCATCTAGCCCTGATGAGAAAACAGTGCTAAAGTCTGACAGGTCACTGGACATGACTGTGCATATTTGAGCTTGATTAATTATAAATGAATTTGAATAGCCAAGTGCAAAGAACCCCTTCTGAAATAGTGGCATGAAAAAGCATAAGCATTTAGAAAAACAAATTAAGATTTGTAATTAAACTGATTTAAATTCCATCTTGTAAAATTGTAAAATGATTGAGTAGATACAGCTCAAGAATATTTAGTTATGCATAGTGCCTGAGCAAACTGCTCATTTAATGAGTAAAGCAATGTATCACGGTTTGTGTAAAAATGTTATTAAGTAAAAAGTTTTCTTCTTCAAAGTTGCAAAGCCTTTGGACTTTTAGCAGTGAGACAGTTGTACTGGCAATGATAATTTTGTCAGCAGCACAAGGCTGCTGTGGTGCCTCTGCTACTACCTCAGTCACAGTGTGGATACTGGCTTAAGTTATTGATCAGAGAGATTAGAATCCCTGCGTGATGGGAGTTGCAGACACTGGAGGAAGGGTCAAAAGCTTTACAGGAATTCTCTCCCATCACAGTTTAGTGTTTTTAATAGACTATCTTTAAGGCATTATTTGAAAAAGAATGTTCAAAATTCAGGGGTTGGAAATTAAATGATTTATTAAATGTTTAAAAGATATATGTTGCTACTTTTCATGTCCACTTCTTGATTTATGGTTATAAACTAAATGATTCCAAAGAAGCAAGACTATCTGTTATGGACTCTAATACACATTTTGGCTCTCTGACTTTACTGGGACTTCTCAGATGCTTTCAGTTTTAAAGATAGTCAAATACATTCCTGGCTTAAAGTCTACACCATTTCACTTATATTTAAATAGCTTTAAATTTAAAGGAAAAAAAATTATATCTAATTGCTAACATGATGCATTAGAAGAAAATGCGTGTCTACAAAACTCTTGCAAGCTTGTCTAATTTATAACCCCTTTTAGACTTTGAAAGATTTCTCACTTGTATCTGGGTAAGGAGACATGCATTTAACAGTATCTCAGAACTTTTTTTTTTTCAAACTGCAATACTAATTTTATGACAGTTTAGTGCATTTACATACCAATACCAGAGTATACTACTCGGAAAATTCACAAAACCATGTAAAAAACAGTAAAGATGACCTTGATATTTACTAACCTATCCAGAAACTGAAAGGTTGAATTACTTATGTGGAGAAATATATCCTTTGTATACATGTATACAAATCTTTAAAAACTGTGTGTATAACTAAAGAGAAAAGATAGAGAGAATTCTGTATCTTAAAAACAGCTAAATTAGTGTATCGCAAGAAAATTTTTTTTTGTAATGCATGAGGCATCTGTATGCTACAATTGCTGTGCTGATTTGTAAATGTCATGAAGTAAAAAATAAAAAAGATCTTTATTGCCTTCTACAAGTGACATTAATTATTCAAAGTTTATTAAGTGCTTTGGAATGTAAGTCATTCGTAAATACACTAGATAAATGCTAAGTAGTGTTGCTATAAATTTGCAATGACAAAAGAAATCTAATAATATTATTTTATTGATTTGCTAAAATGACAGCAACAAGCTGGGTTTGATCTACTGTGTAAATGCTTTTATGTTACGTTGCTGGAGAACTTGTTTTTCAAATTATCTTGCCCAGCCCAGTAAAAATTACGTCTGCACAAATATGGAGATCTGTAAGCATGCACCAATACTTGCGCCTTGTATAAGACCTAAGGAAATAAAGATGTGGCTAAGGAACTTTGTGGAATATTAATTCCTCTAGTAACAGTTGCAACAAAATTACTCTGGAACAATCCCTATGCAGTTTTTTCTCATAGAAGGACTTTTAGACCAATGTCAAGAAAACACCAAAATGAAACTTAATCTGGAGAACTAAGAGCCAAGGCTTCTCCCAAACCCAAATGGATCAGAGCAGGACAGCCACTGTGTCTGAATGCATGACTCCTAACGCAGAGTAGAGGGTTTCATAACATGTTAATTTCAGAATATACTAGCTCACTCTTTTTTATTAGAAATGATTTCTCATTCAAGATAAAGTGGTTTCAGGCACTACAAAAGGAAAAGGTTTTACTTTGAATAGGATAGAAGCATAACTCACAAGTGCAATGAACTGTACTGTAAATACAAGTTATGGCCTCTCTAATGCATGAAAAAAACTGTTTATAACTGGACCAGGACAGATGCTTTAATTTACAAATCTACTTGGATCCTACTGTGCCTGAAGGATGTTTAATGGTAAATGGAGAAAAAAAATAGATTTTCATAACTGGTAGTGAAATTCACTCTGCTGACTTAGAAAAAGAGCACAACAATGCAAATAAAATAGAACAGGTATTACTGCAAAAGGAAATCCTTTCTATTTGAACATTCATTGCTCTAACACTGGGGTTTCATGTTAAAAATCTGCTTCTTGTATCCTGTTCAGCAGAAACTAAGAACTCTCAACACTTTATCTTGATAGCAGTCAGAATTTCACCAGGGAACCCACCAATATTGCATGGAGCAAATTGTCAAAACTTAACAACAAAACAGAAAAAAAGGGTTAATGTGTTTTATGAAAGCCACATCTCTTATCTATGGCTTCTCTCATTATTCTTTCCTTATAAGGACTTAAAGGAGAAAATAAGATGGTGTTTCATCTTGTGCTAGTTAGTTTGTTGTCCACATAGAAACCAAATGTGGAAATAAAGCATGAGAAAGTACGTTGTGTTCCAGTCAGTTCTAGGACAACAATCACTTCTTGTGGGACTTCTGGCTTGATTAAAATATTATGAAATCTAAAGATTATTTTTTTTTCCCAAATCGTTCATATAACATTGATGTAACAACAGATATCACTGAGTAGGTCATTTTACAAATAGTGCAGGAATAATTTATGACTGAACACTGTTTATATGACTAGGAATTAAATTAAAGGAATGATTCTGATGCTAAGACACAGACGTCTAGCACTTTTTTGAGGTGCTTTGAACTTTCTAATGCTCCAGAAAAGCACAGATCTTCTGCACCTGATTTGCCAGCTCTGTGTGAGTTACTAGATATCTTAGGGCACTTGTATGGTATGCGTTGTCAATGCATGGGCAGTTGAATTGCATCCTAAACTAACCAGTGCTTACCCATCTAATCCAATCTAGTCATGTAAGTTCCATTATAGTAAAAAAGACTGTAAAAGAAAGAGGAGGTAATCTACAGGGAATGATTTCTTAAACAGAAAATATGAATTGTCCTTTGCTCTTTCTCTCCACTGGTATAAAGGAAGATGACTACTTTGGTCCATCTCCCAGGTGTCTAGGAAGATGAAGCTTGCTGCAATACTTCTTTTGGAAGGTCCTATTAGGAAGTACTTTATCTGAATACAGTTCCCAGTCACAAGAATATGCCTCACTGTTTCTTAAAAAAAAATGTAGTCCCTTTCTTTATAACGGTGAATATTAATGAAAACTGTGGTTTTTTATTAGGGGAGAAGTAATAAAATAAGAAACTCCCTCATCACAAGTCTCACTCCACGATTTCTCTCCTGAACCATTAGATATTTTATTAAATCGCAACTATATATGTGCTGCACTGACAAAAAAAAAAAAAAAAAACACAACAAAAAAACACACCAAAAAAACCCCGCCACACTGATTTGTAGTTACGAAACTTGGTAATTCTGCTTTGTAGAATCAAATATAATACTTCAGCATCTTTCTGTGCTTGCTAGGCTGATTTTAACACTTATTTATTTTGTAATCAATACCAAGAATGGATTTAATATTTGGTTTCAAATTTCCTTAATATTTTTCTGCTTACATGAATTCTGGTTGATCCAATTATACCTTTAATTTGATACAAAGTTTATTAGCTAACACAATACCCATGGGATGCAAGAAAGCCCCAGATTTTCAATAGTTTATGAAAATGTGTAACTTCTGTAGTGTGCACAGTTTGGAGTTATAGTACAAAATGTACTTCATTTGCTGCTAAAAGAGCAACTACTTTTGCCTGGATAAAAAGGGGACAGGTTGCCCAGAGATACCCCATCCCTGGAAACATTCAAGGCCAGGTTGGACTCTGGGGCCAGGGGCTCTGAGCAACCTGATCTAGTTGGAGGTGTCCCTGCTCCTTGGGCAGTTGGACTAGATGACCTTTAAATGTCCCTTCCAATTCAAAGTATCCTATGATTCTATGATTCTATGATAAAATAATTTATTTTGACACACCACAGTGTTAAACATTAACTAAAAGGGCAATGAAAACAATTGAAAACAGTTTATTTATGAAATGTTTATATATGTCCTGAGCCTGAAAAGTGATAAAACTGTGGAGTTAGAATGCATAATTTTATCTGGGGTTTAAAAACATGTTGTTATAAGGACACGGTCTCTTAGATGAATGCTATATGCAACAAAGCACACTGTGATATAATCTGGAATGAAAATGAACCTCACTTTTCTGTCAGACATTTGGTGAATATTTTAACTGTTTGGTCTCAGTCTTTCTTAGCTGGAACAACCTTGTTTAATAGCGTTCTTCCCTTCTTCCTCCTCTTAAAGTTGTCAGTGAACACCACAAGTATTTCTGGAGAAGCAGGTCTTCAGGTAATGCTGAAATTTCCCAAATGATAGAATGAAGAACAACAACTGCACAGATTTAATTTTTGAAGGAATAACAGGAGGAAGTTAAAAAAAAAAAAAAGAATTAGAGGACATTGTCACTGTCCTTCCAAACTTTGACAAAATACATTTTTACTATAGACATGAATAAGTGGTGGTAGCTTGTAGTTCAGACTACTACTTGGACTCACCTGGAAAGGAAAGCATTGGATTCCACGGAAAAATGTGCTGATTAGGCAAAGAAAAAGAGTGGTTTGTTTCACCTTACAGGAGAATGAGGTAGAGGAAGGGAAAGGGTAAAAAAATGCATTAAATAGAAATGTTGGGACAGACTGCTAGTTCATAAGCATAACTGCATGAATCATAACCTCATGCAGGCTTAGGACTGAGGGCAAGGGGCTAGATTCCGAAGAAGGGTGGATGTTAGTATGGTAAAAAGATGAAAGAGAGAAAATTTAAATTTCACATACAATTACATATCATCTCACAGACTGCAGTTCATTCAAGCAGCATGAGAAATTACAAGATGACACGAAATCAAACCCAGGTCACTTGAGAAAGATTAGTTCAGTGTGGTATATAAACAAATACAAGAGTGTAAGATCATGCCAAAGAGGAGGAAATTGCCCATTTGAGGCTTCCGGTGGCAAAATGCTTAACCACCATGCGCACAGTTTATGACGCTTCAAGGACCTCCTCATAGTATTATATTCATTTTTTACCTGTCTGCATACTTATTATTCTCATTAGATTAAGACTCATGGAATTACTAGTGCCCAGGTACAGTTGTTGTGTAGAAAAAGGTCTAATATTTTAAGTCCATGGAATGATAAAATGGTTATGCATTTTTAATCAGGTGAGTCTTCAAAAAATGTAGTTACAGAGCTGCCTTGGGAAAAAGCAATACATTTTGACTCAGATATACTCTGCTTTTGTGTTAGTTGAAAAACATTGTGTTATTTTCCAAGTTTTCACAAAACTGAATGATGCCACCTAAGAAGCATTCTGAATTACTCTTAGTCTCCATGTTTGAAAAGAGAGGGAGGAACCTGGGATTCTCCTGATGGAGACATTAGGGGAGGAGTAGGTGCGATTGGATTACTGGCAGATATAAAAAAAAAACCCAACAACACAACAGTGCAGAAAAGTTACTCCAAATCTTTTCCCCATATTTCCATCAGTGCGTAGCTTTGTATACTAGTTAATGTATTGGTAGTCTCCCTGGCATGCACCACCTGGCATAAGGCCAATATCAGATGACTTTATTCTACTTAAGCAAGAATTAGTGGGTATCACCATATGTACACCACTGCTCCTTGTATGATTATTTAGATTGGAGCATGCCTGTCCTGTGGAAAGAAGAACTCAGCTGGGCCATCAAGACAGGCAAATGAGACATTTTATTTCCACTTAACATTTTAACTTTAATTTTTCTGGAAGTTCAGGTAGAAGCTAATGACCTGGTTGCATACATATAACATTAATGATTGTTTCATTATAAATAAATAGGTCTGTTTTCATGAGAAAAGTGTTTCTGAGGTTCTGATACACTGCCATGATTTTAGAAGCAGGAGTGGTAATTGTATGATTATAAAATGTGCCTTAACTCAGTACTGTTATATTGCTGTACAAGAGTGCTCTCATTCTTAGTTTGCAAGATAGCTCATTTTTCAACAGAATACGTATAACTAGGAAGGCAAATAACCAAATTTAAAAAGTCTATTTGTAAGCTGAAAAGAAGAAGAAAAACTGTAACAGAATGAGTTTGCTAAACAATCAGAAAACAGAGAAGGTAATCAGAGAGACGATGAGCATTTCAGAGAAGCTCAGTCTGTTCTTTGTACTATTGGCAGAGGTTAACCTTGATTCTATTCTCATTTCTCTCTTCCTTAATTTCTGTTAATTACATTGATATAATTGCTAGTAATGACTTAAAGACATTGAAAAGAAGAGAAACAGATATTCTGGAAAAATGAGTTTCATTGTGGAGGACTCAGAAAGATCACCAGTTTGCAGCCAAAAGAGAAAATTTGAAAATTGTTTCCAGTATTCAGCAATTTTTTTTTCTGATTTTGTTTCAAAGAGAATCTTGTAAAATTCCACTCCTAAAAAAAATAGAGTATGGAGCATCTTTTTAAACAAAAGAATGAAGCATAATGTAAAGGTACCCAGTGTATCTTGTATCGTAGCACAGAGCAATGTAGCAGACACAGTATGGGAAGTGGAAAGTGAAAATTTGACACTGCTTTTATAACTAGACTATCATGTGTTCACTCTCTCTTCTCACAGAATGTGGGAAATATTTGGACCACATCAGCCAGAAATGGCATTTTAACTTATGTTTCTATAGGGCTGAAGAAGAAAAGAAGTAAATTTTCTTGAAACTGCATTTTGTATTACATTAGGAATAACTATATCTGGGTGCTAGATGAAATAAGCATGTGTCTAGACATGGGTTTGAAACAGCTCCCGTCTCCTGTAACACAAAATGTTGCATGCACTGGGGAGTGCTGAAGATAGAAAGGAAAGAAGGGGCTGCAGAACTTGTCACCTTCCTGCAGACCTATCTATGAGTACAGAGATGCCAAGTTTGAAAATCCCACTAGGTCTTTTAAGATGCAAGGAGGATCTGAGGTTCTGATTACTGGATTGCCTAAAATGGCAGTCAGGTTCTGCAGAGTGACAGATGATACCAGGCTTAAAAAACAGATGTAAAGAAACTTGTTTAAAACAGAGAGGAGTGGAAAGAGTAGAAGTGAAATAGACTAAAAACCCTGCCCAGGCTGCCTTGACGGTGAGAATACAACATTGGTTTAACTGTTTCTACACTGTGAGACAGTGTGAATGATGCTACTAAAACCAGTGAAAGAATGAGGTGCAAAGCAAATTGTAAATTTTGAAATGTAAATTATTAAATGGAAAATTATGGTTTGAAAACGGAAGTTTTACAGTTTCACTATTGACCTCCTATCCTGGAAGCACCCTTGAGTGTAGGCAATTCCAAGGTGCACCGTGATTGTGTCAGAAGCAGCTGTATCCTCTTTAAAACTGTCTGCTTCTCTTCTGAAAAACAACAAGCATACTCTTAATGCCCTTCTGCGCAGAAGTTGCTTTTCAGTGTGTCATAAAAGCTACATACATTCTTACCTGATATGCATTTTCTAAAGCATTTCTGAATCCTAGAATCATTCAGGCTGCCTAAAAACCCCACTTGTCTTTGCAACAGGTGGCTCTGACTGTTCCTCCAGAAACTGGTTTGGCAGCTTGATTTTAATGACATGCCTGCAGCGAGGATGAAATGTGATGTTTTAGGTGGACTAGTTACAACAGATAGTCTAGCCTGCTGCAAATTGATGAAACCCTCCGAATAGCAAGTGCACGGTCTTTGGAGCATCCTTTGAAGTGAATCAACTTGCAGGGTTACCCTTTCATAGTGCTAGATGGGTTGCTCCAGACCTGGCCATGCAGGTACTAAAGCTCATAATGATCTAGATGCACGGCAAATCTGATTTCAAGCCTTGCCTCAAGACTGTTCCATACAGACACGTAGATACAACAAGTTACAGCTGGAATTGCAGCTACATGACTCCGGTATTCTGGTGCTACAATTATATTCCGAATATCAGAAAATAAAGATAATTTTATTGTATATTCTTAGTTGTAACACTGATATTTAGGACAGAATACTTCAGTTGAGGGTAATACAGATGAGACTGGATTGTATTTTGTGAAGTTCATGTTTTATACGATGGTATTTACAAAGTTTGATTTGAAAGCTAAAGCTGATTTGACCAGAGTGGATGTTCCTTAACATTTTATCTGATGTAAAGTAGCACTTCTAGTAAGGAGTGTCAGGGGATAGCAGTATAATCATCTTTCAGGTAATCTGTCTTGTATTCTTGGATCTGTCACTGATCATTGTTCACAAAATAATGAAGGATAAGCCACAATTATTGCACTGTGCCTCAGTTACCTATTTATAAAATGAAGGCAATGATGTTGCTCTAGATTTTCCAATTGATAATGTTATATCAAAGTGAAGTTTCAAAAAAATAAATCTCAATACATTAGTTTACACCAGATGAGAATCTGACCTTGACTGACTGAAAATACTCAAGTGATAAATGGAAGGAATGAAAGTGAATGTAATTTTCAAATTGATTCTCACCCTTTCTTGAGTAACTTTCTGTAGGAAATATTAGGAAAAAAAAAAAGGTTATGTTTTGCCATCCCAGCTTGGATTAATATAATTATATTAATTTTCCTTTTTTATATACAAATAGTTTCAAAAGAACTATAATTTTGAGTAATTTTCCAGTGTAAATGAAAGAAAAGGGTCATGGTTCATAGATACATATTAATTTTGTTAACAGAAAGCAATTTACTTTTCCTTAATTGAACTTAAACACTGCAGCCTTTGTTTTAAATTGATAAAGGGATTACAAAATTATCTTTTCAGGTTTGTATAGCAGTAGGTGTTTGAATAAAAATGGCTTTTGCCTGAACTCAAGTTACATTACAGAATTATAAAGAGAAATGTTCTTAAAAAATTAATGTAATCTTTATGTTTCTTCATTAAATGGTAGAGTTCCCTTTCAGTCCTAAGTTATAAGGTTTGTGTGATTACTGGAAAACTAAGTTGAAACAAGTAGGTAGAGCCTATCACTCAAATTACAAAGTCCATTAATTAAATACATAGCTACTTTTTGTGACTATATTTTCACTAATATTAAAAAAAAAAAGTCTCTATCCTAAGAGCTGGACACTCTAACTTAGTGGTGAGACTAAATATCACAAACTCCAATGGAAGAAATGTTAATAGGAGTAGAAAAGTCCATTTGGAGATACCCCTCTCTATCAACTGCTGAGTAATATGAGTAAACCATAATGAGCTGAAATTTTTCTGACCCTACATGTGGAATGTGTCCTTCAGTACAGGGTAATGGTATTCAGTGACTCTGAAAATAAAACTCTGTTATATATCCACCCTGTTATATATCCCAAACAAAATACCAAACATATCACACGGACACACGACATACAAATTGAAAGCTGAAGCTTATTGTAGCTGACTTTTGCTATGATTTATCTGTTTGGAACATCATAGCTGCATGCAAGAGTTGCATGATAATGAGCAGGAGTGCTTAGTTTGAAAGCATAAGGCAAATGTGGAAGGAATGGCTTGAAATTGAGATGGATGAATAATCACCTGTGTTTTGTGTAGCAGCAGGGGCTACAGTGGCAGCTTCTGCAAGAAGCTGCTAGAAGTTTCCCTTTTGTCTGGTGAACTCGGTTGGGCCTAGGGTGGACCCATCGCTGGCCGGGGCCAAGCCAATTGGTTACAGTGATAACATCTCTGTGACAACGTATTCAAGAAGGCCTCCCACTGGGTGGCTATCTGGGTCCAACTTGGCCCGGCCAAGTGAAGTGAAGAGATGTGAAGAGAACCTGAGAGGCATCTGCCTGAGCCAATTGTGAAGAATTTCTTGTGAGAGGAATGGCTGCAGATGCCAAGGTCAGTGAAGAAGGAGGGGGAGGAGTAATGTTGCTCCTGGCAGAGATTCCCCTGCAGCCTGTGGTGCAGCCCATGGTGAAGCAGGTTGTCCGCCTGCAGCCCTTGGAGGCCCAAGCAGAAGCAGAGATCCACCTGCAGCCCATGGAGGACCACACACTGGGGCTGGCAGATGCCTGAAGGAGGCTGTGGCCTGTGGAAGGCCTGAGCTGGGGCACTCATTCTGGAGGGACTGCACCTCGTGGAAAAGGACCCATACTGGTGCAGTTTTTGAAGGACTGTAGCCCATGGGAAGAGGGGGAGGAGTTCTTGGGAGGAATGTGAGGAGTTCTTCCCCCTAACCGAGGAAGGAGTGGCATACAGCAACATGGAATGAACTAATCGCAACACCCATTACCTATTTCCCTCTGTGCTGCTCGGCAGTAGGAAGGATAATTTGAAAAGAAGTTACGCTCTGGAAGATGAAGGGGTGGGGGGAAGTTGTTTTTGTTTCCTCTCTCATTATCCTGCTTTGGTTTTAATATTAATAAATTGAAATATTTTTTTCCCCAAGTTGAGTCTGTTTTGCCCGTAATGGTAACTTGAATGATCTCTCCCTGTCCTTATCTCAAACTTCAAGCTTTTTGTTTTATTATGTCTTCCCCATTCCCTCAAAGGGTGGGGAGAGTGAGTGAGATGCTGCCTAGCTTGGTCCTGAGTGGGGCTAAACTACAACACCACCTAAAAATGAAAAGGGAAAAAGCACCCAAAAAAAGGGAAAAAGAGAAAAGAATAATAAAAAAATTATTTGATCAGAAAGAGAAACAGATTTAGAAGACAGGAAAATTAGAACAGGATTAAAGTGAGACCTGAGGAAAGCTGTGTTTGACTGCATAAAGCCATTTAAAACTAAGCATGTATTTTAGCTGTAAAATTATATAAGGCCAGAATAAAAGCAGGGATGAGTGAGGTCTCAGTTCAATAAGAATGAAATTTAATTTAACTGTAATGTACAGAGAGCTCCCAGAAAGGAATGTTTTGCCTTAAGTTTTCAATAAGGACTGTTATATTGAGCAAAGTGGGTAAGCCAGAATGGTTTGAGGTGATGGCTGTGTAGAGGTAGTACCAGCAGAACATGGAGAACCAGTGAAACCAAAATTTGGATGGACCAGCTAATTCCTACCTTAGTCTTTGGAAAAAAAGTAGTTAAATAATTTTTGTTTCTAGTAACTAGATTTTTAAAAATTTAATCTAGAATGATATCTAGTAAGAATAGAATAAATAATTCTTAATCTTGGGAAAGAAGATCGATTTTATTACTTACTCATTAAATTGTTCTTAAGTGGAAAGAGAAAAACCGAAGGAGGAAGATATGGAAGACAAGTGAGCAGAAATAAAATCAAATAGTCATTGTGTGATTTCCTTAATAACATAACATTTCTGTCAAAACAACAGCAGTAGCCTTAATTTCTCTCTTCTTCCTTAAAATATTTGATAAATTGTCACTGTTTAAATTTTTATCTACATTGTCAAAGAAAGGAAATTAATAAAAGTTATGTAAAGTGATATGCAACTGAATAAAGGATAAAACTAGAATGAATTGTATTACAGTGGTGTGAAGGTGCCATGGTGCTCTCTGGGACCTGGGGGCTGGGAGCTGCAGGGGCTTCCCGTGGGGAGCTGAAATGCAGTCCTAGGCTGTGGGCAGGGTAGGGAGAGCCTCAGAGGGTGTAGGCAGGTGCAGTCAACTCTGGTGGCATCCAGGTCTGATAGGTTTGGGAAATTGGAAATACCTGTTTGGGAGGTGATTTTTATAATTTCTCAAAGGCAGAACTTCAATATGAAATTTAAAGAGCTTAATTGGCTTTGCCTTTCAAAATGATGACTACAATTGCAGTTTATAAACACATCACCGATATAAACAGAAAAGAGATCTGACCTGGTTTTGGCATAGATGTGTAATATTCTGAAATACATGTAGGTGGAAAATAAAAGATTTTAAAGTGGCAGATTCTGGACCAGCCTCCAAATACTATTCCAGTAGAAGTACCAAGAGAAGAAATCCAGCCAGTGTCAAGACACATTAAATGAACTTCTGAACTAGGTCAGCGATAAAGGAGGTTACAAATCATGTTTGCAGCCTGTGAAGGTTAGAACAAATGTAGAAGATGACTGTTTGTGGTGGTCTGAGTATATAAAACCCCTAAATTTAGAAAATTGTATTAAACAAAGAGGAATTAAACAGAATATTTTAAGTGTTGTAGTTTTAGCACCTAACTCTGGGAGGGAAATAGGCAGCTTCAGAAGCGTAATTCACAAGCCTGGCCTTAGATGTCTGAAGTTTATTTTGGAGTAAATGGAAACTAGAAGTTTGTGGTGCTGGAATGATAGTATCGTGGTAAGGTTTCAGATACCTATGACAGGCATTTGGAAATATCAGGGAGAAAAATATGTTTGAATTTCTGTGGTCCACGGGAATTCAGCACCACATTTGGGATATATCCGTCTCTTTCTCATCAGCAACATGGCAGAAAACTCTAGGAAGTAGAAGAAGACCTTCTAAGCCCTTGTCAATCTGTGAGTTTGAAGTGGCAGCTTGTCCGTGTCATTGGATGTTTTGCCACCCTTCCATCACTGCTGAATTCTCCAATTAAACTTGGTTCAGTATGAGTGAGTTAGTTTGCATGTTCTTAGGAAATAAAGTTCTTTTGCAGACATGTGTCCTATGTCTTTTTTTTATCTCAAGATCTAAAAGTAAGAGTTAGGGTCTTCAATACCTAGGATAGTAAATATATCAGCAAAGCTATTGGTCATATATAATAGTGTTGCTCAAACCATCCAAGGAGGTCTCTTTAGAATTAGGCTCCTGATTACCTCTCAGATGAGATGAATTACCTGAAAACATTGCTGGCTGGCTGGCTCTTGGGGCACTTGAGAGTTAAGTGCAACTTGATTGGTTCACTAGAATTCATGCTCAGTTCTTTGGTTTAATTTTTAATCCTTTACTTAAAGATTCTAAAGGGAGTGAGAATAAACGTGGGTTTCTACAAAATGAAAATTAATCTGTAAAAAACAGAGACACACTTGTACTATTTCATACTAGTGAGTGTTTATTCATACAGAGTGCCTATGGGATTAGCTCATCAATAATGGTATGATTTGCAGTCTTGTTTTCATATTATAGTTTAATGGGTGTGGCAGCTGCTAATTTCCTAGCCAACATCTTGAAGTAACCTCAAGATCAAAAAGTAAAAGCTGATTCTGCTGGAGTTAATGGGTCTGTGCTCTGCAACTTTAGAGGTAAAAAACCTCATATTGTTTTTGACTGTGCACACCCTTCCTGTAAGCTGCAATAGCTTGCCTTGTTTTCCTGCATTCAATTCTATCTCTTCTTTTGTATTGTATTAGGAATAAAAATATAAACCATTTACTAAATTATATTGCAGTAGCATATATGGACTATCTTTCATTTAATGATCAGAGTTAAAAAAAAGAGAACTTTGATTTTGTTTAGATGAAGATGTTTAGGTGTTTTTTTCTGCTTGAGAAAATCTTTGAAGCTTTGTCTGAAAGCCATATGCTTATTTGCATCAAGGCTGTCATCATTCAGTAGGAAAAAAAAAAAATCACATTTATTGTCCAGCTCATTTGTATGTGCTATTCTTATTCATATATGCTTCATTATTTTACTGGTGACTTTTCCTGTCAGCTAGGAAAATTATCTATATGCTACTCATGTACATAACATTCTTTAGGAAATGTATGTATCTTATCTTTTTAGAGGCTAGAACAAAGTTCTGAAATAGCCTATAGACTCATTAAAATAAACGACTGAAGAACTAGCTGTGACATGTAAGATTAGAAATATTACTGTTGCATTATTACAACTTTTCTCTGTTTCTATAGGTCAGCCTTATACTCCATCCTTTTATACTGTCTACAAGAGTCAGGAAACCAAGTTAGTACATTATAGTATGGGTAAATTTGATTTACACCAAAAAAAGTCCTTTGATTCTCATGTTACTGTCATAATTAAAAAGTGTTTTCTCTTTTTGGTAGTGGGCTAAATGACTTAATGAAGATTCAGAAGAAAGATGATCTCAGCTAGAGAAAAAAATGTCTGCTAACAGTGCCCAAAGATTTTATGTTACATAAAACGTGGGACTAACTCAGTCCATGTAATTTTTCATGTTATTAAGAAAGATATATGGAAAAATTTGGAGATTAAATCCCAATGAAGCGAACTGCAAAACCTTTGAACAACACCACTACT
Organism: Chlamydotis macqueenii; assembly: GCF_036417535.1. NCBI lineage: Eukaryota > Metazoa > Chordata > Aves > Otidiformes > Otididae > Chlamydotis > Chlamydotis macqueenii. Next base: position 133,971,363 of record NC_141557.1, read on the forward strand.
TTACTATGCTCAAAAGCAGGTGGGAAAAAAATAGTCAGAAAAAGGGAGTCTTTTTATATTTCCACTATTGTAAAAGAACAATTTGAAAAGTACCCGCAGACTTGTTCTATACGTAGTTGCCATAAAATTAGGACAAGTAGTTAAACACAATCTCCCACAAACTGATAATGCATTTCAGTGAATAAGCATTTTGATTTGTCCCTGAATTTTACCAGTGCAGAAAACTATCCTGAGGTTTATGTGGATCAGTGAGACTGAAAGGAGTTGTTTCAGCACTTGTGAGTAGTCCTTGCACACAAAATCTGGAAATCAGCAAGTGGATGAACATCACCATTAATAATCTAGAAGATGGAGGAACCAGCTTGTTAATAACATTTATGGGACATACTGAAGCAGGGAACTGGTGAGTACCAATTACAATAGAGAGTATGTCACAGTGAGTTCTGAAATTAGAAATATAGGGAGGGACTCAGGGGAGAACGATAAATGTGACTGGTTGCAGAGGGAGTTAACTGGAGAATATTGAACAGAGAACAGAATGTTTTAGACACCGTTTTAAATCCTCAGACAGTGCAAATGGTCGTACTTACACGGATGTTGATTTACCAAGATACCTGAACCCAGCGTTTTAGTGTCTGCTGAAGTACGTATTACTGATGAAGTTTCTAGTGTTAACATTTATTGACAATGGTTACAATATACTGTGTACCTCTGAACTTATAAAAACAGGACAAATCATCGAAGAAAAAGAAAATTGTTGAAAAGAGTTACCTTTGCTGTCATTAAGACAAGCTTTTAAAGAGTTATTGGAAAGAAAGTAATGGTGAGTATGGCTGATTTTTTTTTTTTTTTTGAAAAAACAATTTTATTTTATGGACAAAGAAAGAGGTAGGCGTTTTTGGCTTGACTGTCAAGAAACTTACTGCATCACACACTTTCTGTATAGCCTGGCTTTTCTTGCACTAAAAATTGTTCATATTCATCTACTACTCAAACCAGAAATTAGGGACAGGGGAATTAAATTCCTGAGATGATTGTAAGTGTCTTTGAACTACATATACTTGTTTCTTTGGAAACAAGTAACTCAAGTAGCCAGCTTGATGGTTTTTTATGTGTTCCTTTTGAGCAGTACTGGTCTAATTCAGGATCATTATCACAAAGAAATATGCCCAAAATAATTGCTGGAGGAAATTTTTTCCCGCCTATGTTCCAAGAACAATAGATAATATTTCTTTAGATGTCTACTTACAGTCAGTTACAACATACAAATTTAAAGCAAAAGTCTCTCTAACCCAAAACTCTGTCTGAGACAGCACTTATAAGAGGTGCGATTTAAGAGAGCACATGGGTTTGTGGTTCCTTCTCTTCCAGCTCCTCCAGCATCCACAACTGTAGTGTTAGGGATGATAGTGGGCACAACCCTTCCCAGTCTTTCAGTTGTTCCTTATGGATTATTTCTCATGATTTATCTATTTTATTTTTGAAAATGCTGAGACTCTCCGGACTGTCAGACTTCACTATGTATTGTGGCAACAAAGTGGAGAAATTTAATACCCTCTGTGCAGCCCCCTCGCCCCCAAACCTAAAGCCTATATTATTTTCTTGATCTGAGTAAACTGATCTCATACTTGTTTCCTTGATTTTTGCTCATCTTAGTATTGTTAAAGGATGTTAGGAGCAGTGATTGCCTCCAGCAACTCTTAGTCGCTGGAGTGGGGCTCCTGAAGACCACGGTCCTGAAGACCAAGACTGAGGGATGCAGATGCTGCTTTCCCATCTGAGGGTTCAATGAGTAGTGAGCTGAGCTGAACATCTGCGCTACAGACACACACACATGTGCACAGAGGACACTGGCATGGTTGCTCACACAGACTGCCACAGATAAGGTGCTGCCTCCAACAGCATCTATATGTAGGACCAACATAAAACATAAGCACAGATAGCCAAGTCCCCATCCTTCACTTTGGCTGGTAGAGATAGAAGATCACTAGTGCAGACACACACACCCCCCACACTCTAGATTCCCAAGTACATGCATATTCTTGGATTCCCTGAGTACCAGCATGGCCCCTCTGCCTGCCCAGTACTCCTGCCTAGATCCCAGGCCTCCTTACTCACCCTATGAGTCTCCTGCTCAACCAGCTTGATGCTGGCTAGCAAACACACAGCACACACACACTCATCCCACAAGCACCCCACAGTCGCAGGTCCCCTCAAATACCCTCCACCCACTTGATGACCCTCCCTGGACCCAGGACTTCCTCCTTGTCACCTAGTTCAGCTTGAGGTTTGCTAGCAAAGGACACAGGCACCACCTCAACCCCTGCACCTTCTCCAGTTTAAAGAAGATACAGACACTCATCCCTGCAGCAGCCTGCACCATGTACACAGGCTGTGACCTGTGGTCCTGCTCCAGCCACCGGTGCTGAGCCCCTCATTTCCCTCATGCCAATCCTTCCTAGAAGCTGTATTTTAGTGCACACACCATTCCCACCCTAGTGGCTGGGGCAAAGACCTCCACCTAATCCAGTGGCTGGCACTGGCCTAAGTCAAACGTGCTTACACCTCCAGTCTTACTCCAATATCTGGCATCCAGTCCTCTCCAGCAGTAGCTGGCACTTAGTCCTTGCAGCACATAAACATATCGGGAAGAGTGAGATTGCTCAGTGAGATATTTGAGAAAGGATTTAATAAGAAGGTGGGACAGATGGTGGTGGTTGGGCACAGGGTTCAGTCAGACAAGCATACTGACCTGCTACATTTTACATGTGGCTGTCCACTTTTATACTCTTTTCTTTCTATTCCTCCATCTGTTCCTCCCAGTTACCTTCCCCTGCACGTTCCCTCATTAGTTTGCATAGTTCCACCAATGCCCCTTCAACAACTCTCATGTTTGCATAGTTATCAGTTGCAAAGTCCTGGTTTGCCTGCAGTTTCTTGATAACTCACCAAAATTAGTGTGAGTGACAAGGTTTGTTACTTGCCTTTGTCTCCATTAATTTTGGCTGTCACATTTCTGTCTGCATATTTTGTCCCTTTTCCTTAGTATCCTGTCTGACGAGGTCCCCGATCAGATAATCTTACTGAAATGAACATTCCTACATTTCACATACCCTTACCAATTAGCATGACTGACCAGGTTTGATTCTTACTACTGCCTCCCTTATCGTCTGTCAGCTAAGTTTGTGTCTTTGTATGTTCTTCTTTAGACTTCCTCTTTTTCTTATTATCCCCTTTTGCATTGAACAGGCCCTTGATCAGATACCCTTGAAAGAGGAGACACTTTCTCCTTCCACATACCCTGACAAGATTTGGAGAACAACTATTCCATGTTCCATTTATTCATTGTCTTCCTGATTTTGTAAACCTTGATCACACGTCCTCTCTGCATTCTCCTCTCAAATTACAAAACAGCCTTTTGGTCTCTGCTTGTAAAGAAGCTGCCCTATCCCTTTGCTCATTTGTTTGTTTTTCTCTCCATCTTTTCTCTAAATCTGACAATTTAGGAGTGGAATATCTAAATCTACATCATTTTTGGCCACTCTTTTTCTCTTCTTGACATTTTTCATCAGAGGTGGAAGGAGAAGAAAGGACAAGTAAGCATACTGTGGTTACTAACCCAATGTTTGTCCATAGGGCATTAATTTGCTGTAGTATTCTTGAAAAAGCTAATGTGAAACACAACATGTCTGATACCTCCTCTCAGTAATTTAACTTTATTAAATCATTGATAACAAAATATTTCATCCAAAAAGCCATCTATAAGTACTGGAAGAATAAAGATTTAGCAGGGAAAACAGATATAAAAAGGACTTAATTTGATACAGATTCTGGTAGGATTAAGAATGGAAAAGCATTTCTGTTTCTTACTACCGGAAGTGGATTTTTGTAAGACTGAATACATACAGAACATAAAGGCTGCCAGTAGAACAAGCAGAGCTTTGAGCTGAAGTATCTGTCAGTCGTGCCTCTCTAAAGAAACAGACGAATGAGCTAAAATATGTTGTGTCCCAGTTCACAAGAGTTCAAACAAACAGGATAGTTTCTCTCTCCTGTAAACAACTGTGTTCAGATGATACTTGATTTTATGAAAATGTATATGCTATGAGTGCCTGGGATTTGAAGCTGGGTAGGAAAACAGCAAAGAAAAATAGCTACATTCTACCTGTGAATGCAACAAAAAACTTAATATTTAGGGAAAAAAAAACCCAGAAAGTATGGAAATTTAGAATAGTTGTCAGTGAAACAAGGATGGCCTGCTGAGGAAAATGTCTACATAGAAGAGAATGACCTATATTCATTAGTGTTGGGAATTCAAACAGTCCTGAAATTGTGATTGAGGTAGGTTAAAGGGACAGATATATTTTTGGAACTGATACATGTACTTCAAATTGCTTGCTGCTATAAATACTTTGGAAAACATTTAAGAATGCATACTTCAAGATGTAAACATTTTATTATGTCTGATGGTGCTTATAATTGTAAAGCTAATAGTACCAGTAACCAGCACAACTCAAAGAGCAGCCTTGTTGTGTATTCAGATGTCTTTATCAGGCCTGTCATTGAAAACTTGCCTCCATGTCTTTCCGGAAAACTGGCAGAATGTTGCTAAGACATATACAAAATGACAATTTGAAAAACTCCTGTCCAAAGACTGGAAACATGGATAAGATTGTTCATATGTAGATATTTTTGAAAACATTATCTCAAAGCACAAGATAAAATATAAGGCCTAAGAAAGATGGTTCATTACATTGTTATAAAGAAAGTAGTTCTGGAATGGATCAGCATGAATGGAAGGGGTTTTGATATTCTATCATGATAAAAATTAGAAATGTCAGTGTGCATTTAATACAAATTCTTTATTAAAGACATCTCTGAATAACTAATAGATTTAGAAAAGTCCATCAAAGAAGGATGGATTGCGCCATCAATTTATTTACAGTACTTGATAAATAAAATACTGTATTATTCTTCTGGGAAAAAAAAGACAAAATACTGTATAAATAAATATATGAAAATATATATAAGTACATGAAAGGAAAAAGACTTTCAGAGTAAAGTCACTTATTCAGGTATTTTTTCAAGAGATAACACCAAAAAGGAAAAGGTAGATTTAACTTTTTTTGACTGTAAGAGATATTAAGCAAAGGACTGCTTTCACTAGGATATTAATGATGGTTTACCAGTTGATATTCTTCAGGATTTTTTTCAGTGAATAAAATATGAAGAAGTAGCCCTATACCAGTCAGGAGTCACACCTACAGAACAGATCTTCCTGAGTATCTAATTATAGTATTCACTGACACCAAAGACAGGATGATGCTCTCCCGCTCTTAAGAATTCAACAGCTACATGAAGGCATGCTGTTGTCAAATATTTAGGCAACTTTTCAAGAGAAATACAGTCCTTCTGTTAAAATCTAGGGTATCACAAGTACACTAGGATGTCTATAACTGGTATTACCTGAACAATTTCTAACATACTTTAAGATTTTTCTTTTGAATTCGTTCCATGGAGTCTAATTAATGTTGCTTATTCTCAAATTACATTCTTAATTCAAGGCTAATAAAATAAAGGGATAGTTTTAGAAATGAATAATTTTATATCTAAAACTTATAAGCAACTGATTTTGAAACATTTCTGTAGTAATCAACCATGCTTCCTGTTAAATTCTTGCAATGTAAGTTTATTTTCCATTGTGTAAATTTTGTAATTATATAGCTTTAATTCTGTTTTAAATAGATAAAAAAGTTGTAGAAGTAAATAGAATACAAAAGGATTAGTTGCTTTTGTTAGTATTTTCCAAATACTTTGGCTTCAGATTACAAAATGTCAATAAGTCATGGTTGGTTTGAACTAAATGTTCTTCATTCTGCTGGAGGTTATATCCTGGAAAATCTTTTACGGACAGATAAAAGATGGATCTTAAAGATAACTTTACCTGTATAGTAACTTTAAGGTTATTAATCTACTGTTACATTTAAGATAAACATTTACAATAGTCAAGTAGCTTTGACTTTGCTAGCTTCCAATCAAGTGAAAAAATGATAAAGCTAAGGGCAGTATAAGATTTTTTTTTAATTTATTTATAAATTACAGATATGTATTTTGAAATATAAAAAAGCTTGTAAATTAAGCATTTGAGAATCATTCTGGAAGCAATAACAATTTTAGAGTTGTTACCAGTTCTTCTACGATGGCTTACTAGGTTAAAGTAAACTAATTTTTGTCACTTTTCTATGAAGATTTTCAACAGTTTTAGACACATTGCAAAGTAATATCTTTCTTCTTATTAAAAAAAATAGTTAGCTTTGAAATGTATTCTATTCTTCTGAAATAAAATAAAATAAAATAAAATAAACACTAGAAACTTTCAAGATATTTTTACAAAGTTCACAAAACAGAAGAGAAATTTTAATATGGTATATCAATTAATGGAGTTAACAGCTACTATGTGAACTGTGTACTTAATATCTTGTAAAAACTGCAAGCCTACAAACTGTAAACCCTGAGAAACCCAAACTGTAGTAGAAAAAATATCCTGTATCTTACATGATTTAGACAATGTAATCAATGGAAACACCTTATTGTGATCGAAACATGAGAGAGTTTGATTCAAGAAGTGCAGTATTTTGGTAATTGATTATTTATTCCAAAGATATCTTTTATATAATAGTTATATGCCAGTTGGTAGTTTAAATGAACCATGTAACCATATCTTGTTGTTATAAATTTGAATAAAATATTGTAAATTTAAATATGATAAAATCATAGAATCATTACATTTGGAAAAGACTTGTAAGATCATCAAGTCCAACTGTCAATGCAACACCACCATCCCTACTAAAGCATGTCACAAAGTGCCATGCCTACATGTTTTCTGAACACCTACAGAAATGGTAACTCTGGCACTTCCCAGGGCAGCCTGTTCCAATGCTTGATCAGTCTTTCAGTAAAGAAGTTTTTCCTAATATCCAACCTAAACCTCCTCTGGTGCAACTTGAGGCCACTTCGTCTTGTCCTGTTACTAGTACTTGGGAGAAGAGACCAACACCCACCTCAGTACAATCTCCTTTCAGGTAGTTGTAGAGAGTGATAAGGTCTCCCCTCAGCCTCCTTTTCTCCAGGCTAAACAATCCCAGTTCCCTCAGCCGCTTCTCATAAGACTTGTTCCACATAAGGCATATAACACAGACATTTTAAAGGCTCATAACTTCGTCAGATTTACTTGAGAGAGTTTACTAGAGAAATTATTAAATCCATGATTCAAAGTATGGAGGAGATGTAGTTTTTTACAAGAAAAAAATCTGTGAAGTTAAAATACAGAAAAAAAAATGCAGCCCCTCTAAACTGTAGAGTAAGAAGACTCCATTTATTCATATGGAAATGAGGGAATACATTTCCCTAACTGCATTCTTTGAAACATCTGACTATGGCTACCATTGCCTAATGATACCAGCCTGGAAGATAATAACTTTTTTAGTCAGAATATTTTTTACTGTCTAGTTAATATTTCCTTGCATTTCAGTTTAACTTCTAACTTAAGTTAAGATTGTGTGCTATCATCTCCATTACCTGCAGTATACAGAGATATTTTTTTAAAACTACTTCATTTAGATATATTTTAATGGCTCAACAGAAAACAGAATTAATGCAAAGAGAAATACACAAAAATCAACATGGAACTAACTACATTTGTGAGAGGCATACCAATAAATGATCAAATGAGAAAAGGATGCAATAAGAAAATTTTCACAACCTCTGAAACAGATAACTTCATTCACAATTTTGCAGTTACATAATTAAAACCACAGTAAATCATTGCAATCAAGATGATGAATATTTTTTTTCTGATCACTAGTTATGCATAGTTGAACAAGAGCAAGAACTGATGCAGTATAACTCAGATGAAATTGTGCCTGACTGTAAGTTACTTATTTTGTTGGATAAGTTTCAATATGAAAGTAAATTATTTTTTCCCTTTGAAGGAGCTTTATGTGGTAAACCTAACGTTACTCTAACCTCTAGGAGGTGCAACGTCATAGGATGAAAAGAAAGAAACACAAATTGGTACAGCAGAATTCTCATTCTCTTGTCCCCAGGCTTGGGGAGATTTAATAATGATTTAACACTAGTTAATACAATGTACACAGCAATACTTTAAGCAGAAGAAAAATGTGTTTAATTCCATGGATATCAGTATATCAAGACATTGACAGAAGGCTGAGACTGCACCTCCCAGTTTTCTTGTAAAATTGTTCAGCTGTTTTACCTACCTTTGGATTGCACATAACAATAATTTCATATTTTAAGACTATCTTCTGAGTAAAGGTGGTGATAGAATTTGGATTCAAGGCCTGATTTCTCCCCCACATTTATGTTCTGCATTTTGGTAGAGAATACATGAATATTTCACAAATTTTCTTCTCTTCATTCACACCACTGGAAGCAAGGAACCATACTGAGCTGTGGATGATGCCAACATAAGAAGGACATAGACCTGTTGGAGTGAGTCCAGAGGAGGCCATAAAGATGATCAGAGCGCTGGAGCACCTCTCCTATGAGGACAGACTGAGACAGTTTGGACTGTTCAGCCTGGAGCAGAGAAGGCTCCAGGAAGACCTTATAGCAGCCTTCCAGTACTTAAAGGGCCCTACAGGAAAGATGGGGAGAAACCCTTCAGCAGGGTCTGTTGTGACAGGACAAGGGGGAGTAGTTTTAAACAAGAGGGAGGTAAGTTCCAACTGGATATAAGGAAAACATGTTTTACAATGAGGGTAGTGGAACACTGGAACAGGTTGCCCAGAGAGGTGGTAGATGCCCCATCCCTGGAAACATTCAAGGCCAGGTTGGATGGGGCTAAGAGCAACCTCATCTGGTTGCAGATGTCCCTGCTCCTAGCAGGGGGGTTGGACTAGGTGACTTTTAAAGGTCCCTTCCAACCCAAACTATTCTATGATTCTGTGATTCCAGACATAAATCATAAAGGACTCAAGTGCTCTTTCATTGCAGTTGGAACTATCACACCCTTCAGCAGAAGTAAGAGACATTCTTGGTATCCACTCCTGCAATGGCATTAAGCAAAATGTTGAAAGATTTACTGGAAAGTTGAGGAAAAAAAAGAAAGATTACTAACCCACATCTACTTTTACAGAAATCACTAGTCACAAGGACACTAAATTCCATTGTGGGTATATAACATTAGAGAAGAACAACAGGACAGAGTATAAGGAGGAAAGAAGCACTATACAATGTTGTCCTGTTACTTTTAAAAGGCTAGACTATGTTGTCACTTTTATTTAGGAGGAAATATTGTTAAAAGTGAGATGTTTTCCTGAGTGGATACAAGAGTGCTGAGGTTTTCCTTCCCTTTTTCCTTTGTATTAGTAAACAGAAAAAAAATACAGGTTATTTTCTTCTTGGATAGTGTTGATTTTCATCAGTGCATCACCACCATCTGATGGACAGATCAACTGTCAATTAAGATATTATTAGCAGATAGATGTCATGATTTAATTTTAGTTAAGTTGTGAGGTCTGTGATTAAAAAACACTAATGTTAAATCTACGTTGTCAAATACATATTTACAGATAGAAATGGACCAATGTAAGAAATAGCCTTATAACATTGCTAGGATAATCTGGGAATATTGCCATAGGAAACATGATGTTAAGCAGGAAGTGCTTCCTGGGGGAACTAAAAAGGGACAAGCAACACATGACTTCAATTTTATTTATAAGCAGCACAATAAAGATGCTGAGAAAATAATAAAAAATGTGCAATTTTTAATATGAGTTATAGGATGGAACAACTGGTACTGTTAAGTAACAGCCATCTCCCTTGATACAATCATTTTCCATCAGAGCACAGCAAGTCTATTTATTTTCTTCTGAGAAGTATTCCCTACAGAAAAAAAAAAAAGTTTTATTTGATATAAAGTATATGAAAAGAATCTATTCCAATGAAGAGAGTGCAGGTTAAAAAAACAAGAAAACAGCTCCTGCCTTCTCCTTAGGCAGGATAATTCCATAAGTTACCTTAAGTTAAATGAGAGTGACACAACTGCAAGGAAATGACAGAAGGATTGTATCAAGTAATGCAAACAAGAAAAATTAATAAGTTCTCATGAGATCCTATTAGTCTGAAAACTGAAACACTTTTTATTCAGGCAAAAAGGGATTCTGGGTTATTCTTGGACTAAGACCTGAATATGGATCTGAATGATGGAGATACCCTTGAATCTAACAGAAGACTGGAAGGGAAAGGCACATTGTATCCTAGCACTGCAGTGATAGTACCAGGGAAAGAAATTGATCACAGAAAACACTTTATAGAGAAATCAAAATTGACCATATGCAATATTCAGTGACCAAGAAATGAGATGACATGCACTATTCTTTTGAAGGAATTCAAGACTCCCATAAAAAAAGTTATATGTTAATGACATATTTGGGATGTTGCAAGTATCACAAAGCTAGAAAGAGAGTCAGAGAGTTTCTGTAGCCATCATGAATCCATCACATGCAAAGTTGCTGTTTTACAACAGGCCAAGTGAAAAGTCCTGCATGTGGGCTGGGGTAATCTTATGCACAAATATAGGCTAAGCAGAGCACAGGTTGAGAGCAGCCCTGAGGAGAAGGACTCGGGAGTGCTCGCGGACGAGAAGCCCAACATGAGCTGGCAATGCACCCTTGCAGCCCAGAAGGCCAACCGCATCCTGGGCTGCATCAAGAGGAGTAGGCCAAGGGAGGTGATTCTGCCCCTCTACTCTGCTCTGGTGAGACCTCACCTGGAGTACTGCGTCCAGTTCTGGAGCCCCCAACATATGAAGGACATGGATCAATTGGAGAGGGTCCAGAGGAGGGTCACAAAGATGATAAGAGGGCTGGAGCACCTCTCCTATGAGGACAGGCTGAGAGTTGGGGCTGTTCAGCCTGGAGAAGAGGAGGCTCTGGGGAGATCTTATAGCAGCCTTCCAGTACCTAAAGAAGGCCTACAGGAAAGACGGGGAGAAACTCTTCAGTAGGGCCTTGTTGTGACAGGAGAAGGGGCAATGGTTTTAAAATAGAGGGAGGTAGATTTAGATTAGATATTGGGAAATTTTTTTTTACAAGGAGGGTGGTGGAACACTGGAACAGGTTGTCCAGAGAGGTGGCTCCATCCTTGGAAACATTCAAGGACAGGTTGGACGGGGCACTGAGCAACCCGATCTGGTTGGAGATGTCCCTGCTCCTTGCAGGGGTTTGGACTAGATGACCTTTGAAGGTCCCTTCTAACCCTAACAATTCAATGATTCTATTCTGCATATTCCAAGAAGAAAGCTCAAGACACTTGGTATACAAAACTTTTTAAAGTAAAAGGGAAGAAAAAAAAAGTCCATTTTTAACAGAACAAATGTCTGATATTTTCACTCAATTCTTCCAGAGTTACAATACAACTTAGATGTGGGCCTTCTTATGCATAGACGAGCAACATGAGGAGAAGTGATAGCAGTTGGGATTACTTTGATTACTTCCCCCCCGCTCAAAATCTAAGACCAAAGCAAATACAGAGCTGTTAGGGATTTTTTAGAAATATTTAATAGAAATAGTTCTATTATATACAATGAAGTATTATAAGAACTCATGTAAGATAACTTTAAGAGACAAGATAATAAAATTAATTGCAGTCTAACCAATGTTACAGATTCATAGTCCAATCTGCTACAGCAGTCTTGTCTTCTCTCTCCCTCCTCATCTTCAAATCCATGTTCTGCTTTGTGCTGAAACATCAGCTTCTATCATCAACCATTATACTTCCTGTGGGAAGAAATTGCTATCACAATGATAAGTCATAATTCTTCTAAATTCCTGGAAATTCCTGAAAATTCCTGGAAAAACCCAGTGCATTTATGCTCTGTAAAGACACAAGGAGCATACTTGGCAGAGTATCTACTTTTTTTTCCCTTCTCTTGCTTTTGGTCTGTTTCTATTTTCAAGCAGCTCTTCCATCCTAGTGGACATTCAGAGAACACTTTTGTGTCTCATGTTTACAAGTCTTCTCCAAAGATTCTTACTTATTTCCTATAAAATAATCAGAATTTTTGTAAGTAAGTTGATTTTGTGCTACATTATTAGAATAAACAAGATCAAATATTCTTCCCCACCCCTTTACCTTCTTTTCGCATATTGTCGTAGTTTTATTCACTTTGTAAAGGATACACCCAAAGTGGTAAGAAAATCTTACAACGGATTGAATGCATTTGCACATTGTCCACAGAAATATAAATTTGGATAGAATGTCCTGGTTTAGTCAAAACAGTCTGTTATGGTTTTCTTGGCATATTTGAAATGCAAGAAAATATTTTTCCTTGTCACTTGCATATTTTTTTTTTCTTTGAGTAGGGTCATCACAAAGGAATTGCAGTGAAAATACTACTCTGCTTTCTTTGCTCCCTAATACAGTTTAGAGTGGTTTTTACGCCTTACTGCTTTTATTGGCACTGAGTGTCATTATGTTATACTTCATCTTTCGTCTAATTAGTTTGACCTTGGAGACAAAGCTATATTCTCAATTAGATTTTTCTAGTTTTCAGTCTGACAGAGATTATCAAAACTGTGCACGTTTATCTCTGTCTTCTTAACAGCTCATGAAATCTGGTTTCATTAGAGCTCTGGCTACTTGCTGAATGTTGGTAGTTTAGCGGTTTACCATACTGCAACAGACTGTGGTGACTGCTCATGTGTACTGGCTGAGTTTGGGCAAATCTAAAAGCAACAGCACTTCTGCTAAGTTTCCCAGCTGCCAGGAGTTTGGATATAACAGTATACACAATGGCAGTTGTCACAGCTGAATTAAGGTGCAGCAACTTCTTAAACTGAGGTAATTTAATTATAAATTTCAGCTATCGTTCTAAATCCAGAAGAGGCTTAGCGTCTACTCATTCAGTCTGATTCTTGAGGAGAAATACCAACACGAAATACATAACTCCAAGGACTTGAGCAACGTGACAGGCTTTCTTTTCTTTCGCAAAAGAAAAAATGCAAAACTTTATCTTGGAGACTGACAACCTACCTTAAATTTGCTTACTATGCCTAAAGGTGACCAAATGTTTATCTCTTCTAACTGGTAGATTGGTGTTACCCGGATGACTGCTGTTGGTTTTATTTGGATTGCCTAGCAAAAATTAAAAAGTATAGTAAAAACTACAAACATATTACAGTGACCTGTGTTTTCTAGAGCTTCTGTTCTTTTCAGCAAACATTTTTGCAACTTGGATTATTTATATTCGATGATTACTGTAGATGCATATCCATGATGACTTTCTTTCATGCCAAAATGAATTCAGGAGAGGAATGGTCTGAAGATGAGAGAGAGAGTCATCTTAATAATTAATCATATGTCTAAAATAAATTTGTTTTGTGTTCTTCTGACACAAAATAACTCCTTCAAAGTAACACATATTTACATTTCCAGAGTATTTAGTGTTACTGGTGTAGTTTTATTCAGTATATCCAGATCTTATAGCAGAAGAACGATTTAGGTTCTGAACTTCATAATGAAAGGAAGTAATTCTACAAGAGCATGAAAACAACATCAAAATCACATGGTGCCCTAACATCAGAATTTTCATAAGACAAAACTGTGTTATTTATTAAAGTTAGAACTAAAGCATCATAGCTGTGATGCTATATGTGGATAGGGATATAAAAATAATAAAATTAAAAGATTACTTAGAACAAAAAATGTAGTGTTCTATACCTTCTTACATTACAGCTTTCAAGTTTCCATAGTAGCTCTTGCTTTCAGAAGCAAGGATCCCTTGCTTTCTGTGCAGGGATAGAAAGGCAGTGTAAAGATTGAGTTAATTTACCTAAATAATGGCATCTAATGGCATTTGTTATTTCCTATAGCATTCAGCTCCTATGCTGTTCTATCCAGGCAAAGGTCTTTTGTAGGTTCCAGTTTGCATTTGCTGGCCCTGTGCAGAGTCTTGGGTACCACAGAGTGTCTCAGGAAGCACTAGGTGCCTCTGCTTAGGCAACTGAAGTAAGCCTGGATTACAGAAATCACACTGAGGACCCCATCTAGTGTGAAAAATTGTTAATTTTTGCACAAAATTACGTGATTGAGCAGATATATTTTCTTGATTTACATGAATTTGACTTAAATTACTTTTTATTTGTGGCTTGCTGTGTAGGGAGGTAAACATTATAAAAGTAGTTAGCAAAGTTTTAAATCCAATTTGCAGATATATTTGTAGAAAAAAAAAATTCATAGCAGAGTCTGATGTAAGGAGTCTTTCAGCAGAAATTGCACAATTTCAATGTTGCTTTGTATTTTGAATGTTACATTTTCGAACTTTCATGATCTTGTAGTATTGAACTCCTTGCTACTGCAATGATCCTAACCTATAGGAGGTTTTCTTTATGTGCTTTTGAAGAAAGTACAACATTGTAGAAGCTCAATTAGCAAGACAACTCTTAAAGAAAAACTGTCAAATAAATGTGCTTATATTTTCAGCTATTTAATTCAGAAAGATACTGATTTTAAGAAAAACTGATGTAAATATGATCTCTTTTCTGTCATTAAAGAAAGGGGTACATGAGAGGATTTGATGTTTGAAAGGAATGAGAATTAGAGTATATGCCAGCTTCTGGTATTTGGCAAGGGAATTTACACCCTTTCATCTGCAAATCAACACTTTTCATTCAATTAATGGGTGAAAGTATGCTCTTTATTAAATATATAACAAACTATTAATTATTAATTATATAATTCTGATGCCATTGTAATACAGTTACATAAGTTACCTTTCATATTATAGAATTATAGCATGGATGTACGCTAAGAATGAGAGTAAAGAATGAGTTTGGCTATCTCTCTGACACTAGATTTATTCCATTAATGTAGGACAACCAAGGTCAGTATGAGGTTTAAAAGAGTGTAGAGTAGGACTCTGGCTAATCAACTAATATCATGTAAAATGTAAATGCTAATCAAATATAAAATTTGTGATAAGCCCTCTCCCAGCTGGTCCAGCTGCACTACCTGGAGCATGACCTTATATTTCTGTAGTGGTGATTGTACCTCATCTTCAATGCACTACGTCTGCAAAAAATAACACTTACTAACAGAGTGGGATGAACTGGAGGTGGGGCTTCATATGATTTCTATCTGTCTTCTCACTGACTTCAGTAGCTTGTTGTTTTTCTTTTTCTTTGTTTCCATCCTAAAAGCTCTATGGCCACTAAAAATTACTCAGAAAAAAAAAAAAAGCTAAAAATTTGAAGCTTTTTTTTTCAGCTTTTCACTTCATTATATATTATTGACTAGAGTGTTATGAGATTACAATATGGGGAAAACACTTTAATAAAATTTGATTTTTTTTATTTTTGCATAACTTGATTTCAATAGAGGGGAAGGATTAGTTCTGAAATCTCATGAGTGTCTGATAGCACCTTTTGTTATTATCTTGGGACTTGTAAGGTCATTTGACCTCTTATGTTCTGTCCTAGACAGAGCAAATAACCTCATCTTGAACCACAAAGAGAAGAATTTTCTACCCTCAGTAGGAATATTATATGGGGAGAAAAAAGAATATAAAATTTTCCTTAAGGCTATCTCTTAAAAAAAAAAATAGTATCAAGGGAGCATTTTATAACAGATTGGCTTTGATCTTTGCTTGTTTATTTCTATCTCCTTTCCCATTTACAATGAAAGACTAAATCCAGTGCAGTGTGAGCTAACCTGCTCACTGTGACACTGTAATCAATTAATTCCCTTAGCCTTCCTGCCCGCCTTCCCATTGGTTAATTTGCAAGCATGCTGTAGATCAAAAAGTACTGACCACAAGCTTGTTCAGTAGTCCATTCACTATTTTAGACAGTCGGTAAAAAATAAACTCTCTGCAAATTGTCAAAGCTTCAAACAAAATACCTTCATTAGGAGCAAATATTCGAATACATAGATGTGCTTGATTCCAGCTAGGAAAAGCCTTAGAGAGTATTAAAGCACAGGCACACAAACAGTGTGCTGGACAATAAATAGTTGCATGATATCCATTTCATAAATATTTGATCAGAGAAGTTGGACCAAAATTTTTCACAGCTCTATATTGCTTTCATTCTTTGGGGGTGTGTGTTTATGGGCGTGTGTGTGTATATATATGTGTGTGTATACACACATACACACACACAGAGCTATATTTAAAAGGTAATGGATTTGTAGACCCTCCACAAACTCTAAAGGTTTGACCAGAAGCTGCATTGACAAGAAACAGAAACTAATTCCTAGCATAATCTGGTTCAGGATGATCCAAATATTCCTGTATGCATGGCAGGATTTTATATAATACCATTTGCTGTTTCAGACCCGCTCTGCAGCTCTGCAAAATGGTTTGAAAAGCATTCTTCTATAAAATTACAGGAGAATCAAAAATGTTCTTTGTACTGAAGTATATAAAAAAAATACTTTGCTTTTGGCTATGTTTGTAGTGAAACTTAAAAGTTTGATTTTTTGGGGTTTTTTTGTTTTGTTTTTTTTTTTTTTCTTTAACCAAAAGAAAGAATTTCTCTGTGGTCAAGGTGAGGCTGGCTTTTCCTATCACATACTCATTTATATTCAGAGATGTAACGGTCAGAGGGAGAATTATGATCACCAAATCCCTCTTTCTGAGAGCACAGCAACAAGCTAAGTAAGATCTAGAAGTGTGAGGTTAAATTTTGATCTGGATTTTCACTGAGAAGAGGTACCTGGGTCACCCAGATGTAAAGAGCTACCCGAGCATGTTGTCAGGGAAGTCAAACTTGCTTTTTAGTCTGTTAGTGAGTATGGAAATTGATGTGCCTTAATCCTCTACTTAATAAACAACGCAAACTTGGCAAAATGTTCGGTAGAATTTTTGGAAATCTAACCTTACATCAAAAAAAATCGACAAGTATTTTGACAAAAAGGTCTTTAATTTGTTTTGGATATACCTTTTAGCATAGCATCTAGCATATTCCTCGATTCCAATAGTTATCCTTTGTGAAAAGGAAAGTGTAAATATTTCAAGTTTGGATTTTTAATAAATTTTATCTCCTTTTGATAACTTACTCCATTTTCTTATAACATTTTAGCCATTGCCAGACATTCTTTTTCAAAGTCCTCTGATCCCAAGGACAGATTAGAGCCAGTACCTCTGAAAAGCCCTCCTGCTTGGAGCTTCTACTATCATTTTGTTGGGGAGTATAATAAGGAAGTCATAATGATATGGCTTATAGTTACATTAATGTAATTATTTTAACTAAATCCTTATAATAATAAGGACACCTTCTAGTGTCAAAAATTTCACAAATATATTGATCTCCTTAAGCTACCAAAACAATATCGAGAGCTAACCTAGCTTAATATTTTCCATTTATGTTCTTAGTGAATGCTGTGACCTCAGCAGACCTACCATGTGTTTTTAATGCCATAGTCCCTGGAATGACAAGTTGCTCATACTGTAATTAAAGCTTTGCAGAAGAGGGATTGCAAAGAAAGCCAAAATTCTAGAAACAACCTGGACTTACATTTTTGAGAAACAACCTTCTGACAGCTCTCCTCGAGTGATGTATAATATGTTGTCATTCTGTTATGTTCAATATTAGTTCACCTAGGCCAATATGTGTTAAATCAATGTTAACTTGAAGTGTCAGCTCACTTCATTTTAAAGTTCTCAGGCTACTTCAATCAGTTACAACAGCATGGTTCAAAGAGACTTAACTGATGTTTTAAAGCACTAAATTGTTCAGGTTTGCATTTAAATATACACCTTTCTCCTTTTTGGCTTGACTGCTGTCGTAGTTTAGCCCTGCTTGGGATGCAGTCTCTCTCTCACTCCCCCCACCCTCTGAGGGAATAGGGAGAGATAATATAAGAAAAAAGGCTCAAGTTTTGAGATAAGGACAGGGAGAGATCCTTACTGTTACAGGCAAAACAGACTCGACTTGGGGAAAATTATTTGTTTATTACTAAAACCAAAGCAAGGTAATGAGAAAGAGAACAAAGTAACTTCCCCCCACCTCTCCTTCTTCCCGAGCTTAACTTAATTTCAATTATCTCTACCTCCTTACCCACTCCAAGTGGCACAAGGGGAAATAGGAAATGGAGGTTATGGTCAGTTCATCACATGTCGCTTTACATCGCTCCTTCCTCCTCCTCAGGAGAAGAACTCACATTCCTCCCCTGCTCCAGCATGAGATCTGTCCTGGTTCTGGCTACGATAGAGCTAATATTCACCTGAGCTGTGAGGAGAACTGGAGTTGGTGGCTGCTATGACTGGGGCACCCAGCTGGAATAGTTAACTAATTAGCTAACAGCTGGGGTAAGTTTACCCAAATTAGCCAAAGGGCTATTCCATCCCATCTGACATCATGCTGAGTATATAAGTGAGGAGGGTGCTAAGGGGAGCTTCCTGCTATGTGGTGAGAAACTAGGTGTGGAGATTTGTTGTAAGCCATTATACTGTATTTGTTTTCCATTACTGTTTTGTTTTCTTCTCTTGTTTCTCTTAAATTTATTTTTTGTTTCATCTCAACCCAGGTGTTTTTGCTACCTTTTGTTTACCAGTTCTCCCTTCTGTCCCACTGGAGGGTGAGGGGAGTGAGACTGTGTAGTCTGGTCCCGACCAGGGCTAAACTACCCCAAGGTCTCTCCTATGGGCTATAGCCCTTCATGAACTGCTCTGGCATGGGTCATTTTTCCATAGGGTGCAGTCCCTCCAGAACAGCTGCCCCAGCGGGCCCTCCACAGGCCACAGCCTCCTTCAGCCTCCCCACCCTGATGTGGGCTCCTCCACAGACTGCAGGTGGGTCTCTGCACCTCCCTGAGCTACAGGGGAATTTTGTCCAGGAGCAGCATTACTCCTCCCACTCCTTCTTCCCTGATGTTGGTGTCTGCGGTTGTTCCTCTCACAAGAAATTCTTTACAGTCAGATGCTTCTCAGGTTCTCTTCACATGTTATCTTCTCTCCACTTCTTATAGCTGGGCTGTACCAAGTCAGGCCCAGACAGCTGCCCGGCGGGAGGCCAGAGGCTGAGGCCTGCGAGGCCTGCAATGCCCGTGAGGCTCGTGCCTCCCCCTCTCTGACCCCCACTTCAGCTTCTTCACATCTTCTCTTCTCTCTTTTTTCCTGTTTTTCTCCTTCTTAAATGCATTATCGCAGAGGCGTTTTCAGGGAACATTCTGCCACCAATTGGCTCAGCCCTGGCCAGTGGCAGGTCCACCCTAGGCCTGTCAGAGTCCACTGGAGAAAGGGGAAACTTCTAGCAGCTGCTTGCAGAAACTGCCACTGCAGCCCTTCCTCACTAAACAAAGCCAACACAACTGTTTAAAATGCTGTTTATTACTTGCAGATGCACTCCACTGTGTATATTACTTCTGAAAAAGACAGCAAGTGTTTAGATTTTATCAGCTGTCAGCTTAACTTGTCTCTTTAAGATTAAGTTTGTATTATTGAAAAAGTTCTCCTGGGCTTCATCATCGTTAAAATACAGCATCATGTTCCTGATGAACAGAAGCAGACTGGCATAAAATGTGGACTCTGACTCAGTCACCTGATATTATCAAGAAAAGTCAAAATGGTTTGCATTAAAGCATGTGTCAGCTATGTTCAAAGAGAGTTTCTCCTGAAGTTTTCCAGTCAAATGCTTAAATAACAGGTAATCACACTAGCATTAACCTTGGCCAAACTTGTAGTGTTCATAAATGAAGAGATCTACTGCTCTGTTATCAGTTACCGATTAAATACTCTTCTCTTAACAACTGCTAGTGTTATAACTTTTTATTCTTTTTTTTTATCATGAGTTAGATGTAGTTAGCAAAGCTGTTGACATAAACCGATGAACTCAACTCACTTTTTGCTGTAACAAATGTAGATGAAATACAATCCAAACCTGTTCCAAACAGCAGAGTAGTTTCAGCATGCAAAGGAAATATATAGCTGAACTACACACTCAGCCTGTTGGTCATCAAGAAGTGCAAGCATGTCCAAAAATGACCTGAACAGGAAGACTGGGAGCACCAACAATGGCAAAAGCAAATCAGACAACAGTGCAATTTGAGAAGACTAATTCTCAGTGAGTTATTCTGTACCCAAACCTATAACTAAGGACACATAAGAACATTGGAGATAACCACAATATAAAAAAGACCTTGGTGAGTTACCCCACGACCCTCCCCAGGATCAAGGATCATTTTTCTAACCTCTAGGAAGCACAGAGGAGCGAAGGGGAGTGTACAGCTCTGGACCATGCACTGCAGTGCTGACACCACTGCACTGACTGACCCAGTCTTCCTTCTGGCTACATTGTCTCTCCTGTGGGCTGGGGAAATCATGCAATTAGTAAAATTGCATGTCTATGATTAAAGTGTTTTGTATCCAAACCCATTTAGCCACACTCTCATTTGGTCTTCAACCTACTTCAACAGGAAGACAGTTCTCTTTGTTAGGAGGAAAGCATTGTCTAGGACCAGGCTAACCATGTTTACAACCAGCAGACACATCTTTGTTGTGCTAACATTTTCCTTTAAGTGAAATTCTTTTACCTGAGAGAAGATAATCTCATTCTCTCTGAATCTTGATGAGAGAACCATATTCTCTGGTAGCACTTAATCGGCAAGGCCCAATTGTTTTCCTTGCCTTGTATAAGACTCACTCCTAAGAAGATTCCTTACCAGCAGGTAATGCTTGCCTGCTGGTCTTTCAATTTGAATCAATCTCTCTTGGACATTAGCAATAAAACCATAGTCCTATATTCCAATATCCTGTATAATGGTATTAATCTTTTTTCTATTTGAAATATTTACCCTGTTACTGCTCTGGGTTTTTTCATGATTACATCATATAGGCAGATTATGTTCAGTGTTGAGGTCCAGGTTTATGACATGCATACTTGTTGACCTTTACGGAAACATAGCATTTGTTTTTCACTATGAAATGTCATCTCATTCACAGTTTTTAATGTCACCTAGTCTTGCTGTTAATCTGACCCTTATTGTATATTTAGACAGTACTTTCAAACTCTGAACTGTTAACAAATTTTGTTATCTGGCAGTTTTTATGTCAGGATTGTCACGTTCCGATTTTGGATGAGAGGAAGGCTCCCTTGCGTTCTAGCCAACCTCAGACAAGTCTGGGAGGCTAGGGGCGGCTAGACCAAACTCTCACACACTGGAGCGTGGTTTTGCTCATATTCTCGGGAACAGAATTAAGACTCAAAATGGAGTCAAGCACCAGGTAACTTTATTTACCTGAGAACAAGTTCATGAATGCAAGAGAAAAGAGAGAAAGAAAGGAAAGAGAGAGAAAAGAAAAGAGTTTCAGTTGCAATAGCTACCACTACGAAGCTGCGGTGTCCTGACAGTCCAGTTCTTTTGGTGGGGGAACGATCCGTCCGATGTTGGTTCCAATGTGGATTCCGTCTATGTTGATTTTGGTTGATGTTTTGTTTCCTTGATGTTTGTTCCCCCTTTTGATGTTGGTTGTTTCTGTCCTTTTATTGTTCATTTCGTTGCATATTCATTGTATTCCAAGAGCTGGTTTGCCTAGCTGCACCCCTCACCTGGCGGTGATATGCATGCCCGTTACTGTCTCTCGGCCCCTCTGTTTTTTTTTCTTCTGGCCTCAGGTTTGGGCTCATGCCGGGGGGTAGGGCTGAATTTCTCAGAATCACCGCTGCATTCAGGTTCGCAGGACAACAGGAGTTGGCTTGCAAGATAACGGGAATTGGCTTGTGAGATAACATGAATACTCTAATCCTATGGTTTAACTGAAGTTCCATTGTTCGGGTGGTGGTTTGATGTTTCAACAATGTTGAGACAAATATTTGACGCAGTCTTTTACAAGGATTACTAATGAAAAGGAACTTAAAGACAAACAGCAAGATGTGAAAATTATCTCACTCCAGTTATCTTCTATTTAGACCATGTTTCATAACCCTGGCCTTAGCTTGGAATATGAAAGCAACAGAAATGTTGTCATCATGGCATATTATGAAAACTGGAACCGCAATGTCTTGATATAGTCCTGCATATACTTTTGCCTAAATGGCTGGATACTACTTTATCTGAGCATGTATAAAAAAAAAAGAAGAAGAAATAGTGCTGGAATTCCTGAATACAACACTTCAGAAATGGTTTTATTGTGTTTGTTGATATTCAGTCAAATAGGAAATCAAAGGCAGATACAAACCCACTGAATTTATACACAACTTTATGTACATATAAAAAAAATGTTTTAGAAGAGATGAGCAAATCTTCAGATCAGTCAGACTCAAAATTCAGTATCTTTTCCTATTTTATGTGAGCAGTTTTACATCTCTGTTGTAACCAACTGAGTATTTTTTCTTGATTTTGTTTTTATTTTAAACTAAATCGTTTTCAATATGTGAAGTCATTTTAGATGAGCAGAGGTGAAATTCTGCTTTCATTTTATAGGTTTTTTTTTTTTAATAGTAGCAAGCTCTAGGGAAAAAAAGAGAAAGAAAGAATAGCCATCTAAAATCGAAAGCTGTTATTAAAGCGGATCATTTTATTGTGAAAACGATATTGTTTTGTGAATGAAGCAACTTTTTTTTTTCTGTGCAAAATGGCAACAGTAATTCTCCATTTGTTTTAAGTGTCAGTACAAATCCATGGAGACAATGTTATGTCAAACTGATAGAAAAATTATTTCAATGCAACTACGTTATGAGACATTACCACGTCAAGACAATGGTAAAAGGATGTCAGTAAAATACCTATGGAAATCCAATAATATGTCAACGTAATGGTTTTTGATGTAGGGATTTTGAGATTATGCTACATTGCCAAGATAATAGCATACTATCAATGCAAATTATACTACAATTTAATAGTAGAAAATTAAATAAACATCATATCAAAAAATATCATGTAAAAGCTCAGTAAAATTAAAGCTGTATTCATCATCCCTTAAACAACCTGCTGTCTATTGTCCAGGTCCATGATTGACTTCAGCTGGCACAGCTCCACTGACTTACGCTAGCTGAAGATCAGTTCCTATGTTATCATCCTCTATTAGACAGGCTCTGAAACACTAGGAGGTGGAGAAGGGTTCATTTGTATGAACTAAGTAGATAATTAAGCACAAGTATTTAATTACATTTAGACTAAGCAAAGTATTTGTATCCTGCTGAGGGTTAAGCTAGCATTTGTATTTCAGGTCAAACCCAGTTTCTGTAGTAATATCTCTCATGAGCTGTCCTGGCAAGATAGTGGCTTTGTCTAAATGGAACCTGGTATGAAGCCTATTCTGTTGAATCCAACTCAGAAGGAAGTTATTATGACAGTATTAAAAAACACTCTCATAAATAATGTGTCAGTCTGGGCTCCTTTTTGACTGTTTCCTTTTAATGCACATCTAAATTTCTATGTCAGCTTTCTAGAAAAAGAAGGAAAAATATAAAACTTTTAATTTTATTTTGAAAGTCACATTCCTTTCCATGCTCTGCAGGGAGGTCCCCACATCATGAGCTCTGCCTACATCAGTATGCAGTCTGCTTACATTTGATGTCAAACAATATGTGCTACAACACAGTTTCTGCTGGGCTGGTCATGACAGTCCCTCTGACAGACTTTATAAATTAAGTCTGCTGAATTTATTTAAACTGGTAGCAGAGTTTATTTCTTTCTCATTCCTGATTGTGTTTCAGCTTCCTTTTCTCTTTCTTTTTAAATGCTTTCTACAGAACCTGACTTTTTATGTCAGATTACGTTGGAATATGATGCCATGACTTCCAGTTTAACCTTGCTCCCCTTAACATCTGGATAAATATACAATTACTGTCTCCCTGTAATTCAAGCCAAATGTTGCCTTAATTAACTTTTATAAGCATTTTTTATTAAAGGAATAGGAGAAAACTGCTGCACTTGTGAAGTTATAGCTAAAATAATGAAATCCACATTATTATAAAATCTTTGTATTAAAAACCTCACACTTTAAGGTCTTCAAATCCAGGACAGACCTGAATTTTGTGAGCTTTGTTTCAGATTTTTCTAATATTAATTTCTGTACACTTAGAAAGGGCATAGGCCAATGAGTTATTGTTCGACTTTGAAAATCAGTGTTCTACTAGTTCAGTTAATTCTTATTTAAGAGAGTGAGCTGGAAACAAGAGCAAGACAATGTGTCTATCTTGCACCCATTTGCTAAAAATAAAATATGATTATAAAACTATTTACATCTCTTCCTTGGAAGTAATGCATTTATTATAGCATGTAAAAGCTGAAAATAGAAACTTTCCTGAGCCTTCTTGAAAATGGAGCAATAATTTTAAAGCTAACATTCAACTGTTTGCATAGCAACAAACACCAAAATATTGGCAAAGTTTCAAAATCAATATGAGTATTGGAAAATACCTGAAACAGCTGCAAGACATGCAGTTGATGAAATCACACATAACTAATTACTCCTACCAGCTTAAACTGTACAACATAAGGAAAATACAGTTACTAAAGGTCAGAGGCTGCTTGTGAGAAATGTGTTTAATATTTCCCTCTCTATTTTTAGAATTATTTCTTAACTTAATAATTAAAAAAAAATCAATCAAAATAGGGAAAAGAAAGGTGGCATCACTGAAGTCTAATAATTTTAATAAGAAGTCTCTATAATTTGTATGTAATCAAATGTTTTAGTTCAGAACTGCTGTTTTGAAGCAGAGGATCAAAATTTTCCTTAGCAACCTAGTGTCTGCTACAGCAAAAGAAGCAGTGGACATTTTAGAAAAACAATTTTTATGAATAAATTACTCTACATTTTGAAGCATAGTTCAACACCAGGATTACTTGAAATATGTTTCTTCTAACTTAATATGAAGACCAAGGAGGAATCTGAAAAAGGCTTTCTGATGAATTTTGTGTCAGATATTAGTCTCAAGAGTGGGAAAGGAATGAGACATGCATAGCAAGTTAGGAATTTTCTCCACAGGAATATGATCCCAACTTAATCTTGTGAGGTGCTAGAGCTAGCCAAGGATGTCTGAAAGTGATGTGTCACATTAACGCTTGCTATTATGGGAATGGATTGTGGTTTCTTCTTCTAGTTGCTGGCACGATTCCCCTCAGATTTGAGTTTCCTTGTATTTATGACATCGGTGTATTGCTTTCACATTCAATAATTAACCTTGCTAACTAATATCTGTTAAAACCTTTTCAGCATATGTTTGAAATAATTAATGTTAATTGCTTCATGAACTTTGGGCGATCCACCAGGAACCAGTTCATTCCAAAAAGAACATTTTCTAGCTGAGCATACAGCGTTTAAAATACAGAACAATGTTTTGTTCTTTTAAATATGAATTGCTGTGTTAGTAATAAGCTAAAAAATATATGTTCATATTTAATTTACCACTTTTTAAATATAGTGCATTTCAGGATGTGTCCCAAAACTTAACTTCCTAATGCAAATAACAGGAAAGGACTGAGAAGCATTGAAATCATGGTTAGGTAGTATAGCTGGAAGGTGGAATCATTCTTTGCTGAATTACTGTATGGTGGAGTTGGTAAAGCTACCAAGATCATACCGATAAATACAAAGTGCCTTCAGACTGAAACAAATTTGTGTGACTTGCCTACAACTGTTCTTGTTCTGTGTTCCAGTCTCAACCACCTGCTCTTCTGACGTTGATGGAGGATCAAGCCTCAGCCTCTATGAAGCTCTCACACAGCTTCTCTGCTGGGCCATGCCCTTAGAAGCATGGTGGGGAGAGACTAGCCATGAAGCATGCTTAGGGGAGAGCACAGCACATGTTCTCTTACAGTGATAGAGGAGTTGTTGGAATTCTCTCTGTATTGGTAGCTTGGGAGCAGCTGTCATCTGGAGTGCAATACTAGACTGTGCGCATTACCAGTTCTGCACCAAGGGCACAAGACAGAGAGTTAATGGTAAAATTCTCTTCACCCTTCCAGCTACCTAAGTATGTGTCAGAATTCTTTCCAAACTACATAGATGGATTTTGATTTTTTAAATTTCCTTGTAATGGCTGTCTATAGATTACATTGCCAAGTAATATGTGTAAGATTTTAAGAACTATAAGTCTTGAGCTCAGGAAAAAAAAACCCCAACAAATTGCTAGATTAACTTGTAAGTTTTTTGATTTTTAGTAGGGCCTTTCAGAAATTTTATTATAAACTCTGCAGTTAGACACTCAATGTAGCCACAATGAAATCAGCTGGGAG
Organism: Chlamydotis macqueenii; assembly: GCF_036417535.1. Classification (NCBI taxonomy): domain Eukaryota; kingdom Metazoa; phylum Chordata; class Aves; order Otidiformes; family Otididae; genus Chlamydotis; species Chlamydotis macqueenii. The sequence continues at coordinate 133,997,565 of NC_141557.1, forward strand.
TAAATGAAAGCAGTATTTACCCATAGCTCTTTTCAGACTTCCAGCTTTTCCTTGACTTGTCAAAGGAAACAACCTTTCTCCAAACCTGCAACTGGCAATTTGCACTCCACTTCTGTGTTGCCCTGGTGTGACCTTCATAAGCCTAGAGTTTTCAGGAAGAGAATGAAACAGCTGCACAGAAGATTACTGAGCAATTTCTAAATATACCTGCTGGATTTGACCATAACAATTCTGAAAATGATTGGTAGCTCAGTCTGGAGGCTAAACTGATCATTAAGTCCAGGCATTGCTACCAAATTCCTTTTTCTGATTACAATTTCCATGCAAATGACGATTTCCGAGTGTAGTATATCTTAAAGCTAAATTAGATTTTCCGTGAAACTAACAGGAAAATGAAGAAAGATTTTAATGGGTTCACAGAATAATTATAGCCAGATAATATAGCACATACACTAAGTCAGAAGTTTAGAAGGACGCAAATTTTGTAGAATATAAAAAATTCTTAAAAAATACTTTTAGTTCATAAAGAATAAGGATTTAAAAGAATTTTTCTGCTGTATCCATTTGTTTCCTTCCATTCAGATGTCAATTAAACTATGACACCTCAAAGCAAAAGTTATGTCTAACACTAGAGTTTCAGGTAATTTGAGTATTCTATGCTATTAAACAGTCAAAAGAGAACCTATGAGTATCATTTATTTTACTCTCAATAGCGCACATTGAAACTGGAGGCATTTTGGTGCCATATAAATTGTACACAGTACAATATAAGGGCAGTAGGTCACTATCTTCTTAAAAGAAACTCCAAAGAAAATAAGGTGATTGTAACATCAAGTGAGCAATCACTAAATCTTGCAGTGATGCTACCAGTATTAAAGCTAAAATGTTACAGTAAGGGCTTGTCTGCCCTAGAGGAGACAAAGAGGTTATAACCACTGGATGAAGCACTTTGAAATACTGCTAAATTATTTTGTGATCACATACAAATGTGCTTGTTGTGTTTGCCTTGTTCTGCTAGAACTTTGTCTATTAGGTCACTCAGAAAACCTCTTATCTATGACTTGATTTCTTCCTCAGAAGATAGACTGGTAAAAACTGCTGGACCTGCTGGCTTTGAAAATTTCCCCACTAAGAAATTCCACTAAGTAAAGGTTGATTTATCAATTTATTTTAATTAAGGGACCTATTTTAATTAATTCTTTAAGTCCTAGGCTGTAATGAAATGCTTCAAAATTGAAAAAAAAATTGATTGAAAATCAATATTTTGATTCAAATCCAAATATTTCTTAGACTTTTAATGTTGAGGAGAAATTAATTTGGCCTTTTTTCATTCTGAAGAAGTTGCTGTACTGAGGCTTTGGAATCATCAAGGAAGTTTACTCACTGGAAGGACTGGACAGCAAGACAGATAAGGAAGAACTGGACACAAATTTTAAGAAAAGCATCCCGTATTGCCAAGTAAGGCCAGTAAAACCATGTCATACACACTGGAATGTTACCTCTCCCAAAAGTAAAGGTCAAAAGCGAGTAGATGGTTTAATTGCTCTGAGAACTGTAGAGCAATTAGATGAACCATCACAAGCAATATACTCCCTTGTCGAGTAGAACAAAAGAATCCAAACATTCAACTATGCATAGAGTTCTGTGTGAAAGAATGTATGAGAATGACTAATGCTAGCTACAAAGAGAAAAATTATCAGGGATATGGCTGATCACCTCAATTATTTTTCTGTATTTTCATTTCTTTTTTTTTTAGTAGGTTTCTAGCAGGGATTTTCAAGAAAACAGAGCCAGTGACTGCTCTTACTCAGTTTCATTTTCAGGATGTACTCTTTTTGCAAGTAGTTGTACAGATCTTACTAGCACCTGATGTGTTTGATATGAAAAAATCATAATATTTGTTGGTTTATGGCATAGTAAAGTCTATGTAGCTAATGTTTGACATTGAACCAGGAAGAACAGAAAGCGATAACTTTAAAATGAACGGCACAGCTGTACAGCTGTAATAAAACAGAAACATTGAAGATATTTATGGAAATGACTTAGCTTGGAAAAGGCTTAGCAAGGCCAAGATGCCACATCTGACAAAGATGATCAGTATACATTAGGCCTAAATCTTACATTAGTCAATGTTGGTGTGATTCATTCTTTCTTGAATAATTCATGAACAAATCAGTTTTTAGTACAAAAGCTCTTGTCTTGTGTGTTTCTTATGTCTTCTTACAAAAACATCTGAAAACTGACAGAACTCACACTTTAAAAATCATAGAGTTAAAAAACAAAGTAGGAAGTAATGATATTAATAACATGACTCAGAAATATGTCAGAAAGAACAGTTTACTTTTCATTAATAAACTATGAATTGTATACTTTGAAAAAGCAAGGGAAATATATGCAAATATGTCATCTTTGTTTGCAGCCATTACAATATTGTTAAAATTCATTGCAAACACGTCTAGCCAATACAAGTAAAATTTTTTATATTTTATGTAGATTAATGTATGAGTTCTTTTCATTATTGTTTTAATGATGACATGATTTAATATATATGGGTCTTTCTTGGTAATGAATTTACTTGTCCATTTCCTTTTTAATATCATTTGAAGACATTATGTAGAAGATATTATAGCCATTATGTCAAACCATTAATGTCATGGGCAGAATAATGTCAGTTTTTATTAAAATGTTATTAATAGACATTTATTTTAATGTCTTTTTAGAAAGAACTCTGGAATATTAATAGCTCTAGCTTATCTTTACATTACACACTGTGTATTATAGAATGTTTCAGATATCATAGAATCATAGAATGGTTAGAGTTGGAAGGGACCTTCAAAGGTCATCTAGTCCAACCCCCCTGCAAGAAGCAGGGACGTCCCTGACTAGATCAGGTTGCTCAGAGCCTCATCCAGCCTGGCCTTGAACGTTGAATCCAAAAAGTCATTCATCTTGCTTTTAAAAATATCTTGTGATTAAAAATAATAGTTTAATCTTCCAAATTTATTCTACATTAATTGGTAGTAACAGTTCAGGGAAATTGAAATGATACTTCAAATTAGTTTGGTAAAAACAAAATGGTGTTGAAAGAGTGCATTTTCCATTCCTTGCATGGAAGGCATCTAATTCTTTGTTCAGTCAGGTTGGTCCCAGCAACATTCATCATGCTTGATGTTGATAAATTTATCTAATGTATGGAAAGATTATGCCTAATTGACAAAATGGACAAAGCTTGTATGATAACTAGCACTGACTGAATGACTGATAAAGAATAATCTATTTAGCAGAATTAAAATATTCCTGAACTCTTCCCCCTCCCACTTCCTCCCCCCCCCTCCCCCCCCCCCCCCAATTTTAGATAATCTCTTCAGTGAGAAACATTTAGTATACTGGTTATTTGGATAGGATGGACTGACAAACAAGCTTCATCCATTGCTGGGGGTAATACCAAAGCATGTGGTGGCAAGATCAAAGCTTTGATATAGGAGCTGGGATTGCCATCACTGCCCTCCCCCAGGAAGGGAGGAGGATGGAGTTTTTGTCCAGCCTGGAGCAGATAGAAGGAGAAAGAGCCAGCTTCAGAGCTACTCAGGGTGGTGTATTTCTAAGGAGAAGACTAAGGGTGGCAAGGAATTAGTTTTGTAGGGGACGCAGAAGTGCTTGCTCTATCAAAATATCTGGTGTGTACTTTGCTTTGAGAATAGTTCATTTGCAAGCACTTACCATGGGAAAAAAGAAATTAAAATCTCTTAATTAGAAAGCTATGAAATGTTTTTCCTTTTCTTCAGAATAATCAACACAACTAGTTGAAAGGGAATCTTATTTTAAAGTTGGAGAGTTGTGTATGAAAAGTTCAACTGATATCACTATCTGCTAATACTGTGTTTTGAAATTCACTTTCATATATTCAGGTTTCACAATTCACATGTGCATATTGCAAATATTTGTCTGTGCAATGAAAACATAAATGAAACACAATTAAATTAAATTTTAAAATTTTATGAACATTCATGAAAAGTGCATTTTTTTCCTATTTAGCATTTCAAGCATATATCATTTCTCATTTGAATATCATCCATGTACATGAATGCACTAACCATTAATTATTTGAGAAGTGACTATTAAACATGTCGGTATATTTTTAGAAAAGTGTAAAATAAAAAAACATAATTTCATTTTTTATTTGTGCACTAAATTGTCCCCAAGGTTGGTCTCAGGGTATTATCTGTTTAATTCTAATATTGACTATTAGAATTTTAAAAGTCATGCCTCATGTTACATATATATTCTGAATATAGATTTTTAAAACATTTCCACTGAAATAAGTAGATGGAAATTTCTAACCAGATGGAGAGTATTTGAAATTTTAAAAGTTACAACAGATTTATAATCTATATGTCTTGAAATTTGAATCTGAGGACATATGTATTGTCACTACATATATATTGCCAATATGTCACTACAAGCTTTCTGGAAAATCAAGTATCCCTGTAAAACCATGTTATTTCAATAGAGTGTATTACTGTTTACATTTACATTTAAAATTGTCCGCATATATAAAGTTATAACAAACCAGTTCAAGTAACTAAATAATTTCACAGACAATCTAGGACAGAGAATTCCTGTTTTGCTGTGATAGAAAAATAAATATTTGAATATTTGATATAAATAAAAATACTGGGAATTAAAATACTGAGCTTAAGAACAATTGATTGGTTTATCTTCCTTTTAATTCCACCTGTTATGAAGCCTATAAAAAGGCTGTTCAGTGATATTCTTTAGTAATGCTCCCAGACAATATATTAAGACTGTATTTTTTTTTCCAGAATAGAATGAATTATAAGCAGTCAATTACTATTATCTATGTGACTAACAGTGTAATAGCAAAAATTAATAGTTTCCTTTTACTGAAGGCAAAGAGTATAAAAGTACAGGATCCAGGTAGTTTCTTGGTTTAGTTGTCATTGTCTAGGCACAAACAGCTGCCAAATCTTACAGATAGGACACTGACTGTGTTCCTATTTTATCCCTCCTTTGTATCACTTCTAAACCGATAGCTGAGATGGAACAGTCATTTCCCAGACAGGTGCTTAACTTGAATGTTAGGATTTCTCATTTATATGTTTCTGTGCATATTCTTTTTCCTCTCAGTGGTATTTACTCTTTGATTAGTTAAAAAAAAAGGTTATTACAGGCTACATAACCCATATGATTAATATTCCGTATAATGTATTTTGTGGATAAATCCTCCCAAAAGTAAGCCCCTGTTGGATTAGTAATAACCTATGCACATTTATTAACCTTCAAACAAATACAGCCTCTCAGTTTTTTTCATGGGCATTTCTTAGAAATCAAGGACAGAAAAAGAGGATGACAGAAGTTGTCTAAACAATTATGTTCAAAATTGTCCTGTGCCAATATAGCCTGAGAGTACAACAAAAGGACCTGTCCACTTTTCAAGCAGCAGACCGTATTGTGCTTTTATACTGAAGATCATATTGTTCTTCAGCTGCTTCTCACAGCTTTCTGCTATCTCTCCCCCAAGAGAAGACAATAGAGATTCCTCAATTATTTCAAAGCAAAGTCAAGTAGACTGTTTGAAGTTGCTGATGATGATGTGAGTAACTCAGTTGACTTAGTCCTCAAACCAAGTGGAAAACTGGCTTCTCCCCCGAGGGTAACAAAAACCAGTATTTCCAGTTTCCTGAAACATCAAGGCTAGGTAAAAAACAGCTATCACACAGGTAATAAGAAAAATAAGGTCAAGAAATCTAAGAGAAGTCTGACAATGCAGGTTTTATAGAACTGCAACTTAATATTTAACCACAGTTTAGCATTTCACAGCACCTTATCTTGTTGACATAGCTGTTTCTGGCTGGTGAACTATGATGAATCTCAGGAACTGAGAAGGACTTAAAAAAAAAATTACATTTTAGGTGCTAATTGTAGTACAGATTTTTGAGTACATTTGATTGCCCATTGGCATGACAGTACAGCTCTATGTTCTTTGTTTACAGGATTTATGTGAGGACAGAATTTTTATCTATGTAGAAGATAACACTACATTCTCTAATTGATAAACATTTCATTTCAATATTTTTGTGTGTAGATTTCACCTTTGGATATTTCCCATTTTTAGATTTTTATCTCCTCTTATATAATTTAGTACAAAATACCTTTTCTTCTAGATCTGGTTTTGTTTGTTTAATAATTTATCCTATGCTATCTGCAAGAGCTTATTTACATAGTTTATTGCACAAAAGACAGCCTCTCCCTTAACATTTTCTCTGTAATTCAGCTGATCACATTGTATTTTATTAGTAACTCTGCATACATTTGACTATGCCTTCTATTCAGATCTGATCTGTTGTTTGCCCAGTATGTTCATGCACACAGAAAAACTGATCTATTCAAAACTGATTTGTTTTGAAGTACAAGATATTTAGTATGATATTCCAGTTTACATTTTCTCCTGAAAACTACAGTTATTGTAAATAAGAAATGCTGCTTTTCCCCCAACATGTGGAAGGATTGATACCTTCACTTTCACTTTTCTGCATCAACTGTCATTAAGTATATTTCAAATTGCTGTCTGAGTATTTTCCAGTTCTTTGCAATGTTATTACCAGACTGGCTGAAGTGCTATTTTTTTCCCTTTTGGGTTTTCTTCAACTCACAAACTGAGAGTTAGATTTAAGGAATGTGTAGCTAGGTACCATGAGCAGAGCCTGGATTTGGTACTTATTACTTCATGACTTTCTGTCTCTTCTTTCAGCTCTTATGTAAAGATGGTTTATGGTTCTATATAATACTGCTAGAAGCCCCATTCAGCAATAGGAGAAGAGAGGTATACACATAAGCTAAGATTAGATGACTTTTTAATCCAGATTGACTAGCTCTTGATTACAATTGTCATGCAAAATTAGCCAGGGCAATAGTTTTGTGGATTTATGTGTTGAGGTTTTTTTTTTTGTATTTTGTTGTTGTGTTGTTTTGGTTTGGGATTTTTTTTTTTTTTTTACTGCTACTTTGAAGTCCTAAACCTGGAGTTTTCTGAGTGAACCCTTATCAGAGAAGAGGAACAGGTACATAGTATAAACAGGTTCTTACAGCACAAAATATCTTTACTCTTTTTTTTTTTTTCCAAATTGATTAGAATAGAAAGATTAATCAACATAATGCTGTAGCAAAGGTAAATGCATTTTCTGAATTTATTATATGATCTGATTTTGGAAAGAGCTTTCTGAAGTAGGAGTGTTCTGTCTACTGATTCAGTTCTATTGAATCATAAAATCATAAAATCATTTAGATTGGAAAAGACCTTTATGATTTTTGAATCCAACTGTTAATCTAACACTGCCAAACCCACCACTAAACCATGTCCCTAAATGCTACATCTACATGTCTTGTAAATATCTCTAAGAATGGTGACCCAACCACATCCCTGGGCAGCCTATTCCAATACTTAATAACCCTTTTGGTGAAGAATTTTTTCCTAATATCCAGTCTAAACCTCTCCTGACACAACTTGAGAGTGAGGACTCCTGGGTTAAAGAGAAGCAGCCTCAAAACTCAGCAGTGGTTTACAGCAACAAAAATGCTCAAGCCTTCTCCAAGTAACTACAGGCCGGTCAGCCTCACCTCTGTGCCTGGCAAGGTCATGGAGCAGATTCTCCTGGAAACCATGCTAAGGCACATGGAAAGTAAGGAGGTGGTTGGTGACAGCCAACATGGCTTCACCAAGGGCAGATCGTGCCTGACCAATTTGGTGGCCTTCTACGACGGGGTGACGGCATTGGTGGACAAGGGACGAGCAACTGACATCATCTACCTGGACTTGTGCAAAGCTTTTGACACTGTCCTGCACGACATCCTTCTCTCTAAACTAGAGAGACATGGGTTTGATAGACGGACCACTCGGTGGATAAGGAGTTGGCTGGATGGCCGCACTCAGAGAGTGGTGGTCAACGGCTCAATGTCCATGTGGAGACCGGTCACGAGTGGCGTCCCTCAGGGGTCTGTGCTGGGCCCGGCCCTGTTCAACATCTTTTTCGGCCACATGGACAGTGGGATAGAGTGCACCCTCAGCAAGTTTGCCGACAACACCAAGTTGTGTGGTGCCGTCAACACACTGGAAGGGAGGGATGCCATCCAGAGGGACCTTGACAGGCTGCAGAGGTGGGCCCGTGCCAACCTCATGAAGTTCAACCAGGCCAAGTGCAAGGTCCTGCACCTGGGTCATGGCAATCCCAGGCACAAATACAGGCTGGGCGAGGAATGGATTGAGAACAGCCCTGAGGAGAAGGACTTGGGAGTGCTGGTGGATGAGAAGCTTAACATGAGCAGGCAATGCGCCCTTGCAGCCCAGAAGGCCAACCGCATCCTGGGCTGCATCAAGAGAAGTGTGGCCAGCAGGTGGAGGGAGGTGATTCTCCCCCTCTACTCTGCGCTGGTGAGACCCCACCTGGAGTACTGTGTCCAGTTCTGGAGCCCCCAACACAAGAAGGACATGGACCAGCTGGAGAAGGTCCAGAGGAGGGCCATGAAGATGATAAAAGGGCTGGAGCACCTCTCTTACGAGGACAGGCTGAGAGAGTTGGAGCTGTTCAGCCTGGAGAAGAGGAGGCTCCGGGGAGACCTGATAGCGGTCTTCCAGTACCTCAAGGGGGCCTACAAGAAAGATGGGGAAAGGCTGTTTAGTAGGGCCTGTTGCGATAGGACGAGGGGTAATGGTTTTAAAATAGAGGGGGGTAGATTTAGATTAGAAATTAGGAAAAAATTTTCTATGATGGAGTTATAGAACACTGGAACAGGTTGCCCAGAAAGGTGGTGGAGGCCCCATCTCTGGAAACGTTCAAGGCCAGGCTGGATGAGGCTCTGAGCAACCTGGTCTAGTCAGGGATGTCCCTGCTCCTTGCAGGGGGGTTGGACTAGATGACCTTTGAAGGTCCCTTCCAACCCTAACCATTCTATGATTCTATGATTCTAAGAAGGTTCATCTAGATTGTTCTGGTCAATACAACAGGCACTTTTATGTGGACAGAAATCAGGAATATAATCGAGAATGACCTCTCTTGTGGCTAAAAGTAACATATTGAATGAATACACTTAATGTTCATGTTACTGTTGCCTATATTGTTTCCGCCTTTTCTATTTTCTCTGTAACTCTATTGCCTGGTGATTGTACCTCACACAATGGGCCTGGTTGACTCTTGTTTCTCTTTCTGTTACTAGAAAAATGGTAAGGTTTTTTCAGTAACTATATTTCTATTACGGTAATTTCTATGCCTGCTTATATTTTACATTTTTAGCCTATAGCTCACTCAAGTTCCCATTATAACTTTTTCTGTTCACACTGACAAGTGAGACTATCTGATTAGTAGTGAGATGAGAAAAAGAGAGCCTCATTATAAAAGAGGAGGATAGCTCAAGAGTCATAAAATTAAATTAGAAGGTCTCTAATTTATCTGGGGCTTGGAAACTGGCATAACTTTCAGCAGTTCTAACAGCTAGATAAAAAGCAGTTACCAACATTTAGGTCTTTTACGGTTGTCCCAAATTTTTGTGGATATAAATATTTGTCTTTTACTAAGGAAAAGAGGAACTATAACAGGCCTTGCTTTATAGAATATATTTCTTTTGTGGCAATATTTTTTTTTTCTGAAAGTTATACTACGGTAAAGCTTACTTCTGTCTATATTTTTTCTAAGGTTCCCTGAGATCCAATGTCTGCATTTATTTCTGCTTGACAGACAAGGATAAAATCATTCCAACATATTATTTGCTTTCTCCTGAGTGAGCTTCAGTGTGTACTTGGCTCAAGCAACGTGATGACAGTAAGGCCTCAGTTAATTCTTTCTTTATGCCTCGTTGGCGGTCACTATAAGCTACTGTAAGTTCAATTTAATGAAAACCTATTGCTGCATCAAGTTCCATTCCTGCCCAAATAGAACTGAAACCCCTTTGGTTCAGTAGAACAGCATAAGAAATTCTAATAAGAAGAATATAATGCTATCTGGGGGGAGAAAGGATGCATACTTGCTGTACAATTTTTGCCCAGGGTATCATAGTGATTCTTTTGAAATTGCTTTCCTTTCGCATAACCTTTCACTCTCACTCTTGAAAAATTTAAATTGTTCATTTCCTCAGCTGCAGAGGATGGTTCACTAGAGATTTGGGCACGATCAGACAAGCCCCTTAGAATTTTTCAGGATCACTATTGTTTGCCTGTAAGACTTACAATAAGGGAAAAGTCACGTCTAAGACTGAAAAGTGAAGGGGAAATAGCAGCTACACCAACATAAAGATTCACTGTATTAGTTTCCTGATTTGTCAGACTCCCAGTTGGCCTGACAAAGTGAGTCCTTGCGACAGTGAGTTGACATGTAGTATCTCTTGTCATCTTTCTGTGAAAGCAGAGACCAAGTACTGACTTTGAATAGTACATGGCTTTTGCCATCTGATTAGGGCCCAAAGAGTGAGCACATTGGGAAGCAGCATAAGTAACAGTATCATAGAAGATTAGTGAAAATGACATTTTTTATGCGGCTGGAATTAGCAAGGCAGAAAGATGCTTCATTTCATCAACAAAGTGCTGATGCCACCAACCATTATAATTCTTGCTGATATGTTAACTACCTACTGTATCCCTCTATAAAGAAATAAATCACAATTATATACATTTTAGAATATGTCAAAATTAATCCCTATAAATCTAAGTCTAAACACTGGCTTTCTTATGCTCCATTATTCTGCCTTGGTCTCTCTTGATTCCAGTGGAGTTCAATGCAGAAACTATTTGCCAACATTAATCTGCATAAATAATTAAGGCTGGAGGGAAAAAGGCTGAAAGGGAGTACGCTTTCTAGGAATAATTTTTTCCTCTCTCATTCTGACAAGATCTAGAGCAGTAAAAAGGAAGGAACTCATATTGTTTCATTCATGCTTTTCCGTCTTTTCTCTATAAATTTTCTTCACGTGATTTATTTTTAGGTAGATATACAGTTTTAAGGATTTTAATAGCAGTTCCCTAGTCAAGGGTAGACCTGAGAGTGGATTCCATGGCTGATCAGCACTACTTTTTCAACAGGAAGTCTAAACTGTTAGCATACCTTGGAAGTCTGGATAAGTTCCATACAGTAATCCAGAACTAATATAGCAAGTCTAGGGTTTTTCTTTATCCATTAAAAGTGAGCAAACAAACGTAATCATGACCCTAAAGTTATGATTTGGATATTAAATATAAATGCCCTACAGTACCGTGAAAGGAAAGGAATAGCATTAGTAATATTCCATGAAAAACAAACTGGACAAGTTAAAAGATTTTGACAGACATTCTTGTACTGATGTTCAAGAAAATTTAGCTGGGCAAATGCTGTGGACGTTAAAAATGCAGATTACTGTCTTAATAAAGAATAACAGCTCATTCCAGATAGATACCATCCATCATGAAAATTCATATTTATGGACTTCTTTGCCGCAGTCTACAGCTCTGATTTATCCTTTAGTAAGCAGATTTTAGACAAAATAGACAGTTACAGTATATTTATAATCTTTGTAGGTCACTGATCATTGATATGATGTGCTGTTATGGCCCTCAGATGTTTCTGCTATTAGATGTCTGGTCTCTTAAGAGATTATTTCAGTGCCCAACATTCACAATGAAATCACCTGCTAAGTAACCCTGTCAAAATCCTGCTGCAAGCTACTGTGTGCACAAACCTGGTAATCTTTTCAAAGTAATCTGTTTGCATTTGTATTCTTTATTCATTCATGACTGAAGCACTCAAATTCTTAATAGAAAAATTTTTAAAAGTAAACATTGAAACCAAGATCCACTAAAAAGAAAGTGTTTGCAGTGCCTTTTTATCCTGCTAGAATTTCAAATGAAGAAGCAAAGGTAGGAAAATATGTTAAAATGTGCCAGCTGTGTGGAGTCTGCATCTGCTTTAGCAATTTAATTTGGATCAGCAAAGAGTTTTGGAAATGAATTTCCCAATTCTTTCTGCTTACCCCACTTCATTTGCATCACAGAGTGCATGGATTCCTTTTGGATGAAACTTCACCAAAGGAGCTGCATCAAGGTGGTCTCTAGCTGTTACTGGAAGTCTGTCCTTAAGAAAGGTCCAGAGCTACTCCAGTGTAACTGCTACATGAGAGGTAATGAAAAACATGTGGTGTGAATGTCAGGCCCTTGGCACTGAATCATCTGCTCTACTAGTCTGCTTCTGTCACAATATAGAAGTATCCTGATGTCTTCAATATTGACTTTTATTGAACAGGGGAGTGCTGTGTACTATCAATCTTTGCATTGACAAGTCATAAAACACATCAATTTGAAACCTGTAATATCAGATTATTGATGTTTGAAACTTAAAAAACACCAACAGCTAAATATTAATAATTATGCTTCCATGCAAGGTTACTCAAACTCATCTAATTCTCCTCAGCCAGAAATACCTTGAGGTCAAAGTTGATAGGAATATTGAAGTTTTCATTTACTTTTACATTCCATTACTTACCACTGGAATAAGAAAACTCACAATTCAAACTTTTCCTGTACTGTTCCTCTATATATGCTTCAGCAAGAATATTGTAGTCTGCAGACTGCCTTACCTACCTTTGTTAAAAATGGCTATTTACGTCAATGTTTGATGTGAGGTGGTCTTTGGGAAACAGATTCCAGAAAGTTCATGCGCAGTAGAGTTTACTAAACTCAAACAGATTTTCATTTGTATTTCATATTTGGACAAATTTGTGAAGACAGTAAGAGAGAAGGGAAAAAAAGAAAGGACATAGGCTATTATTTTTTCTCTAACCCATTAAGATTGTTTGTTTTCAAGTAAGTCTATAATAGCATGTGAGGAAGAGAAATGGAAAAATTATTTTTGTTTTGGCTTTTATTTCCTTGAAGCACAAAATAGGAAAAAAAGGAAAAAAAACTTTGTGAAATATCATAGGATTTGCTTGTGAAGTATATACGGAAAATTGCTTCTTTTCATGATTATTATAAAAAAATAAAATGCAAGCATAGTTTCTCTATTCAATATTTCCTCAATATTTCCTTTTCAGCCTTGGAGCATATTTTGTCAGTAAAACTAATTTGTGTTCTAAAAATTGAAACCTATGCTTCTGCGATAATTGCTGTATGGTATCAGAGAGAAATAAAGGTTCAGCTGTGTATATCAGAAGACCAGAAGCTTGCACAGTGTTTCTTTTTTTACATCTTTGTTGGTACATGGCGGTATTGACTTCTTGTAAAAGCCAGTCTTGTTGCAGGAGCAGGTTGATATCAAATGGGCAAAACATGAAAATTATACATTCAGTGCACCTCATCAGAACACAAAAAAATTTGATCCAGTTTCTTCAGGAAATTTTGAATTCATTTGGAATCACTGCAATCCAAAATATATATATTGCTGTTACGTCTGTTCATATGCACATAAAAATGTAGTTCAGTATCTTAGAATGCATTCTCCCCGGAAAACAGCCTAAGCAGACAGTAGCTGGAAAAAAAAATAGAGTAGAGAGAGTGCAGTAAAGAAGCAAAATAATGCAGAATTCTTACTGAATCTAATATTTTTTGCAGTGTATTACAGTATTTTTTACTAGTTGTCTGCACATACAGTGACCTCCACGTTGTAAAGATAAAAGTAATCCAGATCTCAGTTTAAAAAAAAATGTGAAATACTTTTGATGTATTTACTTAGCCCTTTTTTAAATAAGGCAGATCAAAGCTGCAGAAATTGGAGCTTGTCCAGGTTCAAATACAGTCTCTGCCTGCATCCTGAAAAATTTTAGAACAAAACCTGATCAAATGTCATCTCCATAATTCTGCATATCTGTGTGTGGGACAGAAAGCTCCAGCCAAGTATCCTGTCACCGACTACCTCTGACATAGTCATAGCTGTATCAAGACATCAGGACATAGCTCTAAATCCACTGTCTAAACAGCCTGAATCCCACAATGGATAGCTATAGGACAATCAATAAGTATTTAGATTTCCTCAGATTAAGATAAGAATATTGTTGGATCCCACTATAGTTCTTCATAATGGTCCAAACTGGAGTTACTTGTTTTTTAGTGAAATTATGAGTGGAAAATGCAGAAAGCTAAGGAATCTACAGACTTCCACAGTATATTTCATAGAATCATAGAATGGTTGAGGTTGGAAGGGACCTTAAACATCATCTAGTTCCAACTCCCATGCAAGGAGTAGGGACACCTGCCACTAAACCAGGTTGCTCAAGGCCACATCCAATCTGGCCTTGAAGACTTCCGAGGATGGAGCTTGACTTCTTTGGGTAACCTGGTCCAATGCCTCGCCTTGCACACAGTAAAGAATTTCTTCCTTATGTCTAATCTAAATCTACCTTCTTCCAATTTAAAGCCATTACCTCTTGTCCTATCACTACATACTCTTGTCAAAAGTCCCACCTCAGTTTTCTTCCAGGCCCTCTTTAGGTCCTGGAAGGCTGCTATAAGGTCTCCCTGGAGCTTTCTCTTCCTCATGCTGAACAACCTCAACTCTCTCAGTCTTTCCTCATAAGAGAGATGCTCCAGTCTTCTGATCATCCTCATGGCCCTCCTCTGGACTGACTCCAACAGGTCCATATCCTTCTTATGTTGGGGGCTCCAGAGTAAGATGCAGTACTCCAGGTGGGGGTCTCACAAGAGTGGAATAGAGGGGCAGAATCACCTCCCTCGACCTGCTGGCCACGCTCCTCTTGATGCAGCCCAGGATGTGGTTGGCTTTCTGGGCTACAAGTGCACATTGCTGGCTCATGTTGAGCTTCTTATCCACCAGCAACTCCAAGTCCTTCTCCTTACGGCTGGTCACAATCCATTCTCCATCCAGCCCGTATTTGTGCTTGGGATTGCCCCAATCGATCTGTAGGACCTTGAACTTAATGAGTTTTGCATGGGCTCACCTCTCCAGCCTCTCAAAGTCCCTCTGGATGGCATCCCTTCCCTCCAGGATGTCGACTGCAGCACACAGCTTGGGTGTTGTTGGCGAACTTGCTGAGGGTGCACTCTATACCACTGTCTGTGTCACTGACAAAGATGTTAAACAGGGCCAGTCCCAATACTGACCTCTGAGGAACGCCACTCGTCACTGGTGTCCACTTGGACATCAAACTGTTGACCACAACTCTTTGAGAGTGACCATTCATCAAGTGGTTTAGAGACAAGGATGTTGTGCAGGACAGTGTGAAATGCTTTGCACAAGTCCAGGTAGATGAAGTCCATTGCTCTTCCCTTATCCACCAACTCTGTAACCCTGTCATAGAAGGCTATTAAATTTGTCAGGCACGATTTACCCTTAATGAAGTCATTTTCTAACATTGCAGATAGCTTCTATCTCTAATTTATAGCATTGTAGATAGCTTTAGATATAGAACTAATCTTAGATAATAGAAAATAGAGTTGGAAGGTGTGTCTAAAAACCACTTAGTTGATCTCTGGCTCAAGAGATTGTCAACTATACAGTTGACACTGTTGATTGCTGATCAATGTCAATATAACCAAACAGTTCTTGATGTATGAGACCTATTATTAAAAATGTTCAATGTTGAATATTCTACTACTTCCTTATGTGATATATTTCAGTATTTGAGTAAGATTAAACTGTTGTTTCCAATATCAAAGCTAAATCTCCCCTGCTGCAATTTATCTAACTACTCTTTGCACTGTCCCCAAAAACCACAGGAAAGCAGTTCACTACTTTTCTCTTTGCAGCAACTTTTTATGTATTTGAAGGTTGTTAACAAATGTCCTTACAGTCTTTGCTTCTCTAGAGTATAGGAACCCAACTGTTTCAGAATTTTTAATAGGTCATATTTTATAGACCCTCCAATGAGCCATATTTTCTGAAATAATATCTTGAGGACATGGAAAGCCTATTTTTTTTTAATTGGAAACTCAGAATACAGTGGGATTAGTTCAATCATCCACTCAAAGGTAATTACCTGATATTAGATGTACACTTTCTACTGTTTGCAGATATAAGCAGGAGTAATCCCCAGCAGACTCCATCTAAGATATTTTCACATGAAATAAGCAGTTACACCACAATGATAATGGTTCAATAACGTATTCTTATGTGGCATTAATTTTGTTCTATTCTTGTTGTAAAAGTAGAAAAATGAGTGGAAATTTACAGTTACTATGAGAAGTTACACAACTACAACAAAAACAGATAAACACTTGAAACAGAACAAAGTTTATTTCACTTTATTAACATTGACAGGTCTGTCTTGGTACTGGAAGTCATCACATGAGTCAAAGGTATCACATTTGAAAACTGTAAAACAACTATCTTTGACTAATTTCTCATCTTCTCTGGTTTTGTGGGTTGTTTTGTTTTATTTTTTTGTTTGTTCAGTTGTGGTTTGTTTTTTTTTTGTGTGTGTGTTTTAAATAGGAAGAGGATTTGGTAACAACTTATTTTACAACACATACCTGCAAACATTACTGTTTTAACCGAGCTCATGCACTGAATCAACTTGAATTTTGATAGTTCTGTTCTAGATTAAACCAAGTGGAATAGAGCGCACTCACAGCAAGTTTGCAGATGACATCAAACTGAGTGGTGCAGTCAACATGCCTGAGGGACGGGATACCATCCAGAGGGACCTGGACAAGCTCAAGAAGTGGGCACATGCGAATCTCATGAGGTTGTATAAGACCAAGTGCAAGGTCCTGCACATGGGTCGGGACAATCCCCAGTATCAATATAGGCTGGGGGGTGAAGAAATTGAATGCAGCCCTGCCAAGAAAGACTTGGGGGTACTGGTGGATGAGAAGCTCAACATGAGCTGGAAATGTGTGCTTGCAGCCCAGAAAGCCAACCACATCCTCGGCTGCATCAAAAGAAACACAGCAAGCAGGTTGAGGGAGCTGATTCTGCCCCTCTGTTCCACTCTTGTGAGACCCCACCTGGAGTACTGCATGCAGCTCTGGAGCCCTCAGCACAGGAAAGACATGAACCTGTTAGAGTAGCTCCAGAAGAGGGCCGTGAAGATGATCAGAGGGCTGGAGACCTCTCCTATGAAGACAGGATGAGAGAGTTGAGGTTGTTCAGGGTGGAGAAGGCTCTGGGGAGACCTTATTGTGGCCTTTCAGTACTTAAAGGGGGCCTATAAGAAAGATGGGGACAAACTTTTTAGCAGGGCCTGTAGCAATAGAACAAGAGGTTATGGTTTTAAACGGAAAGAGGGTAGATTTAGACTAGATATAAGGAAGAATTTTTTTATGATGAGGGTGGTGAAGCACTGGAACAGGTTGCCCAGAGAGGTGGTAGATACCCCATCCCTGGAGATGTTCAAGGTCAGGCTTGATGGGGCTCTGAGCAATCTGATCTACTTGAAGGTGTCCCTGCTTACTGCAGGGGTGTGTGACTAGATGACCTTTAAAGGTACCTTCCAATCCAAACCATTATGTGATTCTATGATTCTATGATTTTATGATTTATTCTGACATATGGCAGCCCTCCTCAATCTGGAGAGGTTTCATCTTGGAAGCTGTGAATGTTTTCAGGGCTGGCATAAGGTAAAGCCTTGGAGAGGCTCCATGCTGTCCCAGTAAGGAGGGGGAGCAGGTGATGGGGCTGTCATTATGCTTGTTAATGCTCTCATCCTAGCCCATCCTAGCCCATCCTGTTAATGCTCTCATCCTAGGAGCTGAACATGCAGGATATTCTGCATAACTACAGCTGCTGACCCAAGTACTCCCTGACAGGTGTGATAACTGAAAAAAGGTCAGTTTTATGTCTGCCCCCACCAGCAGACAGTTAGTAGAGGGATCTCCATGGAGTGTCCAACTGGTGTTCCACCTCCCAAAGTCATGCAAAAGCCTGTAATACTTCCAGTCTGACGAATTTATTTTCTCCCTCTTTTCCTTCTCTCTCCTTCCCTTCACCTCAGGGAGCAGAATATGTGTGATACATTCCCTGAAAGCCTAATTCTGACCCTTTCACTCCTGGGGTGGAAAGGCGGAAAAGTCATAGCTAGAGTGGTACACTCATTAGTTCCAGCTCCCGTAAGGGTCGACAGTTGAAGCTGTGCAGATTCTTGTGGCTTTCCAAGGCAGGAGGCAAAACGGCTGTGGTCATTTCATTTTCCCATTTATTTAATTTCCTTCCTTCCTGAGATAAAGGGCAGGGAATTACAAAGACTTCTTACTTCTCTTCCTTCTTTCTTGCTTTTTGTCTTCTTTTTCAGGGTCTTCTCTCTCTGAGCAAAGGAAGGATGTATATTTATGTTTGAGTGTCCAGGCTACAGTATAAAAGAAGCAAAGCCCTTTCCAGAGAACGCAAGAAAAACCAACAAGGACAACAAAATAAAATCCTTTACAAAGTTCATTTTCAATTCCCCCAAAGCTTATTATTGTAACTTCACCAACTTGAAAAAGCGGAGGATAATTGTTTTGCTTGACTAAACTGTGATACTTCTACACTGACTTTTGTGGTCTTGCTGCAGGCTGACAGGCAACATAAAACAAATGAAGCTTGTGCAATAAGTCAATCATTATTGGAGTCAGCATTATGCATATGAAGTATGTCTTATTTGCACACTTATTCCGTTTCATGTCCTATAATTTAAAAAATGCTAGGTAATTTTCTAGCCTCAGTTCAAATCTTGATGGAGTACTTACAAGTTTAATTGGATGTCTGCAGCCTAGTTGGGGGTCAGAGTTCAGAGGCAATAACTTAGAAAAGAGTCTACATGCTCAGAAACTCAATTTTTTAGGAAACATCAGGTATCCTTGAGAAACTAGATATTTGAGGGTAGAGGTGTATTTGTACTGGATTATTTGGAAAGGGTTAGGATTTCTCTCAGACTGCTTGAGACTGAACTGCCTTTAGTAATGGTGTATTTCCTGTATAGCTGCTTTTTGGGCTTTCAGCATAAGATAGCTTTCTTATAGCTAGTTCTTACCATACATTCTATCTTCCTTAATTTTTTTTTTTACTTACAATATACATAATTTAAAAAAAATCTAGTACCGTAAACGTATTACATCTAGAAGAAAACAACTTAGCACAATATATTCTACGTAATGGCCTTGCTATGGGGAGGCTTTATCAGGGAAGGTCATATGCTTTTTAGTATTTCCATTAGGGGCTTGCTTTCAGTATCATTTTTGTAAATATTTTAAAATGTTGATATAATTTTTTTTTTTTACACAGCCTCTGTTATATTTTGCAGAACATCAGTTGCTTTGTAAAAAAAATAAAACAACTTTGTGTCTTGTAAGTTTTCCTTGAATATTCTGTGGGTTAGAGAGATCTGACTATGTTCTTAAAAGTATTTTGTTTCTAACTGAAAAACAGAAAAAAGTGTGTTGTCAATAGCTTCAGAAGACAGTAGTGACTGAAAAGCCTTGCACTAGAAGGAGCTGACAGTCAGTTTTATTTTCTGAGTTTATGTTGGCGAAGTTGGGTAACATCAGACAATTGATACTCGCTGCTTAGTTCAGGCAGTGGCAGACATCAGTCATTGCAAATATCAGAAGTTGATTTTCTGTTGCGTAGATAACTTTCCTATTATTATTTAGAATTCTAAGCAACTGCAGTTTGAAAATATACTTTTTTATTTTGTTCATATGTTGTGGAGTATAGAGGTGAAAGGCTGGAAAAATATAAAATAAATACTAAATGTAACAGTGAATTGAAACATGTACTTGACTTTTTGGTTCATATAATCATTGAGTTCTCTGCAGCACATCCACGAATGTGGCAGAATGAAGTAAAAGCCAACAACTAAGCTGTTAATTTTATAGGAAAATAAAAATTTTCATGCTTTTCTGGCATCATCCTATCATATCATCCTTTACTCCTGCTTGATGAGACTCAAGACAAATTTAAAAGCCCAATATTGATTCCAGAACTGTCACCTCTATTTCCCTACTCATGACTAGCACAAAATGAGTTTAGTGCAAAAAGGTACTGGAAATGAACAAAAAGAATTCCTTATATTATTATTTATTTTATAATTTGTTATGCCTGTATATAGCCCCAAGGATTTGCAAAGTTTCTTTCTATAGAAAAAGCTAGCAAAATAGCACAGTTGTTCTATTCATGCAAAAAGACAGAGAAAAGAAGAGGGCTCTCAAGAGACAGAAGGAGAAGCATCCTGACAGCAAAAGGGAAAGGGACAATGCAGATATGCGAGCTTCACTCAAGGGAAGATGACTCTGCACCCTAAACCAGTCAGGCTCTGACCAACCTTTTTACTCAGCCCAAGATCATCAAAAGCTGAGTGATATGCTGCCAAAAACAGAGAGAATCTTCAAGCAGATGTGGCTTGTTTGACAATGCCAATCTAAATGCTTTCCAAACTTAAGATTGTAAATTGTTTTAATAAAAGACCTGGATTCAGGAACTCCTACATTTCAACATATTTACTCATAAGTTGCATTCTCTAACAATAGAACAAAATAATGCATACTACTGTTCAAAAATAAGAAGGCTTTTAAGACATCACTTTTCATGTTAGATAAAGGATATTGAAAGACCATAATGGGATTACATTATAATCCACAGGTAAGAGTAAGATTCATGTCAAAGGATTCTAGCTATAGTTTTATTAAGCTTCCCTCTTACTTTTAGAGATTAACTAGCAGGACAATATCTGACACCTGATACAGCAACAGAAAGGATTTCTGTGGTTTTCATTTTATATATTTGACAGTAACACTAATGGAAGAGCTGTGAGCTGAGCAGTTTTGAAAGGTTTACTCTCTGCAGTTTATGAGTTTGTTTAAAATGTGCTTTCAGAAGAAAGTGCATAGTAAGAGCACATTTTTAAATTACTAATTAAGTAGATTCATGACTCACGAGCAAGTTAGGAAACCTAATGGTCTTGGTGTAAAAAAAGAATTAGCTATGATTGATATGAAAAGCAGCATTGTAGATATGCCTGAGATAAAGAACTTCTACTAAATAAGCCTCCTGAAAAATTTTTCTTACCAGCTTGAAAGAATAAGGGAGATTTCAGCATTTTCCTGTGCCATTAGCAATTAGAACAACATATATGGACTGTCTGTACATATGAAAGTGAAATAATCAAAATGCTAAATTTCATCCAGATTGGAAAGGTTTTGTGCACAGTTAGAATATACATAGATTGTAAAAACCCCCATTTGAATTGTTAATAAATCATGGCATGATCTGTAGCATGCAATCACCATTTCATGTAGAATCATACAATAATAGAATCATAGAACCATAGAATCAAAGAATCATAGAATAGTTTGGGTTGGAAGAGACCTGTAAAGGTCACCTAGTCCAATGCCCCTGCAAGGAGTAGGGACATCTTCAACTAGATCGAGTTGCTCAGAGACCTTGTCCAATCTGACTTGGCCTGTTTCCGGGGATTGGACACCTACTGTTTCTCCAGACAACCTGTGCCAGTGTTTCACCACCTTAATTGTAAAAAATTTCTTCCTTATGTCTTGTCTGAATCTACTCTCTTTCAGTTTAAAACCATTACCCCTTGTTCTATTGCTACAGGTCCTGCTAAAAGTTTATCCCCATCTTTCTTTTAAGACAACTTTAAGTACTGAAAAGCCACAATAAGGTCTTCCTGGAGCCTTCTCTTCTCCAGACTGAACAACCTCAACTCTCTCAGCCTGTCTTCATAGGAGAGGTGCTCCTCTGATAATTTTTATGGCCCTCCTCTGGAGCCACTCTAACAGGTTCATGTCTTTCCTGTGCTGAGGGCTTCAGAGCTGGACGCAGTGCTCTAGGTGGGGTCTCACAAGAGTGGAACAGAGCAGGAGAATCAGCTCCCTCAACCTGCTTGCCATGTTTCTTTTGATGCAGCCGAGGATGTGGTTGGCTTTCTGGGCTGCAAGCACACATTGCCAGCTCATGTTGAGCTTCTCATCCATCAGTACCCCGTAGTCCTCCTCTTCAGGGCTGCTGTCAATCCAATCTCTGTCCAGCCTTTATTTGTGTTTGGGATTGCCCCGACCCATGTGCACGACCTTGCACTGGGCCTTGTTAAACCTCATGAGGTTTAGCATAAATGACATGAAAACAAAATAACTTCCTAACTGGAGAGGTCCTGCTTCACCTCTTCGCTAATTCTTTTTTTTTTCTTTTTCAGTTTTCAAAATCTAAGATGTGTTTCTGCTCTTGATACAAAGAAATTAGTGCTACTGATTTCATTATTCTTAGTGTGCCTGTGTGTCACTCCCAAAACAACTTGTATTGTTAATCATTAGCACTTGATGGTATAGAGAATTAATTGCAATTTAAATAGTATTTTTATTGTTTTATCCTAAATCTTCCTACTGGAAGGTAAGTGAGGTACCCATCTGAAACCCCAAATGAGGGTCCAGTTATATCTCAATCAAGTCTATCCCAAAGGTCTATGCTGCCAATACAATGTTACTGAAAATGTAAATTTATTTTTTAATTAGACACTGATGATATAGAGGTAAAACTGCCCGAGTCTCTGTTTCTGGATTCTCAGTGAACGTAAAACAAAGTGACTTTCTTTTGTAGTAATAGAGGTGGAAGGAACCTGAACAGTTGCAATGAGGCTACACACAAGAGAAAAAAAGCTTTTGTGCTGTAGCACACACCTAATAAAGAATCTAAAATAATAATATTTGGGATCATTTATTAGATGCCTAAAATGAATAAGCAGAAGAATACACAGAAAGGACTACCTGTTTATATTCCATTTGAATTATATTTTAAAGAAAAAAAAAGAAGCATATCAGTGCTTTTATAAACAGATCAGCAAGTAGAATGTATAATAATAATAAAATTTGTATTTAAATACAAATATCATCTTTAACTTTTCCCTTTGCATGTTGCAATAAATTATAATCAAATTTATATTCTCCAAGACTGCTAATCACTTTGTGCTTCATAGATTGAAGGCCTTTAATATCTGCCAATAGAAGAGATTTAAAGTTTGACAGACTAAATTAATTTTTATTTTTCAAGAGAACTTTGTAGATTTCTTAATTCTTTAAAGCCAGTGGAAACCACCATAAGCATTTTGACTGACCTCTCACTATAGAATGTCCAACTAGTCATTACAACAGCAAACCTAAAACATTTTTTCTAAGCTATAGAATATATTTAAAGAAGATATCTAAATTTGATATATAGACTCCAAGTAGTATAAAAATTAACCTTATTCCCACATAAATACATTCTGTTATTGAAGTTTGACAAAATATGTATATCTTATGTCCATTCTTACTTTAAGTTCTAACTCTTATATTTTCTTAAGTTTTGCTCTGTTAAAATAGTTCAGTTTCACTATAGAATCTCTTCTCTAATGTAAAATTAACCTTAGTTATATTTTGTTCCTCCCCTACCACCATCATGTATTCTTGATATTGCTCTTGTCCTGCTACATGAATACTTTATAGCAGCTCATCAAATTTGGTGTTTGAAAGGAACACTCCAAAATACAAGTATCTAATGCAAATCAAGCAAGAATGAAATGCTCAGTAGTGATGGCACAAAATACAGGAAGCCAATCACATGAATGAACATCACTTAAAGGTTTATTTATTTATTTATTTATTTATTTATTATTTATTTATTAGATGAG
This sequence comes from Chlamydotis macqueenii, assembly GCF_036417535.1. Taxonomy (NCBI): domain Eukaryota; kingdom Metazoa; phylum Chordata; class Aves; order Otidiformes; family Otididae; genus Chlamydotis; species Chlamydotis macqueenii. Next base: position 134,021,145 of record NC_141557.1, read on the forward strand.
GAATCATAAATGCTTCATTCAGCTGTAATGAGAATACGTATGCAGGAAACCATGAGCAGGGACTCTGAAGTTGCAGGTTAACACGACATAACAGAACAAATTACTTTATTTGTTAAAACATTTTTTTCTGTTCTTTTGGACCAGGGCTGTGGCATGTTTGGAATTAAAGGCCGTAAGGACTATGCACGTATCATAAAGACAATGTTCTAAAGAAGCTACGCAACCTCAACAGAAATGACTATACATTTTGTGATTTTGGATAAATAGTCCATGCTTTGCATCCCTAAATATGAAAACAAGAATTTTATATAAGACATGTAAACTACAGCATGGGAGTCCTAGACTTGCTTTATATTCAACTGAGTTTGGTGAAATACCTTGGGTTTTTGGTGTATTAAAATAAACAAGTTGATTTATTGCCCTGTTCATGCTTCACACGAAGCACTTGAGTAGTCTCATTGACATCAGAGGATTAAAGCTAAGCATGTGCAACAGATCTGCATGACTCAAGCTTTTACTATGAGATTACAATCCATAATTACTTTTAACAGTTATAACTCTCTCAGTTTCTGTTTTCTATTAATAAATTAGCATTCCAAAGGCTAGAGCTTGATTTATAGTACCCAAGATGAACACACAGATGTTTCAGTGCTTCATACAGCTCCTGATACCTCCTTCATGGGGTATTTGACTACTCAGTAACTCTGAAATTAAAATGCTTACCCATACAAAATGCTGAGAACATCCATAATTAACTCGGATAGGAACAAAAAAGTTACTGTTTGAATGCAGAAGTTTTCTTAGTCATTGTATGTCTATTATTTCTTCTATTGAACTATCTAATAATAATAATTTAAAAATTCTGTCTGTAATTAGCATCTGAAATCTTCTCACATCTTCCTCCTTCACATACAAACATGATTTCCCTACATGCTTCTACTGCAGAGGAAGGGAGCTATTTGACAGCTTTCCTGATTTTTGTGCAAGATAAAACAGGTGTGGTGTACAAGTTGTCATACCCCTCTTGTCACAGTTCTGTTCTCAAAGGATTGCCACAAGGGTAAAGTAATTTGCTTTCCAGCTTCATTGCACTATTGCCAGTGATACTGAGACTGCACAAAAGAGTGGGCCTGCTGATATTTCTTTACTAAGAAATGAAGAAGATGATAATTTCTGCAAGACATGTAATAAAGTGTTACCCTAACATGTATCAGTGAAGGGTTGCTTTGGACCTCTAACCTGGCATAAGATGTCATTGTCTGTTATTGCTGCTTTAATAAGGCACTCGGTTATCCTTCAGAATCTGCTTAAATGAAGAACGCTTTATGAAATGTTATTTAGCTACCCTAAAGCTACTGTGTACTTGCCACGTTAGCTCAAACAAAATGTGGTAAGTCAATCATTAAAGTTTGTTTTTTGTGTGTTCCTTCACACATCCATCTCATCAAGGTTCACCCAGTGCTCTGTGAGGCAAGCAATCCTTCCTGTCATCTTTCCTTACATATCCAGGAAAAACGAGCACAATAGAAAGTGACTTCAAGCAATATTCACTTCTGATTTTTTTACTTTTCATCCCAGACTTGGGCTATGCCCCATTACTTCTTATATACTGTTTCAGTGCTTGAATCTGTCAGAAAAAAATAGTGAGATGAAGAAATTTTCCAGTAGAGCACTGCAGGAAGGGAACACATTAAATTTATTTTAATTCTTTACCCAAAGAACTATTAGTTTCCAAAGTTTTTGGAAAATATTATAAGCACCAATGTCGTAATTCAGCCCTGATCGGGACCAGACTACACAGTCTCTCTCTCACTCCCCTCACCCTCCGAGAGAATAGGGGGAGATAATATAAGGAAAAACAACTCGAGGTTTGAGATAAGGACTGGGAGAAATCCTTAAAGTTACCGTTACGGGCAAAACAGACTCGACTTGGGGAAAACTATTCATTTATTACTACAAACAGCAGGATAATGCGACAGAGAACAAGATAACCTCGCTCCACCCCTCCCTCTTCCCAAGCTTAACATTATCTCTACTACCTTCCCCCCTCCGAGCGGCACAGGGGGGAAGAGGGAATGGGGGTTGCGGTCAGTTCATCACGCGTTGTTTTACACCGCTGCTTCATGGCTGGGGGAAGAACTCTTCACATTCCTCCCCTGCTCTGTTGTGGGGTCCCACCCACAGGCCACAGTCCTTCCTGAAACTGCTCCGGCATGGGTCATCTCTTCCATGGAGTTCAGTCTCTCCAGAACGGCTGTCCCAGCGGGCCCTCCACGGGCCACAGTGGGAGGCATCCACCTCCCCTGGTGTGGGGTCCTTCACAGGATCCAAGTGGATCTCTGCTCCTCCGTGGACCTCCATGGGCTGCAGGGGGACAACCTGCTCCACCATGGTCGTCACCACGGGCTGCAGGGGGAATCTTGGCCAGGAGCCACATTACTCCTCCCCCTCCTGAACTGACCTTGGCGTCTGCAGCTGTTCCTCTCACAAGAAAAGTTCTTCACAACAGGCTGGCAGACGCCTCTCAGAATCTCTTCACATCATCCATCTCCTCTCCACTTCTTGCAGCCAGGCCGGGCCGAGTCGGGCCCAGTCGGCCGCCTGGCAAGAGGCCAGAGGGTGAGGCCTGCAAGGCCCATGAGGCTCGCGCCTCCCACTCTGCGCCTCTGCCTCAGCTTCTTCATATCTTCTCGTCTCTCTTTTTTTTCCTGTTTTCCCCTTCTTAAATACGTTATCGCAGAAGTGTTATCACGGAACATTCTGCTACCAATTGGGTCGGCCTTGGCCAACAGCAGGTCCGCCCTAGGCCCGGCCAAGTCCACTGAACAAAGGGGAGTGACTTCTAGCAGTTTCCTACAGAAGCTACCACCTTAGCCCCCCCCCCACTAAACAAAACCACAACAACCAATAAAGATAAAAAGCATTTTCCTGGAAAAGGAAAAAGGTCTAGAAATTAAATCGGAAGTTTGTAGATATTTTAAATTTAGTAATCTCAGTAATTTGCAAGGAGTTTTAACACCACTGTATTAAAAAGTTTCAGATGGAAGCATTGATCCAAACAGCTGGGAAAATAACAGTGAGTTATCACTAGCTTATGCTCATGAGGCTGTAATAAGGTGTACTGTACAGATTTGATAGACCATAAAGTGAATATTACAAATATAGTATCTTACTATGATAATTTAGCCTTCGTCAGACTATTCCTGCCAATAGTTCAGTCCCTTTAATGAGAAAAAGAATTTTGTAGGCACCCCCTCCAGGCTGGGCTCAAGGTGGCAGCCTTAACTTCCACACTCAGGGGTAGTAGTGGCAGTATTTTTCTTAACTAGTGTTTTAAGCCATCCACTTTTATGGTAAATTTAGTCTAGAGGAATAATTTTCCTGTTTGTATACATGTCATTAGAAGGCTCAGTAGCTTCCTACTACTTACAGTGGAACTTCTCCCAGGATTCTAATGTATATGTTTTCTCAGTTTCATATGTTGTATCTTATTAATGACATGGTATTCATGTCAACTTACTTGCTCCTTTCACTGGCTGTGGAAGAAGAATCTTTATTATCTCAATTTTTTCCACACTGATCCAGTAACACTACATGCGTATTTGCAAGGAAATAGAGTTCAAGGTCATTTCCATCAGATGACATTTTCAGTCTTTCTCCTTTTATTTATGAGTTTTCACTTTATTTCATTTGGCCATCCCACTGGAGTTGACCCACAAAGCCACTTCACTCTGACAATAAGCAGTAGAAAACCAGATGATTTACACACTGTCCTCTGCACTATTTGTGCTTTCACTGCATTCAGAGCATCTTATTCAGTTCCACAGGCATAGCTTACTGCTGCATATTTTGTGGGAGTAAGAAGCAGGATAAACACCTTCTCTCCTCCAAGGACTGGAGAAATTAAGGGCTGGCTGTTGGAAGATGAATGTGAAAACAAAGATGAGTGCTTTCTGGGAAAGAGAAAAAAATTGATACCAATTGGTGGAGGAGGAAGGATGAAAATTCTTGAAGCACCAGAACTACCCTGACAACTGAGTGAAGGAAATGCAAGGAGGGATACTTATACTAGTGAACAAAAAAAAAGATGAGACTGCACAATGGAGGCTATATAATGTCGTGGGGATAGATTCTGGAACAAAATTTGTGGATAGATGTGTAGAATAACAGAGACAATAGCAGACTTCACAGGAATTAGGAAACTAAAGAACTTCATCATTGCAAAAATCTCATTTATTCAGAGTTGAATCTCTCGTTCTTTTGCAATTTTCAAAGCCAAGTGAAAATTTCTCTCAACTTTTTTGTCTTGCAGATTCTGTCACTGATACAGAAGGGCTGATGGAGAACAACTTTACCTTTACGAAACATAAATCCAGATACATCCACAAAAAATGTGCACATTAAATACTGTTGTGATGGCTCTCAACTCACAAAAATTAAGCAGCACAGAAATCTGTCTTAAAAGACAACAACCATGTGAAAGAACACAGGAGTTCAAAAGCTAACAGAGAATCTAATTCAAATGATGCATACTGCAAACATTTTGAGTTGAAGGAGAAAAAAAAAGAAAACACCAAAAATACAGATGTCTTAAGACTATTACCTTTCATAACAGCTCTCTATATGGTGTGTATTTACCACAAACCCCAGATCAGTTAGCTCTTCCTCTAATATCTAACATACTGAGGCATATTAAAACAGTTTCAGTCCACTTATACATAAATGGAAGTTTCCTTTAACAAAATCCCCCCATGGATATTTGCTCTTTAAACAAAGTTCCAAAGGATCTGCTGAATTTTCAGTTAAGGTTTCAAGCATGAACTCTTAAAAATAAAATTATAAAGTTTCAATTACACGGTAGTACCAAGAGACTTAAGATGGTACAACTGAGCTATTTCAGTATGAATTTAATGATCCTATTATGGTCCTAATGTTACATCACTTCATGCATACAAGAAAGGTACAGAGCTTTTAGAACAATGCTTTTTGCAGCTTGTGGCCCTTGTACTCTGAGCCAATCCATGGACCTAAAGTGTTCACAGATCTAAGATCACTGTTTGGCAGCTAAGGAAAGTAGAGTCATTGTAGTTCATTGTGTTGGTTTTGCTTAGTGGTGGGGGGAGGGGTGGGGGGCGGAGTATGCTATGGCAGCAGTTTCTGTAAGAAGCTGCTAGAAGTAGTTTCCCCTTTGTCTAGTGGACTTGGCCGGGTCTAGGGCAGACCCACCACTGGCCAGGGCCAAGCCAATTGGTAGCCTGGGCCTGACTCGGCCCATCCAGCTGCAAGAAGTGGAGAGGAGATGAGATGTGAATGAGATGTGAAGAGATCCTGAGAGGCATCTGCCTGAGCTGATTGTGAAGAGATTTTTGTGTGGAGGGCGGCTGCAGATGCCAAAGTCAGTGAAGACGGAGGGGGAGGAGTAATGCTGCTCCTGGCCGAGATTCCCCTGCATCCCATGGTGCAGCCTATGGTGAAGCAGGTTGTCCCCCTGCAGTCCATGGAGGTCCACGGAGGAGCAGAGATCCACCTGCAGCCTGTGGAGGAGCCCATTCCGGGGCAGGCGGATGCCTGAAGGAGGCTGTGACCCATGGAGGGCTCACGCTGCTGCAGCTGTTCCAGAGGGACTGCACCCCATGGAAAAATGACCTGCACCGGTGCAGTTAATGAAGGACTGTAGCCCATGGGAGGGACCCCATGCTGGAGCAGGGGAGGAATGTGAGGAGTTCTTCCACCGAAGAGGAAGGAGTGGCGTAAAGCGACATGTAATGAACTGACCGTAACCCCCATTCCCTATTCCCCCTTGTGCCACTCGTGGGGGGAAGGAGGTAGAGATAATGTTAAGCTTGGGAAGAAGGAGTGAGGGGAAGTTGTCTTATTCTCTTTCTCATTATCCTGCTTTGGTTTTAATAATAAACAAATAGTTATCCCCAAGTCAAGTCTGTTTTGCTCATAACAGTAATTTTAAGAATCTCTCCCTGTCCTTATCTCAAACTGTGAGCCTTTTTTATTATATTATTGCTCCCTGTTCCCTTGGAGGGTGGATGGAGTGAGTGAGAGACTGTGTAGTTTGGTCCCAAGCAGGGCTAAACTATGACATTCATATTCAGAGGACCACTTCCTTACTAGGATAATCGCTGCAAACAGTTGAAACATAAAAAGCTTGAAGACTATTGCTTAAGTGGATTTGATATACATCAGAAACCAATGATGAGAGAGCTGAAAGGAACATGAAGACTGCTTGCTAATTATTAAAACACTAAAGCTAAAATCAATAAAACCCTTCATGGCTACTTATTAGTTCCAATTTCTTCTTTTATATTTGCAACTTTGAGTTTACCAGATCTAAAAGGAAGGTGCCAAGCCACAACAGGGGATCCAGGCTATTTTCTTCTACAGTCAACTGAGAGAGACAGTCATTTACTACTCTAACATCTGTGTAAAAAATATCAAAATGTTGAGTAGAAAGTACCTATGGCAGGAAAGGGGTAATGGGGCAAAAAAAATCTCCTACCCATGGCAGGTGTTCACACTCCCTTTCTGAAGCTTTGGCATCTAACTCAAGGGTATACATTAGATACCTTCATCCTCCTTAGGACCCAGAGACTCGAGTCCTGAAAAGAGAGCTTTAAAGAGCTTCTTGTTTAAATCACTCAGATGACATTGCCTATTTATTTTTGCGAAAAAAAAAGCTGCATTGACCATGTTCACACTACATTAAGAGAAAACCTAGGTTCCAGGCTGCTTCAGCCTAAGGGAAATTAAACCCAGACTTTAATGTTCCTACTCACCAGGCATCAGGGTTATCTTGCTGAAGCTGTCCTGTATGTAGCAGATGATGCAATATTTATGGAGCCAGAAGTAGGATGAATGAAAACGAACCTAATTAGCAGGCTAGAAACCAGAATGCCCAGATGGAGTGTGCTGGTCTGCTTTCCACTCATGGCTCCTTGCGATACATCTTTTTCGTCCAGCTCCTGAATAATGTAAAGTGCATAATAGGGAACAGCCCAAGTGCGGGAACTAACGCTTTGATTCAGGCACTGCCAAGCTAAGGACAACCTGAAAGAGATCACCCACCTCAGAGTTTCCCTTTCATCACAAAACACTTGTGGGCCAGGTATAGAAAGGTTGATAAGTAACCTGTCCTCAGCTATAGTTTTTCCAGAAATGTCATGTGATTGTACAGAACCACAGAAAGACTTCGTGATTTTAAGTGAATTATGACTTTTAGGGATCAGTATTATCTCTGAAGCTTCTCTTTACTTTACTGAACCGCATTTTCCACATTCACATTCTTTTTTTTTCCTACTCAAAAGCAATTTATTTCTATATAAAGCTATCCTTAATTGAATAATAATGTAAGAATTATATGACTAAAACTGAGTTTCATCTTTTGAAACAGATAAGCATTTAATTTTTTCATATTTTGACAAAGATGTACAGATCTGTCTGGAATCACTCAACTAAGGCACATGATTTTTACAATCTTCACATTTTACGTAAACAAACCAAGACAAAATGAAACTCAGTTGCTTTCCTGAGATGATAGAGGGAACTGAGTGGGCAAAATCGGGAATATTCTTTTAATTCCTAGGTCAATGTTGTTTTTGGAATACACAGAAGTGGTCTATACATAAAAGCACCATATCTGCTGGAAACTTGCCTACAAGTCAACGGCAGATAACAGCATTAAAACAGGACTTTCTCAATGAAAAGGAAAGTTTAGACTAGTAACTGCAAGAGTACTTGTGTATCTGGGCTACAGAATTAGAAGATAAGCTAGGTCATAGAGCTTTACCTAAGATTTTATCTTTACACTAGACAAGATACTTACCTGGGTTATTTTCCTTTTTTTTTTTTTTTTTCTTCTGATGGTGAATAATTTATCTTTTCAAGAAGTATGCAGAGTCTTTGATTAATAAATTTTCATAGAATGCTCTGAGCAACTTCAGTGAAAGGTATACTCTTACATGGCTTTATTTGAATATTTCTGTACCGTGGGAAAAAAGTAATTTGGGCTTGAAAGCTAGTGGCTTGGATTCTTTTCTGGTAACTCTTTTGGCTTTGATAGGTCTTAGCCAAATTCAGCAGCTGAAAGTGGGGCCCAGAGATAAGTATAACTTCCAACATCAGCTCAGACTCTTTCTTCATTATTCACAGAGAGTAGTTAGTGTTGATTGCTATAAATAATCTTAACTAAACCAATTATGTGAGCTGAGAAATCTATATCCAGTGCTTCCTTCTATATTTACAGTTGGCATCAAGTAGCAGAAAAGCTTTCTAGTGAACAATAAAGCCCATTTAAACTCACTGATTACTTATACACTTTACCATCAAAGAGGTTTAAATATCTTAAGTTTCTAAATCAACTTTTTTATTTTTTCACAAAAATAATTTTTTTTTCAAAAATAAAAATTTTTAAAATATTTCTGTCTGCTCAAGAACATATTCAAAGTCCTGTCATTGTAATGGTTAGACACATTACTGCATTCATGGCCAGTGAATAAATCAAAGTATCAAAGAGGGTGTGGTGGACATGTCACTTAACATGAATTCTAAAAGGCTATGCATGTGTTCACATTTTTTTCAGATGTGATTGTGGATGGGTAAATAGAGATCTATAGTGTAAAAAATCTATGCATATCCAGCAGCTTTTTAATGCTTTACTGTATTTATAAACTTAAACTTAATAATTTTGCATGCAGCTGAGCATACTGATGACAATCATACTTTTACAGCTGATCATATTAAAATTTCTTCATATTGTCCAGTTTCTCACCATCAAGCACATCAATGCATTTCCAAAACATTTCACTACATTTTTTCAGAAGGTACTGTGATGAATCAACAATTAGAAAGGATCAGGCAGTAGATGGCCAACACCTGGCATAACTTCCAGAGACCTAGGAGTTACCACAAGTTTTCTCAGTCTGTCTGTGAGGTTCTGTATAATCTACTAGGAATTCAATATTGCTGAAAGTGGCCCTGCTGTTTTGCTACACTTTCCTTCAGTTCTGCAGCTTACATGGGAAAAAAATGGGATTTGTAAAGACATCCTTAAAGATAGCCTTTCAGCTGTTTCTGCAACATCTGTGCTGGAGAAACCTTTTTATGGGAGGGGATGAGGCTGTCAGAAATGTTAAGACTAACCATTTAGGCACAAAGTCCTAGTGTTTGGTTAAAGTATCCACAAATCCTTGTATATTTTTAAATGCTGCTCACAGGTGGTTAGTACTGTGTATTCTCTCAAGTGAGAACACATGTTCTGTCTTTTTTTGAATATACAGTGGCAAAAAGAAATTGAATAGGGAGAGGATACTCTTTCCCTCTGAAGGGATGCAGCTAATTTAACTCAAAAGAGTATAAAAATTATTCTTTAACCATCAAAAGAAAATTACCAAATGGAATCTTTGTTACTACATTTTAACCTAGAAATAAAATATATTACTTTACCTGTAAAACTGTCAAGGGCAATTGCAAGATATCATTCTTGTTGCTGAAATGACAATGCTCATGGTGGTCAGTATCAGCCACTTTTCCAAACAGGTCATTATTGTAGCTGGCCATGTTTCAGCAGGCCCACACACCAAACATAACTAAAGCATAATGTAATTAATGCAAGCTAATTTTCTATCTTTATCATGCTCCCATTGTTTCTGTTCCACTTCTCCCCTGAATGAGAGCTAGACTGGATCCATTCTGGTAGTACCTTCTTTACTTACCTAGAGATCAATAAGACACTTTATATATTTAAACTATATTATTTTCTGTAGCTGTGTGTTATATAGGGAAATAATAAATGCACAAAACTAAGTAATGTCAAACATGTATTTGCAGTGTTTTATTTTTGCTAATTGTTTCAGTCAAGCCTACAATTAGCAACTTTACAGTTGTCATGTTTTAGCCCCACATAGCAGCTAAAATACCATGCAGTCGCTTGCTCATTCACTCCCCCCTCACCGCCTCCTCACAATGGGATGGAGAGGAGAATCAGGAAAGAAAAGAAGGCAAAACTCCAGGGTTGAGATAAAAACAGTTTAAGAGAACAACAGGGGAACAGAAAACAGAGATGGAAAACAACAACAACAAAAACACATTAATAGAAACCCCACTTTATATACTGGGCACAATGTCGCATGGGATGGAATAGCCCTTTGTCTAATTTGAGTAAGCTATTAGTAAACTATCCCAGCTGTGTCCCTCAGCCACAGATGCCACCAGCTCCAATTCCTCTCCCAGCTCAGGTGAAAATTAACTCTATCCTAGCTGGAACCAGGACAACAGGTCAATTATACTTGTTCGTAGAATTCTAAAGTGAAATTGAAAGTGAAATTTCAATTCCATCATTTTCACCTCTTAGAGCATCCCTACCAGACAGCCTGCTCAGCATTAATTTGAGGGAACTACAGGCCTCTCGACTTCTGTTGTTCATAGTCATCCTTGCTCTCTCCTTATGGTTGAAAAGATGAAGCCAAAACTAAGCAAGAGAGAAACTGAGCAAACTGTAGATGTGCACAGCAAAAGAATAATTTTTTTTTAATGAGAAGAAAGAGAAGAAGGTGCTCACTTCATTCACTACGTAGGTTTTTAAAGGAAATAAGTCACTCCTAACAGCAGGGGAGAACTCAGGACCAAGTTGTAATCAGAAAGAGAGGAAGGAACAACTAAGAGTTAAGAAAGGACTTAGAGTTATTGGAGGTTGTAGCCCAAATTTCCTGCTTGACCTTTCACAAACAAGTAATTTATTGTAATTGATGTAACTTTTGGTTGCTGAAGATGTCTAAGATGAAAAAGAGAAAGCTGATTTAAGTCTTCCTATGCAGTTACAGGTAAACTTCAAGCTCTCATAAATAGTATCCTGATTTTGTTTTCTCATTTTGCAGATTTTTGCCTTATAGATTCAAGAGGTAAAGCTACTAAGAGACCATGTAGCACCATTTGTTTCTATCAAGCAGTTACACTTTCCAGCAAAGACGTGGCTGCATTTCAGCAATAAGGAAACTGTTTTACAGTCTATATATGAGCATCTCAGGGAACATTTCAAGGCAGCACACTGGAAATCAATTATATAAGAAGAATTGCGTTGACTCATGTTGCTTGAGGCCAAGCACAAATGAGGACAAGCTTTTAATTGCTCAAATGCTTTAGAATTCTCTTACCCGTGACTTTTCAAATCCATTACAACTAAAGAAATAAGGAGATGGAATACAGCCTGGTAGGCAATTCAGGGGCACATGAGTAAGTTCTGAACTGTTGGTGATAATATTAATTTGTATCAGAAAATGAGATATTTTATGTCTTGTCATATAGGCTACCCAGTAATATTTGACCTTTGTTGTACTATCATCTACAGATTTTGGAATCCTTTACAATACTGAATATCACCATCAGGTGCAGCAATGCTGAAGCATAAAAAAGTAATGGCTTTATCCAATGCCTGTTCAAGTCAGTGACACTCCCTCTGCTGACTCAACTGGGCAGTGAATTGGACCAAAAATATTTACTCAAAATCATTCAACTATATTCAATAGCAGAAGAAGGTACTAGCATTTTTTAATTACATGTCCCGTTCTATTTGTGGGATAATTCTGTCTGTTGCCTACTGAGGAAAAATTGTTTTAGAAACAGAGATTTATTGTGAAAAATACTTTAAAACCAGAAGAAGCCTCTATATGTATTCGTGCAACATTCTTTTGGCACTGGAACGTGTTCTGATTTTAGTAATTATTCTGGCAGCTCAAGCACTAAACTCTTTGCTGCACATTCAAATCACCAATGGCTAAGAAGGCAAAGAAATATTTGCTCTTCGGCTTCACCACTATCCATTCTGAACTACATTTCTGCCATTGTTTTTCTTACAAATCATCATTCCAAGATTGACAAGTATCATTTTTTCAATTGTCAGAGGTGTCCATGGAGTTTCTTAAAGGGGTTCTTATTCTGTGGCAATTCCTTCAAGTGAAACAAATGTAGGTTGCAGAGAAGCGAGTTACACTTAATAGAGGTATGCAGAGTATAGAGTACAGAAAAGTACAGTTTTATTTTGAGAACACTTTAAATAGAGAAACGTATATAATTTTATTTTCATTTTCTGTTCAACTTGAATGTAATTTTTGAGAAGCTTAGATCATTAAATGTGTTCATTTTTGGTTGTCTTTTTTCAATGTAGAGATATATCTGTTCCTTTTGCACGCCCCCCTCCCGAAATGCATTTCAGAACTTACAAGATAGATCAACCTTACAAGACATCTTTGGAAAAAATGTAATTTATTAAAATTCAATTCTGAAAACAAAATGCTACTTTACTTACTTTTATAGGTGACTTGCAATCTCCAGTTGACTTGTCACAATCTAGCAAAACAGCATGGAATTTGAATCCCTTTAGTAGACGCAACATAGTCTGCTAACCTGGATAAGTAATGTTGTGATCGTGTTTCTGACAAAGTACACCAAATTATTGTAAAAATCAGTTTCTCGACTTGAATCAATGTCCTTAAAAGAAGAACCAATACCTATGGCAAAAGAAACTTATTCCTTTGCTCTCTGTGTTTTAGAAATCCTTGCAGGACAGTGTGCTGCCAAAACACAAATAGATGCACAACACTGTTAACTGACTACGTAACTGAGACTGAATAATGAAAATGCTTTTGTTTAGGATTTTCTATTCCCTGAGCATAGTTTAAAATATTTGCACTTATGAAGGCCAAGACTGTCAGTTTTCATGGCACGATAGCATGTCACTTTTTTAGTGTATTGGATTAACTATTATATGCCACAGTTGGTCTGTATGTCACATGGGAGTATATTCATAATGTGATGACATGATGTTTCAGATTGCACTGTGCAGTACAGACAGAGGAATGGAGGAAGAAGAGGATGAGGAACATTTTATCAGAACAAAGAAACAATGGAACAGAGTAGCTCTGAATATAACACTCCTGCCTACATCATGAAACAGAAACTTTCTAACTGTAAATAGCAATGGGACAATGTTTTCCCAATTACTGAGTCACCATATTCCAATGGAAAAGAACTTGGGCACGGATGTCCTATCTATAAGTCATGGAAGTAAGTCAGAATTCAACAGGTATGTGTAAGTCATCTACCTGGACTTGTCCAAAGCATTTGATACTGTCCTCCACAACATCCTTGTCTCTAAACTGGAGAGACATGGATTTGATGGATGGACCACTCAGTGGATGAGGAATTGGCTAGATTGCCACACTCGGAGAGTGGTGGTAAATAGCTTGATGTCCAAGTGGAGATCAGTGAAAAGTGGTGTTCCTCAGGCGTAAGTATTGGGACTGGCTCTGTCTAACATCTTTGTCGGTGACATGGACAGTGGGATAGAGTGCACCCTCAGCAATTTCACCAACAACTCCAAGCTGTGTGTTTTGATTGACACACTGGAGGGAAGGGATACCATCCTGAGGGACCTTGAGAGGCTGCAGAGATGGGCCCATGAGAACCTCATGAAGTTCAATAGGGCCAAGTGCAAGGTCCTGCACATGGGTCGAGGTAATCCCAGGCAGAAATACAGGCTGAGCAGAGAATGGATTGAGAGGAGCCCTGAGGAGAAGGACTACGAAGTACTGGTATATGAGAAGCTCAAAATGAGCCAGCAATGCATGCTTGCAGCCCAGAAAGCCAATTGCATCCTGGGCTTCATCAAAAGAAGCCTGGCAAGCAGGTTCAGGGAGGTGATTCTTCCCCTCTACTCTGCTGTCATGAGACCTCACCTGGAGTACTGTGTCCAGCTCTGGAGCCCCCAACAGAAGAAGGACATGGCCCTATTGGAGAGAGTCCAGGAGGGCCATGAAGATGATCGAAGGGCCACAAAGATTATCAGAGGGCTGGAGCACCTCCCCTACGAGGACAGGCAGAGAGAGTTGGGATTGTTCAGCCTGGAGAAGAGAAGGCTCTGGGGAGACCTCATAGCGCCCTTCCAGGACCTAAAAGGGGCTTATAAGAAACTCTTTAGCAGGGCCTGTTGTGATAGGATGAAGAGTAATGGTTTTAAAATAGGGGGAGGTAGATTCAGACTTGATGTAAGGAAGAAATTTTTTACAATGAGGGTGGTGGAACACTGGAACAGATTTCCCAGAGAGGTGGTTGATGCCCCATCCCTGGAAACACTCAAGGCCAGGTTGAACAGGGCTCTGAGCAACCTGATCGAGGTGATGTCCCTGCTCCTTGCAGGGGGGGGTTGGACTGGATGACCTTTAAAGGTCCTTTCCAACACAAACTATTCTATGATTCTAAGTCATGGGAAAAGTTTTTAGAAATGCTTTTGTTATATGCACTAACCTACACTATTCAGCATCCAATGTTAGCTTTGAAACACTTCAGGGTATCTATACTGTGGCAAAAGAGTGGAAAACGTGAAATCTTTCACATTATCTATTTATATTGTTGTAAGTCTATTTTATGTTTTCTACAGTATTTGCCATTGAAGACTACCTGAAATACTTTAGTGACTATTCTGACCTTGTTTTTGACATTGATTCGGGTGTCGATTGTCTACTTACAATTATGAAGGAAGTACAGAATAAGAAGTGATTCAGCTCCTGAGGTAGGACTGAGTTTTGTCCTCTCAAATGAATGCTAAATTAATCTCTTGTCACACACCAAGAAATAATTTCAAACAACAGGCCTTTTAGATATAGCTATCGAATTTCTGTCAAAACCTATTAAACCATCTACTCAAAGATCTCACTACAGAAATTTTAGGGAATTTATTTCTTGGGCAAGAGAAAGAATTGAAAATTCCATTGAGGAAATGTCCACTCTGGTTATAGATTTTCTGTCAAGACAAATTAATTCAATATGCAATTAAAATATATGGTTAAAATTTAGGATGCTTTTCTCCTCTTCTTGGACTTGAAAGCTAGTATGTTATTTTAGTATGGGAGGCTAATGCAGGCTTATGTTTTTATTTTCTCTTTTATATTTACATAAAGGAGAAATTATTTCTTAAAATGTGCTAATACTGTGTAGGTAGCACCAGAGTTTTAGAAAGAATAGGTGGTAGTTTTAAAATAGTATTAATGCTAGTGAGTTAAAAGAATATGGACTAGACTTGTTGTCAGAATTTTTTTTTCTGGAAGTTTAGCACCTTAGTTGTCCCTCAGATTTTTGATGTCTTTAATAATTATATAAGCCACTGGTTTTTTTTTATAATTAAAAAATCTTCTAAATTAAATATATTATAAATCTTCTAAATTTTCAACATAGCAAGAACTATCATGACTTTTATTGTAAGAACTTCATAAGAATAAGTGTATACATAATAATGAATAGAATTATGGGAAAAATGTAAATTAAACAACAAATATGTATCATATTTTTTGTAAGAAATTGAGATTCTTAGTAAAGAACTACAAAACATCTTATTAGAGGAGGTAAAGGCATCTTGAGTGGGTACATATTGATTTTGTTGAATGCTTGCTTCATAGATCTCTCAATATAGGTACACAGAAATATCAGGGTGTGTGCGTACATACATATATTAAACAGAAAACTAAGACAGAAATAACTAGTTTACTAAAATAACAGAATGATTTGAAACTCTAAGAACCTCTCTAAATTGGGAAAAGTTAGCTTATTATACAGTTAGCCCCTGTATGATTTCTCTGGTTGTATTTATAATCAGTTCAACAGTACTACTCAAAAAACAGTGAGGCATCAGAGATGTGATTTTTGTCCTTACTGGCTGTCAATTTGTTGTCTGGTCTTCCATGCTGAATACAAGTTATAGTTAATCTTTTCTTTTTTTCCCCATACTGACTCATAGTTTTCTACTTTTGTGAAAATAGTGTCATGATTATTTCCCCATTATTCTTTGTAAGTTTTGCTGGTTTTTTTTTTTTTTTTTTTTTTTTAATGTTGAGCATGTCATGGTTTTCCTTTCATGCAAAATAGGCCAGAAGTGTCTGATAACTTTGCCTAATAGCAGCAGGTTGAGCTGGTATTTAGCTAAGGAAAGGCAATTTTGGTCTACTCTGAACTCTGTGACTACATGTCAGTACTATGTCTGGTTTGTCTCCTGTGAAGTGGATTGTATAGTTTTAATCCATGAGGTTTTATTCTTATGTTCCCAGTAGTTTTCAAAGATGTCCTTTAAAAAAAAAAAAAAAAATTGTAGAAATGCATCGCTCAGGTCAGCAAAACCTAACGAACTCAGGAGAATATATTGTACTGAAAGTCAATGGGATTTAGACTACATCTATATTTCAGTCTGCAAGGACAGGGAAAAGAAAAGGTACTCTAACATATATTTGTGACTTTACTGTGAAGTATTAGTCAAGGTTAATAGGTAACAATTAAACTTAACTCCATCTTTCTCTCCTATTGGAATTCTAGACTTGGAAATGAACTGAGTAAGCCTAATTTTATTCAGCTACTGATGTCCAGCTTTGATTTGTATGGTTAGAGCAATCAAGCCCCTGTAGAGGCACAATGAAATCAACAAATGCAAGGAGACCTGCACTTAAAGTAGTTACTAGATTTGGAAGATCAGGTGGCTGATCTTTTATTAGTAAAGCTGCTTCTGTAATCCATCCTCCCCTGCATGGAACATGGATTGATCTATTTTTTCTCTTATCCATAATTTTCTGTTTACTATATCTGATTCTAGAGAAGTAAGATAGAATTTAAAAAGTGAAACACAGACATTGTGAATTAAACTTCATCAGAAAAAGAAATGATGCTGTTAACCATTATTAATGCATTTTTCTCTTTTTGCCTACCAGAATCATGCTTTCAAACTGAGGAGAGGAAAAAAAAACCTGACATATTTATCTCTCTCTTTGGAAAGTTTGTTTTCAATGATCAAACCAAACTGTCACCGGGAGAGTTGATGGCTTTATTTAACTAATAATCTCAGACAGAAGCTCTTTGACACCCCATACTAAGCAGTTACTTTTTTATATGGAGTATATATATGGAGTGAAAAAAAAATAAATAAAAAGAAGAGAAAAGAACAATAACAAAGCAAATAACAATTTGGTAAGAGAATTTGTGTTAAACTAAACAGAAAAAAACTCAAGTTGGCAAGAAACAGAGGCATTCACCAACCTGGGAAGTGTTAGTGGTAGCAAACTTTGTATGTTGCGATAAATTTAGAACAGCTACCAACTAGTTAACTATAGAGTCAGTATAAAACCTAAAAGAAAAGGCAGTATATCTTTTCCCTCTGTATAAGTCTCTCACAGGTGTTTATATGCCAGAATTTTCCTATACAAAATGGAATTTCTGCACCTCAGACAGATATAGGTGTTAGATAAAAACAAAAAATATTATTGTAAGAAGGGTACAAAGTATAAAAATATTGAGATTGAGGACTATGTAGGAACTCATCTGCAACCTGACCTTACCAAGAGTGTTCAAATAATCAAAATATGGAAGAATTCGGATAAAGAGAGTTCTGCTCGCACCTCTGCCTTCCACAACTGCAGAAAATGTTTGTAACTGTATAAACGCACATCTAAATATAGGTAGTGAAATATATACTCACTAGTTTATAAAAATTTACAAGCTCTGCTTCTCTATCTAAGATTGAGGAGCCTGTAAATTCCATAAACTGCATAAGGAATTTACATGTCAGGATATTAAATACCTCAGAAGCTGGAAGAAGTTGTAAACTCCATAAACCAAAAAGACATAAAGAGAGAGAGGGAAAGTGTGAGAGAAGGAAGGAAGGAGGAGAGGAAGGAGGGAAGCAGGGCTAGGAGGACAGAGGGAAGGTGGCAGGGGAGGAAGGAGGGAAAGAAATAACATTGAGCTTTTGTTTTGCAGAGCTGAAATTACACATACTTTAAGAGACCCTGTCTGTGCCTCTTCTCCCTCATTACTTCCTTGCTCTTCTTGGTAGTGCTGAAGGAAGAAGATGAGGATTGTCTCCCACAGCTTCCTCATTGCCAGTTTCTCTGAACATGAGTGGTGTCTTTGTCCTTTTAAATAAACTTCTGCATGTAGTCCTGACACTTACTACTCTTCCTGAAAAAAAACAGTCTGGACTAGAACACACAGCAAAATTAGTGCAGTAGAGTTGAAAGAATAAAAGGAAGACATATTTTATTAATTACTAAAAAAAAAAAAAATCAATGTAGCCTACTTCTGAGTAGTTTAAATGCCTTTGATAAGAGTAGAGACATGTTCAGCATGTGTAGAATGGTGAAGTTTCAAGGACAGAACCTAAAATGTGTTTGCTTATGTTGCACTAATATATAGAATCATAGAATAGTTTGGGTTGGAAGGGACATTTAAAGGTCTTCTAGACCAACCCCCCTGCAAGAAGCAGACTACATTAGATTGCTCAGAGCCTCATCCAACCTGGCCTTGAATGCTTCCATGGAGGGGGCATCCAGCACCTCTCTGGGCAACCTGTTTCAGTGTATCACATCCCCTATCATCTACTATCAATCCAGTGGACTTTTAAAGACTATACTGGACATGATGGATGCTGGGACATGGAAGCACTGGGATGCAAATTTAGCAGAAGTCACTTGGCTGGTTAACATCAAAGGGTCTGCTAACCAACCTGACCCTGCCCAAACAATGCTTCTATATACTGTGGAAAGAGAAAAATTTCCCACATGGTGCAAAATTACTGTGAAAGACAGTGTGGGTTGCGCCTTCCTTGAGAAAAGGTAAACTCAGTTGTGGGACTGCTTTTGCTCAATGACCTGGGTGCACTTTTTGGGTTATATGGGAGGATGGGGAAATCCAGCGTGTATCTCAAAACCATTTGAGCTTGGGGGAAAAATCTTTTTTTTGAGCTGTGTGTTATAGGAAGTACTACAGCAGAAATCACCTGAAAAAGTGGAGGACGAATGGCACAGAAAACCAGGCAAGTGCAGTAATGATCCAGTCCAAGCTGGCTTTGGTGCCTAATAATCCAGCAAAACACATTGCCTCTCCTGTCCTAAGCAACCATCATAACAGGTGCAGCCCAAGTCATGAACTGAATGAACTGAACAGACTGTTACTGACATTTGTGTAGACATTTCAATGGACTTTTTTACATGAACATTTGTTGGACATTTGATGGGGATGGACTGTTAACTAAAGGAACAATATCTGTTTATATTTCAAAGGATGAGAAAGAGGGTAGCGGCTGATGATATATTAGATAGTGTAAGATGGGAACATGATGCAAAAGGTATTCGGGGTGGAGATAGTACTGGATCTTATGTCTAACCCAATTAATGGAATTAACTCAGGAATAGACTGTATGGTGATGTGTTTTGGATTTGTGGCTAAATCAGTTTTAATACATCAATGTTTTGGCTGTTGCTGAGCAGTGCTTGCAGAGATGTTTCCTGGCCTGCTCCCACCCTCTTGCAGTGAGCAGGCTGAGGAGGCACAAGAAGCTGAGAGGGGACACAGCTGTGAGAGCTGAACTGAATAGGGCAAATGATTATTCTATGCCATGCTAAGAAATAAAACTAGGGTAGAAGAAAAAGGAGGAGGGAGTTTTCCAGCTTCCAAGGGGCTCATTGCTTGTAGACTGAGCATAAATCTGTTTGTGGACTGTGGTGAGTGATTGCCTTTCCATCATGTGGATTTTTTTCCTCTTTTCTTCACCTGTTAAACTCTCTTTATCACCTATTAAAGTGCCTTTAAACAAGTTTTCTCACTTTTTCTCTTCCTACTCTCTCTGCAAATTGAGTGAGAATGGGAGGGAAGAAACAGCTGTGTGGGTGCCAAGCTGATGTCCAGGGTCAATCCACATGACAAGTTACATAGGCCTTTGTAAAGAATAAACACTTTCATATTTGTGCTCCATCCAGAAGGTGGAAAGATGAAAGAAGATAGAGCCATCTTTTGTCTCTTCTGAAGATATATGGGTGGATCCAGAGCTACAGTTCTTAGCGGTACTGTTCTAGCCTTGACTTTAGTGCACTGTTCTTTGAGAAGGATGAAAACATATCTTGATGTTTCTAGTTTGTCACTTAGAGTATCATTTATTTAGATCACAGCTTCACTACCAATGGTTCTGAAAAAATTAATGTAGATGCTTCACACAGGTTTAGATTCCTTGGCAGAAGTTAGGTGCTGCAACCTTTCTTGATTCTGGCCAGCAGTTCCTGTTTTAATCAATGTAAAGACTTCACAGTGAGTCAGACAACACTACAAAATAGAAACAAATTTCTAATAATGTGAAGCTCAGCATGAGCCGGCAATGCACTCTTGCACCCAGAAAGACAACCTCATCCTGGGCTGCATCAAAACAAGCGTGACCAGCAGGTCAAGGGAGGTGATTCTGCCCTCTACTCTGCTCTGGTGAGACCCCACCTGGAGTACTGTGTTCAGCTCTGGAGCCACCAACATAAGAAGGACATGGACCAGTTGGAGAAGGTCCAGAGGAGGGCCACGAAGATGATAAAAGGGCTGGAGCACGTCTCCTATGAACACAGGCTGAGGGAGTTGGGGCTGTTCAGCCTGGAGAAGAGAAGGCTCCGGGGAGACCTTATAGTGGCCTTCCAGTACCTCAAGGGGGCCTACAAGAAAGTTGGAAAGGGACTTCTGACAAAGGCATCTAGTGACAGGACAAAGAGTAATGGCTCTAAACAGTAAGAGGGTAGATTTGGGTTAGATATAAGGAAGAAATTCTTCACTGTGAGGGTGGTGAGGCACAAAATTATTTCTCTTGGAATGGAAGAATTAAAGGATAATATAGCAAAATATAGATCTCAAGCACTATGATCTTCAAGACTGGTGTGACAAAACTTACCAGTGAAAACAGCAACACACATGCATTGCTACTTCTGATAGATATAGTTTGTAAAGACTTTTTCAAAATATACATTTAACTTTCCTTTGAGAAATACTGCAGGTTATGGATCTTGAATAGAATTTCTGAGTTATTAATTGAGATTTGTCTCAGAGTTGGACTTAAATTTGAAGTTAATTAACAGTTCAGAATAGAGTCTACTGCACAATGCTGTTTGATTTAATACAATAGAATCTATTTTATCTGATTTTAGCAATTAATTCTTCTTATTTTTAAATTAATTAATTCTTCTTACTTAAATTACTTGGGTTCCTGAATTAGATTGCATAAGCATTGTACACAGCTTCACTTGAAACCTTTCCCTTCCCTCAGAATCCTTTCCCTGGATGAATAAATGCCCAAGAACAAAAATTATTTGTTCAATGAGTATCTGTTTGTAAATGGGTTCAACAGCTTGCTTTCTATCCCCATGCCTAAGAGAATTGTCCTTTTCAGCCTGACAATTTTGTACTCTAGCCAGGAAGTGGTTCAGGAATAATTTTTTTCTACTTCTTTAGTTACAAGTTTTTTGCAACTTCTAACTATATGTATCAAATCACGTGGGTGTGTCACTACACCTTTAAGGAAGATTACCTCAGTGTAGAGGTTTAATGCATAGCCATGGACAATACCAAGCTGCAGCTGTCTGAAGCTGTTCTGGAGTTTAAATGAATACTATGATAAAAAATAATGAACATCATTGAAATTTTTTTTTAAAGAAACTACTGAAATCAGAAGCAATTAAGGAAAGAAAAAAACACTTGAAATAGTAGGAACAGCAAAGAAATGCACTGTAAAGAAAAATACCAATTAGAAGAGGATTCCTTTGATACTTGACATTGTGCTGTTGCAGTCATCTATAGCTGAACTCTTCCTGTCCTGAAGGCAAAGTTCTGGGCCTGTCACTGGCATATTTTTGCCTCAGGAAAATAAAACGAAGGGAAACGAAAGGGAAACTCTAGGATAAGGCAAGCAGTGAAAGCCATGACCCTTTTGTCGTCCACCATTAGCAAGCTGCTGTGCTAAGCAACAGATTACTTTTGCCTGAAGCTGGCCCTGCTGCTTGGATGTTTGCACCTTTGTGTATACTCTACTGCATAATGTTCAAGGCAAGAGAATCAGACCAACTTGCAGTGACATATCAATACAATTTGTGAAAAACTCTTTAGTATTGACCTACCTCCTATTTCATTGATATCAGTGTAAGCTTTACAGATAATTTCAGTGGAAGAATAGTCAAGCAATTGCTAAGCACTTCTGAGAATCCCACTTCAATGATATGGGTCTTAATTAATAAAGGTAAAAAACACTTCTTACAATCTGAGGACTTTGGCCAAACTATGGCGTTCATGGGGAGCTTTTGGGAAAGCTTTGGTTGAATGAGGTCGTGAACCAAGTGACATCCATTCCGTCTGCTACTGTAGTGATGAATCGTATGCAGATTGCTCTGTGTGGCTTTTTAAAATGGAAATGAAAGCGAATTGGCTAGTGATAGCTAACTTTTACTGTATTCTTATGGTTTATTTTTTAAAAAGTCAAAGTAAAATTACCAGGAGTGTACTTATAGGAGGAAAAACTGAGAAGCTTGTTTGCAGGACTTAATAGTTTTAATATTAAGTAATTATTAAAAACTGAAAAACAAACAAAAAGTGTACTTGAACTGAAGCGGAATTTTAACTTACTTCATGAAGTAAGGAGAATCCAAGAGCAAAGGACAGATAAGAAAATTAACTGTTGTGCTCCCTCTGTATTTTACTTAGCCAGTGTCAATTTTAGCTTCAGAAATACAAACAATAGCATATAATTCATCTAGAGTTACATATTTCATATACAGTTATGATGTACAACTATCCTCTGAAATCATCATTTACACTAGAGAGAACAGTTATATAGACAAGATCAGCTGAAATTGTGAGAAAATGTTACAGTACAAATCCAGGCAGACAGAACTGACACAGCCTGGAAAGAATAGCACAACCCTGGCTAATTACAACTATGCATCTCTAGTCCTGCTTGAAACAGTCTGAGTAATCTGTGTTACTTGTCTAACTCAAGTGTGCATCTTGACACTTGGCACATATTACATGATCTAAATTCAACTTTTAATAGGTGCTGTGCTCATTTTCCAGCTATTTGAGAGATTCCTTTATGCCTATTTTGAGTTTCTCTGACATCTGTTTTTTCTTCTTTTTAAATAGCAATACCACTTCAGGTATAAGCCTAAAGAGTATTCTGTAACCCAGTGTTCCTGAATTCTGTGGCCTATCACAGACAATTGGCCCATCCTACAATCTCTTTGGTCAAGGCTTACAGATTTGAATGTTGCCATAAACTACTCTCAGTTCTTCTCCCAGGATTAGAGAATTTCTGAACTTCCAGTTCACTGATTTTTTTTGCTTTGAGGATTTGTCTTTTTACTTTTCATTGTTCTTCGAATTTCTTTGTTAAAAATGTCTATATTGCATAGGTGTCTCTCTGTTAAGTCAACACCTGCAAAAATCAGAAAAAAATAAAACTTATAACCGTCCTTACTTTGAAAGATGGGATTAGTCTTAGATTCACAGAGGCTGGTGTAAACATTTTTTTTTTATCCCAGACAATTACTCTGTACATTGACATCTATTTCTACTGCAATTGTAGTTCTTCATTCCAAAACGAATAGCGATCTTCTCCTACAGACTTGTTCTCTCTGTCCCTGTACTACTTGATTATCCTCACAATAATGAGTTCATTCTTTTCCAGTCAATACTTCAGAGACAGACCCTTGCTCTGAAGTATGATCCCAGATGTACCTTTTACAAGCCATTCCCTCCTGTATTCTTCCTCACTGCCAAGGTCCCAAAAATCCATTTGTTCTTTGGAATATACTTAGTGGCTAAAAACACCCTGTGAATGAATACATTAAGCGCAAATGTCTTAACAACATAAAATAATGCATTTCTGTATCAAATTCAATGTGTATTTTTTTCTTAAAATATAAGTGGGGGGGGAAGAGTGTAGTGACATGCCATAAGTAAAGCAGCGTTCTTCAGGGAATCCATTAAGGATGTGCTTATTATGTTCCACTTAATTGTTCCTCAATGTAGTATTCTTTCATTCTTTGTCATGTAACAACAGATTAGAGTTTAATGAAAATAGATCATATCACCCAGGGCACAGCTGAAGATCTGTATGTAGCAGCCAAAAGCATGTCTGCATTATTTCTGTTCTCCCTACGCAGCCTAGCACAAAGCACTCAGGAGTAGGAGTGAAGGGGAGCTGTCCCTCCTGCTTTCACCCTCCACTACACCTGTGCCTGTACCTAAATTCAGGGTCATCACCACTATCAGATTGGTTCATCTCTGCAGTGCTCTCAGGCCTCTGTCCTTGGACTTTAAACAAGGACAACTCTGCAGCCTTTGAGACATAACTGTGCCATTCCTGCCTGGTCCTGCAGGGTGACCACAGACTCCTTCTGTCCTTTCGTTATTTTCTCGGGATATTTCTGACCCATCCATTACCATATTTTACATATACTGCCCTCCCTTGCCCACTCTCCCTCAAGCTGTTCCCATTTCCTGTTTATGAGTGAAATAAGATTAATTTATCTTGCTGTTACTTCACAGCTTCCTTTGGGTGATCTAGAACAACTCGTTCCTGGTCGTGATCAACCTAGGAAGTCCCACCTTTAAAACCGACTGAGAAAAGGCCATTGAAAAAGGGATCTTTACGTGTTTACAGATAACTGTAAGTTTCAAAGGCACAGAGGAACATCTCACTATCTTTAGAGTTAGTATGTAGTGAGATATTAAAAAAACCCTCAATTTACCTGCATCTTTAGATGCTCATACGTCTTAATATCCAGTGCCGTGCAACAGACAAAACCACACCATCCAAACTCCAGTTTCACATGAATCTCCATAATACAGAAAACGAGTGGTCAGAATGGATTTTGGAGAGAGGACATAAAGCTATCATGTTTCAGAGGTGCTGGGCAGAGAGTGTAACAAGTGAGCCCTCATTTTCAATGTGTCGTGAACTCACATTTCTACAATGCAACAGAAGAAAAGTAGTTCTCATAAACAGTTATTCTTAGACTCTTCACAAACTACAAGTGGTTTTAAATTTTAATGCTAATGTAGGTACTACATTAGTTTCAGCATCTATTAATTAATTGAGATAATCACAAAGCATTTTCATCTACAGCATATATATTATATATTATATTATAATATAATATAATTATATTATAATAGTGAGTACTTTTGGAAGAAAAATGAAAGCGTATGTTAATTGTAAATACATCTCAGATGTTTAAACTATGCTGCATCACGAAACTGTGTTGATTGACAGAAAACAGCCTTAAAAACATTAGATGTGCCACAACCACATATGTAATTTATGATATTATAATGATATAGTGGTCACTGGTAGAAATTGACATTGCAATACAAAGAGGCCCTAATTTTACCTGAAGTCTTCACTCATTTATGAGTTTAAATAGAAGTTTCCTTCTGAAGGTGGAAATCTTTCATGCTTGATTTCTATTGAAGGTCTGGAAGTGGGAAAGCAGGCAGTGCAGTACTTATCAAAAGATATTTTGTGTTCTATACTGCTTAGTAAGTTAACAACCTCACCCTTTGTTAGTTCTAACTCCTAAAATTAGCATGAGCAATTCATTTCTATTATTGGATAAGTCTAAAATTGGTATTTAGCAGTGAGGCTAATGCTTCAAATTCAGTGAGAATTTGCAGTATTTTGAGGTAGCCAAATCTGTTTCCCTGACATCCCTGTATAATAAGGTGAACACAGAACCATAGAATCATAGAATCATTTAGATTGGAAAAGACCTTTAAGATCATCAAGTCCAACTGTTAACCTAGCACTGCCAAGTCCACCACTAAACCATGTCCCTAAGCACCACATCTACATGCCTTTTAAATACCTCCAGGGGTAGTGAGTCAATGCCTGTTCCAATGTTTGACAACACTTTCCATTAATAAATTTTTCCTGATATCAAATCGTGTTGTGGGTTTGTTTAGTGAGGGGGGGCGGGCCTAAGGTGGTAGCTTCTGTAGGAAACCGCTAGAAGTCGCTCCCCTTTGTTCAGTGGACTCGGCCAGGCCTAGGGCGGACCTGCTGCTGGCCAAGGCTGAGCCAATTGGTAGCAGAATGTTCCGTGATAACCCCTGTGCAATAATGTATTTAAGCAGGGGAAAACAGGAAAAGGGAGGGAGAGATGTGAAGCAGCTGAGCAGGGGGCAGAGAGGGGGAGGCGCGAGCCTTGTGGGCCTTGCAGGCTTCACCCTCTGGCCTCCCGCTGGGCAGCCGACTGGGCCCGACTCGGCCCGGCCTGGCTGCAAGAAGTGGAGAGGAGATGAGAAGTGAATAAGATGTAAAAAGGATCCTGAGAGGCGTCTGCCAGCCTGTTTTGAGGAACAGCTGCAGACACCAAGGTCAGTGAAGAAGGAGGGGGAGGAGTAATGTGGCTCCTGGCCAAGATTCCCCCTGCAGCCCATGGTGACGACCATGGTGGAGCAGGTTGTCCCCCTGCAGCCCATGGAGGTCCACGGAGGGGCAGAGATTCACCTGCAGCCCGTGGAGGACCCCATGCCGGAGCAGGTGGATGCCTGAAGGAGGCTGTGGCCCGTGGAGGGCCCGCTGGGACAGCTGTTCTAGAGGGACTGCACCCCGTGGAAGAGATGACCCACGCCGGAGCAGTTTCACGATGGACTGTAGCCCATGGAAGGGACCCCACAACAGAGCAGGGGAGGAATTTGAGGAGTTCTTCCCCCAACGATGATACAGCGGCATAAAACAACGCGTGATGAACTGACTGCAACCCCCATTCCCTCTTCCCCCCCTGTGCCGCTCGGGGGGGGAGGTAGTAGAGATAATGTTAAGCTTGGGAAGAGGGAGGGGTGGGGGGAGGTTATCTTGTTCTCTGTCTCATTATCCTGCTGTTTGTAGTAATAAATGAATAGTTTTCCCCAAGTCAAGTCTGTTTTGCCCGTAACGGTAGCTTTAAGGATTTCTCCCTGTCCTTATCTCAAACCTTGAGCCGTTTTTTCCTTATATTATCTCTCCCTACTCTCTTGGAGGGTGGGGGGAGCAAGTCTGGTCCCGATCGGGGCTGAACTACGACAAATCTAAACCGCTCCTGGTGCAATTTTGAGTCCATTTCCTCTTGTCCTGTCATTTGTTATTTGGGAGAAGTGAATGACACCCACCTCACTACAACCTCCTTTCAGGTAGTTTTAGCAAGTGATAAGGTCTCCCCTCAGCCTCTTTTTCTCCACACTAAACAACTCTGGTTCCCTCAGCTGCTTCCCTCATAAGACTTGTGCTCTAGACTTCATCAGCTTTTGGCCCTTCTTCGAACATGCTCCAGCACCTCAATGTCTTTCTTGTAGTGAGGGGCCCAAATCCCACTATTTGACCGAGTAGAGACTGCAATCAAGAGGAATGATGGGGCTCATCCTCACTATTCACAAGACAGCTGCCTCTGGAGCCAAGTCCAGGATCATCCATCCTCCAGAGACAGAGTTTTGCAAGCCTTTAAGGAAGGAAATGTTGCAGAAGATGAGGCAAAGGGCAGAGGACACCATTTGACAGTAATGATGTTCAGGCTGCCCTGTCAGTAAGATCTGTTGAACAGTTGAACTTGTTTGGAAGTTCCAGTACAGCATCAGCATTATACCTTTTGTAGGGAACCTTAGCTACAATCTTCTACAGCTTCATTTGAAGTATGACCCTTGGTTTCACAAGAGCTGGTCATCAGGTAGGTATTGGAAAAAAAGCACATTACAACACATTCTGGGGATAAAACACAGTGCCAGGGATATCTGAATAAGAAAAACCTAAAAGGCATGCCATTGGAAAAGATTATATTGCTAGAACCATACTGGTACCTCTTTTCAAGGCATATTGACTTGAGCACAGCATTGTACTAATGTAGCTATGTCTTGCTGTAAAGAACTTCTTTAGAGAAGGCCAGACTGGAAAAGAGGCAGAACAGGCATGTATTTGCAGGTTCTTGGCAATATAAGGCTACTCCTGCGTTCCCTCCTATGAGCCATGTCTCCCTGAGCTTCACTTTACTCATTTTCATAATTTAAGCCCATCTAAGTGTAATTAAAAAATCCAAATTAATGAGTAGTAACAAACAATGAGCAGTTTTTCTTTTACTGAGCAGCATTACAGTACTGTACATGCAAAATAGAAGGGGCAGGCAGTGAAATATTACACTAGACTAAAAAGAAATCAGAGAGTTCACTGCAGTAATATGTCACTGGTAGTAATTGTGCCATAAAATGAAAGTGTTTATTTTCAGTCTAATTCTCTTATTAAAATAAATCCTGTTGAGGGAATTTACCTACAAAAGTTATTTTTCTATATATGCAGCAAATCTTTCTAATTATAGAGTTACTCCTGTGAAAACTAGCTACCAGAGAAATGCAATATGTTTATAAAAACAAAGATTTATATTCTTTTTATAAAAGATAAGTAATTACTGACATTTTAATTATGTAATTCCTCCTTAGACTTTTAGTTTCAATGTTGTTTCTATATTTCACAAGGAAATTGTTATGATACTTCTGAAAACAGCCTGATAATGTACGTACTCAGTGATCACACCAAACAGGTCTGCAAATTCTGAACAGAGGCCTGATATATGAAGCTCTGCATGAAATAATATGTAAATAATATGAAAATTGCATGTCTGGATAACACTGACAAAACACAAATTTTGACTATGGATAAACTGTTCCCCACAGGGGAGGTCAGCAATAGGGTTGTTTTTTTTTTTTATTTGAAACTGAGAGAAGGTGCCTGGTGCTGTGCAGGCGGTTTTGCTAAAAGCCCTAAAATAAACAATGAGGTCTTCAAGATCTGGGTGCCAGATTTTTTCAAGAAAAGCGCAAACTGTTTCCCAGTTGGAAAACATAAAAGGAGACTCTGTGAGAGCAATATTCTCCAAGAACAATAACAGGGCACTTCTAAGCCTGGGTAGTAATTAACAAGCCTCACTGCTTCTGCAATGTGAAGGGTTTTTTTTGCTTACACATTACTGAACTTTCTGGATCTGCAAATCACACCAAACCTGGGACCTCCAAAATATCTTTAATATGCTCTTGCAATACACTGAAATTATTAATTTCTATTTCCATGAAGTAATGGCAAGTACAAACCAGCATTAAAAAAAAAAAAATTAAGAAAAAAAAACAAAAAAGGAAAAATCTCTGAATCTTGGAGATCTACATGATGGGCAGAAGAAAAAAGCTGGAAAAGACAACCTTTGTGTCCCCTTACTCATCTACTCATAACAAACAAAATGCTACTCATTTTGTAGTTAGCATCAAATCACTGTTTTCAGAGCATTTTATCTTGCTTTTTATTTCCCACATAGATGTATTGCTTTATTCTATCTAGTAAACAACTCATTTTTTCTTCAAGAAAACAGCATCTTGCTGCATTCCTTACATTCTTTAGCATCCCTCTTCTTTCCTGTTTTCTTGGACTCAATCACTACAGAAGAGTTTATATATGTTTTAAAAAATCTATATATAAGTTTTAGGGTACATATATATGCACCTTAACAGTTTTGACTTATTAGACTGCTCAAATATATGCAGGACAAGACAGCAGCTGTTCAGTCTCTACCAAAGTATGCTTTTTCCACCTAAGCTTCACATCCTTTTCCAGCATCTTCTAAACAAAAACAGCTTAAGGGATAAGCAGCCAAGGCACTCTGAAACCAGGAGGCGGCACAGGCTAAGGGAGTTAACAATGCAACTCATGCAGCGTGTGGGGTGATGAGGACAAACTTCCACTACAGCTGTTGGCAAAGTCCCTGCAAATCTAAAGCTGACTCAGTCCCCAAACTTTTGTTACCTATTTTAGACACTGTTTAGGCCAGAGCTTTGTATAATACTTTTTCAGGCTTAGCAAACTGTCATGAACAAATACATCCTGATCTGCTTTTGCTGAGCTCCTAGTGTATACTCAGCTGGAGTTTGAGTCATACTTCTTTGCACTTCCTATTAATCATAACTGAATTAAAATCTTAAATCGATGTTGTCGTAGTTTAGCTCTGCTTGGGACAAAGCTGCACAGTTTTTCACTCACTCCCCCCACCCTCTGAGAGAATGGAGTAGAGATAATATAACAAAAAAGTTCGAGGTTTGAGATAAGGACAGGGAGAGATATTGAAGTTACTGTTACCGGCAAAATGGACTTGTCTTGGGGAAAACTATTTATTTATGATTAATAAAACAAAGGAAGGATAATGAGAGAGAGAACAACAACAAAAAAAAACAACTTTCCCCACTCCTTCCTCATCCAAGGCTTAACTTAATTTCAATTATCTCTACCACCTTCCTCCCCTTGAGCAGCACAGGGTGGGACTAGGGAATGGGGGTTTATAGTCAGTTCATCACTTGTCGCTTTATGCTGGTCCTTCCTCCTTGGGGGAAGAACTCCTCACATTCTTCCCCTGCTCCAGCATGGGGTCCCTTCCACAGGCTACAGTCCTGCATGAACACAGTCCTCCACGGGCTGCAGGTAGATCTCTGTTCCTCCTTCTCAGACTAAGACTCATCAGTTTGTTTAATCCAAAATAATTTTTTTTTTGCAATAAAATTTAACATTTTGTGATACTTACTGAAGGAAAATAATCTTAATTTCTGTTTCATGATCTTCAAGTTTGGAATTGCAGTGGGCAGATAATCTCATTGTACAATCTATAACACTGTGATTTAAGGATTTAATTCCTTGTATGTTCCAATAACTTTATGTCCAGAGAATATTGCCATAAATAGCCAGAAGTAGTTCTGAAGACTTGTAAAACTAAATATGATTACCTTGTTTCTGTAATTGTTTCTGCAAACTTTGCTTGTTAGCATTTTAACTCCTGGTGTGTGCAGTCAACAGCTTCATACCAAATCATGGGATGCTAGGATGACATCATCCAGTCTTCTGAAATGGGAGTCACTCCACTAAAGGCCTGTCCTCAGTGACAACCATTCTTTGTGTGCAGGAAAACCCTCTTGGTTTTTGTGGCTTCATCTGTCTTCTTCTTGTCGTTGGTGAATGGATGGTGAGGTGTCTGAAGCATCATCAGCGCCAAGACAGCTGAGGACTGTCTACCAGTGGGCATTCTTTGGTGCAGATGCATGGGCTTTCCATGGGGAGCTCATGGCTAAAGGTTGACTTTAAACACTGCTATGAGAAGATATCCCTTTAATAAATAATTGTGTGATTCAAGGACTCACCAAAAAAAAAAAAGTGGTTCAATTGTTTATTTAGGCTGATGTGGTGCAAACCAGCTTGCAGGCGCTGTCCATGCAGCAGTACATGCTGGGTGCCACTCATCTGGAAAGCAACTTCACAGAAAAGACCCTGGGTATCCTGGTGGACACCAGGTTGAGCATAAGCCAGCAATATGGCCTTGCGGCAAGGAAGGCTAACGGTAGCCAGGACTGTATTAGACAAAGTATTTTCAGTAGGTTGAGGGAGCTGATCCTTTCCCTCTACTTATCCCTGGTGAGGCCATACCTGGAGTACTGTGTCCAGTTCTGGGCTCCTTGGCACAAGAGAGACATAAACATACTGGAGAGAGTCCAGTGAAGGGCCACAAAGATGATGAATGGACCAGAGCATCTCTGCTATGAGGAGAAGCTGAGAGAGCAAGGACCATTCAACCTGGAGAAGAGGTGGCTCAGGGGGGATCTCATCAATGTATATACATGCCTGAAGGGAGGTTGCAAAGAAGGATGACAAGACTAGAGGCCATGGGCACCGGCTGAAATACAGGAGGTTCCTCCTGTACATCAGGAAACATTTTGTTATTGAGAGGGTGACTGAAGAATGACACAGGTTGCCCAGAGAGGTTGTGGAGTCTCCATCCATAAAGATATTCAAAAGGTATCTGGACAAGGACCTAGGCAACTGGCTTGAGCAGGGAGGGGTTGGACCAGATGACATCCCGAGGTCCCTTCCAACCTCAACCATGCTGTGATTCTGTACAGAGTGGTATCAGAGAAAGAGACTCCTGGACAGGGCTGGGAGTCTCCATCCCCAAGGCCCTACCTTGCCATCCCAGGGCTGTGTCTGACCATGGTTCCCCTCACCAGGGCTGATCCTGACCCTCACCCACAGGCTGACATCCCAGTCCAGCCTCAGCCTGTTCCTGCCCTGAGGGAAGTGCCTGAAGCCCAGGCAGGGGCTGCCCCTGGTGCCCCTCAGCTGCCCTCCTCCTGTCTGGGGTGGTGGACAGGCCCTGGTTGCCAGGGCCAGTCCTGTCTGCTGGATGGTGCCCAGTGAATTAGCAGCTCACGAGCATCGGAAACTGTATTTCAAAATATGTGATCTTCTGTTACATAAATAATAGATTTATTCTTAGAGAACATGCTGGTAAATGGCAGTAAGCCATTCCTTCCTCTTCTACATGCAGACATGGATAGGGCAGAAGTTAGATTTTGATGGGCTAAATGTAAAAAGCTAAGAGAGGCCTTAAACTTTTATTCAGCTCAAATTGCGTCAGTACTGTTGTGTTCTAAGTGATAAATCTGCTTGTTTCTAAATTTGAGTGTGCTGTCACTTTGACTGTCCTGCACTTCCTAATGCTTGCTCATCCACCGAAGGAAAAAAAATACCGTGATTAATATTCACTGTGAAACAAATTTTTCTGTTCAGCTGTGACATACTTGTGTAAAAGAGAAAGCAGATGGATTGCAGTACATGTAGTAGATGTATGAGAATTTGAAAGTCTCTCTGAAACCATATAATAGCAGGCAAGTTCCTTGGAGAAGGTGTGAATGATAAGTATTTTCTCAGCTAAAGTATATCTCAGCTAATTCAGATAAGACGTGATGATCCTGATTGAATTACTCATTTTATGCAAATATCATTACTCCTTTTTTTTGCATTTTAATGAAACATTGAACTCTATATTTGATACAAATTTCTACAGTTCATATCAAAATGTATGGTAAATACCACAGATGAAGGCTTTAGGTGCTAGAGCAAATAAAATAAAATAAATGTTTGCTGTAGGGTAAGCAGAATCTGGATTTAAGTTTGCTTGTCTTCAACATTTTTTATTCTTTCAAGACAGTACAATTCAGACATTCCTGAAGACAAATAATCTGAAACATGATATTAGGCATTGTTAGTCCTAATTTCATGTCATGTTTTAATATTGATGAACATACTGCACTAAAGTCCGCAGCTAGATGAGTTTCCTTTGGGAAGATAGGAATGAGATTTGAACGAGAGTACTAAAGTTTCAATTAAATGGCTTCATCTGTGCTGGCAAAATAATATTCCTGTCCTTCATGCAGATTGAAATTTTGTCAGCAGAGTCAGACAAAAGTAATAACTCTCCTGTTTATACTGCAGAATTTCCTCCAGTGGCAGTGTTAAATTGAACCTTACTCCAGCCCCTGGTGTTCACCAAATCTGTAGAAAGTTTAAAACTTTGAAGCATTTAGAGTTTCATTAAAACTGAACAATAGGTTCAAGCATTATGAATATGGATGGATGGACATCCAGCAGTGAGATTACATGGGCCAAATTTTTCTAGGAAGTAAAATTTAAACCAGTAAATTCAGTCTCATATGAATGAGACACCAATCATCCTTTGAAACGAGAGTATCTGCTTAATAATATACTTTAGTGTTTCTGTCATAGTACTGAGGAGTCGTATCTACAGACATTATTCTAGATTCTAGTCTCACTGATATCAAAAACAGATGGTCTATCATTTTCCCGGTCTATAATGATACCTTTGATTATGAATGTATTTTCCCATATTGCCTCGTTTTTGGTGGAGCTGCATCACATTGCAAATGTATCTCTTGTTTTATATCTATTAGTGCCCTACAGATTGCATAAATATTTCTGCCTCTCATTTTTGTGTTTGGTTTTTTTTTTCCTTGCTCCATAACTGAATTTAACATAGTAATTTTCCAAAGCATATTAAGTCATCGTTTTTTTTTTTCAGACTGAGTCTTCTTTTACTGTTGCTCACAATGCTAATAATGCTGACTTTGTAGCATAGGAAGTAGAATGAACATGGATTAAAATGTTAGCTATAACTGGACATAACACATGTTGTTTTATACAAAATCAAAGTAATTTTTCATGTAAGATTCTGTGATGCTGTGACTATATCAGCTTTATTAAAGTGCAGTTATATAACATATGTTGCATTCCTTTAATCCAGTATTACTCAACTTTATGTCTGTCTTGGGTTCAGGAGTGTTTATAGAATACACTGAAATGTCTGTGCTATCCTTGTGGAAAAAGTTACATTAATATGTAAAGACACACAGTAGACAACAAATAAGTAAGTTATGAGATAAGTTACTATACTCTTTGGATGAGAAAGAATGTTAGATGCAGTGTCCCAAGTGGAGAAACTTTCTAAACATATCATTTGTTGTAGAAATGAAAGTAAATTTCAGTCTCTCCGATATTCTTTATTAATCATAAGGAATATGCAAACAGAAAGAGGAGCTTACTGTACCTCTCCAGTGCCTTTTAAATGTATCACTTTATTTTGGATAATTGGCAGCTGCAGCTGCCTCTAAGACTCTACATACATGTTGATGTATTTTTCATGGAAAGTCTGGGAATTAAGAATTCTCTCCTCCCTCACTCTTGCTATGTCACATTTACATTTGAGATATTTTTCATACTGTCTTAGCAGATTAAAGTCTTCTTAAAGAGTGACTTTTCTTGAAGATAGATTTTATTGTGCAATCAAATTTCCACATTAATAAAAATATCACTTGCAATCAAAGGATACTCTCTTTATTTTTATTTTCCTTTGTTGTCTGTGTCTACCATTCATCACTGCAGAGTTTTCCAAAGGGGAAGGAGAAACTTGAGTGTCATCCTTTCAACTTTGTGACTTCCCTTGTTCTTACTGAAGAAAGTAATTTTACTTGAAAGGTACGCTACATTGGAGAAGTATAGAACTAAAGAACAACATCGAAAATAATTTATCCTGTAGTTCCAAGTGTGTCCTTGAAACTGTTTGCCACAATAACAAAGCAATGTTTTATGTTCATACCAACTGCATTAAAACATCTCATAGAAGCACTGAGGAAAGAAAATTTACTATATGTGAAACGAACTCCCATATCACAGTGTTGAAAACCATATGAAGTGATTCTGAATAGTTTATTTTTTAAGAGAAAACTTATCTTCTTGTACCTGGCCTTACCGTCCCCTCACTTTGACCTCTTAACAGGGTGAATGCACTAAAGGAAGCAATAGTGAGTGTTCACATAGCTACTACAGTAGAAAAAATGTTATGGTTCCCCAAATTTTACATGTTTTATCAGGTATTTTAATGAGATTTTGTTTTCTAACCAGTCATGCATAATTCATTATTTCCCATCTACTATTCATTATTATCTTATTAAAATTTTCAGTCATCATATTAGGGAGCCGAAACAATAAATAAAAAATGCATGTGGGAATCAGAATTCATGTCTGACTGATTAATGAATAATGAAGGAGGCATTCTAAAAATCACCAATGCTAGTTAAAGAACATTCATTAAATTATTGTCTTTCTTCTCTGAAAATCTCCCTTTCATCAAACTAAAAATAGAGTTTAACTAATCTGATAACCAGAAGGGAAGGATATCTGTAATAGATACTTTAAACAGCTCTGCATTGTACAGAATATAAATAATGTAATACTATATTGCATTATTCATAAAACCACAGAAAAAGTTTTGAAATTATTCTGGGTATTATAGAACTTATTTTTGGTGTGGCCTGTCCAATCTGAACCTTCACATCAGCCTATCTTAGACCCCTGCAGGGGCAATTTCACTCATTCATATAGCCTGTAATTCGTACATTCGTCAGGCTTAATTGTTTATTAATCATACTCTTTGGTGAGGGCACAAGGAAGTTTAATTAGCTCAATACCTCATGTAGCATATGCCAATACTTTCTGCAACTATATAATAAAATAAAGTCACTCGAAAAATGTTCCTAACCTACTCCTAGAATTGAAACTGCTTACCAACTAGTCAGTTAAATACCTTACCACCACACTGAGAAAACAGAAAGAATAAAATACTCCCAGCTGAAAGCTCTTTCAGTGAAAACTTTAACCATTTTTTTTTCCTGTTTTTAAAAACTAAAATCAAGACCAGCACTTGAAGTCAGATGTACAACAGACAGCTACCAGCAAAAGATAAAACTTTTTCTTACATAAGTAACCTCATGAACTGAATACCTGCAACATTGGTCAAGAAACTGATTTCCTGAGTGAGTTTATTTTGAATTTATTAGAATATCTCTTTGCAATATTTAAATGTATGGAGTGGCTGCAAAGTTTTGAAAGTCAATATCATGCTTGTTAGAAGTTGCTCAGAGAATTCACCTGGGCTGTCAGATGATCTCCATGCAAGCTTCACTGTCTATCTACCTGAAGCATGTGTAAACCAGGGCTGTAGTTTGCTTCTGCTCTTTCAACAGACATATCTGTAGACTGGTCCAGTACCTGTATTTACAGCTAGCAAAATAATGGTTAGTGACTCAGATATTTCCAGGAGAGAAAGTAAAAACTCTCCTGGAAATAGAGTTGCAAGCATCTAGAAACAAACTAGCTTGAAAATTTGCCAGTGTATCAAAAGGTAACATGTAAATTGAAAAGACAGTATTGGCTGCATGGGTTTGGAGATCTGCTCTGAAAAGAATGAACCTACCTCTTATTTACCATAAAGAATTTACCACAGTGTATTACTGTGATGCTTTTGATTCCAGCAGTTGTTGCACTCAAAACATAGGGCTTCCAACTGGATGGAAGTGACTTGTGAGCACAAATATCCAGGCCAGAGGAGTCTCAGTTTTAGGCTGTCCACTCCAGACATGTGTGGTAATAACGTCACTGACCCTTCTCCATTGGTATTAAAAGAGGACTATGGCAGGTGAAAAGGCTGACATGTTGCTCAGCAGAACTTTGATATGTTAATGATAAGGAACGACACAGAAAGTAATTTGGAGAGACTATGATGTTTCTCCGGAAGAAGATGTGTAACTACGCCTTGGCAATTCATTTTAACATTGCCAACTTAGATCCACTCATAGCCATTTGATGGCTACAGCTCTACACACGCTGATTTTCTTTGTTGATATTTTCACTGTGAGCAAAATGTGGATGGAATATTTGCAGAGAAGATGAACAAAGGATATACATTTAAGAATCAGTTAGCTTCCTGTGCAAATTGTTAGTTGGACAATTAAATGATGAATATTTTTTCCTATCTGAGAGCATAATCATTTTCTTAGAAATTTTCAGTAAAATCCTGCATATTGTTGTGATACTGTGAAAACAAATGGGAAAACTACAGTAAAACAACTATTTATTTACATTATGAATATCACAATGAAGAAAATAGCTATACTACAAAAAAAGTTTGAAAGATTCTGGGCAAGTTTAAAAGTTTTATTTGGATAAATTATTTTTTTATAGAAGGTTTCTAAAGAAATCATGCACTTAGTTTAATTAAAATTACACTTTCTTACTACTTATCGAGAATTAAAGAAATTATGAAACCTCTTTACTACATTACTTCATAATGCCTGCCATAAATTATTTTTTCATTAAAATGTTGAAAATTAGTACCTGGAATATTCATGTGTAATAGTACTCAGCCTATTGAACCAGACCTGATATCTCTCATTGTGTTACAAAATTCTCTTTGCATAAAATTTTGCATTTTGAATACTTTTTATTTTAATTATGGCTATATTTCAGAAAAATGAAGTAAAATCAGGTAGGAGACTATGAATAAAAGCAGGATTATGCTTCAAGTTTTTATGAAGTTACCTTTGCAAATGATAATCTTATTTTTGAGGTGGATGTTGGTCTCTTCTCCCAAGCAACAAGTGATAGGACAAGAGGAAATGGCCTCAAGTTGCACCAAGAGAGGCTTAGATTGGATATCAGGAAAAACTTTATCACAGAAAGGGTTTTCCATCATTGGACCAAGCTACCCAGGGAGGTGGTGCAGTCACTCTCCCCGGAGGTATTTTAAAGGCATGTAGGTATGATGCTTAGCGACATGGTTTAGTGGTGGACTTGGCAGTGCTACATTAATGGTTGAACTTGATGATCTTAAAGGTCTTTTCCAACCTAAACTATTCTATGATTCTATGATCCTGTGATCTCCTGCATATGACACCTAGCAAGCACTCAGATGGTCTAACTGCTGTCATTAATCCAGTCATCTGAACACGTTCATATTTTCTTTCCCCTTGTTCTTTCATAGTAGCACTTGTTCAAAGATCACTGCTAAAACTATAAACAGGAATTCTGTTGTAATCTGGATTTGCTGTGCAATTTAGAATTTCCTAAAAAGAAATGCAGTTCAGAGAGTTATAGATTGAGAGTGGAGATGATGTGACATAGCAGAGATTCATTTGGACCGCAGAAAAAAAATTGTTCCACAAGTAAAGAAACTGAGGAATTTATTTTCAAAGTTTATTAAGACAGAAATGAAAATATAGTTGCCCACCTCTCCCGCATGTATCCTTATTCATCCTTCAGTGATTCAAACCCACAGCTTCACTTTCTAAGCTCTATTGATGCTTTTGGGGCTCATATACCTTGTTCGATATCTACTGATGACTATTTTATACTTTTACAATGGATTCAGTATCAAAGCAAAAAATGCAAAACATTTTACCTATCCTTAGGGTATTCCACAATGAATTCACACCATCTCCAGTGTTTTTCTTTTCTGTTGCCATAGTAGAAACATGTACATGAAGGGTCATAGGGAAACTGGGGAAATTTGCCATTATCATAGGCTTCCCAGAATCCTTTCTGAAAGCTATCATGTTCTCTAAGCAACTACTTATTACTGGTGATTTTGAATATGTGATGCTAAAAAAGTGACAGTGGAGGAACAGGAAAGGAGGAAGAAACTGTTTTATGCCAGTTAGGCACCTAACTTAGGTGTGACTCAGAGTGCTGAAAACTTACAGTTTACAGATAATATGGCTACCGTGCCATGTGTACGTTCCACTGTGGTACACAGTAATCAGATTTCCTCTGTCATCTCGTATTTCTGTACTTTCCCTAATCCAGTGGACTCTGCTGTGATACAGCATAATCTGAGATTCAGTAAATGTAGGTTGAGTCTCTATGCCTACTCAATGTGAGGTTGAGGTCATAAATATGTTGAACAGTAATTATATTTTAAGTAAAGTTTGCTGATAATAATTACAGTGCTCAACACAAGATAAAAGCAAAGAAAAAAAAGTTTCTCTCCTTAAGTTTTTTTCTAAATATTTTAAATATTGCTTGCAGGAAGTCTTTAAAAAGCATTAAACTATGCTTTTATTAATTTAAGATATAGTTTTCAGCAAAAGATGCTGTCTTTTTCTCTTGGTTATTCAGGTTACGAACAATACAACAATTCTTAGCTACCACATAAGCGTTTTGAAAAAAATCTAAGATCGTTAGATACTCCTGAGTTATTTTTACAGATTATTAAAATATATAACATTCTGGCATTCATTTATGAAGAAACAAGAAACAAGATCAGGAAAAAAGCAGCATGATTAACTAGCTAGATTTACTTAGACAATTTTCCTAAGGCAGAAGAAAAGGAAATCTTAACAAAGAGTTTTCTTTCCCTTCTTCCCTTTTCTAGGGAGAGGAAACAGCTGCCTCAGAAGAAGTAAAGATGAGAATAGTTCACCGTACTTCGTTTTGGTACTTCACCTTTCCTCTGACACTGTTGGTTAAGTGATGATAGACTTAAGACGTTTCGTGGACTTTTGTAACTCCTCAGAGGTGGCACTTAGAAATATCCTGGCATTGAGGCAAATATATCTATGTACTTTTCAAACCATACACAGTCCTTTATGGGGTCCCAGGCATACAGGGTATCAATATGTCCCATGTAAAATGATACCAGTTAGTGTCACATCCTCTCTATGTATGTAAGCAGAAAGGATGTGTGAAATTTGGAGCACAAGATCATGTGCGACCTGCACAGGAATCTGCACAAGAGCCTAACTCTTTCAGGCACAAAGCATTAGCCCCTTATGCCTTGGCTTCCTCCTCGAGCTCAAGTCAGGACTGCAATATTTTTTAAGCATTACATCCTACACCTTAATCTTTCTTTCTGTCAGTCAGTGAGAGGGAATGTAAGCCACAGACTTACAGAATCAGTACATTTTCACCGTACTGATGTGATCAAAGTCATCGATATTTCAAAGTTGCGTAAGGCATGACTTTGCAGATGGACTGACACTTTTTCCAGTTTTCTTCATACAATTCTACCAAGTCCAGATAAAAACATTGATCTACTTGTTACATTTATTTTGGAAAAGCTGAAGTGAAAATCCAAGATCAGAGGCATAATCAAATACACCTACTTAAAATACAGGTCAATGGTATCTCCTCAGGAAAAGTGATTTGTATTTGTACATGACAATGAGTGTCAGCAGATGCCTACTGATGAATTATTGTTATTTTGGCTAATTCTTCAAAGTATATATGGAAGAATTTGACAACACTTTCACTGGTGGGGTGTGGGAAGATGTAGTGGAAAATGTGACAGAAATTTTGAAAACAACAGCTATTTTTCTCTGAGGAATGGCAGGAGTAGGAAACTCTGCAGGTGTCAATACAGTTTCCATTTCATATGATAGTCATCCCTATATTTCCATAGCAGCATCTCTTCACATTGCTAGTATTATAACATTATAGAGCAGGTGTGGTTAGAAATAGTTACACAAGGTCAGATTCTTACACCTGGCCCATACATAGGAGTGTATTTAGATGAGAGCCAAAAGAAAATTTGCTCTTTGTTTTAGGTAGTGTGATCTAGGTTGCCTGTTCAGGCGTGTTTGCTGCTGAATCCAGATACAAGAGAAGAAAAGCTCCTGAAAGGGTGAAAATAAGGAGTTTTATGCCAGAGCCCTTTCTGCAGAGTCACTCAGAGAGAGAAGAGGGAGAACTTAACACTATGCAGACAATATAGAAGCATCTTTAGCTTGTAACTTCATAACAAAATTTAATTGGAAGGTGTGCTCCTGACCCAAATGTCAATTGGTGCCTGAACACAGGGGGAAATAGCCTTCTCCTTTCTCAGTGACACAACAGGTCACAGTGAGCTGTGTGGGATTACATCTGCTCCTGGGGTCTTTCAGTGAGAGCAAGACCGAATCAGAGCTAGCAGGGACTCAGTCTTTTTTCCCTCTTCAGCAGCCTGTTGTCTTTTGCTAGAATAAATTCTGGAAATACATATTTAAGTGGTGTCAAGTCTGGTCTATAATACCAGAAGAATATAACATTTTTAATTTAGAAAGCAAATGACTGGGGCACTTCAATGTCACATTAACCTAAGAACTTCTTGTACTACAATAGAAAGTTAAACTTATGTTGAAGGAGGCAGCTCCTTCTCCTGTAGTATATTAAGCAATTTTCTCTTGTGCTTGCATGTCTAATTAAAGCATCTGCTGCGTTCAAGACTGAGTAAACACCGTTTTTCTTTGGTAACACAACATCCTTTTTGAAACAATAAATGCATATCTGAAGAGAATCTGTTCATTGCTATTTTGATACAGGTATTTATCTACTGAATTTAAAATTTAGGTTGTAATCCAGTCTCCTAAAGGACTTTTCTTGGAACAAACAAGACTATCATGGTGTAGACAGATGTAGAAAGTACCTGAAGGAAAATATTTGAGAGACAGAAGTAACTTTTTCATTATAGTTAACTTCTCTCTTCTATAGAACGTCTCAAACGTGAAAGATAACTATATCAAAATATTATGGATATCAACTTTATTAAATATATTAAACAAATGGGAATCCAGGCAACTTCAGTCAGCCTAACCTCAGTCTCTGGGAAGATCGTGGACCAAATTATCTTACAAGCTTGTTCTACACACCTGAGGGACAAGAAGGTGACATGGAATAACCAACATGGGTTTACTGAAGGAAAATCAAATATGACTCACCTGTTGGGGTGGATGGCTCTGAGGATAAGGGAAGAGCGGTGAATGTTGCATACCTTGGCTTTAGCAGTCTTCTTTAGTCTCTTTATCAACAAACAATGGGTGGGTAAGTGGACAATAAAGGTGGTTTGAAAAACTGGCTTGACTCCTGGGCTTGAACAACTTTTGTTGTTACTGATGCAAAGTCCAGCCAGTAGTCTCCAAATACTAGCAGCAGTTCAGCAAATCTGATCCCTCAGGGATCAGTACTGAGACCAATACTGTTTAATGTCTTCATAAAAGATATAAGTGATGGGATGGTGAGCATTCTCAGCAACTTTGAAGATGAGACCAAATTATAGGGGGAGCAGTCAGCATGCTGGAGGACAGGGTTGCTACTCAGAGGGACCAGGGTAGGCTGAAGAAACAGATTGACATAAATCTCATGGAGTTCAATAAAAACAAATGAAAAGGCTTGCAAGTCTGGGCCTTGCGTTAGTAAGGATGGAGCCAGCAGATCTAGAAGAGTGATCTTTCACCCCTATTTGGCACCTCTAAGACCTCACCTGAAGTGTTGCGTCCAGTCTGATTAACCCCAGCACAAAAAAAAAAAAAAAAGACAGTGCAGAGGAGATCTACCAAAGCTGTCAGGAGGCTGCACCACAGGACACATGAAGAGAGTCTGGGAAAGCTGGAGTATCTGACCAGGGGATACAGAGAAGATGGAACCAGACCATGAATGTAGTTAAATATTGGAACAGGTTGCCCAAAGACACTGTGGAATCTCCATCCTTGGAGGTGTTTGGGATTTGACTGGACCTGAGAGATTGCTCTGAACAGTATTTAATAAGACAGTAAAATGCATTTACACTGGTTTCAGCCTTCATACATAGTCATGTAAAGATAGTGACCATTCTGGCTATGTGAACTTGTATAAATTATATTGCAGTTTGCATGCTTGCGAAGAAAAATGATAGATCTTTTAAGTGAAAGTCCTCCATTTAGAAGGGGGACAGAATAGATGCTTAGCATATCTGCTCTTCTGTAAATATGGTCTGACATGCTCATTCCCTAAGATACATGTATGTAAATGTACTTACTAAGTTTATGCAAATGACTGTGGAACTCATGTTTTCCTTGTTAAAAAAAAACAGCTATTAATAACTACTTATGAAAAATGTATTTAGGATAGGATAATAAAAACGTTATTAAAGCTGCTGGGAAACCCTTGTGCAGGGAAAAGGTACAGATAACAAATGCTGTCAGTGTTGGCAGATGGAGCTTTATTATATGCAGCAATAGGTTTATCTTCTCTGTTTCATCGTGTGGCACTTCAATAATTTGCTACCAGGAGAAAGCTTTACTATGCATCTCTTCTCGCAGACATGTTCATAATACTCAGAGCAGTAAGTATTCAGTTTACTGACTCTCTCTTGTTTCAGCTGATATTTTGGAATGAGGGTTTTTAGACATCCCAGAATGGGAGGGAGGGGGACAACAAAAGAAAGTATTTCAATACCTTTTTCCTTGCTTGATCACAGCATATTACAGAAACATTACTATGAATACAAAAGGGTACTTTCAGCCTGAGAGGTTTGCCATTGATACAAGTCAGTTCATAGTTTAGAGTTGCACAGCGACAGACACTTGCAACAATTGTGATGCAAATATTCCAGATATTTAGCAAAAAGGAAGAAATAATAGCACAGAATAATAAAGCAGTGATACTGAAGAGATCTTTCTTTGTATTAATTTAGTTATCACTTCTCCTGATAGTGTAACAAAATCCTAGTAACTATAGTATGAATGCTGAATGTGTATCTGAAAAAGAAAAGTCCTTATTCATTTTTTTAATGTAGTTAAACCAGGTATGGTCAAAATGTGAAATAACAGAGATGTAGAACAAACAGCACAATATAAAATAACAGAGGCAGAGTACAGGGATATTGGATCATAATTTCTCTCTACACAAAATTCTCATATAGTGAACCTCATCATTCACTAAGTACTGCCTTTTAGAAGGGAATTCATCCTTCTAATGTTGAACCGCTTTTTAGTTGTGCAGAGCAAAATGTCTCATAACCATACGCTAATTAGGTTCTTAAGTGTTTACTTGATCTATGTTTATAAACACAATGTAAACAACAGTTGATATAGGTAGATAATTATATAGACAGTCCATAAAATTGCTCTTAAGTGTTAACTCCACTTCTCAATGAATTTAATAACAAAAAATGACATGTATGCATGTGAGAGGAGACTAATACTGTGTAATCCTTTTACATCAGAGGTTAGCCAGTATCTTCCCTATTATAAACAAATGGAAATCGACAGACAACTCATAAAAAGATAGGATCGATAAATCCTATGTAGATTGATTGAAAGATGCAGAACAGTACATTATATCAATGCATGAGAAGGTAGTGAAGAACTGAGCCTTGACTTGTTCTTTTTCAGGGTTGCACTACAGAAGCTGTGTTTCCAATCTACTTTACCTGCATTTCAACACTTAAAATTAATATTTCTCTAGAATCAAATTGTTCCTGTTTTATGCTTTCTTATCTCTAAGATCCTCAGCAATATAAGAAATATCAAATTTTGTTTTCAAAAGAATAAAGACTTGATTTGGACACTTCCCACTGAGAAATGGAAGGAAAAGGGAAGGGCAGAATGCAGAATGGGAAAGAATCTAGGAAAGAATCTTCAGGGAAAACCCTGGAGAGTCAGATTTATGAGCATTGCTGATGGCAGGAGAAAGAGAGTGACAGAGGTAGCAATACCTGCTGTTACTGGGAGGAATAGCCCCCACACCTGTGCCTTGTTGGAAGAGTGGCATTATGCCTTGTTTT
Source organism: Chlamydotis macqueenii (assembly GCF_036417535.1). Taxonomy (NCBI): domain Eukaryota; kingdom Metazoa; phylum Chordata; class Aves; order Otidiformes; family Otididae; genus Chlamydotis; species Chlamydotis macqueenii. Next base: position 134,065,736 of record NC_141557.1, read on the forward strand.
TTCAGATATATAGCACCAAAAAAAAAAAAAAGAGATAGAAGACCCTGTTCTGACACTTGTGGAAGTCTGTGTATGTAACTACCCACAATGTCGATGTTTGTAACTAGAGTAGTATAAAAAGCATCTCTCTCACACTGGGATAATGAGACAGACAGGGTCATAAAAATCTTTAAAAAATCTTTCAGTGGAGAAATTTCAGTTTAACATCTCCTACATGAGTAGAGATTCCAGTGCTAGGAAACAGTGTATGTGAGTGGTTTGTTTTTTTGTTTTTTGTTTTTTTTCTGCTCTGTGTTGTTGCATTATATCCTGAGTTACTGGACACAGCACTCTGTGGCAGCCTCATGTAGGAAAAGATATATCTTGCTTTTGAGTCTCTCTTTAGCATTCTTATTTAACTCATAGGATTTCTTTTATATTTTATCAATATCAGAAACTCTTATATCTGGCATACTAAATTCATCTATTATTGGTGCATCACACTGCACAAGTGTTGTTCATATACAGCAACTTGTAATTAGTCCAGTTTTTGCCTGTGATTGTTCTTGCAGAATCTTTTTCTGCTTTAATGTTCTTAAGATGTGTATTCATTTATTAGTTCTTGTAGGAATAATAATTAATATTTTATAAGCTGTATAAAACCCAAGACAACCCTGTGCATAAGTTAATAGGCTTATCTTTGCTATCCCCAGGTAAGCATAAAGCCAAGATATTCATTAAGTTATTATCACATTTTGCATACTTCAGAGGAGTCCTACTTTTAAAGTATTATATAAATCTACATTTTACCAGCAAAATGTACTGTCAGCTCTATAGTTGTTCCAATTTGTATTATAAAGAAATACCAGCAAATTTGTTTTCTATATTTTTTTTTAACTTTTCAAGTTGTCATTGAAATGTCTCACGAAGTTGATTTTGAGAGAATTATTAAGGAGCTCAGGCCTCCTCAAAGGTCTGATTTCCAGCTACTGTAAACATGACGTATTTTATGTAAAACTATTAAGTTTCATCTTAAAACACTTCCATACTCTCCAGTTATCTTAATCATGCCTCTTTGTAACTCTTCTGCTTTCATTTAATCTTTCTTGAACATATGTAACTGTAAACAACCAGTTTCAAATGAGGTCTAACCTCTTCCATGTACAATAGCACTGATACTTTTCTATCTCTGCAGGAAAATCTTATTTTGGTACATTGCTTGCCTCTTTTAGAATTATAAAAAATATTGTCAGTCACAATGGGCTGTTTCCCAGCAAGGTGACTCTCCATGCCAAAGTGATGAGGCCCAGTTTGTAGGCAAAATTTTGGGTTTGATTCTCTAAAGTATGAACTTGCACTTTGTAAAGCTGACTTTCATATCACTTCTATTGCACAAAGTCCAACCCTAAACATTCATTTCTTTCTGTGCAATATTCAGAGCCATCTTTCCTTTGAATGTTTCATAACTTCATGCTAGTAAATTTCATTAATATGTTAATATTTTGGATAAAGAAGCCAATCAAAATTTTGACTAAGTGTTGTGGTTTAACTCCAGTCAGCAATCGAGTATCACACAGCTGCTCACTCACCCTCCCCCTCCCTAGGGGCTGGAGGACCAAGTCAGGAAGAACAGAAGACCTCTAGGTTGAGATAAAGACAGTTTACTAGGATAGCAAAGGAAAATATAATAATATACATGTAATAATAATAATAATAATAACAACAACAACAACAACAACAAAACCAACAACAACGATAGGCATAATTTAAAAATATACAAAATGAATGATGCACAATTTCTCACCACCCAACAACCTGATGACTGATACAACCCATCGCTAGCAGCAATCACAGAGTGGAAAAAAAACCTGAAAACAATCCCAGAACGATTCTGAACAGTGAGAGAAAAGCAAGCCAGCGAGCCAGCCCAACCCTACTTATATAATGAGCATGACATTTATGGCGTGGAATACTGTCTTTGGCCAGTTTGGATCAACTGTACTGGCTGTACCCCTGCCAGCTTCCTGCACCTGCACATTTGCAAAACTGGGGAAGCTGAAAAGTATCCTTGGTCTCTTTAGCAACAACTCAACATCAGTGTATTATCAACATTCTTCCCATACTAAATCCAAAACACAGTAGCTACTGAGAAGAAAATTAGCTCCATCTCAGCCAAAACCAGGACACCAGATACCAAGATTCCAAGTCCAGTCTTTAGGATACACACTAGAATAGAATAGAATATGTCCTGGTTTCAGCAGGGAGAGGAAAATTAACTCCATCCCTGCCAAAACCAGGACAGAATAGCAGCCCTACATGCTAATGCCTCAATTTTTAAAGTTCTCCATTTGCAAATTCATCTTTGCATGTCCTTATAGTTTTATGTAACTCCATATTCTCCAACTTAATATATACATTTTTTTTTCACTGGTGTATCAAACACTTGACTGAAGTTCACAGAAATTAGATTTGTGAATGTGCTCTGTTTAGAAGAAAAAAAAAAAAAAAGCTGAAAAAAAAAGCTTTTTTTCAGTGAAAAAAAAAAAAAAAAAAAAAAAAGTGAAAAAAAAAAAAGTGAAAAAAAAAAAGCTTTTTTTTCAGTGAAAAAAAGCTATTAAGTTAGTTTAGCACATCCTACATTTGCTATGCTAGTATTGTATTATATTACACACCATTTTGCTTTAAGAACAATTACAGACATTCCCTCATTACTGATATGCAGGAATAGTGGATACTTACTCCATCCCCATCTTACATATGGATATTACTTTGCTATTATTCAGTCTGATTGCACCCTCCTTCTCCAAAAAGAATTATTAAAATACTCATTTCTAGATCCACAATTTCAAACATTTTTTTTTTTTTTTTTAATTCTAACATGAACATTATCTGGTCTCCTCAGTCCTCAAGGGGTCATGCTTTTCCTTTAGTTGTGATTTTTCCATTTTTATATCCTTCTTACTATGGTTGTCTTGCTTTTGTGCCACAGTACATAATTCTGAGATGAAGAATGCTTAATTGAAGGGCAGTGCTAAGACTATCCTTAATCTTAATATTTCCTCATAGCAACTGGTTTCTTCCTCCTTCGTTATGTTTGTATATACCTTGAACTGAAAAATCCGTAATGATGTTTCTAGACACCTGCTGCTAGTCTAACTCAACTGAACTTCAGGAATTCTCACTCTGTCTCAAAACTTATTGACTTTTAAAGCATAATTTGCTTTGCAATCAGCACAGACTTTCATAGTCCTTGAAACTGACTGCTGTCACCACTTTCACACTTCTTGGAACTGGAACAAGGAAGATCTACATTGATTTTTCTTTATATGTGACATTTAAAGAACTATCTACATAAGAGGAAAACAAATCAAACACTTTTTAGTTCACGGTGCAATGGTCTGTCTGAACATATTTGACATCGAGGCAAATTTGTCATTTCAGACAAAGGCATTATTACTATTGGTATAAAGAATCCCAAACATTTGCTTATGTACAGCAATTTTCAAACCATCCCTGATGTTTCTGACATAAACAATCAAATAGTTTGCGAGGTTGGTTTTGCTAGGCAAAATTTGTTGATTGCTTGCAGACTTTTTCTCTATATATTTCCTTATACATTTTAATTTCATAGTAATGAGCTGGCCTTCAGTCCTTCTTTACACCGCACACACAGAGCTCAGATATTTTTTGGAGAAGAATAAATGTGGAGTTTCTTCTGAGATAAAAAAAAAAATGGTTCTGTTCAGGGCCACCTGTGGCTCTGTTTTGGGCTGCAGTTTATAAAGCAGTGGTCAGGAAATCAACATCACAGAGTCAAGCTATCTGGATAAATAAAATACCAATTGTACTTTGCAAACAATTTCTAACAAAACAGATGGAAAAATAATGAAAGATAGCAGGATCAAATCTTTTTCGATCAGCACACCACTGTTTAGCTTCCTTCTTTCAGCCCTGTAGTAACACTGCTGAGTAACTGATTAAATTACTGGCCTACTATGTGTATCTAAAAGAAATCAGCTATAAAACTTGTGAAAAAGTGGAAGATTATTTAGTGTCTGAGAAGTGGCTCTGGTTACCTAATTTTTTGTCTTATCATATTTACTGCAAAGCTTTTACTTCTTTTTAAATTTACTGTAGATATTTTGTAGTAATATGTTCACATCTGTTAGCTGCATTTTCTAATTTCACATCTAATTTTTCTCAACATAAATGTTAATTTTAACATTGACATTATCTTTATTTACATAATGTTGCTAATGTGGAGTTATGGATTGCAAAATCCTCCACCAGTAACAAGTGAGAAAACTAAGAGCCAGCAAGCCACTCAAAACATAAATATCATCTTCCATTAAACAAAGGTCTAATTAAAGCTGACGGCTTATCAGGGGTGATCTCTTCACTTTTCTCTTTCTTTCATTTCTAAAAGCATAAGAAAACTGCTATCTGGCATAAAAGGATAAGAAAACTGCTGTCTGGCATATATCTAACACAGACACGGTTCATTTGCAACAGTCCTTAAAAGTGTAAGTCAGGGCTTAGCCTAAAATGAAGAACAAAGAACGTGCAAAAAAAAAAGAGTGCCAATGCTGAATTGGCTTCATGAAAACCTAACTCATGTATATGCAAAATAATGAAGTATGAGGTACAATGTATTAACTGTAATTAAACACATAACACTATCTTCATCTGCTTTATTATAAAATAAAAGGTAATGAAGGGAAAGAGGAGGTCTGATATCTGTTTTAGTATCTGCTGGGCTTAGTTCAGAAGCTATCTTGCTCAGCTCACCCTCTGCTGCTCACCACTGCTTTCCACATGGACATTATTATGCACCTTGGGTCTGCATGCTGAAAAGCAGTCTGGGTTTATTCCTTGTCAATAACAGGTATTTGGAGTATAGTGGACAGTTCCAAGGAATTTAATTTCTTGCTTGCTTATCCTGTAAGCATATGTAGCAAGCCTCCTAGCCAGCAGCACTGCAATCTGTTCCAAAGCAATTGTGTTCAGGTAATGGGTAGTTAGGAAGATAATGCCAATTTTGTAACTCTATTTCGAAGGATCCTGAGGCAATTAAGAAAGTTTATGCAGTATAGCTCTTATTCACCTCCATCACAACCAGTCACAAGAGGAAGCTTAGAATGACTTGGCTCTAAATGGTATGTATTTTACAATCCTTCTCTGAATATTAATGTGATTCTAAGTTAAGAAAATTGTGGAATAAATAGTAGAACATCCTTACAGTCCAAACTAAAACTCTTGGAATTATTTGGAATTGTGAGCCTGGGATGATCTGCTCCCTTGAAGGAGAGCTCTAACTCTAAAGACCTGAAACATGAGCATTTTTTTTTTAATGTTGTTGTGATTTAGCCCTTGTCACTACAGAGTTTCTCACTTGCCCTCCCCAGCAAGACTGGGGAGAAAACTGGGAAGAAAGCAAAGCTCATGGGTTGAGATGAAGACAGTTTACTAGAATAGCAAAGTAAAACTACAATAATAACAAAATATAAGGATACTAAAATATACAAAATGAACAATGCACAATTTCTCACCACCCGATGTCCCAATGACTGATACAGCCTGTCCCAAGTAGCGGTCACAGAAATGAAACCGAACAGCAAGCAAAGGAGTGAGAGCGAGAGAGAGAGATATCAATGCCCCCCGCCCCCCGCCAGGCAACCCCCACTTATATACTGAGCATGAAGTTTGTGGCGTGGAAACTTGGCCAGTTTGAGTAAATTATTCTGATTATATGCTTCCAAGCTTCCTGCATCTGTACGTTAGAGAGACCTGGAAAGCCAAGTGTCCTTGGTCTCATTAGCAGCAACTCGTATCATCGGTGTGTTTATCAACATTCTTCACATACGAAATCCAAAACTTGTTGGCTGCTGAGAGGAAAACTAATTCCATCCCTTCTGAAACCAGGACATATATAAACTCTTAAAGTTCTGGACTATTTTTTTCCCAACTAAGATTTAATCCCTCTAGGTCTCCCTTATTTTCTGTGAAGCTCAAAGTGAGTCTAATTCTATATGTGAGTATATAATTCCTTTAGTTGTTTGATAAAGGGAACAAAAGATGTCTGTTAGGTTTCAGTGTACCATGTTGTATTTTATGGGTTACTATACTACCATTTTTTTTTTTAATTATGATGATAGCTAATGAGGATCAGTATACTTGATGTTCTATTGCTTGATGTTTTCTATGGGCCAATATATTTCCAAGTTAATTCTTCCCCAAGACACTCTATATTAAGTTCCTAGGACCACAAACACAGACACATGCATCCCTGTGTGTTTCTACAGATCTAGATTTGTAACAGCTCCTGTTTTATTCCTTACTTTCTAAGTTGCTTTTAATTTCTTAAATATAAAATATTTTAAAAGTATCAGTGGATGAATGAATCAGTGAACAACATTCCTTTGAAGAGAAGTGAGTAAATAATATCTTTATTTTAGAAATGCTAAGACAGAGAAGATAGATCATTGTTTATAAACTTTGCAGATTCATACAAATATTATTGTAAAAAAGCAGAAGCCAAGTCTCCATGAACCACCTCTGTGAAGGTGTCTAATGGGAGCCACTTTCCTTTGAAAATTCATCTATTTTCATACATCAGGCAGGCTTGTCCATATCTAAAACATCTACCTGTAGTCTGTAGCTGCACTTACCTATGGAGCATCTACAGAAAGACTAAGTTTAGGATAGATTCTGCAATCATGTTCGAAACCTGTAAGGTTGACAACAGTCATGCTCCCCAACTTACAGATATCCTACACAGTGCAGGATAATAAAATTGTTGTGTTCACAGAAGAATAAATGATTGCCCTGTCCAATACAGACCTAATCCTCAGAAGATTTAAATTAAATCATAGGCAATATTCAGTATTTTTTATATCTTTTGTGGTCCTCCTGGGAGTTTCTGCTGCTTATGAACATCTTCCAAAGTTGTCTCACTCTGCCACTCAAGCTCTCATAAAAATAAAAGTTTCTGCAGCAGAGGTAATACCATTGAGAACTGACTTTCTATTATCTGAATTGATAGGGTTTTTTCTACCCTTTAATCATTTAAAAGAATACATTTTGAGGGGCTAATCCAATGCATGATCTCAAAAAGCAACTGGAACGAGCAGCTAAACATCGTCTCTTTTGTTGCCCCCAGGCTAAATTCACTATCTTAGAACACTGCACTAGAAAAGAGTATTTCATACCCTGTCTGTTGGTTAACGCAGCCCTAGGTTGTCTCTTCAACAAGGCTGTGATGTGAAGTATTTGAAAATTTAAAAATTCAAACATTTGAAATACCCTCTTAATAGCAAGGAGCTGTTGTCACTCAGCTAAATCTTGAACTGTATTTTCAACTGCAACAGGAAAATAACCTGTCAGAGTAGCAGCTGAGACAGTAAGGCAGTAAAGGACAACGTATCAGACACTTGTTTGTCATATGCTCCAATGACTGCTGGAAAAACAGACTCAGCCTGTATAACAGGTGGGAAGAAAACAAAACAAAACAAAAATGGGAAAACTGGAGTTTATCTTGACCTCTTTTCATTAGCAATTGGCAGTTCTATTCTTTGGTCTGTCCTAAAACCCTTCAGGGAGTTTTTTTTTTGTTGGATCCTTTGCCTTGTATGGAATAAAAAAAAAAATCAGTTAAAAAATGCTGACAAGGGGTATTGCTTCAATATAGATTGTACTGAAAAGGAAAACTGATAGATAGATAGAAGATAGGAGGAAGAATATATGTTAGTGATATCCCTAGTCAGTGCAGACAGGCATTAACTGTATCATATGACCACTTCATAAATCACCTTATTAATCCAGGTTTATCTGCATAGGCCATACACGCTTCCCTTACTGACAGAAAATGAGTGTGAGGCTTTTTTTTGGAGAGTAAGAGAACTCTGAAGACTTATGAAGTAACTGCTCACAGCGTGTAGTTTGTATGAAGACACTGGCTACATCATTACTGGTGAATAAAACAGCGCTAAGCAGTGAGACTGAGCGTTGGGCAACTGATTATCTACACTGCTTTTTACTCTACTAACTAAAACAGGAACAACCAATGGCTCCTGGAGCCAAAAGACAGACTATGTTGAAACTGCATTGCATTTGGTCTCCTGAGCTACATGTGGTGATCCTGGAACTGTGGTATATAATTACAGTTTTCTGTGTGCTGTTTTCATTCCAGGATTGATAGGATGGAAGGACCAAAGGTGACTGATATTTGTGCGCTGGGAGTGCACAATGCTTTAAATGTGAAGGAGAGCACATGGTGTTCAACTGTGTGAGATTTTCCACAATAAAATGTGGGATCCTGATGTGCATGTTTCCATTGTACATTTTTTTCTCTGCTGCCTCCCAACAGGGCAACCTCTTTCTCTGTTGGAGTGAGAGCTGCAATCACCCTTCCCTAGGAAGTCTCTAGCCTTTTCTCACTAAATATGCAGTCTTTTCCTCTTGAATTAATTCACTAATAATGTAAAAATATATACGACCATTAGGTTATGGTAATTAAAAAAACTAGATTGTGGAGACCTGTGTCAGAATGGAACCATTCCAGCTGGAGTTTTCTCTGTGACATATTTTCCCAGTGGTGATGCAGTCAATTTCTGGAAAAGATTTTCTGTAATTTAGCAATATTTTCCCTGTTTGAAAATTTTCTGGTGGTAATAAGCTTCAGAAGAAACACTATTCTACTAAACCTAGGAAATAAAATTCACTGGCCTTCTTCAGAATGAGATGAAACTACCCATGTAAGCTATTTAAATACAATTAAAGGTACTTCCTATCTGAGGAGTAAAAGACATCTAATGGGCTATTGTTTAATAATTATATTTAAAAAAACAAATTATGATATACCTTCAGGTCAATGTTAAAATAAAGCTGTGTGTATTTTAGGTACCTACATATATGCATACAGTAATTTAAGGTAATATACACCTTGTAATTATGCTCAATTTATTATTGAAACTATGATGAAGCTAGAGTTAGTGTTAATCTCAAAAAAAAGCAAATATTTTTAAGATAAGTATATGGATGTAAGAATATGCAAACAAAATGAAGTGATACATAGTGATAAAATGGAGAATGTGCAGGAAATGCATATTAAATATGCATTTCAAAATATTTTTATTCCTAATGTGCATCTGCAAATGTCTTAATCATGATAACAGGGCTATCTTCAGTACATTTTTCAGATCTTCACTCAAACTATTTGGTGCCTAACTATGTATTTGTGTAGTTCAATTCAATGTGTTTGGATTTCTTCTAAATTAAAATTTATTTCTGACTTTCTGGGTTTGTTTAAATTATATCAAGAGTTATATGCAGCATTGTCATTCCCTTTTTTTTTTAACTTAAATGTAGTTTCCACAATAATTCTATCCTAACAGAGGTTTATCTCATCATTTGAAAATATTTTTTATTCAATTTCAAACTCTGCAAATACTCATATTTTTAAAGACTTGAAATATGAAAAAATATTACAAATCAAAGATCTTTTACAAATCTACAGATCTACAAAGATCTATTACAAATCTTTAAGATTGTTAAAGATATCCACTTGTAATAAATAGGATAGTACTGCAAATATGGTCTTGCAAGGAACTGTTTTATCTGGATAACACAGAGATTGAAATGGGTGGGAAATTGAAATGCACACGAAATTCTATGTAAAAGTATACTATGTACTCAAGATAATTCTTTTTTTTTTCTTAGAAATAAGATTTCTGCTTGCAAGTTTCTAATATAGAAAGTAATTCATTAATATAACTACAACTTAAGCTTTAGCTATATTAAGAATGTATAAGAAAAAAAAATCCCCAAACCTGAAACTGCCCCAACAAAAAGAACACAGAATGATATTAAAACTGTTTTCTACACTAGTATGAAAAATTAATGAAAGTAAAGTGAAATTGTAACCATTTTCTTGGTTAGGACTTACAGCTTGGTTTTAAGAAATAGATTTTTTAGTGGCTGAAAGAAATATTTGACAATCTGTAGGTGAAAACTGTATTTGAGAATGATTTAGCTAACAAGCTCTGTTTTGAGCACAGTAGACTAAACACACCTTGACTATCCAGTGAAAGTTTTACTGATTGCTCTATATATACAGTGAGCAAACAGTTTCTTAGGACATTTTATGGAAGTGAAAGATCCAGCAATCTGACCAAAAAAAAAAAAAAAAAAGCATTAAGGTTTTAAAATAAATAGTGCAAAAAAGAAACTAGGAATTTATACTAGAACTGCTAGAAATCTGAAAACTAAAATAATCACAGATCATTTTAATGGCCTTTCATCTCTATCAAGTACCACTGTGTTAAAATTGCAAGGAGAGAAAATATCATCTGATACTGGCAGGACATACTGATATGTACATAAGTTTATTTAGAGATATACGTATATATTTTTATATACATATCTCTGCTCTCATGAGACCCCACCGGGAGTACTGCATACAGCTCCAGAGCCCTCAACGTAAGAAGGACGTGGACCTGTTGGAGCAGGTCCAGAGGAGGGCCATGAAGATGATCAGAGGGCTGGAGCACCTCTTCTATGACGACAGCCTGAGAGAGTTGGGGCTGTTCAGCCTGAAGAAGAGAATCCTGCCGGGAGACCTTACAGCGGTCTTCCAGTACTCAAGGGGGCTAATAAAAAGACAGGGAGAAACACTTTAGCAGGGCCTGTTGTGATAGGATGAGGGGTAATGTCTTTAAAATAGGGGGAGGTAGATTCAGACTTGATACAAGGAAGAAATTTTTTACAATGAGGGTGGTGGAACACTGGAACAGGTTGCCCAGAGAGGTGGCAGATGCCCCATCCCTGGAAACATTCAAGGCCAGGTTGGACGGGGCTCTGAGCAACCTGATCAAGTTGGAGATGTTCCTGCTTCTTGCAGAGGGGTTTGGACTAGGTGCCCTTTAAAGGTCTCTTCCAACCCTAATTATTCAATGATTCTATATACTGATAAAGAGTGCAGTTAACATCTAAAAGTAATGAACTTTATTACTAACAAACTCACAAATACTTTCTACTAGTAAGTGATAATACAGCATTTAAAAATTACTTCAGTTACCAACTTTATTTGTTTACTTTTTCCCTCTCTCATTATCCTGCTTTGGTTTTATTATTAATAAATTGAAATTTTTTTTTCCATAACAGTAACTTGAATGATCTCTCCCTGTCCTTATCTTGAACCTTGAGCCTTTTGTTGTATTATCTCTCCCCCATTCCCTCAAACGGAGAGGAGAGCAAGTTAGAAACTGCGTAGCTTGGTCCTGAGTGGGGCTAAACTACAACAGTATAATCATATTTAACACCAACAGTTTAGTGAACCTTTTTCTTTCCAATATTCATTATAAAACGATTAACCCTAAGGCAAAAGACACTCATCTCTCATGGATAACAAAGCTTTTAGCTACCTGGGATAATTTGGTACTATGGTATTTTGTTGTCTCAGGTCCCTCTAACATGTTTTATACTCTGCCATGTTTCAGACACGTCCACAGCTCTAACAACATTATAAATATTTGGATTAACCTTAACCTGGCTAACTCAATCACAAATAGAAATTCAGCTACTGCAGAGTGAAGTTTGGTTGTATCCAGAAAGTCCATGGGGGAAGGTGCGTAGCAGGAGTTCTTTGGTATACCTAGGTCAGTTACACTGCGTTTTCAGGATGATGCTATAGTCTTCTTTACCCACATCGTCTTTAGTAAAGATTTGCATATGGAGCATGAAAATAGCTCTTGGTTGTGGCAACACATATTTTTAGACTGCCTGCTAGCCAGAAAGTGAGGTTGAAAAAGAAAACAGTGATAATTACAGTGAAGGAACACAATAATAGTGAAAATTACAGGATGAAGGAAAGGCTGTGGGGGAACACCAGTAGCTCCTAGTACATAGAACGAAGTAAAATAAATAGCAAATACATGATGCCTGGTGATCCATCTCATATCATTCTGTATAAGAATACACTTAAAAATAATGAATAAAAGACCATGAAGGTTTTAAAATGAGACAGTCAGCTACAAAGTAGTTGTTAAGTGTGCAACACCATAGAAGAGTTATAAACTCCTGTCCTCGATAAAAACTAAATTATAACACCGGGACATAAAGCTTTTTTTTTTTTTTTAAAAAAAATATATTTTACTGTTTCTATTAGACTCTTGAGCCAAATACATGTCTGGTATAAGTTAAGTTTGAATTCATTAAAGTCAATGGAGTTGCTTCTCTTAACATTCATGTGAATTTGTCCCTTGATCTTCTAAATTGGCCATTTTCTCTAATGAACATCTCTGCACTGAAGATGAAGACTCAAATCAAGTCTACTTTGTCTCTGAATTCAGGAAAAGTTCTAAAGTTCAGGGAAACTCCCTCTAAATGTAAAAATCTTGAGGGAGGATTTTTTTTTGTTAAACCTTAATCCTGAGCTTGAGCTGCTTGGTTTCGATGAGGAGAGCAGATATGAAAATTCAGAACTGAAGACAAATTATGTTTTTTAGCTTGGACCATGTAACTTTTAAATCTAGTTTGTATACAAGCTTCCCCTCATGTCTTTAGTATTGTAATTAGTTGCCTTATATCTAGTCTAGTTTACAGCTCTTTTGACAGTGTGTGGACTGAGAATATGCCAGTATGTATTTTTACATATTGCACTTCAAACAGGTTGCAGTCTGGTTAAAAACTGGACTGTGACATAAATTCTTGTTCTTCTGCATAAGTCTGAGTGAAGATATGCAGGTGTTTAGGAACTTTGTTATGTGAAGTTATAGGCACTTTTGGTGAAGTGCTTTTGAACTCTGAATGCTACTGTCTTAAGGGAAAAAAAAAAAAAAAAATGGTTTCTCTCAGAGCACCTGAATCAAGGTTTCCCAGAATCACTCTCTCTCTCAAAAACCCCACAAACCTCACAATGCTTCCAAAGACTGTAAAGGATATCTGTCAAAATAGCTACACTTGACTACAGCCATTGTAAAAATCCCTCCCAAGTTATTTAGTTTTTTTTTACTGAAATCACTAGAATTGAAAGGCACAGTATTACTTTTTGGATAATTGGACTACATAGAGGGTTGGGACCTTTTCCCTACTTCAGAAAAGCAGGTTGTGACTAGAGGAAATTTCATGGTATGAGCTCATAGTAACTGAGCATCTTGCAAGATAAAGCTAGAAAGGCAGTGTTTTCTTAAAAGTAGACATACGTATTACATGAGTTATTAACTTCTGCCAGTGAATAGTCAGGAAGGAGAGCTGTGAAAAATACAAAGCACTTGACTGATGACATACAAATAGGTTGCAAAATTTTTCCTCAAATTGTAAGTCTTGCTAACTAGGCATAATTGTATTTGATGCTGTGCTAAATGTCTATTGAGGCAGAGGGTTTTTTGTTTCTGTTTTTGGGGTTTTTTTTTGTGAAAATTTAATTTTGAAAGAGAGATGCAGAAACCTACTTGAAGTTCTGGCAAGTTTTTGAGTTTTGTTTTTTTTTTTTTTTTAAATTATAGACAGCGTCTTTTTTTTTTTTTAAAAAAAAAAAAAACAGCCCCCATCTTCCTGGTATATGTCAGCACTTTTTAAAAATACAGAAGTCTGTATGTTTTCAAGGCTATGTCAGTTTTCTCTTATGACAGCAACATTGAAATTCACTTTGTTTTTACTTCTGTACAAAAAAAAAATTGTCCACATTGTATAGAAAGCTACCTGTACATGCACTACTTTAATCATTTCTTTGGTTGTAAAATACATGTTTGGATGGTTATAAAATACATTATTGAGATTCCTGGAAAATGAAATTCTGATTCTTGTCCAGTTATTGTCGTCTGTAAATTGTAAGAATTTTCTGCATCTCCCGTTAAAACTCGAGATTTTGCGTAAATAATGGTTACCTTTCAAGATTGTTTAAATTGCCACAATCAGCCAACAACAAAGATGTTTGTTTTCCTTCCTTTGGAGAGGAAAGTTGAACAAAAACCATGTGATGACAGACCGGAAGAGAGGTAAAACTATTTGAGGATTTTCTGTTGTGTTTTCTAAACAAAAGACTGTTTCTGAACCCTGTAATGCTGAGTGCAAAGGTTTATGATAAAAGCAAAAGAAGGAACCTGACCACAAAGAGGACTCACAGTGGTTAAGGCTCGGAATGTGTGACATTCTTCTCCACTTCTCTAACCCTTGATGGAAAAAATCAATCAGTAGCTAATGTGCTTCTCTGGGAAGAGAAAATGAATATAGTTTGGCTGCATTCCTTTATAAAACATGGAGAGTGTTTTAAGCCATGCTAACTATTCAACTACCAACAAAATACTCCCAAGTATTCCCAATACTTCCTTTATCCCTTCTTACAAGTTAATGTCCCAAGAGCATGAGTTTCTAATTCCTCTCTAATATGATATTTATGATTTGTTTTTCATTTGGAAGATAATCAGATCAAGAACATTAATAATGACATAATGTAACAAAATATTTCTCTGAACACACAGATAACCTTTTGATGAATGTGGAGAATACCTGTGGTAAAGTTAGTTTTCCAAGAAAAGTCCACAACAGGAAATGGTATATCTGATGTCATTTAACATCATCCATATAGTTACTTGAGTAACTGTGAATTCTGAAAATCTGAAATTAAGTTGGTGGTGTAGGACATATCAAGGTCAAATTGCACTATGTGACCATTATAGAATAGTTTACTATACTGCCACTTAAACTCCACTTTTTTTCTTTTGCATTTTACTTTTGGAAACCAAATAATATTACTTCCTGGTTTCTGACAAGGCATGTTAAAATACAACGTTTTGCATAATAAGTAGCTATAATTGATTTCTTAGTTGAAAGAGGCAGGACCATGCTTGCCTTCTATGAAGGTACTTCTCAGAAAACCTTGGCTGGTGAAGGAAAGGAATAGATTTTATTAGATTGTTTGATAACACACCTATCACTCTTTCTGACCTAAAGTCATTTTCATTTACAATGAGCAATTTCAGTTACATGGTACAGTTACAGTTGAGTTCCTTTGCTAGTCCAGACTGCAGCAGCAGTCAATGCTCTTTAAAGATATATTCTGTAGTGAAAGGGCAGATTTAGTAAGACAAGACATTTTTCCTCTGTGGGTTTTGTGATACACAAAAGTCTTGTCAGCTTGACATTTTCTGGCTTTGCTTTATGATTTTTGCCTGTTTCCCTCTTCTGTAACTATGCTATCATTTTTATCCTAGTTGAGTTTTCTTACTGCAAAGGAAGGACAGAAAGGAGAGCTATGTTGCTTTTTACTGGACAAAAAAACCCAAACAAACAGACAAACAAACAAACAAAACCCAAAAAACACAGCAGGAGAGGGAATATTTTTATTGTGTTTTGATTATTCCAATACAGTTAAGACATACTAGCCATCTTCTGTATAGTCTTACTTCCAGTCACTGATTGCTCAATGTAAATTTCTAAATGTCAGACATAGTCATTTATCACCTTGTTATAAATCCTCTTACAATTCAAGAAGAAAACCCCACATTTGTAGCATCAAATGCTCAGTTATCAGTAGTTGAAAGAGCCTTTAGCAATCTCAAACTCAAAAGAAACTATTTAACCTGTCAGTGTGATCAAGCAAAAAGCCCATGCCTATCACTAAGGTTCTAATATTAGCTCACAGAATTTGAGCTGTTGGCTAGATATACTTGTTATTTATCACATAGCTTAGCTGCAGCCATGAAATAAATTTCATAAGCAAATTCAATGTAATTAAAGAATTTATCTCAATCCAGCAACCATTTCCAGTGTTGTTGCTGTAAATTCAATTCTGCAAGTAATTTTATTTCCTTAATCACAGAAATTTGCAGCAAGAGTAACTATTTTTTTTTTGCTCATTATAAGTAGCCAGTTATAGACACATTTCATCCTGAAATGTTTAAGAACATTATTTACATAACATGTAGTCAAAGAGAACAGTTTTCAAAAAGCCATTGTGGGTAAAACTACAGACAAAGGCAGCCAGTGAGATGCTTATTCATCCTCATATATAAAAGTTGTTTTGACTTTTTCTTTAGATTATTTAATCTATGCATTTTACATCTTTGTAATGCTTAATGCAAGTCAGTCATAACCAAAGCACGTTGCTGGAATGTCATTTAGGATAGAAAATGGAATGTATATCAAACTGCTTTCCACTTAAAGACTTTAATGTGGACAAATATGAACTGAGTCTCCACTTAGCTCTTGGGACATGTCATTTTGCAACTTTGCAGCCTGTTAAGCTCACAAGATTGGAAACAAACATGAAGAAATAATGTGGAAAGGATGACAGAATGTCAAGTGTAAATATAAACACTCTCAAGTCTCCCAAAGGCACTAGGAGATGTGAACTTACTAACGGTCTGAGTTAATCAAATGTTAAATTTAAGGAGCAGAACAGAAGTGAATGCATTTTTCACCTCCATTTAACTAAAATGGTTACAGAACTTTAATGAGACATCCATGTGAATAGCTGACAAAACCATGTGATATTGAATAGTAATATACCAATACCTATAAAATGCTGCAGTCTGTTGTGAACCGAAATACATTTTACAAGACTATAATACATAAAAACTGTAGATGTAGTTTAAAGTCACTACCCATGGGCTGAAAAACTCTCACCAGGGGCCTATAAAAAAGGGACAATCTATCCCATTCTCTTTTTCGGTAGTTTTCTTCTATGCAATTCAGCCCTGTTCATATAAATATTGGATACTGGAGTCAGCCTCAAGAGTTATTGCTAAGTCTCCATTTTATACAAGCTCCTTTCAGTGGGAGGTTTTTCAATGCAAGTATTGAAAGACACAGTCCATTTTGTGCACATTTACATATTTCACTGTATTATTATTATTATTATTCTTTCTCATTACATCTTTTCTATGTAAGCAATGAGAGATAAAAGGATTTATTTCTATTGTTAAATATGCACTGAAAAAAACTACTCATTACATATAACACCACCTTGCACACAACTTAATATTACCTGTGTGTGATACCACTTGTTTGTCTCACAGAAGAGAGAAAGACTAAATGTCTTGCCCAAGGCTAGGCAGAACTACAGTCAATCAAAATTATTTTTCAGTATTTATTGTCATTATTTCAAATTATCTTCCTTCAGGGCTCCACAGTGGAAGTCTGGTCTAACCATAAAAATAGTTGTATTGAACTTTCTTGTGTTATGCTCTAAAACTTCTGGCTTGCCTTTCATTCCTTCAAATGAGCAGATCTCAACCCCCTGGAAACTTTTTATTCATTTTCAAAGCTACTGCAAATAATTTATTTTACCATTCAAAGCACTGAGAAAGAATTGACTTATACTACCTTGACTTTTGTACCTCTCTGTTTCAGTCCTGTGTGTTTGGGGTGCTTGGACCAAGGTATTTCTGATTCGTGTTGCTAAACCTCAGCCTACTTTTTCTCATCACAGTCTTTATACAGAACCAGAAACTGTGATAAAATCAGTCCTAGTTCACAGTATGGTCTTATCTGTGGGCAGAGGTCATCCTTCAGCCTGAACTGAGTTCACTCACTTCTTCAGTCCACTATCACCACCGTGTCCCAGAATTATTCATTCCTTCTAGACCATCTTTTCTCTCATTTTTAAGTATAAAGGTGGTTATGAAGACTGTGAGTAGAGGCTTGTATCCCTCCTTCTATAAATGCTCCGAACAGCTCTTATATAATGCCCCTTCTGAGATGATATTTGGTTACATAGTGAAATCTATCATTTAGAAATATTCAAGGGTAATTATTAAAAATTAAATCTCTACAGACATGACTTTATAGCAGCTTTTGGGATTTCAATATTTGCTTATTTTTTCACTGGACTGAAAAAATCAAATTCCAGGGCAAACCTCCTGTGCTGTATGAACTTCTATGATTGTTACTATTGGTCAAAGTTATGTACCGAAAAGCACATCCTAATGAAAACTTTAAGGAAATTGATAAATTTCACAAAAAAAAATACCTACCTCTGAGTAAAATAAATTTTGTCAAGAAAATTGTGAATAGTCTTACTCAGAGTAGTCCACTTAATGTAGAAATGTACTTCGCTCAATCTGCCTCTTTGTTTTTGCCAGTTAAACTATTGTTGTAAAGTGATGGTCTTTTTCTTGATACGTCCCATGAAACACTATTTATTAATGTAGTTAACAGGTATTTCTGCATCTCAGAGAGCTATTTATTGAGAACTACTATTTTTCCCCTTTCTTACAGATTCCCCCCACCTGAGACACACACACACAGATACACAGTCACAATTTTGTCTATTTATAAATTGAGGAGTCTAAAATTTACATAGCTTTAGAAACAAAAGCAGAATTTTAATGGATACAATTTTTGCAATCTTCTTGCCTGTACTGATAATGATCAATACCAAATTCAATACATTATTTCATTTATTCTGCAGACAAATTATGTTTGTCAGTTTTAGTAAGTGAAGAAAGAAAAGTGAAAGATCTTGACTTGAGAAATGCAATTAAAAAAATAACTTCTTAAGTTAAATCTTATACTGAATTGATATTTGTGCCAATAAGGGAATATTTAATTGAAAACAGAAGGGTTGACAACATGTCTTTAAATTGACTAGTTCTCTTTTAGTATTGGATCAATGAAATGTGTACTAAGGATGCATGCCTCTTGTGCAAAAGAAGTCCTACATCAACTGTGCAAGGCGGTGATGTAGTTTGTTTCATGACAAGTCAAAGGCACTGGATCTTAGAAAAAGAAATGGTTCTCATAAATATTGCATAATTGTAAGTATGTTATAATCTATTCTGAAGTTAAAAGGTGTCACAAAGAAAGTCACTATGTTCACCATCACACTGATTTTTTTTTTGCTTCTTATTCTAAACACTATGTCACATTTCTAATTGCATTTCCAGCAATTTATTTAATTTGTCTCTCTTCCCAAATTAATTAAATGTCAGTGTTATTATGTCACAGTAAAAACTGTAAACTTAAATTATTACATTATTCATACTTACCCTCCCTAGAAATTGCTGAAGTAGTACATTTAAAAACATAAATGTCTTTTTTCAACAGTTTGGGCTTTTTGTTCTTAGTATAAATTCTGAGAAGAAAACACGATGTTCCTTATTTAGCTAGGACATGAAGAATAAAATCCCTGCAAATTATTCATTACATAGTCTTTCATAGAAAACTGTATCTAACAAGACAGATGGTGTTTCCCCTGATTCAAAGGTCTAATAAATACTGTTTGTGTCATATTAGCAGGATACTAGCAGATAGACTGAATCTGTCATAGAGAAAATATAGACTTGCCTGACATTTTCTACTCATGTGCAAATATCCTTTCCCCAGTGAAGTTCCTGTGCATTTGGGTAAGAAATAAATGTTCTTTAATGTGAATAACACTTGTCTAATCACGAGATGAGAGAGACTGATATTGTAGATAGGTCTGTCCAACAGTAATTTTCAATTTTAGTCAAGAAGAGTATTTAAAAACTGTACATCATGAAATAAAAAAAAACCTAAACAATAAAACAAATGTTGTATAAGGAAATAATATAATAATAATAATATTGTAGCTGTAGGTATTTTCCTGAAAAGGGAAATAAAATTGCTCTAAGGCAATCTAAAGAATGAGGAATCATGATGTAAATTATGCAACTGAGTGAGTTAAATCTCTTTATTTTGGTAAAAAGAAAATAAGGGATGACTTCATTGTAGTCTGTATGCATCACACATAAATGCAGATATAACTTTTCTTAACCTTTGAGTGTTTAACTTTTAACCTCAATATTCTCTTAAAGCACAGTCTTTTCTATGTTCTTACAGAGTATTCTCAATTTTTTTTTTTCAACTGGATCACTTGGTTCCACATCTGTATGTAGAATATTTCCTTATTCATGTAGTTAAAAAGTTATATCTGTGATTGGATTTACATCTAAGATCATTGCATATTATAAACAAAAATAAACTTAAACTGTTTTAATCTCTTAGGGAATAAACAGAGGTCTAACTTGTTAAATGGAATAATGATATGAGAAGTAAGTAAAATACTTTCCAGTCACATATTTTTCTTACATTTAAGGAAGATATTAGAGAGGTAAAGTATACACCACAATTAATAATTTGAAATAATAATAATATTTTAAATATTTCAAGAATCCTGCAAGATTTTTTTTTTTGCTTTGAGGAGTAGTATCAAGATGCTTCTTTGTTATCTTTCATCGCATCAGTGTCCTAACTGAGATAAAACCCTGTTCTTTGTAACATCTCAAACTTTATCTCCACATCTTTTAATAATAGAATTTAGCAATATTTCTGATGAATCAACTCCATGTGGTTACCATAGTACAACATACAGGTTTTCTTCATCTTTGCATTCTCTTTAAATTTTCCCACATACACTTTATGAGTTACAACAATTTAATAGCACCCATGTCTTTCACATTTTATATAATATCAAACAAAATACAGAATGCTAAAACAAGATAGAATTCTAGACTGTGCAAAAATTTCAGACCATTAAATTACATCTGGATTTGCAAAGTAAAGTCTAATTCTTCTCTTTAACACTTTCAATGTCTGTTGTTGAACAAAAGATTAAGTAAAAGTTAATGAAAATGAACTTTTCATTAGTAACAAATGGAACTTGAGATATAATTTTCAGCATCGTATTTAGAGATATAATTGTAAGTATTCCTAAAATCCAATAGAGATAAGTTTGCAATAACCTAACATTACCTATATATATATTATAGCTTTATTTATTTAATTATTATTCTACAGAATATTAAAAGGATAATTACACTATATTGTCCTGTTAAAAATAAGTATTGCTGGGAAAAAGAATGAAGATATCAATAACAGAAAGTACTGAATTGAAAAACATTTTAAGTGCAGGTGGAAGAAATAAAACTGAAATGAGATAATAAATTGGTGTAACAGTGAAAGTGGAGAAAGAGCAAAATAAATTCATACACAGAATATAGCAGGAGACAAGTGGCACCAGGTTTTTTTTTGTTTGTGTCTTTCATTTCTTTTACAAACTAGAACAAGGACTCTGAAAACTTTTCTGAAAAATTTTTCTCTGAAAAATTTTTCTTTGTGGACTTAAAATGCAATTTAATTTAATGAACACATCCTGACTAAAAACATTTTCTGGTTGGGGTAACTCATCCAAAATCAGTTGTTCTGTTGTTTTTTTCAGAGTCTTATCTGATAAAGGTTGTGGAAGCTATGATTCATCATCATCCTAAGGGCTAATATGGATGGCAAGAGAGCTGCCTTCTGCATTCCCACCTGATAATGCCACCTGAGAGAAGGAGGCAAGATAGAAGAAATATAAAGCTGCCTGAAAGTTGGGAATTTTCTTGTTTCTTTGTAACATTGCCCAAAGACCAATGCACAGGCCAGCAGCTAGTCAAACATTTTGTATCCCCTTCAAGGAAAGCCATCAAAATAAATCTACTGGACATAGCATAAAAGTCGAAAAAATAGATGTGTTAAGCAGTACTACTTTAGGGGAAAATGCCTGTCACCTTTAAGGACTTACAACATTCAGAATAGCATCGGACCAAGCAGTTTAAATCTTCTTTTCTGCCCATGACAACCAAATGCATTAGCTTTTCTCCTGTATCGTGGGCACCACATTGGATTAGATAATATCTATTATTAACTGTTTAGGATAGGAGACACCACATAGATCAGACCCTAGCTATTATACATGGCATCCTTCCTTTTCTTAACAGTGGCATGGAGCAGGGGAAAGAAAAGCAACAGCAGTCACATGAGTCATCAGCAAGCCTGAGGTAAATATTAAAAAAGGAAGCAAGACAGACATTGTTCCTTCACATCTTAGTTTCCTTGAGTTATACTCTTTCCTTGTCCGTAAAAGTCCTTTACTCTGCTTTACACTTCTCCAAGATGGACTATATCAAGAAGTAATGCTTTTGTCCGTAAATGTATTATCAAAAAATTGGTTTACTTCTACCAAAAACCTCTCAGGATCTCTGGTTCATAGACATTCATAAAACATTTTTAGAGTAGAGGGCAGAGTTAGCCTTTTCCCAAAGTACAATCATGGACAGAACTTTCTCTTAAAAGATCTCCAGAAGTGGTGATAGAAACTCCATTTCATACAATAGCCTAGACCAGAGCACTCACTCAGGAATTGATTTATGTGGTTTTAATTCCCTTTACTTCCTGAGGAAATTCAAACTTGTACCATCCACCAGCCCACATAATGTTCCTATTACGGGGTTACCTTGAGGTTAAAGCACTCACCTTGAGGACTCAAGAGACAGAAAGCAGGATTCATGAGTTGCAGTTCCTGTTAGAGGACTATTCCTGTATTAAACTTTCAGCAGTCATAGGTGAAACATGTATACTAAAATTAAATTAAACATTCAGTGGTTCACAGAAAGGTGATTAAATATTCATTAGGCATAAGACAGATGGAGAGAACTTCTGCAAGACTAAGTATGACTGTCACCTGGTATGAGACTGCATTTGTAAGGAGAAAAACCTAACTTCTTTCTGCTCCCAGGCTGAATGTCCTAGTACCTAATCTTTTTTTTTTTTTGGATGTGGATTCTTTGGAACAGTAGTACTACATAATGAACAAAACTAGCAGGAAATATTCTCCAAAATAAAATATCTGTGAGGCAGCAACAGGCATGGGCTATTTTGCAAAAAGGAAGGTGAGCCAGGAGCTGAGGGATGAGCTAGGCAGGCCAGGCACAGCAGATCTGCAGTAAAATTCGGGAAAGGACTGAGGTGAAGGACTAGAGCTTCAATGCAGTTTATACTGTGCCTTGCCTTGTACTTGGCTGATCCTAACCTTACCTTGAGGGCTTGACTTTCTGGTTTGACTTCAGGCATTATTCATCTCTACAGACTTATCTGTCTATCCTTGGTCTGCATCTGATCCTGGTCACCATCACCACCACTGGTCCTGCTCTGCTTTCCTTGTTGGACATGGTGGGATAGTGTCCTCTTGGCCCTGCACTCCCTTTGAGGCTCCCAACTCGCTGTTCTCCTCAGTGGAGCAGGCCTATCCTGCTGCTCCCCACGAGTAAGCTCAGGGTCTGGACAGCATCACATAAACTTTGCATGTGATGCTGAATAAATGCCAAGGAAAGGACGATAACACTAGACTAATTTCAATAATAGATTTTGCTCATACAGTCACAAACCAGTCCAGCTCTTGGTGGAACACTAAACAGACAGAACTTCACATAACTGACAGGATAACTTCATGTAACTGTTGGATACTTGTGTCCTTGGTATGTCTGGAAGAAACAACTTTTTAGGAGAAGGCTTAATCATGTTGGCTTATCTTCTATCACAAGAGAGTTGAAAATCAAAATCAGATTTTGACCAATAGAGTGACTTAAGCCATGTGTGTAGACACAAGGAGATATCTTTAAAAGTGAATTCGTTTTTTCAATATGTGTGACTTCTTTAATTCATAAAGCAAGTACAATTTGTCTTTTTTTCCCTAGAAGTTGCAAAAATGTAAACCCAACCCTACTATATATTAAAGTGGAAAGAACAATTATATAGCTAATTAAAATAATGTCCCTCATTTATCAACACAGCATTTTTCTCTGTGGCTGTTACTATGCTAGGCATACATGCATGTAGTCATCAGTGAGCGTGAAAATACAAGATCAGGACTACTCTACATACAGTCACAGAAAAGAAATGGAGAAGAAAAATTGAGAAAGAGACCAAGCTTATTTCAGACTCTCTTGGCAACCTGTTCCTTGCCCTACCTGACACCCAGGTTCTTCTCATGTATCTAGAAGTAAGATCCATGTCATAACTAAAAATGAACATGTTTATAAATGGAATTGGAGACTCCTGACTGCTAAGATACATGAATGATTGCTGAGAATGAACATAAAATGAGGACAGAGCCTGGCAGATATCTTTGCTGTAAATTAAGGTGTGATTAAACCCACCAGATTAGATGATCAATGTAGAAAAGGCAAGAGTTATCTGTAAGTAGCCTGATAAGAATGCTAAAACTGAATGCTTGAAAAATTCCCCTCCATAGACAGACATGTTTTTAATGATCCTTTAAATTCAAAATTTTAGTAAGTGCACCTCATTTTCTTTCTTTGTAAGTATTATAATAATATATTAGAAACTAAAACCAGAAAATACTACAACAGGAGGCAACTGAGTGAAAAACAAGTTTCATCATCGTCAAAGAACTGAAGCTGTAATATTCAGTATTATGAATTGCACATTATCTCTACAATAAAGTGATGTTTTGTGATGCTGCTTCTTGATTAAAGGTCAAGCTTTCTGTAGCTTTAGTGAACATGACAGTTCAGAATGATTATTAAGTTCTACTGATAGCACTTCTAAAATCATTCCCATAGAAATATGCTGCAGCAGCAGCATGAGAACTGAGACTGTACCCCTCTGAGATGTGAATCAATTAACCTCTCCACTGTTTTCTTATTAGTTGTAATGACTATAGAGGTCAAAGTTCCCTTAATTTCAGTACAGCCCATTGAAAAATCCTGAGAAGAAAATACAGAGAAATCCTGTCATATGAAAATTTTATTCATTGATATTAATCCACACAGGCGTTCACACACATGCACAAGTGCTGCTTCTACTTAAATCAATGAGGTTTGGGTGAATAAAAGAGGATAGATAAGAGGGCAGAATTTGAATTTGGTCTCATCTCAGATGGACTCTTTATAAGCTTTATGAAGACTGCCTATAGGATACAAACAGCAATTACAAATCAAAAAAAGTTGCAGGTAGTATGTTTTATTATTCCGAAAACCTCTCAAACTTACATAGATTTTATAGTTTGTATTTTAATGTTCCTATATCTGTGCTATGGGAGCCATGGCTGAAATCTTGGTGTGAGACAGTCATTAATGACTAGTTTCTAGTAATTTGGGTATCAGAATTGGCCATTTTTTCTTCATTATTACCTGCCAAACATGTTCTCTATATTTTATCTCCTTGCTTTATTCTGTAACACCTATAAATTATGGAAAAAAAAAAAACAACCCACAGATAAACACCACGGCAAAATACTTTTATCTGAAATATTTAAAAAACCTTCCCTGCTTATCTAAGTACAGGCTAAATGCATCTGGAAAACAATAATACAAAGATAATTGGTTCAATAATGTGGGGAATTTGAAGAGACAACAAAAATTATTTGGTAAAGAAGTCACTATACAGAATATAATTTATTTCTGGATAGTAGAAATCAGGAGTAAGAAAAATAATAACAAGTCTAATTTCCTCAATATTTAAGGCTTCAAAAAATATGTGGTTTATTGCTATGACAGTGCTAAAATGGAAATATTCAGTACAGCTTAATTATTTTTTGTGGTCGCAGCGTATTGACATGTATTGAGGAAAAGATGGGGGAAATGACCAAGTAAAATTTTGAACTCCCATAATTCCCTTAGCATGAAATTCTGATGGATGTCTGACTGGATAAGCCCTTACTCGTGTTAATTGTACTTGGACATATGGGATGAGGTGGTGGTGCCCTACCCATTGCTGGGTTTGCACTATCAGAAGTAGACTCACTGATGCAATATGAGGGCTCATAATCTTCCTAATGAGTTATAAAACCTCTCCTTTTAGTAAACTGATTTCTGTAACAGGACATTGGAGTAGAGAATATTCATATTAACTAGGGCTACACTGCTGAGCCTCCATGTCAACAGGCCACAACCAAAAGATTTTCATCTTTATTTTTCATGTAATAAATGCAGTGCATCTAAAGTTGAGTTAAAACTGGAAAGAAAATCATGTACATCCTCTTGTACAACTCACAG
Organism: Chlamydotis macqueenii; assembly: GCF_036417535.1. NCBI lineage: Eukaryota > Metazoa > Chordata > Aves > Otidiformes > Otididae > Chlamydotis > Chlamydotis macqueenii. The sequence goes on from NC_141557.1 coordinate 134,091,511, forward strand.
TGCTCCTGTAGCGTTTTGGTCTTCATTAGTTTTAATGGTCTGTTCCATGGTAATACTATTTTGCTCATTGTCATGACTGGCAACAAATCTAAATGACTGCACTCCGAGACTAGGCTGATTTGATGCATTAAATATTCATGGTTCTGATTTACTTAATATTAGAGTCAAGAATGAGAACTCCAACAGCAGGTGCTCACCCACTACTGCCTTCTCTCTAGTTCTTCACCCTACAGCTGCAGGTTTCTTTTTCCACTTTAGAGTTGATTACTGATAGTTTTATCACGACGATAATGCTTGCTCCAGGGATAGTGCTTATCTATGCCATAAATACAGTTTCCTACACACGAAGACAGCATTTTTTCTTCAAAATTATAACAAACATAAGATAGTCTTCTAAAATTAACATTCTGATTAGATGAAAATCAAGGCAGGAGCAGGCATTTCAGTCATACATATTAGTTTTTAAACTCTCTTCAAATTCAGATGCTTGAATACGTTGTAGAACAGCCACGGTGTACTCCTGATGTTACCCACTGTATGTAGATTTCCTTCTCAGCATGCCTGGCACAGCCTCAGAGGAAGAAATGTCCAGGTAACTGCCAGTGCTTGTCACAGCATTGCTGTACACCATCATTGTAGTCCAGCAACTGGGCTCCTGTAACACTGTAGCATAGGGCTGCTGTGTAGTTGGATGACATGCACTATTGACAACAACACAACTAGTCTCCATTATTTGATTTTTGTGTTGATTTATGTTGAAATCTCCTATTTAAGTTACTATTTCACCTTAAATACTTAACTAAAGAAATCCAGTTTCTATCTCATTCAACTACCAGTGTGGAGATTGCCTGTCACTGTGAAGTGGCCTGTTGCTAACGTACATAAAAGTGAGCAACAAACCCAAAGGTGGCAGGCTGAAGAATCAGCTTGGTTTTACCAAGTGCTCTGAGATCCATTAATGAAGTTGCTAAAATAACTGGAACAGTCTTTATTAACTCATTGATTTCTTTAATGTCATGACAACTGTGTGATGTAAAGAGAAAGTACTAAGTACTCCATTCATAAATAAGTATATGCTTTCCTATGTTTCTATTTTTAAGTCTTTCCTTGTGGCCATTGCAAAGCAATTAGAGAAGTATTACTTAAGAAATGAAGTTACCGTCTTAAATATATCCCTTGTCTTTTCATTTGCCTCACCAAAAGTGATATCTTTTTTTAATGTGAGAAAAGGGAAGTTTATATTTTAAGTTTTTTTCCTGTGCATCATACTAAGAAAGTTACGATGAAGATGTACTTTGGAATTGCCCCTCATTATTCCAACAATCGCTTTGAGACACAATGGAACAAGGAAGGTCCCCTTTCCTGCTTCAGCCAGGCTCAGAGCTTGTAATTCACCATTTGTAGAAAAGGCAGATATCATGCATCCAGGAAAGTCTAAAGCCAACACACTAAGAAGGTCTAACATAGCAAGCACTATTGTTCTTCCTGTTTTCGATATAAATTTTCATATATGTAAGAAAATTAGTATTAATCAGTAACAAGAATTATAACTTTACTAGCTCTAGCATAGTGACAACTATGCACAACTCTAACTTCTTAGTTTAAGTCAGGCTAAAAATGTGGTGCGACAATTTTGAGAGTTATAAAAGTCTTCAGTAATGCTGTGTGCCTTTTAGGGTCTGGATAGTAAAGTCAAACTGAACTGGTGCTGGTACATTTAACAATAGCTCCATGGCTGGCCTCATGGTAAATCTTATTGCTGAAATCCCATTATAAACAGTGTAGTGGAGGTGTCAGACTGAAGATAGAATAATTACCTTCTTCATGTTCATAGACACAATGAAAACACCTCACAAAACGTTTCTTAATGCTAGTAACTAAAAAAAAAAAGTAAATTATTATAGCACAGAGGGAAAGACTTGTCTTCAGTTCAGACAACGAAAAGCATTTACACAGGTTCAAAGACCGACTCAGTTGTAAGAATATAATGGAAAGAATAAAATAATGTGAATTTTAAAAAAGATATAGATTTAAGAGATATTGCAATTAATGAAAACCCCAAAACAAAACTAGAAATAATATTTATTTCAGTTGTAGAAAAAATGAGACACTTTTAATAAAGATAACCAGGCAGTGAATAGATGACTGCAGATAACTGATTTCACCTGCAGTCAAGATACAAACCTTTTTCTATTAAGTAAATACAAGTAATACATGTTCCAGTATTCAATAAACACAATACTATGAGACAGTTTTTCGAAGAGAGTCGTTCAAAAACATACAAAAGCAATATGACCAATAGATTTCCACAAAATAAATTTCACACCACTAGACAAAAACAAAGTTACAGCTTAAAATTTGCTTGCTATATGTCAATGACCCTCTGCTCTGCCAACACAGTGGCAGTCTGACTGTACCTGACTATGACTGTGCAGTCCAATTAGCAGGTAAAATAAATATGAAAGTGCTCCTCTTGAATCTGTTCTTTGACACGATGTTAGGCAGCCGTAATACAGACTGCAGTGAAATGCAAATTATCTAAAATTACCTTATACTTTGGTTGTTATGGAAACTACATAAAAATGTACTATCCTTCTACACAACATAAAATCTTATTACTCTGCTAGTAACTTTTACAGAATTGTTATTGTTATTAAAAAGTGTTCAGAAACATAAGTAACTCAGTAACTCATTTGTATGTGAAATGTTTTTTAATGTTGACAATTTCCACATTAATAACAATGTCACAAAATTAGAATTAATTATTCAGCATATTCAGAAAAGTTACATGTATATTTACTATTTCATATTAGAACAAATTTTGTATTGTTTCTCTAGCTATGGTCTAAAACTTGCATCTTATACACTTCCTATACAATCCATGGGGAACCTGAGGCAACCATAACTAATTCACCGTGGTCGGTGTGCTGAGCTGTGGAAAGTCTAACCCAATTTATTGGAAATAGCAGAGTACAACTAAAATAGTTTCTCTGTTATGAACAGAGCTCAAACACTTCTAAATCACCTCATTGCACAGGAGAGGTTAGACCAGCTGGCTACTTCTCAGTATGTTGTGATGCTGCTATCTTTTTTTTTTTAATTAACATAACAAAAATTTTGTAAAAAAAAAAAATGAAGGATGCTAGACTTCTGACTGTCCTTCTGAGACATGTGCCCTTTACAGCGAGAGTAGGGTAGACTGAACCTTCCTCTGAACTTTGTCACTCAAACTGGGTATTCCGCGTTCCTGACATTCAGAGGGTGTGAGCCAGAACAGGGGTCATGACTCAGCTTTCCTGGAGCAGAGACCCTCGATGCAGTTTCTGTTCTCAGGACTGCTTGTGTATTAAAGATAGAACAGGTTTGATAAAATAAAAGCAAGTGAATTTGTTAATATACAAAGGTACAATCTTTGTATGCATAGCAGCCCGGATCGCACAGCAAACTTAAGTGGGACAGGTAAAAATAGGTGTGAGAAGGTTACAACAGAAGCTGTCCTGCACAGCAACGTCAGTCTGAGCACATCCAACATACTCAATTGCCTTTCTTTATTGATAAAAACTTAAATGGCTCCTTATCTTTAAGCACATAAACCATTTGGGTTTTGCAACAGACACCTCTAGGTACATCTGCTACTGAAATGTTGTTTTTCTTTTGGAAAAAGAGAGTAAAGATGAAACAGCAAATAACAGATTAGCTACATTTAAAGGTGTTTGGACCTCCACTCTGTTTCTAGTACATGGATAAACAAATGTTAAGACACACAGATATTTCCTAATTCTGTATTTTGGGAATTTGTTTTGAATATACTGAAAGGACAGTCAGCAGACTGCAGCATGCCCTGTACATGTTTCACAGAGAGCTCATTCTCCATTTCCTATCTTCTTTTCAGGTAAAATATCCACTATCAGTTAAGAGTATGAGGTAAGTGTGACAGTCATGTACAACAACAATTAAAAAATGACACATAATCACTTACACTATGGTCATGTCTGTGCAATAGCAAAGAAATTTATCCTGATTTAGAGCAGTTTCAGCATTAATTTCTCCTAAATTTAAAAATAATCATACCCTAAAACAAGCACACTGGGCTAACCCACTTTATGAAAATTTGTAATCTGGCCAGACCTGTATGTTAAGGAAAAAAAAAAAAAAGATCTTCAGAAACTTCACAAGGCACTGTTTAGACTTCAGTAGCACCAATATAGTTTCATTTTTATCAACATGAGGATAGGAAAACAAAGAAAATAAAGACAACTTTATTTTACTTAACTCAGAGTGATCATAATTGTGGCTACGCAAGTGTCTGCGTAGACTTTTGCAATCTGCAGGATGCCACCCAAAGAAATGTTGAGAGCAATTTTGCTCTGAAGTTTGGAAAGGTGGATTTTAAACTAATTATAAGAAGAGCGTTCGTGACAAACAGTGATGTTTACATTCCTAAGTTAAAATTATTAACTCACATAATTAATTCTCTTTTTATAAACTGCATTTTCACTTTCTTATACTCTACTACCTTTATTGCATCTGCACATAAATACAGAAACACAGAGTAAGACTAACAGAAAAGGAAATTGGACATAATTTTCTATTGATCTGAAATATATTTTGTGTTAAAGTTACGGCATTTCAAAGAAAAATATTATTTTCTCATAACCACATATCTCTTGGTTTGTTGTTTGTTTTTATAGTATATATTTCTTTTAATCAGGTTATTACATTTTTTATAGCATGTTAGAACCTTTGTCTGTGAGGTGGCTTAAAACATTTATGATTATTATACCTTGTTATTAACTAGCTGAATATACATCTGGGAATATACTTCTCATAGTATAATACTATATGAATGAAGGACAGATTCACCAGTAGGGAAAAACATGTTCAGTATCAGTCTAATTGAATAACTTTGACTTTTTAAGCATTGAACTCACAAGGCAAAGATATATAAGCAGGTATTCTCACTGCAGGAACAGTAATTTCAGTGGAATTACCACAGTGGTGAGTGAGACTCAGGAACTGTAAGTGGCATGAGTCTTCAGTGAGGAAGTGCAATCGTTCTAAAAGGACAAAATTATTCTCAGGCACCTTTCAAAACTCCTTCTCAGACACCATCAATGTGCAGGGAAAAAAAAAATAAACAAAACTCTTCTCCATGGCATATCATAGAATCACAGAATCATAGAATGGTTAGGGTTGGAAGGGACCTTCAAAGGTCATCTAGTCCAACCCCCCAGCAAGAAGCAGGGACATCCCCAACTCGATCAGGTTGCTCAGAGCCTCATCCAGCCTGGCCTTGAATGTTTCCAGGGATGGGTCTTCCACCACCTCTCTGGGCAACCTGTTCCAGTGTTCTACAACTCGCATTGTAAAATTTTTTTTTCCTAATATCCAATCTAAATCTACCTCCCTTTATTTTAAAACCATTACCCCTTGTCCTATCACAACAAGCCCTACTGAACAGCCTCTCCCCATCTTTCTTGTAGGCCCCCTTGAGGTACTGGAAGACAGCTATCAGGTCTCCCCGGAGACGTCTCTTCTCCAGGCTGAACAGCCCCAACTCTCTCAGCCTGTCCTCATAGGAAAGGTGCTCCAGCCCTCTTATCATCTTTGTGGCCCTCCTCTGGACTTTCTCCAACTGGTCCATGTCCTCCTTATGTTGGGGGCTCCAGGACTGGATGCAGTACTGCAGGTGGGGTCTCACCAGGGCAAAGTAGAGGGGGAGAATCACCTCCCTCGACCTGCTGGCCACGCTTCTCCTGATGCAACCCAGGATGCGGTTGGCCTTCTGGGCCGCAAGGGTGCATTGCCTGCTCATGTTGAGCTTCTCGTCTGCCAGCACTCCCAAGTCCTTCTCCTCAGGGCTGCTTTCCATCCATTCTCCGCCCAGCCTGTATTTGTGCCTGGGATTGCCATGACCCAGGTGCAGGACCTTGCACGTGGCCTGGTTGAACTTCATGAGGTTGGCATGAGCCCACCTCTCCAGCCTGTCAAGGTCCCTCTGGATGGCATCCCTCCCTTCCAGCGTGTCGACGGCACCACACAGCTTGGTGTCATCTGCGAACTTGCTGAGGGTGCATTCTATCCCACTGTCCATGTCACCAACAAAGATGTTGAACAGGGCTGGGCCCAGCACGGACCCCTGAGGGACGCCACTCGTGTCCATGTCTCCACATGGACATTGAGCCGTTGACTACCACTCTCTGAGTGCAGCCATCCAGTCAACTCCTTATCCACCGAGTGGTCCGTCCATCAAACCCATGTCTCTCTAGTTTAGAGAGAAGGATGTTGTGCAGGACAGTGTCAAAAGTTTTGTACAAGTCCAGGTAGATGATATCCGTTGCTCGTCCCTTGTCCACCGATGCTGTTACCCTGTCACAGAAGGCCACCAAATTGGTCAGGCATTATCTGCCCTATGTGAAGCCATTTTGGCTGTCACCAACCACCTCCTTGCTTGCATCAGAACTAAGTTGGATCTAGAAGACACACAGAGGAACAGGTTATCAAAAATGCAGATACTGAATACCCAACATCCTCCTGCTTAGTCCTGAACTGGGAGCTAAGAGTGCTTATAAAGTGAAATGTGTTAAGCCTCTAAGAACTTACATAAAAACCCCAGTTCAGGAGAAAAGCAGTTGACCTAAACAGGACCAAAAGGCTAAAGAACGCGGATTAATTAATTTTCCCATTGCTATCCCATCAGTTGCTGTCTTTTCTGTCCAGAAAGATATTCTTTTCTGTCTTAGATATTGAGCTATAAACACACTCCTAGAAGTAAGTAAAGCAGCCTGCTCCTGAGAATGGGGAATAGCGTGCTGTTGGATAGCACACTTTATGCCGCAGACATCACATATAAAAAGGTTTTCACATCAATTTGCTCTTTCCTACCTCTCTGAATTATTAGACTGCCTTTTTAATAGCCCAATTAATACTTAATTATGTAAGTAATTAATCTGTACCAATTGCCAAACAACATACTTCAGAGTGTCAGTTACTGTAGCATTTAGGAATTTAAGACAAAATGTGGAAAACTGAGGTTCAGGTTCCTGTAAGGTATATGTAAATTTGGAATGGAGTAGACATGGATCTTCATTTCCATTGTGTTGTACTCAAACAATGTCTCAGACATCAGGAAGTGAGATGTCTGTTTTGTGACCATGAGTTCAAGTGTTCAAGCTTCAGCTTCAACTACAAACTGTAAAATAATCTGTAAAATAAAAGAATTTAGGTAATGTCTAACTTGTTGCAAGAGGTTAATGTATCACTTGAGTCCTTCGAGGCTTACAAAGGATGTAGACAAGGATGTTGGTAGATCGTAAAGAGCTGTAGGTACTAAGTAATAGATGACTAAGCATAAAGATGACTGAAGATCTTGAGCTATGATGACAGGATAGTCATGTCATGGTTTAGCACCACTCAGCAGTTAAAATATTAGACAGTCTCTCTCTCACTCACTCCCCCATCATCACCCCCTGCAGTGGGACAGGGAGGAGAATCAGGAAAGAAGAGAAAGCAAAGCTCCTGGGTAGAGATAAAAACAGTTTAAGAGAATAAGAAAAGAAAATAAACCAGAGACCAAAAAAAAAAAACAAAAAAACCCAAAAACCAAACAATAACAGAAAATACTTAAGCATGTAATTTACCATACAATAGCTCACAGTGGAATCTGATACCCAGCTTCCTCCCAGGTAGCAGGGACTTCCCCTCTGCACCCTCCTCACTTATGCACTGAGCATGATGTCACGTGGTATGGAATAGCCCTTTGGCTAATTTGGGTAAGCATCCCAGCTGTTGGCTAAAGCTGTGTCCCCCAGCCACAGGTGCCACCAGCTCCAGCTCCTCTCTCAGCTCAGGTGAAAAAAAACTCTATCCTAGGCAGAACCAGACCAAGTTGATTCAACTGATACCAGGGTGTGTTTAAATCCTCACCCCATGTGATGTATATCCCATATGATGTATAGCTGTAACAGCCCATAGTCCTGAAGCTGTGTAGATATAGCCTGCCTGTAGTTGTTCTAGACAAGATGCAGCTAAAATGCCTGTATCAGTTGCACTGCAGCCAGAATAAGACTGAAATACCATCATTATATGCATTTTCTACAATGTAATATGATAAATATATGACACCAAGGTTGAATCTAGATTTCTGAGCATGTATTCCTACTGAACGCTGTTACTGTAACACTGATTGAGCATAAAGTGTTGATATCTTCAGTAATGGAGGAAAACTAATGGTTCCATTAACAGAGGCATTAAGAGGAATAATGGAGACAAAAAGGTTGTTTTTATTGTCTGCTTGTTTGTTTGTTTTTCTTTCCAATACCATAACAAGTCAATGAAAATCTTATTCATTACTTGTGCTCAGTGTTTTGGAAGTCTATGACATAATCTATTCATATAAATTCTCTCAACTGCAGGTACAACACAGTTTTTTTTTTGTAGATAGAGTTATGTGTTCAGCAAGTTTTTAGTACAACCACACACTAAGTAAAAAACTGTCTAACCCTTCTGGAAACAATCCAGGAAAATTTTAATAGACTTTGCAGCATGAAATGGAATTTTAACAAATATCAGCACTGGGAATTAAAGTCCTAGGTGATTTTAAGTCTCCTCATGAGGAATGTAACTTTGCATAGAAAAGATAATCATATTTCTGGGAAAAAAGTTGGTGCCGATATTATCATTTAGATTTTATAAATTAAAAGCTAACATCTTTAAGCACAATAGAAAATTAATTCATTATCATTAATTCATAAATGATAATTGTATGCAAAGGTCCTTAGATATTTTATATGCTGTATATATAAATCCCAGGTGTCTTTTCTGAGCACTCTTGCATTCTCCTGTGCTTCTGTAATTTCTTTTTTCTTCACTGGGGACTAAGAATGTGCAAAGGATGCAAGAGAAGAGCTTTGCGTTTTTAAACATACTGCAGCACATAGATACATGGCTTTCATCATATCTGATTAAAAGTTTTATAATTCAAACTAATGAAATTTTGTATGCATCTCTGAACAAATTTTAAAGGTACAAAACCCAGAGGGACGTAGTTCCTAATAGAAGTGCTGACAGTGACTTATGAATGAGCAAAATTATTTAAAAAATATTAAGCAAATACCTTTAATCAACAGCTGAATGGTAGCATGCTGTGCTAATTATTTCTACCTGATGACAAGGAGACTGATTGCAATTTCCTCATTAACTTCCTTTTTTCCCACCTTCTGTAAATTTCTCCATGTTTACGTATTTTCTTACTTTGACAATTGTTCTTCTTCCTGTAGCAGCATTTTTGAGCCATGAAATCTATTAAGTCTCATATGCCTACCACCTATATTGAGGAGTCATAACATTTTTTTCCAAACAGGACTTATTCCGATAGTTCCAAAAAAAAGTTTAATGTTAAACCATGGTGTGCTACTCTGTCTCTGTTACAGTTGTGGTAGCACTCCAAAAGCAAATAAATCAAACCAATCATCTGCCCACTCTTTTAAAAGAATGTTCCAAAGCAGGTCAAATAAATTAAATGACCTTTCACTCTAGAACAGTATACAGTGTATTTAAACACAAAGATTTTCAGTTTTGTATTTTTAACCCCAGTGAGTAAGTTTTGGCTCTTGACCATTTTTATTGATTTTTTTTTTTTAAAAGGGAGAAAGAAAATTAAATAAAAAAAAAACCACTCAATTTTTTTTTCCCCTAGTTAAAATGTGTCTCTGTGTGCCTTAAAGACAGAAGAGATGGATCAAGGAACAAACTGATTGCCACAAATCTCATCGTTATAATTTAATATTTTCACTATAACATTAAGCATGATCTCAGTTAGGAGTCAGTAAGGAACTGCATAAATAATTTCTGTGAATATGTTTGAATAATAATTATTCATATATTTTTCTACATTTAAAAAAATCTATGAAAAATGTTGTAATCTGAGCAGAAGGTCTTAGGATTTCCTGCAGTAGGTTACTAATGTGGTTACTTAAGCCCCAGTTTCTATCTGAGAAGATGTATTTACTGCCTGAATACAAGTTGATTGTGTCTAACCAAACCTAAAAAGCAAAGTTTCTAAAAGTTAGACAAAGTTAGGAAACAAGTGTTGGATACCTGAAGTATCAGGGACACTTAGTGAACAATCCAGACTGAATGGAATTGTTATGTTTGTGAGCAGCAGGCCTCAAGGACATCACTGAGGCCACTTGTGAGAAAGTAATGAAGCCGCCTGTAAGAAAGTACTGAAGCCACCTGTGAGAAAATAATGAGGCCACCTGTGAGAAAGTAATGAAGCTTCCTGTGAGAAAGTAAACGAAGCAACCTTGAAGAAGATCGCAAACAACTCTGAGAAACTGAAAACATTAAAAGTACGGGACTTTCCAGATTAGCTAACTGCAGGTAGGAAGGATATGCAAATGTAACTATTAGAGCTTAAGCCAATCACACAATGACTAGTAAGCATATTTTATCTTAGCAATATAAATATGTGCACCCGGGACTAATAAAGGGAACTACGCTTATTACTCATATTGAGTCTTTTGTTGTACGTTCCTCCGTCGCTCGCAAACAAGTCCTCGGGAAAACAATGAGATCAACATCCTGTTATGTTGTCTTAGAAGACCTCCTTTGCCAATAGGGTTTCTCTCTGAAAGAGACACAGATCGGAAGGTTTGGGTGGGGGAGGCTGGTGTTTTCTCAAAAATTCAATTGACTTCTGTGAAGGCAAACTCACATTGCAGGGCTTACCTAAGAACTGGATACCCAGTTGGGAAATGAAACATCTCTCAATTACTTTACTTAATCAGTATCCAGTCATGCTTCAATCATGCACGGTAGTGTGATAGCAAGCCAATCTGAGAAGGACCATCTGTCAGTTATTGAAGACGGTTTTCTTTTCCTTTTCTCTAAACATGACTTTAACATCTTTGTAAATATACTTTGTATATGTGGTTGTGTAAATAAGATCTGTTTTATTACTATTTTACCCTGAGCCAGTGTGAGGAGTGGACCCAAGAGTAACTAGAATGTGTTAAAGCATTCAATTCCAATACATTACTCAAAAAACTGGTACCATTTTCCAAATAACTCTAAATAATATTAGGATGAAAGAAATGTGTTCTGTTCTGCAGCATTAAACAAAGAATATCTTCTATGAAGGGGGATAGCAGGAAGATCACTTAGACCTTTTGAGAGCCCTAGCTTTTGTTACAACAAATGAAAAAGTCAGTAAGACTATAAAATGCCTTATAAGATCTTTTAAAATGTATTATAGAATCATAGAATCATAGAATCATAGAATGGTTAGGGTCGGAAGGGACCTTCAAAGGTCATCTAGTCCAACCCCCCTGCAAGGAGCAGGGACATCCCTGACTAGGTCAGGTTGCTCAGAGCCTCATCCAGCCTGGCCTTGAACGTTTCCAGAGATGGGGCCTCCACCACCTTTCTAGGCAACCTTCATCATCTTATGATGAAGTAAATCTCAGAAGGCAATGACTAAATCTATTGTCCTGGTCCTGGCTAGGATAGAGTTAATATTCACCTGAGCTAGGTGGAGAACTAGAGCTGGTGGCCCCTATGGCTGGGGCATCCAGCTGGGATACTTAACTAATTAGCTAACAGCTGAGGTTAATTTACCAAAATTAGACAAAGGGCTATTCCACCCCATCTGACATCATGCTCAGTGTATAAGTGAGGAGTGTGCTGAATGGAGCCTCCTGTTACTTGGAAGAAACTAGGTGTGGAGATTTGTTGTAAGCCATTATACTGTATTTGTTTTTCATTGCTGTTTTGTTTTCTTCTGTTATTGGTGTTAATTTTTTTTTTTTTTGTTCAATCTCAACCCATGTGTTTTTGCTGTTTTTTTGTTTGTTTGCTTACCAGTTCTCCCTTCTGTCCCACTGGAGGGTGGGGAGAGAGAGAGATTGTGTAGTGTGGTCCTGATCGAGGCTGAACTATGACAGTTATTTTGGCACCCAACGTGGGGCTTGAAGGGTTGAGATAACAACAGATTTGACTTTTTTTTTTTTTTTTTTCTTTGAACAAATTTGTTTATACACGCTTATTATATTGGTTGTTAGTTATTGGTCATGGTGTTGCAGTGGTTAGTTATGTTGTTGTATTGTCTACGCTCCTATATGTACTATGTGTTCCCAGTGGTGTTTATCACCTCAGGGAAAATGATGAGAATTATCCTTCTGTTATACTACAAAATATCAATCTATGACATGGTGACTTCAATGGCCTTAGAGATAAATTGGTATTCCTGTACGGACAACTTCCCGAATTCTTTCACTTCCAGGGTAGTTAAACCACTTTTTGAGAACTTTGAAGATCTGGGGGATATTCAAGCCACTATGATGTTGTTATTTATCTTGAATGTGTGCCAAGTCTTGTCTAGGGCTGCAAAACCACTTTTTGGCAATCTCCTCCTGAGATTTACCCTAAGGCAAGATACTAATATGTGGCATGGTATGAGGGAGAACAAACTGACCTGCAATGTAGGTACTCAAACTCCACCAACAGGCATTGCAGCTGAATCAGACAGTGAACCCATACTAGTATCAGTTGCCCCTGTACACAAGAAGACTTGGAAGTGGAAGTCAGCTCATTTAGTGAGGGATGAAGAAGCCTCTTCTAGGAGAGAGCAGGAGGAAGAAGAGGAAGATTTATTTGCTTCATGCTGAGGAGGAACTCGGCAGGTAGGCCCTTCCTCAGGAAGAACTCCTAAATGAGACAGTAAGCACCTGATCTCTATCCCTGAGTAAGCTGCGAGACATGCGAAAAGATTTTAGCCGTCATCCTTGGGAGCACATTATCAGCTGGCTGCTGCGGGGCTGGGATAATGGGGCCAATAGCTTGGAATTAGAGGGCAGAGAAGCCAGGCAACTGGGATCCATTTCTAGAGAAGCGAGCATTGACAAAGCAGTTGGAAAAGGGACACAAGCCCTCAGCCTCTGGAGGCAACTCCTGTCAGGTGTGAAGGAGAGGAATCCTTTCAAGGAGGATGTAATATGTCACCCAGGCAAGTGGGCCACCATGGAGAGGGGTATCCAGTACCTGAGGGAAACTGGCTGTGCTGGAGGTCATTTATGCTGATCTGGACAATGATAAGTTACCTAAGGATCCAGATGAAGACAAATGCACATGAAGTTTGTTCGAAGTGCACTGTCATCATATGCCAACTCATTGGCAGTTATGACCTGGAAAGATGGAGAGGAAGAAACAGTGGATGAACTGGCTGGTCGACTCTGGCAGTATGAGGAAAGCCTCTCTTCCTCTCTACGTCTTGGCTGTGGAGAAACTGTCCCAGGAGTTCCAGCAAGTCAAAGCAGATATGTCCCATTCCCCATCAGTACAGGCCAATATTTCAGCTATTAGGAGTAAACATTTCAGTCTATATTTTTTTTTCCTATTGAAAGAGTCCCACTGTTTACCAATTACCCACAGCTAGCCAGGAGGTCAAGACCTTCTTATATAGTTACCAATTAATCACAGTTAGCCAGGAGGACAAGATCTTCTTGAATAGATGAGAAAAACCTATCAACTACCCTCTGATGTGTTTGTTTAACCCCCTTTGAGCCAGACTTCTGCTCTCCCTTTCTCCAGCTGTAATGACCGTAAATTGGACTATCACACATCTTACGCTTTGAAAAGCAAAATGGCATTTGAAGTGTTATATTTCTTCACAGATGTACCTTCACTGCTGTTTTTCCAGATATTCATGCATGGTTCAAGCTGTGATTGGACGGGACCAGTCACCAGCACAAGTGACACAGGAGCAGCAAAGAGAATAAAGTAAAAAATGAAATCAACATGTGTTAATAGTTATAGAAAAAAGCAGTCCTATACAATCTTATTTTGTCTTGCTGCTGGTCTAGGCTATCTTCAGCCTGTATGGACTATAGTTTAGAGCTAAATTTGAGAATACCTGTTTTTTTCAGGCCAATATGCAATAAAGCAAAGGATCTTCATGATCTTTATCTTTTTTTTGTTTCCATGTTGGTCTCTGTAGCTACTGTTTTGAGTTGGAGCATGGTACAGCAACAATAAGAAAGACATTCTAGACACCAAGATTCAGGGAAATAGAGTTAGATTAGAGGCATTACTGATATTTCCTGGATTAGTTGTTTTGAACAACACCCCCTGCTTTTCTTCTGCTGACTTGCCAAATTTACTGACCACACTACAGGAAGTGGGCACTGGATTTCTCCAAACCCAGATTTTCTTGCAATTAAAATATAGGGTTTTTTTAATGACTGTATCATCGTTTAGCTCCACTCTGGACCAAGCTACGCAGTCTCTCCCTCCCTCCCTCCACTTGCTGAAGGAATAGCGGAAACATAATAAAAAAAAAGGCTTGAGGTCTGAGATAAGGGAAGGGAGAGATCATTAAAGTTACCGTTACAGGCAAAATAGACTCAACTTGAGGAAAACTATTTATTTATTTTTATTAATAAAACCAAAACAGGATAATAAGGAAGAGGAAAAAAACAACTTCCATCACCCTTCCCTCTTCTCGAGCTTAACTTAATTTCAGTTATCTCTACCTCTTTCCCCTGGCCCCAGACAGCACAGGGCAGGAAACAGGGAAGAGGGAATGGGAGTTGTGGTCATTTCATCACGTCACTTTATGCTGCTTCTTCCTCCTCAGGGGAAGAACTCCTCACATTCCTCCCCTGCTCCAGCATGGGGTCCCTCCCATGGACTACAGTCTTTCGTGAAACTGCTCCAGTGTGGATCGTTTTTCCACAGGGTGCAGTCCCTCAGGAACTGGCTGCCTCAGCATGGGCCCTCCACGGGCCACAGCCTCCTTCAGGCATCCACCTGCCCCGGGATGGGCTCCTCCACAGGCTGTAGGTGGATCTCTGCTCCTCCATGGGCCTCCATGGGCTGCAGGGGGACAGCCTGCTTCACCATGGGCTGCAGGGGAATCTTTGCCAGGAGCAACATTACTCCTCCCCCTCCTTCTTCACTGACCTTGGCATTTGCGGCTGGTCCTCTCACAAATGGCTCAGGCAGAAACCTCTCAGGATCTCTTCACATCTCCTCTCTTCACTTCTTGCAGCTGGGCTGGGCCGAGTTGCACCTAGACGGCTGCCCAGGGGGAGGCCTGAGGGGCACGGCCACAAGGCCCACAAGGCTCATGCCTCCCTTTCCCTGCCCCCTGCTTCTTAATTTCTTCTTTTTTTTTTTTTTTTTTTCCCATTTTTCTCCTTCTTAAATATGTTATCACAGAGGGGTTATCACTGAACGTTCTGTCATCATTTGGCTCAGTCCTGGCCAGTGGTGGGTCTGCCCTAGACCTGGCTGGGTCCACTGGACAAAGGGGAGACTTTTAGCAGCTTCTTGCAGAAGCTGCCACTGTAAGTCCCCCCAATAAACAAAACCAACAAAGACTGATAATGATATTTCCTACATGTCACAGATTATGAATATTATCAAGACAAGTCTTTTTCTCCCAACTAGACTCATCCTATTCTGTAAAATTAGGAGCACAAGGAATTCCAAATGGTTCTTGTTTGTACCCTTTATTTCCTGAAAAAAAAAAAAAAAAGGGGAAAGAGTGGGAAAGCACTTTTCCAGAAAACCAGTTTCATAGAATCATAGAACGGTTAGGGTTGGAAGGGGCCTTCAAAGGTCATCTAGTCCAACCCCCCCTGCAAGAAGCAGGGACATCCCCGACTAGATCAGTTGCTCAGAGCCTCATCCAACCTGGCCTTTAACGTTTCCAGGGATGGGGCATCAACCACCTCTCTGGGCAACCTGTTCCAGTGTTCTACAACTCTCAGTAGTTTCATTAGGTTTGCATTGGTCAATCATTTCTATTATACTCAAGATATTTGTAAGTACAAAACAGGAACACATTTTGTTTGAGCGTTCAGTAATGTATCACTAGAGTTACTAATGCTTTAACAGTCCAGTCAAAATACAATATACAGTTATTGTATTTCAGGTTACAGAAATGCCAACATTTACAGTCCAAATTATCTAATTACATATAGCCTTGTTGATAACAGTAAGAAATGCTATACATGAACTTCTGAGTATCTACCTCTTTTCTCTGGTGTAACAGTAAACCTTTCAATGTCTCTTTGAGTCCTACAGTCAATAGAACCTTCTTGTAGAAGGATGGGAGGATTTTAGGGTTGTAATATATCTTTGGCATACTGAGGTCTTCATCAGGAAAGGTATGATGCTCATGGTGGGGCTTTCTTCCTTCTCAGTTTTGGATTCATAAGGACAATCTGTTTCATTGTTTTGTCTTGACTGGTTCTCACTTCCAGATTCTATCTGTTTGAATGTTCTTTTTCATATTCTTGAAACTAATTTAATCTGATTCACAAAGATGCACTCCTGAAGTGACCAGTGTGACCAGTGTTTTTTCTACCTTAGCCTGTTTCATTCTACACTATGTTTTCTTTCTAGAATAATAGATCAGTCTAAATGGAATAACTACTTGTTATTACTGTCTATTAATTAACAATATGTGTTACAACACAAAGCTATATTTAGTTAAATGAAAGTAAAAACAAAAGTAGACAATATTTGAGCACTAGGCAGTTGCTATTACAGGTAAAATCATCAAGCCAATATAAGTCTAAACAAGTCCTGAGACTTTATTACATCAACACAATTTACATGGGCTTTTACTAATAAAGGTAAAATCTTATTTTCTGTTTTAAATTTCAGTGTGGCTAAGAATGTCCTTGAAAATGTTCTGCTAAAGCATTCCTGCTTGAGAATCACATTGGTGCATAATTTTCCTTTCTCTGCTGCATGTCATGAATAGCATTCGTCATGTTGATGCCCAGAGTTGAATCTGCTGCAGATGCCCAGAGAGGCTTTTCTCACACTTATCCCTGTAAATTTCTGTCCAGTCATTTGATAAGTCCATTACAAGCACAGTTGATAGACTGCTGATTTGTTGATGGGTCAGGGAATTTGATGATGGGTCAGGTAAATCCTACTGGTATTTCCGACTGAATTAGCAAGACCAGACTTTGCAAAGTTTCAACCTGATTTCTGGTGATCTCTCCTTGTACAGACACTCCAGTAGCTTTATGTCAGCACTGAACAGAGAAACCTTTCATTCTACAAGCAAAGTTAAGATATATTGTTTTCTCAAGAAACTTGCCAATAAGACCAGCGTGGTGTTATGTCATATATTACTATGATAAAATTTTCAGCAGACTCACATTCTTCTTGGAGCCAGGAGGAGGTTTGCCTCTCTCATTTAAGTCTTCTGGGGAAGAAATTAATGTCTGTTAACTCCTGGAAGAATAACATGTTCTTACTTCTGTAGTCCAAAGAACAGTAGATAGAATGATGTCTATAACCTGTAACCCTGTCAGATCCAGGTCAGACGGAGCTGAACTGCTTGCAGTAAGTGCACAGGACTAATCCTTCAGATCATCCAATGAGGTTTAGTTTTAAGTAATTGTTCCTAGAGTTGCTTTTTGTAGATAGCAACATCTGAACTTCTGGCTTTAGTTTATACATTTCCTTCTTTCTGAATTCTGCAGAACACTGCGAATCTATTGTCATGATTTCCATGATGACATAACACTAAATTTTGGTGCTTCTTGTTTAAATAAAAACCACCTATAATGCACTGGAAATTGCAGACTGGTCACCTTTTAGTCAGGCACCTGAATAAAGTGAAAACTTAAGCTATTCTTTTATTATTATTATTATTATTATTTTCTCCATCAACAGCATGATCTAGAAACCTGTATCTAGTTATTTGAGTGTAGTGCACCGATTTATGAAACAGAATCCTGGAAGGTCTGGAAAACAAAGGAAAATGTAAACTACTGGTATTTATGCTGAGTAATTACCTCTGGATTACAGTGAATTTCCAGAAACCTGAACGTAACAGAAGAATTTCCAGCAAGCCATCTCTCTGTCAACTGTTTTACCAGCATAGACTAAAAAGGAGAACACAGCAATAATAGAAAAGGAAGGCTTGAGTCTGTGAGGGGAAACAGATAATGAGTATCAGAACAAGTTAAGAGTATTTTCCATATCTGCAACATAAATTAAATAATTTTCTTTTTTTTCAGATTTTCCCAAGCATCTAAATATTACAGGTTTCTTTTGCCTTTTTCGGAATTCAGGGTTCCCAGTTTTAATACAATATAGAATTTTATGTTGAGTTTTAAATATAAACAAAATAACTTGCCTAGTTCAGGCTACATATGTAATAAAGTCTATATCTGGCCTGTAAACAAAACGTCACCTGCTTAAGTTCTTATAACGTACTCATTAGCTCTTTATTGTTGTTGCTAGCCACTCACGCCTAAACAAAAATTTCAGACTTTTACCAAGAAGTTGTTTTGCCCATTTAGCTTGGTACTGATCTATACCCTGTACTATGTCTCAGCCGTGTATTTTGCTCTGGTCTTCCTTGTCACTGAAGGAGTGCATTGGACACTGGCTCTTTGTGAGACCAGTCTTAGAATTTTAGCCAGCTTTTCTCTGGATGATGTAAGTGAACTTTGGTAAGTGTGTGTGCAGGTATATAAGTGTATGTGTTTGTATATTTTCATCTGACGTTTCAGTTCTGGGTTAGAAATACATAACAGTGTATATAACCACTGTTTACAAAGTGAAGCATCTTTACATGGTGCGCTTATATCTATATTTATATTTGTCTATGCTATAGACAAATAGTAATCTATAGGGCAGTATGTCTGAACATTGTGTAGATACACCAGGTGGACAACATCCCATAAAGTCACTGGTGAGGGAAAGGATTGTAGGTTTGCTTTCTTCCTCTGCTACAGTGTCTTTGAGAGCCCCACTTTTAAAAAACACTCAGGAGAACACCAAATACAAGAACCTCAAATGGCAATGCATATGAAGAGATAAAAGCACACTATCAGATGACTGAACAAGGAAAACTGAAAATAAAATTAGATTAAAATAGTTTTCCGATTTGGTGTATTTACTGACGGCATTATGTACAAGATAGAATGATATTACTAGTCAAAATATAATCAAATGACGATGAAGGTAAATATTTGGGTGTTTCAAAGTTTGTGAGCTCTTTCTTTGTTTTGTGTAAGTACTAGCTGTTTTGTTGTTTTACCAAAAAAAAAAAAACCCAAACAACTCCATCCCAAACAAAAAAAAAACAGTTACTTACTTTCATCAAGAGAAAATTATATTACTATTGATGAGTAGCTACCGCTTTAGTTTTACGTGTGCTGTATGGACTACGTTTAAAAAATACAGTAGAAGAGTAAAATATAAAAGGGCTCCCACCGTTGTCCACATTTGAGGATACGATGCTGGAGATTAAAATCTTTTTAAAAATATATAGTAGCGGCTTATTTGAAAGAAAACTCTACCTTAAACACCTTACAAGAAGTGTAAGTCAAGCTTGTGTCCAGGTGACAGTTCTTTATGTGTCTGCCCACCAATCTCAAATACAGAAGACAAAATCAGTGCTATTGCGCATAAATACTCTTTCTGAAATACTACAAAGGACACTACAAATGTAATAAAAGTGTATGGAAATACCACAGAGAGTGATAAAGATTAGTTATTTAAAAGCAAACAGTAAGTTAGTAGAAAGAAAAAGGCAGCAGATGAATCTTAGGAAAGAAAGAAAGAAAGAAAGAAATCCCTTGTGTTTACTTATAAAATACATAGAGATTCAGATATGATGATGAGAATATGTAATAAAACCCCGGAAAGAAAGATGGATGCAGCAATACAGTAAATCTTGTTTTTAATGACTTATCTTCTGCCAAACTTGGTAGTGGAATTAATTGTTTCAAGCTGGGCTTTTGATTAAGATTTATTCTTATCCAGCATAAAGAATAGGAAATTCACCTTAGAGATCATGTTTTCTGGGAAAAAAAGTCATAAATTTTAGATAGCAAGAAATTTAAACAGCTGATTGCCCTACTGAGCACCAAATTTCATGCAATGCACCTGAAAAGATTTTGTTTTAGTTAAGATGAATGATGAATGTTTTTTTTTCTTTGCCAAAGTCTAGCTATTTGTTCCATTCCGGAGCAAAGGCATTTCCAATTTAACAGCTTCCCTCTACAGTACTAGACAGGTCCTGCACAGTTGCTACACATTCTGCTGACAGTATGATTTCCATACATGTAACACTGGCAATTAAAGTGTGGTTTCCACTAGCACCCCAGGGAATAGTATGTGAATTCATGGTGATTTTCCCAGAGTCAAAGAAATTCTCCTGCTAAAGGTGATTTAAGTTGTTTTCATTATCTGTCAAATATCGGCAAACCCTCAGCCAATTCAAAAGCCAATTCAATTAGTTTCCTTCCACTTATGGTCTTCCAAAAATCATAATGTAGTTAAAAGCCGTATTCATCAGACAGATCAGTTGCAGTTGAGCTACTAAATATCTATGGGCCATAAACCCATCTTTCTGAGCACAGCTACTATGTAATAAGTGTGTGAGTTATTTTAAACAAAAATGGTACAGAATGGCTGTTTCAAATAACAGATGAGTGGATAATCCTAGGTTTCAGGAATCTCAAAGTAATAATTTCCCTCAGGGAAAAAAAAAAAGCTTTTTTTTGTAAGGTCACTCTTAATAACAAAGTAAAAGACTATTTTTTTCTTTTTCTTCTTTTTTTTAGATGGGGTTTTAGGTTGGGTTTTTTTTTTTAGAAAGCTAAAAAAAGCCCCCTACTTTTGAGAAATACAGTGATGTGTACAGAACGAAAAATGCATATAGAAATAGCTTGTAAGTAATATGGGAACATGACAAATAAAAGCATGTGCTCAGAACACCTGTGCCTAGCCAACTGTCTCATATACTGTTAGGTATATGGATGTATTTGAAAAGAATGTATTATGAATGGGAAAGTAATGCATAAAAGGGTTATTTTTCCTTCAAAACTTCATCACTGCAGTGCTGTTGAAGCTGACTTCAAGTAGGGAAACAATCTAAAAGGTGTAAATATAATAAAGCATGATGAACCATGTAATGTGCCACTCATTTTTATTGCCCAAGGGAGATCATACAGGAAATACTTATGGCTTTGCCTGATCTGTTGCTCACAATTTATGTGATTTGTTCTAATTTATTCTACTATGCTTAGGTCTTGCAGTCCTCTATTGCACCTTTTTTTTTCCTGTTTCTTGCCCTTCACCTCCTGTCTTTCAAAGGCTGATGGGAATTAATTGCCAACTATTGTTTGATAAGGTGATGTGGCTTGCTATGTTTAACAATCATTACTTTATTTATTTTGGGCATTAAAAGCTGTGACCAGACAAGAAAGTCAGGGATTAAATCCCTTAAAAAATAATGTGAATGACTAGAGAGAAAACATTTCCAGTTCACCTTTGAGCTCCATTCAAAGACAATCGCTACTACTGTCTCAAAATTTTAGTCATGCAAATCCATGGAGTTTTTGAAAAAAAAAAAAAAAAGAATTGCATTGAATCGCTGGCAAAGCCAAAGATGACCATTCAAAAAAAAGTGTTACTTAAATATTTTCTAACATGCAAAACATTTTTTCTTAAGTGTAAGATCAAACTTTGAGGACAATTAAACTAGTCAGACTAGAAAAGTTTATACTTATTAAGACATCACACTTTGAGAGGTTTGTACAAGTGATGAAACGTAACTCAGTTTAAAAATAAAATGGAACTATTTTGATAAGAAAAGTCTTTATATATAGATTTACATTAATTATGTATTTGCCTAAATTATTAGAAGACATTCATAATTGAGGATAGGTTATGCGGTGCTGTGAACACTGAATTCTGGATGAGAAACATTTTTTGAAAAATTATTGTCCAGTGGGATAACAGAACCTAATCAGAGATAAGGACAATTAAGTGTCAAGGGCTGCACAAAATAATGTCATGCAGCGATTGCTACAGCTCCTGTAAGCTTATTTTGTTACATCTTGAATCATCAAAAATTGAAAAGATAAATGACTTTTAATGCCTGAGCAATTTTATTGAATTCAGTATGACAATTTATATTAGTAAAATTAAGATTGATTATAAATATTCACAAGATGAAGCTCATGTTTACACAAGATGTAACAGACTAGATTAAAAAAAAAACAAAAACCAAACACCTTAACGGGAGAAATTGCAATAAATCCAATGTAAATAATCAATAGTTTCAGTCCAAAACAATGGCTAATATGGATCAGAGAATGGTGGGCAATAATCTGAAATTAAATGCACTGCTCTAATGCAGAAAGTGACACATTCACAAATAGATTATACCTAACATGGGATATAGGGGAGGAACAGTTTGGAAAATACACTTTATTTGGACTTATAGCTAATTATTTTCAGGACAAATCTGGGACAATTAATAAATTTGATTAAACTAGATGTTAACAAGACTGATGATCAAGCAAGATATTTATCATTCAGTGAGTGACATGATTTAAGTTTGATACAAGATTCAAACTTACAAAATGTACTTTCATTATGAAAGTTTCTTATCATATATTATCATTCACAGTATATGTGCTAATAAAAATAATATGATCCTGTATAAAGGAGGTGTCTTTTATACAGACAAAAATATCCTTAGAATAGTTTTATTTTTATGAGCTTGCAGTGGGAAGTTGTTACATGAAAAATGACAATACCTCTTACCGGGAATCTCAATAAGAATACTCACATTTGACATCATTTTCTGATCTGACATACCAGGTTGTGGTTCTGATTGAGAAGAATGAGCTATTTTTGTGAAATATTTCTTTATCTCAATTAATCGTTCACATTGACTGGCTGTACAATGTTTCATAATTTACAGACTGTGTAGAGAGAAAGGTGCTTGTTTCATTTCTCTAGGTGCATAATGGATGAGAACTGAAATGATTCAGGTGAATGGACACTACAGGGATGCTATTCTGTTGTAATATATTACAGCTACTCTGCAAGTAATAGAACAGGAACAATGTGCCATTGTCCAAAGCTGGAATTTAAGCTTTAGTAAAATTCATCAAGTATATCAAGTGCTTCCTATAAAACCAGACATGAGGTACTTATCTTCTATCAACCAACATAAATCAGACTGGAAGCGTAGCTTCATGCCTTTAGAATGATGTTTTGGTTCATAGCATCCCACCACACCTTGATTCTTAAAAGGCACTATCTACCTAATCTGTTATTAAAAATTTAAAACCCACCACCAACAAAGACCTCAAAGATTTCCACATCATCTAACTCATAATCTCCTTGACTGCCAAATTAAAAACATTTTCAGAATATAGCTGGACTATCTCTATGTTGCTTTAATTTTTGTTATTTTCTAAGGTCAGATTGGCACAAATTATGAAAGATAATTTGCTTTGTTTCTTTATTCACAGTTTTGAACATTAATTTCCATTTTTTAGTGTTGCAGAGTTCAGTGTTTCTATCTTTCAGTGGAATTATTCCATGTTAAAATAAGGTCAGTGAGTGAAAGAAAAGAACTGGAGACAGATGTGGATGCCCGCACTCACACTGAATGTTGCATTCTATGAAAAGCCTCTGCATTTTCACTGTGATTACTGGATTAAGATCCTACTACACCAGACTACAACTGTCAAATTCTGCCCTGCAGGAATCAAGTGTAAAACTGTTATTCTGAATATCTAAATTATAAGAGAAGTCAGGCAGAACAATGTCTTTTTCTGTAAAAGTACTTCATGCTTTTAATGTGCTTATGACTTTCAGATTCCTCTCCTATTCATCTGCCCATATGAGGACCCTCTGTTTTGCCTGTCAGCTATGCTAGTAATGGAGTATTAGTTTTTCTGCCCTGCTGGTACCTATTTTTGCTTTTCATGCATATTTGTGTCCACTGGAATTCCTCCTCAAAAGCTAGCATCTCATAATCTGAAATTCAAGCTCCATTTAGTATTAACTCTGCTGGCAGTACTAAGCCTAGGTATGAGGTTGATAAAGAGTTAAAAACACAGCTTTATGCTACATGAACTGCCATTTCCTGACTTGCCTGTGTCATGCCAGCTATGAACTGGATCTTCCAGATGCTCCTGTAATACAGGCAACAGGCTGTCCTACAGCTACCTGATAGTAATATGAACTCATAGTGAAGAAAGGACACCGACTAGAGAAAATCTAAAATACGACAAACATCCTTAAAAAGTTACAGAATGTACTCTACAGGGAAAGAAAGGGGATAAAAATGATGCCTTTCGGAGGTGAGCCAACAAATAATTGATATAGTGTAATAATTACAAACCCAATTGGGGCAAGTAAAAAAGAGGGGACAAGTAGCATAGATGGAAAAGAAAATAAGAGTAGAGGTAGTAAGGTGATTCTGAAAAAAGCAAGGGATGACCTGATTCATAAAAGAAAATGCAAAAGAAAAAAGTAAAAAAGGAAAAAGAAGGTAGAATATAGAAGCTACAATTTAGTTCTAGCGAAATTGCTGAACCACTATTACTAGCTGAATTCAATGGTAGTTTAACATTACATATGAGGACAGAATGTGCATAAATGAAGATTTGGACAAACTGACCAAACCATAGCATTGGAAGGACTAAAATCTACAAACTATTGGATGCAAATATTATAGTTTTTTATAATGCACCGGAGATTTGTCTCTGAGTCTAGAATGAAAAACAAGATAAAAGGGCTGTGGCTTAATTAGGGCATGAATTTATTAGCTCAGCTCTTGTGGGAACTCTCTGGCAATAAACTGTACAGTGCATATCACAACACCTTCCTTAATTGTTTTCACATACTAGAGGTATATCATCAGACATCCTTCCTCCCTTATTCCCGATTCCTATTCATATTTCTTTTACTCCTACCCAACTACCTGCTCCTTTTACAGAAATGTTAAAAGGCATAGGAAGGAGAATCCACTCTTGTTACTCCAGACAGCATAATTAAATTTGTTTCTCAGCTCAGGGATATCCCTTCATCTCCATTCATTTCCAACTCTGATTAATCACGCATTAGAGCATCTGTAGAACTGACAAGTGCTTTGTACTCTTGCTTCAAATAAGACCTTCAGATAACATCTAGTGTCCCGTTTCAAATTATTTTTTCAGATACCTTAACAATTTCCTTCCAAATTCAATCATCCTCATCCCTGAATAACCGATGTATCAAACATGGTATTTTTGGTGGATGTCCATTAATCCTCCTGCTCCTAATAACTGACACGTTATTTGGCCTTATCAACCCTGAAGATAACTCACCATATCCTTTCTGAAAAATGTAGCCTCTGGGAACAACTGGCACTAAGAAAAATGTCCCTGACCTGTCCTAATTTTTTTTTTTTTTTTTAGTTTATACTGATCCTTTAAAAAATCTCAGTATCCTGTTATGTAATCACAATTTCAGGAGTCTGCCTTAGTAAATGGAGCAGGGTCGATTGCAGCTTTTTCTTGCAGAATCTGAGGACAGCTGGAGACACAGGGATAGTGACTACCTGTCCCATATAGAGGACAGCATTGCCTCTCCACATCTAGCTACCAGCCAGCATGACTTGGTTTCTTCCTTTCTTTGTAACAATTTATCACCTCATCAGCTCAGCACTTAAAAGCTGAGAGTGAAAGTGTAGAGCTGTCATCTTTGGATCACATGAATGCTCCTGTACATGTCCACTCAGGTATTTTGGTCACATGGCTGTGAAAAAAACAGTGGAGAAGTATTTAACCCCTACGTATGAAAGAATCAATCTCCGTGTCAGAAGTTACCAGATATTAGGGTATCATTCATGAAACTACCAATTTGGATTTCCTACTATGCTACTGGTACAATCAAATCTTGAATAAAAAAAAACCCTCTTGTTTCTGTTGGCTAGCTACAACAGCAGACAGCACTAGTATGAAGTGAAATTTCTTTTTTTTTTTTTTTTTTTGAGAGGTGCTTCCCCCTTAATTTAATGAGAAGCCCTACATTTTCACATTTCCTTCATTATTCCTCTGAAGTCTTCAAATGGCAGCTGATCTGAAATAATTAACTATGTTCATAGAACATAACTTCAGAGTTTCAAATCAATCAGAAACAGGAAAACTTTGACTTCTGTTTACTCTACAGATAAAAAGAACAGCCGTTTGGACAGACTTTTAAAAGGAGATTCGGAGCTTCTTTTTCTTTTGAGCTTTTTATGGACATATGCTATAGATAGAATTATTTCTATGCACAGGATATTAACAGAAATAAATCCTAGATGACCAACATTTTATTTTTAGGTGATTTAACCATTTTTTTTTTTTTTACTACTAGATGTAGACTGTGGCAAGGCTATACTTTTTTTTTTTTAATAAATGGTACTTATGTTTGACCTCATAAATTTATCCTTAATGTCTAATGAGTTACTAGTTTAATCCTTTTTAAGTAAGATTTAATTTGCTGTTACCATAAGACCTCACCTCTCCTTCTTTTTTTTGTAGACATAAAAGGTCCAGTTGTTATCAGCTCAGTGTTCATATTAAAAATTAGTTTTCTGCTCTTCACCTCTCTAGGAAATCTAAAAGAAAAGGCAGAGAATGTTATTTTACTTGTTTAGAAACTGTAAAACTTTTAGAATTTTTTAGAACTTTAATGAAAATAACTCAACCAATGTCCCACAGTCATTGCTTCAATTTAAGTGGCCCCTTTCTGTGCCCCTCTGAGATGTAAATACCTCTCTTCTAGATCCATCTTCTGCTGGTACAGAGAAGCCAACACTCTACAGATTTTCCATTATTAGGAATGACTATGCTTTTCACTATTTATTAGAGCTTCTCTTGTTATTTTTTACCTGATTAAGTTGACTAGATATCTGCTTTCAGGATCCCCACCCAGTATTGAAGAACAGACTCTTGATTATATTGATTCTTAGTTATTTTAATGTTTTTCAGGCATCAATAGTCAAATTAAATTTCAATGCTTCAGTGTTTCCATGTACAAGAAATTGTGTAGTTCTACCTGGCAGAGGATAGTGTTTCTTCCATAATGGCTAAAGCTGCTATTACCAGCACCAATCTTGATTATCTGTAAAAGCTTTGTCTTTCTCTTGGGTAACCTTTCTTTTCTTTTGTTTTATTTTCCTCTTTTTTTTTTTTTCTGGTCTGTGCAGCAGTATTCTGTAGCTCAGATGCCTTTGATTGAGTAACATACTTTGTACATGAAGGGAGAAGTTACTTGTTCTTCGATGTTGTTGGCTTTGTTGCTGACAGTGATCCATGCCAAAGCACGTTTTCTTTTTCTGTCTTTTAGATTTTATTTTATTCTGCTTTTCTTTGGCACATGCTGAATTACTGGTCTCCTTTTTTTTTTTCCCAAGTACTGTTGTTTCTTCTCTGTTTAAAGTGTCCATAACCTCATCTAGACAGATTTTTTTAATAGCTTTTCAATATAATTTAATTAAGTTAAAAATAATTCTTCAGATTGTCTCAATCTCTACCTATTACAGATATATTATACAGACTATAAAGTGGCTCACATCTCCTGTGGCCTCCAAACGACTTCTATAAATCTGACCTGCGTGCTTGCCTTGAGTGCTTGAAAAGTATTTATCTTAAAAAATATGGCCCTGTGCCTAGCGTGCGACCTTTCATCTATAGCCAGTGAAAGAGTGGCAAAAGTATTCTTTAAAGAACAGAGAACTGTGCTGGGATTTTTTCCTATGTGTGCTCAGGCAACGGCACAGAGGATCCTTTTCATTCAGGATAGATTGGGGCCAGAGAATCAATCTAGAGATCTCTCATGAAACCTGGAAAGAATTTTGAAGAGTTATAAGGTAGGCCTGTTATGAGGGCTTGTGCTCCACAACAAACACTTCAACCAGCATTCAAAGCGCATCAACTTTAAGTAGCTCTTAGAAAGTCAGTGATGTTTAGGATATGGGAAAGCTCCTTTGAACCTCTGCTCTTAGACTGGCATAAAGCAGTTCTTTGACATGTTATAGGTGTTACTACACAGACACACAAGGCACTGAAGTCTTGATTATCTTCAGTTTGTTGGTGAAGGTATTGGAATATTTCCAGAAAATGTCCGCTTTTCAGGGTTTAGCATGGAAGATTCTTTTGGAAAAAAAAAATGAAAGATTTATTGTTTTGGAAAATATATTAGCACTGTTTAGGTGGTGCTCTTTGACTCACAGCTTGTGTGTGTTTGTTCTTATGATGTTACCTCAGCATGGAAATGTTAATACTGTTGATTTTAAATTACACGATATGGACACAGCAGTGTTTCACAGCACCAATGACTGCAATATAATACTACTTGAAATTAGATAGTAGCAAGTACTGTTACACATCTCTTCCACAGCCATCCTACATTCTGACACATTTTGTGAGCTGTGTGGCATGTGGCAGACTGTTTACTTAGTGCAGATAGAATCCTCCTACATATCTAAGTGCTTTCAGTCTGAAGGAAGATGTGGTGCATAACTGTTCCTATAAGACATGCATCTATCAAGGTGATATATTACCTCTAAAAGATTTTTCTTCAGGGGTCAAATTAACACAAGTTCTTAAAATTGGAAGACTTCAAAAATTTTTGCTCAACACTAATTTTTTTTTCTGTGTCTTCAAAGCTTCTTAATTTTATCAATAATCAATAGCCTAGATAAGCAATGGCTTCTTGCTGATTCAGAAAACCATGCTGGATGTGAACTGTGAACTAATGCTGGTAGACTGCAGTTATTGGCAAAGTTGACAGCAGTTGTTCATTCATAAAGTAGTTGTTAGAGCAATTAGTCCATAGAACATCAATTTGTGGGAATTTTAAGTGCACATGAAAATTATTGGTTGTCCTTCCACTGCGTGGCAATTTCATGAAAGTGAAAGCTGCCCAATTCAAATATATTCTCAATAACACACTCGAGGGGTACTGCATACTTTCTAGTCCAAAACCTGATGTTGAAAAACATGTCTTATGCTATAAACAGGACTTCTAAGGAGGAGTGTGCGTGGGCATTCTGCCCATATCACAGATTTTGCAATGAAAATCCTTTTCCCTATGTTTGGTTTAAATTAGAAAGCAAAGGCCTTCTCAGAAAACACTATTGGAAAGATAGGGGAAAATTGATCAGGTTAAGACTGATTGGCTGAAGCTGAGCCTCTAGAGATTAGACATCATTAGGCAAAAAAAAAAGAACATTTCAACTACCTTGAAATAAACAGGTTCATATCTAGTTTCAGGAATAAATTAATCTGTAAATTTGTTGACACAGCAACACCTGGCACAATGTGTACAACAGGAAATTAGACAATAAATAATATTTGACTTTGATATGATTTGCACAAAGCATAATATTGTACTTTATCTTCTTTCATTTATCATATCTGATTTCATCCCATACTTTCAGCATTTCTTTACTTCCCCCTACACACAGTTAAAACAGACTGAATTAGTAAAGAATGCAGGGACTAGTTGATGAGTTAAAATAAATTATATATATTCATGTCAGAAAAGAAATTTAAAACTTCCAGTTAATGTACAGATAGAAAAATGTGCCTGTCATCAAGTAATAAGTGTAAGTGGATTGAATAAATGTCAAGATAGGTTTAAAGAAATTGAAAAACAAACTATCACCAGAGGCAACTGAGTGTGGGAGGTATAGTGCATCTGTTATGGGATGGAAGATTAAGGAATAAAGTTAAGATGAATAAACAGGGTGATGAGAGAAATGTATGTGGTAAATATTAGAAAGTATATCAGAGCTCAGATAGATATTCTGTCTCCCACTTACATAAAATTCAAAAGATTGCTAAGAAAGTCCTATTTTAAGTCTGAATTATTCTAAATTGTTCATTGTCAAATGTTCTGAATTTCTGTTGCTGAGTAGGTCTTGTCTCACAGAATTAACTGCAGAAACTCCACTTATATCAGCATGGCCTGGATAAATATTCTGAAAGATGATAAAATGAGTTGAAGCACTTTGTGAGAGCTGTGATTGTGTTGTGAGGTGACCTGAGTAAAACCAAGAAATGATGGAAATGATTGCCTCTACCTGAAAGTCATACTTATAGTTAAAATGAAAATAAGAATGTGTACTTGAAAAAATCCAAGATATCTCACTTCAGCTGCATGAGGCAGCTTGGGTCAACAGTGTTACCTGAGTGTCTGCTTGCCATAGTAATGCTCAGCAGTTAGAAGGTATAAAAATGGATCTGTGAAGTTAAAAGAGCGAGTTATGATTCTAGTACAGTGAAAAAAAAAAAGTGGTGGGTTGTAAAATTTAGTTTGTAACTCTGTATGAAGTAGGCCAAGCATTGTATCTCTACAGACTGCTCCAGTCCATATGCACAGTTCACTGACAAAATGAATGCGTGTGATGAGTAGATTGTATGTTTGCCCCATTAGAAAAGAGTAGAAAATACTTTGTTCTGAACCTTAATAATATACTCCTGAGTCATCAGAAGTTGGTTTTGTGAACAGGAGTAGGAGAGGACAGAAAAGATAATTATCAGCCTTTCTTTGAAAGGAATTTGTTCATTTTTGAGGCCATTTCATCACTAGAGTATTTTTTCTTTTAATTTTATTTTTAATGGAATAATTTCTAAGAGTCAGTGTTGATTTAGTCAGATTTTTGTTGGCAGTTACAAGGGAGATGTGATGTAATGCAATGTGCTGAGATTCCTGCACATGTCTATTCCCATTTTTAAAAAAAAACTCTGTCATGGTGGATGTTATTACTGTTACTGTTATAAAATGCCTGGAATTTATAGTAACTTGGTTAGTGAGAGAAGTCATGAGCATTGGCTATGTCCTAGTCCTGAGTGACTTATAATATGGAAATCTGTCTAAACAGGAACATATGAGGTAGGACAACTTGTTAATTTCCTTCACCATCCATACCTCTTTCGAACATTTCTGGCTCAGCAATGAAGCTATTAAAGTTTTTTTCACATACAGCTGCAGAAGACTCTTTTCCTTGCTTTGTGTCATTTTCTACCTTTTATACAAAACACAAACACCATTTTCATGAATGGCCACACATTTTCCCTTGACCAGTATCTGTTTCTCCAGCACATAAAGTAATGGTACATTAATATGCATTACATACAGCTGTCACTGATGTATCTCTATTGTCTCCATCTCACCAATCTTAGGCATATTAATAAATTATTTTATCTCCTAGTATATGGAATCTTACTTACTGAAACATAGGAAATGTGTGGAAGGATAAGGGAGTCAGGAGCATCAAGATTTTGGATTATGTGAGGAAGAAGTGCCAAAGCACAAAATTTAAAAGGTAAGGTAGTGTACCTGTGTATAGGTCTTCTGATGCTGGGGCAGTGGGGTGAAACCAGAGAGACCATGGATTCTGCTGGGTCTTTTTTTTGGATGGAAGACACTGTAAAAGGCATAGCTCTGACTGCACTGCAATACCCTTTGAAGAGACTGTCAACATCAAGGAAAGTTATTTTGCATGGTCAGGTCTATCATTGTTTGAACTTCCTTACAGCTTGGACATAATTTCCCCACAAGGCACAGTAAATGAAAGAGTATGCTTAGCAAGTATGAGCAAGTCAGCTTTTCAAGAGAAAAGGTCTCAGAAAAATTCTGTAAAGCTTTTGCTTTATTGTAACAGGGTATCAGCAAAAGATTGAAAGAAATTAGAGACAACCATGAAAATAATGGACATTTATCATGCTGTGGATCATTGTCCCAAAGGGAATGATAAAGCCTCAGCCACTTGGGAAATTCTAAGTCAGAGTGAACAAGACACTTGAAAATCTATTAGTTGAAGCTTAGTTGAAGCAACTGTCAGATGAATGAATTAAAAGAGTTTGCAATAATGAGTCTTTTAACTCATTTACTTCAAATAATTTTGATATAGGAAGCAGAAGAGATGTTCTGGAATAGGAAAGTAGTAGGAAGTGATGAGGGAAGAGAAAAGATTGCGTTAAAGCAATTTAAATCCAATTATATAGAAGAAATGTAGATAACTAGGAAGTAGAAAGGTTTCTATAATCTATAAAATGAGAAAGAAAGGCAACATAAGAAAAAAGAAGGAAGAAATAGGAGTGGGAAATGAAACTCTATACATAAGAGGATTTCAAATCAGCAGAGTTAAAGTATGGCAGAATGGAAGAAAAATAAAAACAAGACGTATAGAACAATATGAGAAAACAGCAATAAAAAAAACATGAAAGAGTGAGTTAGCAAAAAGAAAAAAAAATCAGCTGTTGAAAAGCAGCCACTTGGACAAATACAGACAGAAAATTTAAATTTTGTGTTTTATTGTCACTGACTACAGTAAATAAATTATTTTGCTGAAATAAGAAACAGCAACATAAACTGAGAAGTGATATGTAACACTCTCTGATCTTTATACGCTGACAAAATCTCAGAAGACAATTTAGTACACCTTAACAACAACTAGTGAACTAAACTGAGTTTTTACTACCGCCAGATTAAAAGTTTATTTGTACTGTTTATATTTCCTAATGTATCTCCTAACATGGGTTAGGAGACCATCATTAAATTGTTTTGATAATAAATGGGGCTCTGAAAATTAGCTCCATTTCAGCCTATCCTACTTTCCATAGAAGTTTATAATTACCAGAATTATTTTTCAGTCAATCAATCTTTACGGTTGATCTTTATATAATCACATCTTTACTTCCATCTTTCTCGAAGTTACAAGACTGAGAGCTACCCATAGAAACTGAGTTCTTCATTGTGTTCTTCTCCCATCTGTTGGGAAGGGGAATGAGAGACGTGCACTTTCCAGTACCTGTAGAATAGATCTATTCTGAGGAAATAAAATCCTAAGTCTCTAGCTCATTAGCTATGAACTATATGCAGGAAGAAATAGAAAATAAATGTTATAATTTGTAGATATATCAGTGCTTAAGTACACCTTGGAATAACAAAGCAAACAAACAGGAATGCCTTAAAGACTTAAATTTAAAAAAAAAAAAAAATTATCAGCCTATCATAGATGTAAAACTTGAAGTGAACCTACCTATCACCAAACATCAAGATGAATGATCAGTATATATAATAACAGGATAATGACAACATAAGTATCTACTTGAGGGACCCAAATATGTGCTTTTCCAGATCTCAGGCAGAGGTACTCAGTGGACAGTGGGATTAAATTGGGGTGCTTGTGAGAACTCTGGCAAAGTCTAGAATGAGAGAAACTAGAGAAACTGTTTTAGGTCTAACAGTTCTGATTTCAAGGGTGCAGCAGAGACCTTCTACTTCTTTCAGGGGTAGCTTAGTTTTTTACTCTCAAGGGGACAGATTAATAACAGGTCTTGCTCATTGTTGGGCCATATAAGATACTGGTCAAATACATTGTGAACTATTGCTCAGGTCACTACAATTTTGCCACTTTGTACACTGCAAGTAGTTCACTTTTCCATTCATGTCGTTCCACTGATAAATATCATGAGGTCTACTCTCCATTATGGTAGTCTGGAAAGAGGCCTATGTTAAGCTATTAAGATCCCAGAGGCTCTTACTCTGCTCAAACCAAATGCAAAGTTGAGATCTCAATCAGAAACCACAGCAAATATTCAGGATACAGAATTTGTAGGTAAGAACCTGCTTCTGTCTTTTCTCCTGCGTGTTCCACAATGGGCAAGTGCTGACTTGGTCTACACCTCTTCCTAAGCAGACGAGTTTTTCCAGAGTAAGACCATGGTGTGGCTAATGATGGGAAGTTACAAAAGTTTATCCTCAACTGTCCTCATTCATTGTTTCTCGTTAAAAGTTTAAAGAAGCTGTGCAATTATTAGCTAGATCTTGTTAAATATAGGATTTCTGAATGGCTGTTGGATTCGTATGCATGCATCTTTATAATGATATTCTGCAGGTTGATGTTGCATCATCCTTAGCGAATAAAATAGCTGAATAAACAGAGTTTGTCTGTACAAGTACAACATTCAGTGAGTTTATTCTAATCAGTCATACATTATAGTTCTGACAGGACTTCTGCAAAAGATAGATTTCATTGAAATGTAGGGATTTCAAGATATATGAGCTCTGCCCTGAGCTAGATCTAGTGTATCCAGATAATTTCTGACAGATGTTTATTAAGTGTATTCCTTGACTCCAAAGGCAGATGGACCATAACATACCTAAGTATCCAGTGTACATAACTGAAAGCTGAAAATGGCAAAGCAAGCTATCTAGGGCCCCTGTGTGCAGTAGAAAAGATGTTTTTCACCCGCTCTTAAAATTCTTTCTCTTGTTCTTTCTCCTAACAGATTTTAAAAAGAAAATAGAAAAGAAAGAGGAAAAAAAAAAAAGAAAAAAATGTCATAGTATTGTACGAATGTAATGGAAGTAGAATGGTCCTGGGAACAATCAACAGTAATTTACATTTGGCATATTAAGTAAACAGACAGCTCTTCCAAATTACAATACTTGTGATGTCAGAAAAGGCTATGAAGACTAAAAGAAAAATATTTTAGATTTACTCAGTAATGACATGAGGTTTATTATATGCCAGCTAGGAAGAATATAAATTATTTTATCTCAATACTCTAAATTTTTCAAATACTTAAATGTTGCCATTCTGAAACTGCTGCATTAATTGTATAGCATTGAATATGCTGTTTTGTGAAAAATAGAATATCATCATATGAACAGAATCAGAAATGTTTGACATTGAAATAGTCCATGAAATTCAGTCCAGAAATTCTTTACTTTTGTGGCATTTTAAATTCTTAGAAATTAGCAGGAATGTTTTTCTGCACATCTACATTAATACAGCATTTGACTCTTTGCTAAGATTGAGTTGTTTGCAAGTTAGAGGACTAATTTCTGTCTATTTGTTTGACCTGCATTTACAAAGTACTATGGGCTAGATAAAAAAAATTAAGACAGATCTGTGGCTGGTCTTTTTTATGGCCTAAATGAATTCCACTAATTCAATTCAGAGAAAGGCAGACTCTTGTGCTCTTCACCTTTACTATTCCCTCTTACTACAAGAATTAAGAAAAACTGTAGCTTTTAAGTAATTAGGACCAAGCCTCTTGAAAGCTTTTGTCTATCAATGAATTCTTGAGTTGTACTTACTGAAGAATTTTGGGTGAGAATTGAAGTTAATTGAGGCATCTCAGTCATTTTTTTTTACAGAAATTTGGCTTCTTCAGAAAAAAAAATACAGAAAAAATTAATTATACTTCAACTGTGTCAGGCTTTCTCATGCATTTTGCACACAGGCACATTCACTCATGATTTGTACTGGTGATAATACAATTGATAGAATAAAAAAGTTGTCACAATTTGATCAGTATGTCCAATCACATCTCAGTAATACATGTCCTCAGCAACAGCTCAGAGAATGATCTTAAAAGGTTTGATAGAAGGGAGCAGCCTGCTCGGCTGTGTCTGGCAACTGAGTCCAGAAAGAGCCCTGTCACACTTCAACCTTTTGCTTTAAATGAACCATGACTGACTGCAGTGTTTTCTCTGTGGAAAGCCTTAATGATCTGGTTCCTATGGGTTATGGTCAGGAGCAAGCTGTCACTTTCACAGTGCACAAACAGAGTGTCCTGGCTATGTAGAGGAAGGCTCTTGGAGAGGTTATATTCAACTATGGTTTCTGCATAGGAAGACTTGCATGATCTGAAGCAACTCTACGCATTCCTATAGGCCAGCTTGGCCTGGGTTGTTTGGATTTTCAAAGATGACTCAAAGTCTTCCTCACTTCGGGTAATGTGGCTGTGGTAGGTCTATAGGACATGTGAGAACAGAGATGGGGCTTGATTCTTGATGCCAAAGGAGAAGAGAGCTTTTAAAAAATTTCCATTTTAAATTCAATCTCTCTCATTTCCAAGGTGTTCTCCTCCTCTTCCTTGCTTTTCTCCTGTACCATCAGCTAGCCTGATGATGGTGGCAGCAACACCACAGTTGTTGTTCAGCTGAGACTTTGGCTGAGTGCATGCTGCGTTCCATCATGTATTTTTCCTCCTCAGTGAGCAGGTTGTCAGCCTGGCAGCCAGGCAGATGAGCAGGCGGCCCAAGAGAAAGAGGAGCATTTTGACTGTCAGGTTCTTATGCCTACTTTTAGCTCCTTCTGTTGAACCTCAGCTAATAAACTGAAATAAAGTTAACAAAATCCTCAGCTCTGCCATCATGGCAACAGGTCTAAATACATCCAGTAGCAGAAAGTAAAGTCCCTAGGTCACTTTGCTGGCAAACATAGATCTTGATAGCTTCATCAAGAGAATATTTTATAAAGATATGATGGGTATTAAATACTGCTTATGGTCTAATTTAGGTATGTATGCACACATCCCCCCCAACACAAGAAGGACATGGACCAGTTGGAGAAGGTCCAGAGGAGGGCCACAAAGATGAGAAAAGGGCTGGAGCACCTCTCCAATGAGGACAGGCTGAGAGAGTTGGGGCTGTTCGGCCTGGAGAAGAGGAGGCTCCGGGGAGACCTGATAGCAGTCTTCCAGTACCTCAAGGGGGCCTACAAAAAAGATGGGGAGAAGCTGTTTAGTAGGGCCTGTTGCAATAGGACAAGAGGTAATGGTTTTAAAATAGAGGGGGGTAGATTTAGATTAGAAATTAGGAAAAAATTTTTTTACGATGCGAGTTATAGAACACTGGAACAGGTTGCCCAGAAAGGTGGTGGAGGCCCCATCCCTGGAAACGTTCAAGGCCAGGTTGGATGAGGCTCTGAGCAACCTGATCTAGTTGGGGACATCCCTGCTCCTTGCAGGGGGGTTGGACTAGATGACCTTTGAAGGTCCCTTCCAACTCTAATCATTCTATGATTCTATGATTCTATGATTTAAGGTCTACTCTCTATGATCTACCAAATGAGGCTTTGAAAAAAATGTTACATTTTGGACCAAAGAAACTTGAGGTCACATTAATAGGACTTAAGTGCCTGAGCCCTTCATCTGTTAGTTTTGCAAAATGGATGTGAAATCCTTTCCTTAACTATATATATGTTCCCCCATACACAGAATTTTCACAAGAAATTGTGCTTTACAGTAATTTAAACAACACTTTGATTTATTTTAGTTACTGTTCTGAATATTTTACAGTCTTAAAATATCATGCAAATTAAAAAAGTAGTTGGTTACAGATTATTTATTCAGTTTGCCTCCTTTAGAAGCACAACAACTCAAGTCTTAAGGGAAAATACAAAACATGATAGGCAGTCTGTAAGAAGGAAGATAAAATGGTTGATAAAACCCCAGTAAATGCCATTAGCTAAATCCAGGTTCCAATTTTAAAATAAATAATTACTCAAGTGTTAGATTGAACTAAACTCATTTTGATATTGGTATTTTTAGAAGCTTATTTTATTCAAATGAGAAATAACCCTTAGACTTCATCCTCTCTCTCTGTTCTGCACTTCTTAAATTCCTACAGACTCATTTACTGGATTAATTTCAGGGCTGCTAACGTTTTCTGTGGAAGTCACAGTATTATAGCCATCCCATGTGGTAGATCCCTTCATATTCCAGCCTTTGGGAAAGGCAGAGCACATGCCATACCTGCTCTGGGAGGGCCATGCTGCTGAGAGCTCTCCTACTGATCACTAATCCTGGGATTCCTGCTCATTGACTCATGCTCAAGCCTTAGTGCCAAAGTGCCAGAAATCATCTACACTGCATGTTATGGTGCTGATGCCGCCAGCCTGGGAACAGGCACAGATCCATTAATACCAGGTTGCTTGATCCATCTCTCTGACTATCTGGATATTCCTTTGCCTGCCCTGCCTGCCCCTCACCCATTCACCTGATCACAAAAGCAGAGTGACTTTAGTAGGGGGATCAAAATGACAAATGTGGTTTGTTGTCCTCTTGCAGATATTGTGTTCAAGCACAGGATGCCCAGCAGATATTCTAGATGAAGCAGATCTAGTTGAAGACTTGAAGATGTCCCTGCTCATTGCAGGGGCATTGAACTAGATGACCTTTAAATGTCCCTTCCAACCCAAACCATTCAATTATTCTATATTCATAGGCAACCCTGACAACTTTTGCATACCTTATTATTCCTTTTCCCATTTCTCAACACTTTTTCAAGGCATTTGTGGTTCCCTGTCTCTTCCCCAGTCTCATCTCAAATAAACTACTCAACACAATTCCTTTTTCTCTATTATTCCTAGTTTTGCCATATCCATAGCCAAAGTTAATATTTCTGATAACTTTACCTAGGTAAGCTTAGCCTCATATGGTGCAACTGATAGGGTTTCCTAGGTAGGGATAGTCTCAAAACACCCCCAGTACTCCCCTCCAAATATCTGTGAAGTTCAGCCATTTCTCATATACTTCCCTCGTAACAATGAGCAAAATCCAACCTTACCTCATGGTGCTATCTACAACTGTTGCCTGCTTCTCACAGTTATCTATCATGTTCAGCAGCTTCTTATGTCATATCCAATAGCTTTTAATAGCCTGTTCTCTTAGGTAAACCTCAGCCAGGGCCTAGTCAGTGGTACAGTTATTTGCCTGCAACCGTAATCTGGTGCTTAGTCACTTCTAAAGTATCTTGAGGTCTCAGACAAATTATATTTCACCATAGAATACACCTTTCCTTAGGAAATCATGAAGACTGTCATCTGAATAAATGGGAGTTACTCGTATAAATCTATACACAGAGAACAAACTCTTCCATTAACAGCTCTCTAGTAGTCAATTTTCATTGACAAAAAGACAAAAAGGAGCATTAAAACCATGCTGCGTGTGACATAAATTGCTCACAAGCAACTGCAGAACTATGCATTCTTAGCTGAACTTCATGTTACTCTGCTGAAAGTTTAGTTACAACATTTGCTGAAGTATTCTGTGTACTCAATCACGTCTGGCTTCAACCAAAAAAGAATGAAATAAAAATTGACATATTGTCTACAAAATCACATCATACATTGCATCATTTGGTTGTTGTACTTTGTTGCAGAAAACTGTGCTTATTTGGCATGAAGATTTTGGCAAAGTTTGACCAAAGCCTGGAAATCTAAAGTCTGTCTAAAATCTGGAAATCTGAAGATAGGAGTGACACATATTATACACTGCAGGTTAATCTGTATTTCAGGCAGTGTGTGACCATTTGGGAAGGCAAAACTGGAGACAAGTTTAGAGAACTTGCTTTTCACAGAATCAATCTGTTTAAACAGTCCTTTACCAGTTATACACCTGTAAACTTGAAGGGAAGATTCTGACAATGTTGGATGAGGCAGATGAAGGGAATTGTTTCCTTCTTGAAGATGAGTAAGTTTGTTCTCTGTTTCTGTGTATTAGACTAGTTGTAGGTTTATGTGCTCTTTGAACTGTGGGGGAGAATGATGCACTTTAATTGGTAACCTTCTGGTCATTGAGTACACAGGCATATAGTTTCAAAATATTCCCCTGAGGATGTAACTCAGTGTACACATACAACGGGCTCCTCATGGGATCCTGAGCGTCAAACATTGTTCAACTTTTATCTGCCAACCATCATGTCTGTCTGCTTCTCTCTCTCTGACTCATCTTACAAAAACTGAATTTTCCAAGAGAAGCACTATTCACTCTAAGTTCTTTAAATGGCACAAAGAAAGCATTGCGTGCCAGAGAGTGGTGTAACAGGGAGGAAAGTGTTGACCTTTTGTTAGTATCCAGAAAGGATATTGCTATTATGCTCAAAAATCTTTATGTTAAGGGAGAAATAACTACAGAAAATGTAAAAAAGAAATAAAGGACAAACTAAAGGTAAGTGGAGAAGATAGAGAAAGGGCACTTGTAGTAAACAAAGAGCAACAGAATTGGGAATGGCAAAATCAATACTTTATTTTAAGCAGTGAACAGAAACTGGGCTTTAGGTACAATTCAGTGACTAACAACATTCTCTAGTGTGCAGATACTGCCAAGTTTAGGGTGAAATGGATGACTTATCTTAGGGAAGAAAGAATCTTCAACTATACCCTGCCCTTGAAAATGCCCTTTGAGTGTATGTTTATCCAAGATCTAGACAGCTCAGGAGTTATTTTCTCTTAAATGTAACCTTAGAATTAAAAATACTTATATATATTCACAAGAGTTTTGAGGACTGCCTTCTATTGTGCATACTTCATGAAATTAACCAAAATGGAATCTTTTATTACAGGAGGCTGTTTGTTTAGAAGGTTTTAATATTCCTCACATTTAATTAAACAAAGAACCACATCTATTCAACTTGGTCTGAATTAAAAGACTAATTTAATAAGAAAATAAATGTATCATTATGTGAAGTCAGTGGCAAATAAAACTCATAAGAAAAAAAAAGGTTTTTCTCTATCATTTTTCCTGCTATGATTTACGAGATGATACTCCTATGATTTAGGAGTTGGAAACTACTTGGAAATGTAGCACAGCTCAGCATACTGTCTGTACAATAGCACTTTTGCATGCCCATGTTTTTGCTTAATTTCAGTGGGACTTTACATCTATATTTACTCTTTTATTGTTTAGCATATCGAAATTTTACAGTTCACCATAGTTTCAAAAGTCCATTGCATCCTATACCTGTAATGTACTGCAATAGACCTTCACTTTCACTTTGGAATTCCTCAGATTTATACTGTTAAATTGACGGCTGTTGTACATTGATATTTATTTCATCAAGATCTTCTTGCTAGGCTGAAGGGGAATAGAAAAAGTTTAAGATTTCCTCTGGTATCTCTTTGATGCAGCTTTGGTTTGGTAAGCTCATCATACCACATTATGAGGGTGACGTCTGTTAACCTCCAGTGTTTACTAACCATAAACTTCATCAGTTTTGTAGCGAGTCTCTGCATGAGTACAGACGAGACTTTCACTTTAGAGCTATATATGATTC
The DNA here is from genome assembly GCF_036417535.1 of Chlamydotis macqueenii. NCBI lineage: Eukaryota > Metazoa > Chordata > Aves > Otidiformes > Otididae > Chlamydotis > Chlamydotis macqueenii. Next base: position 134,132,191 of record NC_141557.1, read on the forward strand.
CAGATACTACTTTCTTCTACTTAGTCAGCAGAAAAAATCTCTAATTATGCTGTGGGCTCAGTCAACAGAGTCAGCAAAACAAAACTCATTATGTATTACAAAAAATCCAGCAATGAACCACTCACACAAATTCTTCATGGAGTTACAGAAAATGGATTCTCTATTAGCAGAAAAGAAGTTCTGACCTGTCACCTTGATAAGTTCTTGAACTATTTTTTTCTTTCCTTGGTACATTGACATTGCGATTTCATACATTCTCATTTATATTATTTTGAGATAGTTTCTTTGTTATAGACATTGTACAGAAATGCTACTAAAACACTGAAAATTCAGTAACTCAAACTCCGTAAAGATGTTAGCTTTAGAAATATATGTTGGATATGGTTACTTTGCACTGTAGTAAAATACAGTTCACGTTCTCCTACTAAGTTTGTTTTTTTTTTTTTTTTATTCCATGTTCCACAGAGTGAAGAGGACAAAGGAGCAGGACAATATCATATGCATAATCCTGTTTAAATATAGTCGGCTGTCCTCTGTTTTTACCTCTGACTTCCAATAATCTCTGTAAACTTTGTCCAAATAATTTGAAAAACCTCGTGATAGCAAGACAAGTCTTGAACTATAAATCTTCACCATTTTCATGGACTCTTAAACAATTTGTGGCTTTTGGATACTTTTCTGGTTTTATCTGTTTTTTTTTTTTCTGTTTCAGTGCATGGCCATTTGTAATTAATGTCTGTTTTTCCTCTGCCTGTATTTCCAGTTTACTTATTTCTGAATTCTTGTCTCTGTGCTTAGACTTAAAAGAAGAAGGATGACATAACCACCTTCCAGCAGTCATCTCTGCCACACAGATTGCTCTCTAAAATAAATTATATTTAAAGGAGACTTCCTTACGATATGCAGAGGGAGGTAGGGGAAGAGTGTCCTTGGCCAAAGGCTTGCCAGGCTCTTCAGGAGGGCTTCAAACTAGTTTTGCTGGCGGAGGAGGAGCACAGTCCAGCCCACCACTGTCAGCATGGCGCCAGTGCCAGCACCAAGTGCCCAGAAGCTGGGGAAGGATCACAGGTAAGTGTGAGAGAACTTAAACGGCGGACCAACAGAACTCCTATTGCTCCAGCCAGCAAGTCGGCTTTGTCAGGTGCCAAGCTTAAGTGTCTATATACCAATGCACGCAGCATGGGGAATAAACAGGAAAAGCTGGAGATGCGTGTGCACATGCAGGGCTACGACCTTGTTGGCATCACAGAGATGTGGTGGGACAACTTGTACAACTGGAGTGTCAGCATGGAGGGGTATAGGCTTTTTAGGAAGGATAGGCAGGGGAGATGAGGAGGGGGTGTCGCTTTCTATGTCAGCAACCAGCTGGAGTGCATGGAGCTCCACCTGGGGATGGAGGAGGAGCTGACAGAGAGCTTATGGGTCAGGATTAGAGGAAGGGCAGGGACAGGGGACATTACCTTGGGGGTGTGTTACAGGCCGCCTGGCCAGGAGGACAGAGCAGATGAGGCCCTCTACAGGCAGATAGGAGCAGCCTCACAGTCGCAAGCCCTGGTCCTCATGGGGGACTTCAACCACCTTTATATCTGTTGGAGGGACAACACAGCAGGGCACAGGCAGTCCAGGAGGTTCCTGGAATGAGTGGATGACAACTTCCTCCTGTAGGCAAGAGGAGCCAAGGACGAGGGGTGTCATGCTCGACCTTGTGCTCACCAACAGGGAGCGGCTGCTGGGGGATGTGAAACTCACGGACAGCCTGGGCTGCAGTGACCATGACACGGTGGAGCTCAAGATCCATGGGGCAGCAAGGAAGCTACACAGCAAGCTCTCTGCCCTGGATTTCAGGAGGGCAGACTTCGCCCTTTTAAGGGATCTGATGGGCAAACTGCCATGTGAGGCAGCCCTGGAGGGAAGAGGGGCCCAGGAAAGTTGGTCCATATTCAAGGATCAGCACCTCCTTCAGGCTTGGCAGCAGTGCATCCCGATGAAGAACAAGTCAGGCAAAAAACCCAGGAGGCCCGTGTGGATGAGCAAGGAGCTCCTGGACCAATTGAAAGTAAAGAAGGAAGCCTACAGAGGGTGGAAGCGGGGACAGGTGGCCTGGGAGGATTACAGAGAGACTGTGTGAGTGGCCAGGGATCAGGTGAGACAGGCTAAAGCCCTGACAGAATTGAATCTGGCCAGGGATTTCAAAAACAACAAGAAAGGCTTCTACAGGTATGTCGGGGACAAAAGGAGGTCCAAGGAGAATGTAGGCCCCATCTGGAAGGAAATGGGTGACGTGGTTACCTGGGACATGGAGAAGGCTGAGGTGCTCAATGACTTTTTTACCTCAGTCTTCACTGATAAGGGCTCTTGTCTTGCCACCCAAGCTGGGGAAGGCACAAGCAGGGACTGGGAGGATGAAGAACCACCCACTGTACTGGAAGAGCAGATTCAGGAACATCTGAGGAACCTGAAGGTGCACAAGTCCGTGGGACCTGATGAGATACATCTACAGGTCCTGAGGGAACTGGGGGATGAAGTTGCAAAGCTGCTGGCCATCGTATTTGAAAAGGCATGGTGGTCTGGTGAGGTCCCCAATGACTGGAAGAGGGGTAACATAACACCCATTTTTAAAAAGGGGAAGAAGGAGGACCGAGGCAACTACAGGCCGGTCAGCCTCACCTCTGTGTCTGGTAAGGTCATGCAGCAGATTCTCCTGGAAACCGTGCTAAGGCACATGGAGAGCAAGGAGGTGGCTGGTGACAGCCAACATGGCTTCACCAAGGGCAGATCATGCCTGACCAGTCTGGTGGCCTTCTATGACAGCATGACAGCATTGGTGGACAAGGGACGAGCAATGGATATCATCTACCTGGACTTGTGCAAAGCATTTAACACTGTCCAGCACGGCATCCTTGTCTCTAAACTGGAGAGGCATGGCTTTGGATGGACCACTTGGTGGGTAAGGAATTGACTGGATGGCCGCACTCAGAGAGTGGTGGTCACTTCCTCAATGTCGAGGTGGAGACCGGTGACGAGTGGCATCCCTCACGGGTCCGTGTTGGGCCTGGCCCTGTTCAACATCTTTGTCGGCGACATGGACAGTGGGATAGAGTGCACCCTCAGCAAGTTCGCCGATGACACCAGGCTTTGTGGTTCCATCAACACACTGGAAGGGAGGGATGCCATCCAGAGGGACCTTGACAAGCTGGAGAGGTGGGCCTGTGCCAACCTCATGAAGTTCAACCAGGCCAAGTGCAAGGTCCTGCACCTGGGTCATGGCAATCCCAGGCACAACTATAGGCTGGGCAGAGAATTGATCAAGACCAGCCCTGAGGAGAGGGACTTGGGAGTGCTGGTGGATGAGAAGCTCAACATGAGCAGGCAATGCGCCCTTGCAGCCCAGAAGGCCAACCACATCCTGGGTTGCATCAAGAGGAGCACGGCCAGCAGGTCGAGGGAGGGGATTCTGCCCCTCTACTCTGCCCTGGTGAGACCCCACCCGGAGTACTGTGTCCAGTTCTGGAGCCCCCAACATAATGAGGACATGGACCAGTTGGAGAGGGTCCAGAGGAGGGCCACAAAAATGAAAAGAGGGCTGGAGCACCTCTCCTATGAGGACAGGCTGAGAGAGTTGGGGTTGTTCAGCCTGGAGAAGAGGAGGCTCCAAGGATGCCTTATAGAAGTTTTCCAGTACCTCAAGGGGGCTTATAAGAAAGATGAGACACACTCTTTAGCAGGGCCTGTTGTGATAGAATGAGGAGTAATGGTTTTAAACTAGAGGGAGGTAGATTCAGACTGGACATAAGGAAAACATTTTTTAGGAAACTACATGGAAATATATTTAAGACTACAGAGGCACTTCACCTTTTTTTTTTCCCCAAGTCCTTCTCCTCAGGGCTGCTCTCCGTCCATTCCCCGCCCAGCCTGTATTTGTGCCTGGGATTGCCACGACCCAGGTGCAGGACCTTGCACTCGGCCTCGTTGAACTTCATGAGGTTTGCATGAGCCCACCTGTCCAGCCTGTCAAGATCTCTCCGGATGGCAACCCTCCCCTCCAGCTTGTTGACGGCACCACACAGCTTGGTGTCGTTCATGAACTCACTGAGGGTGCACTCTATCCCACTGTTCCTGTTGCTGACAAAGGTGTTGAGCAGGGTTGGGCCCAATACGGACCCCTGAGGAACACCACTCATCACCAGTCTCGACATCGAGCCATTGACCACCACTCTCTGAGTGTGGCCATCCAGCCAATTCCTTATCCACCGAGTGGTTCATCCATCAAAGCCATGCCTCTCCAGTTTAGAGACAAGGATGTCGTGCAGGACAGTGTTAAATGCTTTGCAGAAGCCCAGGTATATGAAAGAGGTTCTTCTCTAAATGACAGTATTAAAAAACACATAGTTAACACGCTAGGAGATTAACATAGAAAGACAATAATTAAGGTGGATTTGCTATAGAATTTAGGAGGATGGTCTCAGAAGCACCATAAATAAGAGAAAAAAAAATATAACAGTTCAGTCTTATCGAATCAGATTTCTGCCTTTTAACACACGCTCGTGAATCTCTTAATATACAACAGTTCATAACAGTATATTCATATATAGTTTATACTAAGCAAGTAGACTTCAAATCTATAAATAAATGCTTTTATTTTCAAACTCTTCAAGTAAATGTGCTATCGTGGGTACAAATCACAGATTTCCAATAAGCCATTTATTCTAAATGTAGAAATAACTAGAATGCACTGAGATCAAAATTATATTGATCAGTAATAGAAGTTTTCCATGGTGATTGGTGTTTTTAGAAGGGAAATGGGAAGGGAAAGGGAAGCTGTTCTGCAACAATCCAGGAACCAGAGATGTATTATCTGATCTGAAGTGTACCAGGTTGCTTCAAACTGCATTAAAATTTAAAGAAGCTTTCCCCTCTGTTTTCTGTGAACTTTGCATCGATCCTAAACTAAGGAAATGACAAGAAATGTTCAGAAATCTGCTTTCATTAACACCTGTGGTATTTCCTCCATTCTTTTTTGGCATCTCTACACTTTTTTTTTTTGCAATGTGAAAGACTATTCCTAGAAATCCCCATGGTTGCCTGACCCACATGATGACTGAATTTACCACCTACGGAGAAGGAAAGAGATAACACATGACAAATACTCTGCAGCCAGATGCAGAAGGGTCTGGACTGCTCCTCTAGCTGCAGATGGTAGCAGCCATACTGGCTCCAAATGAGATATGAAGGTCAAGGTCTCCTACCCTACTTTCACGTTCATAGCATAGAAGGTAAAGCTGCTTTTCAGTGTAAACTCAGAGAAGCAAAAGCAATCTATTCTCAGGGAACACAGGTTTTATTATTTCACAGAAGCGTGCATTGTTTGGTAAACTGTGGAAATTAATTCATTCAGTTTACCTTTGCATTCATGTCTTCTGTCCCTTACTTCCCACCAAATGAACCCCAGCTGATCTTTTGTCTTCTTCGGTGGTCCCAAGAAGCAGGGAAGAGCATTTGCTATGGCTGCCCTCACTGGCTGACCATCTCATTCAGACTCTATTATTAATGAGTATTTTCTTTTTCCTCAGTCCACTGATCTGAGTCACTCTCACTATCTGCAGACTTCACATAACTTGTAGGAACTTAATTATCTTTTCCACTTTTATCCATTGTTTACATTTACATAGTTGAATGTATCTTAAGGATTGAGAAGATGCCAGTAGGGTCTGAGAGCCTAAATTGTCTCTGTATACCACTTAAACTGATAGTGTTCTTAGAATAGCACAGCTCATGAAAATGTGACAAATCATGGCCATTACATACATATTACAAATTCTACTTATTTTATTTTTTCTGTTTTATATGATCATTACTGTATTGTCTATTCATTTTATTCAACTGAAAATACAATTTGGTACACTGCATTAACCTTGTTTAAATTTATTTGTTCAGACATAATGTACAAGCTTCCTCCAACAGGGAAAGGAAGAAACTACTCTAAGAGACTACTAAGTCTTTTCCACCTGTCATTAAGCCTCATTTCCAAGCAGAGATATCTTCTGTTGAATGAAGAGATGGTCGATGGCTGATTCTGAACTATTTTTTATCATGACTGTTAATTCTTTTTTTGACCCTATTATTTTGAGACTATTTTGAGACTTTTGTCTAACATCCAGAATTTATTTTTAATTGACCTCCATGGACTAGAATATGAGTTTAGGATTTCATACTCTTTGTTCCATGATAGTACTTCCAGTAATATAGCAAACAGGTTGGAACAAGAAGAGTAGAACAAATGCAGACATCTTTCTGCCAGAAAAATATGTGGTTTTATTTGTTATTTTTTTCAGTCGCTTATGCAGGGACTCTCCATAAAGAAATCCTGCTCCCTTTAGTGCCAGATTTTGAGTTTTCTTTTACTTTTTCTTACATTCAGCAGTCCTTGCTCATGTCAGTTACTGTGACCTTTTTCTGTTCTGTTTTTCATTCTGCCACTCTCAAGCCTCATTTCTCAAGGATTTTGTTCTTTTCCTCTTTTCTACTTTATCTGCTAAAATAATCAGCAATTGAACAGTTTATAGTTTCATAGACGTCTCTTCCGTGGCCTGTAAACTTGACCCTTCAATGAGATTAGTAGGGTGTAGAAAAGGGATTAAATTCCTCTTAGTCAGACTTCCTACAGTGTTCCACAGTCATAATAACCTCTCTTTATACTCAGTTCACATCTGGAAAGCTTGCTTTTATGGCTAGTCTTTTTTAGAAATAACATAAATTCTAAAAAGCCATTTCAGAGCCTGAGAGAGCAAATAGGATGTAATGCATAATTTGACCTGGATACTTTTGTGTTTGGAATCTATACATAGATTATTTTCTATATCTTTTTAAATGAACTCAAAATATGAACCTTCATTCAGACACTACTGGTTGCTTGTGAACACCTTATTCATTCAAAATCGAATTTGTTCTTCAGTATTCTCTCCCAACCAGCAACAGAATCACAATTTGCTCTCTGACTTGCAAAATAAAGATGCAGGAGTTATTTCATTTAAAAAAAAATAAAAATAAATGGAGTTGTTCTAAATAAGTACATTACACATTCTAAATTCTAATTAAATGCAGGAAAGTTACATATACCAATTAAACTGAATGCTGGTATATACCAACATGAATATTCTGCAGTTTTCAGAAGTCATTCAGCTGTTAATTTTTCTAATACATAGATAGACATTATTTACTTAAAACAACAATCAATTACCTATTAATTCTGCTCACAAGAAGAAATACAATTTTTGAACAAAACTGCTCCGTCTTCAGTGTGGAAGAAACATCAGCTGAAATTCAACTTCATGAATCTTTTTTCATCTTTCTTTTTCCTTAATCAAAACGTTATTTACATAAAGTTGAAAGAAGCTACAACTGCAGCCTTTTTCCCCACTTGCGTCCCTAGAAAACTACTTAGCTAGCGTGGAGGAAATCGTAGAATTATTTCTTTTTCTGGAAGGTAACTGCCAAGTAGCAGTGTGACAGCTGCACTACTATAGCTTTTCACAGTTGTCAATTAAAAGGAAACAGATCATCAAAACTTGAATGCTTCATTTTATAATGATCTTCTACATTGTGTTATTTTAAAAAGGCAAGTGCCTCTTGACAAAGCTAAAAAAAGGAAGGGGGAGGGGCAGAAAGCTTCCAGTGCTGGCAGCTGACAGTGTGCAAAAAGTTTTTTCCTAGGATAAATTGAAAATGGTGATGTTTGTTCTCAAATTTCCAGTTCTTGATGTTAATACAAACAACAATGAGCACAATAACAGCACAGGTTTGAAACAATTCTATGATGCTGCTTTCTGGAGAAGTAATTAAATTTTTATTTGTTTGTTTATCAATAAGAGATATCTGGCAGAAGTTTCACAGTCTTTAGTAGGAGAAAAATAAGGGCATTGCTTGTTTTTCCTGTTCCGGACACTTAGCTTCTGAGTTGACCCTTTCAAACCAAAGGAGGCAAATGAAACAAAATTAGTCAGGAACGATACTGAGATACAACTAATACTATGATCAATGTTGTGGTCCAGTAGAGCATTTCTTATTCTGGCCAGATGATCAGTAAACTATTTGTCTGGGTGGATGTTCTGGTTTTGTTAGTGAGGGGGGGCCTAAGGTGGTAGCTTCTGTAGGAAACTGCTAGAAGTCGCTCCCCTTTGTTCAGTGGACTCGGCCAGGCCTAGGGCGGACCCGCTGCTGGCCAAGGCCAAGCCAATTGGTAGCAGAATGTCCTGTGATAACGCCTCTGCGATAACGTATTTAAGTAGGGGAAAACAGGAAAAAGAGGAGGAGAATATGTGAAGCAGCTGAGCGGGAGGCAGAGAGGGGGAGGCGCGAGCCTCATGGGCCTTGCAGGCCTCACCCTCTGGCCTCCCGCCGGGCAGCCGACTGGGCCCAACTCGGCCCGGCCTGGCTGCAAGAAGTGGAGAGGAGATGAGAAGTGAATAAGATGTAAAAAGGATCCTGAGAGACGTCTGCCAGCCTGTTGTGAGGAACGGCTGCAGACGCCAAGGTCAGTTCAGAAGGAGGGGGAGGAGTAACATGGCTCCTGGCCAAGATTCCTCTGCAACTCGTGGTGAAGACCATGGTGGAGCGGGTTGTCCCCCTGCAGCCCATGGAGGTCCACGGAGGGGCAGAGATCCACCTGCAGCCCGTGGAGGACCCCACGCCAGAGCAGGTGGAGGCCTGAAGGAGGCTGTGGCCCATGGAGGGCCCGCTGGGGCAGCTGTTCTAGAGGGACTGCACCCAGTGGAAGAGATGACCCATGCCGGAGCAGTTTCACGAAGGACTGTGGCCCGTGGGAGGGACCCCACGCTGGAGCAGAGGAGGAATGCGAGGAGTTCTTCCCCTGACGATGCTACAGCGGCGTAAAACAACGCGTGATGAACTGACCGCAACCCCCATTCCCTTTCCCCGCCCCGTGCCGCTCGGGAGGGGAAGGTAGTAGAGATAATGTTAAGCCCGGGAAGAGGGAGGGGTGGAGGGAGGTTATCTTGTTCCCTGTCTCATTCTCCTGCTAATTTTAGAAATAAATGAATAGTTTTCCCCAAGTCGAGTCTGTTTTGCCCGTGACGGTAACTTTAAGGATTTCTCCCCGTCCTTATCTCAAACCTTGAGCTGTTTTTCTTATATCATCTCCTCCTATTCTCTCAGAGGGTGGGGGGAGCGAGAGACAGACTGCGTAGTCTGGTCCTGATCGGGGCTGAACTACGACATCATGAGGAAAAAGGTGTTGGCACAATCAGAGCAGAATTATCTGTGCAACAAGACCTGCTATAGTTCCTGACAGACTGCACCAACTCTATCCAAGAGTTGCTTTTTGCTCTTTTAGGTGCATATCTGAAAATGTCTCATTCACTAGGGAATTATGACTAAACGAGGAGACATAAATTAGGCAATATGAACACTTGTCAGTGGAGTCAGTTGCACATACACCCTGATCACACCTGTAGAAGCCGTGATTCTGAGGAGCTGTCTGTTAAAGATGCTACAGAGATGGCTGTTGCAGGGCAGTGAGAGAGGAATGAAAAAAGGGATATGCTTTGAGAATTCTGTGCTTTCTTAGTTAGAGCCAGACCACTTTTAATTGTATCTTTCATTATGACCCTGTGCCGATCTCTCATAAAATATTGATATTCTGTACATAGCTATAAGACAATGAACAAGATTAATTTAACAGTAGTCCTTCAGAGGAGAAATGCAAAGGGAAAACATATTAGAAGATATAAAATCCCAGCATCAAATCCCCCCAAATCGCATAAAATTTCTGAAACACACATTAAATTACTGAAAATTAATCTGACAATATTTCTTTTGTTCCTCTTAATTTTCCGCATTTTATGCCCATGTCATATCTATCTGCTACATCTTATCAGTTAGCTTTCAAGATTTTAAAAAGCAGTTGTAAATGCTTAGCACTGGGGCCTAAACCATCCAAAGTTTCTAAATATATGCAACAAAAAATATGATTATTAATAACATAACACATACTCTTAAATTATGTCAACACAGTTTCAGAGATGATTCTTCTCTTATCTCAGTTTCATGTCTTAACAAACATATTTTTCTGGTTTTTTTTTCCTTTGTTAACAATCTTATGTACGTAAAGAAATCACTCTATCCACGTGCTTTGGAATGAAAAACAAAACAGAGGGATGTCCTTCCCAGGTAATATGACTACTTCCAAACTCACAAAAAGTAGTACTGTGCAAAATTTAACAGTTATATTATGTTTTATAACTCTGTGGTTCCGCTAATACACAGTAGGTGATATGTACATGAGAACCTGTGAATGGTCCATTTGAAAGCTATCTTACTGCAAATCCAAGTTACAAGGAATGAAAAATATGCAATAGAAATGTTTCTTCCTTAGAATAAAGTGTTTAAGAAGTTTTGGAATAAATGAAGTCATTATTTCTACCACTAGAGAAGCACATTGCAATCCACAAAAGACAGTTGAAAATCACACCACCAAACGGGTGGCACAGAGTAGCAGTAAGTAAGGTTATTTCTCAATAAGCATCATATCTTTAAGCATATCTTGAGACTGACATGATAAAGAACTATGTAACTATGCATAATTCTCTACAGTTTGTATTAACTGTAACTTTTTTTCTTCTCTATCTTTTTAATTTTTTTCTGTACATTATTTATTTGCAAAATACCAAAATAGTGCAACTTAATTACAAATTTTCAAAAATATAAACACTGACCTAAAGAGAAATGATCAAATATTTCCATTGGGAGAAAAAAAAAGTCTAAATCTGGATTTAACAAGTATTTATCAAGTATGTATACGCTTATTTTTGAGCTCGAGTAATTTCTTTGGATGGATCACTATCCATAGTTTAGCAGTAGTATTATTAGCCATCAGGCTCTAGTACATTTTCAGACTAAGATTAAATTAATTTTCACAACTTTTCCTTTGCAAAGAAGTTTTCTTTAGCTTTATCACTGAAGAGGTCTAAGTTAGATCACTTTAATTAAAATAATGGACAAAAAAAATACTAAAGATTTCTTGCTTAAATTTCACACTTCATGCTCTTCTCATCTTTATTCAACTTAAATATGCTCCCCACAGTTTATGTAATACAGAGGATGAATTCATTTCCTTAGACCACCTCTATTTAAAACATTTTCATTAGTACAAGTAAAGAACATTTTTCTCTCTTGTAATGCATCTGTAAAGGCATGGAGGACTAGATGTCTTGTTTGGAGATTATGGGATATTTCAATTTTAAAAGGAATACTTGTGTGAGGAGATTTATTAGATATACTCTTAATCCTTGAGCAGTACTGCTTGAATCCAGTTAGAAGGTCAGCAACTGTCATATCTGCTCTACATCAGAAGATTTTATTAACCTCGGACTCCCATTATTGACTCCTCTGCCTTAATATTTTTATGTGATTACATCTGAATGCAGTCTCATCTTTTCCTAATCTCTGTTAGGAGTCAGTTGTCATTTTGCAAAAATATTTTGTCTATTTCTTTTTGTATTTAAACAATTGTTTGAAAAATATTTCCAGGCTTTATGTTTGTTTTTTTCCACTTTGCCGGGATATTTCACTGTTAGAAGTAGTATACTGTTCTTCCAAACTCACATGCTTAGCTTTTTATATACAGCCCAATATTAAATGGAAAGAGGCACATAAATATCTGAGAATATAAAGTCTGAAATACTTATTCCAGAAATTCTTTGTTACATGAATGAAGCCTATTAATTTGGAGCATGCATATTCAAAGGAACATATTAATTGTAGGATATGTAAACCAGCCTAGATCATAGATATTCTAGTGAAGAGTACTTGATTTTCTTTTATATGCATATACAACCTCCTCAGATTTTGAAGGCTGTTTTCATGGAACAGAATGTTTTACCCTTACATTCCGATTATATTAAAACTTCGGTTTGAAAATGTATCTGAAAACATTGTTATGGAGGTCAAGCATGATTTTTAGAGAAAGCTGAATAGTATGCATATTTGTCGTAGTTCAGCCCCGATCGGACCAGACTATGCAGTCTCTCTCTCACTCCCCCCACATTCCGAGAAAACAGGGAGAGAAAATATAAGGAAAAACGGCTCAAGGTTTGAGAAAAGGACAGGGAGAAATCCTTAAAGTTACCGTCACGGGCAAAACAGACTCAACTTGGGGAAAACTATTCATTTATTACTACAAACAGCAGGATAATGAGACAGAGAACAAGATAACCTCCCCCCACCCCTCCCTCTTCCCAAGCTTAACATTATCTCTACTACCTTCCCCTCCCGAGCGGCACAGGGGGGAAGAGGGAATGGGGGTTGTGGTCAGTTCATCACATGTTGTTTCACACCGCTGCTTCATGGTTGGGGGAAGAACTCCTCACATTCCTCCCCTGCTCCGTTGTCGGGTCCCACCCACAGGCCACAGTCCTTTGTGGAACTGCTCTGGCGTGGGTCATCTCTTCCACGGGTGCAGTCCCTCTAGAACAGCTGTCCCAGCGGGCCCTCCACGGGCCGCAGCCGCCTCCTTCAGGCATCCACCTCCCCCGGTACGGGGTCCTTCACGGGCTCCAAGTGGATCTCTGCTCCTCTGTGGACCTCCATGGGCTGCAGGGGGACAACCTGCTCCACCATGGTCGTCACCACGGGCTGCAGGGGAATCTTGGCCAGGAGCCGCATTACTCCTCCCCCTCCTTCTTCACTGACCTTGGCGTCTGCAGCCGTTCCTCACAACAGGCTGGTAGATGTCTCTCAGGATCTTTTTTTACATCTTATTCACTTCTTCTCATCTCCTCTCCACTTCTTGCAGCCGGGCTGGACCGAGTCGGGCCCAGTCGGCTGCCTGGCGAGAGGCCAGAGGGTGAGGCCTGCAAGGCCCATGAGGCCTGCGCCTCCCCCTCTGCGCCTCTGCCCCCGCTCAGCTTCTTCACATCTTCTCTTCTCTTTTTTTTTTTTTTCTGTTTTCCCCTTCTTAAATACGTTATTGCAGAGGCGTTATCACGGAACATTCTGCTACCAATCGGCTTGGCCTTGGCCAGCAGCAGATCCACCCTAGGCCCGGCCGAGTCCACTGAACAAAGGGGAGCGACTTCTAGCAGTTTCCTACAGAAGCTACCACCTTAGGCCCCCCCCGCACTAACAAAACCACGACAATATTATAAATAGATCAACAATGAACACATTTTTTAAAAAGCAATACAATTTATTTGTTGGTAACCCAGTGCAGTTGAGGTCTCTCAGCTCTTCATATATTTTTCTTTCAGAGCTTGTGAAACTGTCTTAGGAATTTGTACAGTAACGAATGAGATGTAACTTCCTCCATCTGCTTCTGACTCTGAGTTAGGTCTTTCCATCAGGATCCATCCCTTTTTCTAATAGTTCACAAAGCATCGACAATACTTCTGTCACTTAAAAAAATAGTCATGTTTAATATCATAACTCTTTTTTTTGAGGTAGAAATCTTTTTTTTTTTTCTTCAACAAACTATAGTCAAAGGGGAAAAACTATAAATATTTATTTCAAGGATGACTTTCCTAGAAAAACACATTTTGACAACAGTAATTTTTACTTCCATTCTGACCTGCAATATTGCTTTGCATTTCAGTGTGAGACTCAATTGTAACTCATTCTTGTCAACATGCATTGATGTCTCAGTCTGACAGTGAACTAATTTGTATCTCTGAATTTTTAAACATACACATGCAAGTCTTACAATGGTGTGTCTTTTCATCTTTGGCAGTTTGCTTTGAAAATTTATGCTACTGATCAGATTTGTGGTATTTATCCTACATATTAATTAATCATCTGCCAGCAGCTTCTGATATACAGTTTTGAGTAGTTAACACAAAAGTTCACATCTTAGACACACATACAGAAGTAACTAATTTTATACAAACATACGCAAAATTATTGGCATTACTATCCTGAGTACTCTGCATTGCTTCAATTCACTATAACAGTTCTCAGTGGAAATTAATCCACATCTTAAGCACTTAAATTTCAATTCCAACCATTTCTTTACTTTAAGTAATACAGTGAACATTTGGGGTTTACTTTTCTATGTAAGGTAAGAGAAAAATAGAGCTGGATGACCTTTCAAGGTCATATAGTCCGGCCTCATATCCTAGCAGAGGATCATGTTATTTTATATGTGCTTCTGCTTTCCCTTGCTAAAATTTACACCCATTACATCTTGCAGTATCTATCATGGACAAAAAAAAAATGAGACATTATCTCATTTCCTTTACCTTTGCAGCAGTTTTTTTTATCTATTTGAAGACTCATACAGAATAATCCCTCATCCTTCTAACCTCTGAATAATTCCTGTTCTTTTAACCTCGCCTCCTCAGTGACATAGCCAGAGGTTTAGGCATTTTAATTGTTTTCATCTAAACTTCATTGAAGATCAGAGCCTCAAACTGAACATAGGCCTGCAAATGAGACCTTCCCTACATGGAGCACTGTGTCTTAAGAGTATCCTGCTATTTAGAAACCACCAGTTTTTCTCTGCAAGAGTCATGTTACAAAATCCTTGGGCCTTTCTTTCAGAAACACTGCTTAGCTCTTTGTTTCCTTAAACCTTGTTCATAAAGCTGAGTATTCTTGCCTAAGCATAGACGCTTGCACTTGTGAGTTAGCAACCAATTTTATATAACTAATGTTACTTGCTTTCTGCTGTGCCTTTACAAGTATTTTGGGTAAATTGTTCTTGTAGCATGGAAGAAATTAAAGTTAACTGACGTTCTAAAATGTTCTGGAGTCTAATTTCTTGCTTTTTAAGAAATAGACCCTTGTTCTGTCACCTGCCTCTGTAGCTACTCATAGACAATTATTAATGTTGCTGATATTATTTTAGCCAGTATCTTAGGCACCCAAAGGTGAATGTCATCAACCCTGGATTACCTGCCAAATACTTAATTTTCCCAGTACTTTAAAATTTATTCCTTGAGTGCAGTCTGAGATCTTCTCTCTTTTTCTATTAAAGAAATACCTATGCAGTTAGACAAGTTTACTTTTTCACTAAAGATAAATGCAAACAATGCATTACAAACCTTTCTCTTTATGATATCATATTTAGTAGCTTGTAATTTTGCTGATCTGAAGAATGTCTGAGGATAGTTACAGAATTAGGTGTTTCTCTTTTATCTGTCATTGCTTCCTAATTTTTCTCAGGAGGCTTATCAAGCACTTTTCTATGCTCATTAAGTCTACCTTTTCTGAAATTCATAATTTTCAGTCTGTCACTCTCCTTCCTTCCATTTCTGATGGTTAGCCATCTTCTACAGATATGGCCATTCATGGTGGTCCTTGTTGTAGTTTAGCCCCGCTGGGGACCAAGCTACACAGTCTCTCACTCACTCCCTCCACCCTCCGAGGGAACAAGGGAGAGATAATCAAACAAAAAGGGTTGGGGTTTGAGGTAAGGACAGGGAGAGATCGTTGAAGTCACCATTATGGGCAAAACAGACTCAACTTGGGGAAAATTATTTATTTATTGTTATTAATAAAACCAAAGCCAGGTAACAAGGAAGAGAACAAAAACAACTTCCCCTCACCCTTCTCTCTCCCTAGCCTTATCTTCATTTCAATTATATCTACCTCCTTTCCCCTGCTCCAAGCAGCACAGTGGGGGAATAGGGAATGGGGGTTACGGTCAGTTCATTACATGTCACTTTAAGCCACTCCTTCCTCCTTGGTGGAAGAACTCCTCACATTCCTCCCCTGCTCCAGCATGGGGTCCCTCCCATGGGCTACAGTCCTCCATTAACTGCTCCGGTGCAGGTCATTTTTCCACTGGGTGCAGTCCCTCTGGAACAGCTGCAGCAGCACAAACCCTCCACGGGTCACAGCCTCCTTCAGGCATCCACCTGCCCCGGGATGGGCTCCCCCACAGGCTGCAGGTGGATCTCTGCTCCTCCATGGGCCTCCATGGGCTGCAGGGGCACAGCCTGCTCCACCATGGTCGTCACCACAGGCTGCAGGGGAATCTCGGCCAGGAGCAGCATTACTCCTCCCCCTCCTTCCTCACTGACCTTGGTGTCTGCAGCCGTTCCTCTCACAAGAAATTCTTCACAATTAGCTCAGGCAGACGCCTCTCAGGTTCTCTTCACATCTCCTCTCTTCACTTCTTGCAGGCGGGCTGGGCCGAATTGAGCTCAGACGGCTGCCTGGCTGGAGGCCAGAGGGTGAGGGTCGCAAGGTCCACAAGGCTTGTGCCTCACCGTCTCTCCCTCCGCTTCTGCTTCTTCACTTCTGTTTTTGTTTGTTTGTTTGTTTGTTTTTCTCCTTCTTAAAAACGTTATCACAGAGGTATTATCACTGAACATTCTATTACCAATTGGCTCGGTCCTGGCCAGCGGCAGGTCTGCCCTAGACCCCACTGAGTACACCAGGCAAAGGGGAAACTTCTAGTAGCTTCTCAGAGAAGTTGCCACTGTAGCCCTCCCTACTAAACAAAACCAACACAATCCTCATCACCCAGCTCTCCTTCAGGTTCTGCATTCTTACCCAGTTACTCCATAGTGTTTAGAAGTAAATCTACACAAGGCTCTCTATAGCCTTGCTCTACCTGTATTTCACAATTTTGCTAGATTCTTCTTTCTGATATATTCCTTTTCTAGCAGGAGTGGGATTAACTTACCTATTATTTGGTGTTTATCAAGTGGGTAGCTACACAGACCTACTTGTGAAACTCCTATCATACTCATTGTCTATTCAGTCACATAGTTTGTAAGGTAAATATCTAATCATAATGTCAGTGTATATTTGAGCATGAGAATGAAACATATATTTCCCCTGAACTTCCCTGGCCCTCTTTACTAATCTCCATAGATTCTAAGGGGAACCTACTGTGACTTGTGTGCATTGAGAAATCCTTCTTGTTCATACCTATGGAGTAAAATGCTGTGTCTCCTTTTTCCTCTTTGCTTATCCTTTCAGAATAATGTAATGCTTTTACATTTATGATTGATCATAGTGCAACTGAAAAAAAAATATTTAAATATTTTGTTCATATATATCAATATCATTTAGGGAACTAGAGATTGTTATGGGAAATTCTGAAAGACTGATCAATCAGGTCATTTTCAAACGTCAAGAAAACACTTTGCTGGGTTGACATTAAATCATTAAAAATACACATGGCCAATGCCAAGTTCTTACTCATTATCTGCTATTATCACAAAATAGTAAAACCATTAATCCTCAACAATCTAGATTAGCTGATACCCTGTGATTACTGCTGACAGCAACAGTTCTTGATCTTTTCAGTCCAAGGTCAAGATCAAGGTCATGACATTTGAGAGTTCTTCCACAAGGAGAACTGGAACAAATATGGAGATTTTCTAGTTTGGCCTCCTTTCCTCTCTCATTATTGATATTTATTACATTTCTTATACTCATCCCTAAAAGAAAAATGGTGATCACATTTGCTCCTAACATAGTTCATCCTGTTCTGGGGACAAGGATTTGTTTCAGTTTTACCAGGCGTCTTTCTTGCTTTCTCTGCAGGATTATCTTTACCTTTTTTACAATACATCCTTTCAGTATAAAAGACAAGAAACATGCAAATGTAGCCCTGAAATAAACACTCTCCTCTCTGTTCTCAGTTCTTGGTTTTATCTTGCAGTTTTTACTACTTGCACCTTTTCCTTTAGCCCACTTGTGCAAGTGTCCCAAAACTCCATTTGCTTTTTCATGGTTACGTATTCTTTGTGTGTTTCACTGCATCACAAACAAGCTGTGCTTGTTGCTGCTTATAACTGTTAGCAGTGCTGCAATGTTACAAAATGGTTATACACTGTCCATAGTTACAGTATTTGGGTATGCAAATACCTGGGGTCAAGGCAAGCAAATAGTCACCACATCTTGGTTAATATGCTTTGCTCTTATGAGTGTAGCAGCTTTGGCTTCAGTCTCAATATGTGAACAATCACACTCATTCTTTGACACAGTTGTTAGACTATGATTTCTATTGTAACTATATAATGGCTTTTGAGGTTGTATATATTTCTAAATATGGATATTCTGAAACATAGTTTTCTTTGATAATAACTTAATGCATGTATCAATTAAAAAACCCACTAAATAATCTTACAGAATTGCCTCTGACCTTGAGCAAAAATGTACACTAACACTGCATTTGTTTTTAAATATAACTTCGATGAAGTTTTGGGATGGAAAAGCTTTGAATTCACCCTGAGGATACTCTCTTGGCAGACAAACCAGGACACTTACACCATGTTTACTGCAAAGACATTGGATCATTTAAGTCCATTGCATAAGAGAGTGAGTCCTCAGGCTCTCTCTGTAAGGTATTTGCAGCTGACAGAAAACCTGACCTATGATGATGTGTTGATGTGGAAGCATAACAGCAAACAGAAGAACTCCCGAAGGAGCCAAGAATGCACTTTTGTTTGATAGAGGAGAAAAAGCTCAGACTGACATGTAAGCATTGCACTTCCTTATTAGAGAATGTGATAAGCCTGTCCGTGACAAGATACAGAAATCCCTAGAACATCATCCTGTACTTGCTTCTCACATTAGCTTTTAGAAAACTGGTGAGGGAGAAAAATGTTAAACCATCGGAAAAACTTTCTGTGATAGAGATAGATTTGAAACGTAATAGCAGACTGTCCCGCGGACATCGTTAATGTGCTCATTACTTCTCATTGATAGGATACCTATGCCTCTTACAAATGTGTGACATGTGAAAGTCCTTCAGCTGTCCATTATAAAGTATTTGGGCTTATTGCAAATTATCTCTTTCTCTAGGGTGTAAAGGATGGTAATCATGTGCTGCAATTTCCTGACAGTTTTCTGCACTTTGCTGGAGAGAGTCAAATCGAGTAACACATTGTAACATGGTTTGCTGTAGCATTCACCTTTATAACTCTTAGTAATCCCCTGAAACGCTCCTCATTCCAGCTAGATGCACTCATTCAATATTCACTGAACTACCACTTATTTCTGTGTATTACTTCTGGTGTTTATAGAGCTGACATTAAGATATCAATGCTGATTGAAGGCATGTGCTGTGTGAAGAGTCTATTGCATTTATGATATTGTTTAGAATAAAACTCAGAAGGTCATTTAAAAAAAAAAATTACTACCAGTATAAGATTCAAGCCAACATTTTACTGTTGGCTTGAATCTTATGTTTAGATGTTTCTTTAGTTATAAGAAAGTTGTCAGGAATGTGGATATTTGACTAGAGTTAAAAATTAGTTTCAAAAGCATTAACAACACTTGTTTCTATAGTCTATACACTTTTCCAGAAATGTGTATTTCTACTTATTTTTTCTTCCATATTGATAATTTGGTTTCAGATTATTCTGAATAAATAATAAATATGCTGTTAATTATGCAAGGTGGTAAGGTAATAGGAAAATTAATCATAAATACATTGCAAAATTCTTATCCAGATATAATTGCATGGGAAGTAGATGACTCATTCTTAACTATTGTATTAGTGACTTCTGTGAGGAATATGAATACAAACCTCATTAATTCTATGAAATCATGTTATAATAAGTGAAAATCTCTATTGAGATGATAACAGCCCAGTAAAATTATGCTGCTTCCTACGTAAGTATCCTGCATGTGCATTTAGTATTATTACAGAAGTAGTAGTTCTTTCTTTGACGGTCTATTTTTTAAAAGCATAAGGACTCAAGTGGCCTGACACAAAGAACAGGCAACATCTATAGAGACAACAAAAAGATAAAAGATTTTGGTCTATTGTTATCTATTTGAATGTACATAGCTTGCAGCTGAGATTCTGAGAGGTTTATTATTTGGTAAATCAGAGCTTGCCCACAGTTTAAATTCAAGCTGAGTGAAAATGTGTTGTGTAAGACTTGAACATGAATGTAGGGTGAAAGTTGCCCCTAGTGTTAAGTGAATAAAATGGCAAGAACCACCTCCCGTCCATTCAACCTGGGTTGCTTGCTTTCCTCATCGTCTATGTTAATACCACTTTGTGCTTGGCACTGCTGTTTAGTAGCTATGCACTTGAAATCAATTTCTGGAGAGCACTCTGCCTTGTTTCAAGAACGCTGCTACTGAAAGAAAATAAAGTGGGTTCTTTAACTACTGCTATCCTGTCAGGTTGTTTTGAAAATTAAATTGAAACAATGCAACAAATATCGTATGGAAAGTAGAAAACTCACCTGGTGAAGTTGTAAACCCTTCCTGTATATATAAGTTGGCTCAAAACTTAGGTGAGACTGGATTCCTAGGGAGTAGTTGTGATGCTACTCCTTGGACACAAGATACATCAGCCTCGTTTTGTCACATTTAGATTGTAACCTTCTTGTCTGAACAATGCTTTAAGTGGAAGTCCACAAAGAGTGGTATTAAAAGGGTGGCTATCATCAAAATGTGTCTCCAGACTATCAAGCCTACTAGATGTGCGTATTTGCAGTGGTCTGTGCATACTCAGAAAACTTGAAGTTTCCTACAAACTGTACACTGATTAGATTTTTGATAAATGCAACACATTTTTGATGTAACAGATTGAGTATGAATTCAATGTAAAAACACTTCATGTTTGTGCACTGCTCTTTGAAGGTTCACCTCATGTTCAGGAAAACAATAACATACCCACATAGCTAGGTGCTAGATTAGTACCAGAAAAAAACATAAATCAGAATTTGGTTATGTGGTAAAAGTATTCCAAGTAACAGTGTTAGAATTTGAAACCTGCGTGTGGGATAGTGATGTACAGCAACCAATTGCAACCAGTGGCTCTGGAACTGTGATATACCACAAAAACACACCTTAAATTTCAAAATGCCCTGTATTTTACATAGCAGATTATTTCACCGTACTGTAGGCAATGGCTTGAATGGTTTGGCAATACATGAATAAGTAAATAAACAGTAACAAGGGAAAAAAAAAGGCATTAAAAAGCAAGACTTTCAACGTAAAGTAGCCTTCCCCTGTTGTTCAAAACTCTGGCATGGGGCTTTCATTGATTAATTAGTCAGGATGGGTGCCATATTCCTCTCATTTTCTCATTAGTCAATCTCAATCTGGCTTTGAATCTCCTCCGAGTTTACCACTGCTGATGATTCACTCCATTTAGCACAATGGCTTATTTTCTGTAAATCAGGCCTTTCTTCTCCAGTGAATTAATGTTCCACCAGTATGGACAGCAGTGAAATAGTAATATAATAGATCTATTTTCAGCACAGCTTGTTGAATAAACTTCAGCAGAGACATATGTCAGTAAAAGGAACAGTTGAAAAAGATACCATTCTTAAGATCTAGTAGATTTCATCATATTTTTCATTTAATATATTTTTTTTGTCATAAAAGAATACTAATAAATATAATAAAATACTAAACTATAATTTACAATACTAAATAATACAGAACTATAATATAATACTAAACTATAATTTAATATTTGCAGGAAAATATTTATTTTAGAATTAATTAATTTCAAGGGGTTTTTTTTCTGTATAAATTACATAATTAATAATAAAAATATAGGATTAAAAATATTTCCTTGAAAATGACATTTAAACCTGAGATATTTCTGAGAATGGGACCTGATGAGAACTTTGAACCTTCTCTCTTCTCAAGTAAAGCTTCATTTTCAGATGTTAAACTCCTCACATATTTGAGTTTTTGCTTTTGCACAGACCCTAGTAATTAGTTTGTGGCAAAATTTTAACACAAAAACAAAGCTACAGAGTAGTTTTAAAGTCCAGTCTCTGTATTTCTGATGGATAGATATAGAATGGAATAATACAAACTGCAGGATAAGTTTTTCAAATGTAGTACAATACTTTTGCATATGGTTACAACAGTTTACAAGAGCTAGAGTGCAAGAAAACTAGACAGAAGTTATTACTGACTACATGAGGAAACATAACAGTACTGTCTTGTCATTAACACCTTTGCTAGCATCAAAGTGATCAAACTTGAATAAAAGAGAAACTGGAGCCAAGAAATTCCAGCAGTGACAGCTATTCAGCTCCTTGGAATTATGTATTCCAAATATGTTGCTTAAGTCTGTACACTTTAGGTTCCCTAAATATATCCCTGCCCTCTTTCTGCACCAGTCAGGGGAAGATCGAATTCCTCAGCTAGATATCAATAAAGGAACAGAATCTCTTACAGGTTAAGGGGAGAAATTCATAGAGAAGCTTGAAGATATTTACTTTTCTTAAAGGACAACTTTCCATATCTCAAGAGAACACTGACATTCTTCTTTAGACACTATTCACAGTCACTTTTTATGTATCAGTTCCTCAAATCTGTTGGTATTTGAAATTATTGTTTCCTGACATTTAATTCAAAACTACTCTGTCCTTTTGGGCACATGTTTATTATTTCTCCAAAGACTCCAATATATATAACAATAAAAATAAGCTTCATGTACATATACAAGAAAACTATTTGAATTCCCAGAAAGGCAATTACCTTCTTTGCTCTATTGTAACAGTTTTCACCTTAGTTTTATGAGGCATAATGTTTTTCAAAAGATTTTTTTTTTTCAGATAGTAATCTAATATTTAATGGAGCCAGTTCTTAACAGAATAGTAACAATATATATTTTATATTATTTATCAATTCTATAACTGCACAATAAATTACAAAAAGCAATATGCTTTGGGTTTGTGTCCTGGTTTCAGCAGTGATGGAGTTAATTTTCCTCTCAATAATCAGTGTGTTTTGGGTTTCATATATGAAGAATGTTAATAAAAATACACTGATGAAACGAGTTGTTGTTAATGAGACCAAGGACACTGTCTGGCTTTCCAAGTCTCACTAATGTGCAGATGCAAGAAGCTGGGAGTAAGACAGACAGAATAATTAATTGACCCAAACTGGCCAAAGAGAGTATGCGATAAATGTCATGCTCAGTATATAAGTCGGGGTTGCCCATGGCGGGGGGCATGCATCAGTCTTCTTCCACCTCTCTCAGTCACTGGCATCATTCCCTCTACCTTGCTGGCTTACTCTCGCTCCTTTCCTTGCTCCTCAGTTTTGTTTCCATGATCGCTGCTCGGGACGGGCTGTATTGGTCATTCAGACATTGGGTGGTGAGAAATCGTACACTATTCATCTTGTATATTTTAATATCCTTATATTTTGTTATTATTGTAGTTTTCCTTTGCTAGTCTAGTAGACTGTCTTTATCTGAACCCACAAGTTTTTCCTTCTTCCCAATTTCTATCCCCCGTCTCACTGGGGAGGGGGAGGGGGAGTGACAAACTGTGTGGTGACTTGGGCTAAACCACCACAGTTCAATATTAAAGGTTTGTTTATTGTAGTTCTGGAGAACTGTAGAGACAGATAAACGGAATTAAAAATATTTGTCTAGATTTATATTTGGCTAATTTGGGGAACACAGTGCACAATCAGCATGCACTGTAAAACCCACATGCTCAAAGAGAAGATTAATACAGGAAAGTGGATAAAAATCCAAGAAAACACTCATATTCAGCTCAAGATTGTCCCCGAATTGCTTTTGGCACCAACCTACTTGAGGTGGAGTTATGGTAACCAGTTGTTTTGTCCTTAGAAGAAGGAGGAAGTGAACAGACAAACATGAGAACATCAAGAGAACAAAGATGCAGCTCTGTCCTGACTTACAACAAGAACAGAGAATTAGTCAGAGAACATATGGGAAAAGAAGCCTTCACTCTGGTTAGAGGACTGGTGCAAAGCTCTCTGAATTCACTGGGGAAAAAAAAAAACCAGCGATGATATTTACCAAGCATCAGGTCCAGCTCTTGGTGAATATCTGTATAACTGCATCACAATGGCACTCAACATTTCCGAATTCAAATTCCAAATGAACAATTTGTACTATGGTAAGTAAAGACTGGGATTAATTGTTTAATCTCTCAACATTTTCCAGCCCTAAAAATCAACCTACTTGAATTTAATTTCAAAATAATACCATTTATTTTCTTGAAGTCTAGCTCCACAGTATGTTTCTAAATTCTTCAGTATTTTACTTCACAATAGGACTAAATCTCTAATATTGACATTGTTTCCAAATCAAGCTGTTACTGGGGTGTAAGAGAGTGGAAATCAGAATAAGGAGGCATAGAAGATTGGATTCACTACATCTTTGAGTCTATATTTAAAAGTAATGGTAATGTCACTCCATCAGTCTCATGCTGTCTTTTTTTTTTCTTTCAATAGTGGTTATAAATACAAATATTTGACTAATGTATATCTCCTATACTGATCACATGAAAAATGTGCTGGTCATAAAAACAGTATGGATTCAAATAATGCATTCAGTTTCCTAGTATAGAACGTTACCTATAAAAATAAAACAGTTTTAAAAATTTTTGGACATTTATTTTAGTCATATCTACATTTTTGTGCATCTTTCTCAGAGTCGATGACCTTTGCAACAGCTATGTGTATTCCTTGGACATACACCGGTTAGAATTTATTTACCATATGCCAATCTAGTAAGACAATGTATTGTGTAAATACACGACAAGCCATCTGCACTAAACTTCCAATTCAATACATATTTTAACATGCAAAGCAAATTGCTATTATTGCTATAATTTTATTACGTTCTTCAAGGAAACTTTGCATGAGATGTCTTTCACTCAAACATCTGTTCAGAAAAGTGGTCAATTATATATAATTATCTTGACAAAAATAACTTGTTTAAGAGAGGAGTTACACTACTGTACATTGGAAAATGTTGATTCAAGGGTTTCATTTTAGTTATGAAAATTAATTAAGTTATCTTAAAAATGTGAGCATAAGAATATCTCTTACCTTTCATCATGAGATTCCACGATAAAGAGAGAACACCGCCTAATGTTGACATCTGCAATCACTAAATGTTCTCTGACATGATGAATACAATATCAACATGTGCTCCTATTTCCACAGAATGGTCAATTTTCTGAGCAAAACTCCTAAAACGAAAAGGTTTCTAGGGTCCATTCTTTTGTTGATGAGTTGCTGTTCTCATATGTAGTCCTGTATCCTTACATAGTGCCTTGTTTACAGTCCCATACAGTGCTCCATTGTCAAGCACTTCAGTTTATGACTAAAATACAAAGCTTGGGCTTGTTATGGTCAACGGAGAGCACCAGAACAAAAAGTCAGTTCTATGGCTAGGAAGGACAATAGGCAGATCAGCCAGATTATACAGGGTAGGAATGACTGCAATACAAGTCACATTGACAAACTCACTTTAATCATGGAAGCTAATTCTTTCAGCGATCACGGAAGTTAATTCCTTCAGCCAATGACCAGAATAAGCAATTAATTAGGATAGGATTGTTAAGAACTAGTTACATTGAATATGTATGTCAGTCAAGCAAAATTTGTTTTAAAGTATAAAACTGTCCTGATTTCTAAACAATCCCATTGCAGATATTTCTGGTTCTCTAAATTATAGGCCTATTTTAATTTTTATTACTGGTAATCTTGGCCAACTGTAGACCTGTTATGCCCTTTATAAACTTTCTTAGCCCAGTGCCATGCTGGCAGGTGTATTATGGAATATTTGGATGTAACTAATGCAAATAGCATGTTCTCTCAGCAATGCATAAAGTTGTAGAGATTTTTCTATTTATTTTTCATATGACTGCAATTTTGGATTTTATTAAAATATCTTCAGGCTCTTTCCAGGTTTTAGCGGTTCAGATGAGTTTTACATATGAAATTATTCAGAAAAGAGATATAAAAATACATATTTTTTTTTTAAAAAGTAGTTGTCCAGAGATTAAATACTCCTGCAATATAATAGAGGTTGATGAGGCACACCCCCACCTCCCTCCCAGTCTTTCAGTGTGTATTCCTCACATGTACAGAAATAAACAAGTAGACACTTTAATAGGGGCATCTGCTGAAATTCTCTACTTCTCCAATTAAAAGCCTTATGTGTATTGGATTGGGCTCTTATACAGGCACCGTATCCCTGCACACTGGATTTCCGCATATCACAGTATTTATTATCAGCATTGTGACGTAATTCCTAAAGGTGCCATTTTTCAGATATTGTAATATAGTAGAAATCTATTTATTTCCAATATTTCAGTGAGTTGACTGTCATATAATACACAGTATTAAAGACAAAAGGAGGAAGAATAAGAGGTTCCCTTTAAAATATCTGATCTATATCTGATCTATATCTAATTCTTGCTCTTACAAACTATCTTCTTAATCTTCATACTACTCTATAGCAATTTCCAGAAAAGTCATATCTTGTCTGGCTTCTGGTTTCAGAAAAGTACTGCAATTTAAAAAACAAATCCAAAACCAGATCTGCATAACCCTGCAGCATGCGTTGTACTGCACTTATTAAAATAGACTTAACACTAACTGAAGGGTTTGGAACAAGAGCATATTATGTTGTTTTTTTCACAGCAAAACAGAAAGTTATATATGCAGTTTTGCAAGCACAAAATTAAAAAAAATACTCTCTGTACCTGTCTTGTATATAACTTGTACTGTATGTGTCTTTGTCTTCTCACATAAAATAACATCAGTGGGGTTTTTCTCAGTAATATGAATTGTCTTGCCCTCAGTGCAAATGCTCTTGTATTATCCTGACATATTATAGGAAAATTTATTTTTCTTATTCCCAAGTCTGTTATTTAAGAAGTTGAGTGCATGAGTGGGTGGCAGAGAAAGCAGGGAGATGGTTTTGCCCTGACTGCTACGTGCCAGTGCTCAGGTTGTCCAGAGGTGAAGGAAGAGAGGAGGAGAGGAGCTCTCATGAAGATCAGGCACATTTCTTCAGAGTGGGAGACTGTCCTAAAATTTGAGAACCAATGACTTGTAAGAGCCAAATATGTGGTTCATGTAGCATAAATCCAGAGTGAGAATTTTCTGAGAGGAACACAAAGCTTTTTTTTTGGTGAGGTGAGCAGTGACAAATCCCCCCTCCCCTGCCTCAAGATATGAAGGAAAGAAACTGGTGCTGCACGCTGGACAAAGGAAGAAGTTGGAGGAGGAACTCTATTTCACATGGAAAATTTGAGTGGACTTAAGAGTGTGAACATAAGAAAATGACCTCCATTAACTTTGAGCCTGGGGTCAGGTTACAGAGTTACTTTCAAACCTTTAGTTTACTTCTGTCTGGCTTGTCAGTCCTGTATTGTGCTTTTTAATAAATTTTCCTGTAGTGGTTTATTTTACTTCCTAATAAAACATTATTTTAAGTGATGAGAAGTCTAATATAATTTACTTTCTCTAAGTGAGAAGTGGTAGAAAAGGGATACCACTTTGAAGCTTTGCAAACCTTCAGGTCTTTGTACAACAATATTGTAATATTTCCCTGTAAAATGCAATTAGAATTATAGGCTGATGTTACTACAATTAATTCTGTCACACTGAGGTTTGTAAACAAGTTTCCTTTACGCACTGATTTATTATCTAAGCAGAGAGACACAACTGTTGTTCAAGATCTAACTTGTCTCACCGGTCACATTTGGAATTGGAAACTCTTCCTGCAGCTAGGCACAATTGTTATTTAAGATCTAACTTGCCTCACTGGTCACATTTGGAAACTATTCCTGTCTGCACTGACTCTGTTGCCTTCCTGGTAAATAGTGCTCTGGCTCCCTTGAAATTGCTTCAGCTTCTCTACATTCTCTACGGAGTTCTCTGGAATTAAACTAGACCCTTCCTTTTTTTTTCTTTTTTTCTTTCTTTCTCTCCCCCTCCTCTCCATCCAAAATTTTAATTGAAATACTGAGTTAAGAAGTAACTATTTTTTTTTCTTTCCAGTTCAGCCTTTGACAGCTTATGCAGCTTATTTTAAAAAGTTAATGAAAACTCTAATAGCAGAAGCGGGACAAGGCATATGGTGAAGATTAACTGAGAAGAGTGACATTCTAACTCTCTATTTCACCCTGAGCAAAAAGGTGAAAATCACAATGTCTACAGATGCAGCGGATCACCTAGCTGCTACAAAGCAGGGTGTGCTAGAGCGTGGAAGTGTGAATTGATGATATCAGTCATTGCAAGTTATTTGCTGTAACAGAGGAAGGTTTCTGTGTATCTTATTAACTGTAAACAAAAAACAATATTGCAGGAGCATTGGGCATGCTGTTAGTGCTAAGAATCCATCTGAATTTACATAATATGCCTTCTGTTGTTACTGGCTTACAGCTTAGACATGAAAATTTACTGTGAGCTATAAATTAATATAAATGCTACATTGTTCCGGTTTAGAAGTTTTTTTTTTCTCTTTCTCTTCTTTTTGTTTGAAGACATAAATTACGGATAACTATTGATCAATATATACAGCCTTACCTCTGAATACCTTACATCCAGGAAGATATCAGATTCATAAAATTATTATACATTATTCAAATTATTTCTATGATAAAATGATATACAGTAAATTGAAGTGAATGTGGCACAGCTTCACTCCACTCAATAAGCTATTATAAGGCAAAGTTTGGCTAGTTGGAGTTCTTTTTTTAAGAAAATGTTTTTGGATGAGAATTTTTCTCTCTCTCTTGAAAAATAAAATCTACTGGGCTAGATGATGTTTTCAAGGTATTTCTCTAAAATGTATTTCACTAAAATATATCAACACTTAACTCTGCTTTCACTTGATTTTTTTTTCTTTTTTTTACATGAGAATGTGAGAACTGCTTTACTGAGTCAGACCAAAAACTCAATGTTGCAATGACACTAGTGACAAGAAGGAGGTGCCCAGGGTGCTGTATGACAAGTGGGGTATATTTTAAATAGAAGGAACAATGTTCCCCCTAGTGCATCATTTTGGCAGTCCTTCGTTAGTGCTTCTGATTAACTAATATCAATGAACATATTCTTCATATTTTTTTTGGCTTTGACTCCTTTTGTATTTTGTCTTTTTAATGTTTTATAAAAATGAGTCTCATAATTGAATTATACTTTCTTGATGAATTAATTTTAAATTTATTTTCTTGTATTTCTGTTCATTGCTGTCTATTGCTGTCAGTTTTTATTAGGGAAGTTTATCACACCTCTATCATATATGACCTGTAGACATCAACACACTCCCTGGAGAAATCCAGGGAGCTGACAGTTCTTTGTTGACTTCATCTCTCCTTGTATAGAACCTGTCCAGAAGTTCTGCCATTCTGGCCTTTCTCTGCATCTTTTCTTATTATATCAATTAAGAAATACTCATAAAGCTTATAATCCAAAACAAAAACAAACAAAAAAACCCCCGCCCAAATTATAGTAAATAAATATTTTGTAGATATTTTTGCAAAATTTATCTTAAAATAAATATCAAAGCAATATTTTCTGAAAAACAGGAAAGGTCCATTGTAATTAGTATGAATAGAACAATTAAAAAATGCCCTGTAAATTGCATGGCTTTTTTTTGGGAGAAGGAGGTTAACTTTCAGTCAGCATATAATAAGCAGCAAGACATGATTTGTATCATGATAAAATTTAAAATGTATATGGTAATAGTGAGTTAAATTTAGAATAAATTTCCATGAGGTTAGAATAAGCCTTTACAAAAAGTGGCTAATATTTTTGAATACACATAAAAGATCTCAAAAGCAGGACTTTACCTTGTTAATGTCAAAGCCAGATCTCTGGAATATATTCCAGTAACAGGAGACTTGGATTACAAGTAGGGTGTGGAACAGCATCTACACATTTAAGTGTGTAAGAGTGTTGCTGGGTAACTTTAGTTTGTTTGTTGTTTTTTTTTTTTAAGATGAGAACTCATAAAAAACACCTGGGGTGCTAAACACCTTTGAAATAACATGTTAGTGTGCTAGAATTTAGTTATCTGCCTCCAAAATAATTTCCACACCACATGAGTGAAATGGAAGCAAGCTTGCTATTAAATTGCTATTTGTTCTGACACTAGCCAATGAAATCTCAGTGGAACATCTCATGTCCAGCACTTACAAAACAGATTAATTTTAGAACACTGAACAATTTCAGATGCCTACTGTAGCTGTGCAGTACGGAAATGAGATCCTTCCTAATAGACACAGTGTTTTGCTATATTCTATTTGGCCGTAGTACTGTTATCAGTGCCAACAGATGGACATATATATTTCAGATATAAATATAATTTATTTTATTGATGTTAAAAGCCAAAAGGTAAACTAGATTTAAAGTAAGTCAATAGTTGAGAAAGTGGGACATAAGTCTATGAATGCATAGTATCTGAAGAAAAATTTCTCACTGAGTGCTTTCAAATTTGTTCTGCATTGACGCTATGTATGTAGAGATGTTCTCATTTGCTGCTTGATTTTACTACAAGCTTATCATAAAATAAATGTCTTTTTTTTCTAATAAATTTTAAAAATAAATTCAAAATGAACAGCTTTCTGATTGCAAAGGCTGTAGATAATTTAGGCAGTGATACCAGTATGATGGCTGATCTAGGAAATGCAGATGACATAAGTTCTGTCTAATAACAAAGCTTATATTTTAATTATCAGGTTGTTGTAAGTAATGGTAAATCTTAACAGAAAACAAACTATGTGTAGATACATTAATTGCATCAGTCATGACAATGTCTAGCAATGTGTGCTATATTTCCAGCTGTAGCTGATCAGCCTAACAGACTGACATCTCTTTCCACAGCCATAAATACGACTCTAATTGAGTCTCCCTAGTGTTTTGCTCCTTTGTCCAACAGAATATAGAGAAGTACACATAACTGAAGAGAAACCAGATGTGGGGTTCTGCTTTGCTCTGAGCAAACCCGATAAGCAAAAATGGAAACATTTAACTACATAGCAATATTGTGATACTAGTGTACGTCTTAGGTGATTGAATACAAAGCTCCTGAATTTCCACTAGCAACTTTTTCAGGAAATAGGTAATTATCTGTGTTGTTATATGCACTGTTTATCTTTGGAGAGAAAAGCTAAGTTAAAGGAAATTTCTTGGAAGAAAGCCAAAATCTGCAAGTCAAGTGACAACTTTAAACTACTTTAGTAAAAGACATTGCTGATTTCTGTTCTAGATGTTGAATACTACATCTCTTGAATGCTGAAGATTTGTGAGGTATTTCTGAAAGTTTTAAGCTACATGGAACAGCAGGGGCTTTTCATTACTTCATTTAAATAAGGCAAGATCACTTTGGTCATCTTCCCAAGGCAATAACCACTTTATCTTTTATGCTGTTATAATATATGGACTTATTTTTTTCTGTTCCCTCACTATTACCCAGTCTCCATACTCACATTGATTCATTCACTCTGTATTCTTTTTTCCCTTAAGGAATTTTTTTTTTCTAACTTCCTAAGTATTGGGAATTTTTTGGTACGTATCTCTTCTACAAACATTCTTCTTTGTTCACCCGTGTTTACTGTGTTCACTAGGCCGCGTCAGTTTTTACAACAGACAACTGACAAACAGTGCTACCTTCAGTGCAAGTTGGAACTGTAAATTTTGATATGACAGAGAGACAGTTTTGCTAACTGAAGCTAATGATGGGCAACACATGAGGGTGGTGGAACACTGGAACAGGTTTCTGGAAACATTCAACGCCAGTTTGGAGGGGGCTCTGAGCAACCTGATCTAGCTGGAGGTGTCCCTGCTCCTTGCAAGGGTATTGGACTAGATGACCTTTAAAGGTTCCTTCCAACCCAAAATATTCTATAGTTCTGTAATACTTACTATTAATGTCTGTAAAGGAGAAATTGCTGAGGCTACTAAGAACTGCAAGGTGATGGAGTCGGCACGATTCGCAGCGGCGCGGCACAGCGCAGCGCAGCCAGGGGATTCCCGACGCAGGGAAGCTCAGGCGGGAGCGGAGCGAGGCGCCAGGAGCCTGCAGCTGCGCGAGAGCGGCTGACGAGACGTAGGCAGAGCCAGGGGGCACCGGCGGCCCGGCCCCTCCCCCGTATAAAGCAGGGCCTAGGGAGCGCCAGCGACCCGGAAGGGCGTGGCACGGCAGTTAGTGCAGGAAGGGAGCGTCAGCGAGGGCGCTGCCCCGGGGCACTTGGTGATTCACGCCTCTCAGGGTGACATGGTCAACACCCGCCTGAGAACAAAGGCTGCACCTCCGGCCGGGAGGTCTGCACCGGCACCCCCTACGGCGGTCGATGCCTCCGTGCAGATGGAGCAGCCGAGGGGGGAGGCTGCGGTGCAGACCTCGGGCTGCAGGCAGTGCCTGGACCCTACTCCCTGGGCAGGGGCAGGCGGCAGCCCTGGCTGCAGAAGGTGTGCCCAGGTGGAGGAGCTCCTGCGGCAGGTGGCTGAGCTGCAGGAGGCGGTCAGGAGGCTGCAGGACATCAGGGAGGCTGAGAGGGAGCTGGATACTTGGTTCCAGGCACAGGCTGCACCGGAACCGCAGCACCCAGTGAACCAATTAACCCCCCCCGCAGTGACACACGACGTAAGCAAGCAGGCAGAAGATGCCACTGAATGGAAAGCTGCAAGGGCAAGGCGCAGGAGGAAGAAGAAGCAGCTTCCCCAGAACCCCGAGGTGCCCCTGCAGAACCGCTTTGCTGCTCTGCAAACTGAGGAAGTAAGACCCAGCACCTCAGGGGAGACAAGGGAGCCATGCGAGGTAGCGTGCCCGGCTCATGTAATAACTAGCGCTGCCAAGAAAAAGAGACGAGTGGTAGTGGTGGGTGGCTCCCTCCTGACAGGTATGGAGGCACCCATCTGCCGCCCCGATGCGCTCTCTCGGGAGGTATGCTGTCTCCCGGGGGCTCGTATCAGGGATGTCACAAAGAGACTACCTAGCCTCATACGGCCCACAGACTATTATCCACTGCTGGTGTTTCATGTGGGGGCCAGCGACACAGCTGGCAGCAGCCTGAGAAACATCAAAAGGGATTTCAGGGCTCTGGGGTTCAACAGTCAAAGGCTCTGGGGCGCAGGTGGTCTTCTCGTCAATCCTCCCAGTCGAAGGGCAGGGACCTGAAAGGGCCAGATGTATCTGGCAGGTTAACTTGGCTCAGGGAGTGGTGCTACAGCCAGGGCTTTGGGTATCTAGATCACGGGGCGTGCTTTGAGAAGCCCGGGCTGCTAGGGGCGGATGGCGTGCACCTAACCATGAGGGGGAAGAGTGTGCTTGGACAAAGACTTGCCAGGCTCGTCCGGAGGGCTTTAAACTAGTGTTGCTGGGGAAGGGGGAGCACAGTTCAGCCCACTGCTGTCAGCATGGCGCCAGTGCCAGCACCGAGGGCCCAGAAGCTGAGGAGGGATCACAGATAAGTGCAAATAAACCTAAACTGCGGTGCAATAGCACCCCTGTAGCTTCAGCCAGCAAGTCGGCTTTGTCGGGGGCCCAGCTGAAGTGTCTCTATACCAATGCATGCAGCATGGGGAATAAACAGGAAGAGCTGGAGATGCTTGCACATGAGCAGGGCTACGACCTCATTGGCATCATGGAGACGTGGTGGGATGACACATACAACTGGAGCGTCAACATGGAGGGGTATAGGCTTTTTAGAAAAGACAGGAAGGGGAGACGAGGAGGGGGTGTCGCTCTCTACGTCAGCAACCGGCTGGAGTGTGTGGAGCTCCGCCTGGGGATGGAGGAGGAGCTGACAGAGAGCTTATGGGTCAGGATTAGAGGATGGGGACGGACAGGGGACGTCACGGTAGGAGTCTGTTACAGGCCGCCTGGCCAGGAAAATAGAGCAGATGAGGCCCTCTATAGGCAGATAGGAGCAGCCTCACGGTCGCAAGCCCTGGTCCTCATGGGGGACTTCAACCACCCTGACATCTGTTGGAGAGACAACACGGCAGGGCACAGGCAGTCCAGGAGGTTCCTGGAATGCGTGGATGACAATTTCCTCCTGCAGGTGATAGAGGAGCCAACAAGGAGGTGTGCCGTGCTCGACCTTGTGCCCACCAACAGGGAGGGACTGGTCAGGGATGTGAAACTAAAGGACAGCCTTGGCTGCAGCGACCATGACATGGTGGAGTTCAAGATCCACGGGGCAGCAAGGAAAATACACGGCAAGCTCTCTGCCCTAGACTTCAGGAAGGCGGACTTCGGCCTCTTCAGGGACCTGATGGGCCAAGTGCCATGGGAGGCGGCCCTGGAGGGAAGAGGGGCCCAGGAAAGTTGGTCCATATTCAAGAAGCATCTCCTCCAAACTCAGCAGAAGTGCATCCCGATGAAAAACAAGTCAGGCAAAAAGGCCAGGAGGCCGGCGTGGATGAGCAAGGAGCTCCTGGACCAACTGAAAGTGAAAAAGGAAGCCTACAGAGGGTGAAAGTGGGGACAGGTGTCCTGGGAGGACTACAAAGAGGCTGCGCGAGTGGCCAGGGATAAGGTAAGGAAGGCCAAAGCCCTGGGAGAACTGAATCTGGCCAGGGATATAAAATGTAACAAGAAGAGCTTTTATAGGTACGTAGGGGACAAAAGAAAGTCCAGGGTAAATGTAGGCCCCCTCCAGAAGGGAACTGGTGTCCTGGTTACCCAGGACATGGAGAAGGCTGAGGTTCTCAATGACATTTTTTGCCTCAGTCTTCACCGACAAGAGCTCCTGTCCCACCGCCCAAGCTGTAGAAGGTGCAAGCAGGGACTGCGAGAATGAAGAACTGCCCATTGTACTCGAAGAGCAGGTTCGGGATCATCTAAGGAACCTGAAGGTGCACAAGTCCATGGGTCCTGATGAGATCCATCCGCGGGTCCTGAGGGAACTGGCGGATGAAGTTGCCAAGCCACTGGCTATCGTATTTGAGAAGTCGTGGCGGTCTGGTGAGGTAACCGATGACTGGAAGAGAGGGAACATAACCCCAGTTTTTAAAAAGGGGAATAAGGAAGACCCAGGTAACTACAGGCCGGTCAGCCTCACCTCTGTGCCTGGCAAGGTCATGGAGCAGATTCTCCTGGAAACCATGCTAAGGCACATGGAGAGCAAGGAGGTGGTTGGTGACAGCCAACATGGCTTCACCAAGGGCAGATCATGCCTGACCAATTTGGTGGCCTTCTATGACGGGGTGACAGCATCGGTGGACAAGGGACGAGCAACTGACATCATCTACCTGGACTTGTGCAAAGCTTTTGACACTGTCCCGCACGACATCCTTCTCTCTAAACTAGAGAGACATGGGTTTGATGGACAGACCACTCGGTGGATAAGGAGTTGGCTGGATGGCCGCACTCAGAGAGTGGTGGTCAACGGCTCAATGTCCATGTGGAGACCGGTCACCAGTGGCGTCCCTCAGGGGTCCGTGCTGGGCCCGGCTCTGTTCAACATCTTTGTCGGCGACGTGGACAGTGGGATAGAGTGCACCCTCAGCAAGTTCGCCAACGACACCAAGTTGTGTGGTGCCGTCAACACGCTGGAAGGGAGGGATGCCATCCAGAGGGACCTTGACAGGCTGGAGAGGTGGGCCCGTGCCAACCTCATGAAGTTCAACCAGGCCAAGTGCAAGGTCCTGCACCTAGGTCATGGCAATCCCAGGCACAAATATAGGCTGGGCGGGGAATGGATTGAGAGCAGCCCTGAGGAGAAGGACTTGGGAGTGCTGGTGGATGAAAAGCTTAACATGAGCAGGCAATGCGCCCTTGCGGCCCAGAAGGCCAACCGCATCCTGGGCCGCATCAAGAGAAGCGTGGCCAGCAGGTCAAGGGAGGTGATTCTCCCCCTCTACTCTGCCCTGGTGAGACCCCACCTGGAGTACTGTGTCCAGTTCTGGAGCCCCCAACATAAGAAGGACATGGACCAGTTGGAGAAGGTCCAGAGGAGGGCCACGAAGATGATAAAAGGGCTGGAGCACCTCTCTTACGAGGACAGGCTGAGAGAGTTGGGCCTGGAGAAGAGGAGGCTCTGGGGAGACCTGATAGCAGTCTTCCAGTACCTCAAGGGGGCCTACAAGAAAGATGGGGAAAGGCTGTTTAGTAGGGCCTGTTGCAATAGGACGAGAGGTAATGGTTTTAAAATAGAGGGGGGTAGATTTAGATTAGAAATTAGGAAAAAATTTTTTACGATGCGAGTTATAGAACACTGGAACAGGTTGCCCAGAAAGGTGGTGGAGGCCCCATCTCAGGAAACGTTCAAGGCCAGGCTGGATGAGGCTCTGAGCAACCTGACCTAGTCAGGGATGTCCCTGCTCCTTGCAGGGGGGTTGGACTAGATGACCTTTGAAGGTCCCTTCCAACCCTAACCATTCTATGATTCTATGATTCTATGACAAAGGAGAAATAAAGAACACCAAACTGAGATTGCTGAGTTGATATTAGTTGGTAACAATTTAAGATAAAGATGTAAGTCACCAAAGAATTAGGACAAAAAGTCTCATGTGACAGGACGTAAAAATCTGAAAGAAAAGGAAGAAGATGCCAGCTCAGCAAGACTGATGAGCTGACACATTCAAAGGAGCAAGGGGCTGACACTTGTCCACCTGACTAAGTATCACCTGACCAGTAAGACCCTTTGGCTGACTGCAGTGGGAACAATGAGCACGTTCATACTCAGTGCTGATGCCGTGCTAGTCCTGGCTCATCATAGTGTGAGCTAGCAATGAATAACATCATTATTTTGCAGTCATTAGCTGTTTGTAGAGTCCTACTTTCAAGACTGTGTACCATAAAATATGCCTAAATAAAAGCATCCTAAGGATTTGAGTATTATGAAGATATTGCAGGCTGCACCTAAAGTGGTTTATCATCCTCCTTATCAAGCTAGGCATTGAAGATGGAGCTGGAAAGTGCTACAGCTTAATGTGATTTTTTTTTCTGATTTTTTTTTTTTTTTACTTTTCTTATTTTTCTCTGGTTTAAATTCTTCATTACTTGAAATTTAATGGTTTCAAAAGTGTTTGGCAGTTTCTTTTGAAGAAGGTGAGGAACTTCTGTTCCAGAATCCAAATGTCTGGTGAAAATCTTGCTAAGTCTCTCTGTCTGAAATAATGAATCAATATCTTGTATAGACCTTACTGCTGTTTAAGCTGACTGTACTGCAAAAATACTTCCACGATTTTGGAATGCACAATAGTCTTGGCATGATGTTATTGGTTACTCAGTACTCTGAAAGAATGCCAAAACTCATGAAACCAAGCGTTTGGCACAGTTTATTTTATAGTATATCAGAAACATTTAAGACTTGCTATTTAATATCATATGTCTAGCTTGTGCCATGGACTCACATCTGACACAGTCCTTAAATTATAAGTATAGTTAAAACATGGGTGAGAGAGAGGACAAGGAGGAAGATAAAATCTATTCAAATAGGTTTGTGCTTTTCAGTTTTATCAGAAAGTAACATTTCTATCTAAAGTGAGAATGAAGGGAATGTTTCAGGACCAGTTAAAATGTAAATCCTCACATTCAAACATTACTGCAAATACTGTAGTTGATTTTAAAATCATCAAATAAGTGGTGCTGGAAGCATTTTAAGTAGCATATATGCTGTAGCAGCACTAGGAGTATTGAAGGAGCTAGTGCCTCTTCATGTTGAAGGAAGCACATGAAAGCACAAGGACTCCTTCAGTCTAACAGAAGATCAGGCAATTACCTGGGCAAAAAGTGTCGTGGCTGTTGATTAGGTGAATGATCTCTGTGCCAAGGGCAGGCGTATTTCTCTTAAAGTGGTAAAGGCTTTACTGATAGCATGAAACATGGCCAATTTCAGGCTAAAATAGATTTTAAGTCACTTTTACCTGTGAATACTGTGGTTTGTATCTTTTATTTTAAAACCCACTAACATTAGATTATTAGATGTACTAATTTCATTATTAGCTATGTGAACTGCAAAACTATTCTTTTTAAAATAAAATTTGACCTTTAGAAATTATAAGACAGTAAATGTATGAGTATAAAAATATTTCTTGTTACATCAAGGTCAAATATATCACCTAAAAGTCGAAATCTCCTTATGAGATATTTCTGTCCCAGTCCGTATTTTACATATTCAAGGCTGGTGATACATGATTTCAGTGAAACTATGGACACTAAGCAGATTCTTTTTTTGTTTATTAGAGCGAAGTTGTAATTATGCAGTGAGTTTTGGTTTTCATTTAGAATCATAGAATCATAGAATAGTTAGAGTTGGAAGGGACCTTCAACGGTCATCTAGTCCAACCCCCCTGCAAGAAGCAGGGACATCCCTGACTAGATCAGGTTGCTCAGAGCCTCATCCAGCCTGGCCTTGAACGATTCCAGGGATGGGGCCTCCACCACCTCTCTGGGCAACCTGTTCCAGTGCTCTACAACTGTCATTGTAAAAAATTTTTTTCTAATATCTAATCTAAACCTACCTCCTTCTAATTTAAACCCATTACCCCTTGTTCTATCACAACAGGCCCTACTGAACAGCTTCTCCCCATCTTTCCTGTAGGCCCCCTTGAGGTATTGGAAGACCGCTGTCAGGTCTCCCCGGAGCCTCCTCTTCTCCAGGCTGAACAGCCCCAACTCTCTCAGCCTGTCCTCATAGGAGAGGTGCTCCAGCCCTCTGATCATCTTCGTGGCCCTCCTCTGGACCCTTTCCAACTGGTCCATGTCCTTCTTGTGTTGGGGACTCCAGAACTGGACGCAGTACTCCAGGTGGGGTCTCACCAGGGCAGAGTAGAGGGGGAGAATCACCTCCCTCGACCTGCTGGCCACGCTCCTCTTGATGCAGCCCAGGATGTGGTTGGCCTTCTGGGCTGCAAGGGCGCATTGCCCACTCATGTTGAACCTCTCGTCTACCAACACTCCCAGGTCTTTCTCCTCAGGGCTGCTCTTGATCCAATCCCCGCCCAGCCTGTATTTGTGCTTGGGATTGCCACGACCCAGATGCAGGACCTTGCACTTGGCCTGGTTGAACTTCATGAGGTTGGCACGGGCCCACCTCTCCAGCCTGTCAAGGTCCCTCTGGATGGCATCCCTCCCTTCCAGCGAGTCGACGGCACCACACAGCTTGGTGTCATCGGCGAACTTGCTGAGGGTGCACTCTATCCCACTGTCCATGTCGCCGAAAAAGATGTTGAACAGGGCCGGGCCCAACACGGACCCCTGAGGGACGCCACTGGTGACCGGTCTCCACATGGACATTGAGCCGTTGACCACCACTCTCTGAGTGTGGCCATCCAGCCAACTCCTTATCCACCGAGTGGTCCATCCATCGAACCCATGCCTCTCTAGTTTAGAGAGAAGGATGTCGTGCAGGACAGTGTCAAATGCCTTGCACAAGTCCAGGCAGATGATATCCGTTGCCCGACCCTTGTCCTTGGTTTAGGATTTTTTGTTAGTTTTGGGGTATTTTTATTTGGGGTTTTTTGTTTGGTTTTTCTGGTTTTTTTTGTTTGTTTGTTTGTTTTGTTTTGCCTCCTTTAGTCTTATTAATCTTTTCCTATCTTTCTTCCACTTTTACTGGTTTGATTTTGGTGGTGGTCTTCATTGGGACTTTAAGCAATCTTTCCTGTATCTTGTTTTTCTGTAATCACTTATTAGAAATGAAAAGGATTTTTCCAGTGAATGAGAGTTATCTTTAAGAATAATGCTGGGTTTTATTATGGGATGGACCATGCTTTAAAAGAATTTCAGAATTATTTGATTCAATTTCTCACTGTCACTCTGATCTTCTTTCTCCTCTCCTAATGCTTTATTCTTTAGAGTAATTATTATTCCAGCCTGTCCTTCATCATATTCTTTCACTTTTATTCTTATTTTCTTCCATCACTACTCTCCTTTTATTCTTCAACATTTCATCCTTTAGTGATCCTCTATGTACTTGAGACTGGCAAATAAAAACATTGCATAAGAGTATTAAAATAGGTTTTTATTCTGATGTATGTGCATTTAATACTCATCTACTCAGCTGAATTAGACATGGTGTTGTGGGTCCATTTTTTATTGATGCAGATGGAAATTCTCTTAACTGAGAAGAGCACCGAAAACACCTAAGCAGAAAATGTATACAGAGATCTCTTCTGAATGATGTTCTGGAGAAGAAGATATGGTCCAGTGTGAGGTGAAAATAAGGTCTAATAAACATTAGGATGTTTGCTGTAGTGTCTTCATCAAATAGACAAGAAAAGTAGACAGAACCAGTGTTTTTTTATTTATGAGATAAGATAGGACAACCTTTCCTCCCACCCCCACCCCCTGGTTTAAGGAGCTTTATTACCACAGCCCAACTCAAAAGTTATTTTAACGGAAATTACTGGTGTAATTTCTATTGGACCAGATAAATAAAGAAAAGATACTGAAAAAGGGTATACTAATACTGGTGAGAGATTTCTTACACAACCATCCCTGCTTTTCTTTTGCTTTCCACCAAGGTTGTTCACAGCCTAAAGAAACTTGTAACGGTACAGTGTTCATGGGTTTGTAGTTATCTTTCAAGGACAGTGAAGTGACTTATTCCTCAGCATATTGTGATACAGAAAAATTGCTTGGTGGTTTTTCATGAAAACTGGAATTGTGCTTTGAGCCCTTGATAACTATTTTATGGTTACTTCAGGCTTTAGTGCCAATAGAAACACATGACAATAGATGAGAACATGATATAATATTTTGAGTAGACTGCCAGATGTGGAAAGTAACCCCTGAGTCAACAAATTTCCTTTGCTGGCCATTTATGTAGTTCTGAAAATGAGGAATGGGCTGCAGTTCTTTTTCTGGGAGCTATGAACTCCTCTGAGATTTACTTCTGCTGTGATATCTTTGTTTTGTCTGACTTGACCTCACCAGGAAAAAAAAAAAGGAAGAAAAAGTCATCTTCCAAGAACTTCATATGAACCACAAACTGCAGCACAGTGCCAAGTAGTGTACCATGAAAGAAGATTCCGTAGCTCATTCTTTCAGAAGGCATTTGTGCTCAGAAATCGTACCTTTGAAACCAGGATTAGGAACTGTGCCATTTAAGGAGATTAACTGGAAAGAACACCCCATCTTATATTCAAGTTTAAAGTTAAACCCCAGGAAAGGACATATTCAGTAACAGAAAGGAAGAGTTTTGTCATGAAATTTACTATTGAATTACTTTCCCAACACTTACTAAATTCATACTGTTTATATACCATGCACCCTTAAGCACTTAAGAATCATGACGATAAAATCATGGTCCTTGCTTGCCAAATCTAACATAAATCAGGAAAAGCCTTGCAGACTTTTGTCAAAGCCTCAAAAAGGAAGACAAAATGAAGATGTAAAGGAATTTTTCAGTCTTTACGCTACAAGGCAGCAGGGACTTAATCTCTTTGGCCTGAGGTACTGAACAAACTATTCCTCATGGGCATTTGATGCATGGGAGAATTTTAGAACACATGTGAGGATGCAGGGAAAATTCTTGGCCTTTTGGCTAAGAGATTAAATTTATACTGTTTTGGTCCCTCAATAGGGGCTGACATCAAGCCAATGCTTAGTAATTAAAATTGACTCAACATTAATAAGAAGAGCAGAACTCTGGGAGCTTAGTCATTTGGAACATGAAGAATATGCTCTCCACCAGCTGTAGGCACACATATTACATAATTATCATCTTCCTGCCAATACAGGATTGTTTCAAAGAGTACATTTTCTAGTGCTGTGCTTAATCTGCTCTAAAAGCATGAGCAATGGTTCTTCTACAGCTTACAATAGTAGTTTTCTGTGTCAGGAATATAAATGTGCATATATTGCCTTCTATCACCTTAAACAAATTTCTGCCCTTGAATCTTGTAAAGAAAATTTTCAAAGGCATAAAAGGTTGCCAGGAATGCAAGTCACTGAACGTTACCACTGCATTCTAAAAGAGTTATCCCCTTCATTACCTCCTGGTGTT
Organism: Chlamydotis macqueenii; assembly: GCF_036417535.1. NCBI lineage: Eukaryota > Metazoa > Chordata > Aves > Otidiformes > Otididae > Chlamydotis > Chlamydotis macqueenii. Next base: position 134,173,827 of record NC_141557.1, read on the forward strand.
CTTCTTCCTTTTGCTCTATCTTAATTCCTTAAATAGTTAACTTTTTTTTTTTTCTCTGAATTGTCCCTCAAATTTTCTGTCTTTCTTTGGTAATGATCAAAATAAAATACAGTCTGCCTAGTGACATGCAAAGTGATCACCAATTAGATGTCAAGGTGTAATGTTTTGAAAGCCTCTTAAGCAGCTCAACTTTAAATATGATATTTGAATATAAATTGCAAGTTTTTGTTATCTTTTTTTTTCCTGCTTCATATATGAAGAAAGGAATTAGTAATACTTCAGAAGTTGAGTGGGCTTCATATTTTTTTAGAATTAATTTAAGATGTCTGCCATTTTGAAAAACCAGCAAAAGAAACTACCAATAATAAAGAAAAATATTTTTATTTTGTTTTTAGTCTTTCTGCCTATTACTTAATATTACTTATATTAGTATTTCTTAATATTATGATTAATAAAGGACAAGACAACCAAAAAGAGGGTAATTACAGAAGTCATCATAGAAGCTGAATTTCCCATTATTCTCTGGGGTGGTTTATTCCCTACATTTAGTGGAGCCTAGAGCTCACCACCCAGAAGGGACTTGATTCATTACACTTAGTATCCCATGCTGTTTGTGATGCACCATTCGTTTTACTTACTGCAGGATACAGCTGTATCAGGGATAGTTTGGAAGTGACTGTTTTTATTCTGTACTGGAACAAGTATCATGGATCACAGCAATACCTAAATTAAACTTAGCAGCTTGAAATACAAACAATTTGGTCAATGACTACAGTTTTACAGGGAATTTAACACTATTTTCAGTATAAAAGAATACATAATACCTGGTCTACTCTTTCTGAAATTGATAGGAAAACAAAAAATAGGACAAGAGATAATTTATTTCTTAAGAACAGAAAGAAAAATACCACAACAATTTCTCCACATCTGTGATGTAGTTATTTTGTCAGTAGAAAATTTTTTACAATGGAATAAAGTACTTCACAAATGGAAATAGCCCTCAAAATCAGGATAGCTTGACAAACATCAGTACTTGGACAACTATTCTACGCTATTTACTGCTTCTTTATGATCTAACTTGCATGCAAAATTAAAAACTTTGAATGCAACCTGATATTACTAAGATTTCTTCCTAAGAGTTAAAAGCAAAAAAAAAAAAAAAAAAGCTGTGTATATTTGGTTTTGTTTGGTTGTTGTTGTTTAGTTTTGGTCTGAAGTTTTTTTTTGTTGTTATTTAACGTGGTATCAAGCAGAAGTCTGCAAAATAAGCTCCCAGTTTTTGAAACAAATTTTAGGGTTTTATCTTACTATGCACTTGGAAATTTTTGTTGGGAAAGGAAGACTAAAAATGTATGTACTAATAATAGTCAGGATGCATTTTCCTTTCTGACTATTGGAAGGATGAAAAATACAGGAAAATAATAGCAAGAATAAACTATCTTGTAATTTGACGTGTTAACATTATCTCCTTAGGAATGATTTGTGTGGAAATGTGGATTTTCTGCTTTTAATTCTTAAATAAAGTATTATGTTAAGATTGTTTTGCATTTGGAATGATATTATCTTCAATTTATTTCAACCAGAACAGATGGCCTGGAATGATGTTAATCTGAATCTGTCTTTTAAATTGCAACACTGATTGGAATTTCAGCACAAGATTGATTAGTACAAAGAGAAAGTCAAAGAGAAATAGACAGAGAAGTCTTAAAAGAGCACTGAGGAAACAAAAAATTAATTCCTCAAATATATAAAATATGATACATAAGATATTTTAATAAAATCCATTATTATCTTTAATAAATAAAACATGAAACAATATATCAGAGAATAATTTTTTTCACAGTGTTTCAATCATATACTAAAATAGGTGATTACTTGTACAAGCTTTGAGGGACAATTTCCTTTGTATTCTAGAATGGCAATATCATCAGTATGACAATAAAATAGAAATTACCGTTATGATCATTAAGCAAGGCACAAAATTAGTTTTATGTGCCTCTGACTATGGTCACATACCAGCTACAGACTCCACATCTTTGACAGGACTATAGGTTACATGGGGAATATACTTCATTTTTATCTTGTTTTATTTTTGAAACTTCTCAATGGCATTAACAACACAGAATTTATCAAATTCCTGAGGAATTTACTTGTATTTTAACACTATTATTTGCATTAGGCTATAATGCATGCCCAGTAGAATGAATAATAAAGTAAGTACATGTAATGAAAGCTCAAATCTTGGCTCATCTTCAGCTGCAGATGGCAAACGTTGTATTAATTTTCCCAAGCCCTCAGTTGTACTGACTTCTATTACAACCCATACATTTGGACATCAGTTAATTTGACAGCAAGGATATGTATACCTTGCCTAAGCATAGGCACTAGGTGCCATGTGAGATTATACTGAGGCACTGAATAGGTAGGTCTATAATGACAGAGGTTTCTCGGAGATCCTGTGTCACATGAAAGCAGAGGAAGTGATGGCAGATGTGTTTAGGCATCTCAAATGAGACATCGAGTAATAAGGGGGCTGCTATTGCCTCCGTAAAAGGAAATTACTCTATATTAATGCAAAGAGAAGATGAAACATCTACAAAGAGAAAATCACTACATTGCTTTTCTTACACCAAGCAAGTATTAGCTTTCCATAAAGCAAGAGAACCTCTTTTTTACTTCAAACTCAAAGATAAAGAACGAGGAAAGAGGCTGGAATAAGGCATCAGCTACCTCTGTGCTTCCATAACGAGTTAGAATGTCTGTGCTGTCTGATAAATTAAACCAAAATTAAATCTAATGATCTTAGGCCTTGTTTCTGGTAGTTTTTATTAAAATAGAATATGTAGAAGGAAACAAAATATATTAGAAAAATACTGAAATGTAGCAAGCTGCTTGACAGAGATTCAAACTAAGCAGAGTCTCTAAACCTTGCTCGGAAGAGTTCGCAAACTCCTTGCCATTCACCTATGAGGCCTAGAATGAAAAGCAACCTTGAATGCTGACGCTTACTATATTTATGACTGGAGAAAGAGCTTTTTCATTAGCGGGTAAATCTGAGTGAAGAAAAACAAGTTACACCGTGTCAGTTTATTCGAGCCTTCTTTTCATGGATTTTTTTTTTAATAATCATATCTGTATTTTAACTAGCATCCTGAAATAAGAATATGGAAGACAGGTTATGAATTTTACTCCTGGTTTTGTAATAACATTTTGATTGGTCACCCCCATAAATACTTTCTCAGCTTACTGACTATTTGACTAAATCTCTTTCCCCTTCCTAAAATGAATTAAAGTTTCTACAAATCTGACACAGATAGGCAATTAGATTGTAATAGCTCTAACAAAACTATCAGCTGTAGTATCAGAACACACCTTCTTTAATGAACAGGGAGGAAAAGGGAGAAATTAATTATAATTGCTGCCTTCCTGTATATTCTTTACTTCTCCCTGGATATCAAGTGTTTGGTAAGCAGATTTGTAGGAAGATGAAGTTTCTCAGTTGGTACTTACAGAACTCCTTATTTTGTAGTTAAACATCTGCATTCTCTGTAGCATTTAGTGAATGTGAAAAATTGGATTATTTGCCATATATTTAATGTCCAAATGGAATGGATTAGTGGAATATAATAGCTACATCTCACATCAGGAGGTCCTGGCTTGATTTGAGATGACATCCCACATTCCTGATTTAAAATGAAATCAGAGACCAGCATCTGTATGTGTGACTTGACACAAAGTCACTGTTCTGTGTTGGCACAAAAGTCTTTTCCATCCCTTAACATGTGGCCAGTGAACACTTCAGTCTATTTAAGAACTATAGTAAACTATACATAAAAATAATGGGCAAAAAAAGTAAGCTTCTCTCTTGAACTGTGTATTGGATCTCCCTCAGGCAGAGCTAACATTCCCCACAGCAGCCCTCATTGTGCTGTGCTTTGTATTTGTAGCCAGAAAGGTGTTGATGACACACCAGTGTTACGGCTGCTGCTCAGCAGTGCTCCCACAGCATCAAAGCCATCTCCTTAACATCCCTCTCACCTCCAAAGGCCAGTAGACTGGTGGTGGGCAAAAGACTGGGAGGGGACACAGCCAGGACAGCTGACCCAAACTGACCAAACAGATATTGCATACCATATGATGTTGTGCTTAGCAATAAAAGCTAAAAGAAGGGAGGAGAGGGAAGAGGGCATTCGCCATTAAGGTGTTTGTCTTCCCGAGCAATTCCGACGTACCAAGGCCTACTGCCCAGACAGTGGCTGGGTATCATCTGCTGATGGGAGGTAGAAAATACATTTTTTTTTCCTTTGCTTTATCTTTATTAAACTGCCTGTATCTCAACCCACAAGGTTTTGTTCCATGTTATTTTCTTCCTCTCTGTCTTGCTGAGGAGGGATGTGATATAGTGGTGTGGTGGGCACCTGGTATCTTTGCCCCTTTTTTTCAAAGGTTCATCATCCTCGCTGATGCATTTCTTACCGAAAACTGGTTTCTTCCTCCCTACAACCTAGAGATATGTTTCTATCTCTCTAGGTCCTAAGGATCAGTTTCATTCAGATTTACATTTGTACAGCATCAAGTTTCTTAAGATGGAAGGGACATCAGAAGACAACCTATACAATCACCAGGGAAGAATAATGATACCCGCATCTTTTCTAACAGACTTATTCCGTAGTCTGACTCAGTCTACATGTATTAATTCTAGCCTACTGCAAATTAGTCATGTACCATTTCCTTCTGCAAGGAAGGGAGATAATTTCAAGTTTAGATGTCTTAACAGGAACTACAAATACAGACAAGATAAAGAATAAAACCAGAATTGATTTGCAAATGGCTCATCACTAATATAATCTTCCTGAATTTCCATAAATTTCACTCCATGGAATTATGCACAAGAATAATGTGTACTCATGTACTCATTTACTCACAAATTTGTTTGGAGGACTAAAGTTGTGGGAAGACAAAATAGATACAAAATGAGGAATAGAAATATCATACTGCACATAATTGCTTTTACTCCTAATTCACTGGCTTAATGTTGGTTTCATAAAAGCAATGATGAACTCATTTAGTATTATTGTGAATGTCATGAGTATTTCTGGAGGATTCTCATTCAGCATTAATTAACTCTGATCATTATTTTACAGTGTTCGTTGTTATTTCTTGCTATAGCTAGCTATTTTTTTTTTTGCTATTATGTCATTTCTGATGGTATACTTTTAAAATTTCTCTTCTCCTGATTTGAATTTCTTCATCCTAATTATATATATCCATTTCTAACTGTTATTGTTCTAGAGGGAAAAATAAACTGATTTTTTATTAAATGAAAATATTTTAATTTTTGTTTTACATAATGGTTATTGGAAATTGTCATATGAGCATTTTATAATGCACAAGGTGTCCTTTTTATGATCAATATCAGAATAAGCTCAGTAACTTTCTGTGTCACAGATAAAATCCCTGCCATGGTAGGAGTTGCTTTTAGAGTAGGAGATTAACATTCAGAAGCACTATCACTGATCCTAATCTTTAAATACAGAATAATCTGTCTTCTCACAGAAGATGCAAAGGGAGATGAAAAGGGTGCCTGAGGTTCGGAACTTCCTGGGAGGGAACATCAAGTTATGTCCTTTTGAATGAATGCTTTCCTATGGACAGGACTGGATGAACTCCACCAGGCTTAACAGGTAGCAGCATTAAGTATTTACGAGCTAATGTAAAAAATACTCCTTTTTTATATTTTTTATTTTAACAAAAAGACTTATGGATTAATAATTTTAATTACAATTTTAATGTAGCAGTGCATCTCGAATCAACAGATATTTATATAGGAATTAAATGGGATGTATAGCCTCCTAATATCTAAGCTATCATAGAATCATAGAATCATAGAATGATTAGAGTTGGAAGGGACCTTCAAAGGTCATCTAGTCCAACCCCTCTGCAAGGAGCAGGGACATCCCCAACTAGATGAGGTTGCTCAGAGCCTCATCCAGCCTGGCTTTGAACGTTTCCAGGGATGGGGCTTCTACTACCTCTCTGGGCAACCTGTTCCAGTGTTCTACAACCCTCATTGTAAAAAATTTTTCTTAACATCCAATCTAAATCTACCCCCCTCTATTTTAAAACCATTACCCCTTGTCCTATCACAACAGGCCCTACTGAACAGCCTCTCCCCATCTTTCTTGTAGGCCCCCTTGAGGTACTGGAAGACCGCTATCAGGTCTTCCTGGAGCCTCCTCTTCTCCAGGCTGAACAGCCCCAACTCTCTCAGCCTGTCCTCATAAGAGAGGTGCTCCAGCCCTCTTTTCATTTTTGTGGCCCTCCTCTGGACCCTCTCCAACTGGTCCATGTCCTTCTTATGTTGGGGGCTCCAGAACTGGACACAGTACTCCAGGTGGGGTCTCACCAGGGCAGAGTAGAGGGGGAGAATCACCTCCCTCAACCTGCTGGCCATTCTTCTCTTGATGCAACCGAGGATGTGGTTGGCCTTCTGGGCTGCAAGGGTGCATTGCCTGCTCATGTTGAGCTTTTCATCCACCAGCACTCCCAAGTCCTTCTCCTCAGGGCTGCTCTCAATCCATTCTCCGCCCAGCCTGTATTTGTGCCTGGGATTGCCACGACCCAGGTGCAGGACCTTGCACTTGGCCTGGTTGAACTTCATGAGGTTGGCATGAGCCCAGCTCTCCAGCCTGTCAAGGTCCCTCTGGATGGCATCCCTCCCTTCCAGCTTGTCGACGGCAGCACACAACTTGGTGTCATCCGCGAACTTGCTGAGGGTGCACTCTATCCCACTGTCCATGTCACCAACAAAGATGTTGAAGAGGGCCGGGCCCAGCACGGACCCCTGAGGGACGCCACTCATGACCGGTCTCCACATGGACATTGAGCCGTTAACCATCACTCTCTGAGTGCGGCCATCCAGCCAACTCCTTATCCACCGAATGGTCTGTCCGTCAAACCCATTCCTCTCTGGTTTAGAGGGAAGGATGTTGTGCGGGACAGTGTCAAAAGCTTTGCATAAGTCCAGGTATCTGAAAATATTGATGATATTGAACATTCAACTTCAAATTCAGATGAGGATCTGTTTACACTTAAACATGAAGTTAAAGAAATCTTAGGGGAAAAGTGCCTCAGAGGAACATATTTTGTTTCATTAATTTTTCTTTAAATGAGAAATCTTTAGAATAGTAAAGATGGAAGGAAAGAATACAGTAGCCTTCTAGATGGATTCCCAAGTTTAAAGTGAGAGAAAAATCTCACTTCTTATAATTTATAAATGGAGAAATCTGTATGAATGAAAATGAGAAGGGAATACTGTAAAGGAAGTCAGAGCTGGAAAATAATGGCAGTGAAAAAGACAAATGTGATGTGCACTGCTGAATGATAAACTGGTGGTTATTTTCAAGGAAAGAGTCGTATAACTAAATCCTCTGTGTAACTCCTGAAAGTCAAGAAATATCAGTGCTTTGCAGTAGCTTTTTTTTACCTTGATTTTGTTTCTAAATTTTATTTGTTTACTTCTATAGATGTGTTCCTTATAAATCAGCTAGGTGTTAGGATTTATGCTTGATAGAGGATAAGTCCAGCTCTTCCAGTACTGATATTCCTAGATTTCAAATTTTTAAATACATATTCAAAACATTACTGCCTGATCTTATTGCTTACAGTGTATTTTTAACCTCGCTGAGATAATATTTGGGGATTTTTAATTTGCTTTTTGATATAAATAAAGTTATCTCTAACTGATATTCTAGGGAACGAGAATTTTTTTGACCTGTCTATTTGTTGAGAAATAAAGAAGGGCATACTCCAACTGATTCCACAGATATTCTCAGCAAAGAGATCATAATGTATAGTGGGCAAACTGTATTGTCACCCTCCTATAAATTAGTGTGAGGTTTCTATAAGATTAAATATCTTTGATTTGCCAGCAGGGAAAAGAATTTGGATGTGTCCCTGCAAATTAAATGGTCTATGCTTTATGATTTCTAAGAATTTACTTCAATCTGTGATTCAGAAATTACAGTATCTGTTTTCTGTGGATGGAAGATCCAATCATGACCGTATACTCTAAACCATTAGAAAGTACATGAAGTCATGCTTCTCTGGAGAAATCACAACTTAATCACATTGACTATTTTCTAGATATATTGACAAATTCAGTGGATAAAGAAAATAAAAAAAAAACCACTAACACAATACTAAAGCTGAAATATTAAAACTAAAACAACCTCCCAAATCTACCAATCAAATAAGAAAATAAATAAGTGCTGGTGTTTAGCATGAAACTGGCAGCTTCAATCCACCTGTAGTCCAGATATAGATACAACCTGCTGGCTTAATTACATCTGCTAGGATGTACACTTATTTTTACACAGCTTTGAAATTCCCTTTCCATGGAAATCATGCGATCCTCCAGTAGCATTATGAGTTTAAATAAGTGCTTTGGAAGAAGAAATGTCAGATTACACACGATGCATGAAACCTTGAAATGAAATGGATGTACTTATTAATATACCAATGCAATCATCCACTTAAATAATATAGCTTCATCTTAGTTTACTAGTATTAATGTTCTATGTCTCACTGTTAAGGGTCTATTGAACAACACAGATTCCTGAGTGAACCAACACTCTTTTCTTGTATTGGCCAAGTTTATTCTTTAAATATTCTTTTAGATAGGATGTTATGGCAGATTTTGTCAATTCGAAAGCTCTTCTTACCTTTGCAACATTTACAGAAATTTAATTTAGGTAAAAGCTCACTTCTTAACCTCATCTGAATTTTTATATAACTAGACATGGAACCAAGCTTTCAAGATATTTCATTGGGTCAATAATTTTATATTCTGATATGTATCTGATTATAATAACCAATAGAATAATGTTTGTCAATTTTTTTTAACAAACTGCAGCTATAATAGTGACTGTAGAAACAGGATTAAAAAGAGAATAAGATAAATAGAAAAGTAATATTTTATGTAATAGGAATTGGTAGTACAAAATACAGGACATTATATTAAAAAGGACAAAACACTTTTCCTATTTTGTGCCAAATAGCTATAACCAAGATAATGGGCTATTTTGTAGTATCATCTACATATCAATCTTCATCTTTATACTTCTGTCATCTTCATTTATTTGCCATTTAAATACGTTTCCTTCAGTACAAAACTTACTTTGTATTTTGCAAAAATAGAAATACGTAGTTGAGTTCTAAATAAGATCTCTACTGATACAACAGTCAATAAGGAGGCATAATATCTGAAATCAAAGTACCTGAATTGGCACAGTTGGAACTAAGACTGTTGTACAAAGAAAATAGATTTTTTGACCTATGAAAAGAGTAACATTAATTTTATTTTCTTTTCATTTTAAAGGCAGAGATACTTCTCCTTGAGACTGTGAAAACATTTTTGTTATATCTTTGCATAATTTATTTCCACACAATTTTTAATTTACAGATTTGAAGGAGTCTGATGTTTTCTAGGGAAGACAAGCAAACAAACAAAAAATACTTTTTCAGTCTGGGTAAAATAAAACATTAGTTACTAATTATTGGTAAATGCCTTGTGGGATTTAATTTTTTGCTTTGAATGAGAGGATATTGCATTGGAAGTACACAAAGCACATTAGGGAACTCACACTCCTCCCAGTGTATTGAAACTGGGGATCTGGTGTTGCAAAGTCATAAGAAAATATCCAACTTTATTCTTAAGATTAATTTACTAAATTAGGTGAGTCTATTCATTAACTTAATTAGATATGTATGTAACCTTTCTTGACCACCATAAAAACTTTCCCATTTAAACATGAAATTATATCAGTGTTAATAATTAGAAACCATTTAGATGCTTTGACTATTAGAAAATTTGGAATTTTATTGTATCTTCAACCAACATTTCTAAGAGGTGGTACATTTAGAAAACATATTCTTTAAACAAAGTCTTAGCATAAGCAGAGGACAACAGCATGAGGAATCCAAACAACATTTTTCATGAGGCAGTGAGGCAACTCTGATGGTCACACAACACAGCTGAATTGAGTTTTTGTTCTAGTTTGCATCTCTTGTTCCTCAAGTAAATTATTTTCCCTTTGAGTTAAGTGCATACTTACGGTGGGAAGTTGTGGGAAACCTACTTTTCACTTTAAAAACTTTTTAAAATGGAAACATTCAGATAACCAACTGTTTTACTATTTATGTTTTAAATGATAATTCAATATTTTAATCTGTATTGTGAATTTATTCCTTCAAAGCTGTGGATTTTTCTTTCCAACATATTGGGAGTTCTATGTAAGAAACTGAGTTTTATGTAAGAGCGGGAGCCTAGAAAAGTAGCCAAAAGACTAAATGGGTGTTTTGTATTGCAGAGTGCTTGGCTATAACATATGTAAAGTTAAGATGTGAATAAAAGTAAATTAAAAGCACCCTGCTTTAAAGTTAGTTTTACGTGTTCATTCTGAGTGTTGTTTTCTGTCTTACTGCAGAAACAGGGAAATGTTTATCATACATTCCAAACTGAGATTTGCTTGGAACTTTACTTTAACACTCCCAAAATACAAAGAAAAGTTTTGTTTGTGGAGCACAAAATGTTTTGCTGTCTGCTGAATGTGTGGTGGTTACAGATTTCACTCCATCAGATATTTTTAACAAATATGATTGTTCTTCAGAAGAAATTTCTAGGAACGTTTTTTAATTGTAGCACATGATGATAGCAGATGCCATCAAGCTTTTAATGACCATGAGATGTACCTTACAGGCAGGATTAACATAGTTAAATGTACGCAGCTGCCTTAATTTTATGATTACTCTTGGTCACTTTCATTTTGGGAACATCTGTGTTACCAATTGGTGTCATATTTGCTGTAGCTGCGGGTTTACTCTCTTATTATCTTTTTTTTTTTTCTTATAAAAGTACTAAGCATTTTTTTGAGAGTGTGGTTAATATTTTAGAAACTCACAATGCACTCTACCTAAAAGTACAGATTTCACAAGTACCTCCAGCTTGAAAATTTGTCAGTCCTTCGCTCTTCACAAAAGACAGCTGGTAGCTGTCCCATTTCTGTTATTCTTTTGGCTCCATGACAGATAAACAAAATGTTTTATTTAATGTTTTCTGTATTTAAAAAGGCACATATTTCCTTTTACAGGTCTTGTAATTTTTTTACATTGCATTTAATTTTAAAATTATTTTCATATTCAGCAATATTGGAGTTTCTTTTCTCCAGTATCCTTTGCTAATTAACTACATTATTTTTGTTCCGCATTACATTTAAGTTTAATTCTTGTCTTTTTTGACACAAGCACCTATGTTCATTTTTTGTTCTTCAAGGCTGTTGAAGATGAATGCACTGGACAAATGAAGAGAGGTTTATTTGGTGTTGCAATAGACAAATTTCTTAAGTATATTGGTGCGTTAATCTTCAGAAGGACTGGAACAGTTACATCAGTCTATACATAGAACTGGTTATCACCTAGATCCCGATCCTGACCGTTTTAAGGCTATCACCATCATAACTCATGTATGTATATATGCACATACATGCATGCACACACACATAGATTCTAGATTCCTACATGTAATTGTAAATGCCAGCAACTTCAGTGCTGTGCAAGAGCTATTTTGCAGGAACAAAAGGACTCCCTCATTTAATGACTATTTAATTCTACTTTCCATGGAAATATTTTGAAGGGAAAAACCTCTCTAAATAACTGCCACTGGCTACTTAAAGGTAATGGAAAATGTCATGCGTGAAATTATAAAATGGACAGAAGCAGTTACAAAACTGACAACACGACTAGAATGAATTATTTGAAATAACATGCAAATGGTATTTTATGGAGGAAAAAAGTAAGAAAAAAAATGAACATTTTCCATACGAACACTTCGCAGTCCAGAGCCTGTTAAGCAAAAAGCAAGGTGGTAATTTGTGTTAAATGAATTTTAACAATCAAATTTCACCATTCAAAAAATTTTTATTTGAAAACATGTTAGCATTTTAAGCTAAATGTACATCTGGTTTTTTTTTTTAAGAGATGCTTTATATTTAATGACAGCTTCCTCTAAGGAGGGAATCTGAGAAGCACGCAAGACATAACATTAAAACTTATTCTTCTAAGTTTGGGAAAATGATTATATTCCTAGGATCTAGAGAAACTGTTTTATCTGCCTGAGCCTTAGGAGCTCTTGGAGCACATGGCCTATGCTGCACTGCCTCATGAAGTGATACATCTTCCAGGAGTCCCTGCTCCCCTCACCACACCTTCGTGATTAAGTATCTTTGAAAAGGTAAAAGTCGTCGTACTGCTGGACTGAGAGCTTTGCTTACCTGAATTTCAGTGATAGTGTAGACAAATGAACATTTATGATATGACTGTTAAATATCAGAATAACTCAAAAGAAGAAAAAGAACTGCAAACCAGTCACTACCAGTCTAGCTGCTTTCACTTGCTTCAAAGTGCCTGCATAGCAGCAAGGAAACTGTGCTGCTGCAAGTCAGATCTGGCCAGCTGAGGCCAAACTCCACCGGTAAGAAGAACAGCAAAGAGAATATGTCAAAGAGATGCAAGGTGAGGTTGCTCTGCTGTGTGCAGAGGGAGAAGGACTTTAGGGGTGTCAGGACGTCTCACAGTACCATCTCTGAAGAAGCTGCCGGAGTGTCTATCTGGTCACTTAGATTGATACAGGTTTTGTATGTTTTGTGACTAATGTTAGTGTTAAATGAATGAACAACTTCTGGTTTGTCTTTTATTCACCCCAGAACTTGTTCAATATACATGCCAAAGATCTTACTCTTCAGTAATTATTTGGAAAGGCGTAACTATTTGGTGTACTACCATTAATTAGAAGCTGTCAGTTTATGTGAAAAAGACCCTTTGATGGCTCTATCACAGGATGCCCATGATCATAGTTTTCAGTGGAGCCTATATTTAAAATTTCAAATTAGATTTAATATTTAAATTCCTACAATGTTAGCTAGATTTTTTTATTCTTTCATTTAGACTTTTTATTGTTGAGCTAAAGCTATTGTGGAGTATTTTAAAATATAAATTTGTTTTGCTCTGTTTAATAGGATTTGTTTAACTTCTGGCAGCTGTCCATAGAGTTTTAAGTTCCTTAAGTATAAAAAGCCCTATCACACTGCATAGAATTAATAAAACTGGTAGCTGCAGAGATTTGTTGAGATGAAAACAACAAAATTAACTTCTTTAAAAGGTCTAACATTGACATCTTGATGAAACAATACGTCAGAGGACAATAACATGGTCTTTAGATTAAGACTTTATTTTTAAAACCAGCAGCCTACACAACAGCGCCTAGCAAACGAATTTCACAGTGCTACTGAGAAAACTTGGTTTCAGTAGTTTGTCATTGTAGCAGATAGCAGGTCTTTAGTCAAAGTGTTGAGGAAAGCTAGATCCTGTGGACCTCTGACTGAGCCAGCAGTGAAGCTGAGCTCCAGAGGTGCAGATGCCGGCGTACACACATACATACATGCAGAGTTGGCCAGACATGCCAATTAGCACAACAGGGTGCAATGCCTTTACCTGCACCCAGGTAAACACCAGCAACACTCCCATGCATGTGAGTATGAGAGGCCTAATTCCACCTCTGTTGTCACTTGATTGAGATGGAGGTTCACTACTGACACATGCAGGGACCCTCTCAATCCACAGGCACATCTACATTTACACATCCTTTGATATTAGCATGGGGTCTAAGACTGACTAATAGCCATCATCAGATCCTAGGCTCAGTCTTTGCATCAGTCCTAGGATGAGAGCTTGATTTATGTGCATGTGGGTCTCCTCCTACTCACTGGTGAGTCCAGCTTCAGTTGTGGATCATTTACCTTCCCACAACACAGAGCATAAAATAAGATGGCATAGCAAGAGCTAGGGAAGTTTAATTAGACGCCAGAACAACAGTGTTGATGAGGTAATAGCTGTAGCCAGACAAGTGTACTGACCACAGATTGCTGGAATGAGACCAGTCCCTCTTATCTTCTTATTTTCCTCACTACTTTCTCAAACTTGCTGCACCCCATCCAATTTGATTCTTCCCTTTCACCTCTTCTTTGGAGACAAAATAAGATCAAAAATCTTGTACGCCAAGGTAAGGACAGGGATATAGCTTGCTAAGTACAGTTATGAGCAAAACAGCCTCGGCTTGAAGAAAATTAATTTAATTTATTGTCAAATACAAATAGAGTAGGATAGTAAGAAACAAAGACAAAACTGAAAACACCTTCTCCCTTTCCCTTTCTTCTTCCTAGGTTCAAATTCACTTCTTTGTTCCCAACTTTTCTACCTTCTCTCCCTGGGCAGTGCAAGGAGATGGGAAATGAGGCTGTGGTCAGTTCATAACAGTTCATCTCTGCTGTTCCTTCCTCCTCCTGCTCTTCCCCTGCTCCTGCCTGGGGTCCCTCCCATGGGAGACAGTCCTTCATTAACCTTTTCACTGTGGGTCCTTCTCACTGGCTGCAGTTCATTAATTGCTCCGGCATGTTTCCTTTTCATGGGATGCAGTCCTTCAGAAAAAGACTGCTCCAGTGTGGGTCCCCCATGGGTCACAGGTCCTGCCAGAAAACCTGCTTCAGCATAGGCTCCTCTCCACAGCCACTGCTCTTGCATGGGCTCTCCATGGGCTGCAGCTTCCTTCAGAGCACGTTTACTTGCTCTGGCACAGGCTGCAGTGTGGATATCTTATAGAATCATAGAATCATAGAATGGTTAGGGTTGGAAGGGACCTTCAAAGGTCATCTAGTCCAACCCCCCTGCAAGGAGCAGGGACATCCCTGACTAGGTCAGGTTGCTCAGAGCCTCATCCAGCCTGGCCTTGAACGTTTCCTGAGATGGGGCCTCCACCACCTTTCTGGGCAACCTGTTCCAGTGTTCTATAACTCGCATTGTAAAAAAATTTTTCCTAATTTCTAATCTAAATCTACCCCCCTCTATTTTAAAACCATTACGTCTCGTCCTATCGCAACAGGCCCTACTAAACAGCCTTTCCCCATCTTTCTTGTAGGCCCCCTTGAGGTACTGGAAGACCCGGAGCTGGAGCCCCCAGCACAAGAAGGACATGGACCAGTTGGAGAAGGTCCAGAGGAGGGCCACGAAGATGATAAAAGGGCTGGAGCACCTCTCCTATGAAGACAAGCTGAGAGAGTTGGGGCTGTTCAGCTTGGAGAAGAGGAGGCTCTGGGGAGACCTTATAGCAGTCTTCCAGTACCTCAAGGGGGCCTACAAGAAAGATGGGGAGAGGCTATTCAGTAGGGCCTGTTGTGATAGGACGAGGGGTAATGGTTTTAAAATAGAGGGGGGTAGATTTAGATTAGAAATTAGGAAAAAATTTTTTACAATGAGGGTTGTAGAACACTGGAACAGGTTGCCCAGAGATGTGGTTGATGCCCCATCCCTGGAAACATTCAAGGCCAGGTTGGATGAGGCTCTGAGCAACCTGATCTAGTTGGGGATGTCCCTGCTCCTTGCAGGGGGGTTGGACTAGATGACCTTTGAAGGTCCCTTCCAACCATAACCATTCTGTGATTCTATGATTCTATGGTCTCCTGGTGTCTTCCGGGCGATTAGGCACTGTCCTGCTCACTCTGTGGCGGGAGTAGGTCCATCTTCTCGCTGAGGAAGATAAAGGCAGAGACTTTTCATGGAAGACTGATGAGCGGGTTTGGTTTTCCTGAAAAAAAAGCACAGGAAGTACCTTTGGAAATGGATTTTCACGCAAAACAGGTTGAGCAATAGGGAACTCTTCAATATAGTGGCAGTATTTCAAATCCCCAAACTATCACTTAGAGATACAGTTCTGTGCTTAGGTAGTAAGAGCCTTTCAGGGATGAGATTTTCCTCATTTGTCTACCGCCAGGTGAACCACTTATATTTTTGCTTACATATCCCAATAGGCAACATCAGAAATTATTGCTTCCAACTTAGGACAAAGTCTTATAGATATGTAATGGTGGTGACAGTATTACTGCTACTTTTATCAGCATTTACTTTTCTCCTTCCTGCATATTTTAAATAAGTAAGCCATCTGGAGTTTAAGGAAGAGAAGACTTTATTGCTCACATTGAGAAAAAGATCTGGGGCTTGGATCTCTACTGTGTTGTATGTCTGACCTCTGGAGAATATTGGGATTTCTGAGGAGAAGAATTACCATGTTCCTGCTGTGAGTCTTACCTGAAGGGGCTCAGCTTTATGAATACATCTGCACCTTGACATCCCTTCTAATAGGAATAATCTATAAGCATCTACAGCAGGAATAATCCCATTTTATGTAACTGTAGGATTATAACCAAGCTCATCATAACAGTAGATTCTAGAGAATGTGTTTTTGTCATATGTTCTGATACTGATACTCAAAATTGTTACTTTTTAAAATAGTGAATGCCAATAAAGGCATTACAGTGCCTTAAGGATAAGAGGAAATGGCCTCAAGTTGCACCAGGGGAGATTTAGATCGAATATCAGGAAAAAATTTCTTCACTGAAAGGGTTATCAAGCATTGGAACAGGCTGCCCACAGAAGTGGTTGAGTCACCATCTCTGGGGATCTTTAAAAGACCTGTAGATGTGGCAAGTAGAGACATGATTTAGTGGTGGACTTGGCAGTGTTAGGTTAATGGTTGAACTTGATGATCTTCAAGATCTTTTCCAGCCTAAATGATTCTATGATTCTATGTTTCCACAAGCAATTGTGTTTAATGATAGCTTTGCTGAGTACCATAGATCAAAATTAAGCTATTGCTGTTCACATGAATTTCAGTAATTTTGAGACTATATTAGTTGGCACTGTAACCATCTTTAGTTAACAGAAAACAATTTTTTTTTTTAAAAAAAGAATCCTTAATTATTATTATTTAGGTAATAGTGGAAGCAGATTGTGGAGACCTCTTTAGAGAAGACAAAGCTGCAGAAAAGATGTTAGAACCTGAACAAAATTGCTGCTATCCTCTTTTAATGATAACAACATTTTTTGCTGGGATCCAAACATGTGTAACTTCAGCAGTTGTCTTGCTGAAATGCCCAGGTTGGAAGTAATATAATTTCTCTTCTGCTTTCTTCCCAAATAAGCATCATTATGGGAAAAACAAGACATTTAAGTTCTTCTGAAAGTTCTTACTGAGTTTTTTTCACTTTTCTCATTGCTTATGTCAGGATAGGCAGGTCACATCTACACTGTTATAAATTTGATTTACAATTACAACTGAATAATACTTCAAAGAAGTACAGCAAAAGGCCAGATGCTACAGTCTGGTATGCTACAGGAACATTATGTAGAGACCGCTGTATCAAATAAATGCAGGGAATTTTTACAATGCTATTGTTCTTCCATATGCTTGGTTCTATATGTGTGTAGCTGGACAATATGCAACTTGAGGATATGTGATAGCTTTATTTATGTGTGTATCAGTTCTGTCCACTTTCAACAAAAAAGGAGTAGTTTAATCACAAAACTTTGCAGCTGCAATATTTAGTTTTTATTCTCTTATTTCTCTATGAAAAAGCAATGGGACAGATCCTAGTAGGTTCTAAGTGTTTCCCATAGTGGTAGAAAAAGCTTTATTTATGTGTGTATCAGTTCTGTCCACTTTCAACAAAAAAAAAGGAGTAGTTTAATCACAAAACTTTGCAGCTGCAATATCTATCCCACTGTCCATGTCGCCAACAAATATGTTGAACAGGGCCGGGCCCAACACAGACCCGTTTGATTGGTGTGAAACTTGTTACTGTAAAATATAGGGTGGCTGGTTATATCCAGCGTATGAAAAGGAAAATGTTATAAAATTCGAAAGCCTTAAAATTCCTGCCTGTGAATAATCTACAATTGAAATTCAGCGTACCTTTCACAACATTGAATCTCATTTGAATTGCTAATTGTATTTCAATTGGACTCCATTCTAATTTAATTATTAATGCAAACAAAAAATGATTACTTAAGAAATGCATATTCCAGAGATTAGCTGGTCAAATAAATCCAGTAATATACTTGTATTCATAATCAGTGACACAATAAACTGGTATTTAATTTGGCATAGACTTTCTTCAACCTCTTTCTCCTTTGTCTAAATCAATATTATCTTTATGACAGTTGCAGTTAGATGAGAAAGTGTTAGTGTTGTGCATTTGATGTGATCTGTTCTATTCTTAACAAAGAAAGGGTATTGGAGATTGTCCATTCATGTATCCTTGAAAAGAAAGAGCTTCATTTTTTTAGTCATTATTTAAAAGCTGCAATTCCTGAATTCTAAACTGAGAAATGACTAAGAAGCTGATTATGAAACTGTGAGGTACAAAAGATTTTGAAGAAGGACTTTGCATTTTAAGTTATTGAAACTTCTTGGAATAATAATATTTTATCTCAAAATATGGCCATTTTAGAGCATGACAATTAAGCATTTGGGCAAGTGCATTCAGAAAAAAAAATCTTATCATTTGCTATAGTTATTGCCTTAAGGTTTCTGCTCAGGCTTGATGAAAATAATCACAGAAAGAAAAATGTCCATTTTTTTTACCAATCCTAATCATTACTACTAGAAAAGAAGCCTAGTTCTGTACCCCATACTCTGTTCTTATTTTTCAAGTGTGTGTGAAATTTTCCTGACCAGGAAACCAGCATTTGGCTAGTGTTCTTTAATGACTGCACAGGAGCATGGCTTATCACAAAAAGGTCTGTAATGACTAAAGTCATTACATTAACATTTTGCTAATAACTTTAAATATATCACTTCTATTTAATAATTCAAACAAAATGTGCCAAATAGTGATATTGTAGAGTCAACTTTATCTGCAAGACTCTGGTTTAGGCAACCAGTAGCTTTCAGGAAATACAATGAATATTAATTGAGTTTTCAGCTTGTGCTGAGACTTTTAATATGTTCTATATTTTGTGGAGGTAACAGACTAGTGCATTTATCCTCAATTAGCAGAAATGTCAGTGGATAAAATGAGTATAATCTGATGTTAATCAAAATTTAATAATCCCTTCTTATTATAAAGGATTGTCAGTAGGGAATTGAAATTCACCAATAAGGTTGCTCAGCAAGAAAGTACTGTTGATTAGAGATAGTGATTTACTTATTATGCAAAATAAACTTGAGGGTCAGCAGATTAACATTCAAATGCCCTGCTATTCACTTTCAACTCTATGAAGCTTAAAAATCCCACTGGAAATTTAAAGGTACAAGAATTATATGAAATATGCATAAAAAGCAAATCACATCTCAATTCAAGAACCTTTTTGTGTATTTATTTGCTTGTTCATTTGTTTTAGCAAATATTAGTGTAATCCCTGGAAAGTTTTTAGGTGTAGAACTTGACTTCAATTGATATCTATAACCTGTTATTATGGGGTTTTTTTTTGACAAATTGTTCACACTAAGGTCAGCTGCAAAATTTGTATTGTCTTAACTGAGGAATGCTGCAAATGAAAATATGCCCTTCCAGTAGTGTTGTTTAAAATTGGTATTGGAACAGGGACTATTAAACTTTTAAATCTATGTTTTGCAAATTTTATGATATTTTGTAACAGAAAAAATATAAATGCATCTCAAATACAGCATAAAAGTTTTATCAGTTTTTATTTTGGTTCAGAGATATACATGTAACAGAACAGCAACCCTGGGAATAATGACCTTTGATCCAATAAACATTTCCTGATGAATCTTCAGAATTTCAAGAGCAAAATCTTCAGAATTTCAAGAGCTTTCAATAAATTGTTATGTTATTTTTACTATGCAAATAATAAATATTGAGATGAAAATATATTGCTTTTATTAAATCCAGTATTATGATCAAATATATTGTTAGAGTAACCTGAAGGAGAGAGATTTAAGAAGGTATATTCCAGTACGTAGCTTGATCCTTAATTATTCCATCTGGAATTGAACCTACATCTACAATAGACGAGGTCATCCTTCCAGTGGAGACATTAACAGGTAAAGAATTAGAGTGTCCTCAGTCAAGGACAACAACTGATTTAAATTTAACAGAAAATACAGATAAAACTTGATATTGGCATTTCCTCACAGGAATATTATATAGCTCTGTGTATCCCTAAGTTTTGTCAGTCTTCATTACATGATACTGTTTTGATTGTTTATAATTTTGCCATTGTAAATTAATCTGATATTAATTCCTCTGAGAAGCAATGGAGAAGTGGTTTGGTTCTTGAGACAAATCTAAGGCTTAGGAATCTCTCAAGTGTAGAACATGAATTTACTTTGCACATATTTTCTTTGGTTGTCTGTCAGATCTACATGATATATAATTCATAGTTTAATAATACTTGTATTTAGACACAGTGTGTTCTTGAAATACTACTCATCTTTAAAGAAACATTTTTTTTCATTGGTATGCTTAGTTCCTAGTGCTGTTGTAAAATGATAGGACCACAGAATGACAGGTGGGAAAGGAGGTGAGGAGGTCTTCAGTTCAGCTTCCCTCTTAGGCAGTGCCAGCTGTAAGCTCAGGCCAGGCTGCTTAGATCTGTGCTCTGCTGGGGCTTGGAAATGTCCAAGGATGGAGCTTGCACAGCCTTGCTGGGAACCTATGCCCCTGTCCAGCCCTGTCCTCGCAGGGGAAACAGTCTCCTCATCTCTGTTCTTACCGTCTCTTCTTTCAGTTTCAGCCTCCTGCTATCCACTGCTGTGATGGGCCTGGCTCCAACTCCTCAGCTGCTTCCCCTCTCCGCCACCAAGCCATCTTTTTTTTCAGGCTGAATAAGCCCAGTGCCTGTAGCCTCTCTTCACGGGGCAAAAGCTTCAGTCTTCTGAGTATCCTGGGGCCCTCTGGTGAACTCCAGTTTTACGGTGCCTTTCCTGTCTTGGAGGCCCAAAACTGGTGCAGTATTTTAGATATTCCCTAACGAGTGCAGAGTAAATGAAGATAATAACTTCCCTCAGCTGTGTTCATACAGCCCAGGATATTGCTGGCCTTCTCTGCTGACAGGGCATGCTGCTGCTTCATGTTCAACTTGCTGCCTACCAGGACACTCATGGCCTTTTCCACAGGGCTCCTTCCCAGAGAGCATAAAATCCAAGAGTTTTAAAGTGCTGTGTCTGTGATAATAGTTAGTTTAGGTCCAGTCAGGCAATCATTTGTACATTTAGTCAAGTTTATGCACCAGGTAGCCCTATTTCATACACGGCTAAGTGATTACTAACGTTTCAGTCTAAAGAGTAGTGTAGGAGTTTAATAAAAGTGTATGCTGAAGAGAACTCCCTTCTTATGTAAAGTATATTTTTTCCATAATACGCAAATTAATTTACCTAAAGTGGGAATTTTTGCACAATAAAATTTATAATAATACACTTCAACCCTACTCATTAATTCTAATGACATTTTTAAAAAATCCAAACTTAACATAAAGAAAAGAGAAAAAAACACTTAACATCAAAAATTAATTTAATATTAGGAAAATTTAAGTATTAACTGCAACTCATACCATGGGATTTGTGAGCTCAGAAAGAACATTTTAATAGAAATTTCTATGGAAGAATAAAGTCTAATACAACCTTCTTCCTTAAAAGCATTATATAAAAATGTAGTTTTGTCTTTAGGGCTTTTTTGTTTGGTAGTGTTTTCATTTTTTTTAATCTAAGAATACCTTATTTATTAGATGAATAATGACAGTAATTAAATATTTACTAAACCTACACATTTGTTTAGGATCCATTCTGAAATCACTGTGGTTCTGTTCCATTTAAAAGAGCTTGAAGAAACCTCTTGAAACCTCTTAACAGTTACTACTCCAAAGCTTTAGGTCAAGGGCCAGTTAGACAAAACAGAAAACCAAACTGTTTAGATGTTTGTACCGTGTTTTAAATGTAAAATCTATTGCAGTCACAATGTAAGATAAGAATGAAAATTATGCTCCTCAGTGGGTAATGCTAAGCATTCATCAAAGAGAGGGGCATTTCATTCTTCTAGTAGATAAAAAATTGCTCACTAATTAGTTACATGAAGGAGAAAACTGTCAGCATATTTAAGGAAGTAGCCTCTCTTAAATGAATTAAAGAAGTTTTGTTTTGTTTTGTTTTGTTTTATTTTGTTTCTGAAGGACAAAATAGAAGGAGTTTGGGGAAAAAATCCATTAAAGTAGACCGTAACTTTCAGAAGGCTTTGAAAGCATGACTGGCTATAGGAGCTGAAGATCACCTAGGGGAAAAAGAAAAAAAAAAAAACCCTGAAAACTTGACTACCAACCTATGAGGAGGGAATAGTAACTGAAGTGAGTAGTGTAACATTATGGAAAAAGGTTTAGCATGCTTTTTAAAATGTGTTTTTGTAAGCTTTTATAGCTGTTGTGAGTTTTGAATAATATGAATTAATACTTGTAATTTTTATTAGTTTATTCCTCTATGTACTATTTACACCTTTCTATAGGCCTGTAAAGTACTCAGATTGGCAACACAGAAAGAGAGATGACATCTCTCTTTCTAACAGCACTCCTCTTTACATGACTCATTTCTTGCTAAAACTATTCTGTCCAACATATCAGAATGGCTGATCATGATGATTAATTCACATATGTTCCAAAAACATCCTTGACGCAAGAAGTATTAAAGCATCAATCAGTCAGCCTCTAATTGTGATTTATTAGCCTTCAGTGATTTTGAATTCTTATTTTCTTTTTCTGTCATGAAGCAACTGCTACAGATCTGTTCCCTGAAAGAAAATATGTCTAATTTGTTCTATTATTCGGCAAACACATATGCTTAATGGCTTCTACTATTAGAATAGCTGGGATATCTAAAAATACGATCCTTTAACTTCATTGAAAGGAAATAAAAATTTCCAATGCTCTATGTCACACTGAAATTCTGTATTTTATAAAGTATGTTTTTAAATGTGGTTCTACATAGAATGTGGGAAGATCTCATCATTTTACTTCAGTAGGAAAGTTAAAATGTAAATTCATAGCAGGTTCCATTTTGATTTTTCTGTTTGAAATTAATTTTAAAGTGGTGGTTATAGTGAATAAAAACCTATCTGCTGGTTTAGGCTACTTTAAAGTTGAGCCAAGTAAGAGTTCCACAACATACTATTTCAAAACAGTTTGTCTGACCTAACCCTAAGGTAGCATCTGAGACCCAATGGGAGTAGAGAGTAATCAATCTGGTGTTTCTGTAGAACAATTCAAATGTGTTAAATGCACTCAAAATGCTTCTATCTTTTAGTGCCACTGATCCAAGTTATAAACATGATGAAATACTTTTCTCCATAGTGCTTCAAAACCGATTCTTTCCTTTTCTGAAACTGAAAACAGAAATAGTAATGGGGCACATGGGGCAATTCACTTAGCTAAGCACAGGTAGGGAGTGCTATGTGAGGTATTTTAGAATTTTTGAGGTGACCATAGAGGCAAATAGATAAGGTACAATCCTCCAAGAGATCTGCACACTTGTTCAGGAGCAGCCAGAGCCCAGGCTGTATACCTTATAGAATCATAGAATCATAGAATGGTTAGGGTTGGAAGGGACCTTCAAAGGTCATCTAGTCCAACCCCCCTGCAAGGAGCAGGGACATCCCTGACTAGATCAGGTTGCTCAGAGCCTCATCCAGCCTGGCCTTGAACGTTTCCAGGGATGGGGCCTCCACCACCTTTCTGGGCAACCTGTTCCAGTGTTCTATAACTCGCATCATAAAAAATTTTTTCCTAATATCTAATCTAAATCTACCTCCCTCTATTTTAAAACCATTACCTCTCGTCCTAAAACCATTACCTCTCGTCCTGGAGTGTCTAGAAGACACTGGGCACCTATGCTAGCTCAAGTGAATCTATTTATAGTAGATTTTTACTCTGTGGTGGTAAGAGCATGTGGCATTAAAGATCAGCAGATGTATTCAGGTTCCACCTCATTTAAGAAATCAGAGAACAAAAACTTATGTTCTGAGGATTCAGATATCACTGTAGAAGTGTTTGCCTGTTATTCATGACTCAAGGATATATCCAACTTTTTTTTTATTTATCTTTTTTTTTTTTTCATTATCAGGCTCCCATTTTTTCACTTTTTAGCTTGGCTCAAGTTAGAGATGAGACTGATAAGAACTGTTGTATAAATTGCCAAAATACATAGCTTTGATAGAACTTGTCTAATTTATTATGTAAAGGATGCTTAAAAGAAAAACAATTATCTAGCTGTAATACAGTACTAATCTTTCGAAGATTAAAGGTCTGATCTAATTCACACAAAAGTCAGTTTAAAGGTACCCACAGAGCTGAAAACGACTTGAGCAAACCCCTGAGATGATAAGAATAAAATTAATAATACCTTGCTATAACAAATATATTTTCCATTTGTTCTAATTGTATTTTAATTGTGATAGGCTTTATTATAATGCTAATGAAGGGAATGACAAAATATGGAAAGGTGCTAAAACCTAACTCTGCTAAAAATTTTCTTGGTTAACTAGGAGGGAAAATATTTTTATTAGCTTTTATGAAACATCCTCCTCTTTCCTAAACTGAGTATATAAGCATATACATATATACACAAAAATATTTTTAAAATGTACAACATCTATATAAACAAATCATTCTAGGGCTTCTCTTTTGCCAACAGTACTGTTCAGTCCAGCCAATTCTTGTAAACATAATTCACTATTCAGATGGAGTATATATGCCAATAGTATTCTGGAAGAAAGTGATAGAGGGAGATAGAGACCCGCTGGTTGAATATTCTTGTCTATAAGTGCAGCTAAATTCTCTTGTAATTTGCAACTGACAAGGCAGTTAGAGAACTGTGGAACATTCAAATTTTTAAAAGAAATTTAAAAATATTGTGCAAGATATTGTAGGTTTTCAGCTCAGAAGTCCCAGTCTCTCACTTGAAAAATCCCAATTTTACCTTATTAATATCATTTTTATATGTTGTTTATATCTGTTGTCTATACAAACCTTACAAGATATCAACAAAAATCTAATGAAAACTTTTAACTGACTGGGTATTTATGGAGTCCTTGACCTAACTCATCCCACCTCACCTGAGGCGTGTAACTGCGGTATCCAGGATAAGAATCTAAATGCTCTAATATTCTATAAAATATACTTTTTTTTTTTTGTAAATTTGAAATATTTAAAATTGCTCCTTAATTTCATTGAATAAATTATAAAAATAATAGCTTAGAGTATTGAAAACAAGACTGGAAAATATACTTGAATTAGATTTGGAATTATTTTGAATCAGTTTGATGCTGAGAAAGGAAAAGCCGTAACAAGAGTGAGACTGAAGTGAACGAGACGAATATTTGATAATTGATTGGAAAATTCTAGTATCTTGCCGGGGCATTGCGCTCCTTTCAAACCATACACTTTCATTTGAAGTGTACCTAAAGATACTTAGCACTTTTTGATATTGTAGAGATCATACTGTCTCACAGAAGTTTTTTATTTTAACTTCCTTTTAATCATGACTGTATTTATTTTTTCACATTTCACACAAGAACTATCTCCACAGAGGAGAAAGCTGATATAGCTATTCAAGAGAAAGGTTTTCAAATGAAATTAAATCTCAGTTACTATATACAGTGTTCTTATGTTCTGCCTCTTTCTTAGCATCCTAACAAATTCACTGTGCTTGGAGTAAGTAGATAGGTTCAAGCATATTAATCCTCCTCCTGATACAGGCAAAAAAGCCCTGATGGGAAATTTAAATATTTTAGTTTTATCTTTGAAATAAAGAATACCATAATAAAAATCAAGGAGCTATTAGTATAAAATCACCCTTGCTTCTCTTCAAGCACAATATTCAGACTCTCAGTTGTGATTTCACTATAATTTCCTTTACCAGGGTAGTCTATGAACAAAGATTATGTAAGTGTGGGGAAGGAACACAATTTTCACTCTTACATGTGTAGGTTTTGAAGCTTCCTTAGATGCAGATTTGAATAATGATACAGATAATGGTTATACAGCTGTCTTTTACTAGATGGAATGATACAGTCTTGGGGTGGGTTGGGGAAAGAAAACATTTCAGATGAACAAAAGCTCATTCAGATTAGACAGGATTTTGAGTTGTGGAGAGTATGTGAAAAACACTGACAAGGCCAAGTGAGGTTTCTTGCCAATGTTCAGTAGAGTTTTTCATGTTTTCTCCAGTCATGCTGCAAGGGCAAAGAGCTCAGGCAGTCTGCAACCCTGGGCCATGAAGCTGCTTTCAGTAACTGTGGAAGGAGGGACTGTGAAGTTGGGAAAATGAATGAAGCATTTAAGACGAAGGACAATGGTACTAGTAACACAAATTCAAAATAAAGTCAGTTTCTCACAAATGAGGGAGAAATATAGAGAGTTTTCTTGTTTTGTATTTAATAAAATTATGTAGTAGAAATAGCAAAACACACATAAACACCATCCCACTTTAAAAACCTATATAGAAACATGCATTTTTATTTTTGTCATTCTTGTCCTTCAGGATTAAGGTTGATAAACCAGTAAGAGCTCATGGCTACAACCTACAAGACTCACTCTCTCTTAGCTTTTTTTTTTTTCTTGATAGAATACAGTAGATAGAGACATCTTGCTAAATATAGCTTTCCCATATGATAATGACATTTGCAAGCTAAAACTCCACAAATAGCCAAAATTCTCCCCCAAATACTTGTAATCTTTAAATTTAATGGAGTACTGTGTCAGACTGGTCAGTTACACAAAATTGTGGTGCTACTGTCATTTATGAATATAATTTTCGTCATAATTTTGCAACATTTTATTTAAAAAAAGTTAATGGGGAGAAAAGAACGGAATGTTTTTATTTTTATGATTTTAACATATAAAACAATAAATACATTTCTTTAATGTTTAACAGTGTTGAAGGGAAAATGTAAATCTGTAACAAACTAACATATGGTCAGTATTTGCAATGATATGTTCAAACTGCACATATATAATTTCCATATGTTTTTAGAAATAACAAGTCCTGAATTGTTCGTGTTAATTTGCAGTTATGCATAAAATCAGAAGTATTTTTCAAGTTGCTTTACTGTTCTGCAAACAGTTCTATGTATAAATGAATTTAGAAAAGATAGCGTAAACTAGTTAGTTGAAGTACCTATGTTATGTTAGAGCTATGCATAACCCTTTGTAGAGTTTATTAAATGCATATTGTTTGTCAATTTTTTTCAAGTTTCTGAAAATAATTGAGTAAAAGTCTTTTTTGCCTATATACTAGCTGATACTGAATTTGCGTAGCAATGGCTAAGGCTAGAATATGAAATTTTGACTTACATTTTTGCTAATAGTTTACAACAAGTTGTTTGCTGTACTCATCATTGAGACTTTCTCCTCCCCTCCTCTCCCCTCCCTTCCCTTCCCCTCCCTTTCCCTCCCCTTCCCTCCCTCCTCTTCTTCAAGGGATTGATACATTTTAAAAATAGACATGAATTTCAGAAAGGGCCATTGACAGTTGCCTCCTGAGTCTCAGCAGAGTAAGTCAGAGCAGAGTGCAGCTGACAATCCTTAAAAGCAAAATATGTTATTAAGAGATTGTTCTCTTCAGGTTAGCTTTCTCTCTGTACATAGGTATACTTCCAGCTGAAAGTGCCACACAAATTAAGTAGGCAGTTAATCTTTTAACAGCTCAAGTCTTTTAGATTATACAGAAAATATATTTAGAATTGAAGAAACAGCTTTGCATTTTTACCTTGTTTTCAAAGACTTCTTTAGTTTCCAGTTTTGAGTTCCTGAATAAAAGTCTTCTTTCGTGTCAAATAACTTCTTATCACAGAAAACAAAAATATAGAAATATACCAAAACTATTAAACAGAACTTGTGTGTTTCATACTGATTTTCCCCACAGTATTTTTTCAAAATTTAGAATTTTATTTTGTCCTCTTGATGAATTCAGTTCATATAAAAGCATTAAGAAAACAAGAGAACCTGAAAATAATTACACACATTATCTTTTTTTTTTTTCTTTCCCCTAAAGATCTCAAAACATGTTTGCAATGTCTTTCTTTCCCAACTTACAACTGGATTCTCTGCTCTTTGTTGACACAGTAGGATAGATTTTGTAGAGAAAAATGTCTACCAACTGGAAAAATACAGGAATAAGAATGTATCTGTAACACACTACCAGGCATCTTTTACAAGGTACTGATTTTCAGACAGTGCTGATTGATAGAGACTGAAATATACTTCGGTTTTGACTTCAATATTATGTCAGCTTTTTAGGAATTCTATATCTTTTAACACAAAAAAGGGCAGGTAGTGGAAATAGTTCTTGAATTGACTGTGATTCTTATAAGGATCTTATTCTTGTTTAAAAACTGACATATAAAAGTAGATTGACTCCTGCCTTTTCAGACTGGCTTTTTGTCAAGTTCTAATAGTTTTCTACTGTTAAGCTACTTACTATCATTCTCTGCACTGTGAATGGTAGTGCTTGTAGAGTATCTATTTGTCTAATCTCACTCTTTCCTATTTTTTTTAGCCAATAATGAAACCTACATGCTCATAAATATGGTAGTTGAGTATTCAGTTTAGTTCAGCCATGCTAACTTTTGTTTCTGCAGAGTTACAGCAGGTCAATACTGCATTCACATAAGTTGTTCCTCAACAAACTGGTAAACTGTACAAGATCAAAGAGCAGTGATAATATCAGCCTTGAAGGTACATGGAATTTCTTGTAGAATTAGGTGCAAATATGCAATTTCTGACAGTAGGTGTTCATAATAACATTTTGATGAATCCCCGAATTAAACATTGTAATTAAAGAATTAAAAATGGATATGCTTCTCTGAAAAAAAAAGAGTAAACTAAAATAATTTTCCAAGTGACATTTATTTCCTATAAACATGGAGAAATGTATTAAATGTAAAAGCTACCTTCATTTCATACTTTCAATTTTATTTGTTTACAGATGTAAATAATTTTAAAATTAATCAAAGTTAAAAAATGCAGAGGAAGTTTTGTGTACAATGGCAGAATATTGATCCAATGTTATTGTTCTGCCCCTTTTTCCTTCTAGTTCCATCTATTGAGTGCAGTATCTAGAGATATGAAATAGTTTATGCCTGTTAGTTATTCATCTACTCTACTGTAGTTTGTTTTTTATGATGTTGATACATTTTCCTCTTTAACTGGAACTCAATGAGATATTTCCACTCCCAAAAGAGACAATTCCATGTACGTTTTATAATGTATGTAATTTATAACAAAGAATAGCACTTATTGTAACTTTTTGGTTAATGGGTGTGAGAGGAAGGTTAATTAAATTAACCATTTTGAATTCAAAGAAAACGCTACTTAAAAATAAATGGCTTTTTGAAAAAGATTACACTTTCTTTGTTGTCCTGGTTTCAGCTGAGATAGTGTTAATTTTCATCATACTGATGTTTTCAGTTGTTGCTAAGTAGTGTTTATACTAAGCCAAGGACTTTTCAGCTTCCCATCCTCTGCACAAGAAGCTGGGAAGGAGTATAGCCAGGACAGCTGACCCAAGCTGGCCAAAGGGGTAGCCTATATCACATAGCATCATGCTCAGTACATGAACTGGGGAGTTGTGGGAGGGGGAAGATTCTCTGGTTAGGGATGGACTGACCATTGGCCACAGGGTGCTGAGCAATTGCATCGTGCATCATTTGTTTTGTATATTCTTTTATTACTATTACTACCATTTTTTTTCCCTCTTCCTTTACTGTTCTATTATTTGTTTATATTTTATTTATTTTATTTTATTTTACTTTATTTTATTTTATTTTATTTTATTTTTGTTTTATTTATATTACTGTTTTATACTGTCTTTGTCTCAACCCATGGGTTTTACCTTTTTTTCCAATTTGCTTTCCCCATCCCACCAGGACGGGGAAGGAGCGAGTGAGTGGGCTGCATGATACTTTGTTGCCAGCTGGGGTTAAACCGTGATGTTTGTATACTTAAAACCTTTCATTTATTCATAACTGCAGGCTTGCATAGATGGTGGGTTGTGTCCTTTTAGCTTGCTGGTAGCACAAATATTTTCATTTGAGGCCAAAAACATCCATGTAGTCTTGATTATCAATAAGAATATTCAAGAAAATGGTGAGAGATGACAAATATTTTCCTTGTCTTTAAAAATAAACTCTTTGATGATAAAGAAGATTTGGGAACATTCATCTGAATCTTTCCTCAAAAATAAATCAGGCTTTAGCTACTGAGTTATGCTATGTTCCATTTTTGTGCAGTTTTTGCTCTACTCCACCAAAAGAGTGAATAAGATGCCTGATAAGTCACCAACCTTAATCTACTGAAATTGTATAGGATTTGGTGGTGAGCACCAGAGGTATGTTAGGTGACAACAATGAATCTATAATCTGCATACTGGATGAAAAGGAAACATAGAGCCACCTAATTTAATATAATGATTTTTTTTTTTTCCATATTGACCTATCAGGACATATAGATACTCAAATTCAACAGAAAAACCTGTGATGTTCAGCCATCACAACATTTAAAAAAATCATAACAATATTTGTAAAAATTTTGTTTTGAGGAAGAAAGTAAAATGTTAATTATGTTGAAATATCTTATTTTAACAACAAAAGCAAAGTAAAAAAGCAGAAGGTAGATTAAAACACAATGCTTTGAATAATCTAAATATTTGTATTTTACTTTAGCAATTGATATCATCTTAGTGGAGAATATATAAGCTTTTTGGTTCATTATAAGTGTAAGAATAGTTGTAAAATGGAATTTCTGTCATCTGAAACAGTGAATACTGAAGCAAGTAGTACCATAAACAAGCTTTGAGAGAAAAAAAAATAGAGGGGTATGTATTAATAACTAAGCGCAGAAATAAAAAGATTAGTTGCTGAAAAAGTGTTCCTGTCACATTTTCCATACATTTTAAGGGGACTGCTAGTAACACCTATGATCAGTAAGCTGAAAAAGGAAGAATAAATCTACCAACCAAGGTAGCAGATGGTCCATGATCAGTAAAAAGTGATTAATTACAAAAATGTGTCCAGAATTATTTCATTGCCATTAGCTTGTAAAAATCCTGATATAAATTCAACAAAATTTTCAGCATATGTGAATCAATGACTGAAATACTACAAACTTGGCCAGAAATTGTAAATTTGAAAATGCACTGGTGAAAACTGGCAAACTTTATGAAACTAATTTATTATCCCAGGTAATGAAGTGGAATGTTAATACAATTAATGAGCTGTAATAGAGGTCTAGTTCAATGTACAGGAAGACATGATGAATTAAAGAACAAAAATAAATAGCTGGGTAACTATAGGTCACCAGTCGTTTTCTGATGTACTTATTGTCATTGCCAATAGCAAATCTAATATGAAATGTAAAGAAAACTACATTTGTAACACAATGTTGTTTGTTAATTTCTAGGATGTTAAGCAGCATTACTCTCATTTCAAAACACCAATTGTCTGTGATTTCTCAGAGCAAGTTTCCAGTGTTACCACATATTCCATGCTCTGAACTTGGACTCCATGCTATTTCAATGTGTGGAAAATGTTAGTTATGGGAACATAGAAATTGTCGAATCTTTCCTTTTTATTTTGTTTTTTTTTTTTTTGCAAGTGACAGGGATAATTTGATCTCTAGTCTGTCACTACAAAAAAAAATAAAGTAATAAGTAATTAAATGATATCATGAAAACAATGCAGGGACAAAATAGTTCATAAACTTCCCTTATCTCAGAGTCTCACATAATCTCTCATTTTCAGCACTGGAATGGAGTGTAGCAGGAGACATGAAGCTATACGGTCATTCAACGCTTACAAGAAAAGGCATGATCTTCTGCAGCAGATATATAGAGTATCAGATATACACATCAGATAAAGTAGCCTTTGCTATTTTCAACAGAATGCAGTAATTTCTTTGGTCTGCATTCATACACAGGTCTAAATATCCCATTTCTTGGCAGCCAAATCATCTCTAGGAAGCAGATTTGGGAAATCTTGTAATATATATAGAGTGACTGGGTTGATGAAATTCAAATTATCTGAACACCACTTTATTCGCATATTGGTTTTGAATTTCCCTCCTCATGGTTTTTTTTTTGTTTGTTTGGTTTTTTTAATATAAGCATGGAATGCATCAGTAGTCACTGAATTTGTTAAATACTATTAAAGAAGGTTGATAATTATTTATTAAAAAGCACTACAGATAATTGTTAATGTTCAGGTGGGACACTTTTCATCTATTGCTGATATAATCTCAAAATACTCAAAAGACAGGGCTTTGCCTGATTGTGTAAATAACTAAGACATTATGTGACAGACTGAAGTAGAATTGAGAAATAAATCAAGTTATAGAAGTTATTTTTTGAAGAAAATATCTGTCTGTTCTTCATTAGTCCTACATAAAAACACAGAAGCAGCAAAGCACTCCACAAAGTAGGAGAAAAGAACCTAAAGCTTCAAGAAGTTGTTAACCCTTTTACCTTTCTTAATTCCTCTTGAATTCAACTCCTAGTTGTCAAGATATTGCTCTTTAGGATTTATCTACACAGAGATGCTTAGGGAAATTAATTCAAACCAACTAACAGATTTGAATTGTGGAGGACTAGTTAAATATTATTAATTCCTTGTGTAGACATTCAAAACCAGAACTGAAGTAAACTAAATGTTCTAATTCATCTGCAAATTAAGTGAGGTAAGTTGAATAAAGGGTGCTTACCCTGGGAAGAAAGGAGTAACAATAATTTTTTTCATGTAATCTAGTCACTCAGTTTAAAACGTGTAATATTGTTTAATTTATATGAGCTTTCTTGATCTTCTTTATAGACTTAAACAGTGAGAGACAATCTGCATGGATGATGTACTAGAATATTTTATGAATTTCTATGTGTTTACTTCCATCAAAGGTGGAATTATATCAGGGGCTTTCTAATTAAAAGCAACACTTCAAAACATTCATTACAATGATTAGGAGTAGTAATAAGCAGTGTCAGAATCTCTCCACACATATAAACAGTTAAATTATATGATACAAGAGAGAGAAATAGTACATTTGATGAAATTAAAAAAAAAACAAATCTGAGAAATTGTAGTTTCTTCTGTTAGTTTTTTTTTGTTCTCCTGATTCTGCAGCCCTGCCTTTTAGCAGATAAATTACACTTGCATAATTTATGTGGAGGAAAAACCCACCAACCCTCAAAAAAAAAAAAAATGTGTATTTCAAGCCCACAAAATAATACAGAGTATTTTCAGGAAGTGTCTTTCTTCTGAGAGCTCAAATTGATGGTAGGCATGCATATTATTTAAACTGACCTTTGGGTTTGCTGCTCATCATCTTCATCAGTATGAAATTGTTTACTTGTTGACAAAGTCATATTATTTATTTCCAGTACTATTTCTAATAGTATGATGTAAAAATAATATTTAAATCTTCAATATTTATTTTTACACATCAAGCCAAACTGTATGGCTTGTATAGTTATTTGTTCAAGTAGAATGGTGATTTAGTAATGAAGTTTTATTATTAACTATTTTATGTGTTGTATTTTTATTATTATTTTAGGCTTATTCTAAAAGAAGTCAACATACTGTCCAGATACAATCTCACGCTCAATTTTTATTCTATTTTTAAAATAGCTGTAATAAACTTCAATTTTCGCTTTACTTAGTTTTTCCATTAGGATCTACTTCTGTACAAATTGTGATAAAAAAATTCTAATAAAATTTGAGAGGTTTTGTCCCTCAAAAATGTTAGTTACTGTCATAGATTAAAAATTACAACTCTTCATTACTCCATAAGGAAGGAAAGATGTTTGAAGATTTCATACTGTAAGAATTAAAAGAACAAGTAAGAAAATAAAGTTCTGTATAATATCCAAATGGCCCATTGGTGATGGGAAAGTACAATTTCCCTCTTCTGCCATAAAATCACTTTTATTTCAAATGCTGCAGTTTGGAAGTTACTTTTATTTAACAAAATCATAATATTGCCTGATGTTTTCCCTGAGTGTTAGAAAATCCAGTAACATACTAGAATAGCCATAGCTTTTGTACAAGCTGGAGTGACTGAACTTTACCACAGGGAATGTTAAAAAAAAAAGGGAAGATCCTTCTATAACACTAACACACTTAGAAAAAAAAAATTAGAAAAATAGGCTAGACTTTCTACATTTCTTAAAGAACAACAATAAAAATGAGGGGTTTGGCTTTAAGTGGAAAAACTACGGTGGCCAGACTAGGTCCTTAAAATGTCTAGCACTCATCACAAAACAAAGGTAACTATTTTGTGAATGTTATTCACAAAATTATTGTTATTGGAGACTGTAAATGGAGACTAAAGCACACAAGCAATTTCTGAAAATTGTTACAATCTCTTTTAAGAGAAAAAAAATACTGTTTAAGGAACTAGAAGTCAACACAAAAATATAGGTAGAATTCAAAATGTATGTATCTGGCTGGTATAATAGTCAGTAATTATTTTTTTCTTCCTATCTTTCTTATAGTAGTAACCTGGTGAAAAAAATATTTGTTATGAGATGTGCATGTGTATTTTTGGAGGAGTTATTTCAAAGCGGTCATATAAAAACTTTAAATATATGCTGTATTTAAATCACTAAAACTGCATAACCAATATAATTACATCAGTAATACCTGGACTGTTTTCTGTATTGTCATCTGAATTCACAATGAATTGAAACACAACCTGTTGGCCTGATGCTTCTTTTCATGAAAACATGAACACTATGAGTTAATAGCGAAAGTCTGAATGAATGTTTGAAATTTCAGACCTCATTTTTTGTTCACAGTATTCAATAATTTGGCTTTTAAACATGGCACCCTTTGACTATCCCAAAACCTCAAATAAATATATCTTAACAACAGTATTAATCACTTTGACAAACAAGGAAAAAGGCAAGAAGAAATTGTCTTTTAAATGTGGTGTTACTACAAGCAATGAGTGAAACGTTGGAGAGTATTACTGGATGTTACTGACATGTTCACAATTCATGGCTTCACTTTCAGTATTGTCTACCATCTGAAGAAGTTTTTGTTTTTCAGAAAGGTGAATACTTTGCATACAGTTTATAATTTACTAAGACAAAAAGCAAGAAGCAAGACCAAGAAGTTCTCTCTCTCGAATAGCCTCTCACTTTGAAAAATGCTTTTTTTTTTTCTGTCTGCTGTAAGCATTTAGGAAGGTTCAGCCTTTTGCAACCAGTGAATTGATATGAGTGGCGTTAGGCACATGTTTAAAGAGAGTTACTTTCTACCCGTTTGTAGAATATATTGTGAATTGTGTCTGGCTGCTACATAGCTAGCCATTTATAGAGATACATATTATTTTCCACTATGCCTCATGCAGGTGCTTAGCATCTTAGTTCACTGTTTTAAATAATCATGGACTAAATTAAAAATTATAAGACATAGCAGAATTAATTGAAATATACTATCATGTTTCACTGCTCAACTTACTATACTTATAGTGAAATATTTTACCAGTTGCGTATTCAGAATGCAAATATTCATAAATCTCCAAAATGCCATCAGACACTGTACATAACACTCCATTTAATAAAAAAAAATATAGCTAAATAAATAAAATATGCTATTTAACATACTGTGACATAATTAATGAGAGGAGTACCTCAGCTATCAAATAAATAATTGCTGAATACGAGAAAGAAGGAAATAAAGTTGGAAGGGCTTGATTCTGATTTCACCAAACATGATAGAGAACTTTTGAAGCAAAAGCAGAATTCACTGCTGCAGACTCTTCTGCACTTGCAATGTGACAGACTAGTAAAGGGGAAAAAAAAATCCAAACCTAACCCAGAAACAATTAAGGTTTCCTATCAAATACACTTTCACAATGACAAATGGCTGTAGGCTATCATGAAACAAAACAATTTACTACTCTCAGATATTGGTAAGATTTTTACATATTTCTCATTTTTCTAAGCTGAAGTTGCTTCTGCTTTCTTTCTGTTTTTAAAACATAGGTTTTAACTTTATTTAAAAGTTTGATTTCTGAAAGCATAGTTCACACTCAATTAAATAATAATTTGATTGCAATGGCCTGACTATGCATGATTCATGCAAGTTTTACTATCTTCTCTAGTTTTAACTGTCCCCATACATACGGAATCGCTAGAGCTGAAGGATTTTACAAAATCAGACACACTCATAGGCTCAGAAAATCTGAAAGGTCCAACTGCCTATGGTGTCTGGAGGGTCAAATAATTTTTTTAAAATCTTTGCAGAGAATTCTGGTAGGAAGTGCACCCTGGGTGGCATTAGGAAAAAAAAAAAAAAAGACAGACTGCAGGCCAAGGGAAGTGGTTATTCCCTTCTATTTCACACCCAAGATGCTGAGGCTGAAGTACTGTGTGGAATTGTGGACTTCTCAATACTACAAAGCCGAGGATAGCCTGGAGATAGTCTAGTAGCAGAGGCTGGAGACCAGCTTTGATTAGCCAGTAGACTAGAAGGTTGACAGAGAGTGTCATTACTGTCTTCAACTCCCCAAATTTTGGTTGCAGGAAAGATGTAGCCAGAGATGCAGAGTGAAGAGATAATATAGTGGTTACAACCTACAACAATGGAAATTCCCATGAGACTGAAGGAGAAGTGTTTTCCTCAGAAGAGTGGTTATGCTCAGAGTCAGAGGCCCTGGGAAGCTGTGGGAATACGCATCCCTGGAGATATACAAAACTTGACTGGAAAGGTCATGGGCAACATGCTCAAACATTACCTAACTCTGAGAAGGATGGATTAGAATACCTCCAGAGCTGCCTTCCAGCCTAAAACATTCAATTCATGAATTCAAGAAGAATATGTAAGTTTTACATAAGCTGGCATATATATTAATTTCTGAAAACAACAACACTAAAAACATATACTGCATAATCACTCCCTGGTTTTGTTTGTAGAACTTAGGGCATTTTATTTATAGACCTCTTTTAGTTAGAAACTACAAGTTTAAGTTCTGAATCCTTGCCTTCTGAGTGTTAGGGTGAAGAAACCCTGTTCTCCTTATATTACCAAAAATGATGCACATTATAGTGAGCTAGATTTATGTACTTTCAATTAAATTTTAATAATTCAGTGAAAACCTATGTTATTTCAATAAAATAACTCCTGGATCATTATTAGAATTTTTCTCCATGATCGATGAGATAATTAATATTTTCTTTATCTTTCTTGCAATTCTTATTCCTCTCTTCTGATCACTACTTTTCAAAACCAAACATAAAATTTTAGAGATGGTTGTGCAAACATCTCTGAAGCCTTTATTCCTTGACATAAAGTTTCAATTAAATGGAAAAGCATTGCAAAAAAAAAAAAAAGCAGAATTCTGCTTTAAGACAAAGATGAAGCAAAAAATATCTGAAAAAAAAAAGTTGGAAAATCACACTTTCATAGCTTTACAATAAAAATACAGTCTTTAATCTGGCAAAAATATATATACACTCACGAAATTTCAAAAATAAAATTATATAAAAAGTTTGATTTTGACTAATTACAACACCTCAATAATTTTGAAATAATTTAATTTTCTCTATTTTTCCCTTTATGTGACAGTATCAGTAGAAGTTATCAATTTATAGTGATGCTATCAGGTACAGGGACAAACAGAGAAAATCACTGAGAGTATCTGTATAGTGGGGTTTTATTTGCTTAAATTCTGGTCATGTGCATTGATATCTCATTCCATCTCTACCAGAATAAAATGATTTAAATATGAGTATATTAATGAGTACCATAGAAAACTTTGTAATTGGTTATTTTTTTTGTCTTTATCTGACTATATTACAGAGGCTTTTGGTTTACTCTTTTTGTTTGTTTGTTTTTAATACACAAATGTATTTTTCTTTTATATTACAAAATGCATCTGTTAGCTTCTCTCACAATTTCAAGTAAGGACTAAGTCTACGTATAGTATTTCTGACAAATACGATTTGCTGTCTTGATATTTTATTTATGTATAAAGTATTGTGCTTACCTATGGTGCTAAAAAAGCAATTAGCAGTATGTAATGAGTCATAGTGGAAAGCTGACAGTGGATGTTGTCTGAATTCCAAATGGTCTTGATTTACAAGCCTGGTCCCTAACTTCCCTTCTAATGATTAATAACACCTTACCTTTCTCATGTAGTTGTCATAAAAGAGAATCTCAAAGCACTTTACATCAGACACATACAACTGTTGCACAGCTTTGCCAGGATCGTGATGTTTAGTATATACACACAGTGTAAAAAAAAAAAAAAAAAAAAAAAAAAGGTGAAAATTAAAAAGGGAAGGAAAAATGGATATGCAATATAAATGTCTTAAAAGTTGAAATGACATTTTGGCTTCTTTCAAAGGATGACAAGGTGTACAGCAGTAGTTAATGCCAACAGCTAGGGGGAGTGAGTGAGTGGGGCTTAGGTGCTGACTGGGGTGAACTCACTACTTTTTACAATTATAATAACATAATACAATCTAATTTGAAAAGGAGAAGAATAAAGTTTATTGTACTCTTGGGAAATGGAAAGTTCTGCTGGCCAAATCCCATCAAGTCACATGAGCTCATTTGAAAATTCAATATCACTAGTGTATGCTGTAAAAAAAAAAAATTGTGGAAAGGGCTATTTTGCAAAGATGCTATAATTTGGATACGAATCTTTCCACTGCTTGAAAACAGATTTTGTCGAGTACTCTATTTTCAAAACCAGTCTGCTTTCATAGAATCAGACACTTGTGAATTATTTAGATGATGATTTGACCCTCTTCTTCACTTTAAAACTTTCTTGAACTTGTTTAGCATTCAAAAATTATTCTCTTTTGGCTGTCAGCATTTAGGTCTTGATCCTAGACAACCTACTTGTGTACTTATTATCACTACTGAAAGTAGTCTAAAGAGTAATCTTGTTTAAGCATTCAGCAATGTACAAATAAAATATTGTGTACAAGTCTTATGACCTGATTCTAAGAATGTGGAAATAGAGAAGTTTCCAAAGGAAGACAACATAAATAACCAAGAGTCTGGGAAATAGCCCTACTCTTCAGAAGCTTATATTTCTGAGTCCTGTGAGGGAACACTGGATCATGAACTCTTAGTCCTCTACTGTAACAGAAAATCAAAACTATAGAGAAGAAATAAAAAATATAAAAATAAACTATTTTAAAAAATGAATCAACTTCATTTTAAAGTTAGAATCATAGACTAGTTTGAGTTGGAAGGGAACTTTAGAGGTCGTCTAGTCCAACTCCCCTGCAAGGAACAAGAACACCTTCAAAGAGATCAGGTTGTTCAGAGCCCAATCCAACCCGGCCTTGAATGTTTCATCTACCACCTCTCTGGGCAACCTGTTCCAGCATCCCGCCACCCTCACTGTAAAAAATGTCTTCCTTATCTCTAATCTAAATCTACCTCCTTCTAGCTTAAAACTCTTAATCCTTGTCTTATCACAACAGGCCCTGGTAAAAAGTTTATCCTCTTCTTTTAACGCAGCCCAGGATGCAGTAGGCTTTCTGGGCTGCAAGCATGGATTGCTGGCTGATGTTGGGCTTGTCATCAACCAACATCCCCAAGCCCTTCTTCTCAGAGCTGCTCTCAATCCATTCTCCACCCAGCCTGTGTTTGTGCTTGGGATTGCTCCAACCTAAGTGCAGAACCTTGCACTTGACCTGGTTGAACTTCATGAGGTTTGCATGGACCCACCTCTCCAGCCTGTCAAGGTCCCTCTGGATGGCATCCTTTCCCTCCAGCATGTCAACTGCACCACGCAGCTTGGTGTCAGCGGCAGACTTGCTGAGGGTGCACTCTATCCCACTGTCCATGTCACTGAAGAAGATTTTAAATAGCACCAGTCCCAGTAGCAACCTCAGAGGAACGCCACTCATTACTGGTCTCCACTTGGGCATTGAGCCATTGACCGCATGTTCAACAGTACTCTGATGTAGGTTCAATGTGATTTCTACTTCAGGTTACATATGGGTGATTTTGAGAATGCCACATTTTTCCTAATGATGACAGTGTAGATCACGATACAGCTGACCAAACCATGTCTTCCTTAAATCTCTCTGAGACTCTTCCTTCTCCATACCTGTAATTTGCTTTCCCCTTTACCATTCTGTACAACTTGACAAGAACTTGCACCTTTTAACTTATCTTTTCCTCTCATATCCTTTTGCCTTCATTTTTTTTTTCACATGATCTCAGTACAGATGTCCCTCCTTTCCTTTTTCCACATTTTTCTTTGCTTTTTGTGCCTAAACATACAATATCTGTTTGCAAGGTAACACTTTCAAAGTTAATTCCTTTCTGAAAAATTGCTTCAGTTACAATATACAGAAGAATATTAACATTAGCTTTAAAAATTTCTGCTGCATTTCTTCCCTAGATTTCCCATTGTGTTCTCCTAACAGTCTTGTTTTTCTCTAAGATTTTACGTTCTTTGAGGTACAGATTGCCATTGCTCATTCTGTACAGCTGGTAATGCTTTACAATTATGGAATAATATTAGAGACTGACATCTGGTTTCCATTTTCATGCAAGACACACTATCTAGACAAAAGAATATACATATTAGTATGAGGAAAGGAATTAGTGTTCTCATTTACGATTGGCCAATGGTGCTGTAGAGCGATTTGTAAACCTGATTATACCTAGTGATTGATAATGGTTAATTTGTTTCAAAGAGCGCAGTGCCAAGACTAAAAGAAGAATCAGCCAACAAAAACATCAATTCATCATGCAGATAACTCACATCCACTTTTTTTTTTTGCACTTTCAGCTATATTAAAATATTTAAAAAATAAAGTCCTTGAACAAAGAATATTATGGTGCTGATTCAAGGCTCTATTTAGCTGAAAATTATTCATACCCTATAGAAATGACATTTCAGTTTTAGACTGCCAAAGTGAACTTTATTAGTATGTCATTAATCATTGTCTGGGAGGTGACACCTGAGGAAAATGATTTAGTGGAGATTAGAGCACTCAAATGTAGCACTGAAAATATTACATTTATTTCAAGCATCAATCAGTCAATGAAACACATATTAACAAAAAATGACATTTATGTACATTTAAATCTGCTCATAACAAAGTGCACTGCTCTCTATTCAGGAACATTTTCTGTTTTGTTCACATTTTATATTGAGTTTGTAGTTTAAATAAAAATCTACTATTATCGATGTATTCAATTTAAAATCCATGTAACAAAACACATTTGAAAGAAGACAGAAATTGGAAAATTGTGCCAAAGAGAGCCACATGTTGGAAAAAACAAACATTTCAAAAAGAAATCTCCACCTTTTCATATAGTCTACAGGCATTGCCATGTAGCCAATATTTAATTCTAAAAGTTTGAAATTCTGTTCACTTTCTTAGAGTTTGCTGATGTTGTAATAATAATAATTAAAAAAAAATCAACCAACCAACTATTTTTATTTTGAGATGAAAAAAAAATATTTAGAAAATCTCCCATGAAAGAGCTAGCATCAAAGTAAAGGCACAATAAGTCTTCCTTTTCAAAGAGCAGTAACTTTCGTATAGTTTATTGTAAGTCATGTGACTTGGACTAAACAATAAAATTGCTCTTTCTCTCCTTTACTCTCAGTTAATACTTGTCTGTATCTCACCTTTACCAGCTTCAGGCAATGGCAATAATCTTACAGTTTCTAACTTAACTTTTTTTCCGATAATTTTCCCTGGGAATTAATTGTTAAAACTGAAGAAAGCAAAAAATCACTCTTTTCTGAAGGAGGTGTTATACTTGTTTTTACTACCAGAAAATCAGCTGTTTTCTACTCTTTAGGTTTTAAAGCATGAAATACTGTCCTGAAAGAAAAAGCTATCTGTTCCTAAAAAAATAAGGAATTAAGTCACTCAAAATTAAAATTAAGCACACTTGGTACACACATTTAGAATTTTATTAATAAAACTGGAACTATTCAATACTAAATTCTGCTTTATTTTAAATATTATTATTTTTTTAATATTAATGAAAATTATTATCATAGAATCATAGAATCATAGAATGGTTAGAGTTGGAAGGGACCTTCAAAGGTCATCTAGTCCAACCCCCCTGCAAGGAGCAGGGACATCCCCAACTAGATCAGGTTGCTCAGAGCCTCATCCAGCCTGGCCTTGAACGTTTCCAGGGATGGGGCTTCCACCACCTTTCTGGGCAACCTGTTCCAGTGTTCTATAACTCGCATCATAAAAATTATTTTCCTAATTTCCAATCTAAATCTACCCCCCTGTATTTTAAAACCATTACCCCTCATCCTATTGCAACAGGCCCTACTAAATAGCCTTTCCCCATCTTTCTTGTAGACCCCCTTGAGGTACT
This sequence comes from Chlamydotis macqueenii, assembly GCF_036417535.1. Lineage (NCBI taxonomy): Eukaryota > Metazoa > Chordata > Aves > Otidiformes > Otididae > Chlamydotis > Chlamydotis macqueenii. Next base: position 134,216,087 of record NC_141557.1, read on the forward strand.
GGAAGACCGCTATCAGGTCTCCCCGGAGCCTCCTCTTCTCCAGGCTGAACAGCCCCAACTCTCAGCCTGTCCTCATAGGAAAGGCGCTCCAGCCCTCTGATCATCTTCGTGGCCCTCCTCTGGACCTTCTCCAACTGGTCCATGTCCTTCTTGTGTTGGGGGCTCCAGAACTGGACACAGTACTCCAGGTGGGGTCTCACCAGGGCAGAGTAGAGGGGGAGAATCACCTCCCTCGACCTGCTGGCCACACTTCTGATGCAGCCCAGGATGCGGTTGGCCTTCTGGGCCACGAGGGCGCATTGCCTGCTCATGTTGAGCTTCTCGTCCACCAGCACTCCCAAGTCCTTCTCCTCAGGGCTGCTCTCAATCCATTCTCCGCCCAGCCTGTATTTGTGCCTGGGATTGCCATGACCCAGGTGCAGGACCTTGCACTTGGCCTGGTTGAACTTCATGAGGTTGGCACAGGCCCACCTCTCCAGCCTGTCAAGGTCCCTCTGGATGGCATCGCTCCCTTCCAGCATGTCGACAGCACCACACAGCTTGGTGTCATCAGTGAACTTGCTGAGGGTACACTCTATCCCACCGTCCATGTCGCCGACAAAGATGTTGAACAGGGCCGGGCCCAACACGGACCCCTGAGGGACGCCACTCATGACCGGTCTCCACATGGACATTGAGCCGTTGACCACCACTCTCTGAGTGCGGCCATCCAGCCAACTCCTTATCCATCGAGTGGTCTGTCCATCAAACCTATGTCTCTCTAGTTTAGAGAGAAGAATGTCGTGCAGGACAGTGTCAAAAGCCTTGCACAAGTCCAGGTAGATGATGTCTGTTGCTCATCCCTTGTCCACTGATGCCATCACCCCGTCATAGAAGGCCACCAAATTGGTCAAGCACGATCTGCCCTTGGTGAAGCCATTATTGGCTGTCACCAACCACCTCCTTGCTCTCCATGTGCCTTAGCATGGTTTCCAGGAGAATCTGCTCCATGACCTTGCCAGGCACAGAGGTGAGGCTGACCAGCCTGTGGTTACCCGGGTCTTCCTTATTCCCTTTTTTAAAAATTGGGGTTATGTTCCCTCTCTTCCAGTCATCGGGAACCTCACCAGACCGCCATGACTTCTCAAATACGATAGCCAGTGTCTTGGCAACTTCATCCCCCAGTTCCCTCAGGACCCGCGGATGGATCTCATCAGGTACCATGGACTTGTGCACCTATTATTATCTGATTCTTAATGGGAAACTTTTTAAAAAAATCTCATCATGTTGTACTCTATTCTGAAAATAGATTACCTCCTCCGTTCTCTCCTCTTGCATTAAGGTAGTGGTAGAAACATAATTTCTTGGCAATGTCAGAGAAGCATATCTATAAATAACTGTATATAATAAATGCTACAGAGGTGCATACTATGCCATAGTTATTATGACACAAACCTGATTTAAAGGCTATGTGTATTATGTATGTATGCAATACAATTAAGCATATTAAAAGAACACAGTAATAAATATAAAACTTTAAATACAGTACTGTGTCAGAGAGAAATGAATGTTCATTTTAAAAATGTGTGGCTGCTATGGAATTTGCAAAATAAATAAGATTCAGACCTCTTAGTCTGCAGTGGCAGTTCAAGAAAGTGAGAGTGAATTGGTATCTATGACATCAATTTGTCAAAAAATAATAGTACCCATCTAGTTGCTCTAGTCAATAAAACAGGAGCTCCCTGGAGCTCCGTGGAGTCAAAGTATATTTCCTCTGCCAAACTCAACAGTAAGAATTGCCATCACACATCAACAGTCCACAACAGGGAGGAGTCTGAATAGCTACAGTTACAAATAAAAAATTTAGTTGCGAAACCAACATTTTTCCTTCCTGAAGATAGATCCTTGTCATCCACAGTGTTGCTTTTCCACATGTTGGCAAGAGTGGCACTGTAAGAAATGAACATTTGTGCTTTAACGAGATTTCTGGGAGTACGAGATACCTACCTGAAAGACAATGAGAGACAGTACTGGAAATTACAAAGGAAAATTAGTTATTTCAGAACTAAGTCATTGGGACTAGAAGTCACATGATCTGAAGTCTGATCTGAACTAAAGTAAATACTTCCTAAATGTAACTTTCATTCCTAGCTTTAAAAGCATGTGTTCCCTGTGCAGGAGCACCTCATCACTGAGAACTCAGCGATGTTCCAGGATCAAATGTGGGCAGGGTGCTCTTTGGGGAGCAGTAGCAGAGCTCAACTTAGTTGTCTGTCTTTTCAATCAGATATAGGCTTCCATTATTGCTGAACCATCTCATCCTTCACTAGTCTAGAAAAGGTACAACTGCTCACAGATGTAGTGCCCTCCCCTTTAGATGGTATTGTAGTCTTTCCATCAGCTCCAAAGAGCCCATCTTGAATAACTTTCACTGTTCTGTGCCTCACTTTTCTCTTTCACTGTATGAGAACTATGAAGTTTGTGTCATAGTTTAGCCTCATGCAGGACTAAGTAGTACACAGCTGCTCGCTCACCCTCCTCACTCCCTGAAGGAATAGGGGAGAAATAATTTAACAAAAGGCTCAAGGGCTTAGATAAGGACAGGGGCAGATCATTCAGCAGCTACCATCATGGACAAAACAGACTCGACTTGGAGAGAACTAATTCAATTTTTTAACAATCAAGTCAAGGTAGGATAAAGGATAAGGAGGGATAAAATCAGATCTTAAGAACACCTCCTCACATCCTTCCCTTCCTTTCAGGCTTAAATTCACTCCCGACTCTCTCTACCTCCTCCACTTCAGCAGTGCAGGGGGACAGGGAATGGGGGTTGCAGTCAGTTAGAATCACAGAATCATAGAATAGTTAGGGTTGGAAGGGACCTTTAAAGGTCATCTAGTCCAAGCCCCCTGCAAGGAGCAGGGACATCTGCAACTATATCAGATTGCTCAGAGCCCTGTCCAACCTGGCCTTGAATGTTTCCAGGGATGGGGCATCTACCACTTCTCTGGGCAACCTGTTCCAGTGTTTCCATTTTTCCCACCACCCTCATTGTAAAAAATTTTTTCATCACACATTGTCTCTGCTGCTCTTTCCTCCTCAGATGGAGGACTCCTCGCAGTCTTCCCCTGTTCCAGCATGGAGTCCCTCCCACTGGAGACAGTCCTCCACGAACTGCTCCAGTGTGAGTCTCTCCCACGGGAGTCCTTCAAGAACTGCTCTAGCACAGGTGCTTTTCAAGGGGGTGCAGTCCCTTAGGAACAGGCTGTCCCAGCCCCTCCATGGGCCACAGCCTCCTTCAGGCATCCACCTGCTCCAGTGTGATGTCCTCCACGAGCTGCAGGTGGATCTCTGCTCCTCCGTGGGCCACAATGGGCTGCAGGGGGACAACCTGCTTCACCATGTTCATCACTACAGGCTGCAGGGGAATCTTGCCAGGAGCAACTTTACTCCTCCTCCTCCTTCTTAATCGACCTTGACATCTGCATAGGTGTTCCCCTCATATACCCTCACTCTTTGCTCCACTCCACTCCGCCTTGATGGGCTGGGCTGGGCTGGGCCAGACAGCCACTCTGCAGTAGGCTGAGGGGCGAGGCCTGAGCCTCCCCCTCTCTGCCTGCACTCCTGCTTTTATTTTACCCTTCTTAAATATGTTATCACAGAGGCACCGTCTGCTCAGACAATTGGGTCTGCCCTGGAGCTGGCTGGCTCCACTGGACAAAGGGGAAACTTCTATCAGCGTCTTGCAGATGCCACCCCTGCAGCTCCCCTGCTATGCAAACTCAATGAAGTTTATAAAACAGAATGCTCTTAAATAAAGGTGCTTTATGAACACATAATAGAGCTGAGAATTATATAAACTGAGAAGAAAGCACAGCAAACATAATATTTCTTCAAAGGTATGTGAAGAGCGGTAACAGCAAGCCTCTTTGGGCCTGCTCCTTGAATCTTTACAGTGGTGCAGAATGATTGTAAGCAACATAAGAACACACTAATCTAGAAAAGAGCACATGCTACTAGAACCCAGAATCAACCCCTAACCAAATGAAATGAGTCAAGGATATCTCAAGGTACTACACGTATTAATATTTAACAGAACCTATTTTGCTTGCAATAAAGGTCAGGAATTCACTTATAGTACCATTATCGCAAAAGTGAAATCTAACATGGATGGCGACTCAAACCATAGCTGGCTGCTATAGGTTGCTACAGCAACCTGTAAAGGTGGAAATGAGGTTCAATGAAGTCAAAAGTCTGGAAGGTGAAGTTAGAATAGACTTCTTTGTTCATTTTATGTTATTCTACCAAACTGATATATTCCTGATACTTTAAATACAGTCAAACAAAATGTATTTTATTTGTCTATGAGAGATTTTGCTACAGGAATATTAACTGTTTAATACAACAGAATGTATTTTGTTATATTGGAAGCTGAGATAACTTGTTTTCTAAGTATTTATTAATATATTAGTGAAGCAGGAATGAACAGGTTGCATGGACTGTAACTATAAAATTAGGTTATGATTGAATATTGCAGTTGAACACCAGTATGCAAAACAGATAATGTTTTGCCTTTAGGGTCTCTGAAGTTTTTTTTATATTTAAAAAATAAATTAGTTTCCCTTTTCATCTATGAATGATGTGCTTCAGTATGGAGAAACATGACTTTTATAGACGTTCTTGACTGGAGGGAGTTCTCTTCTAGTCTTAATAAGAAACATGTATTTTGAAAACATTTCCTACAATTTCACACATTTTCTAACATTCTTTGGGAGGTAAACTTTTTTGAGGTCTGTTTAGTCAAGTTAACCAAAATTCCTTATAAATGTTGACTGTTATATCATTAAACAATTATGATCATAATGTGTGATTTTTTTTTTTCTGACTACATGTAATGATTACTTTTACAAAAGCATTTCAGAAGTTCCCAAAACACATTCATTTTCTACAAATGTCGTCTAAAGAAAAAAGACTGTCCTAAGACAATCTTGATAATTAAAAGAAGCAGTTATTCCAATGATAATAAATGCTAGTAGAGTGAGTGCAGTGAAGGCATGATAAAATGGCTTCCAGTTTTTTCTTTTCCTCTGGAGTTTCTTTGCAGATCGTTTCTCATGTTCACATTTTACTTTATTTTTCAGAATGTAATTATTAAATATGACTCAATACTCTCCCATTCTGTCACTGGTTGTTTCTCCAGTCTTCTCTGTTTCCACTCCATGAAGAACAACTTTTGCGTATGTCCTTTTATTCATTAGTCCCTTGGGATGAGACACTAATGATTCCTATCTCTCTTTGCTCTTTATTCATTGGTCTAAGTGATGACTGAGGCTTCATATCATAACTGCTGAATAAACCTTTCCCTGTTTTCTGAAGTTTTGTTTGACATTGGCCCCTCTATCTTAGGCAGGTTATAGAGGAAGCATAAAATTCATGTGAGACTGTAGAATAAATAATTAAGAGTATGAATTAATAGTAGCATTAAATGATGTCATTAGGAAAAGAGATCTATGAAAGAACACAAACATATAAAAACATCAGAAAAATCATATAGGAAACTTTCCAGGCCTCATTTTTTTGTTTGTTTTTATAGACGTGTATTGCTTTCAGCAGTGACTATGATTTCTACTTCTAAAGTTATTACTTGCTTTGCTTTTAATGTTTTCTCTAGCATACGCAATTCAGTGCCACCAGCACACTACTGAGAGTATTCTGTCCCCTCAATAGAGATCTAATTTTCAAAACCTATTTCACAAAAACAAGTAGGAGAGGTCAGAAAGACATATCCTCGCCACTTGATGTGTTTCTAAACACAGGTTTCCCTCAAATTTACTTAATTCCCTGGATGAGATCTTGACAGGATGATAACAATGTCCTTTGGATCATTAAGCAAAATTCTCTTTCCACTTTCCTAGAAAACTTGACAAAAGATATAGTAGTCTCTTACCAACTTTTACATTTTTCTCTCTACTCCTCTTTAAATCATATTAATACCTTTTGCACTACGCTTACAAAAAATAAAAAAGCTCTGAATCTTGTTTACTGGGAACCTCTTGTCTCAGTGACTTTAATCTTTTTGAGTTTCAGAGTTGCAAACACTTCTTTCGAGAAGCAAAAATTCAGTAAAATGTTGACTTATTACTGGCTTCCTACTTAGTTCTTAGCTTGTGCAATGTAATAGCCATAGCCACCTTTGACTGCTCCCCTTATGATTAGTAACATACAGTATGCATTAGAAGTAAGTTTTGCTGGTCAAAAATCTCTGTATTTATATGACTGGAAACATACACATCAGAAACTGACGGGAAGCCAGTTCCTCTACAACCACAATGTGATGATCTTTACAGTATGTTATTATCTGTGCAATATCCAAAGACCCTTCGGACTGAGATTCTGTGTTTGTGCAAAATGTACTGAAATATCTAATGCAATTATCAAATGTATTGCAAGTAATAAGAAAGAAGAAAACAGATCAAAAGGGAGGGAAAGAGAAGCACAACAAGCTTGAGAGTAGTATGGCTGGAGATTTCCTCCTTTTAAACTATTATCAATTATTATCTTATTTGCAATCTGAATATAAACTCATTGTCCAGAAAAGAAAGATCTACGGGTGGTTGAACCAGCTTCTCAGGGATCATTTAACTCCTGTAACAGTAATGGTTTAAGCATGGATTTGTTCACCAGTATTTGAAGGTAAGCATAGGTTCACCTCACTTTCTGTAATGTATTAAAGTTTCTTCTCTATTTTTTAAAAAGTGAGTCTCTCCTCTTTGTGTGATATTCTTGTAGTCAAATTGGTACGTATTGCAGTTGCTGCTTTACCTTTAAATTCTTCACATGGTCCTTGCACAAGTGGCCTTTAGTTGAGAAGACCTATGAATTGTATAGTCAAACTCCTTGGGACAAAAACTTCTATTAATTGTGAGCAATTTTCACAGGGTGGATTCTGTCTCACTCTGGTTTCATTTCTCAATAATTGTAAACTGAAGCTTAAGTCCGTCGGTTTAGATCAGTAGAATCACACAGGCTTTAAAAGCATAGAAGCAGATTCAGAATTTGTCCCACAATCATCCTCTTTATTTCATAAACTAAGGAGTACAAGTCAGAGTTTGGAAACAAAATATGAGTGTTAAAAAATAGCTTTTTGTCCAGTGTGGGTCATTTGACCTCAGTTGCTGTAAGTTTCTCTTACTCACCATTTGATAGGTGCTCCTGCTAGTTTCTTAGAGGGGACAAATAAAAGTATCGTATTATTGCAAGTCAGGGACAAATTGACTGAGAGTTTTGCAGAAAATATTTTTTTTAACTAGATCTTGAACTTTTCATTTCATATTTGAAATATGTCAACCTCCACCAATTTTTTAATTTAGGGCATTTTTTTTTTCTCTAGAGTAAGAAAACTAATAGAGTATATTGAGCAACAGCATAAAAGAACACCTGTGCAGTAATGAGATAACAGAAGATTTCCCAAATGAATATAGAAAAGGAACATATTGCCTAACTAACCTCTTTATCTTTTTGAAAAAGATAAGAAATTATGACAATGGTAGCGGAGAGGAGAGTGTTTACCAGGATTTTCTTAATCCTTTGGTAAATTATAGGAAAATATTTTGTTTTGCTTTGGCAGTCAGACTGAAAGAGGTCAAGGGATAAAAAGCCAATTTTAAAAATGTCATATGAAAACATTTTGAGTATGAACGGGAAGTTGCACTGCTTACTAACTACAAACAAAGCAGGGAGTGGTGCATAGATGGAAAGAATATACCTACCAAACACATAATAGAAAATCACTGCTCAAACTTTCTAGTTATGTATATATTTCTTGACAGATAACCCAGTTAACAACTTGTTGAATTTTCTAATGATTCAGAACTTTGAACAAATAGTTAATGAAGACTGTGTGCAACAAAATGAGTTCAGGTAGATAAGACTCAACTGTATAATTGGCTTCACACATGGAAAATGAAATCTAACATTGAAGAACTTAAGGTATCACACATAAAATTTCAATAATTTAGTAAGTAGAAATTGAACAGGGTTGCTATGAAAGCAGGAGATTTTGAAAAGTGCCTGTAAATTAAAATGGATGGCAAAGACTGAGCCTAAAAAGTGTACCGAATATTGGGCTGGACCTGATGTAGAACACGTTTGCATACAATAGTAGTGAAAATCTTGGCATTTTTCTAACACAATGAAAATGCTTATTAGAGAAGATAAGCAAATACCAGTTCCAGTGCTGCAGCATAAAATTTACGCAATTTGTCAGGACATAGATTCAGTTCAGAACAGTTACGCAATATTGCTCCAAATTTCAGGAGACTAGGATGAAATCTTGACCTTGAAGATAGCAAGGGCTTCTGAAGATCTCAACAGTGATGTTTTGTTTAAACATCAGGCAGGCCATTGTTTGACACCCTTCTTAATTAAGAGGAAAGCAAAGACAGTGCATGACTATATTACCAGAGTTACACTGTGCCAACTGTAAATGAAATAATCTCAAGACAGGAAAAAAACTCAAACTTGATAGTCTCCCTTGTCTGCATGCAAAAATATCATTTATGACTGAAATCTGGAATTGTTTTGAGCTCACATAGAGAACAGAAAAATATAAGTTCTTTGTGAAGGTAAGCCTGAAGCTCCAGATCTTGCACTGTAGGCAGCTGCTGCAATTTGGGACTATAAAGGCATTTTCCTAGAAAGGAGTCTTAAAAGTATACAGTCTATCCAGTAGTATTTTAATTAATGTAAAAAGGATGAAGGTGTAGTTTTGTTTTTCTGTTTGAAGAAATAAAAATTATATTATATTAACCAGGCTACATAAGCACATTTTCAGTCTCAGTAGGTTCAAATAAAACCTATAAAATCTGTTAAATCTAAAAATAGTGGCAATGATAGATGATCCTTCTGGCTTCTGCAATGCTCTCACCAGTAGTACTGCATCACCACCAGGGTATCTGGGATTCTAATAAAAGATTTCACAACAGAAAGTAATGAATATTACTCTTTTTAAGCTTTCAGAAAATTGCGGATATCTTATTTCTGGACACTTGCTGGCTGGGCTGAGCCAGTACAATTGTTAATGAAGTGATTTGGAAGCATCATAGACTTTTTATGAACTAGGATGATTACTTTCAAAATTACTTTCAATGAGGGTAAACCATGTTCCATATGCCTGTGATCTTTTAGTCAATGCAAGAAGTAAAATCAATGTGTGTATATGAACACATATATGCATATATATATGTGTGTATATAAATGTGAATGTGTATATCTGCACTCATTTGTACATATACATATATGTATAAGTGTGTATATCTACACTGGGGGTTGGACTAGATGACCTTTAAATGTCCCTTCCAACTCTAACTGTTCTATGATTCTATATTATATTTATATAAATTTCTCATCTGTAACTACTCCTCACCTTGTGTGATCCTCTTTAAAGATTTTGGAAGAAAGTCCCCGACAGGCAGCTGGGTAGATTGCTGCAGCCTCCTAATTGAAAGATTGAAAATGTAGAACTTCAGTATTGGTCAGCAGCAATCTGAAAATAAATAGCTCTGATAGGCCTTGATTTTTCTAATAAATAGACAAACACTGGCTTTAAGGCAGCCATCAAAGAATTCTACATGCTTTAATACGTTCTAAAGCTGAATAACAAGAGACTATGATGTACTGGCCTCTTTTCTTGTGATCAAATGGATTCAGCAAGGTGAGGTGGGCAAAAATGGACCTCAGGGATATCTATGACGTAACTAGAATGAACAGAGAAATAGGAAGCTAATAGTTAGGACTGAGTGAACCTTTTGTAAAAACTACCTGTCTTGCTACAGAAAATGATAAAAAAAAATTGATTGTATCTATTTTTTACTGTCATGAAAAAATTCTCGGAATAAATTAAAACTTTACATTGAAAAGAACAAAGACCTAAGGAAAATATTCTGGATTGATAATTTCCAGTTTGAAGTTTTTTGATAAAAAAAAGATATCACTGGCAAAACTGATGCGAGAATTATTTGAAAAATAATCCCTCCCTGAATAAGAATGGATTAAGTCTTTTAATGGAACTGAAATGTATTTTGGCTGAAAAGGGTAGAGCTCTGTCTGAGATCATCAGCACAAAATGCCTTACCAAGAAATTTAATCTTATTGTTATCAAACATTCAAGAAGCCTTACAAAAAAAAAAAAAAAGCAATCTTAATATTCAGAACATGAAAGAAAGATACTGCAGTTTTTTTTTATCATGTGCATGTGTGGTGGGTTGACCCTGGCTGGACACCAGGTGCCCACCAAAGCCGCTCTATCACTCCCCTCTCAAGCTGGACAGGGGACCAAAAAAATATAATGAAAGGCTTGTGCCTTTGAGATTCCACAGCAATTACCATCACAGGGAAAACAGACTTGACTCGGGGAAATTAGTTTAATTTATTACCAATCAAAATAAAAGTAGAGTAATGAGAAAATAAAACTAAATCTTAAAACACCTTCCCTTCATCTCTGCCTTCTTCCTGGGCTTAACTCACAAATTCTATACCTCCTTCCCCGCACAAGCACAGGGGGACGGGGAATGAGGGCTGCGGTCAGTTTATCACATGCTGTTGTTTCTGATGCTCCTTCCTCCTCAGAGGGAGGACTCCTCGCACTCTTCCTCTACTCCAGCATGGAGTTCGTCCCACAGGAGACAGTCCTCCATAAACTTCTGCAATGGGAGTCCTTCCAATGGGCTGCAGTCCTTCATTAACTGCTCCTGCGTGGGTCCTTTCCATGGAGTGTAGTTCTTCAGGAACAGACTGCTCCAGCATGGGTCTCCCACGTGGTTACAAGTTCTGCCAGAAAACCTGCTCCAGCCTGGGCTCCTCTCTCCACAGGGCCACAGGTCCTGCCGGGAGCCTGCTCCAGCACAGGCTTCCCACAGGGCACTCTAACAACGAAGCTTTGAAAACAAAATAAGAAAGAATTTATTATGTCTGGCTTTGTTACATTTTATTGTTATTTCTAAATTATGTACAAGAGAAAAAAATAGGAAAAAAGAAGCTTGGATTTCTGATATTTTTGTGATACCTGTCTTCAGTGATGGTTTCAGTGAAATTACACTTTTTGAAGAACTTTCAAGAGTAAAGGTAACTTCTGGAGTATGTGCTTTTTCAAGTGACTGTCTACCGATCATCAGATGAAGAGTAAAAAGTGGGCTAATAGCCAACCTTAGAAATTTCTGAACAAATATTAATATTTTTCGCAAGCATCTGGACAAATTTTCCAGGGAAAATATCAAAATACACGGTAGTCGCTATTATTTCTAATTTTTTTTGTTATTTATTTTTTTTACTTGCACAGATATAAATCAGACAGTGTAACTTTGTTACTGAAAATATAGAAGAAAAAGAGATAGGCATTCATAATTCTAGTAGCGTGAAAAACTGTTCTGAGGTCAACAACATATGTTGATAAATATATTTATTCCCCTCTTTTGATCTTACAATGAGATGCAGATTCTTGTCACTATGGTGAAGAAGAGTTTATTTCACCACCTTGGATTTCTCAAAGGAGTTGTCATACCTGTCTCTGCTGCCCTGCTCAGGCCATAATCAGTCTTATTCAATATTTTGTCAGCTACTATTAAAAGTTTCAGAGGTAGATGTAAGATGTTCAGAGGTCTGAGGAAAATATAAACAACATAATCTATTCATTAGGTTTCACCCTAATGTTCATCAGCTAACAATATTTTAAAACTTCACCTAATGATGCTTACAATTCCTTGTAAACTCATTACAATATTTATGATAATTGTAGATTTTACTGAAACTCATTCTAGATATTCTTGAAATCCACTTACATATCAATTCTGTATGCTGCTGATTCTGAAGGATTGTTTACTAGCTTCAAAGCAATGACTTCTTGCTTTAATAATTCCCTGGAATCAGAACAGGCTTTTCTCAGGGTCTTCATGTGTGACCTTTTTAAACATTTATAGGCTGTAATCCAGTCCTTTTTCATCCTTGAAAAAAGAAGAGTGAGCATATTCAGCACTTGAAGCCTTTTCTAATAGGATTCCTAATCCCCAGATAAGCTTTGTAGCCCACCCGTTCCCTCCAAGTTTCTGTCCAAGGTTGCAAACATGCCCGACCTGAGCTTCTGATAAATTGTGTAATGGAACCATTACTTTTTTTAAAACATAACTAGCCCCTCTGCTTATGCACCTTAAGTCCTTGCTAGACTGTTTCTAGCAATCTTTGTATATAAGCTTTCTAGCATCACGAAACTATGTCATTATTTTGCTATCACTATTATCTATTTCTATACAGCATCACTTTTTTCATGTTTATCAATCTAAAATGGACATAATGTACTAACATTAAATTTTCTTCCCCTCTGTGGTGGGTTAGCTGCAGTTAACATCCAAAATCTCACCAAACTGCTTGTTTACTTTCCCTCTCAGCAGGACAGGGCAGAAAACAGGAAGGAAAAAAATCTCTCTGGTTGACATAAAGGTAGGCAGATCGCTTACCAATTACAGTGCTGTCATGGGCAAAACAGACTATACTTGGAGAAAATTTACTTAATTTATTGACAATTAAAATATAATTTTTTTTTTTAAAAAGACTAATTTGCGTAGTGGGAAAGAAAAAGATATTAAAACAATGCCTTTCCTTCCTCCTTTCACAGGCTCAACTCTGCTACCCCTCCGTTACAGTGCAAGGGGCATAGAGGCTGGAGAGTGACAGCCAGCATGTGGTGGTTTTTCTCTGCTGCTTCTTCCTCCTCTCACTTTTCCTCTGCTCTGGTATGGGCTCTCCATGGACAGAATTCCCTCAGGAATATCATCTGCTTCAGTGTTGTCCTCCACAGGCTGCAGGGGAATCTCTGCTCCAGCACCTGGAACACCTCCTGTCTCTCATCCTTCTCTCACCTTCGTATGCACAGGGCTGTTTCTTTCTCTTCTTTTTGGCCTTTCTAAAACACATTACCACAGAGGCACCACCAGCTTGGCCGAAGGGCTCAGCTGTGTCCTGCATTGAGTCCATTGGAGCCGGCTGGAACCAGCTGGAACGGGCTGTGTCTGGCATGGGGCAGCCCTGGACTCACCTCGCAGAGGCCGCCCTGCATGCGCTGCTGCCTGGGCACCAACAACCCTTACAAACTCTGTATCTGCAATTCCAGTGCACTTATAAGGCATTTGTACCCCTTTTCCTGCCTTTGCACTGTGTGCATAGATTGATACCACAACAGAAAATGACCTATATAGCTTAATGTTGAATTTTACAGAGTGAAGATCTTGCTGAGACAGTGATTCCTAGATAAACCCTGCAGATATTGTGAAAAGATCCTAATTAAGGTAGGTATTCACAGCTTCACAGCAGACACCTGAAACTGGAGCTTCCGAAGATTCTCCACTGATAGCATGCTGTTGCAAATGACAGGATTAATTTTCAGATTTATTGTATGGCAAAAACAATATTTGTAGAATTACAAAATGCTGTCTGTCAATGAAATTTACTTAAATTAGTAAGGAAGGTTTACATATTGTTGTTTTACACATTTTTTTTTTTTTTTTATTTAGAAGACCTCAATAGCTGAAGTTTCAGTTGCAATCCTTTACTGAGAATTTAACTTTAGGATATTTCATCATTTGTCTCTACAGGAGTCATGGGTACAACTATTGTGTGTACTCATTATTAAATTGAAACACTCCTGCCCAGGCAAGTGTGGAGAGTGTGCTGTTCCATGCAGTAAAATGACTGATCTTTGCTAGAAAATGGTATTTGCTCAAGTAAGAAACGAAAGAAATTAAAATATAGGCAGGAAATACCATATAGAATAATTATAAATGTCTATGAAGCCATCTGTTCCTGCTGACATCGAAGACTTCTGAACTAGGCTATACATTTATTGAATGAGAACATATATACAGCATCAAACTATCAAACTGATGAATTTGTCATAAAAGAGAGGACTTCCTTTTGAGTTAAAAACAAAAGAGTGATGAAATAGTATTTTATTGCTAAATCACTGATCTTAGCCGCTTGTATGCCAGGTTTCCATTGCTTAAAAAGGCATGAAGACTCGCAAAGTGCAGTGGAATACTCTGAGGAGTATTTCTGTTTGTTGGGTTGTGTAGTGAAACACTTGTACTTTGTATTTGAAAACTGTGAGCCAGTGTTTCTGATTTGGCATATGCACATATGTTTGGCTGATGACTACTAAGTATTAAGGTGAAAATACTCTAATATCCATGTTTCTGTTATTCATTATGAATATTCATTAATATGAAAAGGCACCATTCCTGTAATCTCTCAGGGCGATAACAGTCTTGTGCAATAGTTACCATATCAGACCCTATAGTAACATGGGGAAGTTTGCAGCATTCCCATGCAGCTTACCTATGTTTGGTTTATGGTACAAACTCAAACCAATATGAAAAGAAACAAGAATGATCAACTTGAGTATAAAGCTAAACTACATTATTTTGTTATTTCAGCCTTGAATTTCTCTGCATTCCTTACAATGCTTCAGTCTTATGTCATATTTGAAATCTTAATTGAGATTTAGACAAGAGCCTATGTGCTACCTAGAGTACGGCCGTTTCCTGGTATGATATCTGTGATGAACACGATCTAACAGGCAAAGAGACTAGACTTGTAGCTCAGTGAATATGGTGTAACCTTTAAAGCAACAGCCCACAGGCTTTGTGCTAAACTAACAACACAGACGTCAGGGGTTGTCAGGCTTTACCTAGACTTGGACTACGTGGACATTTCTTTAAGCTTTTTTAGCTGTAACAGCTGTCTAGCAAGGCAACTGTTCTCTCATTTGCTTTAGCTTTCACTTAGCTTTGTTCAATTGCATGGTATAACATCTATCATTATATGTCCTTTTTTGTAAATAATAGGTAGCAATAACAAACAGCTATGCTCTACAGAATGCACTATTTATGATTCTACGATAAAAATGGAGTGTAGAGGAGTGCGGGGCCTTGAAAGTGTGGGTGCAAAATTTTACCAGACTCCTTAAAGCTATCAACAATTTACCAATTATATCCATTATTAAAGAAATGCGTCTTTGGGAGTTGGGTAAAATAATTTAAGGAATAACAATGAACAGCTATCATATGCAAAATATTTTATATACCAAATTTGGATTTTGATCATGGAATTAAAGAGCAATGAAGAAAGAGTAAAGTGCATAGAATGGTAGAAAATATAGGAAAATAATCCCAAGTATATCCTAGAGTGAAGAGGAAGACATCTTCACCATCAACACCATACTCCTTCCAGAAAGGATTTAGGATTCTGGTGACTCAATACAACCTTCCCCTAGACTGAGGCCGTCCATCCTGGGACACACTGGAGCAGTGGAAAGGCCCAGAAAACATGTATAATAATGTTCACTGTTATATTATTGGGACCTTTTATTTAGTAATAATATTTTCTTCCTTTTTCTCTAATAGTTAAATCTGGATTTAAAATAATTCTTTGATTAGACTGTTTCAGTTAGACTAACAATAAATTCCTGTATTTCTATATAATGTAATTCCTTTAGCCCACATAAACTGCCCAAGTTTAAGAGCAACAGATGATGAGAATTTAGGCCAGATGTAGTCTGTATGTGAAAAGAACAAAGACAGAGTTAGAGTCAGAGAGTTACAAACTAGAAATCTGTAATGATCCTACTGTGATGGTTTAGCCCAAATTACCACACAGTTTCTCGCTCACTCTCCCCCTCCCCAGTGGGATGGGGGAGAGAATTGGGAAGGAAGGAGAACTCGTGGGTTAAGATGAAGATAATTTACTAAAATAACAAAGGAAAACGACAATAATAACAGAATATAAGGATATTAAAAATATACAAAGTGAACAATATGTGTTTTCTCACCACCGGATGTCCCAATGACCGATACAGCCCGTCCCGAGCAGCGATCATGGAAACAAAACCAAGCGGCAAGCAAAGGAGCAAAAGGGAGCCAGCAAGGTAGAGGGAACAATGCCAGCAAAAAGAGGGAGAAAGATGGATGCCAGGAAAGCAGATAGCCGCCCTGGCCAGCCCCCACTTACATACTGAGCATGACGTTTATGGCATGGAATACTCTCTTTGGCCAGTTTGGGTCAATTTTTCTGTTCATCTTTCTCCCAGCTTCCTGCATCTGCAAATTAGCGAGACTTGGAAAGCCAGACAGTGTCCTTAGTCTCGTTCACAACAACTCATATCATCAGGGTGTTTATCAACATTCTTCACATACAAAATCCAAAACACACCAGCTACTGAGTATTCCTGCCAAAACCAGGACAGTATCCACCCCTACATACCTGGAATCCTACATGTATCTTACATACCTAGAAACGTTTCACAGAGGAGAACACTTCCTGATACCCTAAATTATCTAACAGTTTTTCTTTCCATGCTTCCTCCTTTGTATATATGGCATGGATTCTGTCTGTCATTATTTGTTAGACCATTAACATTATATACTAAACAATGCTTAAAAAACAAACACAAACAACAAATCCTACTGTAAGGTCCTGAAGGTCAGAATTCTCACACATCTCAGACTTGTTTTTTGTATTATATTAGTCATTACCATTCAATTTAACATTGTGAAAAATTAAAGAATTGCTGAAGTGTTCAAAAAGTTTAATTAATGTATTTCTGTTGCCTTCTTTGCATTTCTAGTCTACTCTTCCACATAGTTCACAGTTTCAATCAGAAAAAAAAAAAAGAAAAATGGGGAAATAGATTAACAGCATATAAACTGTTTTCTCTTCAATTGCCCCATGTTGTTATAATTTAAAGGCAACTTGTACTGCCTGTCTGAACAGCACAGCCTAATAGACTGTTGGAGTTACATGTGTAGGACAAAGAACTACTTACACCCTGAAAAAAAAAAACCTAAATTGGTGAGGAATGCTGTAGCCAAAGTGATCATCATGATAATAGTAATACAGACAACTGATTCTTTCTTCCCAGAAGTGAGTTGCACTCAGCTGCTTAAAATGAATTAATTTTGTTCCTAAATCAAGCCAACATCCCAGAAGTCAATTATATGTTTATTGAAAGCTCTTCATTTAAAGGCACAGACTACCATAAAAAATGTTAGATAATGGATCTGAGCACACTGAGCAGCACAAACAAATGTTACAAATCCTGGTGATATCTAACAGCCGATTTTACCACATTGCAGTTCAGCCAGTTGGAAGGGATAACCCCATTTGGATTTAGTTAGGCACTATTCAGGCAATCCACTGTGCTAGCCCTGAGATGAATATCCTCTTAGTGTGGGCAGACAAACTGAAAACTAGTGCAATTCATAACCTAAATTGTTAATCACCATGTTTCAGTTTAGTCTAATAAGGGCTTTGAAGTTCTGTAACTGTGTCTGAACACACTTACTCACCCTATTCCCCCAGGGTAAACACAGTACAAACTAGGCCATTTTAATACATTATAAAATACTTTTGCCAAAATAAACCCAAGCAGAGTAGCATCGTGATTACTAAGGATGCTTTTTCTATTTGCATGTAAAAAAAAAATCAAATTATTTGCAATGTCAGAGAACAGCAGCTTATAAAGTAAAACATTCCAGAAAATAATGTTTTTTAATTTTTTTTTTCAGTTTTAAGAAAAAGACACAAGATGATAAATCAGTCATGACGACAAACTTTAGTGATTTGCATTAATGATTTTTTTTTCCATTTTTCATTTGATAAACTTCAATGGTCATGAAAATGAAGAATTGATCTCCTCTGGGCAAGCAACTAATTAATATACACAGATTGGTCTTTATCAGTAAATCCTTCTTTTGACATCTAGTCAAGGCTCTGTTAGGAATACTTTGCCACTTGTTTCCTCCTCCATGATTTTTCAAAAATATTGTGGCAATACTGCAAGGAATTTGTGACAGCTTAGGAAATATCATTGTAAAGTTTGAGATTTTTTTTGTTGATTTCATTGAATTGTTGGATCACTGAATCGTATATTAGCCACTTGCCAACAGACCTGAAGATGTGTCATTGCTAATGAATACTACCGCCAGCTTTGCCTATCATACTTTTCTCTTGGACTAGGACTAGGAATAATAACCATTTATAACTGAAGATTTTTGAAATGGTGTAAAGTGGAACTGCAGTGTACAATTCTACTACCTAAATGTCTTGTTCAGGCTCTAACTTTCCTGTAAAGACTAATGAGTAATAGGACTGTCCTGCAAACTGAGTCATCTAGTCACCTCCATATAGGTTTTGGAAGCAGAATGTATGTTTCTTAATAGCAGGGAGAGGTACAAATATTTCTAATGTTCCTCATCTGATGTGTTACAGTTTTTATATGGGGAGGCTTCCCTAAAAGGAAGTAACCTCAGTGTACAATAATTCTTAAAAATAAATAAATAATACTTTAAAATATTTTATGACAGCTTGTGAATACCCTCTTACTCCCAGTCAGTAATTCTACTTCACAAACAAAAGATCTATAGTGAACTTCTCTCCTCATGAGCCAGACGGTCTTTCCTGGGTGAAAATTAAAAAGCAGTATCTGAAAGCTCTGTCTTTTTTGGAAGGAAGAAGCAGCTTTGTGACTTTGTAACTTGTCAGCTTGGACAGTCAGACCTTCTTTGCCTTGGGCGTCATCTTGGCCAGGTGGAAGCCGAAAGGGACTTTCTCCAATTGTATCTTTTTTTCTCTTTTTCTTCTTTTTATTTTTTTTTCCTTCTTTTTATTTTTTCTTCTCAGATGTGGAGTACTATAGTGAGAAAAACATTGTTACTCACAAATGCATGGGAGTGTGTGTGTGGAGGTTCATTCAGGCCTTTGAAAATATTAAACCATATTCAATTTCTAACATTGGTTCCTCTTTTCAACACATTTGGCACTTAAATAATATGCTCACATTGGTTCTCTGATGCAAATGTTGTTATAATGAGGTCTGGATTTATGAGGGAGGAGGGCAATTTTTGATTCCTACTTCTAAACATAAAGCTGTCATAGGAACACCTTTTTGAAGTCTGGGATCAGATGCAGGGAGCCAAAAAGAATCAGTGGTGCTAGAGCAACCTGAGTAATATGTGCTTTTACCTCCTGCAGTTCACAGTGGTATGATACAAGAAGACAAGTCATCAGGGCTGTAATCAACTCTGTTTTCGACAGCCTGACAAATGCTTGAAATTACTGTAAGCAGCACACATTATCAACTGGCATGTGACAGAGTCTCTCCATTAAAGTTTATGTAATAGTGCTCATTGCTGCTGATAATAAGGTCAAAACATACATTTCAGTTTTTCCTTCCTGTCAAGTCCAAGACAAAGAAGCTGAAAAAAAAATTGGGCTGTTTGTGTGAGACAGGAAAGCAAAGGCAGAAGTTTAATCTTGTTTTATATTCTGGTTTTCACTTGAGTGGATATGATTTTTTAAGCTTACAGCTGCATATGTACATTTCTAGCCCATGCACTTACACATATCTAGGTGACAGACTTTCCCAACACAAAACTCATTGAGTACAAACAGAACGTAATTACCAGTAGATGCGGGGTTTTTTAGGGATAAACAAAACCAGGTTTCTTTCACTTTATGACCTGCATCCTTTGGGAAGTGAAGCTTATTCAAACTGGTTTTAAAATGGCTAAATCAGGTGCTCCAAAGAGAAAATTAAAGCCATGAGAAATTATGAGAAAAAGTATTTTGAAATGAAGTGTTTTAAAAAGAGTTTAATACAGATTAACCAACAGAGCACCAGCTGTGTGCATTAGGATAGTTAGAATAATAAACGTGGTCTCTGTTTTTTATGTAATAAAATCTTGAGTAAAATGGACACTTATTATCACAGTAACCCAGGATTGAAATATATGAGGTAATCCATCAGCCTGGATATTGAAAAATTATGGATAAGTGATTCATATACTACCTCCCACCTGTTTTGCTTTGTTGTCTGATATGAAGTAGTTCCCTGTTTGATTCACTGTCTTTACACTGTTGTGCTTCAAAGGTTGCCTCAATTTTTTCATGACAATCCCCAAAAGCTCATTCACATTTAAAGAGTGGCTGTTCTCTGCTTTCAGTTCTTCATTTTTTCTGCTTAACTATACGTTTCTTCACACTTATCATCCTTTCCACAGTTCTGCAGCTGCAACAACAAAAAAAAAATCCAAAAAAAAACCCCCAAGTCGAAAGGCAACTACTGTTTTTCTTCTTCCATATTTCACAGAGAATTGACATTCTGGATCCTAATTCCAATCATATTTTAGTCTAGTTCTTCATCTGTACCTGCTCTAATTCAGGTGTCTCTTCGTTTACCTCCTGTTATTGCTTATCCTGCCTTTTATTCTCAGTTTTGTGCTGTATGACCTGATTTTCAAGTGACTAGCTTCCTATCTGCAATTTTTGTACGGGTTTTTTTTTTGCAGGGTTTTTTTCTTCTTCCCCCCCGCCTCTCCTCATTTCAAGCTTTCACTGGCTTGATTCAAAGACCACAGCTGGGCTGGAGCTTGTTCCTGGTGCTTAATGGGACTGTAGTTGTTTACGCACACAGTCTCCCAGTCTTGATGTTTAATTGATTCTGGCCTTTGTAACCACATCCATTACATGAATTTTTGTCCTTTTCATGGCTGACTGGATAGAACTGACCAATTAGTTGTGACTTATTTAACTGCTGAAGATCTAAAGCTATTTCTACCTAGATTTGCAAGCCTCAGACTGGCCTTGGATGTTTAACAGCAGTGAAGTTGCCATCCTTTGACAGCACTGGAGTTGGGTGTTCTGCCCTCTTTCATTCACTGGTTCCTCACCTGTGCCAGATCCCCTTCTGTGGCTGGCAGCGCTTCGTTGTCACCACCCTGATTCCGCTGGTGCCATATCTGGCTTGGGGGTGTGGAAACAAAGACTCAGTGTAGTTACATTTTGGTGACATTGAAGGGTATGAGGGAGCAATTAGATACTTGTTTGGTTTCTTAGTGCCCTCATTTATTGATACTCCACAGCCATGGCCAAGGAATACCTAGTTATTCTATTTATTAAAGGCACTGGGTAAAGTAAAATAGCAATTGAAAACAATAAGAATTATCAGAAAGGTAATCCCTGTTTATAAATGACAGATAAAGTGAAAGCAAATCTACAGATACTACTGTCACTAATACTGCCAGAAAGACACCTCCTTCTCTTTCTCCGATTTTCTATCTCTCTCTTTTTCTTTCCCCAATTCCCTGAGCCTTCTTCCTCTTCCCAAAGACTTTTTGTTTTTCCAGAGAAGGCCTTGAACAGAGTTTCAGTCTGTGAGTGCACCTGGAATCTCAGGATGCATGTATTAGGAAAAATTCCTGCATCTTCCTGATAATTCGCCTGACAGGTGAAAGTTGCCTAGACCTATGTATAAAAAAAGGATTCAATTTTCAGTTCTAAACACTCAGATTTATATTGAATTTCTCAGTCAAAGGTTAAAAGCATTTGTGATTTCAGATCAACTTTCAATGAAAGAAATAATAATGCATTGTATCTTTTTTTTCCTAATGTCTGAGAGCATTTTGTAACATCCACTACTAGATGACAATCATTACCCTATCTCTTGTACCCTACCTGTACAAATTTGCTAGTGAACTGTGTTTATCTCTTCTCAATTTTCCATATATGCAGAGCCATACAATGATAGCAAATCCATTCAGTCCTCTAAGTTTCAACACAATGACTTGAGATTTGACAAATTATATTGTAATTAAGATTGCTAGTACTTATACTAATTGTACTGAAAAGTTTCAGCTTTCAAGACTCTAAAATAACTATATAGCTAATTATACGGATTTAAGCCTAAGGTTTTTTTTGTCTAATTAATTGTTGCCTAGATAATGACACATTATAAAATATTGTATAAACCTCTGAGAAGGTTTGTCAGGTTAAAGGGGTGGGGAAGAATAGATATAGTCATATCTTTGTTTAATTTTTAAACAACTACATTGTAAGATGAGATTTTTCAAGGCTGTTTAAGGGGATTTTTATAGTGCTTAAAAGAGGACGCATTAGGATTAACAAGAGTTAATCATAATGAGTATAGTTCTGTGACTGGAGCAATGCAGCCATATCATGCTTACTCTCTGCTTAGGCTAATCAGCTACATTGTGGGGATGTAAAGCTCATTCTTTTTTGATGCCGTACTGCTCTAATAAAACTATGACTTTTGGAATTCCCCGTTCAACATACTGCTTGATGCATCATTATGTGCTGTATCATGTGGCCATGCCAGCCCTCTTTGTAACATAACCTTTACAGTAAGGGTGGTAGAACACTAGAACAGGTTGCCCAGAGAGGTGGTAGATGCCCCATCCCTGGCAACATTCAAGGCCAGGTTGGACAGGGCTCTGAGCAACCTGATCTGGTTGGAGCTGTCCTTGCTCCTTGCAGGGAGGTTGGACTAGATGACCTTTAAAGGCCTCTTCCAACCCAAAATATTTTACAATTCTATGACTCTAAAGATATAGCTAAGAACATACTATTTTCAAATGAAGTATCCCCAAGACTGTAGGCACTTCTGAAAACCTCAGAATTTCTAAATCAAATGACATCTGTTCTCATTAATTAATGCAAATATATTCCCAGTAGGACTAAGAGGTTTACATCCAATACTTAGGCATTGATGAGCTCTTCCAAACACTGCTCAATGTCAGCTAACCCTTAATTTGTATTATTGGCCAGAAGCATTTTTTTTCCAGGTACCTGACACTACTGATTTTGCTCAGAGTTGTCATAGCTAACTTCCTTATCTTTCTGTATCTGTTGGGTTTTTAGAAAACTAACTCTCTGTGAGTTGCATGAAGAGTCTTAACTCTGATGAGTTTCACAAGGCAGCAGGACACCAAGGTTCCTCTGTAGTTTTAGCTGTGGGAATTTCTGAGACATGTAAATTTTTTTTTACAGTTTGCTTTCCTTTTTTCACCATTTTCTATGGCTAAAGGAGCTGTCAACATACATTGTCTATAGTTTTGCTTGTGACGTAGCATCACAGAACTGATATGATAATACTATTATTTATGTAAACATATGATTCCATTTATGAATGCAAATAAATGTACTGATGACAGTGATCAGGGATTATTTTTGTCACATTAACATGGCAATGACTTGTTCATTTGTGTGATATTTACTATATTAGTCAATATTTGTCTTTTTTTTTTTTGTCAGTAATGTGTATGTTCCACCTACGTTGGTCTCTTTTTGGTGTTTGCACTTTAATTTAAATTAATTTGGCATGTCATATAATTGCAAGTTAATCTTAATTACAGGGAAAGGATCATCTAATTCAAATGCATAGATCGCATGGTGGTTTCAAAATAATCTTTCATATCACACACAGATGTTCCTTCCATTGCAGTGGTTAAAAAATAAATCTTTTTGAAAAATTATTCCTTCTTCTACAGCCAAAGTTTGAACAAAATCTACCTCTTTCTGGCAGCCTGTGGTTTAGACATGTTCTCAGACAGATTGGTTTGTGAAAACTGAAAACCAAAAGTCCTTTCCAGAATTTCATGCTGGCCATCTGCTCCTGTGTTCTGCTTTTTGTTTGCTTCTTGCTTTGTTTATAATACCCAGTTTGTAAGGTCTTCTACATCCCTTACATTTTCTAGAAAATGTCTTCATAAGAATTTATCTTTGCATTTTTTTTTGTCTTAGGCTATATTTTAAAATTAAATAAATAATAAAAAATTAAGGAACACATGCAAGCATCTTACAAAGACTTTTGTAAAAATTGCTCTTGCTTTGATTATTATCATTATTATTTGTTTGTATTGCTTGGCATAAAAATGTTGGATACCTGGAGTATCACGGACACTTAGTGAACAATCCAGACCGAATGGAATTGTTATATTTGTGAGCAGCAGGCCTCAAGGACATCTCTAAAGCCACCTGTAAGAAAGTACTGAAGCCACCTGTGAGAAAATAATGAGGCCGCCTGTGAGAAAGTAATGAAGCTTCCTGTGAGAAAGTAAACGAAGCAACCTTGAAGAAGATCACAAACAACTTTGAGAATGTGAAAACATGAAAAGTACAGGACTTTCCAGATTAGCTAACTGCAAGTAGGAGGGATATGCAAATGTAACCATTAGAGCTTAAGCCAATCACGCAATGACTAGTAGGCATATTTTATCTTAGCAATATAAATATGCGCACCCGGGACTAATAAATCGAACTACGCTTATTACTCATATTGAGTCTTTTGTCGTACGTTCCTCCGTCGCTCGCATGAAAAGGTCAATTTTTTTTCAGCAATCTAGTATGTTGCAGTTGACTGAGGAAATCAGTAATCTAAAATGAGTTTCTATCACTTAAAATTTACAGTTGTTGGAAGAACAAAGCTGTCATTCCTCAGTTTCTTGATGCTACAATATTTTAACAATTCTTTGATCTCAATGGATGTAACCTTCTAATTTGGCTATACTATTAACTCTTAGTAGAGGAAATCTTTTAAACCAAGATCATGAATCTGTGATAGTGGTTCACTAAAATTTATCAGCTTAAGAAGTTTAATGAAGTCTATTGATTTTTCCTTGTATTAATTTTTTATAAAAAAAAAAGAAAACTTGAGCACTAAAAGTATGATTTAATATTATGGAAGCATTACTTCTTGATGAATATCAGAAATAGGTCATGATCTCTAAAACTCTTTGTTGAAATCTGAAATACTGATGTGATGAAATATAAATATGAAAGATTCTAGTCTTAATGCAATTTACTCTCACATATTTAACCCCTAAAGATGCCATAGAACTGACCAGATATGCTTCTGCTAAGCAAAGTTTTTGCTAGTCCAGTCCTTATTATGTAATCAGAATCTTCTCCTGATTCTCATAAGACTATGTAAGTGAGCTTCAGGATATTTTGTTTCCTAATTTAATTTCAACAACTAGTAAACATAATGATAAGCCTAAATTAGTTTTTCTGAACTTGAGATCTTCCTGTATATATTCCAAAATTTATAACTCAGAGTTGGTAAGATGATATACTCAGAAATCTCTGGCTGGGGTAGTATTTTAATTTTCACTGTAGAAGGAAGTAATTTCTGTGTCACTATTTGCCTGCCTGCTGTTACTGTTACTAGTTACTTTTCTTTGTAAAGTGGAGATACCAGTACTTTGTAAAATGCATGTACCCTGATAAAAAGCACTGTTTCTGATTTTTCTGGTGCACTTCTACACCTACTACTCTACTTGTGACGGAGAACATTTATTGCCAAAGAGCATAAGATGAGACACAATTTCTTCACATTCTTCGAGTTGAATGTCATTGCACTTACTAACTTTAAAAGATTAAGTGTTACTACGACTCTATTGTGTGATGGTTTAGCCCAAATCACCACACAGTTTCTCGCTCACTCTCCCCCTCCCCAGGGGGATGGGGGAGAGAATTGGGAAGGAAGGAGAACTCGTGGGTTGAGATGAAGACAATTTACTAAAATAAAAGGGAAAACTACAATAATAACAGAATATAAGGATATTAAAAATATACAAAGTGAACAATATGTGTTTTCTCACCACCCGATGTCCCAATGACCGATACAGCCCGTCCCGAGCAGCGATCACGGAAACAAAACCGAGCAGCAAGCAAAGGAGCAAAAGGGAGCCAGCAAGGTAGGGGGAACGATGCCAGCAAAAACAAGCAGGAAGAATGGATGCCAGGAAGGCAGATACCCACCCTCGCCTGCCCCCACTTATATACTGAGCATGACGTTTATGGCATGGAATACTCTCTTTGGCCGGTTTGGATCAATTATGCTGTCTGTCTTTCTCCCAGCTTCCTGCATCTGCAAATTAGCGAGACTTGGAAAGCAGGACGGTGTCCTTGGTCTCATTCACAACAACTGGTATCATCAGGGTGTTTATGAACATTCTTCACACACAAAATCCAAAACATACCAGCTACTGAGAGGAAAAATTAACTCCATCCCTGCCAAAACCAGGACAGTATCCACCCCTTATTCCATACCATCTACATCATGCGTATACATATACACACACATAGATGTAACTCCTTCAATCTATGGGCTATCCCTCCAAAGTCTGTTGAGTTCATTTAGTCCATGACTTTGGGTTCCATATGTCATACAGTCTTTCAGGACAAGAGAGATGGTATGTAGTATGGGACTGTTGCATGCTGCATCTGGAACTTGCAGTTGGTACATCTGGTGTGGCTGGTGTATCATGTCCATGGTCTGCAAGTTGAAGATGTTGATCTTGAGGAAATTGTTGGGCGCCAGTTCCTGTTCCATCATCGTTGCATCTCTCTTGGTTTTATTGAAACTCATTCTTCACTGATCAGGGTGTTCTTGCTGCAATACCTTTGATATGACATATAAGAACTATGGAAATTATTATATGCAGTTCAAATTATTCGCTGTTCTCACCTAAAATCAGATCTCCTTGAGGTACACATCGGACTTCCCCATCCTCCCGCATCACCCACCAAGTACATCCAGGTCCCTGAGCAAAAGCAATCCCACAACAGAAGGGTCCTTTGAGAGCTTGGGCAAGGTGGCCAGCTGTTTATTTTCCTCCGTCTCCACAGTGGCTATACCAAAAGCCCACCGGTACCCTCTTGGGTCTTTGAAATACCCATTCCTGAGGTAATCTATACCAAGAATGCATGGAGCATCTGGGCCAGTCACTATGGGGTGCTTTTGCCACTCATTTCCAGTCAAACTTACTTCAGCCTCCAATACAGTCAGTTCTTGGGATCCTCCTGTCACTCCAGAAATACAAATGGGTTCTGCCCCTTTATAGCTTGATGGCATTAGGGTACACTGTGCACCAGTGTCTACTAGAGCCTTATACTCTCGTGGGTCTGATGTGCCAGGCCATTTAATCCATACAGTCCAATAAACTCTGTTGTCCCTCTCCTCCGCCTGGCTGGAGGCAGGGCCCCTCTAATCCTGTTCATAATATTCGTCGCTCACTTCCTGTGAATAAGAATCAGAATTCCCTTCCATAGGATCATAGGTAAGATCAGCCCTTCTATTCCATCTGGGGAACTGTCCACTGGAGACCGGAGCAGCAGTTTTCCGGGGAGAACCTCTATTTGCAAATGTTTTTCCCCGCAGCTCACGTACCCGTGCCTCTAGGTCTGAGGTAGGTTTCCCATCCCACTTTCTCATGTCCTCTCCTTGGTCACGCAAAGTAAACCACAGGATACCTCGCCGTGTGTACCGTCTCTCTTGAGCAGGGAAACGTTTACTCCTAATAGCTGAAATACTGCTCTGTATGGGCGGGGAGTAGGACCTATCCTCTTTTAACTGCTGGACCTCCCGAGACAGTTTCTCCACAGCTGAGACGAGGGAAGAAGAGAGAGTGTCTTCATATTGCCGGAGCTGAGTAGCCAATTCATCTATTGTTGGTCCCTCTCCCTCTTTCCAGAGCATAATTGCCAATGAATTGGCATATGATGATGGTACACTCCGTAGAAACTTCCGCCACATGAGCCGTGTGCACCGGACTTCATCTGGATCTTGGGGTGACTCCTCGCTGTCTAGGTCACTATAAATGGCTTCCAGCACAGCTAATTCCCTTAGGTACTGGATACCTCTCTCTATAGTGGTCCACTTGCCTGGATGATAAGTAATATCTTCCTTGAAGGGATATCTTTCCTTCATACTTGACAGGAGCTGCCTCCAGAGGCTGAGAGCTTGTGCACCTCTTCCAATCACTTTGTCAATGCCTGCTTCCCTAGAAAGGGATCCCAGCTGTTTAGCTTCCTTACCTTCTAATTCCAGGCTACTGGCCCCATTATCCCAGCATCGAAGCAACCAGATGAGAAAGTGCTCGCCTGGACGGCGGCCAAAATCTTTTCATATGTCTCGCAACTCATTCAGGGATAAGGATCGGGTGGTTTCAGTCTCATTTATGAGTTCCTCTCTCATGAGTTCCTCTCTCATGAGTTCCTCTTCTTCTTCCTCTGTTCGTGATGGTCCTGGTTTTCCCTCATCCCTTACTAAACGAGCTGACTTTCGCTTCCAAGATTTCTTCTTCTGTACAGGGGCGACTGATACTGACACAGGTTGGTTCTCTGATTCAGCTGCAGTGCCAGTAGCTAGAGTTGGAGTAGCCGCAGTGCCTGTCATTGGGGCTGGAGTAGCCACAGGGCCGGTAGCCAGGGCTGGAGCAGCTGCAGTGCCGGTAGCCGGGGCTGGAGTAGCCACAGTGCCGGTAGCCGGGGCTGGAGCAGCTGCAGTGCCGGTAGCCGGGGCTGGAGTAGCTGCAGGGCCGGTAGCCGGGGCTGGAGTAGCCATGGTATCGGTCGGTTGATTTTTTCTCCCTTCTTCCTGAGGGTGCTGGACGTTAAGCAGTGTTTGGTAGATACTAGCCAGTGCCCAGCACAAAGCGGTAAGCTTTGCCTCTTTAGAATAGCTATGGCATTTTTCTTTCAAATATTCGATCACTTCATCTGGATTCTGTAGTTGTTCAGGAGTGAAGTTCCAGACCATTGGAGGTGAGAAGTTTTCTAGGTACCTGCCTGTCTTCTCCCACATACCATGCCACCCCTGCCCCTCCAACCTCAAGGTAGATCTCTGGGTGAATTTTGTAAATAATTGTTTAATCCTAAACAACATCTGAAACCCATTTAGGACACAGAGCAATAGGAGTATGCTGGCTTGCACATCCCAAGGATATTCAAAATTCTCGAGAGCTGATGTGACTCGCTCAAAAGAAAAAGGGAAGGTAAAGGAGTATGGGAAGGTACCCTCCTCTGACTTCCCCACAGATTGGTTCTCCAGGGAGAAAAAGAAAAATGTGTGATTATTAATAATTCTTACCAAATGGCATCCAAAGTACGGAGTTGCCAGCAATGCCGAAAACAAGGACCAGATTAATTTAATGACCAGTGATGATACCATATCATAAGCCAGTAGTGCCCAGTAAATCAAAATGAGAATTCTCATCCATTTCCGAGAAGTGATAAACAGCACCAAAGGAAATATGTGGTGCAACTTAGGACAGACATAACACAACCATGTGAACACATAGTACAACATTGTGACCAGGGACTCAAATAAAATAATGAGCACTTGTAACAACTTTAACACACTCTAGTCAGATCTGTCCTTACCTCAACCCTTCGAGCCCCACGTTGGGCGCCAAAATGACTGTGATGGTTTAGCCCAAATCACCACACAGTTTCTCGCTCACTCTCCCCCTCCCCAGGGGGATGGGGGAGAGAATTGGGAAGGAAGGAGAACTCGTGGGTTGAGATGAAGACAATTTACTAAAATAAAAGGGAAAACTACAATAATAACAGAATATAAGGATATTAAAAATATACAAAGTGAACAATATGTGTTTTCTCACCACCCGATGTCCCAATGACCGATACAGCCCATCCCGAGCAGCGATCACGGAAACAAAACTGAGCAGCAAGCAAAGGAGCAAAAGGGAGCCAGCAAGGTAGGGGGAACGATGCCAGCAAAAACAAGCAGGAAGGATGGATGCCAGGAAGGCAGATACCCACCCTCGCCTGCCCCCACTTATATACTGAGCATGACGTTTATGGCATGGAATACTCTCTTTGGCCAGTTTGGATCAATTATTCTGTCTGTCTTTCTCCCAGCTTCCTGCATCTGCAAATTAGCGAGACTTGGAAAGCAGGACGGTGTCCTTGGTCTCATTCACAACAACTGGTATCATCAGGGTGTTTATGAACATTCTTCACACACAAAATCCAAAACATACCAGCTACTGAGAGGAAAAATTAACTCCATCCCTGCCAAAACCAGGACATATTGTTAGCCAGATTTTCTATCCAGGCTTTTGAGGACTGTTTACTACCTCATTGGCTGGGGAGTCTTGTTTCTTAGGTACTGAAACAATTCGAATCATGGAATCATAGAATAGTTTGAGTTGGAAGGGACCTGTAAAGGCCATCTAGTCCAACCCCCTTGCAAGGAGCAGGGACATCTTCAACTAGATCAGGTTGCTCAGAGCCTCATCCAACCTGGCCTTGTATGTTGCCAGGGGTGGGGCACAATCACTTCTCTGGGCAATCTGTTCCAGCGTTCCATCACCCTCACTGTAAATTGTTTTTTTTTCTCCTTATATCTGATCTGAATCTACCTCCCTCTATTTTAAAACCATTACCTCTCATCATATCACAACAGGCCCTGATAAAGAGTTTCTCCCTGTCTTTCTTGTAGGCCCCCTTTATGTACTGGAAGACCACTATAAGGTCTCTTCAGAGCCTTCTCTTCTCCAGGCTGCACAGCCCCAACTTTCTCAGCCTGTCCTCATAGGAGAGGTGTGCCAGGGCTCTGATCATCTTCATAGCCCTCCTCTGGACTCGCTCCAATAGGCCCATGTTCTTCTTATGTTGGGGGCTCCAGAATTGGATGTAGCACTCCGCATGGGGTCTCACAAGAGTGAAATAGAGAGGGAGAATCACCTCCCTCGACATGCTGCTCATGCTGCTTCGATGTAGTCCAGAATGTGGTTGGCTTTCTGGGCTGCAAGTGAACATTGCCAGCTTACGTTGAGCTTCTCATTCATTAGTACTCTCAAGTCCTTCTCCTCGGGACTGCTCTTGATCCATTGTCCGCCCAGCCTGTATTTGTACTTAGCGTTGCCTCGACCTCGGTGCACAACCTTACACTCGGCCTTGTTGAACTTCGTGAGGTTTGCACAGAAACAATTCTGTAAAATGTTTCCAGTATGTTTAAAATAGTTTGTTTTCAGATGACTGTATCCATACAACTAGTACACATAATGGTGTGGCTACATATGTAAACTATGTGAATACATATGTAAATATTTTTTTTTAAGTAGTTAGGGAATCTTTGTCATTCAGTCCTTAGTAATGCCACCATTCTGTTGATTAAAATCCTGCATGTTACTTATTCACTTATTTTCTCATTCACGGAGCAATTTCCTTGAAAAGTAAAAATATTTGAAAAGTATTCTTTGAAAAGAATACTTGAAAAGTATTGGTATGAAAAATTTTAGTATGAAAAAATGGAAAAGTTTTAGTATGAAGTTTATTCTAAAGGAAAGATGAAAACAAACAAAAAAAATCCTGTATTGTTCTAGCAGCCTCTTGTAATAATGCTTACAGTCATGAAGATTAAAATAAAATTCTTCAAGGGATCATTTCAATTTTAATGTCTAAAATGTAAAGCTTGAGTCAGTCTTTACTTGTTTATTTATCTGTTTAGCCTAATATTAAACTTGGATTTGAAGAAACATTAAAAAACAAGGTCTGAACATAATTTAATGAAATCAAAGAATTGTACTGCTTTTCTTTCAAAAGAGAAAAAAGGATAAGTGTCATATGCTAATCATCAGAAAATTAAAATCACAAGGAACTGAAGTTTTTATACAGTATATGCTACAGAGTGCTAGTGTTTATTTCTAACTTTTCTTATGTGAATGAAACATCATTTAATCTTTCTATAGAATATGTTGAAAGACTAGGAAAATTGAATAGGTTCTACCAGATTATAGAAGTTATTGGTCATGTCCTCTCCAACAAAAACCGAAACAAACGAAAAAGGCAATTTTCAGATTTCTTCCATATAACAAGACAGATTAAAGGTGAGTCTTCAAGTTCGCACTTACTTCAGTCTATGAACTGAGATAAAAACTATCAGGGTTTTTTTTGTTTCTAATAATAGGATTTCACTGTAAGTTAGTGAAGTTGAGTAAAAAAAAAATTTTTTTTTTTAAATGAAAGTGAGTATCCTGTATCCATTATGATTTTCAGTAATATTTATTTTTCAGATTGTAATAATATTTAGAACATTTAATGTAGCTTAGGACTCTATTTTCTTATGTGAGCTACCAATAGCTAAAAAATCCCAAGTCTGCTTTAAACTCATTTAAACTTACTTAAAAAGAAGTAAAAGATGGGTCTAGATGGACTGATCAGGGAGTACAAGGAAACAATAAGACAATAATGTGATGTAGAAATAACCTTAACATTCTCATCATTATATTGTTGTATTTATTTTGTTGTGTAAATAAATAGTTTTAAGAGCAATATGCAAAAGAACAGTGAATTAACTCCTCCAGAATGGAAGAAGCATTCTGGGTGAAAACACAGTGTCGTAGTTCAGCCCCGATCGGGACCAGACTACGCAGTCTCTCTCCCGCTCCCCCCACCCTCCGAGAGAACAGGGGGAGATGATATAAGAAAAACGGCTCAAGGTTTGAGATAAGGACGGGGAGAAATCCTTAAAGTTACCGTCACGGGCAAAACAGACTCGACTTGGGGAAAACTATTCATTTAT
Organism: Chlamydotis macqueenii; assembly: GCF_036417535.1. NCBI lineage: Eukaryota > Metazoa > Chordata > Aves > Otidiformes > Otididae > Chlamydotis > Chlamydotis macqueenii. The sequence goes on from NC_141557.1 coordinate 134,248,293, forward strand.
TTTCTAAAATTAGCAGGAGAATGAGACAGGGAACAAGATAACCTCCCCCCACCCCTCCCTCTTCCCGGGCTTAACATTATCTCTACTACCTTCCCCTCCCGAGCGGCACGGGGGGGGAAAAGGGAATGGAGGTCGCGGTCAGTTCATCACGCGTTGTTTTACGCCGCTGTATCATCGTCAGGGGAAGAACTCCTCGCATTCCTCCTCTGCTCCAGCGTGGGGTCCCTCCCACGGGCCACAGTCCTTCGTGAAACTGCTCCGGCGTGGGTCATCTCTTCCACGGGGTGCAGTCCCTCCAGAACGGCTGCCCCAGCAGGCCCTCCACGGGCCACAGCCTCCTTCAGGCCTCCACCTGCTCTGGCGTGGGGTCCTCCACGGGCTGCAGGTGGATCTCTGCCCCTCCGTGGACCTCCATGGGCTGCAGGGGGACAACCCGCTCCACCATGGTCTTCACCACGAGTTGCAGAGGAATCTTGGCCAGGAGCCATATTACTCCTCCCCCTCCTTCTTCACTGACCTTGGCGTCTGCAGCCGTTCCTCACAACAGGCTGGCAGACGTCTCTCGGGATCCTTTTTACATCTTATTCACTTCTCATCTCCTCTCCACTTCTTGCAGCCGGGCCGGGCCGAGTTGGGCCCAGTCGGCTGCCCGGCGGGAGGCCAGAGGGTGAGGCCTGCAAGGCCCATGAGGCTCGCGCCTCCCCCTCTCTGCCCCCCGCTCAGCTGCTTCACATCTTCTCCTCCTCTTTTTCCTGTTTTCCCCTACTTAAATACGTTATCGCAGAGGCATTATCACGGGACATTCTGCTACCAATTGGCTCGGCCTTGGCCAGCAGCAGGTCCGCCCTAGGCCCGGCCGAGTCCACTGAACAAAGGGGAGCGACTTCTAGCAGTTTCCTACAGAAGCTACCACCTTAGGCCCCCCCTCACTAACAAAACCAGAACACACAGGTACCTGAAAAAAATAAAAACACAAATAGATAAATGGATGACAGGGAAAAGAGAGACAAGAATCAGCTGATGAGGGATTAGAGTTTGCACTCTGTTAAGAGCCTTAAATGTGAAGAAAGTGGTGTAGCTATGCTGCAAGTCCAGCAAATACTCTTTTGAAATATTTTCTCTGACCTCTGCCAAGGGAAATGAGATGCTTTACTCCCAGAAGAAATTACAGGTGGAAGCAGGTTGTATTTTCCAACTCAAGTGCTAGGCTTCTGTGACAAAATCCTGGCTCTTTGGAAGTCAACGTCTAGATAAGAGACAGGGTGTAAGAAAATGTTTTACTAGTTTTCTTTCATCTTTCAATACATATTGAAGGACAATAAAAAGAGAAACATACAAATGCAATAGGTATTCCCAAATTAACAACAAAAAAAAGTAAATAATACTATTTTGCAAAGAGTTCATGTGGAAAAAAAAAGGGTAAATAATGAAGCATTTTGATATCTTTGATAAAAATCTTCTTGTTACTAATATTTTACAAAACTTATAAAGGTGAAGTACTGAAGAAACATAAAAATTGGCCTGAGTATTTTAGACAGCTGGTTATCTGCAAGTCACATTGATTTCCCTGAGAAACGGAATGATCAGTTTTTCTAAAAATTTATCCCACATGGCTAAGGATCTAAATATAGGCTTGACTTTAGGCTGAGTTTCAAAATGTTTGTCTAAGTCTTTTTTATTTTGTTTTCTGCATTAAGCAGACTTCAGATGAATGGGCAGATACTTTAAGTGACATTTTGAAGAGGCAATCGTTGAATCACATTAACTCAAAATAGCTATCCAGGTCTAGTTTCCTCATAGGTATTTCAAGAATAGTGTCCTGTCTACCTTGAAAACTGAATCTAAATTGATGAACACACTGCTGAGCTTGGAGCTATCTTCTTTTAAATATGATTTGTCAGATTCTGTCCCAGAAGTCTGGAAAAAATTTAAATGTAGATGCAGAGTTCAGTTACACTTCTGACACATGTTTGTGTGTGTATGTGTCAACTTGACCTCGAGCTGACATTGGATTTACACAGGTGAAGAGAACATTATGTATCTAAGGGCAACTACCACTGATAATAAATACATTGAAAAAATTAATGAGGTATGCTACACAACCATGAAGGAAGCAAGAATAAACAGAGTGGAGCTGAGTCTGCTGCATAGCTGGGGCGAAGTGATAGAAGAGAATTTATTTCTCAAAGCAGAATAGCCATAGTGCCACTCTAGGGTATACCTGGTGTATCTGGCTGAACTACAACACCTGGTGACACTGAGATTGAGAAGGCAAATATAGGTTTTTTGGGCTAATTTAGCTTTTAAAATAACTTTTCTTGAATTCAGATATTTCAGAGGGTATCTGTTCGTGTTTTCAGTGGTAACTAATTTTAGGGCTTTTTCCTCATAATTAAGCCTTTGGGCAGGGTGTCACTACGAACATGCACCTCAAATAGCTATTTCAGTACTGAGTGGATGTTTACATGTATAACTCGAAGAACCACTTATCAACGTTGATGAAAAACATCGTTTTGCTGCTACTCTTAAACAAAGTTTATTAGATATTGAGTAGACACCTTTGTTGTGAATAGTTTATACCTCCTGTAACTACAGAGCATTTAGATTCTCGGAAATATGAGCATTAGTTGCACATGTCAGAGAAAAGTCTGTTCTCCTTAGTATAACCAGAAAAAAAAAAGGAATTTTGAATGTGCTGTTACACTTCTACAACAAAGTGGGTTGGGAAAGATTTTTTCTCTGGTGAATATGTTGGAGGCACACCACCCTTTTCAGACAGTTTTCTGTATAACAAATTATCTCTTGTTGCTATCACTACACTGGATGAAAAGAAATTACTACTCTGTTTGCCAGTCTTTGAAAAGTAACAGTTATTAGAAGAGAATCACTATGAAACCTACAGTATCTGTTATAGGAAATCTACTAAGGGTTTAATTTGGGGGGTAACAATGCTTTATTTTCACCAGTAAAGGAAATTATTTTCTATTCTCCTTTGCTCCTGCTATCTCACCTGTGTCTTTTTATGTGATAGGCAAAGTTATGCAAGCTTAGAGAAGCAAGAAAAAAGGCTCTTAACTGGGGGAGAGGGGAAATAGCAAGTAGCATGGTAGTGGTTATTACTTGAAAGAAAGATTAAACATTGAAGGGTAGAAAGAAGTGAGTAAGAGACTGGGTTGGGTTTGTGTAGCAATGGGGGCTGCAGTGGCAGCTTCTGCGAGGAACTGCTAGAAGTTTCCCCTTTGTCTGGTGGAGCCAGATGGCTCCAGGGTGGACCCGCCGCTGGCCAGGGCTGAGCCGCTCAGTCACAGTGATAACACCTCTGGGATAACGTGTTTAAAAAGGGAAAGATAAAATGGAAGTGTGGGCAGGGAGGGAGAAGCATGGGCCTTGTGGACCTCAGCCTCTGGTCTCCCGTCAGGCTGCTGCCTGGGACCCGCCTGGCCTGGCCCAGCTGAGTGAGAAAAGAAGAGACGTGAGAGAATACGAGAAGCTTCTGAGTCTGACTGTGAGGAATTTCTTGTGAGAGGAGTAGCTGCGAATTCCAAGGTCAGTGAAGAAGGAGGGAGAGGACTAAAGTTGCTCCTGACAAGATTCCCCTGCAGCCCATGGTGAATACCATGGTAAAGCAGGTTGTCCCCCTGCAGCCCATAGAGGCCCATGGAGGAGCGAAGATCCACCTGCAGCCCCGACGCTGGGGCAGGCATATGCCTGAAGGAGGCTGTGGCCTGTGGAGACCCCACGCTGGGGCAGCCTGTTCCTGAAATACTGCACCCTGTGGAAAAGCACCCCATGCTGGAGCAACCCCCATTTCCTATTCCTCCCCTATGCTGCTTGGGGCAGGAAGAAATTGGAGATAATTTGGAATAACTTAAGGTCAGGAAGAGGGAAGGGGTGGGGGAAAGTTGATTTTTTCTCTTTCATTATCCTGCTTTGGTTTGGTTTTATTATTAATAAATCAAAATAGTTTTCCGTGAATCAAATCTGTTTTGCCTGTAATGGTAACTTGAATGATGTCTCCCTGTCCTTCTCTTGAACCTTGAGGCTTTTTGTTATATTGTCTTTCCCCCATTCCCTTGGATTGTGGGAAGGGTGAGTGAGTGACTGCGTAGGGATTGGTCCCAAGTAGAGGTTAAACTACAACAGAGATTTATAGTGAAAGAAAAAGCCCAAACCCTGGAGGAATTGAAGATCAGTATATAACTTTCCTTCATTATTGTTCTAGAAATGATGCCTTTTACATAGTCACAAAATCTGCTAAAAGAAAAGGGCAACAGCGTTTTTAGGAAAGCTTTGAGCCTAATTTAAATGGAGATATTTTTCAGGCCATTTATTCTCATTCATATTTTCTGAAAATATGTAATGAATCATTCTAACTATATTTAAAATATGGATGAATAACTTCCCCTGTAAGCTTTTTTTTTTTCCAGATATATGATCATTGCAAATAAAATATCTATTTACATGTTGCTCATTTCCAGTTTATTTTAATTCAGCATATATGAGTTTGTATATTATATTAGATGAACCAACACAAAAAAAATTTCTCACTTACATTGGGTGATCCCTTTCATGATCATAAAAACATTTTATAGTTAATTTTTCTCACTTTTAACATTTATTTCCTTCTAATATTTTGGTAACAGTGTGAATTAAAACACTGTATTTCTCTACTCTGAGTTTTATTTACCATCTTTCATCCAGCAAATTTATGTCAGCTCATAACATCCTTTGGGAAATATTCTGAAGAGCATGGATCTTACTTACTCCATTGTAATCCATAAGAAATGTCCTTCTAAGTCAGACTGCTGGACCATCTAGCCCGATATTCTGTCTCTCAGAGTGACAAAGGAAATTACATTTGGAGAAGCACAATAAATTTTATTATATAGCTGCTTTTTCATAGAAAAATCCTTTTAAATTGGAGCAATTTTCATTTGCATTCTATTCTGTGTTGTCTACCTGTCATGAAGTGGTCCTAATGTTAATGAAAATCAGGATATATTGCCCACTGGCATAAGTGTAATTTCACATTTCTTTTAAGTGCCTTCTGAGCCCAAGTCTCTTGTACTTAGCAGTTGTTATCAGCTCTTCTGAATTAGACCTTATTTTAATTTTTTTTTGGTAATTCACATCCCAGAAATCCAAATAATAGAATTTGGTCTTCAGCTGCTACATGAATGAAAGGAGAAAGATCACTCTATGTTTCTTTCAATGGGTCACTTAAAATTATTTTATTTGAAATAAAGAAGAATTTGGGAAGTACCTTAAATTACAATGAGATAACATCTATGCTGGCTCTTTTTTAAAACTGAAGGCCATTTAAACAGTAGATACACACTTGCAGCTAAACTCTCTTTTTGTTTTTAAAACAATTGTGTTGTCCTCAAGAAACAGCAAGAAAAGGAATTAACAATAAAACATAGAAGTAAAACCCAAGAACTAATAGGCATTAATTCAGACTAATACTTAGCCTAAGGTAGGCATAGACATAATTTTAACTCAGGGAGAAGGTACCAAGAAGCCAAAAAAAAACCTTCACTGGATCTATTTAAAGAAGATGGGATATAATGATTTTCCAATATCTTTCTGTCATGGTTTACACAGAAGTGGGAAACTATGGTATTTAAATAGAATAGGAAGAGTTCCCTTTCTTTTTCTTTATCTCCTCTGACATTTTTCTTTTCCTAACAATATGAAATCTACTCAGAGATTTCTTTTTCTTTCAGCTGAATTAATTATTTAACCATCATCAGCTATTGTTCATAAATTGTTGAAAGCAGCAGGGAGACACTAAAGCAGAAGCTGTGATTACATTCTAAAATTGCAGATGTCTGCTCAGTTCAGCAGTCATTACCATGTAAGGTCACTTAGTGATGAAGTGTAAAGAAGTGTGGGCTTGGAAAATATAGGCTGAAGAGTATAATTTACCTCTAAAGCATCTCTCAAAAGCCTGATCCTTCAAGGTGCTGAGCACCTCCCAAGAGACTAGCTACTTCTATTGAAATGAACCTAGTTTAAGGAGATTCAGCATTTCTGGGGATAGGCTCAGAGGTTTCCAGGAACAGTGCCTCATTTCAGAGTTAATTTCTTCATTTTGCACAATCCACAGGACTGTTTCATTTTTAGCTGCTCTCATTCACAACTTTTTTTTTCAAATGGTTTAAGTGTGCAAGAAAATGTAATTATATTGAGGAAAGATTTCTCATTCCAGTGGAAATTATCATTCTACCTTAATAATTAACGTGGTTGCAGAGCCCCTAAATTTTTGAAAATGTTTGTCAAGATTCATATCTGCTGCACTGGGATCTTAGACTGAACAATGTTCTTTTTTTTCCTAAAATGCTAAGCCCAGCACCAGCACCCAGCCTGTCAGCAACGACTAGTGGCACACACCATGAGGTGGATCAAAACCAAATTAATTTCAATATCTGACCTTCTTAAGATTTTCAAGATACATTTTGAAAAGCAAAGCCCAGAGATATTATTAATTCCCTTGAGAATTTTAGTATTTTTCTACTTATAAAATGAATATAAAAAATAAAATACAATAAAGAAATTTCCATACTTATAATTTATGCTGCACCACTATAAATCTGGAAATTTTTGGTAATATTTCTTCTACAGCTATTTCATTCATTATATGGCATAACACTACAGACTAAAATGCAGTAGAAGCAATTTGCCCATCAGAAATTTCTCTTCTGAAAGGCAAGATGTTAATGTATGCCTGGGAATTTATTTTTTACAGCTGTGTGATAGGAGGAACTGCTGCCTACTACTACTGCAGGATCTGCTTGAATCCTGAATGTAAGAACAGTGTTTCTGGGGAAGTGTCTTAGATGTACTTTTATTTGCTTAGTCTTGTATTACCAAATAAATACTATTGCCAAAACTGGATTACCAGTCTTTCAGTAAATACAGTTTAGTTCAGAGAAGCAGTTTTAATTTTTTTTTCTTGGATATTCTGGAGATCTGTGGGTGTACTGGGTCTGGCTGAGATGGAATTAATTTTCCCCATAACAGCCCTCATAGTGCTGCACTTTATATTGGTAGCTAGAAAGGTGTTGATAACGCACCAGTGTTTTGGCTCCTAATGAGCGGTGCTCTCACAACACCAAGACTGTCTCTCCAACATTCCTCTCTCACCAGTAGGTTGGGAGTGGGCAAGATCTTGGGAGGGGATATAGCCAGGACAGCAGACCCAAACTTACCAAAGAGATATTCCATACCATATGACATCTGCTCAGCAATAAAAGCTAAGAGAAAGGAGCAGAGCAGGGGAGGAGCAGGCATTTGTCATTAAGATATTTGTCTTCCAGAGCAACTGCTATGAATGCTGAAGCCCTATTTCCAGGAAGTGTCTGGACATCACCTGCTGATGGTCAGTAAAGAATGAATCTTTTGTTTTCCTTTGCTTCTGCACATGGCTTTTACTTTCTTTTTTTTTTTTATTAAACTGCCTTTATCTTGACTCATGAGTTTTTTTCCACCTTATCTTCTCCCCTCCATCTTGCTGAGGAGGGGAGTGATAGAGTGGCTTGGTGGGCACCTGACATCAAGCCAAGGTCAACCCACCACAGTCCTTTTTGGTGCTCAACATGGAGTATGAGACAACAGCAGTTTTGTATAAGTGTAGTAGCAATAGCTATAGTATTTACTAAGTGGCAAGCTCCTGAGTGGGTCATGGAGTTTGTTTGCTGCACTGCTTATCTTTTTATTTTACTGAGCTTGGGAATATGTAAATATAAATAATGGCTATGTGCTCTGCCCTGGCACTGATGGCCTTGCTGTGCTGGGGGAGCTGTCTTGTGAAGAGGATAAGGGCATACATCTCACTCTTCCTACTCAGCACTTATGTGGATGGTTGTACTATGCAGGTTCCCTAGGCCCTTATTCACCCTTACATGAGCTGTTTAATACTACTAATTAACACTGTTAGCATATTATGTGGTTTCTGGAATCTGGGAGTTGTCATGGTTTAAGAGAAGACAACTTTTGAGTGAGGTGATACTGACACATGCCCTGAGACAGCCAGTCCCTGAGTAGCAGGGTGTGTGGAAGGATTTGGGCAGGTTCCTAGGCAAGGACTCAAACAACAACTACAGTAATTGCCCTAGTAGTGAAAAAGAAAGAGTGGACAAGGAAAACAACAGGTTAATATCATCAATTACTAAGAGAGAAGGAAGAAAAGGAAACATTTGATCAAGAAATTAGTCCTTCGACAAAGAAATTGGAGGAAAGAATGAGAAAATTCAGACAGGAAGCAGAAACTACCTGGTCCCTGACCTCATCCGAACTTCAAAACATGCAGAAAGATTACAGCTGCCAGCCAGGTGAGTGGATTGCTGGCTGACTGCTCCGATGCTGGGGTAACAGGGCCAACAGTCAGCAACAGAAGGTAAGGAAGCCCAATAGCTGGGCTAGTTAGAAACCAGTGAATTGAGAGAGGAATTGGAAAAGAGGCAGCAACTCTCTGGAGATGGCTCCTCTCAACTATGCAGACAAGATATCGGTTCACTCTCCAGGAAAGTGGACTACTGAAGATGAAGGCATCCAGTATGAAGGCATCCAGTACCTGAGAGAATTAGCAGTGCTAGAAGTCGTTTATAGTGATCTAGACATGACACAGTCTCCAAAGATCCAGAGGTTGTCCACTGCACCTGGACCATGTGGAGGAAGGTGATTCAAAGTGCCCCAGCATCATATTCTAACAACTTGGCAGCTATATATTGCCTGGATATGGATACACTGACTGTGGAGAGAGTGTTTTCTTGGCTCCAAAACTTTGAAGAAAATCTTTGTACCTCCTCATCCCTATGGGTCAGTGCCTTGGCTGTCAGAGGCACCCCAATAAATCATTCCTCTCCTGCCCTGGTCAGACAGAAAGGGAGCCCTGGTCAGACAGAAAGGGAGCCCCAGGTGCATGTATGTGCTGCACTCTGGTTCTTCCTGCATGATCAGGGGGAGGACATGAGGAAGTGGGATGGTGAACCCAGCTTTAAGCTCAAAGCCTGTGTAGATGAACTGAGAGGGAAGACAGCTTTTAAGAGGCCACCCAAGAAGGCTGTTAACTTAGCTGCTGTAGAGACACAAGAAGGCAATCAACCACCTCCCAGACATAGAAGAACTGAGATCACCTCCCTTGATCCTAGTGAGGGGACTTCTGGTCTGGCACTGCAAAGGTCAGACAGTGAATACTCTGGCCTGGAACAGGAATAGATGGCCCCTGCCTTCAGCCAGGAGAAGGAAAGGGATGGCTGAGTATACTAGACTGTGTGGATTAGATGGCCTGGCAGATCAGACCCACAGAAGTATAAGGCTTTTGTAGACAGTGGCACACAGTTTATGCTGGTGCCATCAAGGTATAGGGGCACAGAATCCATCTAGATCTCTGGAGTGTCAGGGGATGCCAAGAATTCTCTGTATTGGAGATTGAGGTGGGCTTAACAGGGGACAAGTGAGAAAAGCACTCCATTGTGACAGGCCCAGAGGCTCCTTGTGCTTAAAGATCTGCCAGCTCTGTTCTGCTCCCTTGTCCCTGAGAGCAGTTTCTCAGGAGGTCCTGTTGACTAACTGCTTGAAGAGCTGGGAAAGCTTTTATAAAATTCAGAGCCCTGACTCTAATTTTTGCCTGACCTGTATCCCTCAAGACTGTGAACTCCACCAGAGCATGATTACTGCAGATTCATTATTCATACTTTTCCTCAGAGCATAGGAAGGAGGGAAATCGCAAGTTAAGAGAAAGATAAACCAGCTATCCTTCTCACTCTTTCATGAAAGCTATCTCCATACCATGAGGCTTTCCTTTTAGAGAGACCATAGGGATGCCTCAGCCAGGACCCAGGCTTTCATCATGACTTTTGGACTCATCACTCTCATCATCACAAAGGAGAAAAAAATGGAAAAGAACTGGAGACTGTAGGTTCCTAAGATTTTCTAATAGGAGACGTAATCAAACAAAAATTAGGTTCTCAGGATATATTTTATGATTCATACTTCACTTACTAAGTCATTTATCTAAAAAGGCTGTATCCTTAATCTGATTATATAATGACTGTAAAAGCCAAGTTACATGAATAATATTTTGTATCACAAACTATGCATGGAGAAAAAAAAGTACAATTTTGATGACACTGAATATTCAGAAAATAAAGAAAATCATGCTGTCAGCTCACATAAGCAAGAAAGTTATATGCTTTAGGCAAAACAACACAGAACATAATGATGCTGTAAGGGCTATGGAAATAATATGTTAGTGACACTGATGAAGTAAAACCAGCAATGGCTTAGTCATAGTCATCTTAATCTAAATATTTTCTGTACTTTTTATGTCTGAATAGAATTTTCTTAGTAATTTCACTTTAAAATGAAGGACTTGGGAGTGATGGTGGATGAAAAGCTCAACTTGAGCTGGCAATGCGCCCTTGCAGCCCAGAAGGCCAACCGCATCCTGGGCTGCATCAAAAGGAGTGTGGCCAGCAAGTTGAGGGAGGTGATTCTGTCCCTCTGTTCCACTTTTGTGAGACCTCACCTAGAGTACTGCATACAGCTCTGGAGCCCCCAACATAAGAAGGACATGGACCAGTTGGAGAGGGTCCAGAGGAGGGCCACAAAGATGATAAGAGGGCTGGAGCATCTCTCTGATGAGAACAGGCTGAGAGAGTTGGGGCTGTTCAGCCTGGAAAAGAGGAGGCTCCGGGGAGACCTTATAGCAGCTTTCCAGTACCTAAAGGAGGCCTACAGGAAAGACGGGGAGAGACTCTTCAGCAGGGCCTGTTGTAACAGGACAAGAGGTAAAGGTTTCAAAATAGTGGAAGGTAGATTTAGATTAGATATTAGGAAGAATTTTTTTTGCAATGAGGGGGGCTGAAACACTGGAACAGGTTGCCCAGAGAGGTGATTGATGCCCCATCCCTGGAAACATTCAAGGCCAGGTTGGATGGGGCTCTGAGCAACCATCTCCATCTAGCTGGAGATGTTCCTGCTCCTTGCAGGGGAGTTAGACTAGAAGACATTTGAAGGTCCCTTCCTAACGCTTCTATGATTCTATGATTCTAAAATGCTAAAATTCACAATCAAGGAATATTTGTGTCGTACCAAAGTTCATATGCCAACTGATTTTTAAGAGATTTACAAAGAAGAAATATACTAAATAGTTTTTAAATATTATTTTATTTATAAACAGTATCTTTTTGTGTCCTTGAATCTATTATTTTTGCAGTCAAGAAGGGAGATTATCTTCTTACTATCCCCATAACTAGTGCATGATCAGTTAATTCATCAGCTCTTTTACTTATTATTGTACATATAGGTCAATTACTTCAAAAATTACAGGCAATGAACAATCAAGAAAGATATAAGGCCTTTACTGAACATATTTTAACAAAAAATTCTTAATTCCAAAGGTTAATAATTCCATGTGTATTAGAACAGACTATTCTACAATATTTAAAGATTAAAACATCCCAAATTACATATTCATTGCTTTCAATACTAGGCTTTTAGCTTTTAGTGCATTAGTTTTTTGGCATAGATCTACTTGGTAAGCAAATGAAAAATCTTTTTTACATCAGGCATTGGTCTCCATTGGAATCAAGGAATTATTATTGCATAGTGTAAACACAAATAAACATCTGTTTCTTTGGTTCTTGTACAAGTAATTAACACAAAATCAGGAAGTAGATTTCTCACAGGAGGATTTCTTGCAACCTTCTTACAAACAAGATTTGCATTCTGACACTGCAGAGATTTTTTTTTTTAATTCCACACAGAAAAACCTTCTACCAAAAAGACATTAAAATATCCTCAGAACAAAATGCACAAGGAATAAAATTCCCTAGATTACATATTCCTGTATTTTATCAGAAATTTTCACAGTATTATAGCACATTGAAAAAGACTCTTCTAAGTGCTGCCACCCATCTTTTTACAAATTCTCCAAAATACTTTTACAATTGCAGAGTTTGACCTTTTTATCAGAGTCACTGAGGTCAATCTTTGTCTCTTGTTCCACTTTTAGTGTTTTTCCCTGGATGAGGGATTACTTCAGAGTTGCTCAGCACCTCTTGTGAAAAGCCTGACTTTGTCACCCTTAGTAGAGCTCTTGCTTAATGTAGTGCAATGCCTGTTGTAGGATGAGAAAGAAAGAGAAATACTGACAGCTATATTAGACTACAGCTGTGGGTGTCCATGGTTCCTTTCTATTCACTTTTAAAATTACATCTCACATAGCTTGTTTATCATAGCTAGATGGATTCTGGAAATATGTAGTCTATGCAGCGCTCAGTGAAGTAAATTAAATAAAAATCAATTGGCTTCAAGAAAATTAGGAATGGGAAATAGAGAATAGCATTATGTATTTAGGCAAGTGTTCCCAATATCAATTTGAAAGCACAAACGAAGACATGACACAGACAGTGAATTTAGATGGCACAATGACTGTACAGAAAGCAGGCAGGAAGTAGGGGAGTAAAAAGTTATTTATCAATTGTGAAACCAATAAATAAGCCAGCTGATAACAGTCAGTCTTCCTGAGGAAAGGCAATCTCTTCGGTAACCTTAGCAAACACTGGAGCTGAGACATGCCATAGTATGTGATGTGCAAAGGGTGAGATCACTGATTTACCAGCTTCAATCCCAAATACAACAGCAAGGCTGGAGGAGCAGAATGGCTAAACAGCTCACTGCTGGCACTGTTGAAGAAGCAAGGCACTTCTTTAGGCTCACCTTGTACTCCCATTGATCTGTTCTCTCCCCTCTTCCCAATGCACAGACACGTACCCAGAGGAAGCTGCTCCTCTATCTTCTGTGAAGTCACAGACTAAGCTCTTGTTTACACAACGCCTCAAAGTATTGAAACAGATTAATGGGACTTCAATGGAGATGCTAACAGGTATAACTGAACTAAAAATTACTATTTTGAAAAACTTCTCTCTCACTAAGAGTCCATTATGTCACCTCTTTCTGATTACTTCAAAAACCTTTTGAATTTGTTTAGCAACACATGACACAAAAGAAGTCAGAAAGGAGGGGATTGAAGTGCGTGAACTAATAAGGATTTCAGCATTATGAATGGAGAAATAGCCAGACCTTGGAGACGAGATGAATTATCAAAGTTTATGCCTGCACAACTTGAAAAGGCTTAGTGGAAAAAGTGTCATTTCTTTAGCAGTGTACAGACACACCAAAGCTATCCTGGGCTGCACTAACCTTGCAGACAGAAATGCAGGACCAGCTGTGCCCAGCCACTTTCAGACCCAGACCAGTAGGTGTTGACAGCAGGGTACTGAGCTGTGAGTATTTTTGGGTACAAGTCAGTGCTGGCTAGGGGATTGTGAGCTACTCTGTGCAGTAAAGATTTAATTGCAAATTGATTCTCCTGCTAACACAGGCTGATCAAACTCTGCCTTGGGGATGGGGTAGAAGAAAGGTGGATGAGACTCCCTGAAACTCGTAGGTCTACAGAGAGAATGAGATGTGATAGGCTGACCTTGCTGGACACCAGGTGCCCACTATGTCACTCTTTCAGTCCCCCTCCAAAACTGAACAGGAGGAGAAAAACATGATGAAAGGCTCATTGGTCAGTATAAGCATAGGGAGATCACTCAGCAATTACTGTCATGGGCAAAACAGACTCAACTTGGGGAAATTAATTTAATTTATTACCAATCAAATTCAGAGCAGGGTAATGAGAAATAAAACTGAATCTTAAAACTCCTTCCTCCCACCCCTCTCTTCTTTCTAGGCTTAACTTCACTTCTGGTTTCTCTACTTCCTCCCCTCCAGAGACACAGGGGGACAGTGAATGGGGGTTGTGGTCAGTTCATCACATGTTGTCTTTGCTGCTCCTTCCTTCTTGTTCTGTTCTTCTGCTCCAGTGTGGGGTCCTTTCCACAGGAGATAGTCCTCCACAGACTTCTCAAATGTAAGTCCTTCTCACAGGCTGCAGTTCTTCACAAACTGCTCCAGCATGGGTCCTTTCCATGATGTGCAGTCCTTCAGGAACAGACTGCTCCAATGTGGGTCCCCCATGGGGTCACAAGTCCTGCCAGAAAACCTGCTCCAGTGTGGGCTTGTCTCCACAGAGTCATAGACCCTGCCAGGAGCCTGCTCCAGTGCAGTGTCTCTACAGGGTCACAGATCCTGCCAGGAGCCCGCTCCAGCACAGGGACTCCACGGGGTCACAGCCTTCGTTGGGTGCACCCACCTGCTCTGGCATGGGTTCCTCTGTGGGCTGCAGGTGGATATCTGCTCCACCATTAACCTTCATGGGCTGCAGGAGGACAACCTGCTTCACCATGGTCTTCAGCACAGGCTGCAGGGGAATCTCTGCTCTGGTGCCTGGAACACCTCCTCCCCCTCCTTCTTCACTGATGTGACTTCACTTTTTACACGTACATTGAAAAAAATTTCAGAACAGGACAGTGTACTGCTCTCTTTCCCAGGAGGTCACCATGCCATTGGCACCTTCTCTGTCACAACCCAAAGCTTAGGTATTTATAGGCCCTTCAGACAGGTACGAAGGGCACAATGGAGAAAGAGTTAACTTTTGTCAGCTGATCCATGGCTTAGCTACTGATCTGTCAGGATAGCCACATGCTCTGGTAACAAGAAGAAAATTTATCAATCTACATGAAAATGCTAGCTAATACAAAAATCAGAAGTAATTGAATTAATCTTAACTTTAGTTCTTTAATATGAATAAAATAAATCCTGGATTTACTGGCTTAGTTTTTGAGGTCATATATTCAAGACTGAAGTAATTTTTGCAGTAGCATTTTTTTTCTGTCTGACTGTTTATAAGGCACTATTTTATTCCAATATATAAGTATTTTGCTATAATAGGCAAAATTCAGATGTTTATGTTTAAAAACTAAATAAGAAATCATAATAAAATAAAGCACAAAAGTATAAGCATAAGGAAAAAAAAAAGGGGGGAAATGTATGTAAGATGAGAAAAAGGATTTTTTTAAACTACCAGATATTGTAAAGTATAAAAACTATCAGGGCCCTAAGCACAGTGACAGGCCCTAATGGCCCTGAGCAGCCTTGCCTGGACCTGCTCCCATACCCTTGCCCGTGGGCTTAGGGGCTCCTTGTCAACTTAGTCTTGTTCCCCTAGTATTCACTTGAGCGATACTGCAAATAAATCTCTGCCCAGCTTGTCCGCTGTCGTTCCTGCCTTGTTGACTGAACTTCCCATGTTGACCTTGAGTCTTTTTTGTCACCTTACTTTTGTGTGACGATTATTGGGTTATTGACAGGACTTGTTCCTGTCATGAGTCCTGCTCTGCTCGCCTTTTTTGGGCCCATTGTGCCTTGCAGGAGGGGACATTGCAAAGAGGCAAACAGGCAAATTTTTGAAGTTTGTTCTTCGATAAGTCATAGAACACAGTCCAAGATTTCATTACACAACATACTTTATTCCTGTGTAACCTTATATTTCATACTTGTTTAATATTACTTCTAAATACATGGTGAATTCTGAGTACATTAGTGTCCTTCATCCTGAGTATAGTTTGCATAGGATTATTATTCATGACTTCTTGCAGCACATCACAGGCTTCACAATATTTTCAGATATATGTAAACATTCTGAATATCTCTTTAGAAATCTAGTTATTTAGTGCTGCAAAGGGTGAAAATTTCTTCTGCTACTAGCATAAAAAGTTCTACAGTCATACTGTCAGGCATGGAATAGTTAGGAATTTTTATGTGGTCCTTGTTGGAAGGAAAAGTAAGTGTTTGTTTAAGGAGGGCAATCCACTTAGTTTTCCTTATCTTTATTCCTTTTTTTCTCTACCACTTCACACCGAAGTAATGAAAACTCCAAAAATAAGAATAAGAGAAATCTCAACCTATAAAGATTTTTATTATTTTTCCTCACTAATAATGCCTTTTGATTTTTCTGAGGTGTTTATTCAGTCTTGTTGGTGGACCTTCTCTACCAATTCTTCATTCTTTTTTAAAATGGAAGCCTCTGCTTAGCAATGCCACCAAAGGTGATTGTGGGAAATTAGACTAAAAGCAAGATAAATGCTTTTACTCTTTACTATCAGCTTTTTCTCTCCAGTATTTTAATTTGAAAATTTAACTTTTAAAATGTGGTGGAATGTGTGGAATTATCTTTAGTATTCATTACTGAACACTGTTTGCCTCTTGTCCAGGTGGTTTCTGACAAAACTCTAATAAAGTTAATAAAGGTCATTGCTTTCTTCTAATCCCACTGAAGTCAATAGGTGTCTGCACTGATTTCACTGTGGACACAGTCACACTCTTTTCCACATTACATACTGTAGACAATATCCAGCATACCTCTGCTCAAAGGTTTAATATGATTTCAAGTGGACTATGACTTGCTTGTTTTTCTCTATGTTCTTGCTACCAATGCTATAACTGAAAAAGTAATCATGTAGGGGTTCTTTTTCTCTGCATGTGTGTATTTGTGTATATCTAATATGTTTATATTTGTTATTTGCATTCGTATAATTTATTAAAATTAGAATAATGAAGTTTAATAATTCATATTTTCTTTTTCCTAATGTACTGTGAATCTGTTTATCAGTTCAAGTACTAACATTTTTAATAACCTTTTGTGAGTATACTGTTTCATATTAAAATGTTCTGTCTGTCTTTAATATGCAAGTAAAGCCTGTGACAACTTTTATGAAGGTTAACTTGGAAATATAATTAAAATTTGTTGAGAGTTAAATTGAATGGTTTATTAACCATCCATTTACTTCTGAATTATGTTACTTTATTTAGTCACTAAATGTATGTTTTCCTAAAACATTACTTAAATTAAGGTGCTTAATTCTTCCAAGAAATCATCACAGTAGTCTTTCTCTGAAAGAGGAGCAGCAAATATTAATAAAGCATGTTAAGCAATGCTTTCAATTTGAAAAGTGGAGTGCCTTGAGAAGTTATTTTCAAACATAAGAAAATGTGAATTAACCCCCCATATGGTCCTCAATGAGTAGGCTATAAGGAAGAAATAGGTACAGATGACTCATTTTTGTGTTAGTAGTTGGGCTGAAAAGAGAGGCTCTGTCAGAAAGGACTAAAGGGTCAAAGTTTCATTGCAGTACTAGTATGTCATCACCAGAAATACTTCTGCTGGTTGTGTAACGCTCCAAGAAATGACATAAGCCCTGATTACTTAGAATTCATACATTATGGTTTATGGGCAAGTACTGCTAAAGCGCCCCAGGAATGGTTTCTGAACACTTAACTCATTCAGTCCATAGGAAGGTCTTACTAAAAAAATCCAGTGGAATTTACAGGTTGCATCTGATTAAATATCCCTAATGCCATGGAAAATCCAAGTAGAACTGGCTTGCTTATCTACATTTTCTTAATAAAGGAATAAAATTACCTTGTACACAGGTATCCAGTATTAATAGCTTAGCTGATTCATGATAATATGTTAATATGCATATGGCATTTGACATGGAAGGAAAAAAGGGAAAAAAATAAAAGCACAATGATTTTAGGCAAAAAGATGTATTCAACAAGCAAGACATACTGATACTGATACTAAGAGATATAAATATAATATAAATATATAAAAATAAATATGTATAAAATATATATATAAAAGACACTGAGATACACAACCTGGTCTTATTCAGAGTATCACTCTCTTTTTCCAAAATAATTTAATTTCTTGACAAGAAATGATCAGACAGCATCTGCCAGAATGTTAATAAGATAATTAAGCTACGTGATATTTTGTGTGTGTATTTGTCAAAGTGTTGAAAATGTAATGTCATATAAGAACTGTAGAATAATTAAAATACCTACTGCACATTGGAAGTCATTGCTGATCCTGAAAAGGAGGACTTATTGGCTGGATTTTTACAAGTGGTGTCCTAAAGAATCAATTCTGGAAACATTTTGAAAAATGCTTTCAATGATGATCAAAATATGAGAGTAAAATGAAGGGTATTGATGACACAAATTTGAGTCATCTATACACAGCAAGATGAGAAAAGGTATCTTGAAAACCAGAGTAATAGGGATGAGGTGGATTGCAAAGGTGTAAAGTTCAAGGTCATACATTGGAGATTAATAATGAGAATTCTGAATGGAGCTATGATCTAATCCCTTAGAAGCAAAAGAGTGGGAGAAATACAATTAAAAATATAAAGAATCACAAAAGAGATACATCCAGGAATGAGAAGACGACCCTAGAGTGCAAGAGACAAATAATTGCCAGTAGAAATGGTGAATCATCTTACTTTTTTATTGACTGAAACTTCTATCATTTCTGTAATGCAAGTCAGAAAATGACTTATTCAAAACGGCACAATAAGGGTAGAAAGGCAGTAGAAAATATATAATCTAGAGATGTCTTGACTGGGAATACAAGAACACGGTACTCAAATTCAACATCGTATCCTAAGAAAAAGAAAAACATTAATTGCTGTAAATTTAGTTTTGCAAGTTGCTGAACAATCAGCTCTAACAACAGCGATGTATATCCCAAAACAGGTCTACATAGGCCTGTTAGTGCAGATCTGAGTTTACATGTCAGTTTTCTGTTTGACGTAATTTTTTAGCTTTTACTTTCACAACCATATGAAACCTGTAACATTAACTCAAAAACAGTTAAAAGGTAAGAACTCTCGTACCTTTAAAAATTATTTCTTACTAACCTCATTATTCTTGAGTGCTATGAAATCAGTTTTTGTGTCATAAATATAGAATTCATGAAGAGAAAATAGCTAATAAAGAGCAAATCATCCAGATTGTGAAATACTATAAATTATCATCTGAGACAGATGTGTTTGAATATCTTATTTCAATTTGTTTAAGCTGCACTGCCAGTAAAGGAATAATTAAATCCATGAGCAAATAAAATAATGAGTGATTTTTTCTCAGTAAGATCAAAATCAGTAGGTATGAAATGAAGATTATTACTCCTTTTAATATAGATTTTATACCCCGGCAGTACATATGTATAAAATTCCAATTACAAAGAAACCAATATTTTAATGTAGTACTGTAGATATCAAAAATCTGTACAAAATTAGATCATAAAATACTTGGAAGTTTTATGTTATTTTTAGTAGAGTTCAGGTGTTTTGTCAGCCAGAAAGAAGACAGAATCAGTCATTTGCCACTGCTACTAAATAAATCTCTTCCTGAATACAAAGAAGAAAAAGTTTTGTTATGTTTGATATAAAAGCAAACAGCGTTTGGAAGTCTGCCAGTTTCCAAATTGATTATAATTGCTATAATTGGATATTTTAAACTCTAGAAAACAGGGTTTCATTTAAACTTGTGTCTGTGTGACTGCATAAATTCAGAGCCAGATTTCAATTTTGCCGGGTTACTCAGGAAACAGAAATATTGAAACGAGATTGTGTATCACCAGCAGTTTTTCAGTTCACATAGATTAGTATGCACAAAATCCTGGCATTGTTACTCTGGAAAAGTATTCAGTAAAATCTTAAAGTGAGAGAATTTTGTGATGGATTGTGGAAGAAACAGAGCATCTATAGGAAGATGTTGCAGGAACTGGAATAAAATGGGAACAATGAACTTGAACTCTCAGAGTAGAGGTGGAATTAAATTTTGATACGCAAAGGAAGTCGTAAACAGACTTTAGTCAGAGTACATGAAGAAGTAAAGATAGCTTATTATTCAGACTAAAGTTATTTTATACATAGGTCAGGGAATAATACCAGAATCTTCTGATAATCCACAATAGAGGCCTTCTGTTGTACTCATGCATGTAACCTCATGATTAGAAATGGTCTTCTGTTGATGTTCAGAAAAAAAAAAAGGGGAAAAAAAGGTTAATGAGCCTCCATTAGACTGAAATGCTGTTTATATATTCTTATGTTCCCTGATTCTTTTAACTAAAAAGGAGTGAAGAAAGGGTAGAAGGCCTCAGTGCATTTATACTACTTGTTATTACCCACAATGTATCAGAAGAATTGTATTTTTGTATTCTGCTCATACCTGTCTCTGACTACTCCTGAGACTGTAGACCCACTTAAAAATATCCAAAACCTCAGGAAGTCATTTCAATACAATGCTTGGTCATGAAGTGAAGTCATTAACTTTTGATCCTCAGATATGAGAACACTGGCTTTGACACCAAGATGTGTGAGGTCACTGTTCTGTGAATAAGCATAGCTGTACTGATCTGCTTGGTTGCTTGATGTGTATGAGAACAATATTAGTGCAAAATGTAACGTAAAATCATTTATGAAAATTCAATGTCTTCTCCTTTTTCATGATGAGCCTATTTTCATGTCTGCATTCAATTGTAGGAATAAATATTTCACTGAACATGTTGAAAGGACATTTCTAGTAGCATTATTCTGTTAAAGAAATGAAAAATTACGACATTAACTAGGCAAAAATTAGATGTCATATGTCATGGTAAGCTTTGAAGAAGAGTTGCACTTTTTACCCATCTGATCCACTGAAATTCTTCTGAGAATGTAAGATTCGATGTGGTTTTCTTGGAAAAAAATTCTATGGGTACCTCAGCTTTCCAAAGTCTGATATCAAGGGAAGTGATTCTGCCCCTCTACTCTGCTGCGGTAAGACCCCACCTGGAGTACTGTGCCCAGCTCTGGAGTCCTCAGCACACTATTCTATGATTCTATGAGTAAAATGATTGCAGAGGTAAATACAGTGCAAGACTCTTAATCAGCATATTACAAAGAAAAAAAATATTGATTTTATGCAGATAGTTACAGACAACTTTCTATAGTGACAAGTTTTCAATCATTGTGTTTGCTTTTATAGAGTACACTTCTGTCAGCAGGAGATTCAAATTCAAAGTTTTTCTTGTGGCATTAAGGTCTCAGACTCAAAATGTAAGATGTTCTTAAGTTGTTTGTATACAAATATGCCACAATTAAGAAGCAGCAAAATAATTCCAGAGCTCTGCTGTAGCTATGGCAACCACCTTCCAGTGTACTTCATTTAGATAAATAAATCTGACAGCTAATAAGAATGAGCTTTAACATGTTTTTTTTTTTCCCTTGATGGAATTTATTGAATATTATTTTGTTGGGAAAAATAATATTTTTAAAATGGTATTATTTCTCCACAACATTTTCTATCACTAATAGGGTGTTTGATAATTTTATATTGAATTTTAGTTCCTATATATGCATTTTAAAATGCATTGCTTTTGTTCTTCATTTCACACAGAGAAAATGAATTTGGGCTGAAATCTTACTTCTACTGAAACTGTGGATTTTAAGCTGTTTCACCAACTTGCCTTTTGTATCTCAAGCTCCTCTAACTTCTGAAATAACTTGCAATAGTTATTGGAAGGCTGCTATCAGGTCTCCTCAGAGCCTCCTCTTCTCCAGGCTGAACAGTACCAACTCTCTCAGCCTGTCCTCATAAGAGAGGTGCTCCAGCCCTCTGATCAACTTTGTGGCCCTCCTCTGGACCTTCTCCAGCTGGTCCATGGCCTTCTTATGTTGGAGGCACCAGAGCTGTATGCAGTACTCCAGGTGGGGTCTCACCAGAGCAGAGTAGAGGGGCAGAATCACCTCCCTCGACCTGCTGGCCACACTCCTTTTGATGCAGCCCAGGATGTGGTTGGCCTTCTGGGCTGCAAGGGCACATTCCTGGCTTATCTTGAGCTCCTCATCCTCCAGTACCCCAAAGTCCTTCTCCTCAGGGCTGGTTTCGATCCATTCTCCACTCAGCCTGTATTTGTGCGTGGAATTGTCCTGGCCTATGTGCAGGATCTTGCACTTGGCCTGGCTGAACTTCTGGACGTTTGCATTGGCCCACCTCTCCAGCTTGTCAAGGTCCCTCTGGATGGCATCCCTTCCCTGCAGCATGCCAACTGCACCACACAGCTTGGTGTCATCAGCAAACTTGCTGAGCATTAACTCTATGCTACTGTCCATGTCACCAACAAAGATGTTAAACAGGGCTGACCCCAATACTGACCCCTGTCGAATGCCACTTGTCACTGGTCTCCACTTGGACATTCAGCAAATGACCACCACTCTCTGAGTGCAGCCGTCCAGCCAATTCCTTATCCATCGAGTGATGCATCTGTCAAACCCATGTTTCTCCAGTTTAGAGAGAAGGATGTCATGCAAGACAGTGTCAAGTGCTTTGCACAAGCACAGGCAGATGACATCACTTGCTCATCCCTTGTCCACTGATGCTGTAACCCCCTCATAGAAGGCCACCAAATTTTTCTGGTATGATTTGTCCTTAGCGAAGTTGTGTTGACTGGAAGATGAAGAGGAAGGAAGATGAAGAGTATCTAGTTGTGGGTCTTGAGGCCTTAAAAGTATAAATAAACATGGGCTATACAAACCTCCAGAATATCTACAGAAGTTAATTTGTATTTAAAAGTAGAGTTTTTTTAGACTTTCAGATTTTTAGAATGGGGGGACATTTGGAAGGCCGTAGAGGCCTCCAGCAGGCTCCAGCAAAGCCCATATGAGACCCAGGGCCACTGTCTAGGCAGTAGACCTTCAGTACGCATAGCAGTTGCCCAGAAGGCAAATGCCTTAATGATGAATACCCCTGTTATCTCTCCTCCTTTCTCGTAGCTTGTGGAATATCTCTTTGGTCAGCCGTCTTGGCTGTCCCCTCCCAACCTTTTGTCTACTTCCAGCCTACTGACCTTTGGGGGCTAGGGGGATGTTGGAGAGATGACCTTGGTGTTGTGTGACCACTGCTTAGCAGTAACCAAAGCACTATTGTTATCAATACAGTTCCAGCTACAAATACAAAGCACAACACTACGGGGAAAGGTAGCTCCATCCTACCCAGGCTCAATGCCATCTCCACCTCTAGTTTTTCAAGAACTTAGGCTTTTTTACTCTAATGTTAGAAAGACATAACTACAGGGCTTTTACCAAGCTGCATTTTATATAATAAATTAAATAAAAGTAAATTAATTTATGTGCAAATATGTGTATAATCCAGCTATGTATAAAGCTTCGCAAAAGCACTCTTTAATGGGGAATTATTTATTGTATTCTATAAGGACCTACTTGTTGGAATATTTTTGAATATCATAGCATAATTATTTACTTTATCATCATACTCGATCTGCTGCTATTTCTATAAGGAATCTAGATTTTGAGAGTTTTCTAACTCAGGTGAGAATTAAGTTCTTGTGGAAATATTTTTTATCAATTCCCTGACACTTCACTTATTAATGACAACAAGTTTATAACTAAGATTTTTTTTTCTTTTAAAAGAAATACCAAATTTCAAGGAACAGACATTTAAAACATTTGCACTTGGATCCACAGTGTATTTTCTTACGTAAAAGTAAATATATGTGTATAGTTGCACTCATAGTCTTTAACATTTGTCGTGGTTTTGTTTAGTAGGGGGGGGCCTAAGGTGGTAGCTTCTGTAGGAAACTGCTAGAAGTCGCTCCCCTTTGTTCAGGGGACTTGGCCAGGCCTAGGGCGGACCCACTGCTGGCCAAGGCCGAGCCGATTGGTAGCAGAATGTCTCGTGATAACGCCTCTGCGATAACGTATTTAAGAATGGGAAAACAGAAAAAAAAAGAGAGGAGAGAAGATGTGAAGAAGCTGAGCGGGGGCAGAGGCGCAGACGGGGAGGCGCAGGCCTCATGGGCTTGCAGGCCTCACCCTCTGGCCTCTCGCCAGGCAGCCGACTGGGCCCGACTCGGTCCAGCCCGGCTGCAAGAAGTGGAGAGGAGATGAGAAGTGAATAAGATGTAAAAAGATCCTGAGAGACATCTACCAGCCTGTTGTGAGGAACGGCTGCAGACGCCAAGGTCAGTGAAGAAGGAGGGGGAGGAGTAATGCGGCTCCTGGCCAAGATTCCCCTGCAGCCCGTGGTGACGACCATGGTGGAGCAGGTTGTCCCCCTGCAGCCCATGGAGGTCCACGGAGGAGCAGAGATCCACTTGGAGCCCGTGAAGGACCCCATACCGGGGGAGGTGGATGCCTGAAGGCAGCTGTGGCCCGTGGAGGTCCCGCTGGGACAGCTGTTCTGGAGAGACTGCACCCGTGGAAGAGATGACCCACGCCGGAGCAGTTCCACGAAGGACTGTGGCGTAGGGGTGGGACCCCACAATGGAGCAGGGGAGGAATGTGAGGAGTTCTTCCCCCGACCTTGAAGCAGCGGCGTAAAACAACATATGATGAACTGACTGCAACCCCCATTCCCTCTTCCCCCCTGTGCCGCTCGGGAGGGGAAGGTAGTAGAGATAATGTTAAGCTCGGGAAGAGGGAGGGGTGGGGGGAGGTTATCTTGTTCTCTGTCTCATTATCCTGCTGTTTGTAGTAATAAATGAATAGTTTTCCCCAAGTCGAGTCTGTTTTGCCCGTGACGGTAACTTTAAGGATTTCTCCCTGTCCTTATCTCAAACCTTGAGCCGTTTTTCCTTATATTTTCTCTCCCTGTTTACCAGAGTAAATCTGGTAAAGATTTCACATGCTTGATATAAGACAATTTAGACCACTAGAACATCATTATTTAATATAGTAATACACTTTTCCTTTAATTTAATTGGTTTTATACTAGGGAAAGCATTTGTTCCAGAGTCCTAACTGCTGAAATCATGCTATGGCATTTGTGTGAATACTACTAAATACTGAAAAGAAAATGCAAGTTTCCATGGCAATAGTTCAGTGCCACAAAAGATTAAACTGGTCAGAATATTTTTAGGCAAATTGAATTTATTATTCAGCCATTAGCAGTTTTCCTCATATTTTATAGGGAACTCTGAGAGACAGAATTTATTTTCATAATGCAACTCTTCTTCCAAGAAATACTGAATTATTTCAGTCCAGTATTTCAGCTCACAGCAGTTCAGAATTCACTTCTTCTGCATTTTCTCTTTGATATAGTGTTATTATTTTATACATGGTGATTCTCTTATTTTAGTTTTTTTCCCTGACTTTCAGCATCTTACATTTTTAGATATAAATATACAGGAAAAGCCAGAATGTTGTGAAATTTTTAAAATATGATTTGAAAATAAACATGGACATTTAATTATAAGTGTGTTTCACTAGGTTGCTAATTCTGTAACACCAGGTTTGAATTTATTTGTTTTAATACATACATTTATAAGTAGTCTAACTTCTGCTTCAATTAGAGGATTTTTGTTTCCAGTTATACAAGAGCTGAAATAGTTGACATATTTGAGTGGAGTTCTCAGCTGCAGAACTGTTATCAAGAGAATTTTGTGGGAGCACTTTGAACTTTGGTTTTGAATCCATGTTCTCCAACATGGCATATAGTAAACAATGTTTTCAATTATAATTTTTTAAGGTTTTTCAGAAGGATGTTTTTAGAGACAGATGTATTATAAAAATTTCTTTTTGTTTGCAAAGTTATTTTAAATGAACATGATAACTATCCAGAGCAGTGGAGTGATGCTGGTACTTTTTAATTTTGAAGAGCAATAACAATAACAAGAAATTGTATCCTTTTTATTTTTATTTATAAACATGTTTAAACATGAGTTCTGCATCACTAATATTGCATTAATGTTGTGAGCAGTAACATTTCTCTAACTTCTAAATAGAAAAAATAATAAATATTCATGTATAAAATGTCTTGGAAGTAATCTACCTAATTTTGTGGTCATACTGGTGAAGTGAGCTGGCTACTGCAGTTCCTAATCCCCATTTGCCAGACCTATCAGGTCAGCAGAAATGATATAGTCTTAACCAAAATGTTAAAACTTTAATTAATGTCCATGCTATGTACTTATCAGATTTAGGATATGGAGATATATTTAATTTATCATTCTTTCATAGCTAATTAAAATCACAACTTTGTATATTCAACAGGATATTTCCTGCCAGCTGAGATAATTTTAATACAAGAAGGGGAACAGGAAATTACATAATCTGAGATGAGATCTAGCTGCAAATTTTGAACACATTCCAAAGCAGAATATAATGAATGCAAATTTACAATAATGTGTCTTTGTCACTGAATTGTCTATACTTAAAATAATTACTTCTTGTGACCAAAATAAGTATGTGGCAAATATATGCATGAAGGTACAACCTGATATCATATTAGCTTGAAAGTTATACTTTTTGCGAATTGTAAATCTCATTTACAAAGTCAATAATTTAAATGATTTTTTAAAGATAAGTGGATACATACCATAGTGAATTTTCAATAAGTTTTATGAGGAAATGATACTCTCTGTGTCCCAATTCATAGGATCATAGAATGATAAAATAGTTTGAGTTGGAAGGGACCTTAGAGATCATCTAGTTCCAGCCCTTCTGCCACGGGCAGGAACACCTTCCACTAGACCAGGTCACTCAAACACTTATCCAACCCGGTCTTGAACACTTCCAGGGACAGATCATCCACAGCTTCTCTGGGCAACCCGTTGTGTGTCTCACCATGCTCACAGTAAAAAATTTCTTCCTTATGTCTAATTTAATCCTATCATCTTCTAATTGAAAGCCATTATCCCTTGTCCTATCAATACATACTGTTGTCAAAAGTCCCTCCTCAGTTTTCTTGTATGACCCTATTAGGTACTGGAAAGACACAATAAGGTCTCCCCAGAGCCTTCTCTTCTCCAGGCTGAACAGCCCCAACTCTCTCAGCTTGTCTTCATAGGAGAGGTGCTCCAGCCCTCTTATCATCTTCATGGCCCTCCTGTGGACTCAGTCCAATAGGTCGATGCCCTTCTTGTGTTTGTGGGTACCAGAGCTGAACACAATACTCCACATGGGGTCTCACAAAAGTGGAACAGAGGGGGAGAATCACCTCCCTCAACTTGCTAGCCACACTTCTTTTGATGCAGCTCAGGATGCGGTTGGCTTTCTGGGCCACAAGTGCACTTTGCTGTCTCATGTTGAGCTTCTCATCCACCAGCACTCCCAAGTCCTTCTCCTCAGGCTCTCAATCCATTCTCTGCTCAGCCTGTATTTGTGCCTGGGATTGCCCTGACCCACGTGCAGGACCTTGTACTTGGCCTGGTCAAACTTGATGAGGTTTGCAGTGGCCCACCTCTCCAGCCTGTCCAGGTCTCTCTGGATGGCATCTCTTCCCTCCAGCGTGTCGACTGCATCACACAGCTTGGTGTCATTGGCAAACATTCTGAGGGTGCGCTCTATCCCAATGTCCATGTTGCCGTCAAAGATTTTAAACAGGGCTGATCCCAGTACTGACCCCTGAGGAACGCAAGTTGTCTGTCACTGTTGTCACTGGACAACAAGTCATTGACCACACCTCTTTGAGTGCAGCCACCCAACCAATTCCTTATACACCAATTGGTCCATCTGTCAAATCTATGTCTCTCCAGTTTAGATACATGGATGTTGTATGTGAGTGTCAAATGCTTTGAACAAGTCCAGGTACATGACATCAGTTGCTCTTCCCTTGTGCCATTGGACAGCTTGGAGACTTTTCAAAAACATCTTGTCAGGTAATAGAGATAAATTAAAAGGAAAGAAATGACTACTTTGTTCTGCTTGTTGTTGAATACTGACTGAGTTCAAGGCATGCATGAAATAAAAATCTGACATATAGACAGTAAGAGAGAGGGTTGTCAAGAAGGATGGACTGTCCTGAGGGCTAATAGCAAAATTATCAGAAAGGGGAGACCAATACCTCAGCTTCTGTTTGGCCTCCCTAAAGTCAATCCTTGTATCTGCTTGTGGGAAAGAACTGCTGTAATTTCTACTGAAGCATTAGAAGAAAGTAAGGTGACATAAAATGACAGGCCTCGAGGAACAATTTCAATTTTATTTGTTCATATCTTCAGTTGTTGTAAGACTTGAAAACTTTACAAGGCCCATAGAAAAATAATGGTAGTATGTCTTCAAGGCAGATTGTGAATATCTGAAGTTCTGAACAGCTCTCAGAAGCATGCTGATATTGGCTTACTGGCAAGAATTTTACAAATATTCTTCTAAGATTTCTAACTTCTAGTCTAGCAATACTACTAACTGCTGCCTGAGAGAGAAAAAAAATACACAGAAAAAGAAGAAGAAACACAAAAGAGAAATGGACAGTCTCTGAAAACCTAGAAAAAATATGAATGCATACAAGAAATATAAAATATTTTACAAATATTGGCTAGAAAGCCAATACAAGGAGGAATAAAAATCCTTGGAGCTATGCAAAACTTGTCAAAATTTACTTTTTTTTTTTTTTCTAAGGAGTTGCTGCTTCTTAGAAAATGTGATGTATGACTTCTAAGCAAAGGATGAGCTTTCAAAGCTTACACTAGTCCCACTAGGATATGGATCGTTCTATGAACTCAGTAAGACTACTGTTAGGAGAAAGGTCAGCCCCTAAAGGACTGTCTGTACGAGATCATGTTAACCCAGTAAAGTCTCTGCAGGTCAGTGACTATGCAAAGAACCGAGTATTTCTGTAAAGTCTTAGTTTGTGAAATACTTGGAAGTTTAAAACTCAGCAACATCTACATTTGTAGGTAATTTAATGAATGAGATTTTCTATATCTCTAGTGATTGTTCACTTGTATCTTTCAGTTTGCGAAATGTTTGAAAAGTAGTAGAAGTCCAATATATTTTCCTCATTAAAAAGAGCTCTAGAGATATATGTCAGCTATTGCTGAACACATATTTACATTCATAGTCTGTGCCTTGACAGTGTATAACTTAGGTTGTAAAGCATTCTAAGACATCTTCAGTTTGAAAGATGCAGTATAAATCCAA
The DNA here is from genome assembly GCF_036417535.1 of Chlamydotis macqueenii. Classification (NCBI taxonomy): domain Eukaryota; kingdom Metazoa; phylum Chordata; class Aves; order Otidiformes; family Otididae; genus Chlamydotis; species Chlamydotis macqueenii. The sequence continues at coordinate 134,276,948 of NC_141557.1, forward strand.
ACTCCAATCTGTGTTTCTGAGCAAATGAACATAAAACTTAAGTCTGTGTATGGTAATTCATCTACTATTAGATTATATTAATCCTTTTTACGTTTGTTTTTGCTTAGTTCTGGCATCAGTATGAAAAAAAAGTACCTGAAGTTGTTTCATAAAACTGTCATGCAGCATCAAAAATAAAGTAATAGCTATCAGACTCAGGTCTTGACCAGACAGTTAATCTTCTTTTCAAAATAAATGAATACATCTTGGATGAACTGTGAAGCAAATTCTGTTTTAGGAAGTGGGAGAGTAACACCTGTTCTCTGAAACTGAACTCGTGGCACGTTTACAGACTAGCAAACACAAGGTTTGAGTTTTCAATGTATAAGGTGATTATAGCTTTCACATACTTTCTTGAATTCACTTGACATTGAAAGCAAGACTCAAATGTACAGAAGTTTTTAGAACCTATTGATTTAAACATAATGTATTTATGATTACAAGAAATTTGGTAGCCATTGATGATAATTCTAGGGAATAATGTGCTTGGGAAGGATGTATTACAGCAGAGTTCACACCTACATTACTGCTGTATTTCTTTCTGACAATTTAGGACATGGAAGTAGAAACAGCTTTGTTGTACTCAGCATGTTACCAAGTAACCTGATTTGATTTTAAAATTTGGTTTTTTTCTAAAAGAGTTTTCATTTGGGAGAGGAAGTGGGAGGTCACAAACTAGTTGATAATTTTCATAACAGACTACTGGCTGGGTTTTTTTTTTATCCTTTTATAGAGTGTTTTAATGTTGGTGGAGGTTGAAGCTAATGATTTTTGCAACATTACATTAATGTATCTCTGAAGAAAGTCAATTGACTTTTAAGTTAGGTGAGATGTGGGGACTAAGGAGACAGTACTGGCTGAGAAAGTTTTCCAGCTCTATTCTACTCTTATGAACAGAATGGGCTCAAACAGTAATTAATTGTCTTAACCTGCCTTACTCATCCATAGCACCCACACTTGTTAGGCCACAGTGTCTCACACATACTTCCCTGCCTTCATGCCCTATACTGTGACCAGTGTCTCACTACAAAAGCTGAGCACGGCAGTACTCAAAAACCACACTTTCTCAACACCAAAGCTGCTTAGGGCACCAGGGAAAACATAGCCCATGTTAAAATCTGAGTATATCTGTTAAAATCTGCATAGCTACATCAACACCTTATCTACTTGTAAAATTAAAAAGTTTGATGTCTAATCTGTAAATGCCAGAATAGAGATGCACTGGAGGTTCAAACTCAAGACCACCTCTTTGGAAATCTGCGTGTACCAATGTTCTTTATTTGAAGACTTTTAAAAAATCTAGGACATAAAATCTTGAATCCAATCACAGAACCGTCAGCACAATATTCGTTGTCTCTCTTCCCTCAGCTTAGATAGACTCTCTTAGGAGTCATAGCAGTCTAGGAAGTACGTGTAATGGGTATCTACCCTTCCAAGGGAACCTGGGAATGTCACGATGGAATACAAAATAATTTAGGAGAATTTACAGCTCTGAGTTCCTTCCTGCCAAAGGACAGTGATGACTTGTTTGAAATATATCATGAACAGGCCAAGGTCAGTGGAGTTCTCAGCTTACCTGAACTGCTTGCTTTGGAGAACTCAAACATGAATTCAGACCCTTTTGCGAAATCAGGAAAGGCACAGTTAACGTAACTGTTAAGTACTGAGGAGAACATCTTTATACAACCTAGGGGTTACAACAGAGGCATGAAGAAAGAGACAGAGAGGGAAAGAAGCACAGAAGGCTCCTGTCTGTCACAAGACTAGGGACATGGATGCTGTTAGACTGCCAGTGAGAAGTGAAGGATCTGTGGTCATTTCAGCTCTCTTGTTTGGTAAATGTGATTTTCCTTTCTTTTCTTTGCCTAGAACAGGGAGGAAAGGTAGACAACAGGGCAGTATGTGGAAGTGGAAAAGACTGACTTTCCTGTTCTATCTGAACATTTTTCATATGTGACTAAAAGAGAAAGGACATTTGGCACTGTAGACGCTGCTTGAGAAACACATAGAGTGGGAATAGGAACAAAAAAGAAGCCAGCATACGGAATGAAAGATACTTTGCTCTACTACAGAGCCAAGGATTAGGAAATTAGCTATCAATTAAGAAGCTGATTGAGATTTTCCATCATTGAGAGCATATGAAGAGACAGTCAAGCATGAAAGAGGAAGGAACTCCATAAATTATCGCGTTTGGCTTTGCTTTGTTATTTGGTTTTTCTGGATTTGATTTTGGCTTTTTTTTTTTTGGTTCTGGTTTTGTTTTTAACAGAGAGGTGAATATGCATAAACATTTGTATGGTTTAGAAGCACCATACTGTGATTTCCTAGGTCATAATTTAAGAGACTTAAGGCACAGGCAAGTTTAGGAATTGAAACTAGTTTCAGAGGAAGCTGGTCTTCCCAAAACTACTGCAAGAAAACAATACTTCTGCAGTCCTAAACATGAAGATTTATATATAAATCTCCTGCAAGAGGAAGGTAGGATCCTACTGACAGATGCATGCACCAAGTAGAAACTTTTAAGAATCATTATTGGAAGTTTGTAGATGAATTCCACTAATAAATTAATGACAGTTTATCTACTGTATATTTCAGTCTGGTCACATTCATTGGTCTTGGCTGTCTTTCCATGTGTCCAAGCTAACAGCCAAACATATCATAACTAATTTGGGAAGATAAAGGCAAAGGATGGATTACTGAAAAAATGACAGTGACATTTTGAGACATACTACTTTCTAGACTGTGGGTAACACAATAGGTATATATAGTCCTCTTTGCTGTCATAAGTTATCACAAGTTTAGTGAATAAATTACACTTAATTACTTCAGGAGGTACTGCCAGTATGTAGCATGATCGCATAGTGATATATGGCACAATAATGTTATGTCTATCATCCATGTATTATATCTGAAACACTAGCCCCCTGATGTTGGCTTTTTATACAATAACTCAGAATTTGGTGATTCATTTATCCCAATCCTCTCTGTTTTTTCTATATATAGTGGACTTAAAAATTGAAATATTCATACCATTTATATAAAATTAGCTTCATGTCTATTCATGTACATTTGTAGCCCTTTCCTGTTGGAACTTGGCTGAAATAATTAGCTCTAATAACATGTTATGATGTTCTATTATTATCAATTGCTGTTTGAAAAAGCAGCCATTTCACCTAAGCAGCACATTAGTGCTTTATTCATGGAGTACTGTAACTGAAAAGCCCCAATGACAGATAAAATGTCCAGATTTTATTTGATTTTATTAAGTTAAAAGGCACTGGAGCTACAAAGTGAAGAGGTCTACTGCCATATTACTAATTGTGGCTGTAATAGGTTAAACTGTTAATTTTATCTTCCTCTAATCAGAGATTTGCTCAAGATTGCTCTCATTTGTCATGCACCAGAACAAAGACAGTGTTAATTCAATACTGAGAATGAATGGCTAGAAACCATTTAGTCTTTGGGGGATATTTTAATAGACGCCCCAAAGATATTAGTTGTCTTCTGATGTATAATAGATATTCAGTAATTACAGTTCCAAAAATTACTGCTGATGGAAGCCGGCATACCTTCATGCAGTTTGATGGAGATGGCTCTAGACACAAAGATCTTGTCCCTAGTCAGCAGTGTTCTGATGTAAATGTATTTACTTACAGTTAGGCACATAAAGAATTAGGAGTAATTTAGCTGGAAACCTTACATCAGTCTTATCATGTTCAAATCCTTCCATGATTTGCATCCATCACTCTTAAATACAGAGGATTCACTGTGAAAGGCACCATTTCATTCTCTGCTAACAAGTGAATAAAATTATCAAGCTTCCAAATATTGTCAAGAATGATGAATTTATAAGCACTAAATGTTGCACTACCCTTATGACAGTTTTGTAGTGAATGCCTCAAGATCAATCACAAGATTGGCCACTAATTCTAGCATGAGTCTATTTAGATTCCTCTGTGGTCTTCCTACAGGACACGGGCTTTGTACTGAACTGATAGTGCAGGGTCCTGTCTAGGATTACCTGGGCCCAAGGTGGTTTTATTTGTTAAAAATGTTGTCTATTAGTCAACTGGCTATTACCTAACCTGCATTAGCTTAAGCTAATATAAGCTAATAAGTGTATAAGTAAGTGTGGTATACCCAGTTAACAAACAGCCCTTTTGGTCAACTGAGGCTGAGGAAGGCTACTGCGCAACTCCCAAACTTTGGCTGGGAGTCAATCAAAGGGAAGCAGACTGTGTTAGATAAATGTATAAAAGCATCCACAACTCAATCTCAAGAATGAGGAAGGAGAAATCCACCCCAGGAACACGATCTTCTGCCAGTGAAGGCCTCGGTGTGCTAGTGACACCTGGGAACAGTCCCTCTCCCTCCTGTTCTGCTGAAGGAAGACTGAAACTACCAACTGTAGGACCCTGGAACACAGGTAGGGTGGGCCAAACCCTACATCCAAGGCATAGAAACTCAGAAGCCTTTGTGTAACAATGTTAACTGTCATATTGATGAGGCTTCTGGGTCTTAATTAAATAGTTTAGACTATTATACTGCTAAGATACTAATTGGAGTAAGAAATATTTTACTTCGTCTGCATGGCGTGTTCCCTTTTGTCCACTACAACATTTTCAGTGCAACAGCTCCTACCAGTCACAAATGTTATTTTTCCAAAGGCTGAAAATCCTGAAGAGATGTTCAGTTCATAGGTTGAATAGGAAGAGGTGTTTGAGAAACACAACAGGAGATTTCCTTGCAAACTAGTAGCTTTGAGTTCTCTAAGTAGTGCAGTGTGCAGCAAAAGATGTGGGTTTTGTAGTCTGATGGGAATTTAGAAAGAAAGCTTTCTTTTGGAATGATGCTTCTATGCCACTGAAGACATGGACTTATAATCTCCCAATGGATAATAGCTTGCACAAACCTGGAAGAAGTGTCTTTGTTCTTTGAATCCTATCCCCACAGGCAGTCATGTAATGTAAGTGCAGAAGGATCCTGAGGAATAATTACACAAAACACTTCCATAAACCAGCTGAAAATCTTCAAAATAAAAACCTAAAAAGCTTCACTGTAAGCAGAAGACAGCAAGAGAATCCAAAGCAGTCTAACCATGTTTCCTTTAGCCTGTTACCAGGGTAAGATAGGTGTCCAGCATAATTGTGTTTGTTGTGTTGACTGGGTCTTCTGATCTTATTTCCATCGTAAGGAGTGGATCCATCCAAAAGGAGGGTCTTCTGTCATTCTTAAAAACCTTGGGCTTGTTTATAATGAAATCAGAATAAAAAGACATACTTCAAAGAACCAGATATGTTTTCCTTTTTAGTATTTCTATAACAACATAATCCCTTGAGTGACTTTAAGTCACTGTCTGTCTGGGTTTTGCATGTGAACAGCACAGGAAGAACAATCACCTTCTGTCAAAAGGCTGTGGGAGGCAAGTGCTTGTCAGTTTTTGTCACATCTACGTTTAATAAACTACCAAATGAGTGGGACAAAACAAATGATTTTTCAAACAGCTGCCTGTGTGCCTCCTCCCTTTGATAAAGCTTCTCAAAAACATTTTCAATAAATATTTCTATTCTGCTAAAAATTTTAATGTGCCATGGATACTTCTTGTCACATAGATCGATGCATCTCTCTGCTTTTTCCTCTCATCTGTTTCTCTCCTTTGTGAATTACAATAAAGACTTTTCACAAGAAAACAAACCCCCTCGTAGGTCACAAGGATGAAATAAATACAAATGGAAGGAAATCTGTTGTGGCATAAACAAATTTTGCTGCCAAATACTCTTATGAAGCACAGGTAGGTATTGGTCCATGACTAAGATTTCTAGGCTACTATTGAAATAAAAATCTTATTCATTATTTTCATGATTTCACTCAAGTGCTTTAATACTCTAGGAAAAAAAACATCTAGTTCTTACTATGTCATTATAAGTCTAATAAAATCTAATATACTTGACAGACATTATAGTGAATAGGATATTTGGTATGTTATTTAGCCAAATAACCTTTTCCTGTAAAGTCCTTGCTAGAATTTTTAAATATTATTTGATACACTGTAGAGGCTTGTGACATATGTTGTTACAAGATTTTACTGTTTCTGCATCAAAATATCAACTGATTAAAAAGAAAAAAAAATTGAAAGACTCCTACAGGTCACAAACCAAAACAAACAAAAAAAAAACCACAAAACCTGGAACATCTGGAACATTTACAAAGTTTCAAAAATTGAGTTATATAAATATTTACTCTTATAATCACATTTCCATTTTCTAGACCCAAATCTAAAGAAATATTTTACTTTTAAAAATATCATATAGGTATCACTTAGCAAGAGAAGTGATAGAATCTCTCTAATTATTTTTCCTTCATTTTCTGTGTTGGTTGATTACTTGCTCATTTATTTCATCTTTGGTTCCCTTGCTTTTACTGATGCAATATAGTACTGACTATTCACAAATGAGAGCAGAACTGCCACTTCCTTTTATAAAATAGCAGAATAGTGCCTGTATCCTAATACTGCAAGTATTACTTAGGAGTGAATCATTATTACAGACTGAATCTAGATTTTTTCCTTCATTGCAAATAGATGCTTGAGTTAAGACAGGGAAAAAAAACCTTCCAATGCATAGTACTAATATAATCTCCCTTCCTCTAGGTCTTCTATTTATTAATAAACACTACATGGTGTACTCAAAATCATATTTATGACCGAAGGGGAAAAAACATCTTTTACATAAAGCCAAGAATTTATTGTTAATCTTGGCATTCTAAGTCAAGAATAATTATTATTATTTTTAGATCTAATTATTACAAAAAAAAACCCCACTTCATACAGAAATAAAACATCTAAAGAATACTAATAATACAATTAAAATTATAATGCACACACTTCTTGGTTTCTATCCTTTCCCCTGATGTTACTCTTACTCTTCCATGACTCCTTTTAAGGTAGGTAGCTTCAGGCTGCTGGGGTGAGCGTTACAGCAAGTCATCAGCTTCTGTAATAATTTGCTGGGAAAATGTGATGTCCATGTTGATGGTTTCTTCTTCCTTACTGAAGGATCCACAGGCTTTAACACCTTCGTTTTCTTCATTGGTCTGCAGCTCCATATTACCTACAAATGGTGCTTTTAGCTTATATTACGTATTACTTTATTGTTCTCCTTGTTATCCCTAAAATTGGTTCTGTCTTGCTCCTGGTTTGCATTTCTTTCAACTGGCCCTTGACAAGATGGTTATTGCCATGAAGTCTCCAGTGCCAAAATCTGCCCAGCTCTTGTCATCCTCTACTTCACATCCTGTTACTAGCAACGGCACTATTGGGCTACACAGTTACAGCCTTCCCTGAAGGTCTGGCTCCTTCTTGAATTACTTTCATCTGATGTTTTCTCTAACCTTCCTGGGTATGCTATAAAGCCTTACATTTAAATAAGGACAGTGAAATTGAGCTCTGAAGTGAAGAAACTTAAAGTATCCAAAAGATGGATATAAGCTGCCTAGTCCCACCTGAGATCCTCTCTGGCTCCTAAGCTACCTTTCCAGAGGTGAGAAGACTCTTGTAAGTTTTTTTTTGTTGTACCTTGCAACTCTATCCAAAACTCCTGGACAATAAGTGCATCTAAAACAGTATTATGCACCTATGTTTAATCAAATAAATCATAGAATCATAGAATCATAGAACGGTTAGGGTTGGAAGGGACCTTCAAAGGTCATCTAGTCCAAACCCTCTGCAAGGAGCAGGGACATCCCTGACTAGATCAGGTTGCTCAGAGCCTCATCCAACCTGGCCTTGAAGGTTTCCAGGGATGGGGCTTCCACCACCTCTCTGGGCAACCTGTTCCAGTGTTCTACAACTCTCATTGTAAAAATTTTTTTCCTAATATCTAATCTAAATCTACCTCCCTCTAATGAAACCTTAGGTGTTACATGTTACACGTATCTTGTGTTGGTGAATAAGTGGAACCTTCCCTTGTGCCAAAGGACACTGAGGGTCAGCTGCGGAGACCTACAGGTTTACTGGGTGCTCTGTTCAAGACGTTTAAGTTCTGAGGGAACTTAAACATCTACCTTATGTGTATCTACTTACATTTAAGTATCTGCACTCTGGTATTTGAGGTGAGCTGCCTCATAACTGAAAGTACAAAACACATTTTACCTCCTTTGCTCACCACCATGGGTTGTTACAAGCAAACTGTTTCCACTTGCTGCATTCACCCACCCTAATTTGTTACTTCTAATTCAGATATTCTGAGCACTGCTTCTTACTTTATTAGGAAAATGCATTCTTGTGAGAAATGCAGATAACTCATAAAAGCTTTTTTTTTTTTTTTGGCAGCTCCATATGGAAGTAACAGTTCTGTTATTCTCACATAACCACATCTATGACCTTGTGGTTTGCAGTAAGTTTATACACTAATAAAGAGGCTTATATTTATAGTTGCTTCTAGTGTTATGCCAGCTCTTGTTTACTGCTTTGTTTGCCTCTCTCTGATCTGTAAGAGAGTGCATAACTCATGGAACATCCTGATAGCAGGGACAGAAAGCAGCAACACACAAGGACTGATGTACACTTTGATTACAATTTCAGTAAGTTTATTAGACATGAGATATCATCAGGTAACTTATTGTTAATGACAAGTACTAATAAGCCCACTCAGTGCTAACATTAGTACCTGAGTTTGATCTGTTCTTTGCATGTGATTATACGTGTATTTGGTTACATTTTTAACAGTTATTTTTTTATATGTAATTCTTTTTCAACATGATTACTTTGGAACAGCAGTTGCTCTTAAACATATTCACTGGATAAAAATCGATCTACATAGTTCTTGTTGCTTTAATCTGTTAGTGGTATGTGACTGAAATCTCAGATCACATGAAGATCTATGATATACAGATCCTTTGAAGCTGTATACTGATATCAATTTCAAAGGATTTTGGATATGTTTCTATCTATATATATTAGTTGACTGTCTTGTATTTCAGAGAAAACTGATGTCCTCATACTGGTCTTCGAAATTTTCAGTAGCTCAGCTGTTCAGCCTCAGGAATTCTTATCTACCTGTGAAACCTGGACCTTGTTTTTGCCATCTTTCCTGCTATCAAGGAACTTCTGCTGACCAGAATCCTTGTTTAGTCAGTGCATCTGGAAGATACTTTGCAGTAACCAGAGTTAATTCCACAAGGAAACTTCACCTTGTTGCTGCTTCTCAGTGTGTCCACCAAGTGACCTCTCCATAGAATAAAGTTAAATAAAAACTCAGTCAAGTCGGGAAATGCAGCATCTAACCAAATGTGTTGAAACAGACTGATCAGCTTCTAGCTTCCAATTGTAGTAGCTACCTACATTTCTCTAGACAAAATGTTCAATGTCAATCTTGTCCTGCATATGGACATTCTTGATTTCACGACTTGCCTTCCTCTTTGATCTTCCACACTCTAACCTGGAAGGAGAGCATGACTAAAAATGTCAACACCAAACATATTGCTCAAATGATAAATTTACCACCATGGTACAGAAAGAACACCCTCAATCAACCCTGGAAAGTTACACTGCATCTAAACATAGAAACCTCCTCAAAACTGTTATAGATTGTTATAAAATAGAGTTTAACATCTGGATTGTAATTTGTTCCTTATGGGTTAAGAACTGTTTTTAATTTTTTACCTAAGAATTAATTATTCAACATTTATCATCACTATGAAGGAAATCACACATTTAAATAATTCTGCAGACCACTTTCATTTAATTATTCTACAGGACAGCTGTTTTACTGTACAACTCAATTAAAAGGTGACAGATCATACATAATTTACTTCCTTAACTGGATTGCAGATTACGAGTGAATTTATCTCAAAACACCATTTGCAGTTTTGAATTCGTAATTTCTCTCACAGTGATTAAATACAACTACCTTTGGTCATATAAGCTCAAGTTCTCTCCTCCTCTTTTGTAGGACTAATTTTTATTTGCCTAGCAGTCAATGTTATCATGTTCTATTCGCCTACTCGTCAAAAGGACTTTTGTGAAGATCTGACAGAAAAAAAATAGGCCTGTAACATTACAAAACTACAAAAATAACCTCTAACTCTCTTAATTTTATTTATGTGTGAAGGTTTGTAGTTCATTTGAGCTAATAAATGCTCATTAAAAATGAACCGATAAGGGACTTGTATTATGTCTTATAAAATACACCAAAATTGCAAGAATATTTTGCTGAGCTGTTTTGAAAAACAGTAACAGCAATGAAGAAAACTATTGCCATTCTATTTTAATGCAATTTTGCCAGGATACATTCTGATCACTACCTTTATGTACTATTTGCCTCTTGTTATGGAAACTCATAGAAATTAAATTAGACTAAGTGATAAACTCAAACAGGATTTATTTGCAACAAATTGATCATGAAAACAAACTTAGCTCTACTTTAACCAAAATTGCTTTAAGACTTTGATATCCTTAACAATCTACAGGTTTGAAATGTCACTCAGAAATTAATACTGCGCTTAGCAATTCTGATGATCCAAAATGCACAATCACCTAACAAAGGGAGGGCTCTCAACCTTGAGGAGTTTCCTTAGGCAGCATCCCAACCTAAGAGAAGAGTTCCTGACTGCAAACCCCCTACTTAAGCTCACCCTCTGGCAGGCTCCATTTATACCCTAGTCTAATCTAATCTGTTGTTGTGTATAGTCACATCAGTTCTCATTGGCTGAAGACTCCACTTTCTAACAGCCACATGGTTCCAGAAACTTCCTAGCCACATGGTTCTAGAAGCTTCCTAGCTTAAGGAGGTGTACCTGTCACACCTCTCCTAAAGCAATGCCAGCCCTCAGTTGGAGCCAAAGTAGAGCTTTAATCATGGAAAGGACCTGGCAAGTGATTTTGCATTCACAAAAGAGGACAATGAGTTTTCAAAGATGCACTTCCATACCTGTTATTCCTTATCCTTTGCAACATTATTCATTACTCTCTGTAACTTTTCTGGAGGTGCTAAGATCAACATCTTCAAAGCAGATGTAGTGTGAGTCTCTTGCAAATAATTGCACTTGTGTTTCTTCCTGCTGCATCCTCTTGCTTCATCTTCATTTGTTTCCTCTATTGTCTTTATCTATGCCTGTATATTTTCTTCTTGCCCAGATTGTTTTCTTCCTTCAAAGTCCAAAGTGACTTCTACCAATCCACCCATCTTAGCCAAATAATGGGAAACTACAAAGAGATGCTGACTAGTGGAGGCTGGGAAATCTCTGTGTATGGAGTTTTGACCTTTACAGTCAAAGTCGGGTTTATCATAGCAAGTTCACTGTGCAGAAAAAGAACAATTGGCTACTTTGGACAAAGCAAACTTTCAGGAGTGCAGAGGGGTTACAACCCTTTCTTTCATCAGTTCAAGTTCTGTAAATCCCCATGGTTTTCAACCACATAGAGAGTTTGCTAGAACTCAGATACGGAGTTTGTGAAAATGTTGTGAGATTCAAAGTCCCACTCTTTATGGGGTGGAGCTGAGACCTTTCAAAGTCTTGTTGCATTATATCACAAAAAGAAGCACTAAAACTATGGAAGTGAATCAAAGAAAGCTATTTCCTATTAATGTATTCGACATCTTTGGGGGGAGAATTTTCTGGTTTTTATTTTTTTTTCATTTCTTTTTTCCCCAGACCAACATATTCACATTAAATATATTATATTAGACTGATTAACTTCTTTTTGATTTGAGTTTCTTTTTTTTTTTTTCTTGAGTTTCCTTTTTTTTTTAAGGAAAGTACAGTTCATTGCAAAATTCCTGGGCAATTAAAATTCCTGAAAATTAAAATTTTCAGATTTATAAAAAAAAAAATATTTTTTCTACATCCAATTGAAAAATCATCACTGCAGAAAGATCAAACTAAATTGTGGTGTAACTTAGCTGGAAGGAAGGTTATTATCAAAAGGATGCAATAGATCAGTTTTTTACACAGACATTTCAGACAGTTTTAATATAATGCCAATAAATGTAGAATACCTATTCAGAACACTGGTGGTAGGGTTTTCATGGTGATACAGCAGCTATTTTCTGCTACCTCTCTTAGAAAATTAGAATATTGTTAAAAGTAAACTGCTGGACCATATGTTAAGAGATATTGTAGTTTCTTGAATGGCTTCAAGCCATTCTTGAATGGCTTCAAGACTTTAAAAAAAAATTATTAACCTCCAAAAGCTGTGGCATTTACATGTTGTGCTGTTGGACATGTACTGAAATATCTGTGATAACTAATACATAGAGAGGTTTTGTCTGAGTTTCCCGCTAATCAAAAATACATCTTTCAACAATTTATCCTAAGGAAAATCTTGTTATGCAATCTGATATTTTCTTTTTTTTTTAATGGAAATAATTTGGAAATTGATGTCTTTATCTCTCTGTCTCATTTTTTTTTTCTGAGTGTGTGAGATAAGAAATTTCATTAACTGAACCTTCTTAGCTAATGGATACAAATGGCCTCAGGATAATATTTCTTCAGCTAATTTAAACTCCTGAAATACTGGAAGTTTAGTGTCACACAAAAATCTGACCTGGTGTGCTAGGTATGCATCTTTAAGAAGTTAACAACAGAAAGTCTTAGATCCTCCAATTGAATGAGAATTGAAGCTTAAAAAAAAAAAATCAGAATATTGCTTACAATATTTCTAACCACAGATAATTACTTGACCATTATTAATAAAAAATAAAATTATATCTGTAGTTTTACCTCTATTAGGATGACAGAATAAGAAAGATAAGATAAGATAAGAAAACAACTGTGAATAAAGATATAAAAAAACCCCATCACATCATGGAGACAGAATATGGTTACCAGACCCTTGAGTTTGCACAAAAAAAAAAAAAAAAATCTATTTTTTCTTTTGGTAGGAAACAAAAAAGTGTCTTTCCACATATTCAGTGTATTTCATATGTGCACAACAATATGTCCTGAGTTAATAAATCACAATCTTTTTCATAATCATACCCTCACATATAATAAAATCATAAAGCAATTGATTAAAAAATCAAGTAATGGAGTTCACACAGTGCTCTAAAAGCACGTAGACCAGACCTAATTTACTGATTGTTATTTTCTTTAGCAAGCATTAATTCCAATTTTTTTTCATATGTTTCTCTACCACTAGGCAATATAATCAAGTATGTTTCAGAGTGTGAAAAAGGCAAAAGAATTGCAGATTACTGGGTTGATACAGTAACGTAGAGGCCAACATATCAGATTTTCCATAAAGCTTAGTTATTGGCTTAATGTCCTTTCTGCATGTTAAGTGTACATGTATACTTGGAAAAGAAGGACTACAGGCTCTATTGAATTTCTGACACTACTTTTGACCACAGAATTCTCTTCCAGCATTTTGTAGGAATAGATAAGAAATTTCCATCAACTAAAAGAGTTTACCAGTGTCTCCAGTAAATATTTCCACTGTGACTTGATTAAATCAACATCTATTACAAAGTCCTTAAGTCTTACATAATGCGAACAGAAAATAGCAGGGAATGAGAAATCCATCATCAATAGTTAGATCAACAGCCAGTCAGCACTCAGTGGCAATATCTAGCACATACACCTATAATGGATAACACTGAGACATCACACCAGCAGGCCAGCCCCGGGGCAGGAGGATCACATTTAATGCCTTTTATGTAATCAGTTTTGTCACTGATGACATTTGTGTGGGGTCTCTAATATTTACAAGTTCTCAAGTGAATTGCTTCACAGAATTGAAAGTATGTGGTAGTTCAATTCCTGCACCACTACAGGCTTTATATTCTTACAGTTGTGTTTATCCACAGTAATAGTTCCTCATGGAAAGATGTGTATGGGATATATTTATTATCATGCTGTTCCACAGAGTGCAACTAAAATCTGCTTCAGGCAATAAAGTCGTAACATCCACCTCCATTTGTTGCAGTAACCGTTTAATTACAGAAGTACGGCAGTTTGCTCTGGCTGAAGATTTGCCCTGAGTTTTTGAAAGGAAAGCATGTGACCTTTCTTAAAAGGCAAGGAGGTACTCTAGATCTAAAGACTAAGTTCATAAGGAAGAAAAATAACTGGTTCTATAGTACAAGATAACACAAAATGATAAAAGATACATTATTTTTTGTGAGCTATGTATGATATTAACACTGAGAGGAGATTGATATACACAGTCAATTAGATACATCTTAGTATTATAAAAAGGTATGACAGTTATATATTTGAAGATATATTGTATCTGCAGAACATAGTAATTTACAATATACTTCTTTTCTTCCTCATTTAAAGTTTTTTTTTAAAAATTGAAATTATCCGTATACCACAAAAGCATTGGCATACCATTGATTTTCTTTGAAATAATTTTTTTTTTTTTTTTGTGAGTGGAATACTTTCTTTGCATTTTTATTTATATTATATTGTTCTATAATAGATAGTTAACAAAGTAATGGACAAAATTTTTTCCACAGTAAGCAAGTTAAGCTGGCACAAATGAATGTCAAAAATTGGAATTTGAACATAATAATCAAGACAGAGTTCCAGATATTCTGCAAGCCTGTCCACTGCCTAATTATATATTATTACAATTAGTCATTTTTTTTTTAGAGGGGAAAATACCTATTCTGACCTACTTTCTTCAAAATATATATCAATATATATGTATATATTAATATATATGTACTTATGTACATATATGTGTGTTTGGTTTAAATATTTATATGTATGTATGCATATATTTATACGCATATTCAAGTGTGCGTGTATGCTGGCATATAGCAGCCCTCTCTCAGGTGTGTGTCAGACCCTACTGCCTCTATTGCGTACTCCCACTGTTGTCAGTCCAGGTGCCAGGTAAAGGAAGGCTGTGATTAAAGTGCTGCACTATGGCACAGAACTTTAGGCATGCAAAAAAAAATCACATGTTTGGTGCAACCGCTCCCTGGTTTTTGTTAATATTCTTCTTAGTAAACATTTCGGCCAGATTTAAACAATGAAAACTCCTCCCCTGCTTCCCTCCTCTTCCTGAAATTGAACCAGATTTGTACACATTATGTGTCCTGTATTGCCTCAACACCTTCTTACATCTTTTTCCT
The DNA here is from genome assembly GCF_036417535.1 of Chlamydotis macqueenii. Lineage (NCBI taxonomy): Eukaryota > Metazoa > Chordata > Aves > Otidiformes > Otididae > Chlamydotis > Chlamydotis macqueenii. The sequence goes on from NC_141557.1 coordinate 134,292,070, forward strand.
GCCTGGAATATAAAAGAGATTTTAGAAGTGTTGATATGCACAGATTGTGCTTTTAATGCACTGTTTTACATTCTCCCTTTGAAACATCCATGGATTTTAAATAATACACTATTACCTTGCTGTCATTCCCTTCATGTTCAAATTAATAAGATTTTTTATACATGCATCAGAATTTTGATAGAGATGCTTTTAAAGATTTTCATGTCAATATAGATGTAGAAGTCATATAATAATTATATTTTCAGCTGTGACAATCTTCAATATTGCATAGAACTGGTATTATGAAAAAAATAAGTGTTTGTTAGTTTTCTAGCTTTTGTAGCTCTTAAAGCAGTTTAGAGAAGTATTTCAGTAAAGAATTAATTTCTGCAGATCTAATAGACTAATTCAATACTTCAAAGCATTGCTTTTAATATTAAGACTCATTTAACACACACTAGTCTCTCCCTAACAATGATTAATGATAGGGCATAAAAAATTGGATCAAATGGTTTTCTTGTTCTTTAATTTCATCTTTATTCATAGAAAATGCTGCTTAACTACTATCTATTTTTATACTTATAAATCTGTAGAAGGAAAGCTTAATTGTTGTTTGTTGTTAACCTCCTTGCATTAAAATAAGGAAGAGAAATTCTTATTTCCCTGTCTTTCTTTATTCACAATTACGTTAGTTACATATCAAATTATGAGAGTTAATGGACGTTCATAAACCAATCACACAAATACTAAATGTATATACACAAAGCTGTTGGTTGTATATGCACAAGGTACCTATGTTATTTCTGGCTCCTCTTATATGCAAATGCATCATCTTCATCTACATATTTCTGAGTTTAACTTGGATTGCTTTAGCAGTAATAAAAAAACTTTTCCAATTTTTTATACTCTTCTTGGCATTAGAAAAGTACATAACTCTTAAATGAACTTAATGTTATGTGTAGAAATTTCAGCATGTTGTTATGTATATGTCGAAGGATCACATTAGTTCTTCCACTAATATCTCTTCACTACGATGAAGTCAATCTACTGTAATATATAGTGCAGTCTTATCCTATAGAGATTTTTGTAATTTAAGTGTTGGGAATTTATGAATACTCATTTTTTATTTTTTAGTCTACCAAGACATAGTCATGATTACATTACCATGACATAATAAACAATTTTAAAGTCTTATTTCATGTGTTACAAGGAGAGAGAGTCTTTATTAGGGAAAGCAATCATCTTGTACCTTCTTACAATATAGTGTGGTTGTGAGCATGTCATTCTGTCTAATAGGCATTCCAAAAGTGGTATTTTAAGGAATTAGTTATAATCCTGAATGTGGTAGTTAACTTCTACTGGTATGGTTTCATAAGTGTGTCTGATATGCGTTACCTCTCAGATGGCTATCCATGTACTTCCAAGTAATCCAGAGAATGTGTAGTCACTAGCTAATACCTGGTAGGATATCTGATATTATACTTATTCTGATGGTTAAGGATTCTTTTCAGGATTTAATTGATTTCAAAGCTTCAAGGGAAAGGAAAGGGTGAGCAACCATTTGAATTAAAAACAAAAATTAAAACAAAACAAACAAACAAACAAAAAACAAAAATAACCCTGAGTCAGAGGGAGAACAGGGTATTATGAGAAACATTAAGATATTGATATTTTAATAATTAAATAAAATAGGCTTTTAAAAAAGTTTGGGTTTCTGGTGGATTTTTTCTCCACTGTTTGAAACATATGAAGTGGGAACACATTCTAAGGGGTTTTCTTTTCTTTATGAAATCTGTGGGGTTTTTTTTCATTTTTGTCTTCATACAAAGGAGAGTTTTGTCTTTAATTGAGATCCTTGTCTTTCAGTGAATTTGTGGCTAAATGAAATCGCTTAATATCTCACCTTGTTTTCTGTTATTTTAAAACTGGTAAAATAACTTCCTAGTGAAAATAACTTAATAAAATAACATGGGAAATATTATATAAATTTTAGAAGAAAGTATGTCAAATATTGATGAATCACACTGATCTTGGATTTGTAAAAGCAATTCAAACTCAAACAGTTCTCCCAGAACTGGAACTTATTTTCAATTCATCGGCAATAGTAAATTAAAGAAAAAAAAATCCTCTGTTTTTTCCTATATGAATCAGGGCCCTTCCTTCCCACAAGAAGAAATGTTTTCAAATAATTTTAAAGAATCAGATTATTATAAAAGATTTAAGTTTCTACATAAATGCAAGTAATTATTTGCATAAATAAGTATCCTCATAGTGCAGATGGATTTTCAGATATGTTTCAGAAATGTACATTGTGCAAAAATTTAAGCAGTATTTCTGGATATTTCTACATGTTTTTTATTTCTAAAATTCTTAATTTTTTATAATTTACAATGTATTATGTAAAACAGATGCTAGAAGAGGTCTACAGCCAAATCATATTCAAATATAAGCCTTTTTATACCATAAATGACTTCCAAATAATTTTATTACAGTATGTAATATGACATCTTCTATATTATTTTGAGAACCAAGAAGCAAGCATATTTCTGTGCAGTGGATATGTGGATATAAAAAAGATTCTAGTTGCACTGAGAACAAGAACTATGTCGTTACCCAAAGAAGACATATAAAAATGTGCCTCATAAATTTTATGGTGTGTTGTACAGTATCTTAAATATTGGTAAAAGCAAGATCTAATACTTCCCATAAGATTTCCCAGTGGGCAACTGAGACTATTTTTCTTGGCTTCTGAACCTCAAATCAAGACCATTGGGAAGAGTCTCATTATTATTTTTTATCAATCTACTGATGGGAGCAGCGCTCTAGTATGATCAATGTGACTACATTTAACTCCTTCTAAGCAGAGGTTTTTATAAATAAAGGTCCATTCAGCTGTGGATCATTCCCCACTTGTGAAAGGCTGGTTCTTTTACAGTACAAGTAAGATTCAGTCTACATGGATTTTTATTTTTTTAAAATTTTTTTTTTTTTTATTTTTCCCAGTTTATATTATATAGAGAGTTAGGTTCAAATATTATACATTGATAGCAGGGAAAAGATATGTTAAAATCTGTTTGGAGTTGCCCCAATTTTTTTTTTTTTTTGAACAAATAAAGTAGCTTTCCTACTTTGGAGTTTGTAAAATTACTTCATTTCTTGTAAAGGCTTTCTCAAGGCTTATTCATCTCAAAATTAAAAATGACCTAACAGGTTCCTGGTCAAAATACTACCTAGGATAATTATATTATCTCAGTCTAAAGTTCCAATCAATAATTTTATTATTTCAATTGTTTACAATATATTTTTCATTTTCTCTCATGACTGTTGTGTACCATAAAGTGAGGTTTCTGACTGATAGTTACTCATCACCCCATAATTAGTTGCATTTTGACACACTGGCATACAAAGGAATGGATTTCAAATCTGATGACATAAAAGCCAATATTATTCACAGGTTCTTCAATGGGAATATAATGCACACTAACTTATGTGCTGTCTACCTGGTACTAATTCTGTACAAAAGCAGATGCACTTCGAAGAAATGAGTGTCCAGCAGCAATCCATACTTTTGTGCACAGCACAGTTCAAGTGAGCACTCAAGCACACGAGGCACCCATGAGGATGTTTGAGCCATCACTGCCATTATTTTCTATGCCTGGATGAAAACCCAGTTTCGGGCATTAGTCTGACAACCTGCACAGTTTTAGAAAACCCAATAAAGCAGTTAACCACTCTGTCTGTGTGAAGAGCTTTGGGAGGGATTCATTTTACCCGAGGTGAGATGCTGACAATGTAGATCACTGCACATCTGGCCACCATCACTTCTCTTTACAGTAACTGCAGGGAGAAAAACAAAAATCATTTTTAGAATATAGCACAGCTGATCAACTGATCTAGCTGAGATATTTTTATTATGTGCTGAATCAGACTCTAGAAATAGCTACTTATCCCTCCTAATCATAAAGGATATTTTGATAACTGGTTCAGATGTCTGCACTTATTCAGGAAAAAAAAAATCCATTTTCTGTGTTCTGTATTCCACCTTAAATCCAGGTTAGGCATTGTTGATTTTTACTTACTGAGATAAAAACTACTGTTCTCTCAGGAGTATATGTGCAGGGCTGGATCTTGGTTGCTATAGTAATACTAATTCTTTAAGAATTACATTTATGTCTAAAAAATACATTAAAAAAGTAAAGAAAAAAAATACTAAAACTTCATATATATTTAGAATGCTTTACTCTTACAAACATAGATAATTCAGTTGCTGTCTTTGCCCTGTGAATTTTTCCATATAGCTTTCCTCACTTTTCCATTTTTGAAATTTCTGAAATAATAAAATTATTATTTTTAAAGCCATGAATAAATGTTTGAAGGAATGTCTTTTAGCAGTCTTTGTGGACTGATCTAAACAGATGATGTTATGGCCATTTAAAAATCTTTTTAGTATAATTTTAAATAGTATTTTTAATTTGCCATGTGTCAGCTTGACTTCTCAGGTGAAAAGAAAGTGCTCTAGCTCTTCATTGCTGTTAAAATACACAGCTTACAATGAAATGCATACTATCTCTGGCATGCAAATCAGTATACAGAACTTTTAAAGTGAGTAATTGTTTTTTTTTCCTGAATAAAGAAAAAAAATATTTTGAAAACCTATTATTATTGTGCTGATTTTGGCTAGGATAGAGTTAATTTTCTTCATAACAGCTAGCATGGGGCTATGTTTTGGATTTGTGCTGAAAACAGTGTTGATAACAGAGGGATGTTTCTGTTACTGCTCAACAGTGTTTACACAGAGTTAAAGCTTTTTCTGCTTCTGACACCACCCCACCAGTGAGCAGGCTGGGGATACACAAAAAGTTGAGAGGGGCCACAGCCAGATAAGCTGACCCCAACTGACCTAAGGGATACTCCATACCATATTACATCATGCTCAGCATATAAAACTGGGGGAAGAAGAAGGGAGGACATTGAGAATGATGACGTTTGTCTTCTGAAAGAACCATTACGCGTGGTGGACCCCTACTTTCCTGGAGATGGCTGAACACCCATCTGCTGATGGGAAACAGTGAATTAATTCCTTGTTTTGCTTTGCTTGTGTGTGTGGCTTTTGCTTTATCTATTAAACTGTCTTTGTCTCAACTCACAAGTTTTCTCACTTTTACCCTTCCAATTCTCTCGTTCATCCCACTGATGAGGAGTGAGTTAGCAGCTCCGTGGTGTTTAGTTGCTGTCTGAAGTTAAATCACAACAACTAATTTTCTCCTTTTCAGGACACATTCTGCTTCATGTACATGATGTTGCTGCCAGTGGGTTCCAACAGCAAGTCACTATAGTGCTGATTCTTTCCTTCTTCCTCTTCCAGGTAAGAAATTAATAGTGCCTGTATTTTGCTGACAGCTAGACAATGCTATCACTTTATTTTTTGTGTAGTATAAATACTTTGGTTTTATGATGCAACTTCCACAGTTATTGTATGTTATCATTCTGTATATGTGTGCAGAAAGGCAAAAGTAATCATTTTCTAAGTAACACAACTGACACATAAATACTCTTTAGATCAGTAAGATGTAATGATCCACAGCCACCTATCAGTGACATCTGTCACCTAGCCCCCAGGGCTGTGAAAAAAACAAGGTGTCACTAGGATGAATGAACAGGAAGATTGCATATGATGAACATGAAGTACTCATAATAAGGGCTGAGCTGAAGTTTTGTGCCCAGTCCTTACTATCTTGTTTCAAAAAAAAAAAGGTATAGACCTACTGGAAAGAGTCAGAAAGACAAAAAAAAGAGGAACAATCAGAGTTTAGTAAACATGATGTCGTAGTTCAGCCCTGATCAGGACCAGACTACGCAGTCTCTCTCTCGCTCCCCCCACCCTCCGAGAGAATAGGGGGAGATGATATAAGAAAAACGGCTCAAGGTTTGAGATAAGGACGGGGAGAAATCCTTAAAGTTACCGTCACGGGCAAAACAGACTCGACTTGGGGAAAACTATTCATTTATTTCTAAAATTAGCAGGAGAATGAGACAGGGAACAAGATAACCTCCCCCCCACCCCTCCCTCTTCCCAGGCTTAACATTATCTCTACTACCTTCCCCTCCCGAGCGGCACGGGGGGGAAAAGGGAATGGGGGTCGCGGTCAGTTCATCACGCGTTGTTTTACGCCGCTGTATCATCGTCGGGGGAAGAACTCCTCACATTCCTCCTCTGCTCCAGCGTGGGGTCCCTCCCACGGGCCACAGTCCTTCGTGAAACTGCTCCGGCGTGGGTCATCTCTTCCACGGGGTGCAGTCCCTCTAGAACAGCTGTCCCAGCGGGCCCTCCACAGGCCACAGCCTCCTTCAGGCCTCCACCTGCTCTGGCGTGGGGTCCTCCACGGGCTGCAGGGGGATCTCTGCCCCTCCGTGGACCTCCATGGGCTGCAGGGGGACAACCTGCTCCACCATGGTCGTCACCACGAGTTGCAGAGGAATCTTGGCCAGGAGCCGCATTACTCCTCCCCCTCCTTCTTCACTGACCTTGGCGTCTGCAGCCGTTCCACACAACAGGCTGGCAGACGTCTCTCAGGATCCTTTTTACATCTTATTCACTTCTCATCTCCTCTCCACTTCTTGCAGCCAGGCCGGGCCGAGTTGGGCCCAGTCGGCTGCCTGGTGGGAGGCCAGAGGGTGAGGCCTGCAAGGCCCATGAGGCTCACGCCTCCCCCTCTCTGCCCCCCGCTCAGCTGCTTCACATCTTCTCCTCCTCTTTTTCCTGTTTTCCCCTACTTAAATACGTTATCGCAGAGGCGTTATCACGGGACATTCTGCTACCAATTGGCTCGGCCTTGGCCAGCAGCAGGTCCGCCCTAGGCCTGGCCGAGTCCACTGAACAAAGGGGAGCGACTTCTAGCAGTTTCTTACAGAAGCTACCACCTTAGGCCCCCCCTCACTAACAAAACCAGAACACATGATTTATCAGAAAAGATTGGAAGAAGGAAGTTGTTTAGTCCAGAAATTACAAGATGGGGGAGAAATAAAATAAGAGGGGTAATGATTTTAAAATAGAGGGAGGTAGATTTAGATTGGATATTAGGAAAAAGTTATTTACAATGCAAGTTGTAGAACACCGGAACAGGTTGCCCAGAGAAATGGTGGATGCCCCATCCCTGGAAACATTCAAGGCCAAGTTGAATGAGACTCTGAGCAACTTGATCTAGTCGGGGATGTCCCTGCTCCTTGCAGGGGGGTTGGACTAGATGACCTTTAAAGGTCCCTTCCAACCCGAACCATTCTATTATTCTATGATTCTAAGAGTGTTTATTATTTAAAATGCAATAAACTTTTTCATGGAAATGAGATAATTACACTTAAACCCTAGATAGATGCAAAGTCTTTAGTATAGGCATTACAAGATGTTTCTGATAAAAAGTATTTAAAAATCATAATCTTTGCAAAAGTGAAGAAAGGATTAAAAATTTATTGGGAGTATGCTATCTCTGGATCATCCAATTTTCTTGAATCAAATTGCTATGTTGGTTATTCAACACAGAGAGGACCATTACTTTCTGTTATTTTACATTTCTAAATTCCTCTTGCAGGCTAAAATGACAAAATTAATGTAGAACTACCTGTAAAATCATATCCGATTGTTTACTATAACTCAAACTACAGGAGTTACAATATATATACTTTAAAATGCAGTATTTGTTCATTTGAGATTTTATGTTCTCATTTTCCAATGGGAAATAATGATGAATGATGATAACTGGTGGGGTGGGGGGTTGTTGTTTTGCTTTATTTTGTGAGAGTTAGTCTTTGTGGTATCATTTTTCCTTCAAGTTATGGTTTTCTTTACTGTATACATTTGTTGAAAATATTCAGTAAATAATTTCTACTATCAATTCTTCATCTATGTTACAAATGTGTTACAAATTGTGAACTCAGAACGCTATTTCCCAGTCCAGCTTAATACTGCCCATATGCTTATTTCTGCTAGACTTAACTGGACAGTGGATATGAATTTGCAGTCTAGAGACTGTCTCTTTAAGACATATTAGGAAAAGTCACATTCTTCTCCATAGACCAATCCTTAATCCAAACCTTGCTGTTGAGCAGAATGATCATCATATATTATGGTACTAATCAAGTTCACCTTTGAGTAATACATGTTGAAACAGAGTTATAATTTTTCAAGAATATTTTCATGTCTGAAAAAAAAATGGTAAGGCATTTTTTCTAGAAAGGAGAATAAAAAGATGGAGAAATATGAGGGAAATAAAAATTTCAGGCGTAATCAAAACAAACTTTTCCAGTACGGGTTTAAGAGTTCTTGCATGATTGTTAAAGCTAGTCTCTCTGGCTCAACTAAAAATGCTATGGATGATTCTCAGAAATCTTATTATGAGATTTCCTGCTAAGATATGCACATTGTGAATTATCAGTGTAAGCAGACAGGTGATTTAGAAAGAAAGAAAGAAAGAAAGAAAGAAAGTACATTATTACATTACTGTTTTAGTTTTCCTAAACTGAAGCCAGTGTGGAACAGTAAACCCCACACATAAATAATGACAGTTGATGTGGGTTCCTGGTCTGCCATTGTGTTTTGTCCTGCCACAACTGGCAAGTCATTTTATACTATTTCTATTAACCCTTCAGAAGAATTCTGTTGAGGAGGAGTAGAAGTCAGAAAGAATTTGAGTTGTAACTTAAATGTGTCCAATTTACTGGTTGACAGCAGTGCAGACTTCATCTACAGAGATGCTGCACAAGCTGGTCACCACGAAGTCTGTCATATCAGAATAACAAGATATTTTGCATTAGTACTTCATTTGATCAGACAGAAACTTAAAAAACATATTACAAAAGGGCAAAGATATATTGTTAATCAAACTTTTTGTATTTTCATATTTCTGCTTACAATATAGTCACATTCCTTTTTCCCAAAGAGCATGTAACCAATCCTTTTCATAGAATAGAATAGAATAGAATAGAATAGAATAATTTTAGTTCAAAAAGACCCTTAAGACCATTGAGTCAAACTGTTAACCTAGCACTGTTAACCTACCATTAAACTATGTCCCTAAGCATCACATCTACACGCCTTTTAAATACCTCCAGGGATGAGGACTCAATCACTTCCCTGGGCAGCCTGTTCCAGTGCTTGATAACCCTTTCCATGAAGAAATGTTTCCTAATATCCAACCTCTGGAGCAACTTGAGGCCCTTTCCTCTCATCCTAGCACTTGCTACTTGGGAAACAAGACTGATACCCACATCCCTACAATGTCCTTTCATGTTGTTGTAGAGAGCTATAAGGTCTCCCCTCGGCATCCTTTTCTCCAGACTAAACAACTCCCATTCCTTCAGTTGCTCCTCATGAGACTTCTCTAAACTTTTCACCAGCTTTGTTGCCCTTCTCTGGACACACTCCAGCACCTCAGTGTCTCTGTAGCGAGGAACCCAAAACTGAACACAGTATGCAAGGTGTGGCCTCATCAGTGCCAAGCACAGGGAGACAATGACTTCCCTTGTCCTACTGACCACACCACCTACTGAACTCCATTCACCACTACTCTTTGGGCCCAGGCATCCAGCCAGTTTTTTACCCAGCTAAGAGTACACCTATCCAAGCCATGAGTCGCCAGTTTCTCCAGGAGAATGCTGTGTGAAACAATGACAAAGGCTTTACTGAATTCAAGATAAACAACATCCACAACCTTTCCATCACCCACTAAGTGGATTGCCTTGTCTTAGAAGGAGATTAGATTAGTCAAGCAGGACTTGCTTTTTGTAAACCTGTGCTGACTGGGCCTGATCACCTGGTTGTCCTGTGTATGAAGCAAATTACTTCTGATTAACAAGATATAGGTAATAATTGAATAAACATGAACAAGAATATTTTATGTTTAGAAAAGTGCTTGGAAAATATTGTTTTCTTTCTTTCTTCTCAATCAATCTTTTGCATATATTTAATGATAGCAACAGTGTGGTGGGTTTCCATAAAGGCTGACTTTTTCAGTGAGAGACATTTAGTAGTCTTAACTTCAGAAAACTTGTAAATTAAGGTCTTCATGCAGCCTTCTGGCCTACAGATTCCTGTTTACAAAATGATCAGCTAGGCCACAGCCTCAACTTACTTATTCTACTAGAGAAACATAGGTAGATATTAACAAGAAAAATTATCTGCTTTCAGACTTGAACTTAAATTTTAGTTATATTTCTGAATGTTTAAAATTTTGACATTACTATCCACTAAAACTCTCTACATATTCTGAGAAAAAAAATTACTGAACAATACATTATGAACAATTACTTTAATTCTGCACAACTTCTTTCATCTCTCTGAAATTTCTGTGATTGTTAGTAAAGAAATCAATGCTGAAAGGACATCTTTGAATTGAGCAATATTCTGAGATCTTAAACTCCCTGGACAGAAAGATTGGACAGAACTAGTCTTCAGCATGGCCTTGAATTACATCAGAAATATTTGGAATGTGATGTATGTTTCTCCTTTCTCATGTCATTGATGTTTTATTAATGAGAAATACTACCTGACAGTATTTCCTTTCCTCTGCTCTGTGAAGTTTAAAGTCAACTAATCAGCACAGAAGTTCATTCACTTTTTTAAAGACACATCTGAACTAAAAGTAGGATGTTTTAAAGTTCATCCATTTTTTGGGAAATAAGCAGATTTTTGACAGAATCCTTGAGTGAACAGTTCTACACTTCAGTTGCAAAAACTATGCCAAACATATGGGTCAATAGTTTTCTAACAGGAAGATGAAAATCATATTAACATAATGTTTTGATGTTGTCCAGTCAGAAATGCATAATAATGGGGGGGGGGAAAGAAGATTTTTAAAGTACATTCGCCCTCATTAATGTTTGTGTTTACTTAGGTGTATTACATTCAACAGAGAAACAGTGCTACTTTAAGAGAACAACCATAGCTACTCACCAGTCTTTAGTTTTCTTACAATACACAACACAACAGTCTCTCTTAATATGTTTCCTATTACCAGAACACTCTCTCAATTAGGTGCGCAATGTATTGGCGACTACACTATGATAAGCAAATGCAACTCTGATGTCACATTCCATCATTACCTGGTAACTCAATGGCAGTGATGTTTTAAATATTATAGTCCCAATACATTGACATACTACCTGGCAGAAAATGAATAGTCAGCTGATTATATGTTTAATAATTTTTCCTTTACAAACAACTTAATCTTTCTCATCTACTATTTAATCCCACTTGTAAACACTATAGCTGTACATTTGTAGAATACAACTTAATTCTATCATATTTCTAAAGATACTTGAGAATAATTTTTTTAAAGGAAAAAGAAAAAAGTTCTGTGAATAAATTTGTACCATGGAGGAAAAGCAATGAGGAGACTTTCTGTTCCTAATGGAAGACAATTCAATTTTGAATTGTGGAGTAAGAAATTCCGTTTTGTTTTCTTTTAATGTATTGCACCAGCAAGACATTACTTGCCTGGCAGATTAACTGAATTGACTCTCAGGAGGTGGCTGGACATTAATCAAGATTCCTTAGTGTTTTCTAAGTTTTTAGTAGTTTCTAGAAACCTGTACTCATTTTTCTTTTTGTAGCACAGTTTGTCAGGCTTCCGTCAGTTTTGCAACGAATATGTTTTTGATGACAACAAAAATAACAAAAGTAAGAATATATTGCTTATATCATAGTATATAAATGGCATTAAATTTATATGAATAAATGCTTCAAACTAATGATGTTGTGCAATCAACAGGAATTTAAAAGTCACTTTGACACCTTTGGAATAGCGGTTTCTAAAACTTTAGTGAACAGATATATGAGACTGAATTATTGACAGATAATTTTATGACAGTAATTATTATTAGACAAAAAGTGAAATATTTGCAATGATAGCTAGTAAGGACAATTGTCAGATTGCTGATCCTTAGAAGAAATCTCAGCATGAAGCAGAATACAAACCAGGATTCTGATTGATAAATCCCATTATTTTTCTGTAAACATCATACTATCCCTACCAACATTCCTAAATACTATCAAGATACTTATTTTTAAAAATTGTATTACGGCATTATTGAAAACAAAAGAACCTGCTGCTTAATATTCCAGTAAGATTAGTACCATCCTGGAACTGTGAAACAGTAAGAATTAGCTCAGCAATAGATATATATGATTCCTAGTTGCTTTATTATTCCTTCAGAAGTGATACAGTATGACTCCTGCATCTAGAAAAGCATTTATTTTCCAACTCACTAGCTCTGATGAACAGATTGGGTATAATACTGAATCATTTCAATTGATTAGTAGCATTGTTTCTTTTTCCAGCCTGTATTGGCTACATGGGGGTTTGAGGAACAATAATAGTCTTGTCCTAAGGCCTGTGATGAAGTCTGATTCTGGTACTCAGCAATTTGAATTGTTCCTGTGTGAAAACTTCATTGTCATGACTGTGAACTATGCCTCAGGCATTTCATCCAGATCATGTGAAATAATTGAACAGTAAACACTAATAAGACTTACACATTGAGGAGGATGTAAATTTCATTATGTCTAGATGAAAATGAAGTCTATAATTATAACAAGTTTATTTGCATTAATATTTCAGCTCACTGTTCTTTTTTCCACAATGGAGTAATTGCTGAATTTTAAAAGTTTCAGGAGTCAAAAACTGCAATCACACAAGTATTGCCACAAAAATTTGCTCTGTATTTCACCTTCCCTCTAAGTTTATGCTGTTACGTTTTGCAACATTTAGTTTCTGCTTGTTGATCTACAATATGATGAGCTTCCTATGCAGCTCACATCTGTGAAAGATGAGCAAGCTCATAGTTACTTCCAGACTTGCAGTTGTTTTGAGAGTGTCTGGACATTTTCTTGCACAACCCTTCTTTTGTGAAGCCCACATGTATTTAAAACTAAAAGCAACATACTTCATAATAGCATCCTCTTAGTGCTAAGTTTCAGTATTTCTACCTATGTTTTGTTTCAAAGAATATAGGATTTTTACTGATTTATAATACAGATTGTATAGATCCTGCCAGTTCTTCTGAATGTATGTTGAAACCTACCCACAAAATCATATGACATCCTTGTCTTTTGTGTTGTAAAAGACACCTTATTTTGTAACTTGATTGACATAGTAGAAAAGTTATGGTCTTGTTCTGGAGAGCTCATGGTACCTTACAAGGACAAATCTACATAATTTTCCTATATAAAAATGACTATAATTTTACAATAATGCTTATGTAATTTGTGGAGAAGAATTTTTAATTAGTGTTCAAAGAAATTTAAGAATTATCTCATAATATAAAGATGATCCAGTGGTGCTGTCTTAAACCCAGCACCAGGGATTCTTCCCTCTCATTATTGATATTTCTTACTTAATATCAGAAAGACATTTCTAATGCATTCTATTTATACTTTTGAAATGTGAACACTATATTCATTTATGGTATCATATGTCTCTATACTGCCAAGAAGTCAATATGTTAAGTGTGTTCGAGTGCAGGCTAATAGCGAAGTACAGATAATGAGCAAACTAAGTGCACGTAAATAGTTCAAGCTCAAACCATTCCGTTTCATATCAGGGTAACTGAATGACCCGGACTGCTGTAAAAGTTGAGAATATGATGACATCTCTACAGTGCATGAAATAAAGAGCAACTTTTTCATAATTTTATCTTGTCAAAATGTATAAACAATTAAAATATTGCCAGTACAGCATTTATTAGATTTTAGATAAAAATTGTAGATAAAGTCCCAAGAACATAAATTGAGAAGAAAAGTAGAACATAAAAGTAATTCTTCCTCCCTGTTCTTCATGTCCATGTACAGGCAGAGCTGGAACTTCTCCCGGTGTTTACCAGGCTAGCCTGACACAATAACCACAAAAGGCAATAATATGACTAAGCCTCAGCTGCTGAGTATAGTTGTAGAGAGGTATAGCATAGTCTTCAGGGACACGTTCTTCTTTTTCTGATTTTCTTTACCTTTGAGAGTCAAAGAATTAAAGAAAACCAGAAGTAACTGTAACAGAAAACTGTTCTGTAAGTAGACATTTAAATCTACTACATATTTTCCCATACTTTGGCAACTTTCAGAGAGAAAGTAGCTTTCTTTACCTGGTTAGAAAGATCATCATTTCTGTGCAGCAGATAGGATGGAGCACTAATATCTGGGGTACTTTTGATTCATGCTCTGTCACATCTGCCTTGCAAAAATCATCTGTCCAAGCACTTACTCATAGAAAAACAAAGGTGTCATCCACAGAAACCGATACTCTAACCTGTGACTATATTCAAAAATCATCATGTCTTGTTGAACAAGGATGGAACATCAATCTGAGTTCATAATGAAATAAGATTATTCACTGCAGTTATCCTATCACTGCTGGCTTGCTTCCTCTGGTACCAAAAGAAGGAAAAAAAAGAAGGTATTTTGATCCCAGATCATAATTAATTCTCTACTCAACTAAGTATTTAAACGCGTGCTTAAATATGTCCATCCTAAAAGAGAGAAATGGAAATCAAACTAGTCACTTGCACCTATTTTTGATTCTCAAGTGCCTACAACAGCATGACTTGTCATAGGACTTAATTATGCAGATTTCCAAATATGAGGTTTCACTTCTTAATGGAAGAAAATATTTATCTAAAATTAAACTGAAGTTTAACATGCACTTACAAATGTTTAACTCCTTTGTCATAGTAATTTTCTCTGTTGTTCTAATTCAGCCTTTAAAAAGCGAAGTTTTTGTCTTGGTGCATGTTTATAGAATTTCTTTTTTTTTCTGATAGGGTAAATATACATATGTGTATGTGCACATATACATATATGCAAAATATAAATGTTTATATATAGAACATATACATCATATATATGCATATGTGCATGTGTATATGTAGTGTATATACGTTGTGGGCTAACCCCAACAGGCAGATAAATACCACCCATCTGCTCACTCACTCTCCCCTAGAAGGATTGGGCAGAGAATCAGAAGGACAAAAGTGAGAAAAATTGTGGGTTGAGATGAAGACAGTTAAGCAAAAGTAACATACAGAAGCAAAGCAAAATTAGGAATTCATTCAATACTTCCCATTAGCAGGCAAGTGTTCAGTCATCTCCAGGAAAACAGGGCTCCATCATGCATAATGGTTACTTGGGAAGACAAAAGCCATAACTCCCCCTTCCTTCTTCTTCCCCTAGCCTTCATTGCAAGCATGACATCAGATGATGTGGGATCTCCCTCTGGTCAGCTGGGGTCAGGTGTCATGGCTGTGTCCCTTCCCAACTTGTGCAGCCCCAGCCTGCCCACTGGCAGGACAGGGTGAGAAATAGAAAAGGTCTTGACGCTGTGTAAGTGCTGCTCAGCAATAACCAAAACTTACTTCTGTTATCAACATTGTTTTCAGCACAAATCCAAAACATAGCCCCCTACCAGCTACTATGGAGAAAATTAACTCTATCCCAGCCAAAACCAGCACAATATATATACAGATTGTTTATACATAAAACTCTGTATGCATGTGTATATCTACACACAAACACATTCACAGTGGCCAGAATGGAAATTTACAAGTTCCAGTATGAAACCTACTTAATTAGAGTTTCTTTATATGAAAAATATTCACATACTCATTTGGAACAAGATTTGTCTAAAATGTGGGCAACCACATCTGCCTCCATTCTGATATGTCTGAGCAGAGATACATTGTGCTGCTATTATATTTAGTAGATACCTAATCAATATGGTTACCAGAGTTTAGGGAGTGAATTGTCTCAGCCCCACAAATATATTTACTTTGGTTCAGACAAATAGCACCTTTTCCCCATTTAATCTATTGATTATATCTCCACCATCTACAATGATCACTTAGACAACTCACATTTACACTGTAAGCAACTAAAGTTAAGTGAAATGAGTCCTCTTGATCTGCAGAGTTGTGTGGTCTTTCAATCTCTTAGTAGGGCAGGGAACATAAGGACTCCAGATTCCACCAGCACACACATACAAATTGATATAACAAATAATGTTAATCCACACTGATAATCAGAAAAGGCACTTGATGTTCTCTGTGATTATTTCTTTTATTTATTTTAATTCCATGACAGTCATTTAAATAACAAAAATAGATATAATGCAAGGACCCACACTAAAGCCAGTGAAATGCACAACTGAGAATAAATTATTTAAGAGTGTTTGCTTGTTGTTTTGTAAATAATTCATATATTGATCTGGCTCTCCACAAGTGGTAATAAATCACAAGTTGAAATTGATTTTACTGTATGAGAAAACACTAGAGTCATAGAGAACAAAATGTCTTATACAAAGAATTAACTTTTATAATTTATAATTTGGTTGCAATTAGAGATATGCTAAATATTCAAAGCACTAAAAAATGTTGATCCATTCAGGTAGTATTTGGAAAAACATGAGTTTAAAAGACTTACCTGTACAAAGATTGAAATATTCAGAATGAATTTGATCAACTGTTAAAAAGAGAAACATGACATAGTAGTCCTTAGTATGTTGCTCCAGAGCTGAGAAAATAAATAAATTATCTTTTATATTCTTTAACTACTTTCTTACTATGAGTTTCTTTTCTTCTTTTTTTTTGTGTTTACTTTTTTTTCAGCCCTGCATATGAGAACAGAACAGAAAAGTAATTGATCTTCCCTCTCAGCAATAAGATACACACACTACTGTGATGAACAAGAGTCCTTAAAGTGTACCATTTAATGTTGGATGGATTCTGACCCCTACTTTCTTTTCCATGACTTGCAAGGAATGAGGCCCCCTGAGATCCTCATTAAACGGCTTTACTGCTGCCTTACTAATTATTTCCCTCTAGTATATACTTGGGACTCACTGATCACCTTTTCCAGGCTAAAATTCCTGATGTTAGTTACATCCAGTAGAGTTCCCTGTTTTACAAATGTCCATCAATAAATTTTGCATCATGCTTTCAAGGTAAAAGGGAGCCTTTAATCTTCCCAGGCTTCCAGATTTCTCTTTTTATCAGCTGGAGGGGAAAAGGAGGAGGAGGATTTGCTACTCCAACCTTTCTGGATCAGACCTTACTCAACTTGTCTTCAGGACAGCATCCCTTGTGAATGTTAAGCAACACATAGTGGCAGTTTTCATTTTTAAATTACAAATAGCTTATCATAAATAATACATATGTGACAGATGGTGATGTACATCTTTTTCCTGCCTCACAATCTTTATAAAACCTGTTGGTAGTGTAAGAAGAAAGGATTAGGTCTAAAATACATGAAGCTTTGTGCATTTGAGCTCATTGATACGGGTGTTGTTCTGACTGTCAGAAAAATAAATAGTTGATATGCCTAATGAAAGTCAATATAGGCTGTACATCATTTAGTGTCATGTGAATATTTTTGTAGTCTCAATGTCTCATTGGTATTACATGTGCAGACAGAGGTAGAATAGGGTTGCCTTAGCTTTCAACTGTATGAATACTTTAGAAGGTGAAAACATGCATGGACTAGTGAGTTGAACAGACGCATGATTAAAGTAGATAACATTTAAAAGCCTTTCTTTTAAACTAATTTGTACATGGGAATAAGTTTGCCATTGTTTTATAGCAATGGGTTTTTTTAAATTTCAGTTTCTTATAAAGGCCGTGGCCTTGCAAACACTTAAGCTGGTCTATAGGTAAATTACTCATGGGTATCAGTGTGTGCTTGAATTATCTATTAGTGAGTGTGGTGTTTTAATTCATTGATTTCTTCACTCCGTACAAAGTAACATTTATATTTATATAGTGGTTGCTACATTTATTACGGCTTCTAAGACAATACGCTGAAGATACATTATTTTCCCCCAAGTTTTTTGAGAGAGATTTTTTTGCTTCCTTGTTTCCTTTACCACAGCCTTTTTTTACTGCTACAGTGCCAATTTTTCTGCCACAGGAAATATAAACAGACAGTTCCCATTATAATCTGCACTGCATAGACAATAGTTAATATTGCAAACAATCTCAATTGGAAGTTACTTATAATCTACAAGTATTTTAAGATGAAATTTTTATGCCAGGTGCTTGCTTCGGTTTGAGAATCACTCATATCACTTAGATGATTGTGCACAGTAAGGGGGATTGAAAACTGGCTGAACATCCAGGCCTGGAGGGTTGTGGTCAGTAACACAAAATCCAGCTGGAGGCCAGTCACTAGTGGTGTACCCCAGGGGCTAATCCTGTTCAACTTCTTTATTAACAACCTGGTTGGTGGGACAGAGTGCACCCTCAGCAAGTTTACAGGCAACTCAAAACTGGAAGGAGTGGCTGATACACCCCAAGAAGGTTATGTTGCCATTCAGAGGGACCTTGACAGCCTGGAGAAATGGGCCTAGAGGACCATCATGGTGTTCACTAAGGAGAAATGTCAAATCCTGTCCCCCTGGAGAATAACCCCAAACAAAAATACATGCTGGAGGGTCAACCACCTGGAAGGCAGCTTTGCCTGGGTATCCTCATGGACATGAAGCTGAACGTGAGCCAGCAGTGTACTCTTGTGGCAAAGAAGGCTGGCAACATACTGGGCAGCATTAGGAAGACCATTGTCAATAGGTCAAGGGAAGTGATGCTTCCCCTCTACTCAGGAGAGATGCAACATATAGGGAGTACTGTGTCCACTTCTGTGCTCCTCAGTACAAGAAAAATATTGTCTTACTGGAGAAAGTTCAGTAAAGGGCCAACAAGACAATCTAGGGACTGAAGCATCATCCATATGAGGAAAAGCTGAGAGTGTTCAGCCTGGAGAAAAAAAAGCTTGGAGGTGATCTTGGAGGTGTGTATAAATACCTGATGGAAAGGAATGAAGAAGATGGAGACAGAATCTTTTTGGTGGTGTCCACAAGTGCAGATATTCAAAATCTGACTGGATATGGTCTGGAATAACCTGCAGTAATCCTCCTTTCAGCAGGGGAGTTGAACTAGATGACTGTTGGATTAGTTGAACTGTGGTCTTTTCCAAGCTCAACCATTCTGTAATTCTGTGCTCGCCATATTTACATTATTCAGGGATGGAGTAAGTAAGGTGTGGAAACACACTCTGAATATGGAATATCTAAAAATAAGTGAAATAATGCAAATATTTCAGAAATTCAATAGAAAAGATATTATTAAGAAATAAAAATAATAAACTTATTTATAAAATGGTTAAATTTTGGCATTTCCTTACCCTTTGAATGCTTATTTTCTCCAACTAAATGTCCTTTTAGCATTGTGAAACAATGATACCTTGGTTTTGATAGATGATGTCTTTTCTCAAGCCAATGAATAAAAAGTTTCATAGAGTATTATTCCTTATCAAGAAAATCAAACTTTTGCAAATAAATATTAATGACTTTTTGTTCTAGGTGTTTGTTTAACTGCATTACCCTAATGAAGAATAATAGTGTAGGGTTGTTTTTTTTTAAGATGCCCTTACAACGTCACTTACAAAATTATCACAGCAAAATAATTCCCTTTATCAAATACAATGTTAATTTCTTAAAAGAAATAAGGTGAGAAATTTTTGGAATCAGTTTGTGTGCTTTAAGTATGCCACCCATAGAAAAATAGTTCAATGTGAAAAAAAACCATATCTTTTCTCCTAAGAGTGGGAAATTACATAAAATTATTAAGGAAGAGTTTTTTTTTCTGGTCTTTATATCTTCTTGTAGACCTTTTCTCCCCCATGTACTCTCACATCACACTAAACTTTTACCTTTTCCAAGCTGCTCTTTCAAAACAGGGCCATACCTTCAGCAACATAGTGAAGTCATTTAGTGAGTCCTGCTCTTTTTTAATTCTGAGTTTTACAGGAAAAAGAAAAACATGAATATACATGTTTTTCGTGATGATAGTGATGGTAGCCTCAAATATCTTACGGGATATCCTGACACTTTGGGTTTTTGGTCATGTAGCTACTCTCCTTCAGCTGAAAGATACTTGTTTGGTCAGTGATCTTCTACCAGATACCCAAAGTATCAATTCATACGCTGACACATCATAATTCAATCACATTAATCAACATATGTTTGTCTAGCCAAGGTCTACTTAGATCATCCCTTTGTACACACACAGATACACATACACAAACACACAACCCAACATCATCACTCTTCAGTCTTGCTGTAGCAGCGTACGGAGAGTGGGATGGAATAACAATGATTCGGCACAAAAGTTCAGGTTTAGCTCCTGGCAACTATCTTAAGTTCTTAAGCTTGGCTCACAGCTGACAAAATTAAACACAAAACTGAAGAAAGAGTCTGAATGCTAATGTGACAAAACGGAGTTCACTTCTGGTTTAGCTTCGCAAAATTTTAGTAAGCGGCCAAACAGTCTGAGGCTGACATGCAAGTAACACTTTGTTGTGTCATCAGCTACTGTACTTCAATAGAGTACAATCAGAAGAATTAAAAATCCAGTAAAATCAAAGGAAATTTTTTATGGCTCTCACTTTCAGTGGCTTCAGACCAAAGCCCATATTCACACAGTCAATGGCTCAATGTTTTCTGCAAAGTTATTAAGATATATATGTGTGACAGTGAAATAAATATACATAAGCAAGTTTAGAGCTGATTTTTGGTAGTCTGATCCATGTAACGAAGAATTTCAAAAAGTGGAAATAATCTAATATTTAGACATTACATAGATTTGACTTCTTTTTATCTTTCAAGGGCAAGAAAAAAAACTTTCTATAGTTCTAGTGAAAGCTACATATTGCACAGTGCTCTTGCTGCAACTCATAAGGCTCAAAGTCTCTAAAGCAATAATGCAGTCCAGCTTGAGAAAATTGTATATATTGTTTACTGATCAATCTGCTTTTTATCCTAGTCCCCAATTGGCATCTAGTTCCTAATACTTCTTGGGGTATTTAAGGCTAATTTCACTTCAGCAAAAATAGTTTTAAGTACCAGAGGGTGCTGATAATAGGAACGATATTGTTCAAGATAGATAGCTTATTGTTTCTGCAAGACAGAATGGACTAAAAATAAAAACAAATCTGGGCAGGAGAAATGTCATGCAACTGAAAGGAAGATGCTTTGAATACCAAGTACTCTGAGCTACGTTGCTGTTCTGTGAAACCATTTCTATGAACACCCTTTCTTACTTTTCAGAAGTATTTCTTCATAAATTACATATTGTCAAATTTGCATAATACATCATATTGTAAAAATCTTTGACAGATCCTGCAGCTGTGATAAATAACAATCAGAAGATGTAGCTAAAATATCCACCTACAATTTGCAGTGTTTATTGGACAGTGTACTACTTGCATGCTAATACTGATACGATTGCTACAAAGCTAAATAAATCAATGTTTTGTACAGCTTTTTCTGGTTTTGAAATATTTTTTTACCTATTTTTTCTTGTCTGATAGGAGGCCTCTAATTCAGTCTAATTAGCATGAAGCATGGGTATTAACACTTTTCTCAAAGAACTCAAAGATTTCTTACCTAAGGTGGTGAAGTCAACAGATTTATACATATGAAAGCTATCTTTATAAAGCATTATGTAAACTCCTCTTCCATAAATTAAAAAAAAAACCCACTAGTATAAATGTATTTGTTTATAATATGAAAGTACAATATATATAAATTATTGAGATTATATATAGCATTACATTTTTTTTAGATGATTGTCATAATCACACTGCTTTGTCATTACTTTATTAATTAATTGACTATAACAAAGAAGGTATCTTATTTACAAAGAGGTAGCCAGTGTAGAGACAACACTATTTTAATAGCTAGGTAACCCTTGGATTTCTTATTTGTTCATGAGTATCCTCTCTGCAATGACAGTGGATTGCAAGTCTTAGCCATAAAATTAAAATATATAAATATTTTGGTTAATGTACTTTAACAGTTTTATCTCCAGTTTACCAATGCACACATGCACTCCGAGTGAAGTTATCTGTATTTTTTTTCTTTTTTTTCTTTGAATGTGTTATTATGCTACCTTGAACCAAAGTGTTAAATATTGCATGGATGCATTTATATATATGTGCAAGTATATTTATCTGTATATACGCATATATGTATGTGTGAGTATATAAAGGACACTTTTTTTTACATCTATACTTGTAAAAACATACACAAGTTTAAGCAAGACAAGAAAAAAAAACCTGAAAATTCACAATGTATACTTTCTTCTGTTTATGTGCTTTGAGACTCAATTATTATAAGAATTACAGTATAAATGCTGAAGAAGGGTAATTGACTGCTGAGATAGTTTGTTCCCTCTTCATTATTCTTAATAAACACAAATGGCACCTAAATTGTATTTGCCCGATTATGTTCCCCAAGAGAAGCTCTATAAAACACAGTTTACATAACACAAAATGTATCTGCATACTTCATTAAATGACCATAGTACAGTTAGTAAGATCTAGTAACAAAAGCAATGATTTTACTGCCCTCCTTGAAAACAAGTAAGTGTACATAATTTTTGAAAGTAGCCAGAAAGGATGAAGACTGCACTAGCATATTTCCCTTAAATGATACAATTCAATCTTTGTGAAAAGAATGCTACAGTGAATTGATAAAGATTTCTCCCAGTCTCTGCTCTTACTCTTTAGGTCTGAGCATACCTGTCTATGAGCATAAAAGGTACTTCACCTCAGTACCTGAAGAAGCTAGGAGCAAAATTTACAGAAGACCTTGCTGCATTGGTTGCTAAGGCATTTTCTATTTCATTTGATCACTGAAGCAAGCACAAGTTTGACACTTAAAAAACTCTTGACATTTTGGGCCACGGTGACTTGGGCTTTCAATATACCTAAGACACTTTGCAGAACTTTACAGAGAACATATACCTAGAGTGTTTTGTGTAGTAGAAGAACCTCAAAATATCTAAAAATATTAAAAAAAACCCCAAACCAAACAACAAATGAAACACTCTCAGCTTTCATCTATACGAACTTTTTTTGTTAACTTAAAGATCCTTTTGTTTTTCCCTTAAGAACAGGCCAAATGCAGACAAACAGAAGTTCAAAACAGGGTAAAAAGCCTTGAGCATAAAGAATGAAAATCAACTATCTTGGCTACTGATTATCCCATTGTAAGGAATCTCAGTCAACTGATCTATCACATTTGCAGAAAGCAAAATAATGTGTGTGTCTTGCATACAGCATTACACTTGGATGACACAATTTGTATTACACAAATAGGTCAAATTCTTCCAAGTTAGAGGCCAGAGTTAAGACTCTTTCTTTCTGCAGTGAAAATGAGAGAAGAAAACTTGTTATGAATGAGGATAATCTAAAAAGACTACAAGAATGAATGAAGTCAGTTCTGACCACCTTCTCTGAAGAGCTCTCAATACCAAGCAGGAGTAATGAATGGAAAAGAACATCACTGGTATCACTGCTAACAATGCAAAATAATGGTTTGGGGGTTCATATTAAAAGATACAGGTCACCAATTTGCTTACTTCTAAAGCACCAGGCCTTGTTAGAATGTGCATTAAGCTTATCAGAAAGGGGTTACATATTCCTGATCTTAAGGAGTTGATAAATACCTTTGAGGAAAAAAATTAAAGGAGGAGATAGAATTTCTCTGATGCAAATATAACACAGTTTGAGTCACTGGCTTCCACGGATGTAGCTCCATTGACTATGCTATTAATTTCTAGTAGTCACTCATTCCTCTGCTGTAACAGAATACTAGCAGTACAACAAAAACAGATGGGATGGTGCACAATTATTATCTTGTTTCTTTTGTCTGTTATTCAGTTCCTGAGACACCCATAAGAAGTAAGAATTGCATAACTGGCTAATTCTGGGAGATTCGGTTGCCACATTGTTTTAAAGTATTTGAATACTAGAAAAAAAAAGGGGAATTACAAGCAGTAACTTTCAGGAAGGCTCCAGCTGCAGCTCAGGGCATGTGTGTTTGTCTCAGGCATATGACACTCCTGTTGGGCCATTTCTCTAGCCTGTCAAGGTCTCTCTGGATAGCAGCATGACCCTCTGGCTTATCAGCTACTCCTCCAGTCTGGTGTTGTCTGGAAACTTGCTGAATTCTAATGTTCAGTAAGTTTCTGTACACTAATGTGTTTTAAAATAATATTCTTTTCCCCCACCCCGCAGGAAATAATCTTTGCTTTTCTTTTTTATCTGTGAGACAGTTTTCTACAGTATGACTCTGTATGACATTCCCTGCACAATCTTAAATCACAAGACTTCAAAACATAAAATAATTTCCTAAATAGCCAGTATTTATGTATTTATCATACTTCCTGAATAGTCAGCATTCCAAAGAGGGCCACTAGTTTTAGCCTCAAGGTTACATAGGTTATTTACCATTTTGCAGACCTTCTACTACTGTAACATTACTGTTGAAAATTATTCACCTCACAAAAACAGAATCAGAAGAATTAAGTTATAGGGAAAGGATTTTTTCCTCCTACATACCTCCTGAAGTATCCTTCATTCTTTTCATGCCTGTCATTTCTTGAAGGAGTTGTTTTCTACTGCTGACCTTGCTAGACTGAAGATATAATGCTTATCTCAAAGGAGTTTCTAAACCTTTTAATGCTTGTTTGTCGGTAACCTCTAGAATGCTCTGCAAGTTCTAATATAGCAGCAAAATGTTTCCTAATGACTCACTGGAGTGGACAATTACAGCGTATAAACCCATACTCTAACATGTGAAATTTACACACCTGGTATAGTTCTCCCATTCATTATGTTGTTATTTTCAAGGCAAATGCAATTTTAGCCAGTCTGCCTGAAACAGGTAGGGGTTAACTTCTGTCTATAAAAAATGAAGCTGCATAATGAATAACATACCTTTGTCGATTTCATAATAATAACAATTTGAGCTATGTGCAATTCTTGTATAATTATGAACTCAAACTAAGGATAGGCTTGCTGTCTAGCTTTACTTTCAGATATGTATGTGAATGTTTACGGTCTTAAAACATTGCATTAAAAGATTCTAAAAAAGTCCTACATTCTATCACACTGTTTCCTTAATTGTATCTTAAATTCATGATGTGGTTCTGAAAATAATTTTTTTTTTTTAAAGTAACAAATATTTATGAACTGTATTAGAATTTTAGAATATTTCACAGAATCACAGAATTATCAAGATTGGAAAAGACCTAAAAGATCATCCAGTCCAATCATCACCAATACTTCTCAGCTAAATCATATCCCTCAACACAACATCCAAACGTTTCTTGAACACCCCCATGGTCGGTAACTCCACCACCTTCCTGGGCAGTGCATTCCAGTGTCTGACTACCCTTTCCGAGAAGTAATATTTCCTAATGTCCAGCCTGAATCTCCCCTGGTGCAGCTTGAAACCATTGCCTCTAGTTCTATCACTGTCTACACGAGAGAAAAGGCCGACCCCTAGCTCACTACAACCGCCCTTCAGGAAGTTATAGAGAGCTATAAGGTCTCCCCTGAGCCTCCTCTTCTCCAGACTGAACAATCCCAGCTCCCTCAGCCGCTCCTCATAAAGCCTGTGCTCCAGACCCCTCACCAGCGTCGCAGCCCTCCTCTGAACGCGTTCCAGGGCCTCAATGTCTTTCTTGCAGTGAGGGGCCCAAAACTGAACACAGTACTCGAGGTGCGGCCTCACCAGTGCCGAGTACAGGGGGACAATTACCTCCCTGTTCCTGCTAGTAACACTGGTTTTGATGCAAGCCAGGATGCCGTTGGCCTTCTTGGCCACCTGGGCACACTGTCGGCTCATGCTCAGCCGAGCATCAATCAGTACCCCCAGGTCCGTTTCCTCCACACAGTACTCCAGCCACTCCGCCCCTATTTCTTCTATTTCATTTCTTATTTCCTTTCTTTATAAGGGTTAGAACCTGTCAGAAGTGACCAGTTACTCTTTATATGACAGCTGAGGAGTGGTATATTATTAAAAAGTAAATTTGTTTTGATACAACTTCTTTTGGAACTACTTTTTCCACTCCATAGTTTTTTAGAAAACTAACCAATTATTTTTAGAAATTTTCATGGCTGAAGAGATCAATTGAAATTTAAGTCATGCCAGTGGTGAACAAACATATATTATTATATCTTTCTTCTAGTATTTCTTCTAGGTTTTATTTTTATCAGAATTAAAATGAGGAAAAAGGTATTTTGGTTATTTTTGTGGTTTTTTTTTTTTTAATCAAGCTTCTATTTTCTGCATCAGCATAGACTAGAAGCAAATAACCTGGTAATATTCATTTTGTTAAACTGAGTAGATGGAAGTGCTTCAATCTTTCTGTGTAAATTAATATTTTGGAGTATTCTGGTGACATTTTCTTTTGACAGTATCCAGTACATTGCTGTCCTCTAGAAAAAAAAAATGGAGTTGGAACTTCTGCATGGCTTTTGAGTATTAGTCACACAAATGGCATATCCAGAGGTACTATAATAACTTTTGTCCTAATAAAGAAATCTCTTGTAAACCAATCCAGAGGACAAGCTAATCTTGTGGGAACAGAGTTTACAATTTACTTGTAATTGGAAGTATAAGTGAGCAGCTGAAAATGTGAAGATTATATTTAAATGATCTAGATTAATTGGCTTTGGCAAGGAAGTTCCCT
This sequence comes from Chlamydotis macqueenii, assembly GCF_036417535.1. Taxonomy (NCBI): domain Eukaryota; kingdom Metazoa; phylum Chordata; class Aves; order Otidiformes; family Otididae; genus Chlamydotis; species Chlamydotis macqueenii. Next base: position 134,318,617 of record NC_141557.1, read on the forward strand.
CAAAGTAAGAGTTCTGAAACCAGACAGTCAATGGGTACCCTTTTTGTCTAGCATAAGACTGCTGCAAATCACATATTCTGATGCTGATTTGTTGCTGCTTCTGCCTTATTATCTTGTTCCTGAGGTGGTTGGTTTTGTTTTTTTTTTCCCCAAGTCTGGCACCGCACAACCCTTAAATAGGATGTGGAAGAATGTTCTGCATTTAGGAAACAAACAAACCCTCAAAAGTTCATTTTCTTTATGGATTAAAAGAAATAGCAGCAATTACCAAACCCATGGAGGACTCACCAAACAATCTACTTTCACAGAGGAAGTGTTGCAGGGAGGGTGACTCAAATTCAAGGGCTGACTATTGCTCAGTAGAATGTGTATGTAAAAAGAGTAGCAGAAAGAACTACAGAGAGGAAGATAAAAAGCTGCAGTAAATCAGAAGTTGCCAAGGAAACGATGATATTGCACCCCTAGAAGAAAATCAAAAGACAAAATTTCTTGGGATAAATTTTCTAGGAAAAAAAAAACAAAACCAAAAATGTTAAATGTAGCAAGGAAATAATTTTGTTTTATATGATCCCACTACATTCAAAGGAAGAAGATTTATATACCAGGTAACTATATACAGCAGCTTCCAACTCCCAAAGTCCTTCCAACATTGATCAGAGAATGACGTACGTATTTTGCATAGTTTTCTGTCACATAAGTCTGCAACAGATTATTTCCAATGTTGAATTTCCAGAGGAAAATGTGTGGTTTTCATGGGGTTTAGTAAAAACTATCTCAGGCACACTGATCCTTTTCCAGATTATTCCTTTTCAATATATGCTACAGAGTACTGGTGATGGATAAATACAGGATATTTACAGACTCAGCAATCATTTTCATAGCTACTAATGTAAGATGAAAATAAAATACCTTAAAGGAATTCTTACCTAGTTGAAGCAAAACTAGAAAAGATTAGGTTGAAATCAAAGTGATGTTCCACAATGGGAACTGTGCAGACCATTGCCTCTTCTGCACAACATTTTTCCACTTCTAGTTGGCGAATGTATCAAACCTCTTTTGTCTTATGACTGAAGGGCCATGTGAGGAGAGAATGGGAAAATTACATGACAAAATTAGGCTGCAACTTAAGACTGAAGCCAATCATGAAGTCTTACAAGTCAGGATTTTTCCATTACATGATCTCCTCATCCTAAGCAAACAGAAAATATTGGTCAGTTGCATATCTGGCCAACCACGTATATGCCTGACATACGGAGTGATGGTGAGAAAGAGCAGAGCCAGAGCACAGTGCTGAAAATGTGTGAGTCAGAGGTCTGGCTGCAGTGGTGTCCGAGGCAGAACCAGTTGTCTCAGTCTGACTCTCAGTGTCTGAGATTTGACAGCTACGCACATTGCATCAGGAAATGCCAGTGGTCAGGGAATGAAGGGACACAGTGCCTGACTTCCTACAGACAAGCCATTCCTCCACAGAGAAGTCAAAATAGGTGTTTCAGACTCTGCTGTATCTTGCATCTGTAGCAGTCTTGCTGTCAGAGATATTTCACACTGCTCACAAGGCTGTTTGCAGATCAGGGGAAAAAGATATAACAAAATAGCTTTATTCCTTGTAATCACAGAGAAGGGATAGACAACACATATCCATCAACACTTCTTGTGTGTATGTTTACATCTCCGATTAACAGCTTCATCTTTTAGTTTTCTTTCTTTCTTCATATAAGCTTGGATAGTCTGATTCACTGGTTTCGTGGTATGCATGGTCTGATGCACAGAAAGCACACAGGTGGTGGTTAAAGCTTTGTCCAACAAAATGGAAGCTCAATTCAGAGTGAAGTGTTTATGGGTTAACTGAATACATTAATATTATCTGCTGATTGCAATTTCTTCCTCAGGCACCATGCTGGTGATGCTACAGTTATAGTAAGTTCCTGAGACCCATGAAGATGATGGTTTTCTTGAAAAGTAGCAAAATGAAACTAAAAATATGTCCAGTAGTTTCCATAAAGATATATACTCAGAAAGGGGTCTCAAGTACTCAGTAATAAGTTTAATAATGTTGATAAATAGACTTTCTCATTTCTGCCTAGATTTTTCAAACTACTGCCAGCAGGAAAACATAAAAAAAATATTTAAAAAATAATAAAAGAACTCATATTAAATTATATTTATATATCAATATATGCATTTTCTAAGTAAAAATAAGTGAATGCAAAAAAATTATTTTTTTTTCCTTTTAGTTTGTGAGGATAAAGACATATTTAAGAAATATTTCTGTAAAAAAGTTTATTTCACAAGTTCTTAGCGTTTGTCATTCGTATCTACAGAGCTCATCTGCATTAAATCAAGCTTCATTCCATTTTCAAAAAGTGCACTTTTTTCCTAGTATAACAAAACCAAAGCTGTTTGAGAACATGGACAGTGTGTGGAAATATGGACTTCTTTTTTTTTGCAGCTATTAGTATAGAACTAATCACCAATTTCCTTCTCCTAAACTTGAATGTAAATGAAACAATCATCTTTGATTTAATAAATAGTATTTCAGCAGTTCAAGACCTGCTGATACAAGGAGTCTTTACAGTATATGTAGATAACTCACCTTTAGATAACAATCTTTTTAAAAACATCAGCTTCATCTCAAAAGTTATTTAACTTCTGCCTCACTTTTCCCCATCCTTCATTCATGTCTATATTAATACGTTCTCCAGTTTTTTACCACTTGTGACAGTAACTAAACAGTTAATTCCATTTTAAATCATTTTAAACTACAGATGTATCTGAGATGCATCATGGAACTTGATTTTAGTAGGTATAAATGAATGTTTCATTGAAGTGTAAGGCCAGTTTACATAAACAGAGAGTCTGGCCTATAATCTGTTAATGAATTAGGACAAAAATGGAAAGGACAAAACCCAAAAGCTGAAGCTGACTGAGTAAACACTTTGCTTAGTTTTAATGATTGCATACACTCCTACACTGCTTTTACAATGGTGAACAAGCAGGGTCAGCTACAAAGCACTTTTGCACATCTGAAGAAATACATTCCTCTGATAGATTTGGATGACTCCCCAGAGGTCAAGAGGCAAAGCTGCCCTCTCACCAGCCTCAGTGTACATTTACTAAAGCGTGGCAAGGTCATGTTTCCCAGGAGGAGGTGCAAAGGATCAGACTCTCAGATGCTACAGTTGGCAGTCAGGCAATTGAAATTCATCTCACTCACCTGTGTAGGCTCAGAGATGAATAAGAGATAAACCAGATAGATGGCTCAGGTTTTGCCCTGCATTCATTTACAATTTATGTGTTTCACTATTAGCAAAATGCGAGGTCCTTTCAGAAGGAGTACAGATGAGTGATTTCCCATTATTCCCTTCCAGCAGGGATTCTACTATCTCATTTGCTACATCAGGAAGTGAGAGAGAAGAGGAATAGGACAGTTGAAGACAAAACCATCTTCCCGGTTCCTTTCCTTCAGATTCATTAAAAATAGGACCAGTGTCTTTCCTTACTTTCTACTGCCATGTAGAGTTCCTCTACTGGGGAAAGAAAGAGTACAACAACAGCCTTGGCATTGCACTATCAGCCACTCCTGCCAGTTTTGCATCATCTGCAAACTTGCTGAGGGTGCACTCTGTCCCATTACCTTAACCATTAATGAAGACGCTAAATAGTATTGACCTCACTATCGACCCCTGAAGTAGAACACCAGTGACTGACCTCCAGCTGGACTTTGTGTCACTGACCACAACCCTCCGAGCCCAGTAGTTCAGCCTATTTTCAGTTCATTCGACTGTCCATTTATCTAGTTCATATAACATCAGTTTGTCTATGTAGATATTATTAGAAATGGTGTGAAAAGCCTCAGTAAAGTAAACATAAAATTTCACTTTTCCCCTCTTTCATCCATTGAACTAGTCTTTTAACTGTAGAAGGCTATCAGGATGGACAGCTGTGGTTTGCCTTTCATAAATCAATACTGACTACTCTCAATTACCTTCTTGTTCTTCATATGTTTTGAAACAGTTTCCAGGATTAGTTACCTTCCCAGAGATAGAGGTGAGGCTAACCTGAGGTGTACTCCCCTGTCTCTTCCGTCTTGCCTTTCTTTGAGATAGGGGTAATCTTTTTCTTTCTTCATTCCTCATGAACCTCCTCCAGTTGCCATGACCTTTCCAATATAACCAAGAGTGGCCTTGTATTGAGATCAGTTAGGTCCTTCAGCACTCAAGGGTGCATCTCATCAGGTCCCATTAACTTGTGCATGACCAGTTTGTTTAAGCACTCCCTGCCTTGGTCCTCCTGAACTGAGGGTAAGAATTCCTTTTCCTGAATGAAATGTGTGGACTAGTCATATCTCATGTGGAGACAGTACTCTTTAAGACAAAGTGTTATTATTTATTCTTACAGTGAAAACAAAGCATTTTAAATGATAGATAGCTTACAGATGTTCATCTCTCTTATTTAAGTCTTAATATCACCAGATAGGATGCTAGTCATACTCCATAAGCCAGTGTATCCATCTAGTTTATCAACTATTCTCCTTATCAGAAGATTCTCCTTTTCAGAATCTCTGGAGATCAAGGATTGCTTTATTTCAAGAGTGTTCTTCAACTCATCAGTTCCTTGGTTTCTTTTCCCTATTTCTTGTATCAAATTAAGTCAAAATATTCATATGATAACCATGACAAAATCCAAGATCATACTTCAGAATTTATTTCAGAGATGTTCAGATGCATATTTTTTTTGCAGTGTTAGGGCTCAAATAAATAAACAAGTCAATGCTACCCAGAATAGACTTGACTTATAACCACTTGGGACACTTAGAATGTATCAGGTTTTGCTCTTATAATTGAGGTTGCACCTTTTATCATGATTGCTACTGTCAAATTCTGTATAAAGCTATACACAAATTGCATGACTTTCAGCCATTAAAATTAAATAGTTACTTATCTATTAAATAATAATGAAAGGCAAGCTAAACGTTTATAAAATCTATCTGCATGGTAAGGTCCAAGTATTTGTCCCCTGTTGACTGCAGGACTGACTGTGAAACAGTCATGCTGTCATAGTTGAGCCCCTATCGGGACAAGACTATGCAGTCTCTCTCTCACTCCCCCCACCCTCCAAGAGAATAGGGGGAGATAATATAAGGAAAAACAGCTCGAGGTTTGAGATAAGGACTGGGAGAAAATCCTTTAAGTTACCATTACAGGCAAAACAGACTCGACTTGGGGAAAACTATTCATTTATTACTACAAACAGCTGGATAATGAGACAGAGAACAAGATAACCTCCCTCCACCCCTCCCTCTTCCCAAGCTTAACATTATCTCTACTACCTTCCCCTCCCTGAGCAGCAGAGAGGGGAAGAGGGAATGGGGGTTGCGGTCAGTTCATCACACGTTGTTTTACATCACTGCTTCATGGTCGGGGGAAGAACTCCTCACATTCCTCCCCTGCTCTGTTGTGGGGTCCCACCCATACGCCACAGTCGTTTGTGAAACTGCTCCGGCGTGGGTCATCTCTTCCACGGAGTGCAGTCTCTCCAGAATGGCTGCCCCAGAGGGCCCTCCACAGGCCACAGCCTCCTTCAGGCATCCACCTCCTCCGGTGTGGGGTCCTTCACAGGCTCCAAGTGGATCTCTGCTCCTCCGTGGACCTCCATGGGCTGCAGGGGGACAACCTGCTCCACCATAGTCATCACCACAGGCTGCAGGGGAATGTTGGTCAGGAGCCGCATTACTCCTCCCCCTCCTTCTGAACTGACCTTGGCGTCTGCAGTCGTTCCTCTCCCAAGAAAAGTTCTTCACAACAGGCTAGCAGATGCCTCTCAGAATCTCTTCACATCATCCAGCTCATCTCCTCTCCACTTCTTGAAGCCAGGCCAGGCCAAGTCAGGCCCAGTCGGCTGCCTGGCGAGAGGCCAGAGGGTGAGGCCTGCAAGGCCCACGAGGCCCGCGCCTCCCCATCTGTGCCTCTGCCCCCGCTCAGCTCCTTCACATCTTCTCTTCTTTCTTTTTTTTTTTTCTGTTTCCCCCTTCTTAAATACATTATCACAGAGGCATTATCATGGAACATTCTGCTACCAATGGGCTCGGCCTTGGCCTGCAGCAGGTCCGCCCTAGGCCTGGCTGAGTCCACTGAACAAAGGGGAGCGACTTCTAGCAGTTTCCTACAGAAGCTACCACCTTAGGCCCCCCCTCATCAAACAAAACCACAACACATGCAGACAGATGGACAAGATAAACTCAGTAGTTAGACAGCCACCACCACCCAACTTCAACAAACACTGGAGTGGAGAAAGAACATGGTTTATAAACTTCCTGTAAGAGCTCCAAACATTTTTGTCCCTGTAGAATGTGGCCATTCTGTCACCTCATTCAGTATCTTATGAGGGAAAAGCAAAATCTGTGGTATATTCGTAATTTTAAATTTTTTTTTTGCTTATAAAAATGCAAAACCATTGTTATAGAGTGTTTGTAAGCAAAATAAATTCATAAGCAATGGCTTAGAACCAAAATAGAGATTATTTTACTAGGAAAAGTGTTTATTTCTATATTAAGGGACAATAGTCTTAAGAAAACTTTTTGGGGTTTTCCCATTATTTTCCTTCGCAACTAACTTTCCACCAATGCATAAATTTTATGATTTTCATATGCATTGCAGATAGCAGGCACTTTAATACTCCCACATCTCTGAAATTAAGATTGGATCTTTCAGGGTTTCATTTACAAAGGAGGTAAAAATAACAGCCTAGTAGGAAACACTGTTTGCTATCAATTGTTAAATGCTTACTCTGCTGGAATAATATTAAGCAGTGAACCTTTTTTTTTTTTTTTTCCAAAGGTGGTTTGCAGAGGAAGTGCTGAAGGAAAGAAAAGTTGCATGAATGTTTAAAGCAAACCCAGCCTCTGTTGCCGCTGGGAAAAACAACTATGTATGTTCAAGAAAGGTCAGTGTGGTGGCATATACATCAAAATGCAACATGAAAAATGTTCTGTATTCATCATGTTCTTTAAAATCTGTGACACTGTCAAAAAAGAAAACTATATTTCTTGCGTGTGAGAAAACAAAAGGCTATTAACTCCCAAGCTCTTATCATGACTCTAACCCTGAACTGCTATGTGGTCTTTGATAAATAACTTAATTTCTGCATTTGGAAGTTAACACTGGTTTTGCTTTCCAGTATGCAAAATATTTTAAAGACTTTTTTATTTAATCTCATTTTCTGCCTATGCTATAGTAGTTAATTTTCTCTAGATTTTTTTTCCAGTACCCAGTAGGAAGTTTTCATCAGGTTATATATAATGACACCCAGATTTTCCTCCAGATTTTTCTCCTAGTGTTTGATTTCATAGAGTAGTAGATGGGGAATCTATGTGTAACGTCCACAAGTTCACTTCATAACTGCTTCTGCTTCTCCTTCTGAAAGAAATTTTTCCCTTTTGAATAGATCAACCCATACACTGAAGAAAGTGAACTGAATCTTCTTTTTTGATGGAAAACTGAAATGACTGGTAAATGTCAAGTATCACAGCATTAGAAAATTGCTACTTTTAAAAATATCTCTTTGTATTTCCAGAGTAGAGATTTTATATCAAATTAGCAGATAACTTTCTATCTATGATGGCACAGACGGAGATCTAGATTGTAGGATTTCAGTATATCTGACCTTAGGCATCACTCATTTCATAAAAAGGAAAACTTCTAGAGAATAAAGGACTTGATTGCACATGAAAAATATGGTAGACTCTCTTCCAGTGTCTACCTTGGCTTTGAGATTGAAATGATGGCTACAGGGAGGTAACCAAGTCTGGAAATATGTAAAGCATTTTAAGTTTCAAATGAGTTCTTGAGGGTGTGCAGGCACAACTGAGATTTCATGTTTTACTCCTGTTCTCTTTCTAAACAAGTGTGTTCCTTGATGATCTGAAAAGGATACCTTGTGTGTCCTCTAAAATCTCATCAACCTGGCAATAGGAAGAAGGATGTACACCAGTATTTTATTAGACTATGAATTCAGTTTCTACAAGTGAGGTAGAACTCCCTTAAGTTGTCCTCACAGGAATCAGAACTCTGTGTCACTGAGCACTGTACATTACAATCGTCTCTTTCAGTTGTTTCAGCTTTCTTCATCTACTGAACTAGTGACTTGCTAATGAGTTGGGAAAATGATTAAAGAGTCTCAGACTCAATTATCTTCCATGTTTGTGGAAACATTTTGCTTTCATACCTGTAATCACAGTAAAGAGTGACTCTCTACAGAATTGCAGGTTGGAAGTCCACAAACACGACTGGACAGAGCAGGGAAATTTACTTTTTGATGATGCTTTGGAAATGCTTCACTATCAGTGCTGATGTTTTTTATCCTTGAAAGCTTCCTTGTCACGTATGTGTGTATCTTCCATTTCAGTGAACCTGGTGGAGTGAAATGGTGCCTATGTAGCATTCTCTATGTACTGTTTACCAAACCACTCACAAATTCTGTGAGATGAGCAAGGAATCAATTACAGCAAAGCCATTGATAGTAAGCATTATACAGAGGAGAATCACTAGCTTGGTAAAAAATTGGCTTGGCACATAAATTAATGATTTTTTTTTTTATTAGATGAGACTTAATTAGGAAAGGGAGTTACAGGAATTACTGTTTAAAAAAAAAAATCTTTGCCTTTTTCCTTTCCTTTCTTTTAGGATTTTTTAGTGGGAAAATACAGTATAAGCAGGAAATTTACAATACTTCAGTCAAATCTTCTGAGACAGGTGATTAAAACCATGGGTTTAAGTTAAAAAGCTGATTAATTGTTAAATATTTTCACCTGAAAGGCATTAGTGTTAAAGAATACACTAAATTAGTTTTATTATTAATAATATGGGGTTATTACAATATTAGCTTTTCCTCCACAAATACAATTTACAAGAAATTGATTTTTAAAATTTCCTTTTAAAATAGAATTTGACTGCAGGTTTTTCAGCTGACTTTACTCCTATTTGAGAAACAGAATTGCTTCCAAGCACACTTTCAAAAGTAAATTAATGCTTTTAGATCTGTATGTTTAGCTGAATCAGCATAAATATTGCTGATCTGATGATACCTTCTACACCTAAAGAAGCTGAAATTCAGCACTTAATGACTTCTTCCCTACTCTTTTGGCAAGTGAAGGAAAAGTTAAGCTTTCCTAAATTGCTGTCATAGGAAATGGTAAGATGATATATTTGTGATCCTAGCACCATGTTTGTGTCAATACAGTTTAAAATTATTAGTAATACTTTCCATTACCCCATTTTTATAAGACAACTCAAGATAATTGTGCTGAGATGAAAGATCATAATGGAAGTTTATAACTGAGCACCAAGTTCTCTGTGACATTTACAAAGGAAATAGATACTGTGCTCTTTTTGAATGACCAAAGGTGAAGAAGAAAAAAATGCCTTTTTTTTTTTTTTTTTCCTGTTTCCTGCATTTATCTTCTCAGGGATTACTTCTATGAAGCACGTTCATCTAGCAGTAATTGGGAATAACAAATCTGTTACTGCCATCACAGAGGAGTCAATAAACTGAGCCAAATTTACTAGACTTTTAGAAATGTCTTCCTTCCTTTTCTCACATATCACTGCCAGTGAAACCCAGTGGCAGTAATCTGTGGGTTTATACTAAAATCCTAAACTTATGTACATCCTAAATATGTATCAGGCAATGATATGGGAGCTTCATGCTGAGGATGGTCTCAGTAGCCACATCTCGGTGCTTAGATTTGCAGACAGTCATTTAAGCACAGTGAGCATGAAATCCATTGAAAACACTAGAATACTCCATCAGGGATGCACCTCAAAATTTTGACTGATTCATTTCATGTTCAAATGGGGATGTGACTGTGAATAACTTGATCTCATGTGCATTGCAAACCAACTCTAAAAGTCATTCTTACTCTCCTTGATCCACAGTATGAAGTATTACTTTAAATACTACAGCTGGCTATTATTTGCATCTCACCAGTATGAAGAGTTGTCTTTAAAGCAAAGAGAAAAATGCACATATGTAGAAGATCAGATTAAGATATTAATTTCTACCCTTTTACACAACTCATCAAGAACCTAGACTCTCTAACAGTTTCATTCTACCCTCATTTTTCTTATTTGTCTCTGAATTCGTCTTTACTCCATTGTAGCCCAGTAAGTATGGTCTCACAACTGCTGGTCACAGAGCACAGATTTTTCATTAACTCAATGATGCAAGGCTTGAGGGCTTGTCAGACCTTTTCTGGATTTGCCTTTACTGTTCTTTAACTTGTTACAGCTCGCTCCAGCTAATGGAGAAAACTGTTCAATAGTTAGGGGACTTAGATCTAATTTCAGCTTTGTGAAATAATGTTATTTCACTCTATAAAAGCTATACTATATATGATAAAGGTTTAACAATACTAAGTGATTTTTGCCTAACTGAACTTGAAAGTCAACAAGAAAAATGAGTCATCAAACACAAAAATAACTGCAAGTGGAACTACAGCCAAAGAGAAAGGAACCTCAGCAAAAGACCCCAAATAACTCAGGGCACTGAGGGCTCACCCTGACACTTTTCCCCTTGAGAAAGTTTAATTGTTAATCTCAGGACCCAGCGATATTCTGCATGAGTGCTGACCAGCAGAGAAAGGGATACATAGTAGAAAGACTACATGTATTAGTTTTAAGTATATTATTATTGGGAATAAACTGTAATTGGATCATTCAGACTGAAAATGTTAACATAATTGCAACCAGAGTAATAATATTCCTTTGTGTCATTTTGAATTTATTGTCAAAATGTTCATAAGATCTTCAGTAGTTTTTTGTCCCACGTGTGCGGTATTTCTTTGCACAAATAGCACAGTCACTGTTGCAACTGAAATCAAGAAACTTTATATCTAAATAATATCTAAATTAATATTTGTCTTGCAAAAAACTGAGGAGACCATTACTGGAAAAGAAACTCAGATGACTTTATGAAAAAGGAAAAGAGGATAGAATTACTTTCAAAACCCATTACTGAAACATTTTGTGAATGTTCCTATTTGGCAAATCATCGAACCATAGAATGGTTAGGAACCATTCAAAGGTCATCTAGTCCAACCCCCCTGCAGGGAGCAGGGACATCCCCAACTAGATGAGGTTGCTCAGAGCCCCATTCAACCTGGCCTTGAATGTTTCCAGGGATGGGGCATCCACCACCTCTCTGGGCAAGCTGTTCCAGTGTTCTACAACTCGCATTGTAAACAATTTTTTTCCTAATATCCAATCTAAATCTACCTCCTTCTGTTTTAAAACCATTGCCCCTTGTCCTATCACAATGATACTTTCTATTACTTAGGCCAGATATAATGCAGGCAGGAGGCTAAAGATAATCAGCCATGGATTGGACAGTAGCACACAAGTCTCTGATTATATAAATTTTATTAACAAGGTTGGTTCAATTTGTGAATAGTTATGTATTACTATATGGAAGAAAAACACAAAGGTAGGGAAGGTTTGTGTAATGGAGCCTCAGGGAGAAGAAAAAAGAGAACAGCATTTTCATGGCCCAGATTATCAGTGCTGATTCTTTCCAGACAGAATGAAACCTCTACAGCCTAGATACAGATGCAGAGAAGTATGTGGCATCTGCATCTCTAAATGCAATGTCCATTTATGACAACTCACATTGGGAACAAAAATGTTTATATGGACTCATCTGTTACTGTTTGAATATGGTCATAAAGCAGAGGTCAGAGTGGTGAAATATAAAAGATTTCCTTCTGGTTTTGTGGGGGATCCTGTAAAAAAGTGTTTACTGAATTAGGGTATATTTTGCATAATCTAGTCAAAATGCCAAGCGACACATTAAAGAAATTAGAAGCAAATAAGGGTGAAAAATCTGGAACTAATAGAGAGATACAAGATCTTTGGTCTTTACTCAGAGACTTTTAGATATCGTTAGGACCCAAATGTTAGATTTTTCTTAGAGAACAAAAATAATTTCCTCAGTGATTTACATTTAATAATCTGCAGTTTTGTAGTATAACTGTTATACTTCACATAGACTCCATAAATTAAGGTGTTTGAGCTGTTGAACAGTGTGGGAGGAGAAATAGGGTTTTTTTTTCCAGAATATGGATATTCTCCTGTGTGGTTCTCATCAGAAGCTCTGAGTAATGCTGTCTGGGAAGATTTTGTATTTATCTTGCCATTTGATATCACTTGCTCCCACACGTTGAGTGTTGGGTTTTTTCCCTAAATTTCCTTTCCACTATATTTTGACATTTTGAGGATGGTAGCCATCATACAGGTTACAAAAAAAAAAAAACCCTGAGAATGTCTTACTGAATTTATTGCAGTTATAAAATTTTGTATTGGAATAAAAACAACAAGCCAGTTCTCCACAGTAGTAAATTTATATCTACATTAGCGATCCTCCTTCAAGCAAGTGGAACATTCAAAAGTGGAAATCAGAGCTTCTCTTCAAGATTGGTTGGTAGTCATAACTGGGGCAATTTGTTTCTACATTTAATTTTTGTATCACTGGACATTTTTCTATGAATAAATGTTTATTAAAGAGTTGAATTTTCCCCTGCATTTTCAATATTACCCATTAAATATCTGATGCTAAGCCTAAAAGTTGTCACTGCTATCTATGCGGAATTTTTCTTTTCTATATTTCCAATATGCATATTTTATGTAATACTGTGAATGTGTCCAATTCTGCATTGCATATACAAGAACCTTAAAGACCCTTCCCCACTGTTAACAGATATATTTCACTTGTACAGATAGAACCACTTTAGAACTATTTCAACTACTGGAAGAAAGGCTGAACACATGGATTACTTTTGGAATTCACAAAAGCTATATTATTCACTTTTGAAAAGGAAGATCGGCCAAAATTTTAAGACATTGTTCAATAAAGTATATAGAAGAACACATATATTAAAGCAAGACTACCAGAGCTACATAATAATAATGCCATAATTTCAGATAATAGCAATTTAATTATGAAAATGCACTCACAATTGTTTGTCAGTTTTAGGCCCTGCTTCTGCAGAGCACTTCCCTTTCAGGCATGTTTCATAGTAAGTACAAAATTATTTAATGAACTGCATAATTATTGAGCTCTACAGAAACTGATCAGTTGTAAAGAAAATAAATATTAAGTTAGAAGTCAGATACTATCATAAACTAAAGACCTAGTTTATAAACAACTCAGCTACAGATAAAATTAATGATAGATATAACCACATTTTTAAAAAAATTTCAAGATTTCTGGTTCATTAATTTTAAATGGAAATTTAAATAAGAGATTTTGATATAACTTAGACACTTAGAGCTTATTTTAATATTTTTAAATTCAAGCAAATAAATAGAATAATTGAATAAAACTAAATTGTTTCAGTCTTATATCTCTACGTTGGTTCATCTGTTTTTTTTTTTCAGATGAAGTTTTGATGCCTAGTAAATGCTGTACATTTAATCTGTTTTTTGTAAGCCCTATTTGATCAGAAAGAATCATTGGAAATGCCCTTTGGCTTCCGATGAAGTGTGACATGATTTTGTAACCAGATGAATTCCTGACTAGTTTACAATACAAATATGTTTGGGCAAGTTCACATCACAATAGGAAGGATGCTGTAATGCAAACTTGTTAGTTATATTTCTTTTCTAGCAGTCTTATTTTACACATAACTCAAAGTTACTAACACAAGGAAAATTGATGGGTCCAAGAGTTCTCATTCTGTAGAAAGGATATTGCCTCTTTCAGCCATGCATTGGTTTTCCCTTCTACTAGATATTCTGTTAATTCTACCAGCTTCATCAGATGACTGTTATTTTTTTTTTTATTGGATTTGTATTTTCTAATGGGATGCATTGGTTTGAGAGATGATGATGAAACACCCTCGTGTTTCTGGATGACCATCCACCTATATTAATTTCAATTTCTGTTGAACTTCTCAAGGAAATTCTTTAGGTCAATAAATGAACTTTTACCCTTCTCCCCCAGCATCATTGCTTATGTCACTGCCCCACCTTTCAAAACATCTCTGGATACACGTGTTGAAAAATTGACAGTTTCAATTTTCTTTCATCCAATTCTTTTCTTCACTAATAAAGTGGGCACTCACCCACTCTTTCTAGCCCCCTCATCAGCTTGAAGAATCCTCTAAAGTCCTAGACCAGCAAGTGTATCTTAAAAGGTCTCTGAAGTTTCCTTAGCCTGAACTGTGAAATAAACAATGAAAGAGAGGTGAAGCTTCAAATGTACCAAAGTGAAGATAAACTTATTTTGAGTCAATTTCTCCCTTAAGTTTCTCTCAATGTATCTGGATAAAAGCATCAAATTTATTTTTATTTATTTCACGATTTATTTCCTTAGGTTTATATACATATGCATATATATAGCTTTTATTTATCATCTTTCTTAACCCATATCCATTCTAAGGAGACTCCACTGTCTAAACTGTTTTGGTAGAGTCATCAGTGGAGATCTAATACATTGAGGTAACATAGTTACACCACTTCTCCCAAGGACTGAACCAAAGTCAAGGTAGCTTCCTATAAAGCAAAATTCTTCTGGCATAGCATTGTCATATTTTTGGTATCCATTTTTCACACAAAATTCATACAAAAACTAGCAATATAAACCTTGTCTTGAAAAGGAATTTTTATGTGATGGATGATATATCTTCATCATAGCAGGGTACATTGTGCACAAACTAAAGATAATAATAAGTGTGATTCATTTTGTTACTCTTATTATGGGGTGATTTTTAAAAAATCAAAGAAATAAAAACATAAAAAATAAAATAAATCAAAGCCTATAATGAAGAAAGCATTTGTTCTAGAATACTCTTTCTAAGGTAAAAATTCCTCCCTAGTATTTAACTCTATCCCCATATTTTCTGGAAATCTCAAAGCTTACTTAATATTGTAGTTCCATTGCATATGATTCCCTGTCTTGCCTTTCCCCCTTCCCTTTCCTTTCTCCCTTCCCCTTCCTTTTCTCCCTCCTGTTCCTGCAAAAAAAAGGTGCTCCAGCTGAACTATCTTGCAGATCTATTTTGCCATCCAGGATTCAGTTTCCTTTCTTTCTCTTTTACTCTCCCTCTTTCAAATTCAGGCTTCTGAACATCAAAGTTCTTGTGAATCTGCCAAGTCATGGGCATGAAAGTGTCATACGGTGAGCTTTTTTATTGTATTTCCATTAATTTCCTCTTAAAAGGGAGCTGACAGTAGGTGTTCAGAACAACTTCAATTTTTTTTCTTTTTTCTCCTGATCTTTCTAGAGTCCCACCTAGTTAAAACCATCCCTCTGTGATCTATTCCTAAATGTCTCACTTCCATGAGAAAGAATAGTTAATTCTTTTTTATTAAGTGTTTTAAGTTATTAATATGATCTGTATCTTTCTATTTATATTAGTTTCCTATGCTGCATACCTAAGTCTAGTCATGCCAATGTTAGCAAAAATAATAATTGACTTGCTTCTCACTGTCTCTTTGTGCTAAGCAGCTTTTTTCTCTCTAGGGTGTCATTACACTTTCAATTTGATTCTTTTTCTAATGAGATTAATAGAAGTTGCAATCTAATTTCATAGTAGTAGTTTTGTATCAAGAGGAACTTCAGAAATTCATGTCCCTTTTTATTTAATATATAGAGGGTGGAAGCAAAGACAGATAAACTGGGAGGATTACAGAGAGGTTCTTAGAGAGGCCAGGGATCAGGTAAGGCAGGCTAAAGCCCTGACAAAATTAAATCTGGCCAGGGGCGTCAAGGGCAACAAGAAAAGCTTATTCAGGTACATCAGAGATGAAAAGAAGACCAAGGAGAATGTGGGCCCTCTCTGAAAGGAAATGGGAGACCTAGTTACCCAGGACATGGAGAAGGTTGAGGTACTCAATGACTTTTTTGCCTCAGTCTTCATTGATGAGGGCTTTCGCTACACCATCCAATTTGTGGAAGGCAAAGATAGGGACTGGGAGAATGAAGAACCACCCACTGCAGCAGAAGAGCAGGTTCAAGATCATCTAAGCAAGTAGAAGGTGCACAAGTCCATGGGGCCTGATGAGATGCATCTGCGGGTCCTGAGGGAAGTGGCAGATGAAGTTCACAAGCCGCTGGCCATCGTATTTGAGAAGTCGTGGCAGTCTGATGAGGTTCCCAACAACTGTAAAAGGGGTGACATAATCCCCATTTTTAAAAAGGGAAGCAAGGAAGACCCAGGGAAATACTATCCAGTCAGTCTCAGCTCTGTGCCTGGCAAGGTCATGGAGCAGATTCTCCTGGAAACCACTCTAAGGCACATGATAAATAAGGAGGTGATTGGTGACAGGTAAGGGCTGTCACCCTAAAGTTAAAGACACACACAAGGGCAGATCATGCCTGACAAATTTGGAGGCCTTCTACTACAGTGTTACAGCACCGCTGGACAAGGAATGAGCAACTGATGTCATCTACCTGGACTTCTGCAAGGCATCTGACACTGTCCCACATTACATCCTTCTCTGTAAACTGGAGAGACATGGATTTGACAGATAGACCACTTAGTGGATAAGGTAGGCTGGATGGCCACACTCAAGAAGTTGTGGTCAATGGCTCGATGTCCAAGTGGAGACTAGTGATGAGTGGCGTTCCTCAGGAGATGGTGTTGGACCCAGCATTGTTTACATCTCTATCAGTGACATGGACAGTGGAATAGAATGCACCCTCAGAAAGTTCACCAACGACACCAAGCTGTGTGGTATCGTCGACACACTGGAGAGTAGGGATGCCATCCAGAGGGACCTTGACAGGCTGGAGAAATGGGCCTGTGCCAACGTCATGAAGTTCAACCAGGCCAAGTGCAAGGTCCTGCACCTGGGTCAGGGCAATCCCAAGTACAATACAGGCTGGGTGGAGAATGGATTGAGAGCAGCCCTGAGGAGAAGGACTTGGGAGTAATGGTGGATGACAAGTTCAACATGAGCTGGCAATGTATGCTTGCGGCCCAGAAAGCCAACTGCATCCTGGGCTGCATCAAAAGGAGCACGGCCAGCAGGTCGAGGGAGGTGATTCTTCCCTTCTACTTCACTCTCATGAAACCCCACCTGGAGTACTGTGTCTAGCTCTGGAGCCCCCAACATAAGAAAGATGTGGACATGTTGGAGCGAGTCCACAGGAGGGCCACGAAGATGATCAGAGAGCTGGTGCACCTTTCTTACGAGGACAGGCTGAGAGAGTTGTGGCTGTTCAGCCTGGAGAAGAGAAGTCTCTGGGGAGACCTTATTGCAGCCTTCTAGTACCTGAAGAGGACTTCTAGGAAAGATGGGGAGAAACACTTCAGCGGGGCCTGTTGTGATAGGATGAGGGATAAAGTTTTTAAAATAGAGAGAGGGAAGATTTGGATTAGATATTAAGAATTTTTTTTTTTATAATGAGGGTTGTAGAACAGTGGAAGAGGTTGCCCAGAGAGGTGGTAGATGCCCCATCCCTGGAAACATCCAAGGCCAGGATGGATGATCTAGTTAGGGATCTCCATTCTCCTTTCAGGGGAGGCTGGACTAGATAATCTTTAAAGGTCCCTTCCAACCCTAACTATTCTATGATTCTATTATTCTATCATTCTATTATTCTATCATTCTATTTCTAGCATGCATAGAATATATGCATGCTATAAACTTAAGCATGTATAATACACGCATTCCCTTTGAAAACAGTGACTAGGTTTTCAAAAGGCTAACAAAGAACTAGACTCACACTGAATTCCCAAAGCTGTTAAAACCTAGAATGTTTCATCACATCTTGGAGTACTTAAGATAATTATTTTTCTTTATACTTTTCCCAAAATCATAACCTGATAGGTTTCCCTGAACATCAATTTGAGTTCAAACAAAACTTCAGATGGAAACCAAAACTTTTCAAAACCGGATCAATTGTTTTAGAGGAATCCGTGTGATTCCAAATGCTAAAGTTTCAGAGATTGATTCTTTTCTGTCTCTGTGAAGGCAGACAGAAGGAACCAACTTACTTTACAAAACAGACATGGTTCAGTTGGACCACTCAACACTTTTTGGGGAAAACCAACCAACCAACCAACCAGGAAAAAAAACCCTGCCCACCACCCTCCAAGACAAGGCAATTTAATGTTGCTTTACTAATATTATAAGATTGTCTACTGGCAGGAATTTTTAACTATTTTCTAGTAGAATGTGTATTTTTTCCACTGAATTTCTATACTGGTCCTTCCAAAGAGTAATCATGAATAGATGATAAAACACTTTGTTTTTTGGCTTGAACTTCTATACTAAAATGCTTATTAAAAGTGTTATATATGTTGTCAGTTATCGCATACTCACACTAACTAGGCAGCAGTGAAAATTAGACCAGATTCAGGCAAAAATTATCTACATAGGCATCACTACTAAACAGAGAAATATGGAAAGAGAATATGGGTATTTGGGGAATATAAATCAGAGCAATCAGATTTCTTAAATGTAGGTCAGAAACCCCAATATTGCTATAATAATACAATTGATAATTTTAACCTATTTGGTAAACAGGCCTCTCTGCAAGACAAAGCTAATATCATCCCCAAGGGAAACCAGCATTACTTATCATCAGCACGTGTTACAAGTGAAATATATCTAAAATTTAGTAAAACAAAAGCATGTGTTCAATGCCACTAATTGAATGAGTAGATTTGCTTTTTCTTTCTTCCATCTTGTAGGAATATTGGAATCTCAGGTATGAAGCTGGACTTTCCAAATTACAGAAAAAATAATGGAAACCTGGGCTAGCAATAAAATGGAAGATATTTGACTGTGTAAATAAAAAAGTTAGTAGAAAATTGCTGTACAAACAGTTGTGTGTTATGAATTAAAAAACAAATAGGAGAGGATTTAGAAAAAAAAAAAAGAATTAATAGAATTACTGCACGTACTTTTGTTGGTTGCCCTCATAAGAAAGTTTGATTGGACTAGGCATTGTTAGTGTGCAGAAGATATGAATAGAGTGGGAAAAAAATTTCACAATTATGGCAGTAAGATTCATATAATGTAGGCCTGATACCAATTCTGCCCAAATTTATTGTAGGAGCAGAGTACAGAAATGAAGCTTGCTTTCCTTCAGTTTCCTGTACATAAACTGGAGGATAAAGCACTGCCTGCCTTCTAATTTTTTTTTTTTTTGTCTTTTTAGTTAGACTGTAGATTCATAACATTCTTAGGCTTTAAGTAAGGTTAGTAGGCGTTCTACTACTAGTTACACTAGTAATAAAGATGAACAGATGAATACTGCTTAAATAACATTACAAATGCTTTGTTCTTCTATGAGCAAAGATTTTCAAAATTTGTGAAGAAAAAAAAGGCTGATCAAACTTTTATTATCTGATAGCAAGTATTTGTTGTTTCATGGTGTCTATCCAGTGATGAATGAATAGCAAAGCTAATGCAAACCAGGTCATTTTCAACCTGTAGTGCCAGGGCTTCCAGAGCTCCTGAGCCAAGGCATCTGGGAGCTAGGAACCTTGGGAGACCCACCTGTCAGTTGCCAGGGCTCCAAGGTTGCTACCAACTGGCAAGATAAAAAGGAAACATGATAGTGCAACAAAAATAGTTTCAGGTATGGAAAAAAATTTATCACATGTCCTATGAAAGAGCTCAGTTGCAATAAACTGATTCCAGTGACAATAAAACCAGAAGTAATAAAGGAAAAAAGAAAAAGTTTCAGACTCTGTTTCTAACTATCTCTAAAAGTAACCCATTTGGTGACTTCTGTGTCTGCTGAACTTAACTTGTCACTTTTCTAAGGAAAAGAATATGAAAAACTTAAAGACTGAACAAAACCCTGAATTTATTTGACTGGATTCAGAAAGCTATTCATACAGTCAGATAAATCAGATATTTATACAGTACTGCTAATCAAGGAAATGTATTATTTTATGCTTTATCAACTTGTTATTTTTTCTAGCTTCAGCAAATCAGTCAGCCTGGCCTAAGCTATGTAAAGGTGTGGAAGAAGTCAGTACGTGAATAGGCTTGCAAGGGGGCTGTAAAATGCCACTTAGAAGGTAGTTTTCAATGTAAGTAAAATGTGATGTGCCTATTTTATCAAAGGATAACCTTTGTAATTAGTTTTACTGAAATTGCATCAAAAGGCAATCTTACTGCTGCTTTCACAATAGCAATCAAACAGATCGGAGCAGAGTGGGTGGAAATAGAAACCTAATTTTCTGCCAAAGAGTGGCTTTAACTCTCCAAAACAAGTTAGATCAGTCAGGGTCTCCTAGCAGAGATTATGATCTGCAGACTATACACAAAGTACCTGAACGTACTCCATTTCAAATTGATAACACTAAGTGGCTGTGAAGACTTTTATACATAAGCTAAGATATACTTAAGATACATATCTTAAAAATTTCAGACCTGTATTAGCAAATTTACAGAAGTAAGCATCACCTGCAAGTGACTGAATATGTAAAAAATAAGAGTGATCTGAAACTAACTAGATGAATATAAACAGAATAAATGGAAGTGAAGACTCCAGTCCCTTAGTGTGTAGTCCAAAGCCTATAAAATAAAAACTGCGAGCCACTATTGTGAAGGGCAGATGGTAGTTTTAGCTCTTTTTCACAACAGCTATGTCTTTTCAGATAAACAAAGGCTGAGTTCTTCATTCATACCTGTATTCAAAAGTAAAGGAGCTTCTTTGGTGTCAGATTCCAACCACTTTCTCTTACTTTTAAAAATAGTTTGGAATGAAATTCACAATAAATTATATCACCTAAGTAAGAAATAAAATGCCTGTTGTATGTGTGCAGTTCATTGTCACAATGCACAGCTTTGTGAAAGATAAATAGAGATTACATTTAAAAAAAAAATTGCTTTGTCTCTTCTCTGGCTTGAACTCCCATTAAAAGAACCAATGTGGTAAAATAAAGCATTCACTATATTTGATCTAAATGAAAATATTTAGTTGTGGGTTTTTTTTTTTCACTTCTAACTGATGAACAGACAACGGTAAATCAAATTTTTCTTGGTTTTCTCTTTGACATTATTAGAAAGAACCCTTTGTGTTTAATATTAAAGGCTGGCGAAGTTATTTCAGAGCTAAATATACTTAGAGGCTCAAGACAAAAGGTACTTAGAAATACAGCTAGTTACAACACTAGAATGTCATTAACTCTGCTCTAGTCCAGGAATCTCCAACATCATCTATACAATAGGGTCTTTCAGGATACACTTATATAAGTGTACACTTTAGTCTTAAGTGTAAACAATATTGCTTGAGATCATTCATGAGGCTAAACTCTCTGCCTTTGCCCAACAAAGTAGATTCAGCTTTATAGTTCATTGAGAATAGTTTCTCGTGCACTCTGTCCTCTTGCTTTTAAACTTTTAGAACTGTAAAACCAGAGCAAGAAAATACCTTTTCAGAGGTTCATTACATGCAAATTACAGGAGGTCAAGGACCAGCAAAAAGCAGGACAAATTCAGTCTGTCTTAGTATAAACCAAAACCATGGAACAGTATCAATTTTGTCAAAGAAATAGAAAAAACTTGATTCCATTCACCACAATATTACAAAGAAGTCTTCAGATGTTATTTATGCAAATATATGTGTAAGTAGTTATCTGTTTCAGGCTTCAGAAATGTTCTTGTGTGTAAATACTAGTGATTTAGATATTCAATGCCTCTAAAAATTTGAAATAAGGCATAAAGTATGGAAATGTCTTCAGAAATGGAAACTGAAGGATCAACTGTTGTGAAAATTTTCATTCACAAAGAAATGTTACTGTTTGAGTCTCAGACACATTTAGGAACATCTAATGGACAATATGCACTGTTAGCATTGATACATCAGAACATGACACTAGAAGACTGTAAAGGCTGAAATATTTAATTTCTGATTTTTTTTTTGTTTTGCTTTTAATGTATTTTATATCTTTATTTTATTTTACATCTTTATATTATTTTCCTTTTTGTAAAATCTGCTACTACAATGTACTGATTTTGGAAAGGATTTCTCAGCATTTCATAAGGCTGATAAGTCTTGATCCATTGTTCATTGTGATCAGTGTCCTCTCAGTGATCATAATAGACCACCATCGAGATTTGAAAACACACTGGTATATGACTGGAAGTAGTAACTACAGCTATATTAAATTTTGTTCACCAGAAGGCATTGTGCAAATATCCTTCCTGTATAGCGGATAATTTGCCTTTTTAGTTATTTAAATTTCCTCTTTCCTTTTACTGAAGGAGAAAATCATGTGTTAAAGAACGTGTTAAAGAATGAATTACAAAAAAAAAAAAAATACTACAACTATTATAGTTTAACAATTGGTTTTTCAGAGTGAGATTACTGTAATAGTTCTGTATTAGCGTGATGCCAACGCATTGACTGAGCATCAGTTATAATAGTTTATAACTCTGTTTCACTACATTTCCTTCTTACAGCCCCTTTAAACTTACCCCCTCTATTCTGCTTTCAATAATGGATGAATTTACTTCATGTTAAAATTTAGTGGTTGTAGAAAAATAGAATCATAGAATATCCAGAGTTGGAAGGGACTCATGAGGATCGTTGAGTCCAGCTCCTGACTCCAGACAGGGCTACCTAAAAGTTAAACTGTATATCTAAGGGTGTTGTCCAAACACATCTTGAACAGGCTTGGGGCCATGATCACTTCCATGAGGAGCGTGTTCCAGTGCTTGACCACCCTCTCAGTGAAGAACTTTTAAATCCTTAGTGTTGTTCATCCTAAATTTATAAACAAAGACTGAATTTCAAATGTACAGCAGCATCAAATTCAGGTATACTGCAATAAAGTTAAGTGGGTTTTGTTTTTTTTTTATTCTTCAGTTCAGAGCATATATAACAAAGTGAAGTAAATGAATATGAATGCAATTTTATACAACGTAAGAGTTTTAAATTGAGAAACACCAGTATACAGGAAATTCTAGAAATTAACACAGAATGCTCTTCCTTCTTGTCTTCTTTGTGTCTACAGCATTCTAAGTCAATAAGAGCATGACAGAAATCTCTACCTTAGCTTTTACTGCTAAAACAGAATGACTAATATTTCAGTGCCCAAGTTTAGTTCTCCACTTTATTTTCCAGGTTATAGATCCTTCTTCATAAAATGATGAAGGTCCTAAAGAGGGACTACAGGAAAGGTGGGGAAAAACTCTTCAGTAGGGCCTGTTGCAATAGCACAAGGGGTAATGGTTTTAAAATAGAAGGAGGTAGATTCAGGTTAGACATTAAGAAAAAAATTTTTACAATGAGGGTGGTAGAACACTGGAACAGGTTGCCCAGAGAGCTGGTAAATGTCCCATCCCTGGAAACATTTCAGGCCAGGTTGAACGGGGCTCTAGTTGGAAATGTCCCTGCTTCTTGAAGGAGTCTTGGACTAGACAACTTTTAAAAGTCCCTTCCAACCCTAAGTATTCTATGATTCTATGTTTCTCAAAGAATGTGGTTATCATGATTTATGTCTTAGTATTTAAGTATTTTTGCTACATATTCTCATTAATATGAGTTGAATATATTAAGCCAAAATTTGGTAAATGTTCTTATACAGAGATCTCCTGTCATTCAGCAGTGCATACTCTGAAAAGAATTCTTCAGACTTGAAATCTTAATCTCTAAAAGGAACACACTGTGGGACTATAATAAAATCAAAATTATTTTATAAAATCATCAATGACTATTACAATCTAATTCAGCAATATGCTACTGGATTAGGCTCAAAGCACTTTGAGAAAATTCTCAGAAATTTCAAGAAGCTCGGATGTATGAAAAGAAAAGGGTAATGTCTGAGAAATCCAGAGAGACATCAAAGAAGAAAATAAGTAACTCTGAGCAAAATATATCCTTTAGTACTCATTTTCAATTTTCTTAAAAATTCCAGTGCTTCTTTAAACATAATCTTAAACAAACATGTGTCATAACATCCGAAAAATAACCCCCACACAACATGCCTGGGATAGAGTTTTGTAAGCTGTCAACTTGCAACTATTCTGACAACACAAACTATGGCTGAAATGGGTGACCTTTCCATTTGTTAATATAAGTATTAACCTACACTTGTGATAAGATATCCCAGGTTTATACAGCAACTGACAGTTTCCCCAGGAGATGTCTCTTATTAGTTCCAGGGTTTTAGTGCATACTGACCTGTTGCTGGACTGATGTTCATTGGAGTCCAAATGGAGATGAGCAGAAAGAAAGATAATACAACTATGGTCTTATTAGAAATTCAAACTCAGCTTAAAATCTAGCATAATTAAGTTTGTTTTTAAATTGTCTTGCCTATACATGAATTCCTTTGTGAATTTGGGCCTAAGGGCCTTCAAGTAAATAGTAAGGTTGATTAGCTACAAATGAGGGAATACTTCATGAATCAAACATTAAATCCTTTTTATAATTGCTATGAGATTTTGAACCAGCTATACAATTTGTTGTCAAAGATTGCACAGAAAATAATTTCTGGTTCAACTCTGTGAAAATTGAATTTCTGAAGTAGTATTGTTAACATCAGAAGTACTGTATTCAAATGACTACTATTACCTATGTTCCTCATAGCTATTTAGTTTTTTAAATGTTTTGTGTTAACTGAGAAACAATTTGCCAGGCAGTGCTGTCTATTTTACTTTCAATATGATGAGCCTTACTGACAAAATTCTCATTAGCTCCAACCTATCAGTCACTTTTGAGATTAATTGTACTCCATGTGGAACCATGGAGGGTTAAGATGATTACTGTAGGACTTAAGCATAATACTCAATCCCTTCAAGAAAGTACTTACCCAAGAAAGCAAAAAAGAATATGCACTTAAAATTCATTAATGAGCTAAGGTGCTTTTCACAACAAGTTTTCCATAATCAATGGAAATATCAAAATTATAGGTCTGAATTTCAGGGGCATTTCAGTCACAGCAGACTTGCCCACGTATCAAATGCTGATACTGGAATTGGTAAGAATTCTGGCCTATGTTTCACTGGCCCTGGAAACAGAAAAAAAAGGAAGGCACCAGTGTAGTCTCTTGACATACAAGTGAACATTTTTTTCATTACTGTCAGAACTTCTGTAATCTGAACTCTGCTGCTCTACAGAAATGCTAACAACTTCAGGAGCTTACTTCAGACACTACTTGTCAGCATCACAAGATGGCACTGTAAATAATATTTGAAAATATAACTGTGTTTTAATTTGAAGTTGTTGAGTTAGGCTCTCTATTCCTGAGCTGCTCAGATCTTCATCATCCCTCATAAGTCACCTTTGCAGTCAAGCATGATTTTCAAGGAGACATTGACTGAGTGAATAATGCCTTCCAACACAAACATCAAAACAAACTATCCTTTCACAAAGTTCAACAGATATAGGACGTCAAAAGTCAGAAATTGAGGTGAAAACTTTGGAGCCAAGCTGAACAACACAGTGTAAGGAAGCTGTCACATTGCTGAAATCATAAGGAATTGGTATGTGCCTGAAAAAACCTCAACTGTCTAAACTATATTATTGAAAAAATATTATCACCCCACCCTCAAAACCCCAGAACATACCTGCTTATTGCAAAGCCTTTTCTTCTTGATTATTAGGCATACCTTTGGGGTACTATTTTTTATACATGAGGCACATCTGCTGGGCATGTGAAGTAGAGCCAAAGGAACGTGTGGCAGCAGTGCAGGCTGGGCATCTTTCTCCTTAGAGCTGTTGCTGTCCTGAAAGATTAAAAATATTAAGTGTCTTTCTCAGTTATGGAAGAAATAGTTGCAAAAAGCTAATGATAGAGAAAGATCTCAGAAAACAGAAGAAATGCTGAAGCAAGTCTCCCAGAAATTTGCATTTCCAGCACCTGAGGTAAATAAGGACACAGTTGCTGCATAGGTACTGTTTTGCAAAAGTAATCTTGTATCTCTACTGATGTAGTCATTCTTTCAGCTTCTGAAGAGGCTTCTGAGCACAGCTTTCAAGAGCTTCTATGTGACTTTTGCTGTTATTTCCACAGGTAATGTAGCACATGTGTAAGAGATGTCCCATTATTGTCACGTCAGTGAGTATTACTGCTGTAAGAATCTATACAGGGCACAAAGAGCCAGAAAAAGCAATATAACTGCAAACTGACCTTGTGATACCACATAATAGGAATTTAATACATTGTTCCTTTCATCAGAATAGGATTTAATCAGAACTCTTGCTGCTTATCAGTTTGTTTAACATTAGTTTTATGTGTCACTTAGGTTAGAAGAACCATAGTGTGGTACAGTAAATTAACTTAAATTAAATCAAGGAGAGGATCAGCTAGAGACAAAGCAAGACAAAGATTCTCATTAGTATAATATTTTAAATCAGAAGTATTCAATCTTAGTAGTGATGGTTTTTCAGATGAAATTTTATCATCTTCTAACGTGTATCTGTGCACATGCATGCACACATGCATCTGCATGAAAAAGTAGTAAATTTTCCAGGGAATTATGTATGTAATTATGTGTTAAAGCTTTTGTATTTTTTATTCTTATTGTAGTTTAACCTGAATTGGTTACTAAGTACCACACAGCCACTCACTCACCCTTCCCCTCTACAGGGGTATGGGGCAGAGCATCAGAAAGAAAAGGAAAACTCACGAGTTGAGATAAAGATAGTTTACTAGGACAGCAAAGGAAGATATAATAATAATGATAGATATTAATAATTATAATAATGACAAAATATAGTGATAATAAAATATACAAAATTATCAAAGCACAGTTTCTCACCACTTGACGATCTGATGACCGATATATCCTTTCACAGAATCATAGAATCATAGAATCATAGAACGGTTAGAGTTGGAAGGGACTTTCAAAGGTCATTTAGTCCAACCCCCCTGCAAGGAGCAGGGACATCCCCAACTAGATCAGGTTGCTCAGAGCCTCATCCAGCCTGGCTTTGAACGTTTCCAGGGATGGGGCTTCCACCACCTCTCTGGACAACCTCTTCCAGTGTTCTACAACCCTCATTGTAAATTTTTTTTTCCTAATATCCAATCTAAATCTACCTCCCTCTATTTTAAAACCATTACCCCTTGTCCTATCGCAACAGGCCCTACTGAACAGCCTCTCCCCATCTTTCTTGTAGTCCCCCTTGAGGTACTGGAAGATCGCTATAAGGTCTCCCCGGAGCCTCCCCTTCTCCAGGCTGAACAGCCCCAACTCTCTCAGCCTGTCCTCATAGGAAAGGTGCTCCAGCCCTTTTATCATCTTTGTGGCCCTCCTCTGGACCTTCTCCAACTTGTCCATGTCCTTCTTATGTTGGGGGTTCCAGAACTGGACACAGTACTCCAGGTGGGGTCTCACTAGGGCAGAGTAGAGGGGGAGAATCACCTCCCTCCACCTGCTGGCCATGCTTCTCCTGATGCAACCCAGGATGCGGTTGGCCTTCTGGGCTGCAAGGGCGCATTGCCTGCTCATGTTAAGCTTCTCGTCCACCAGCACTCCCAAGTCCTTCTCCTCAGGGCTGCTCTCAATCCATTCCCCGCCCAGCCTGTATTTGTGCCTGGGATTGCCCTGACCCAGGTGCAGGACCTTGCACTTGGCCTGGTTGAACTTCATGAGGTTGGCACGGGCCCACCTCTCCAGCCTGTCAAGGTCCCTCTGGATGGCATCCCTCCCTTCCAGCGTGTCGACGGCACCACACAGCTTGGTGTCATCAGCGAACTTGCTGAGGGTGCACTCTATCCCACTGTCCATGTCGCCGACAAAGATGTTGAACAGGGCCAGGCCCAACACAGAACCCTGAGGGACACCACTCGTGACCAGTCTCCATATGGACATTGAGCCATTAACCACCACTCTCTGAGTGCGGCCATCCAGCCAACTCCTTATCCACCGAGTGGTCCGTCCATCGAACCCATGTGTCTCTAGTTTAGAGAGAAGGATGTTGTGCAGGACAGTGTCAAAAGCTTTGCACAAGTCCAGGTAGATGTCCCGTGAACTGATCCCAGAACAGAACCAAGAATGATCACAGAACCGTAATTGGCCGAGCTGTGCACTGGCCAATCCCCACTTATAAACTGAGCATAATGTCTATGGCATGGAATACTTCCTTTGGCCAACTGAGGTCAGCTGTACTGGCTATACCCCTCCCAGCTTCTTGCACCTGCGCATTGGCAAAACTTGGGAAGCTGAAAAAAGTCCTTGGTCTCTTTAGCAACAACTAATAACATCAGTGTATTATCAACATTCTTCACATACCAAATCCCGTACTAAATCAAAAACACAGCAGATACTGGGAAGAAAATTATCTCCATCTCAGCCAAAACCAGGACACTTCTATCCAAAGAAAAACAAGAGGTTATTTGTTTTAAAGGAACTTACAAGAATACTTCTCACTCATCTGGTAACTATTTCTTAGATTATTTTTTTAATTTATTTTTCAGCAAAACTGAACAATATTTCATGGATACATACCAAAAGGAACTCCAAAAAACTGTCAACTGTAGTACTAGATTACATGGTCTTGCCCATATATTTCTTTCAAATTATGCTTTAGGTGCTGTTTCAGCAAGTTTCTCCTGACTTTGTCAAGACATTTTCAGCAAGTGAATGAAAGAGCGCAGGATAGCTTATGGCACTTTCCATCACCTTTGCTAGCAAAGTAACATTGACAAAAGAATGTCACAGAAACTGATTTAATATCTGGGCAAACAAAATGAAATAAACAACTGTCCTACACAGGGGAGAATTGACACTGTAGAAAATATCCTGTTTTCCACTGCAGTTCCACAGACTTGCAACTAGCATTGCTTGAAGCTGTGTTCCTTATGTCTTGCTGAAAAGTGATTGTTATTATAGAATCACAGACTGGTTTGGGTTGGAGGAGACCTTAAAGATCATCTGTTTCCAAGCCCTCTTTCCACTAGACCAGGTGGCTCAAAGCCCTGTTATATTGCTGTGTTCAATGAAGAAACAACCAAATACTAAAAAGATAACATGTATTACTTCATTAAGAGCAAAAAAAAAAAGTGAAGCTATCCATTAGATCCCAAAAATACATTGATGAATGACTAGAGAATTAAATTGACTGCTCCATACTGTAAAACTTGGGGGACCAGGGCAACAGATAAGAGCTCTATAAGGAAAGAATCATAGAATCATAGAATAGTTTGACTTGGAAGGGACATTTAAAAGTCATCTAGTCCAATACTCCTTCAAGGAGCATTGGAATCTCCATCTTCAACTAGATCAGATTGCTCAGAGCCCAATCGAATCTGGCCTTGAATGTCTCCACAGCTGGGGCATCTACCACCTCTCTGGACAACTTGGGCCAGAGTTCCACCACCCTCATTATGAAAATTTTTTTCTTTATATCATGTCTGAATCTACCTCCCTCTATTTTAAAAACATTACTCCTCATCCAATCACAATAGATTCTGCCAAAGACTTTCTCCCTGTCTTTCTTATAAGCCTCCTTTATGTACTGGAAGATCACTATAAGGTCTCCCCAGAGCCTTCTCTTCTCCAGGCTGAACAGCCCCAACTCTCTCAGCCTGCCCTCATAGGAGAGGTGCACCGGCCCTCTGATTGTCTTCGTGGCCCTCCTCTGGACCTTCTCCAACTGGTCCACGTCTTTCTTATGTTGGGGGCTCCAGAACTGGACGCAGTACTCCAGGTGGGGTCTCACAAGAGCAGAGTAGAGGGGAAGAATCACCTCCCTCGACCTGCTGGCCATGCTCCTTCTGATGCAGACCACAATGTGGTTGGCTTTCTGGACTGCAAGCACACACTGCCGGCTCATGATGAGGTTCTCATCCACCATCACTCCCAAGTCCTTCTCCTCAGGGCTGCTCTCAATCCATTCTCTGCCCAGCCTGTATTGTACTTGGGATTGCCCTGACCCATGTGCAGGACCTTGCACTTGGCCTTGTTGAACTTCATGAGGTTGGCACGGGCCCACCTCTCCAGTCTGTCAAGGTCCCTCTGGATGGCATCCCTTCCCTCCAGCATGTTGAATCCACCACACAGCTTGGTGTTGTCGGCAGACTTTCTGAGGGTGCACTCTATCCCACTGTCCATGTCATCAACAAAGATTTTAAACAGTTCTGGTCCCAGTACCGATCCCTGAGGAATGCCACTCATCACCAGTCTCCACCTGGACATCGAGCCATTGACCACAACTTTTTGAGTGTAGCCATCCAACCAATTCCTTATCCACCAAGTGGTCTGTCTGTCAAATCCATGCCTCTCCAGTTTAAAGACAAGGACGTCATGTGGGACAGTGTCAGATGCCTTGCAGAAGTCTAGGCAGATGACATCAGTTGCTCGTCCCTTGACTACCAATACTGTAACACTGTGATAGAAGGCCACCAAATTGGTCAGGCATTAATTACCCTTAGTGAAAATGTGCTGGCTATCACCAATCACCTCCTTATTTATCATGTGCCTTGGCATAGTTTCCAGGAGAATTTGCTCCATGATCTTGCCAGGCACAGAGCTGAGACTGACTGGATAGTAGTTCCCCTAGTCTTCTTTGTTTCCCTTTCTTAAAATGGGGATTATGTTACCCCTTTTACAGTCATTGAGAATCTCAGCAGACTGCCACAACTTCTCAAATGCTACTTCCCTCAGGACTTGTGGATGCATCTCTTTGGGTGCCATGGACTTGTGCAACTTCAACTTCCTTAGCTTGTCCTGAACCTGCTCTTCTGCTACAGTGGGCAGTTCTTCATTCTCCCAGTCCCTGCCTTTGCCTTCCAGAAATCCGGTGGTGTGGCTAGAGCCCTTATTGATGAAGACCAAGGCAAAACAGTCACTGAGTACCTCAGCCTTCTCCACATTTTGGGAAACCAGGTCTCCCGTATCCTTTTAGAGAGGGCCCACATTCTCCCTGGTCTTCCTTTTATCCCCAATGTACCTAAAAAAGCTTTTCTTTTTGCCCTTAACATCCCTGGCCAGATTTAATTCTGTCAGGACTTTAGCCTTCCTTACCTGGCTGCTCGAAGAATCTCTCTGTATTTCTTCCAGGCTACCTGTCCTTGCTTCCACCCTCTGTAGGCTTCCATTTTGTCTTTCAGTTCATCTAGGAGCACCTTGTTCATCCATGCATGTTTTGCCCGACTTCTTCTTTGTTGGGATGCATCACTCCTGAGTTTGGAGGAGGTGATCCTTGAATATCAACCAATTTTCCTGGGCTCTTCTTCCCTCCAGGGCTTTATCCCATGACATTTTACTTACCAGATCCCTGAAGAGGCCAAAGTCTGCCCTCCAGAAGAACAGAGTAGAGAGCTTGCTGCACCCCCTCCTCTCTGCCTTAAGGATCTCAAACTCCACTGTGTCATGGTCACTGCAGCCAAGGCTGCCCTTGAGCTTCACATTCCCCATCAGCCCCTCCCTGTTCATGAGAACAAGGTCCAGCATAGCACCTCTCCTTGTTGGCTGCTCTATGACTTGCAGGAGGAAGTTATTATCCACACATTCCAGGAATCTCCTGGATTGTCTGTGCCCTACTGAGTTGTCTCTCCAACAGATATTGGTGTTGTTGAAGTCTCCCATGAGGACCAGAGCTTCTGACTGTTGAGGCTGCTCCTATTTGTCTATAGAGGGCCTCATCCACTTGGTCCTCCTGGTCAGGTGGCCTGTAACAAACTCCTACTGTAATGTCACCTGTCCCTGCCCTCCCTTTAATCCTGACCTATAAGCTTTCTGTCAGCTCCCCATCCATTCCCAGCTGGAGCTCCATGCACTCCAGATGGTCATTGACATCTTCTCCTCGTCTCCCCTGCCTGTCCTTCCCTTCCAACACTCCAGTCACAGGAGCCATCTCACCATGTCTCCATGATGCCAACAAAGTCATAGCCCTGCAGACAGGTACACATCTCTAATTCCTCTTGTTTGTTTCCCATGCTACATGCATTAGCATAGAGGCGCTTAAGCTAGGCCCCCAACAGATAGCTTCTGATGAGTTTCTAGGTAGGCTGCAGAGCTATAGTTGTGTTTTGGTGCAGGGTTAAAATTTGGACAGATATGCATAATTCATTACTAGATCCTACCAGATACACAGAGCTAGGATGCATATTCTATATACGGAAGCGTAGAGCTTTCAGCTGTTTATTGAGCTGATGTCTGGGTCTCTGCTGAGATTGCTGTTAGGGTTGTGATAAGACCTAAGAAAGGTTTTGATGCTTAGGATTAGGTTTTGGAACCAAGAAGTAAAATACACTTTTCTAGTTTGGCAGGATCCATTAATAATAGCAGCTGAGTGTTGGTTGAATGGTTGCTAATTAGCTGGGAGCAGAAAGGGATGTCATCGTTATGGTTAGGAGCAGGGTTATGACTTGGGAGACAGTGCTGAAATGCATAATTTACTCTTAGAGTCTCTTTGACCCATGTTATGAAAATAAGAATAGTGCAGTAGACTGGTGATTCAGTACTCTCAGCCTGCAAATAATATTTCTTAATGAGTCCACTAAGAAAAACTCTGGTTTTGAACCTATCCCACATAGTTACGAGCAAGATTATTTTGCTTAATTGGGAAAAAATACCTGAGGAAAGTCTTATGAATTCAGCAAATGTAAACAGATGAACAGCAGGCAAAAATATATAGTCAAACAAAAAATAATAATTAAATAAACATGTTTTTTTTCAGAGTCCCTTGGTAAGAGTTTGGAATGTGAACATTAAAATACACTTTGTGAAAGAGCGTTCTTGTCTATTTTCATAATCATATATTTGATTGTAAACAAAATCACATACCAGGCTTTGGCATTTAATTTTATTTGAACATATAAATTCAAAATAGTTTAAGTAAAGTGTCCATGCACATGTAACATGTATAGATGCCCATACGCAAAATCCTCAAACTGGTGGACGAACATACATAGTTACAGTATAATTTCTTACTTCTTTTGAGTTACAAAAATTCGCAACTCATTTGTATTATCATATTTTTAGCTATTGTAAAAAGCTGGATTTGATAACAGGTCATAATTTTGTTCTAGCAAGACACACATCATTTTACTGACTACAGCTTAAAACAACTAGGTGAAATAGTTTAATTTCTAGTTTTAAAATAGAAATATTTAATTCTCTGTCTCTATATTATTCTATAATATTATGAAATTTTACTTATATGTGCTTAATGCCTTTTCAGAGAGAGTTGTAGAAAGAGCTGTCATGAAACTGGCTGAAGGTGGCTTATGACCTCAAAAGCCAATTTGTCAAATAGAATAGAGAAAATATTGTATTGCCCCACAATACTGGTCAAGGTTTCAAAAGTTTTCCTCCTCTGTCTTGTAATGTCAACAAAATATTTAATAAATTATAGAAAAAAATAGTGTCTGTAAAGACACTAGCAATTGAGGTACTACTGGGAATTAAGAAGAACAGCCTTCAAGACCTGTTTTCTTTTATACCCCACAAGAATAACCACTAAAGTTTAAGTTTGACCTTGTTTTCACCGAAGGTACCAGGGAGGAGTCATTCACCCTATCCATACTAGCGTCTACTCCAATACTGCAGATGGGATAGGCTGCAACAATAGAAGGAGTTTTAACCAATGGCAAACCCCAACTTTATCCACAGCTCAGTAATTCTTACTTGCCTCAGAACTGCTTTTAGCCAGTTACTACCTCTGCCTCTGATAGCTTTTATTCTACTCCTTGGTGCCTTCTAAGATCTAGGAGAAAGTCTTCCAATGTCTTGAACTCCCAAATTAACCCTCATTGTGAATGACACTCCATTCATGTCAATCAAACCTACAAATATTAGTAAAACTCCCTCCTGTGGGATCCAGGCACTTTAGTTTCACAACAGTGATACACAAGGCTACTTCATCTCAGACAGGTGGACTAGCAGGACGTGCTGAAAAAGCTGTTTGGAGTCTCTGGAAAGGACTGTGATCATTTTTTTTTCTGAGGAATTTGAGTTATTCAGCTGGGAAAAAAAAAGCAGCATGTGGCAGTTCTGTGACAAACTGGATTGGCAGGAGTGATGATCCTGCAGCTGACTTTTGTAGGGGCAGTAGACACGGACTACTGATGAAAAATTGTAGACATGAACAGAAGTATCAGGATAAGGCTGGAAGGATGAACCTAAAAGGCAGGGCAAAAGGACAAATTGGAGCGAGCTCCTTCCAAAATGCAACATGTGTGATCTGAGTGGGCCCTCCTGGGCAAACATTGAGTTGAATATATTTCAAGAGTTGAGTTGAATATATTTCAGGAGGACTTTGCTAGAGGTTTTCGTGAAAAAAAAAAAAAAAAAAAAAGAGCAGGTTAGATTACTATGTTTGGTGGGAAAGGACTGAAAGTGTGTGACCTGAGCCTCACAGGTTTTAATGAAAGTACTCACTGGGGAGTCAAGACAAGGAACCAGACTGGAAAAAGAAAAAAAAAGTCCTCATTTTAACAGGTAACAACTCATGATATTGAATCTATTGATAGTATTACATATCAACTCTGCAGTGCTGCAGAAGAGACAAAACGGTAGTCAGTGAAGCTCTCTTGTGTCAGAACAGACAAGGAAGCTGTTGCCTCTTTGCACAAGAGTAAGTTAATAGTTGTTAACTTCAGTCACATCACCTGTTTTTATTGTTATAGTTATTTTTATTGTTACTGTACAGTATCAAGAGTGAACAGTGAATACTAAAAAGAGAGGGGGAGCAGGGGTGCATCTGACTGCAAAAGACTCCATAACTTAGATAACCAAAGGCTTCTGATTTTAGTCATCGGGAGTCTTCTTGCCCAGAACAGAAGATAAACTACTTCTTCAGTTATATTCTTTAAGCTCTTTTTGAAGATAAAATGTTAATCAATTTTTTTCACTATTGTTTCATAACAATTTTCTTAATCTCAATTTTGGGAAAGTTAACAACAAAACCCCCTCAAACAAGCAAAAAAAAAAAGAAAAATCAAAGCAGTTTCCAAGAAAAAGAATCAGTTTAGAGGCAAAAAATTTGTGAAGAGGTGTTGACTTAAGTGTTTTCAAATCACAAGACTGGAATCTTTCTTGAACACACAAACATAAGCTTATTCATTCACCCAATACTTTCAGGGAAGAAGGGAGATGGAAGGGAGCATTGACACAGAAAATTCAGCATTTTACTTATTAGAACATGATTTTGTGATACCAAATGACCACACTGACGTGTCAGATTTAAATGACATGAAGTAAGAGCTTAAACTTAAATCTCCTGTATTCCAGGCGGATCTAGGAATACTGAATTCTCAGCTATTGGGTGCTGTTTCTTCTAGCTATTTTGAGAGGTCTCCCATTCCAATAAAGACTAATGCTGAATTCCAAAACTAATATTTTTTCACAAAATAGATTTCCTGTTTCCAATCAGCCTTTGTGTTATGAAATTTCAGAAAGCAAACAAAAGAACACAGTTGGCAAATCTGTCTTTAAGCAGTCAAAAATGTTCATTTTTAAGAATTTCAGCTACAAGCTGATCCTGCTTTTGAGGAAAGTGAACAGCATCTGTGTTAGTCTCCATTCATAAACAGGCTGTAGCATCAGGAGTTAGTACAGCCCAGGCAGTTAACCTCTGATGCTTTGAAGTCAAACTCATAGACTGCCGCACACCAAAATCATACCCTGATGATAACTACTTAACAAACAAGTACATTAATACAACAAAGACTGTTTTGTCCAAAGATTCAAATGCTACTTCTGCAGGAAGGAAGAGTAATAATATTTCTAAGCATTTTTTTTCTAAGGAAAAGAAGTTATGGGCCTAGAAAATGAGAATCTACCATTCACCCTAGACTTGGTTGCTTGCCGAGTTAATTCAATTGAGGGAACTAATGGTAATCAGCAATTGTACTACAATTATACTTTAAAATGCATATGTGAAATACATATCTACTCAAAATGACCTTCCTTAGTTAACTGTAGAGAATCTAGCAAGGAAGCTTACCTTTAAAAGTGATTTCTCAATTAGGTACATATAAAAATCTATAATTTTTGCATTTTTGTTTATAGACATACATGCACACAGACACACATATATGCTTTTCATGATACACAGAGGCGCTTTGGTGAAGCTCCAGTTTGGATGCAGTTGTAAGGTTGATTTGATAATCTATGCTAGCCTGTGAGGCTGAATAAGTCATTGCAAACATAATGCAGATGCTAGGCACTGGGCTATGAAGCTTAGTCTTTTTCTGTCTTAGGCAACCATACCATGGAACTACATCTAGAAATATTAAGCTCCATTTTATAATAATTAAGATTTCTTGCCTTGCTAATGAAAGTCCACTTCAGAACCTTTCTCCTCTGATAGTCAAACCTCTCCTACTATCCATCTTAACCTTCACTATGGACAGTTAAATTAAAGTGCACAGACTTAAATCTAACTGAAAAAAAGCTTAACTTTTGCAGGAACCATTGCAAATTCCTCAGGAAGTAGCTGGCTCCTGAGCTACTTAACACTGTCCCCACAGAGGTAAGGAGTTGGCTGTGAATTAGTATACACGACAAGGAGCAGGATAAATTAGTTCCATATTGTTCTGCTTATAGAGCTATATGTCTTCAAACTATCTGGCTTATCTCCACACTATCCTGAAGCCATTTAAACCTATTATCAAAGCACTGAATATTTTTTGTAAAGCTGCTGGTGTTAAGTATATATTTTTCATTTTCTCTCTAAGTAACATTGGCTCTACCAAAAACAAAACAAAACAAAGACTCAGAAAAAAAAAAACCACAACCAAAAAAAAAAAAAACCCAAAAAGAGAGCAAATGAAATATATGTGGTAAAATATATGCAAAAATAGAAGCAAAAAATATTTAGAAGATATTGAATCAGTTCAGGCAATATGTGCCTTCTGGAGTTTGAAATGTGAAATTCAAAAATGTACCTATGTAATTATAACAAAACAAAGCAATATAATAAGTTTTCTATTTGTTTAGATGATGCAAACCCACCAAGAGAAACAGAAAACTGGATTAGAAAAAAAGGAAATCACTACATATGTTACTTTATGTCTTGCAGCTTTGAATTTGTATTGCATTGACGGACCAGTTAATGGATTCTGTAATATTGGTCTAGATTCAGAATTGTCTGTGTTTGGTTGTTAATGATTAAATTATGAATAATTCATAAAACATGAAAATTAATCAACTAACTCTGATTTTAAAGGCCCTGTTGAGGGAAAACAAATTCTTCACATGGCTGAGTTCTGTTAAGTCTCCGACTGTTTATGTATAACCTGGTCCTAGAATTCTATGTATGATACAACATTTAAAAAGTCCTGTTTAAGAAAAAATATTCCCTTGAGTAGGCAGAGTATAAACACATGTTGAATTATGTATGAATATAAAACATGGTTATGAGGGAAAAAAACACCTTTTTTTTTTGCCATTTTGGTCTAGTTTTGCATGACAACAAATTCTAAATGTTATCAATAACTGCTAGAAAGAGAACATTAAAAATGAAAGTAATGTTATTAAAGTATATCCTATAAAGCTAACCTACAGTGTTAGTTAAATATTTTTTTTCAATGGTTATGGGCTAAAATCAAAGATTTACCTATCTGTTTTTAGTGTTGCACATTTTCTTTCAAGTCAAAAGTATAATTGTCTGATTGTGAAGGGACTAGCATTTACTGCAGTAGGGACATTGCATCTGCATTCCCTGGGGATATTTCTTATATTAGCTCTACAGATTAAAGTTCTAATCTTGCCACCCTACCTTTGTATTGTCTCTTTTGGACATAAATTCCCAGAAGCACTAAATACGTATCACACACCTGACGTACACTTAAAAGCAAATGTATATATGAATTAAGAAGAAAAAGGACAGATTTTTAGGTTTCATTGTTAGTTTTATCTGTAGCCATACTTCCTTGTTTGCAGTGTTCTCAGATCTCTCTAATGAATTCACAACACAGCCAGGTCACTAAAAAATAATTTCCTAGACCACCTACTGATTTGAATGGAAAGGAACGGTGTGGACCATAAAGTGGTGCTATAAAGTATGATCCATAGAGATATGATGCAACAGAGACTGTACTCTATGCTCTGCTCTGCTTTAAGTTGTTTAAACCAGTTCAAATGAAATCTCAATATCATCACATTGCAAAAAACTGTTCAGCCACAATATCAGAACTAAATTTTCGGTTTTAAGATCATCTTCATTTGGGTTTATTCACATATATTTTTCTGAGACACAACTTTCATACTGTCTTACCTAACAGTGTTTTTTGGAGAAAGAAATCTAGTAAATATTCACATGTCCAGACTTTCTTAGAGTTCCTCAATATATTCACACTGATTTGCATATCAGAGTAGCTACTAAGTTAGGTGTATAGATATTATTTTAGTCTAAGAATAAATGAAACTAAAAGCAGACAGATGAATACAGAGTGTATCATTAATGAAATGCACAGAAACTAACTTTCACAGTAGTTGTAAAGCTTGTCCTTTTATTTTTATTTAAGAATTTATCTAAAGATTGAAATAAATCTATTTAATTAGGAACTCATTTTCAATATTCTAAACAATTTCCCAGTGGAAAAGGAAAACATTTTTAAAGGTTTTAGAATGGCAAGCAGATATTTCTTCATTTAAATTGTTTCCATTTAAACTCTAAAGTACTGCACTTTTTTTCTATGTTAATTCCAATTATAATAAAGTGCTTCTCCCAATATTCATCATAATCACTTTATTTCAATACATTCCATTTTTAAAGACCACTCTAGTTTCCATCACTTTACCTTTTCATATGTTTTAACTTTTAAACTACAATTAAGTTTAACTCATACAGCTTCTCTCACAGTCTTCTTCAACATTACATTAATTTTGCCATTGTCTTACCAGAATAAAATAATTTTTCTATATTTTCATCTTTCATTGTAAACATATAGACCTCAGAGAACATTATAAATTTGTTGCATCTTCTGTGATACCTTAACTAATATTCAAACTTGATTTGTTATCCAAAAAAATTTATTGTTCAAATTTTGTCTTGGCTTGGAGAGCAAAAAGTTGGCCTAAAGTTGATTCTCATGTGAAAACTAGATAACAGAAATATATTTCTAATACAGCATCATTCAGTAGTGAGTGTAGTAGGATTTGAGGTTTTGTTTTCCTTTTCTTGTAATTCTGTTAATTAGTTTAGTTTTGTATTCAAACAAGCAATTCACTGAAATCACCAAATACTTATGACCATCAGAGATTTCAATGGCACACAACTGCTAAGGCTTTCAGAAGTTTCCTTTTTCAGGGCAGTAGCAAGGCATTTAATTGCTCAAGACAATCTCCTATTTCTTTTCAGTTCCTTTTGGCTATGACCAGAGAGATTTCTTCTCACTTACCCACTGGCATAAATTTAAAGGCAGTGGCAACAGCAGTGAGACCAGTCCAGCTATGCTGGTAACCTTTGCTCTTGCACAGAGCTATCCATGCACAACCAACACTAGGCTTCCTCCAGGATGATGGCCTGCCTTGATAAATGTGGAATAAGAGCACAGGGGGACAGAGGGAACAGAAAGCTTATGCCACAAGAGGAAATGAAAGAGATTGTCTTGCTTAGGGGAAATAAAAAGGGTAGGCATAGAATCATAGAATGGTTAGAGTTGGAAGGGACCTTCAAAGGTCATCGAGCCCAACCTCCCTGCAAGAGGCAGGGACGACAGTAAAGTCCTATTGCAACTAAAAGCCAGTATCAAGTGTAAACTGGTCATGAATGAGTTCAGAGGTCAAAAAAAAAAAAAAAAAAAAAAAAAGTTGCTGTATCATCCTAAACCTTACTCACTTACTGACAGATTTTACTACCAATAAACTTTTGAGTGCAACATCCCAAGGAAATTACCAATGAAAAAAGTCCTGAATATTTCCTTTATGTTGCAGATAGCTTTCCAAGTGGAATTTGTATGTTATGGTGTTTGAGGTAGGAAGGGATTGAACCAACACTAGATATTTTCTCTGCTTCTGTATTCCCAAATAATCTGTTTTGGACTATCCAAATGTTATGGGATGAATAGAGGTTATTCTTTCATTTCACAGAGGCCTTTCTAAGAAAGGTGGTGTGACTTGACAGACTGGTACTCAGTAGGGCTGGCACTGGGAAGACCTGAGTGCCATGATAAAGTTTACAATGATCACAGAGCTGCAGAACTGAAAAGGGCTTCAAGTAGCCATGGAAAACAGATTGTTTCCTTCAGTTTTGCTGAAGTCTTTCATGTACTTGAGTTCTGATATCATTTCACATTTCCTTCATTCTTGAGGCTAAACAACACTTCAGGCTTTCCTAGATAATTTTTCGTTATGCTCCTCTTTACTCATTCAGTTGGTCTACATTTCATTTGAAGTATAATTGCCAAATGAAAATATAATTTTTCATCTGGATTCTTAGCAGTGCTTTGGAAGAGGGACATAATGTTTTTTGACATCAGTGAAATTATAACCCTGCACAAGAATTAATAGTTTATTTTTCCTTTTGCTCTGACATCTACTGTTTAATTCATTAACTTTGACAGCAAACTTTTTGAAAAAGGGACTTGTGTTTTTCAGTGCTTAGCACAAGCTGCTCCTACATCCAATTTTAAGACAACTGTAATACATGTAAAGAGCTTGTGAATGACTGTAATTTCTATTACTGCTAATGAGCAGCATGCTTCAAAGTATTCAGAAATTAAAAACTTTACCATCTAACTCCCTCTGCTCAAATTCACTGGAAATTGCTGAGGTACCAGCTCTCCAATAAGACCTGTGATCACTTCAAAGATAGGCAAAGAGTGCAGACAGAAATATTCCAGCACACTGGATAAAGACTTCTGCATACGTGATGTCATGCTTATTGAGTTAATCTAGGTTTCACAAATTACTATGACTTGGTTTATCAGTTTACTTTGTCTCATCTTAGAGACCCTATTGTCCATGAAAGAAATACGTATGTAGGGGAAAATCCCCTAAATGAGAACAAATCTACAATATTAGTTTCCACTATATTTTGAGATCACTATGTTGTCTGAAATAGATGGAGAAGGAGACAAGCCATCACTAACTAAGAATAGCAAAAGGGTCATATTTGCCATTTTCTGTGAGCAAGTGATATGTGCTTTTGATTTTGAAAAGAAAGAATATTTCACTTAGCAAAAGCCTCTAGATACTAATAATGGAGGAAAAAAAGAAGCACTTTAGCTAGAGGAAAATGGCTTTTATATTGTCACTATTTCTTTAATTCATATGGTTGTAAG
The DNA here is from genome assembly GCF_036417535.1 of Chlamydotis macqueenii. Classification (NCBI taxonomy): domain Eukaryota; kingdom Metazoa; phylum Chordata; class Aves; order Otidiformes; family Otididae; genus Chlamydotis; species Chlamydotis macqueenii. Next base: position 134,359,763 of record NC_141557.1, read on the forward strand.
TTCTTCATATTAATGTGAGAAAAAGACCCATTGCAACCCTTATCTTCTAATTTCCTGTTTTTATAGGTTTGTGTCACAACATTATTGTTATTTAAAAGTAGAAGGTTGCATTTAATTGCTTAGTAATTACTCAGTTGCAGAGCATTTGTAGATATTAATGACAGACTGACAGAGGTTGATTATCCTTGATACAGCCAAGGCTATACTGTACAGAATCAAGGTAGAATATGGGGCTACAGGAGAACTATTCAGTTTCCTCTATTCCCAAACATGGTCACTCGGTTTATATAGGTATGTGTTTATACATGTGTGTACAGATATATATATATATATATATGCATAAATTTTTTTTTTTTCACTAGTTTGTTGTGTAGCCGGTAGCACTGCAGTCTTCCCAACAGTGATGACAGAGTGTAGATTTGTTTGTTCCCTGTGCCCTGTGCTAGTAAGAACTCTTTATTCTCACTAGGAAGAGGTCTATATGAAACAACAGTTCAAATATCAGCTTGCATGCATTAGTGTCTCTTCCTATGGTTAGTGAAATAGCGCCAGCATTGTGCAAGAAAGAAATATTAAAAAAAAAAATACATTCATGAATGTGACTGGAAGTGATTACAAAGCAAAGTTCATGGTAGATAATGACACTGCCACATGGTAAAAGCAGTGGAATGGAATGAAGTTCCACATCTCTGCAGTATTCACTCTCATCTGAACACCTCGATAGCACCGAGCCTGCCCTCGAGTCACAGCTCTCTTTTTTCACTCCATCACATAAATCAAGATCATGGAAGTTCAGGACCTTAGGATTAATAAGGTATTTCTTAATGATTTCAAACTGTAACATCCTGTCTATTCCATATCTCTGTTGGGCATTGAAAAAAATCTTTCTATGGCAAAATTCCTACCTTGTGGGTCCAGAGAAAGATTTAGAGTTGCAAAGCTAAGATTTGACAAGACAGAGATGAATGAAGTTACAAGGTTTTGTAATTATAAAAATAGTAAAGACAGTCATTTGTTCTGACTAGTGATTCAATTATACTGGTTCTTTTTATTATATGCATAATGTTTATGTGTGTGTGCATGTATATGCACATCCAACACATATATAGAGTATGTATTGTATTTTTATATATATAAATATACACAGTATCTATTATACTATATATGCTATGTATTATACTGCAGTACTGATATTAATTATTATCAGTTAAAATTGAAAAAAAAAAAAAAAGCAATCAATTTATAGTCCAGGTCTAAACCTTTTTGTTTTACTCAAACAAATATTTTTCATAAAGGAAGAAAAGTATAGCTATAGATAAACTCCATGGTAGACAGTAAATAGCACAATAAAACTGTGGGTAGGGTCTGCGTGACTAGCAACATCGATAACAGCCAAGACCAGTAAACTTCCATTGATCTAAATAGAATAAGCTGACACCTTACAATGGAATCCAGAATTAAGTAAAAATGTCATATACTGTGCAAGTGACACAAAACACTTATGTAAGTTAATCTCTCTGGTTTTAGCTGCAAATTCATTGCTATAACTATGTATTTGGCTGTGAGCATTCACAGGGAAGAAAAAGAGAATTGCATGGACTGATGAAGTGCAATATATTGCTCTACATGTCTTTGGGACAGTGAGAAGGCCAAATAATTTTCTTAAAATAGTTTCCCAGAGGAAACTCCTGATAAGAATAATTTATCCGTATAATATAAAAAGTATAGGTTGAATATTTCAGTCATTTCAGTCATAAAATCTCCCTAACAGAGAGTTATTTTTAAGTAAGTCTTTTAAACTGTCTACTCTGAATTACCTCATTTTTAGAACTGTGTTTAAGCAATTTAAATGCAATATAGACTAATGATTTCATGAGGACTTTTGGGCAGAAAATAATGACATCAGCCATCCACTTCAGCCGCCTGAACAATGTATCATACAGCCTTCAGGGCAAGGCACCTACAGTTCCCTGCTCCCTTTATCTCTGTGCTTAAATTTTCTAGATTAAAGGGCTTTGTCTTAACATTTTTTTTTCATTTGCAAACAGGTTTTAAAGCTCCCAGTGCAAAGTTTATCAGTGAAATATTGGGGTCTAACCTTCTCCCACTGTTAGACCTTAAAACAGATACACTAACAGTGAACATAATTACAATGAGGGTTTGAAGGAAAAGCTCTCAGATCTGGCAGAGACGGACTCTCACAAAGGTATGTTTCTGTTAACCTCCACAAAGACATACCAGATTAACAGATACCAAAGTGAGGTAAGAAATATCTTCTGTCAGGTTCAATGAGAACCTTGCTGTCTTTGGTTAAAATTATGTTAATGACAGAGTCCAACTGGGCCTCTCCTTTCCCATTCTCCTTTCAAACCTGTGTTTGGTTAATATTCTTCCATGTACCACAGTTTCTGCCCCCAGCAGTGCTTTTGTCTGAACATATATAAACTTTTTGACCAAGAGGTTTAAATAGCATTTGAAGCGTTATGGGCTGTTTATATTAGCAAAGAACAGATGAAAGAGAACTCCATTGCTCTACATTAAATCTTGTTTGTTAACAAAGAATTTATGCTGTCCACCTGGCTGATGACATTAGGAGGCTGCTGTGATGGCGGCCAACATGCATGGTCAACTATGACTCTGTCTGACTTGAGGGCCTCGGGCCTGAAAGAGGGCCTAACTGGAAAAAGCAGAGGTCTAGGGGACAAGGGCTGCCCTCAATGCTTTCCTTTCCCCCATCTTGAGCTTTCTCTTCAGAGCTGCTGACCCAGCCCCATGGTTGTGGGGCTTCACCCCACAGTGGTGCAGGGTGTTGTGTGTCCTTCTGTCAGCCTCTGGGAGGTTTCTCCAGCTTGTGGTCACCCGTCTGAAGAGCCACTCTTCTCCCCCTCATTATCATCTGCCTTCCTGCCCTCTCTGAGCTGGACTGACCCCCAGCCTGCTGGAGGGTCTGTTGGTTTTGTTTAGGGGGGACTACAGTGGCAGCTTATGCAAGAAGCTGCTAGAAGTTTCCCCTTTGTCCAGCGGATTCAGCGGGGTCTAGGGCGAACCTGCTGCTGGTCAGGGCCAAGCCAAGTGGTGAAGGAATCTTCAGGGATAAGGCCTCTGTGATAACATTTAAGAAAGGAAAAATTTTTTAAAAAGGGGGAAGCTGCGAAGAAGCTGAAGCAGGGGGCAGAGAGGGGGAGGTGCGAGCCTTGTGGACCTTGTGGCCCTCACCCTCTGGCCTCCTGCCGAGCAGCTGTCTGGGCTCGACTCAGCCCAGCCCGGCTGCAAGAAGTGAAGAGAGGAGATGTGAAGAGAACCTGAGAGGCGTCTGCCTGAGCTGATTGTGAAGAATTTCTTGTGAGAGGGACGGCTGCAGACACCAAGGTCAGTGAAGAAGGAGGGGGAGGAGTAATGTTGCTCCTGGCTGAGATTCCCCTGCAACCTGTGGTGCAGCCCATGGTGGAGCAGGCTGTCCCCCTGCAGCCCATGGAGGTCCATGGAGGAGCAGATATCCACCTGCAGCCCATGGAGGACCCCACGCCGGGGCAGGTGGATGCCTGCAGGAGGCTGTGGCCCATGGAGGGCCTGCACTGGGGCAGCCATTCTGGAGGCTGGAAAACAGCCCACATCAGAGCAGTTTGCAAAGGACTGTAGCCCATGGGAGGGACCCCATGCTGGAGCAGGGGAGGAACATGAGTTCTTCCCCCGAGGAGGAAGGAGCAGCAGAAAACAATGTGTGATGAACTGACTGCAAGCTCCATTCCCTATTCCCCCTTGTGCCGCTCAGGGGATGAAGGAAGTGGAGATAATTTGAAACAAAGTTAAACTCAAGAAGAGAGGAGAGGTGGGGGGGAATTTTTTTTTCTCTGTCATTATCCTGCTTTGGTTTTATTAATAATAAATTAAAATAGGTTTCCTCAAGTTGAGTTTGTTTTGCCTGTAACAGTAAGTTCAAGGATCTCTCCCCTTCCTTATCTCAAACCTCAAGCCTTTTTGTTTTATTGTTTCTCCCCCATTGCCTTGGACGGTGGGGAGCGTTGAGTGACAGACTGTGTAGCTCAGTCTCAAGTGTGGCTAAACTACGACAAGGGGCACATTTTAAAAGGTGTAAGTCCTGTCCACAAAGCTATGGCAATGTGATGGTGCAAAGAAATTAGCCAAATGCTTCTACTCACAGTGGTCAGACTCATGACCAGGCTGCATTTGGTTGATTGCCAGATTGCCTGTGCAAGGAAGGACTAGGAAGACATGAGCAATATTTATCCTGATTTTAAAATGACTTTTACTTTCATCAGCTCCAATAGGAATGTAGTCATCCTCAAATTTTACATTTCAGTCATATAGAAAAAGGACACTAACTTCCCTGTTTTTTCACAGTGACTTAAGTTCTCAGTTGTCACAGATAGAAGACAGACTTTAAACAACAGCAGTGACATGCACATGATGTTGCCTCAGCCATGCAAGGCTCCATGAACAGGAGCAATGGATATACATGCAGTAACCTCTCTGGACATGTGGGCCTCAGTACCATTGTAGCAGCAGCAGCACATGTAGAAGTAGAGTATGTTTTCCTGGAGAATGCACAGATGAAAAATGCTATTCTCTGTCTTCAGTAGTTCTTAAATACAGCTCCAAAGTGCTGTTTCGTAACCCAGTCCAGGAAAAACTGGATTGTTCAACTTCTGGGTTCACAAATGAATGCTTTATTCTAACAGAAACTATAGTAAACTAATCTTTCAGTATAACTACAATTAAACATACCAGCTTACAGAAAATGGGCTCCATGAGTGACCAAACAGAATATATGGATGCTTCACTGAATCTGGTTTTAGGATTTCTATCTTAAATATTCTGTTAGTGTTTCGGATTAAAATGATATTCCCACTACCTTTTCCATTCCCGTACAGGTATCTCACTGTGCTTCCTGCAGCTAACAAAATGAACAGATCTAACATAACAGGCTAGACTGAAAATTCTTTAAAAGGAATACCTTCAGGAATCGCTGACCTCCTGGAACTAGCAGTCATCCTCTATTATATCCAAATATTGTGACTTTAATTTATCTAATGTTCATCTAAGCTTAGTTTACCACATTTCATTCTGTTATATTCTGAAGTGCAGCAGCTGTATTTTTTTTCAGTGAGTTCCCTAATCTACTGCAGAATTCTTATTGCTTCAGTATGTCATGTATTGTTGATTTTTCTGTCTGCTATTTTGCATACAATTCATCTTACTGTAGCTCCATTCATGATCTATGAGGCAAATGATTTTACCTGTCAGTTTGTAGCGCCTCACAGATCCACTGAAAATGAACACAAGGAAAGCTGAGCTCAAGGAACACTCTGTGATTTTCTTGTTTCTGGGCTGGATCTAAGCTATGCACCATTCTTCTTCATTTATATTGAATGCTGCTGTTTCATCATCTGGCCCAATAAAACAAAACACCTGTATGAAGTGTTAGTTTGTTGCTGTGCGACATACAAGAGAAAAACAGATTTATTTCCTATATATAAAGCTTACAGGAATGATGCTGTGCTAAATATAGCTGAAACACAGAGATCTAGATGTGACAGTTTTAATATGATCACCCTGTTGTTAGGGGCTACATCTGAGAAGTGTGTGTGTTTAGTTAGAGAACATATGGACCGCTATTTCAGATGTTACCAGTGACATGACTCTGCGTGTTTATATATATAGAATTAGGTGAAAATGTTTCTTTCTATCCCACACAATATTTTGAAATTATTTCCTGGGTAAGCCTGAAAATATTCTCTGATGAAAGAGACTCTTCTCTCGCATTAGCAAAAAGCATGGTTTGTGGGGCATTAATTTGGCTTGTGAAAGATGTGTACTCAGATCTCTTCCTTGCCATTGGAATAACCTGTCCACTAAGCTTTTCTGTGGTAGGTAGACATTCACAGCAAAATTACCTTAATCTTCACTCAAAGCTATTCTATTTTATAAAAATAATTGTGTCCACTGAAGCAAAGGTACAAACTTTGTTTTCCCACATCCACTCAGAGTGTCTTACATCTCCCCCAGCTTCTGGACTGCAGAGCTTCCTCATCTCTTTTTCCTGATTAATGTTTTATCAGTGGTACAAAAGCCAACAAAGTATTCTTCTGGGCTGCTTACTATATACTAGTCACCCTGGTTCAAGTACCTGTTGTGAAAAAAAAATTCCGCACTGGCTGTCCTGACCACAAGCCATTGTTTTCGTGTTTACTTCCCGCCCCCCATTCTCAGTTTTGAAAAGTAGGTTTGTTAAAGAACTAAGAAAAATGCCAAATAGAAGTTTCTCCACAGCAAGAGTGGCTTTTATGACTAGGTAAAGCAATAAAAACTGCATTATAGAAGTGTTGATTAGACATAATTTAAATACAGTTATGAAAACTTTTGTGGTTTTACATCATTTAAGTAATACATATGTGCAGCATATGTCATTCCAGTGTGGCATAGATTTGACTGAGACATTAAGCCATAATTCTGATACGATCTAGTGCCTGGTGTTTAAAGAGGTGATCAGCCACTAATAAGAAAGTTCCAATCAGATAGGCCCAGCTATGTCTGTGCTTATGACACTTCACTGCTTTCTTCACGGAGACAAATCTTGTCCTCAAAATGCAGACATATCAATGCTTTGAGCAGTACAGAAATACAAATACCTTTCCCATAACTGTAGTGTGAATGATGTTTATTACACCTGCCTACTGCCAAGCAAAATCCAGAAGTCATAATTTTCTTGGTTTTTTTGCAATATTACATTAAGATTTAAGCATAAATGGTATAATAATCAAGTGAAATTATTTTATTAGCACATGATGCTGAAGTATAATAATGGATTTAGTAATGATGAAATAGGAATATTCTTCACAAATCTTTTTTCCCCTAATTTACCTTGTTCTGTAATCATACTGTCTGTCTATTAGTCCCCTTGTGAGTAACGAGTTCTCATCGGTTTTAACCAGCTACCAAAAAAAAAATCTCAAAGAGATTAAAGATCCTCATCCCCTTGCTCCACTCTCCTAAACAGGTTTTTGAAGAGGGAGACTTAATTCTTTGTTCCTGAAAATAAAAATTGTGAGAACTCTGTGATTATCCATTTCTTCTGGTATCAGCGAGTTAGCCAGTCATCTGGGCAGATTCATACAGGAGAGAAAATTAACATGAACCAAGAAAGTGTTCCATCTCTTAGTAAGGTTGTTACATTCAGTATGGTGGGGTGAATTAGAAGGAGTTTAGAGGAAAGGAACCACAAATCTCTAGGACACCATGGTTCACTCTTTTGGCTATTTATAGAATTATCACATATGAGCAAGATGTTTTGCTGAAGACAAAACACTTTTCAGAAATATTCCAGAGGCATTTATTTTGACAAAATTTTCAGTTTAAAAGTTTTGATGGAAAATGAACACTCAGGAGAGAAACACTTGCATTTAAAAGTTGGCCTTTTCAACATGAAGTAGGTATTTTGACACATTCTATTTTACTGTAGGATTTAAAAGGCTTTGTTTTCACACCAAAGCAGAATAAAGCAAATCTGGAACTTGAAAATTGTCAGGAAACCAAATCATTTTTTTTTCTAGCAAGCTCTACTTATTGTCTTTAACTAGAATAACTTACTTAACTCAGTTCTGGTTTCACCAGGCATCATTCACCATCTTCCATTGCCATTAAACCCTTATTATCATACCACCTATTTACTACATTGCCTTAGCTTGCAATTATGTTTTGTGATTCTTTCCATGCAAAAATACTTTTTTGTTCTTCATTTTATCAGTGAAATTGAAAGCAACATTTCCATGGTTTTGAAATTTGCACTTCCAAGGTCATTAACGTCATGTTTTAGCTACTTTCTAAGGTTGTAACAAGAAAGTCATTTGACTGACTGCACATAGTGACAATTACCACAATAGAAATTGTCAGAGAAATTAAATAATTGGTTCTAGCTTGATTAAAATAATATTCGAAGATATTTAAGTGTAATAACACACAATTTGAATATTAATATATTTTTGTATACAATTTGTAATTTCATTATGACTATCAAGCATTTCTTAGAAGTTATCAAGTCACTGATCTATTTCACTCCATAATTAATCTTGTTTGTTATTTTTAAAAAGCAACATCTGTTGCTTAGGTTGATATAACAATGAGAATACATAAGCAGGCATATATTTTAGGACATTGCATGACAACTCAAGCATATGTTTGGGCCGATACATAACCTCAATAATCATTGCTCAAATCCAAAAATATTTGCAGGAAAATAAGGTTTCTATTATTCTTTTGTAGTTCTACAGTAGTAGCTGAAATCCATTTACTGAAGTGAATAGTACTAAGCCTTTAAAAAATACATAAGGGTAGTCCCAGTTGAATGTAGCATTCAGTCATTTTTTATTTCTATGCAGGGATTGTCAAAATGCATAAGAGCTCTCTGTCGAAAAGGTTAGAGTCATCTTACCTGGAGCCTGCAAGTGCACAATTAGTGCTAATAACATGAAAAAGACATTTCAAATTGTTTCTGTAGGATATGTAAAAGTGCATTTGAATAAACACAAAATCTCATAGAATCATGTTTCCATACATTTGCTTCTCACAAGATTTTTTTTCCTTATTTTGGTCATAATTTCATATCCCTTATGACTAAATTTCTATGTAGTTATTACAAAAAAAATGTGAAGCATGAATCTTGATTTGGACTTGCAATTTGGGGATGCGTGGTTCAATTAAGTGAAACATTAAATAGTATTTTTGAAGTATTATGTTACTATTCTTAATGGATTAATTTATTATTTTTTACATCTTGTGAGGGTATCGAGAATCTTCAGTCCCTACTGGGGACCCAGTTTAGTAGATGCTGCTGGAAAAAAAAAAAAGAATATGAAATATGGAGTGATAGTTCTGGAAAATGAAGTCTAGATAGCAGATACAGGCTATGCAATAAACGCTTCTTTTGCTGATCTCTCCACTTGCTTGGTATTTCATTCAATGCAAATAAACCACTCATATAAACTTTACGTAGACTTTGGGTTTATATGAAATGCTTCCATATCTTTTTGTGTATAAAGTTTAGGTCACCAAACCATTACTATTAAGATGCATCAAAGAGACTGTGAGTGCAGACCCACTTCAGCCACGTGTACATGAGGACAATATCCTCAGGTATGAAGATCTGAGCAGTGCAAAGACCAAGAGCAGGTGCCATGAATCTGCTAAAACCCTCCAGCAGCAGCCACCTTTGCAGGCCCTCAGATTGTGGGTAAGATGCTATGGAATTATACTGCTTTTAGAGTCCATCTGGTAAATTTGAGGTTCTCTGATGCAGATCGGTTCAAAGCCTTTTGTTTTCATAAGAGACATTTTCTTTGCTTGCCTCAAGTGCCTGTTTGGAGGGAACTATATCATCAGGCAGGAACTCTCTAAACTTTCTTCAGCTGCACGAGTTAAATATTTCTCAGTGTTTCTTGCTTACAAGACCACTGGCATTCCCAGAATGTTTCAACTCACAAATAAATGCATAAATAAGCAGCAGTGTTCTGAAGGCAGGACTTCTTAGGCTGCTTCAGTATTTCACTGGTAGGACTACTCAGCAGGAACGTGATTCATGCTTCTCTGAGGTGAAACCATAAGTCCTCCTTTACAACATACATAATTGAATAAACACATGCCAGGGGATGCCAAAGTAGGCATTACTTGCTGCCTTCTACTGAAGTTATTGCCTATTATGTACCACAACTAATTGTTCACCATGTGAAGGTGCACAAGAAGGCCATTTAGATTGTATTCCCCTGCACACTCCACTTAGTGCTGATTGTATTAATACATGAGAGAGGGATAGTACTAGATATCAGCACTGAACGCTTAATTACATTTTGGAAAATATTACATAGAATAAGGATGACTTGTCTATAGAAATAGTTATTGTCAGATCAGCAGCTGAATAATCTGCTTACCAAGATTTAGCAGTTTTGAATTCTGCCACACTAACATTTATACTCAAAAGCAAGTAAATGTACATTTCCCGGTAAAAACATGTCCAAAATTTAAGACATCCAAAGCATGTAGAAGACAGTAGCAATCTTCTATCAGTCAATTCTAAAATAAATACTTGTTGGCCCCACTCAGGACCAAGCTGCACAGTTCTTTACTCACTGCCCCCACCCTCTAAGGGAATAGGGGAGAGAAAATATAAGAAAAAAGGCTCGAGGTTTGAGATAAGGACAGGGAAAGATCATTAAATTTACCATTATGGGCAAAATCGACCTTACTTGGGGAAAACTATTTCAATTTATTATTAATAAAACCAAAGCAGGATAATGAGAGAAAGAAAAAATCCTCCCACTCCTCCCCTCTTCCCAGGCTCTGTTGGTTTTATTTAGTGGGGGAGGCTACAGTGGCAGCTTCTGCAAGAAGGCTTCTGGCCTCCCACTGGGCAGCCAACTGGGCCCGATTTGGCCCAGCCCGACTACAAGAAGAGAAGAGAGGAGATGTGAAGAGAATCTGAGAGGCATCTGACTGCCTGTTGTGAAGAATTTCTTGTGAGAGGAAGGGCTGCTGTCGCCAAGGTCAGTGAAGAAGGAGGGGGAGGAGTAATGCTGCTCCTGGCTGAGATTCCCCTGCAGCCCGTGGTGCAGCCCATGGTGGAGCAGGTTGTCCCCCTGCAGCTCATGGAGGCCCACGGAGAAGCAGAGATCCACCTGCAGCCCATGGAGGACCCCACGCCGGGGCAGGCTGATGCCTGAAAGAGGCTGTGGCCCATGGAGGGGCAGTTGTTCCGGAGGGACTGCGCCCCATGGGAAAAACGACCCATGTCAGAGCAGTTCATGAAGGACTGTAGCCCATGGGAGGGACCCCACGCTGGAGCAGGGGACAAATGTAAGGAGTTCTTCCCTCAAGGAGGAAGGAGCGGCATAAAGCGACATGTGACGAACTGACTGTAACCCTCATTCCCTCTTCCCCCTGTGTTGCTTGGGGGAGGAAGGAGGTAGAGATAATGTTAAGCCCAGGAGGAGGGAGGGGTGGGGGGAGGTTGTCTTGTTCACTTTCTCATTATCCTGCTTTGATTTTGATAATAAACAAATAGTTTTCCCCAAGACAAGTCTGTTTTGCCCGTAACAGTCACTTTAAGGATCTCTTCCTGTCCTTATCTCAAGCAAACCTACTATTGAATATTGAATGGAAATTGTGGGAATGTGTAAAACTTCTTATAAGATGCTTGATGGGATTATGAGAACATGATAACTTGTTCTAGGTTGCTTAGGAGAAAGGTAAAATGTCAGAAAAGGGAGGAAAAATGGAGAAGAGGGACAATTATAGTGAGTAGTCTCATGTAAAAAAGCTGCCAGAAAGTACACTTGTTTGAGTCCTGTCCAGGATTGTCTGTCCTTGCTTCTTGGTAAATTCTATTCCTGTTTCTGCCCATAGGGAGTGCTCACCCTGTTTGGCATGTGGTTGTGAGATGCTAGCAAACTCAAGTCAGAGTAGCTGGCAAGTCATTTGGCTGGCTGGTCTTGGAGCTGGATACTGGAGAGACTAGGTCTAAGCCAGCCTGAAGAAGGTCAGCTCATTTGTGTCATTTAGATGAGTGCTGTTTGTGTGTCTCCAGTGCATCTAAAGGCACTCCACTTCCGCCTGTGTTTATCTGCTGGTGGTCAATCATGTCTACCCATACATGTGTGTTGGCAAAATATGCTCAGCCTGATTACTGACTGAATCTTGAACAGGGAACCACAGCAGCTTCAAATCTCCCTGGGGTCCTGAGGTTCAGTGGGTTCCATTTCTTTTAACAGGCATCACTTATGTTGTCCTTGGAATGGTTTAAATTTTACTTATCTTGAGTTTCCATTTCTTTTGAGAAGTATTATACCTCTGTATGCTTACACTGAGAGCTACTTACATAGAGCAACACGTTTCTACAAATGCTGCAGTGTTATTCATATTATGAGGCAAAACAGGGGTTTTTTTGCTTGTTCTTTGTCTTTCTTCTGTGCTCTTTTTTTTCCAGATTTGTAAATATCGTCTGTGTGTCCCTCATTGCCACTTGTTGTCATTTTCTTGTTATTTTGGGACTGTGGCATTTCTTTTAAGTATAATGTAGTTCTTTCCCATTACATACTTAGTAATCTAATAAGTAAATAGAGCCTTCCTAAGTGTAGGTGTTGTGAGAGCTGCTTTAATATGTCTAGTATAAATATGGTTTTGTGCAAATGGAACAGCAAAATTCCTTTTAAGAACATAATGGATTGAGTGTTTTTCAAAATGCATCTAATGTCAAAGGTTTCATATAAGCTTATATATTTATATGTTCAAATTTTTTGCACATGTGAACAGCACCAGAAAATTATGTTTATGGTGACCTATTTTTCTGTTCCCATTTTCCACAGGATGTTGGCCCCATTCTTCTCATTTTACTACTGTTTATTAGAGTACAGAGGAATTATTTTCTGCTGGCAATCACTCTCTGATGGAAAGGAGATGATGGTGTGTGCAGTGTAGGAGATATCTGCCCAGGAGTCGTCTCATCACAAATTGTGTTTCTTATTTTTCTTTTATATTCTGTAACTTACTATTTTTGTACTATTTAGTGCTACATAGAGACTAGTAATTTGTCCTTTAACTCTGCCTGGTTTTTTTGAGTCTTTGCAATTTGTTTTCACACTTGGACATGGATTGCTTTATGTCTGTCAAAATTTATTATATTTATGAAAACCTCATCTCTAAAGGTTGTATTGTTTGGTCAGCTGTTCAAATGATTTCAAGTCATAAATTTGTAAGAGTTTATCTGTGTATGCGAGTCTTCCATTTAACTCTGACCTTACAGAGAAAGAAACCCAAGGTGAAACAGCATTGGAATTCAGAAATATTTAGCAGCTTAGCTAGAATACTCCTTTTTTAAAAGTGTTTTTTACAGAATGCAGATTATTTTAACCAGGAGCCAGTCTGAATTTATGGATGGGTATGCAGAGATAGAAAGATAACAATTGACAATGACATAGTGCATTAAGATTTAGTTCATCAGAGCCTGGATGTGTGTGTCTACAGAGATGGATACAATTTGAGCCAGCTTCCTCTACCCACGTTCTGAATTAACTAAACAGAGCCAGGTTCAAAGTACGCTGTTGTGTCCATACAGATATATTCTGCTAAGGGACATATGCTGAAACACAATGCATATTGGTGTGGTCATAACAGTTGTCCAGCTCTGGGTAAAAGCACAGGAGTCCAGATCTAACTACACGGCCACAGGTAGGAATATCCTTTGGCAATATGTCATTTCAAGTGTTTGAAAATACTATCACTTAACCTGCAGATACTTCTCTGTAAAAATGATATACACTCTATCTTTTATTTGTTTGTTCTTTAGCTATTTTCTCTTTGCCTCATCTATGGTTAGAGACTATTTTGTTGTGAACAAGCAGCATCAGTCCCAATGAAGTCCCAGTTTCATAGAAAATCTCTAGGAATTGCTGAAATATGAGCAAACTGATTGTCTGAGAATTTATTTTCGTATTTGAATTGAAGAAGTTAGGGTAGCATCATGAATATAGATTCTTAACTTAATGGTTGATTAAAAATTAGTACAGACAAAGAGCATTAAAAATATCCACTGCAGAACATTTTGACATTTCAGTTCTTGCTTTCTTCTAGCAAGGAAGGAAAATTTAGACAACTAGCAACTTCTCAGGAGAGAGGGAAAAAAAAAGCTTTTATGTATTTTCAAAACTTAGTATGTACACACTCCTAAATAAAACCATCTGTTTCTGAATTATTGATATGATCTGAAGTGTTTGCTTGAGTGAGTTCACCTTTTTATAGCATATTTTCATTATAGTTCAACATTGCAGGGGAACGGTGATTTTTGTTGCAGAAGTCATTATTGCATCACCATGATTTCTGTCCTGGACAGCGAAGTAGATCCGTAATGCAACTGAAGTCAACCCACAAAAAAAAAAAAAAAAAAAAAATTGTGTGTTAATGTGAAGAATTTTCATGCTGTTCTAATGAATTTGAAAAAAATTGTTGGATTGTCAGCAACATAGAGGATGGGATAGTGTGCACCCTCAGCAAGTTTGCTGATGACACCAAGCTGTGTGGTGCGGTCGACATGTTGGACAGAAGGGATGCCATCCCAAGACACCTGGACATGCTGGAGAGGTGAGCCCATGTAAACCTCATGAAGTTCTACAAGGCCAAGTGCAAGATCCTGCACATGGGTTCGGGCAATCCCAAGCACAAATACAGGCTGGGTGGAGAATGGACTGAGAGCAGCCCTGAGGAGAAGGACTTGGGAGTGCTGGTGGATGAGAAGTCCAAAATCAACTGGCAATGTGCGGTTGCAGCCCAGAAGGCCAACCGCATCCTGGGCTGCATCAAAAGAAGTGTGGCCAGCAGGTCGAGGGAGGTGATTCTCCCCCTCTATTCTGCTCTTGTGAAACTCCACCTGGAGTACTGCGTCCGGATACAGAGCCCACAACATAAAAAGAACCTGATCTAGAATCATAGAATCATAGAATAGTAGGTCATTTAGTTCAAATCCCCTGCAAGAAGCAGGGACATCTCCAACCAGATCAGGTTGCTCTTACCTCTGTCCAACCTGGCCTTGAATGTTTCCAGGGTTGGGGCATCCACCACCTCTCTGGGCAGCTTGGGCCAGTGTTCTACCATCCTTATTATAAATTTCTTTTTCCTAATGTATAATCTGAATTTACCTCCCTCTATTTTACAACCATTATCCCTCGTCCTATTACAACAGGCCCTGCTGAAGAGTTTCTCCCTGTCCTTCCTGTAGGTGCCCTGTAGGTAACGTAGGTCTCACAGGAGCCTTCTCTTCTCCAGGCTGAACAGCCCCAACTCTCTCAGCCTGTCCTCATAAGAGAGGTGCTCCAGCCCTCTTATCATCTTCGTGGCCCTCCTCTGGACTCCCTCCAGCTGGTCTATGTCCTTCTTATGTTGGGGGCTCCAGAACTGGACTCAGTATTCCAGGTGGGGTCTCACCAGGGCAGAGTAGAGGGACAGAATCACCTCCCTCAACTTGCTGGCCACACTCCTCTTGATGCAGCCCAGGATGAGACTGGATTTCTGGGCTGCAAGGACACATTTGCAGCTCATGTTGAGCTTGTTGTCCACCAGTACCCCAAAGTACTTCACCTCAGAGCTGCTCTTGATTCATTCTCCACCCAGCCTGTATTTGTGCCTGGGATTGCCCTGACCCATGTGCAGGACCTTGCACTTGGCCTGGTTGAACTTCATGAGATTTGCACGGGCCCACCTCTTCAGCCTGTCAAGGTCCCTTTGGTTTGCATCCCTTCCATCCAACCTGTCAACCGCACCACACATCTTGGTGTTGACAGCAAACTAGCTGCACACTATCCCACTGTGTTGCTGACAAAGATGTTAAACAAGGCCGGGCCCAACATGGATCCCTGAGGAACGCCACTCATCACCAGTCTCCAGTTGGACATCGAGCCATTGACCACAACTCTTTGAGTGCAGCCATCCAGTCAATTGCTTATCCACTGAGTGGTCCGTCCATCAAACCCATGTCTCTCCAGTTTAGAGAGAAGGATGTAATGTGGGACAATGCGAAATGCCTTGCACAAGTCCAGGTAGAGGATGTCAGTTGTCCTTGTCCACTGATGCTGTAACCCCTTCATAGAAGGCCACCAAATTGTTC
This sequence comes from Chlamydotis macqueenii, assembly GCF_036417535.1. Classification (NCBI taxonomy): domain Eukaryota; kingdom Metazoa; phylum Chordata; class Aves; order Otidiformes; family Otididae; genus Chlamydotis; species Chlamydotis macqueenii. Next base: position 134,375,424 of record NC_141557.1, read on the forward strand.
AGGCACAATTTGCCCTTAGTGAAGCCATATTGGCTGTCACTAATCACCTCCTTGCTTTCCATGTGCCTTAAGCATTGTTTCCAGGAGAATCTGCTCCATGACCTTGCCAGACAGAAGTGAGACTAACAGTTCTGTAGTTCCCTGGGTCCTCCTTGTTCCCCTTTTTAAAAGTGGGGGTTATATTATCCCTTTTTGGGTCAGCAGGAACCTCACCTGACTGCCAGGACTTCTCAAATATGATGGACAGTGGCTTAACAACTTAATCCGCTAGTTCCCTTAGAACCCATGGATGCATCTCATTGGATCCCATGGCCTTATGTACCTAGTTACAGATGTCTCTGCTCCTTGGACAGGGATTGAACTAGATGACCTTTAAAGGTCCCTTCCAATCCAAATTATTCTATGATTCCATGATTCTATGAGTCTATGATTTTTTTTTATTTAAAAATATACTTATTATTGCCATGCTATACTTCCATTGAGTATTTAAATTCTGCAGAAACAAGCTTTTTTGCTAAGTAATTCCTGGAATAACCTGTTAGCAGAATACACTACTACTACACTAATACAGATATGAGATTTATTTTGACTTATGAAAAATATTATCTTATTTATTAATTTTAATTAAATATTAATTTAAGGACAAAGCATCAAGATTAGTACATGAGATGTGTTCTATCATTACATGAATGAACACTACACATTGTTAACATTCTGACATCAGTTACAATAATTATTGCTGCAATTATAAATTACAGTCAGTCCTTACCTAAAAAAGGGCAATCTGAATACAATTGCTCTTCAGTGTGAGAATTGTAACCTAGACAAGTAGATCATCTCAGAGGATTCATATCTGAGTGGTTATAGGCAACATCCCAGCATATATTTTTGGTTTATTTATTTTTATATTTTGTTTTAATTTATTTAATAAGCAATCCATGGGATGGGGAAGTAGAGCTTATATCCTAGAAAAAGAAGTCAGGGATTTCTTAGCAGTCTCAGAACAGCAGTATGTGTTGAATTCATTGAGACAAGTCTAGTGTATTTTTGCTACAGCATGGTAATCCAACCTCAAAAGTCTTCCCTGGAAGCAGAGGTTGAACTAGTAAACCTTAATGTGCTGTTTTATATAGAAATCTGATTTATGTCTGGAATTGTACTAACCTGCACATTTTACTAATGACTAGTGAGAGTTCCTCCAATAAATTAACCTTTTGATCTCTCCTCTCTGCAGTTAATCTTTTGTAAGTAGGATTAGTAAAAGTTAATTTAATAATACCACAGGAGTATACATTTAATACAAATCCCCTGCAAGGAGCAGGGACATCTCCAACCAGATCAGATTGCTCAGAGCTTAATTCAACCTGGCCTTGAATGTTTCCGGGGATGGGGCATCAACCACCTCTCTGGGCAACCTGTTCCAGTGTTCTACCACTCTTATTATAATTTTTTTTTTCCTAATGTCTAGTCTGAATCTACCTATTTTTATTTTAAATTAATAAATTACCCCTCATTAAATAATTACCCCTCATCCTTTCACAACAGGCCCTGCTGAAGAGTTTCTCTCCATCTTTCTGTAAGCCCCTTTTAGTCCCGGGAGCCTTCTCTTCTCTAGGCTGAACAGCCCCAACTCTCTCAGCCTATCCCCATAGGAGAGGTGCTCCAGCCCTCCAATCATCTTTGTGGCCTCCTCTGGACCCTCTCCAACAGGTTCATATCCTTCTTATGTTGGGGTCCAGAACTGGATGCAGTACTCCAGGTGGCGTCTCACAAAATTTTTGAGTAACTAGTTATGACAAGTGGACACTGATCCCCTGTGTATTCTGAACTTTGTTTTCTTAGGGTAATTCCTCAGGAGTTATGAGGGATCCTCACTAGGAATGAAGGTAAGCATAAGAACTGTAAAACTTTAAGAGGATAAATGTGTTCTTTACCATACACACACAACATAATCTTTCTAATACCTCCTTCCTTCATATTTGTTATGAAATTTCTTTCAGTTTTTACAAAGAATGTCCTTCAGTAAAGATCAAATATTGATTTGAACTTATTTAAAATTTATATTTTTAACTGAAGTAAAGATAAGTAACCACCAAAATGGAACAGTTTAAAGTAATTATAGACTTATTTTATTACATACTGTCATTTCTTTATTTATGCACAAGCAGAGACCAGAAAAAATAGATATTTTGAAATATTTCATGTGTTATTTAAATACAGATTAATATTTTACTGTATTCTGTGAAGATTGATTAGGTTTATCTTAAAGTACTAGCTGTAAATTCTTCCATCCGTTAATCTTTTATACTACCATACCAAAGCCCTGCAAATAAATGTAAATATTTAAATTTTAACACTTTTTTTCATGTGACTGAATCATATCCTGGTGTTTCATTTACTTAAAAATATTTGCATACCATTACTAGCCTACTGCTAGCAAAAGTATTCCTGCAGAAATTTACCAAGCAGTATCTTAATTAAACAGAATTGTTCAAATTAAAATAAATTATATGTGAAAGGTTAATTGAATCACAACTACTTAAAGTTATGTACCCCACTTCCCAAATCTGCACTGACACTATAAGATAATTAAAACTACAAAGCTGAAACTTTGTCCCAGCAGCTCATTTCTCTACAGCTTAACATTTAAGCATGTCTAATGTAAAATATGTACATGATTTAATGGTGCACTTAATGTTATGATGAAGTTAGGTTAATATTAACCTTTCTGAAAACAGATGGAGTTCTGCATATGGTTAAATGCTCTTCTGGAATTTGGAGGGATTGTGTGCATAATCTTCTGCTTCAGAGTCATTCAAAAATTTCTCATAATGTGAAAGGACTTTTTTCCTAACTAACAAGAGAAGGAATAGGCTGGTAGATCTTGTACTATGGTAGGACAATATTTTGGCTAGTTATGTTTTCACTTAGTAACATCAATTAACAAGAAAAATATAATTCTACTTTCATTAAAACCCCAAAGTCTAACTCCTGTAAAAGATAACTAGATATACAATGAACTTCAGAGTGCAGAGCATTTTTAAAAATCTTGTCACAAGTTTGCCAAAAAAAGCAAGACAGGTTTACACTGCTAAATAAAACTTGTCAGGATTTATTTGTTTGTTTTCTCAGTGAATGACTGTTCCATGAAAGAGGGAATTCTGGAGCAGCCCAAAATCTTCATGAATTCATGCTAAATTTATGAAATTAGTTTGGCTGAAAAATATATGAGAGATAAAAAAGTAATGGAAATTAATGAACACAATTGCTGACTCTTCCAGAGTCTGCTAGCACCAAAATATCTGGGGAAAAAACCCGATCAACATACCAAACAAATAAAAAGGCAAACAAAAAAAAACCTCCTTAAAAAAAAAAAAAAGTTCAACTTCTGAAAGACAGGAAAGGAAGACAATTGTCCTACATCCTGGCAAAGAAGCAGAGTCACTTGAATCAAAGGAAGATAGGTTTTGTGTTACAAGCTCATCTGCACACACACACAAAGGAGCACAGAGAGACACAACTGAGGGTGAGGGAGTAACCCAAATAATACCATGCTAGGATACTCCCAGGCCCATCACAGGGCACAATGGCAAGCAGAAATCCAAATTAAGGACTCTGGAGAAGCAAACCTTGTCTAGGCCCCTCCCAGGGCTGGCCCAGAGACAGCTCCAGTGTCCAGGCATCAATGAGTCATCAAGAGCAGCTCTGCAGATCGCCTCTGGCACTAAGAGGGAGCCTGGGAGAGGGACACTTGGTGGGATGCAGGGGAGGAATGGTTTGAAATTGCACAGGATTTATTATGGGATATTTAAGGAGGGCAACAAAGGTAGGAAAAGGGAGGGATTCAGGTGATTTGGGGAGGAGCAAGTATGGGAAATATAAGGGTAAAGGCATAAAAAGAGCCAGCCGCATGTAAGTAGTTGGCTGGTCAGTATACTTCTCTGGCTCTGCCCTGTGCCTATCCTCTTATTAAATTCCTTTCTAACCCTTTTCTGGGTGAAGGCTCTCTGTTCAATGTGCCTGTGTGTATATGAGGGGCTGAGTTCAGCAACTGGAGCCAGACCGTGGGTCAGACGGTCCGTATAGCCGTGGTGCAGCAACTGGAGCAATTGTGGCTGTGTGAGTGCAGGTGTGATCACCAGCAAAGATGCAGCCAGTGAGTAGATCAAGTGGCCTTGGGAGCCAGGGAGATGAGTGAGACCATAAGGATGTGCGATATTGCTAAGGGTGAGAGCACAGGGACATTGACTATGGGGACTGGGGGAGTTTGGGCCAGCTCTGTGTGTGTGTGTTGTGTCTCTATATATATGTGATGTATGTGCGTAGTCTGTATGCATGTGCCTCCTGGGAATACATCTTCAGATTCGCTGCCACTTAAACTTGGGGACATGGAGCTACAGCAGCCTCACCTCTCTTGCTCTCATGGATCACATATATATATTTTCCCTGACAGATACCCTCATTGTTTATCTGTATATATATTCTAAATCAAAATTTTTATTTTGTTCAACATGATATTCAAGTGAGAAGTGCGTGGAAGAAATTTTATTTTGGGGAAAGAAAAAAGGTCAATCAAACACATTTTTGGCTTCTGCCTAAGCAAATCAATGAGTGTGGTGATCCCACCTCTCATTTCTAGGACTCTTAAAACCATAGATCTGTACTTTAAGGCAAGTTCTGCAAATCCCATCTGCTGTTTGAAGTGTTTCTGTTTTTTTCTTCTGTTAAGAGACAAATCAATTTATAGAATATAATTTATCAACTCTATGCAAAATCAACTTAGTTTAGCAAATGAGGAAATTAGCTCACTGGACCACTGAAGGCAAACAGTGCAGATAAGCACTACAGGTAAACCAATCTATTCACTACTTAATCACTTATCACGATGGCTTTACCCCCAGACAGCTGCAAGTCCACAGCCTACTGTAGTCAAAATAATATTAATGTAAGGGAGGGAAACAGCATTTCTTTGGCAGTTCAGAGGGCTTCCAATGGCTTTCAGACGTTCCCAAATTAACACAGACCATCACAAAGTTATTTCTTCTTCACAAAATTTAAATGTCTTCAACAAATTCTTGCCATCAAGAAATTACATTTTGTTGCGATTTTTTTTGGTAGATATTGTCTTTCCAAAATGTTGGGCGTAGTTTATCTAGTAAATCCCATGATACTCTCCTATGAATTGTTATTTAGGAGCCTAGCACTGAAATTACAGCTGAATGTGCTTTTCCATTATAAGCCCATGTTTTGAAGCACATATAATTTTACAGAGGAATTATTTATAGAGAAAATTTTAACAGAGAAAATTTGGGTTTTTGAGAAAGCAAAAGACTTTTTCTTCTTTTTTTTTTGTGTCTAGAACATGATGAAATTTTGTTTTGTCATATTTGATCTGCATCAGCACTGAATGTGTCATCTTCCCCACAGCTTTTGCATTCTGGGAGTAAAGCACTGCTTCTTTTATGAAACAAAGCTTAACTCTGCTTCTGCTTAGTTGAGGCATTGATGTGCATGTTCAACTGTCTAGGTGGACATTCAAATTCACAATGTCCTTTTATGGGAATTGTTTCAAGTTCTGAGGAGGTCTGAATGTCTCCAAACATTGTGAAGTGTTTCCTTTTTAGCTGTCTATTTCACCTCTGAGATGCCATGTAGGGAGGAGATGGCAGTGTATGACTAAATGTGGATGTAATAGGACGTCTGTTAACTGCCGATAGTGATATTTCCACACTCATCCTGATGATCAAAGAAAACTACAAGGAGATGAAAGCCAATATGGAGCTCTTTCAGGCTGCAAATTAATAACTGATGTTAATCTCTCGAGTTATCTCACTGAAGTCTTTACTAACAATGCAAAGAAAACACATAGTTAGAAGCAGTAACTGTATCCTTTGAGAAATTATGAATTTAAAGCCTAAAATTAATATGAAATCTATGAACACAGAGATAGGAAGGTAAGCAAGGTGCTGTGAAAATATCACCAAACTTGGAAAAGGGTTGAAATTGAGGAGGGTGAAATAGCTTGGATTTCCAAATGGAAAGCTTATGAGATACATTCACTGTCAAAAAAAAATCAGGAGGACATAATGACATTGCATGTCAGATCAGTGAGATCACATTTTAGAAGGTCCCAATTATGTCTTACAATCTGACCTCCTTTGTAATAAAAAGAGTTCACTTTGCTTCTGACAATATGGACAAGTGCTCTGTGTCTGATGAAGCTGTATGTACTACTCTTCCTTTGTACCTAACTAGTCTGCATTGAAACGCATTTCTCCTTGGTGAAGGGACTGTGCCATCCGCAGTCCTTCACAGCCACAATCCCGAATGCAACTGCTTTGCAAGATAATGGCAAAGATGATTTTGCATAGCACTTAAAGTATAATAAGGTAAGCCACTAGAGGATAGGGAATTGTATATTCCTGCAGCTCTGAGATGATTATCATTATGAAGACAACTGCTTTCAAAACTCTTAAAAATGGGAGTTTGTTAAAAGACAAAATAACATGGCTTATCTTTCTCACCCTGTCTGCAGTATGTACTGTATAAGCAAATAGCACATCTGGCAGCTGACAAATATATTTTTTCTCTCTTTAATTATATGTATTTTCATGAACAGGAAGTGTCTGATTGCAGCATATGCTTCTAATGACGTGAATTTTAAACCAAGTGTTTAATACTTTGTCAACAGTAATGCTTGCATGCTTGATTTGAGATGGATAGCACCCCCAAAATACAAAGTCTATTGAAATTTGGTCTTAGATATCTAAATCTGTTGGCTGTGCAGAGCTGGATTTGCAAATCTTGGCAAAATTGCTTGGTTTATATGAATTTATTTTTAACTCTTTCATCTGCACTTAGAGTCTAGTAAAAACAAAGCAGTTTTTTTTTTCCCCAAGTCTCTTGGTCAACAAAAATAAAATATTAAAGTTTGAAATCTAGTTTGTATTACATTTTAGACCAGATATTCAAACCTCATTGTCTCATACACACATACTAGCTAATCTTGACTTCATAAAACCTAACTGATCATACAACACAAACATTAAAAAACTAGAGTGCATTTATTCACTTATTATGAATTCTTGAAAATAATTCTTATTAAATTGATGACTAGCTAATATGTTTAGACAGTTTCTGGTACTCAAGATGAATGATTTGGAAATATCTCATCTCTCCGTACTTTATTGTGCAGCATAGGTATATTCTTACATAATGGAAAATTTTAATAACATGGACATGAGGAAAGTTGAGTGAGGACCAAACTGTCAGAAGAGGCACAGAAACACTTAATGTGCAGGTTATTACACTGTATTCAACAAAGATAGCAAGGGGCAGGGAAGAAGTTTCTATTTTTCTGTTGAGGGATAAGTCACCTTCAATTAAGTCACCATCCCTTTTAAGACCTTCTTCGTGTGATTTGTTTTACTGAAGTCTATATAAAGCATTTTATTAACAGCAATGAAACTATCACTTTAAAAACAGAGGCAATCTTTTCTGGCATGTAAAAATCTAAGTGAAAGGTCCTAATCTGTGTTAGTCACTTCAAGAAGTCACTGAACTCTGACTAGGAGATGAACCCTGGGATCCTTGGGTACATTCCCTGCTGATGTCAATATCACTGATGTCAGCTATTATGAGCTTTCCAGTAGTAGGGAATATTTTACTACAAGTTAATTGACCTTTGCTTTAAAAATCAAGATGATTATATTTCTCTCCAGATTTTTAATACATCAAGGACTGAGTAGTATAATTATTATTTGTAATGTTGATGCAATGATAGTAATAACTTTGGAAGTCTGGTTCTGTGGCATGAATTTTTACTTATTTCTAAATATGCAATTTTCTTTTCAATTACCAGTAGACATCCCAGTTCTGACTGATGTTCCATCATTACGACAAATGCCAATGTCAGTGGGAGATCTTATTTCTCAACCCACTTCAGAATCAGGGACACTAAAGACATTATATTAATATTAGCTCAGTTACAAATATGGTCATGTGATACAATGAAATTGGGGCATCAAATTCAAAGGCTAGTGATGGGCTTGCCATCTTTTTCTTTTTTGTATGGAGCAAAGTGACTTCAGTGTTGAAGTTGTCCCAAGAAACAAGTCCTTATTTTATGAGATGAACAGGTACGTATTCTTTTGACCTGTTACTGTAATATATCTGTATCTATGTATATCATGCCCTATTTTAAGATATGACCAGGCACCAGGCACTTCTGCTTCTTCATAGTTTTCAAGATAATTCAGCATGATTTTATCTCTTTTCTATATTTGGTCATCTGGTTTTTATTATTCTTGTCAGTCTTTCCCAATATATCACTCATTGTCTGCAGGTGATCCACTTTTGAGAAATATCTTATGAACCCTGCTTGCTGTAATGGCTCATTAAAATCCATGTCTCCCTGCAGCACTTGATGAGCAGCATTTTTGTGAAATTCTTGTATTACGCTGAGGAGGAGACTTGAAATAATTTGTCTTCCTTTCTCTTCAGCTAATACTGAAGGTGTTCAAGAAAGCGCAGAGGAAGAATAATTGGGCAGAGGAAAAAGGAAAAGAAAAAAGAAAGAGAGGAACTATCCTTTATATAGTCCCATATACTAAGGCCATTTATAGCATAACTCCATATCAGTTATTCTTATTATGAATAATTTCAGGAGTTCTTCAGTAATGTACATTATAGACTCAAATGCAAAAAAAAAAATAGACTGGGAACATAAAATCCTATATTTCAGTAAGAATTATTCAATAGTTTGTGCTACAGAAGTTCCACAACAAATTAAACCAAAGCTTCATCTAGCTCAGTGTTCTGTGACTGACTTAATGTTGCATCATATATTTAGGACAACCATAAAAGTAAGGCCAGGTGTAGCTTAAGACTACTCTTGGTATACCCTCTGTTCACTAGCCAAGTATTGTGACTTGAAAATTGCACTCAGTCATACACACTTAGAATCACAGAATCATAAAATAGTTTGGATTGGAGGGGACCCTTAAAGGTCATCTAGTCCAACCCCCCTGCAAGGAGCAGGGACATCTCCAACCAGATCAGGTTGCTCAGAGCCCCATCCAACCTGACCTTGAATGTTTCCAGGGGTGGGGCATTTACCAGCTCTCTGGGCAATCTGTTCCAGAGTTCTGCCAGCCTTATTGTAATTTTTTTTTTTCCTTATATCAAGTCTGAACCTGCTTCCTTCTATTTCAAAACCATTATCCCTTGTCCTATCACAATAGGCCCTGGTCGTCATGACCAATACGTCCTCTTCAGTGAATAAGTCTAAAACTGTTTAGAATCAATTTCTATTGCTGATATCAAAATGATCTTTTGGCAAAGAGCTTCACAGTTTCATGAAGAAAAATACAAAATCATTCCCCATATTACTTCTCTATATCACAAGTTATTTCATAGATCTCTGTTGTACTTTCCAAGCTAATAAATATTATTTAGCCTTCTATGCATGTGAGCATTCTGTTTGATGGTTAGGGAATTCAAAAGTCAGTTCTCTGTCCCTTTCGTAATATCTAGTTCTTTACATAATTTGGTAAATTAAGCCAGGAAAGCCAAGAGTTGATCATGTCATGCTTCTTATTTGGAATCTTTGAACAACAGAGTATGAAATGGTGTGTGCCATGTTTCTGCCTTATGTCCTGATTGCTGGATTATTACTGTGCTTAAGGACATTTTATAAGAATTTTTATCAAAATTTAATTCCAGACTTTCTTAAGTAACATTTTACAGAAAATAAAATTTCTATGGAAAATACAGTTTAAACAGAAATAAAATATAAAATAAAAAATATTTTGCTTAAACTTGCTCCTTAGTGAACACTAACTTTGATGAATGGCTAAGAAAAAAAACATTTTCTCCATTTTATTTAATCCCTACTACATTCTTATTAGAATTATAATTTGGTTTTTAGGCTGCTCTTGAACAACTCAAGAATGCAGAAGAATAGAAAAATAATTTAAGGTCAACTTGTGCTCATACTAACTCTCTAGCTTGTGCCCAGAGCATATGGATAGGAGTTTGGTCTCTGTACACTAATTCAAAATCTTGTAGGAGTTAATTAAATCTGATAACTACGTATTATTTTAACATTTTAGTGAATGTGACATGCAATTCATATAATTGATATTTGTATCAACTAAATCCTGTCACGGATAGCCTGCATGATTTACCTTTTACAAATGTGTCACTTGCATGTTCTCAACTTGTCCTCTGTACTGAAGAAAATTTTGTTCTTTGAAGCAGTGTGTTTTAACTGGAGATACAGGACTGTGTTAGTCTGACTGTATTCATCACCTACAGAATAGCAATACTGCCACTCCACTGTTCTTCCCTGGTCTGAAGTGTTTATTAATGTGATTGCAAACTGGTGTAGGATCCTCTTTTTATGGAGAGATAAATCCAGTTACCTAATGCATAAGTAAAAAGCTTTAAGTATTTGTGATTACATTTTGGAATACAGTGTTTGAAATTTCGTACCGGTACTTTTCTTAGAATGATCTATTACAGCTTAATCACCTGATGGAAACTCTGACACGTTTTGATCAAATCTAAATACATATACAGTTAAAATACTCAAAATAGTCTCTTCTTTGTCTTGGAACCATATTATTTTAGCAGTTTTAGATGTGTTGTAAGTCTTAGCTGTCTGGCAGAGTAATATCACATTTAATAATATTAGTAATTCTGATTTTTTAGGACCAATAATATATCAAGTGAGATATGAATTTTCAATCATGCTCATATATTTCTCAGTGATTCTAAACTGGCAAACATTTTCTGAGGCTTTCCATTTGTTTGTTTAGACATCTAATTTTGTTATCTGGATAACATGTGAACCTATATGCTACATATCTGAATGCCCACTGTAATCCATAGAGATCAGTACTGAGACTCAGTATTGTCACTAAATACACTCTACAGGAGATGGAAGCTGGAGGCTGACTTAGGTCGATCGAAAGCAGAACCAAAAGCTCACTTAAATAAGTCTTGATCCTATTGTGTAAACAGAAATATCTAGTGCCATAGAATACATTTTGGAATCATCTATGGTCTGAGGCTTACATTCATACACAGATCTGAGGCATACCTGCCAGGTCAGCTCAAGAAGATATCTTGGATATCATTGGAACTGTACACGTATTGAGGCAATTAAATTGTGCTTCAGCTGGCTGGTTAGCCAAAGCAGTTTCTAGGCTCCATTAACTGTGTTGATCAGGATCTCAATTCAGTTGCGTAAACAGTGATTGCAGTGAGAAATTATAATTATAATAAAATATCAAGCAGACATGTGTATGCATGTATATATCTGTATGTATAGTTTTAATTTATATGTTTGCATTTTGAAACAAATCCTTTTATATTCACTTGAGCAGGAGTAGCTTACCTACAATCATGACTCAGATCTTGAAAAGAAGCTATCATTTTGCAGGCAAAACTAAAAAAATATTTTATCTAAAGTCTTCTAATTGTAGGTACATACGATTGAACATTTTCCCACTTAAACTGTTTATCTTCTAGAATTTTCTTGCGTTAAGCAAAGCCAATGTACTTAAAATTACAATGTTTGTTTTAAAATTGAACAGTAGCTGTCATTCTGAATGGCCTAAATGTGAACTAAAATAAAGCAAACTTAGTTTTGGACATAATATGATAAACATCAAATAATAGCAGCTTATGTCAAGACGTTACCCAATGATAAAGACATTGTGATTAAAAATTGTATGGAACATTTCTATCTTTTAATGGTAGTTTTGGCTGACTTACTTAGAACAAAAGCTTCATAGAAATGCTCTGTAAACATGAGAGATTAATATCTGAGGATGCTGTGTAGCCTTCAATGAAAGTGTTGTTCTTTTTTAGGGCTTCTTTATTTTTAAATACACATAGATATTTTCCGAGAACTGTTAGAGAGAAGTGGGATGCGAGAACCAAGAACCTACTCAGACCTGTTTCATTTTCTCCTTGTGAAGTCCCAAGCACCAAATAGAAGCAAACTCTAAAATTTCACAGTTCAATTAATGTTTGGGTTTTTTTAAGCACTAGGAGAACTTAACTAAGTATGTTTGTACTACTAAAGACGATGAATAACCTCATCTTTTGATGGTTCATGCTGCTGAACTGTTAGCTCAGGTTTAGACCACTTCAGCTTACACTCTGTGATGAAACACGAACATTTCTTGGGAGATTTTCAGCATGAATCACTCCCAAACAGCAGGCTGAGCCAGGTTTGGCTCCCTCCAGCACACACAGCAGAGTTTACACATCTAAATGCTCCACCTATTTTCCCACCATTCCACGGAGCACTCCGTAATTTCACACAAGAAAACCTGCAATATAGAATTTGCATTACTTCAAATAATTAGAGCAGAGGAAACCATGTCTAAACCATCTAAATTATATGTAGGTGTCACAGAGAGGACCCCAGAACAATTTCTGTGTTGTGAATGCAACCACTACACTAAAAAGGTAATTGGACCTAATCAGGGTGGCTGTAAGCCAGTCCACACCACTTGGTCTAGGGCCAAGGTCACTCCATACCCCTCTCCTGTTTAGTACACAAGCTTTAGTACTAAATTTATGCTTGTGTTTTATGTGCTTGCTTATATAATTTTTAATCAAGCTTTTAGTCACAACAGCCTTTTTTCAGTATCCAATTTAGTTAAAATAAATATTCAGGGAAGTTAGCAAAAGCAAATCCCTTGTCACTGAGTCACTTTTGTGCATACAGGGAAAACTGTATTTCCAATTGCACAAAAAAGACAAATTTCTTCTTGCAGTTTATTATACAGAGCAGGGATGTCTTTACTGCAGTGAACAATTCATAATCACTATATTTGCATATGTTGACAACTTTTTCTTACTCTGATGTAATTTACAATGTTGATATGATATTTACTATCATCCCACCTGCTGGTTGCAAAGTCAGGGGATTGTTAAATAATTTACTTACAGGTGGAATAATATGTGGCAACCCTAATTCAAAACTGCAGGTGTTATATGTGCTATAAAATAAAAAAAAAAAAATTGTAGCAGTTTATTTATGTTTGTTATCCATTTTATTAGAAATGAAGTGTTTAAGCTAACACAAAGTATAAAATAGTCCTGATAGCAAATAGTTTAAAGCTAGAGTGGCTATTAATGTTTCAATGCATATCTGCTAATATTCTCACTCAGAGGATGGGATTTTTCTTAACATCTGACTATCCAAAATTTGGTTTAATTGAAGTTAGTAGTTTAGTCTCTCTTTGTAGACAAGAGAGAAAATAGGCAATTCCAGAGAATGAGTCATTCCATCCCAGGATATCAAATATATTTATCTTTCAGAAGTCTCTAGAGGTTCTCTGCATTAACTTGATGTGGAAAATAAACCAATAGAGATTCTTTGCCCAGTGTATGGGGGAAAGATACGGCTTACTTTTTTTTTTTTCTTTTTGTAAATCATTCTTGCTCTTAGCATTAGTCTATGGATGTACTTGTCATATGTGGGTCATACTCTAAAAGGAAGGACAAAATGTTGTTAGTATTTCATTGAAGTACACTCATTTTCAGCGCAGAAGATAATTTCAGGTAGTACTGTAGTTATTTAGATGTATCCCTTTTGTTTACATAGATCAGGATGTTTTATTGGTAGCAAGGAACTGCTCACTCAGTGTATTAAGAGCTGCACAGGCCACTGCACCAGGATACTACAATGCCTTGTGCCACTGCCAAAACCCACAAATATAAATTTGGTTAGGTCATTAGATGGAATGAATCTCCACACCTTTATTTGAGATCTTGCATTTATGTCAAATTAAGAGCCTGGCCTCAGATTACGTGCAAAAATAAATAATTTGGTTTTTTTTTTCTGTAATGGCTATGCCATTTGCGTTTGACCATAACAATTTGCTTTAGAAACTATCCCTGAAGTGTAACTGTTATCATATCATTGAACACCTACAAAAGAAATGTGACCTTCCACTAACAACAGTTTTTGTCCAACCTTTCAAAGCAATTCATAAAGTTAACATAAAATTCTGAATACCACTTGAAACTGGGGAGATGTCATCATTTTGAGGGTTTTGAGATAAGTGAGCTATAACAAATCTTTTGTTAATGTTCATCACCTTACATTCAGACCATTTTTTTCTTGACCTTATACTATGAGATACCAGAGAAGGGAAGGGAAAGGGTAGGAAAGGATATGGCTTTGGTAAATGCAGACTCTGATTTACTGTTATGAAGTACTGGAGAATAGATGAAGATTTGTTTTGTTTTGTTTTCTATAACCTAGGTGTTATAAAGCTCAAAGTGCTTTTTATCATATGATATGTTGTACATATAATATTGTACTTTGTACATTTAAAGACCTATCTAGATATGAGGTTTCATTGTGTGTGAAGTATTTATCAAATGTATTTTTAAAGGGTTATAAGAAAGCATCCTTCAGTCCAGTGACTTCATATTAGAGTATTTCCACATTTTGACACTAGCTTTGATTATTTCCATAAATTCAATCACAATATCACCAAATTAAAAGATATAATATAACAGTTGTATAGTAACAATTTTTAAGATGGAATTGTTTCATATTAAAGATGAAAAAATAATATAAGCCTCTTCTGTAATGATGATATTAAAATAATTATATTCAGGAATATAATTTCAATGATTAAGTTATAAATTTTACTAATCTTCAGAAAGTTAAATACATAAAACATTATTCCAAACTATTCTAGTCCAAAATGATGAGAAAAAGTATCAGCACATTTCTTATCATCACTACATGTCCACGTCAATATGAAAAAAAAATGCTATCAAATTTTTTCACATAAAAAAACCAGGATGATAAGTGCAGAGGAGTACATGGGTGAGGACAGAAAGATGGAGAGAGAAGGTATGCAAGAGTGAAGACAGAAAGTAAAGCTCAGTCCAGGTCTATGCAGCTGATAAAGGAAGGAATCAGGCAGGTTAACTATTTATACTGAAATACTTACATATCCAAGCGACTATCAGCCTTCAAGCTGTACTGAGAAATAAATATGTTGATGTTGCTCTTCTTTATTTTGTTTTTTTATGGTCTTTTGCTATGATTTCACAAATTGGCACTTTCAAAAACAACAATTTGAAAAAAAAATTCCAAACAGTTCCAATGGAAAACACCTGACATTCTATACAAAAGAAAAAAAAAAAAAACCTAAAAAAAGAAATAGAGCACTGAAAACTTTTGGGTTTTCCTCTGATTAATCTGATTCCTTTATATGCAAGGTGAGGGAAAGATGACAAGGCCAAAGCTGCAGCACAGGCAGTGTTATTACTGGAATAAAGAAAGGGAAAGCAGTTAGAAAATGAAGGAGAAAATTACTATGTCTCCCATTTGCCTGAAATGTGCTGTGCCTGCAGTACCTGTAAGATTTTTTTTCAGAAGTTGCAACACTTCCTCATCAATTTGTTACTGATTGCACCTTTAGAATTCAACAGTCCAAACAATAAAAAAAAGAGCTTTTTCATAGTTCAGTTCCTCAGTAGTTTTGTTAATGACATTTTTTTGTCACCAATTAGCTCTTGTTAAAATGTCATTATTCTCATTCAAACTGTGACCTTGAGATTGGGAGAATCCAGGATGTTTCAGGAGGTGAAAGGAGCGCATCTCAAAGTGGAGCAGAGGAAAAATCCATCATGCATTAGAGCTGCCTTTAAAATTCACTGCAGTATTTACAGCACCCTATTAATGTAGTTTTGTTTGGAACATGACCAAAATCTAAGTTTTTATTTAAAAGATACAGTTTAATTTTAATCATGTTCCAAGCTAAATTATATCAGTAGAGTATTGTAAATAATGCAGTGTGTTTTAATGGAGGCACTAAAATGTGACAGCTTTTGCTTCTGCTCCTCTCTTTCCACGAAGTCAGTGGCTGTTCTGTAGTATCCACAACCTGGGGTGAACCTGTGTTCTTCAGGATGCCAGCTTCAGAATGTTTTCAATGTAAAGTTCAAAAGAACATTCTGGCAAGTGAACAGGTGTTAATATGTCATAAAAATTTTAAAATCAACAATGATTAGAGAGTAGAGAAGAGCAGCATGACAATGTGATACTGCCAGTCTTCGTTAGGCTGAATCCACAGGAGGTTTCAAGGTCTGAACTACAGGAGATGCACGAATTTAGCCATCTGCTTTGAATTTCTCATTGCCTGTTTTTATAAACTCAGTTCTTTAGCACAGTGTACATATTTTTGTAATTTTAAAACTTAAGGAGATACAAATGCTAGACTGAATTGGATTTCTGTGTCAATAATTATTAACTGTCTTCAAAATATCGACCTCACTGAAGGGAAGTGCATCTGCTTGTGTGACATAAAGGACTATACAATATGAGATGTCTGTATTTCTCATGTCTGAAGAAACAACTCAAATTACCAAAGTCATCTTAGATAAAGACTAGTAAACTCTCTATAATGCATATTTCTACACTTTGGTCTCTATATGACACATTTTATATAAATTAATATAACCATAAATTGCAAATGTTTGTTTTGTTTTAATTCTGGTGACATTCTATTTCTAGTCCCTCCAACTAGAAATATCTGCAATGCAGCTGGGGTACTTCCACAACTACAATGATTCATACAAGCTAGTATTAAGCCAGACAGCTTGAACGTTGTCACCGGGAAAAAATGTCCAGTCCACACAGATCCAAGGAGGAAAGTGGTTTACTGATTTATTATCAACATGTAATTAATCAACAATCAGTGAACTATAAATTTAGGATCAATATCAGCAAGGCAACAGATACACCACTTTACCAGACATTTGCAAAATGTTATACACATAAATTTCCAAACCCCTTATATTAATGGACGGTGGGATAGAGTGCACCCTCAGCAAGTTGGCTGACAACACCAAGCTGTGTGGTGCCATTGACATGCTGGAGGGAAGGGATGCCATCCAGGGGTCCTTGACAGGCTGGAGAGGTGGGCCCATGCAAACCTCATGAAGTTCAACCAGGCCAAGTGCAAGGTCCTGCATGTAGGTCGTGACAATCCCAAGCACGACGGGAGGGGAATGGATCGAGAGCAGCCCTGAGGAGAAGGACTTGGGGGTGTTGATGGACAAGAAGCTCAGTATGAGCCAGCAGTGCACACTTGCAGCCCAGAAAGCCAGCCATATCTTGGGTTGCATCAAGAGAAGAATGGCCAGCAGGTTGAGGGAGGTGATTCTCCCCCTCCGCTCTTGTGAGACCCCAGCTGGAGTACTGCATCCAAATCTGGAGCCCAAAACATAAGAAGGACATGGACTTGTTGGAACAAGGCCAGAGGAGGGCTATGAAGATGATCAGAGGGCTGGAGAACCTCTCCTATGAGGACAGGCTGAGAGAGTTCAGCGTGGGGAAGAGAAGCCTCCAGAGAGATCTTAGAGTGGCCTTCCAGTACCTAAAGGGGGCCTACAAGAAAGACATCGAGAAACTCTTTAGCAGGGCCTGTTGTGATAGGACAAAGGGTAATGGCTTTAAAATAGAGAGACGTAGATTCAGATTAGATATTAGGAAAAAGAATTTTTCAGTGAGAGTGGTGGAACACTGGAACAGGTTGCCCAGAGAGTTGGCCATCCCTGGAAGTATTCAAGGCCAGGCTGGACTGGGCTCTGAGCAACCTGATCAAGTTGGAGATGTCCCTGCTTCTTCCAGGGGGGTTGGACTAGATGACCTTTAAAGGTCCCTTCCAACCCTAACTATTCTATGATTCTGTTATTCTAATATACATACAAATGCAAAGTTCCTGCAGGGAATTTTCTGTGTACATAATGGGTAATGGATGTTCATGCAATGAATGGAGTCAGGTGATAATTTTATTTTTTTTTTTTTAAAAAAGAATTGTTTTTACTTTTTGTATCTTTTGTAACTTAACTGTAGGCTTATAGTACATACACTACTGACTTCACCAAGCTTACATTGCTTGCATATGCAAATAATGTCATACATACCTACCACTGTGTTAAAATTCACATGCCCAACTTTATAAATCTGACATAGATATGTATTCTCCTCAAAAACAATAATTGTGCAAAGTAAGTACTCATGTAACATAAGAAAAATAAAGAAAACATAATATATGGACTTTAAACCCTAAGATATACTAATTTGTGTTCTCTTTATTACCAATAAATGGATCATGTAAGAACACCTATGTGAACCTAAACCTAGCTGAACATTCTAGAAAGTAGAGAACACAGACTGTTCCCACATCTATTTTAAAACTTGACTAGTAAGAAAATTGAATTGCTTTTCCATTCCTATTGAAAAAAAAAAAAAACCTTTTAAATATATCAACACAATGAACTATTAGGGAAGTCTCGTGTACTCGGGTTACATAGTATCTTTTATCTTTGTCTCTATCCATAAATAGAAAGTAGGACAAATTCAGCATTGTTATAGGTCAGTTTGTCTTATTTCACAGTCGACTTTGTTACAACAAAGTCTAATTTTGTACTCACCAAGCATATTATTGGTAGGCTATGCACTACAATCAGCATAAGTATTCTAAAAAAAATATCTGCATGAATTAAAAAATACACTTGAGTGATCATTTGCAATTAGTAAAACACCCATTGTATATAAAATGTGTTCTCTTAAGCTTTCATACCTACAATGCCAATATTGTGCAACCGCAGGAGTAGGTAACAACAACTGGAATAAATCTTTGGACAAAACCAACAAGCTCATGCAGATGAGAAGTATCGCATATACTGACCTGACATGTTTGTTTTGTTTATTGCCTGGAATTCACCTTTGTTTCATGGCCCACTTTCAAAGTAGAGGGAAGATGTATTTTATTTATAGCTTATATTAAAAGCAGGTAAAATACAACCCTTAGCTATTGTAGAGTCATTAGAATTGCTGAGGTCATCCCATCATTAAATGTAGCTGCAAAACCAGGCCATCAGTAGCAAGTCTGTTATAATGAATCTTAGCTATCATCATATTTTCACACATAAGGGTGTTTTACAAGTATAATTGTGTAGATGCATGTCATGTTCACTTATTTTCTCATAGAGTGACAAAAGTATAGGGCTTCATTTGCACATTTAAGCAAGGTAAAATAAAAAATGCACTGCTCCACTGTGTGATCATTTAAAAAAAATGGGTATAGAGAGAGAGTTTTCCTTTTAAAAAAGTCTTTTAATTTCCCTGTCATAAGGAAGATCACATTCTGCATACATTCACTACAGGTTACAATTTTAGCATAGATAAATATAAAAATAACTTCCACTTAGGTAAAATTTCATATTGATTTTTGTGAGTTCCACTTAGGACCTGTTGTGTCAGAAAAAGGAAGATGTTTGGCTCAGTGTACCTGGGTTTAATTTCTAGATCTAATGTAGGCAGCTAGTAGGATTCTGATTATTTAAACTCTTTGGAGGTGATCAGAAGCCCGCTCAAGTCATTACATCCTATGCAACCTGAAATAATGCAAATCAGGCCATCAGTTCTTCAGCTGCGTGTCTGTAAAAAAAGGAGAAAATTATCTTTTTCTATTTCACAGTGGTGATGTGAGCAAGTTTGTGAAATGCACAGATAAAGTACATTCAAGTGATTCAGAACATTACATTGACATGTACACATACCATATAAGCTACACAGCCAATGCAGAGAAACAATCACGACACATTGATTAGACTGACATAAAAGATACTTCTTAAGTAAGATACTGCTACTGCTTCTTTTGTGTAGCAAACTGAGATCTGAAGTTTGGATAGCAGAAAAACTATTGCTATCTTTCCTATTAACATATAGCGTTTATAATACCTATTATAGACACTGACTACGAACGCAATCTCTGCAAACATTTACAGTATTAGAGAAACGTAAAGCATCCTGGGTGCAAATGAAACATGTCTATAAAATTTCAGCTCTTTCAAAACGAAATAAGTGTCTTTTTTAGATAAAAGTTACAAATGAAAAACTTTCCACTGAACAGAAACAGACTGAGATATATATAAATAGCATTTTATTTATATATATAAACTCTATAATTAAATATATATTCATTTATATATGTATTTATACATTTCTTTTTCATCCTAAACAATAGAAAGAGCTTTTAAAAAATGCAGTGATGTATTGAGGGTATAAGCAGATAATCAAAAATTTGTTTCAAGAGAAAGGAAATCTTTCAGTCTTCCTCACTATCGATGCAGTAACAAGTGGTCTGCCTGCTGTCCTTCTCCGTAGCTTCATTACCAAACTGATGAGAAAAATCTTAAGATAGTAGAGTCCCAAACAGTATGAGAAAATGGTCAGTCAGTTTACCATGCAGAAAATAATCTTTATGAAACAAATAATTTACTTGGTGAGAGACCAAGTGTTTGTAAAATTATCAAGTAAAATTATCAAAATCTATCAAGTGTTTGTAAAATTAAGAGATTTAAAACTAAGTAATTTTTTTATTTAAATTCTTATCGTCTGTTATTTCTTTTTCAAAATTGTTTCAGTATTCCAAATATAAGTAGATGTTTTTATGTTCTTTTAGAGGTAGGAATGAGTACTGTGTCCCTTGTATGGTGCAGGGCTCTTTGGTCAGGATAAAATTCCCAGGTCTAGCTCCTGATTCAGGCACTGCATTTATTGAATGAGATTTTTTTCTGGCTCCTATGAAGTGTGATGACAAGATATGCTCAAAAGAAGCCTAAAATGTTACTTCAGAGCAATTATTTCCCTCAACTGAAACTGATCTAATGGTTTAAGATGCTGCTTTTGGCCTCATCCCAAATCCAGTTCTGTAATACTTTCCTCAGCACTAACTAGAAAAATATTATAAACTTTAAAAAAATAACAGAACTCTAAGAGAAGGGGGAAAAAATGGAAACATCTTTGAATGAATTTTATAAACAGGAATCCTTTTCTTCCAATGATCTTATAAAGTTATTCATAGACAAGAAGTAATCATAGAATCATAGAACAGTTAGGGTTGGAAGGGACCTTTAAAGGTCACCTAGTCCAACCCCCCTGCAAGGAGCAGGGACATCTCCAACTTGATCAGGTTGCTCAGAGCCAAGTCCAACCTGGCCTTGAATGTTTCCAGGGATGGGGCATCCACCACCTCTCTGGGCAACCTGTTCCAGTGTTCCACCACCCTCAGCGTAAACAATTTATTCCTAATATCTAATCTGGATCTACCTCCCTCTATTTTAAAACCATTATCCCTTGTCCTATCGCAACAGGCGCTGCTGAAGAGTTTCTTCCCATTTTTCTTGTAGGCCCCCTTGAGGTACTGGAAGGCTGCTATACGATCTCCCTAGAGCCTTCTCTTCTCCAGGCTGAACAGCCCCAACTCTCTCAGCCTGTCCTCATAGGAGAGGTTCTCCAGCCCTCTTATCACCTTCTTGGCCCTCCTCTGTCCTTATTCCAACAAGTCTATGTCCTTCTTACGTTGGGGGCTCCAGAGCTGGACACGGTACTCAAGTTTAGGTCTCACAAGAATGGAATAGAGGGGCAGAATCACCTCCCTCAACCTGCTGGCCGTGCTTCTTTTGATGCAGCCCAGGATGCATCATAATCCAATTGGGTGTCTCCTTTCTTCCTCATCTTTCCTCTCTAATCACTGATGGGTTTACACTCCTCATTTCCCTTCCCAAAAGGAAAATTATCTCATATACTCCACACCTAATTCATATTGTTTCAGGAACTGGGACGTTTTCTGTTTCTGCAATTCACTGTCTTGCTTGTTCTGTGGATTACTTTGGTTTCTTTGGGCATCTTTCCTGCTTGTTTTACATTCTTTGTTGTTACTTTACACGTTGTTTTTCTACTTGCACGTTTTCCTATACTATAATTATGAAAATGTCCCACGAGTGTTTGCTCCTTTGTGATTACATATCACAACTTATTACATTACATTAAGGACATATATTTCAAAAGATTAAAAAGAACATCAAGAGAAAAAGAACAAACTACTGGCTTTCTCATACTGAAAATCAGTAACTATTAGCCTCAAAAATCACTTCTGAAATTCTTAGAAGCAACAAGGAGAGCAAAAAAGAGAAAGATTATTGTCTGGGGGTGCAGGAATGCACTCTGCAGTTCATGATAAAGAAGAAAAATCTAGTCCTTCTAGGCCCAGACAAATTCAGCCTGAGGAGAAACTGAGAGACGGGAGTCTGGACAACTCAACAGCAAAAAAGAGAGAAGCACCTCATAATATGATACAGTCTTGTGAGGACCTGGAATCTTCTACCAAATGCTCTCCTACAATTTTTCTCAATGCCCTTGTAATATCTTGGTGATAGAAAGTATAAGTGTTTGCTTCCTAAATAAGGCATACTAGATATTGCTTATAACCTTAATATATGTTTTTGTTTCATGCCTCAAGAGGTATTTTTGTTATAATAGGTTTATAAGTAAATATTTAATAAAGAAACTATAGAGAAGGGATTTATTTACTGTAATACCACTTATGTTTTTACAGTATGTCTGTATGTGAGTGTATGAAAGTCAATTCCCAGTGCCCAAATTACTTCTATTTCAAAACAGTACCAACTCTAGAGAGCTGACATTGTCCCACAAAAGCGGGGGTCAGTAGGTTAGAAAGGCAGACTAAGATGAGCTTGTTGGAGAAAAGGTATTTTACCTGTGGAAAAATTTCCTAAAAAGACAACCTGTGGAAAAAGATTCCTAAAAAGACATGCGTAATCAGGAAGACTAGAACAGGGAATATCCACTTGGCAGTGATGCCTGAGAAGGGTAAGCTGCAGTTAAATGTAAGAAAGTATTTCAGAAACAAAGCTGCCTGTTGTGGCTTTGCATTGCCCATGTGGCACTAGTGAAAACTGGGATTATGTCAGGATTACAGAGCAGGGAAGGCAGAGGAACACTGGTGATTCTGTTTTCTTATAATTAACTGAACAAGGCACTATACTCTTCTGGGCACAGGAGGAAGAATATTTTTCTGGCAGGCTGCCCCTCTCCCTAACCCATGGCTGCCTGAGGTTTTGCCCATCTCCACTCTTTACAGAGTGGTACCAGGAGTTGATGCATAGAGTCTTGGCTGCTGAGTGGGGACAATCAGAACATCAGTCATAGCCAGTTAATCTCTTTTGGACATTGCTGAGCTTGGAGGCTATTTTAACAGAAGAGGAGGCTTGTTTACTGTCTTCAGGCAAACAAGCTATGTGCCATAGCCTTTAAAAATCACAACCATATATTTATGAAATAAAAAAAAAAAGAGTACTTAACTAAATGCTAATCTGAAAGTTTTGGGTTCCACCTTAGCTTGCAGATTTTATGATGGATGATGACTACTTTCTTTATTAAAAGCCATCCTTCCTTTCACTAAATCAGTTAACTCTGCTTGCTGCTGGACAGTTGTAGCTGTGCAGGCAATGCAACAATTTTGCATCTGATATTGGACATTCATCTTTTACATAGAATCCTGTCACTTGTTCTGCCAAAATCTGTAGCAGGATATATTTTACTAGTGCATCATGCTATAAAATCTTGAGTCATAAGAGCATCTTTAAAAATTTCCAGCTGACGAGCAAAACAGAAAGTGGCTGGGGAACAAAAGTATTGAATTGAAATAGATATTAAGAAAGCTTAAGCTTGCAATCTTTTGATTGATTAGGAGACTATAAATTTATTATCCTTTTTTTTTATGAATAAATTTGATGCCTTTCCCTGGGAACAGGATACAATTTTTTTTGTCAATTAAGAAATATAAATCTGTGCTTTTCAGAATGAAAGCATCTTTTCTTCAATTGAATTTTGAATCACATTTCTAACAACTGACTCTGACAAAAAAATATAGTCTCACAGAGGACTATTAATTTCAGCTTGGATTTAGGGCTTTATTTTGTCTCTGGTAGAGTCTGTCCAACCATCATTTTCTTTTTGACACCAGCCGCAATACTGTTAATTTAAAGAACCATAATCAAGACAGAGGTATATATTTCAGGAAGTCTTTACTTTTATTACTCATAGCAAACGAGTAAAAAAAAAAAAAATTAACCACATAATTTAGTTTTCATTATTTAAACTATTGATTCACTTTTAGCATTTCATCCATCTTGGACAACGAAATTCTGATCAATTTTGCATTGCTTCATAATAATCTTCCTCTTGCCAAATGTTTATGCTGCTTTTTCCTGTCATGTCAAACAAGAACTGAAACAGACATTGCTTTATTTATTCTATTTATTCTAAAATAAAGTATTTCAGTAATTTTCAAGATAATAGACAAAAATTTATAGAATCATAGAATCATAGAATAATTAGGGCTGGAAGGATCTTTAAAGGTCATCTAGTCCAACCCCCCTGCAAGGAGCAGGGACATCTCAACTCGATCAGGTCGCTCAGAGCCTTATCCAACCCAGCCTTGAACGTTTCCAGGGACAGGGCATCCACCACCTCTCTGGGAAAGCTGTTCCAGTGTTCCACCACCCTCAGTGTAAAAGATTTTTTCCTTATGTCTAGTCTGAATCTACCTCCCTCTATTTCAAAACTATTACCCCTAGTCCTGTCACAACAGGCCCTGCTGAAGAGTTTCTCCCCATCTTTCCTCTAGGCCCCCTTTAGGTACTGGAAGGCTGCTATAAGGTCTCTCCAGAGCCTTTTCTTCTCCAGGCTGAACAGCCCCAACTCTCTCAGCCTGTCCTCATAGGAAAGGTGCTCCAGCCCTCTGATTATCTTCTTGACCCTCCTCTGGACTCACTCCAACAGGTCCATGTCCTTCTTATGTTGGGGGCTCCAGAGCTGGATGCAATACTGCAGGTGGGGTCTCTTGAGAGTGGAGTAGAGGGGGCAGAATCACCTCTTTATTGTGAAGGCTATGACACATTTATCTAAGGGCACAGCAAAACTCCTTTAAAGGACAGCTCTTGACACTTTTGAGATTATTCTTCCGGGACCTAAGAAATCAAAATATCAGTCCTATACTAAGGGTACCCCATGTAAATTACACTATTCTGTTATAAATTCTCATTTTATTGGCTTAGCTATCATATATTTCAGAATCAGCTTAACCTTCTTGTTAGTACACTCTAAAACCAGTATCGTATTTTGCAATAAACTTCTCCATGGTACTAACAATCTCCTAGCAAAAGGAACATTATCTGTATTTTTATATATGTTTGCATGTTTGTGTAAATGTTGGGAATTGATTGTTCCTGAATGAAAGTGTGTCCCTCCAAATGCAAATTTTTTTCCACTGGCAGAAGTCTCAATATGGTATGAAAGGAGGAGATAAAATAAGAAAGTAGTAAACCATTACAGTCGATTTCCTTTTTTACCACTGTTTGTTTCCATAAGAATGAAAATGTGGTAACTATATTAATTCCAGTATTAACTTTTAAATAAAGTGAAATATTTTTTTAGGATCATGCAACAGAAATAAAGTTAAAACTGTGGGATCTCCAAAGCTGACAGGGTAATCTGGTGTAAAATACTAGTATAAATATATTACATGATAATTTATTCTGAAGCTAAAGGGACCATATATGTAAATCAATATTATCAGATTGGATTGTTATTTTCATCAATTTAGAAAATAGTATGAGGCCTGCTTGTGGTCATCCTTCTGTGTGCTCTCTGATTTACCATATAACTTGATGTTTTCTAATATGATAGTCTATCCTAAGCTGGCACATTCTCGCGGCAGATTTAATGAAGGAGTCTGCAATAAAGTGAAACATAAGACATTCAGTTGCCTTAAATTGATCTTTGTATTTGCAAGTGATTTATCTTCAAGATGAATTATGGTGTATTATGAAGCTTCTGCAGGATATGTCAGTGGTTTGTTTATTTTTTTGCTTTAATTATGCTACCTCACCCAATAAAGAATGGGCTTCTCCCTTCCCTCTAATCTCCATTTCATAATTGCACCTACTGTCCAACTTTCAAAATCAGGCAAATGAGAAAAATCTACACAAGTCCTAGAACAATTTCTAATTGTTTTTCTTTTCAATAAATTGACTCAAGCTTATCTGAGGTTTCACAAATTCATTACATTATTACTGTAATCTCTGAAATGTTTTCCATTGTCCCAAACTTAATGAGACAGGATTATTTTAAAAAAAAATTATGGACAGGAGTATTTTCAATATATTTAATTTATTGTTACTTATGAGTCATGAATTATTATCAAATCTAAGTATTCTATTTTGATGAAAAGTTTGAATGCAACTCATCGTAAACAAATGCATGCTTTATTACCTGTTTTCCTGAATTTGAATAACTTGGGGAGAAAATACAATTCTTTACTGTGTAGATAATAATTCACTCAATCTTAATGAAAAAAAAATTAGTATATGAGCTTAATATACCCAGTTATGTGAAACATTTACGCCTTCTCATATTGCACAGCTTTAATATATTTGAAAAAAAAAATCTTATTTGTGTGATGGAATATTGGTATTTTCTTAAATAAACACTACATCCTATTACAGGTTATACATCAATATTAGGATAGAGATATGTTTTTCCTCACTCTCTCTTTCCCACAATATATACTTACATACATAAACAAGAGATTGTGCTAGTAGAAAATAGAACAGATTCTACAACTGAATTCAAGGCAGATAAGGATACTTTTAAGGGAAATAGGATACTTAGAATTTTCAGTTTGTCTTCTAATGTAGGCCAAAGATCTCACTCCAGCAAATTCTATGCCAAATGCATAACTTCTGTATGTTTCAATATAATTTTTTTCAGTAATAGAAAATGAACTTCATTGCTAGTTAATTTTTTCCATTAATTTACTTTTACTATCTCAGTTTACTAGCTTCAGCTTTAAATAAGACATCATTTATTTACAGATTGTCAGGAAAAAAATGCTATGAAGGAATTGCTGTCAATGATCAAGTTACTGGTTCTCTGTCCTTGACAACTGAACTGCCAGAACTGTGCCCTGTACCTTTAGGATTAAACTACTGGTGTTGCTAATAACTGAGCAAAAGAAGCATCAACACTGAAGGCTTTGCTGGCATGCTTGTGTCTGCCATGGGACTTTTGCTGTAGCAAGTCAAGCTCTACCAGCTACCAGTGCTAAAAGTTGCTGTCCTGTCAACACCTGCTGAGCACAGACGGAGCAGTAGGTACTAACAATATCAATTCTATACCACAGCTGATAGCTATGGATAACTATGGACAGTTTACACGCTTGGACTTTTGCAGAGGTGGAGGACACTGTTGTCTCTTCATTTTGTAGTGATTCTGGTTAAACTGGGACAAGCTGATCCATCCATTTCACTGTCACTTCTACTCTGGTACATATGTTAGCATGCTAAATATATGTCTGCGTAACTTGTTCTATGGTCATGTCATGAACGAGATCCAAGCACAGATCTGGCTTAAAAATATCCTCCTGGGCACCCAGTACTATGCTGTGGGTCCTGTAAAAATCATAGAATCATAGAATAGTTTGGGTTTGAAAGGATGTTTAAAGGTCATCTAGTCCAACCCCCCTGCAAGGAGCAGGGACATCTCCAACCAGATCAGGTTGCTCAGAGTCTCTTCTAACCCGGCCTTGAATGTTTCCAGGGATGGGGCGTCCACCACCTCTCTGGGCAACCTGTTCCAAAGTTCCACCACCCTCATTGTAAAAATTTTTTTCCTGATGTCTAGTCTGAATCTACAGGCAGCTTCAGAAATGGGCATTACAATGTTGATTATAAAGCCTCTTTGCTGTTCTCTTTGCCTCTTTACTTGTTTACATTCTGAAAAACTTCACTTCCTGAGTCCATCACTGCAGAGTCACTTCACATAAGCATTTCCACTCTGTCAACATTGGCTAACTTTAGCAAATAACGACAAGCACCACATTTCAATATGAGGTGCTGTTGCAGTCTGTGAAGCATGCACGGCACTGTGCTGAGTTTCCTGCTTTATATTGTCTAGTGGATGCTGATGGTAACTGCAGCAGTGGCTGGATTTCCCATGCAGCTTGGTGTGACTGAGCCTGCTGATCCATCACAGCCTGTCAGTACTCTCGCAGCATGCCTAGTGAGGGGGTCTGTGATAATGTGGAAGATAAGCTATTCCCTTCCCATTAATTGACCCTTGCCCTTCTAGGTGATTTGTCTTTGATGCTTCTTGCAGCATCTTACAAAGCTGCAGGCTAAAAAGCCAACAAATTTTTCTTCCTTAACTTAGAGGATGCCTGGAGTCAAACATAAAGACAAATATCACAAGAGATGATGTGTACTCAGAAATCATACGCTGGACACTAAATAAAGGAAACAAAGCTCCATGCATTTCTGCTGAGGTTTCCCTTTCTTTTTTTTTTCCATTAATAAAGGATTCTAGGAGAAATAGCTATATGTCCTGGGTTTGGCAGGGATGGAGTTAATTCTCCTCTCAGTAGTAGCTGTGTTTTGGATTTTGTATGTGAAGAACGTTGATAAACACACTGATGTTATGCATGGTTGCTAATGACACCAAGGACACTGTCTGGCTTTCCAGGTCTCACCCTTCCTGCAGGTGCAGGAAGCTGGGAGGGGTATAGCCTGAATAATTGAGTCCAACTGGCCAAAGAGAGTATTCCATGCCATAAATGTCATGCTTAGTATATAAGTGGGGGTTGGCAGGAGCGGGAGGCATCACTCTCTCTACCTTGCTAGCTCATTTAGCTCCTTTGCTCGCTGCTCAGTTTCGTTTCTGTGGTCACTGCTCGGCATGGGCTGTATCAGTCATTGGGACATCGGGTGGTGAGAAATCGTGCGTTGTTCATTTTGTATATTTTAGTATCCTTATATTTTGTTGTTATTGTCATTTTCCTTTGCTATTCTAGTAAACTGTCTTCATCTCAACCCACGAGTTTTCTTTTCTTCCCAATTCTCTCCCCCATCCTGCTGGGGAGAGGGAGGATGAGCAAAAAACTCTGTAGTGACTAGGACTAAACTACAACACTATGAAATGTAACTAAAATAATAATTTTGCAGATGTAGAAATCATGAGCAAAATAAATGTCAATATTTGAAAGAGATTCAGGAGAAAGTTAGAAATTAGAACTCACCAGAAGATGTAATTAGTACACTGGCTTTCTGTTAGACTTGTGAATTTTACTCTTTACATACCTGTGCTTGGAATAATCACTACAGGTTCTACGTAAAAATTTAAAAATAGTTTGGCTTGCTCCTGCTTCTTAAAACCCATCCATTCCCAGGCACTATCAGCCTTCAACTTAACTGTAATATGATCATTCATATAATAGTTTCCTTCTTCCTTTAAATCTCTTATAGCTGTGGCAGAATGAAATTTTTTATAAGAACATTGGTTTCAATAATAAACTGAACTGGGAAAACCTAAAGAGTGGGGAGTGGGAAATATGAGTAACTGATCTTAGTCACTTATTTTGTTCAGAACTTATTAACGACTCCCTCTAGCCCTTAAATTGCCTCAGGAATATAGTCAAGGAGTACTAAAAATGGCTCCACAGGCTTTTACCATATATTCTGAAGCTGATACCTCTTATTCCCAGGAAGAGATGTCACCACTGTTTTCACAAAATCATCTCCACTATCTCAGCTGCTGCCAGTCTTGGGCAGCAGAAGCGCGCTCTCTGCCATGTTTTGTTCCGTCAGTCTAGACTCTACAAAACCACTAATACAAGATGCCAGCTTGTTCCACTGATACCAGACCCCACTTCTCAAAGTCAATTTTGTCAAATGCTGCTAGGTTCACTTCTGGAGTGGCATATCTAGGCAGAGGTCAAATCTTTCATTAGAAAACCCAGAACGGAGCACAGACTCTTGATAAAGACTTTATTGTTTCCTAACAAAAATCTTTGTTGCTTTAAGTTCTGTGCAATACTCATTGGGTGTTCAATAGCCATTAGTTCTATATGATCTGTTTTAATAAGCTATAAAAGGGTAAGATTTTAATTGCTAAATAGCAATAAACATTGATTTTTCTTTGCCTTGCTGCTCTCCCCAGGATGAGCCACAATGGCTCTTTAGCTTGGACTGTCAGGTTTTAATTTCTAGTTGTTTCAGCTGTTATCTCCTTCCTTGTTCTCACTTTTTTTTCATCTTAAATCTCTTGTTAAAACCTCCAGTTATAAACTGGCAACCTTCCAACATTGACATTCATATGGAGAGAAAAAGCTGCAATGCAGACAGGAAGAATGGGAGATAGAAGCTGAAAGAGAAGACTAGGGAGGGATAAGTGTCAACAATCAAAATTCAACCTTGATTTTAATAATGATTTTTAAATTAAAAAATAAATGTTGAATTTTAGTTATATATTCAGGCCAAGTTTCAGAAATACACTAAACACGTCATCTATCATTTCATCACATTCCTTTCTAGAACAGACATAGAAAATCTTTAAAATGTAATACAATACTAAAGCATTATATAGATATTTTCTGCCACAAAATGATAATTTAGCTATATTAGACCTGTAAGAACTAGTCTTTACCCGGTCTTTGGGGGAGTAAAGAGTTCATAGCCCTGGGACTCACATTTCTTAGCTTTTTTTGACAGGCAGTCATTATCACACTACTTGAGCAACATTGCATAAAATTGCAGTCTCAAGTGTATATTCCAATAATTAGAGGCTTTGCTCTAGAATGCTATGCGCAACCTGGAATACTATAAATAGTTAATTACAGACCAATAATTGATTCTGTATAAAAGGAGATATGAGTTGGCAGGAAAAATAATGATTACCTAACTGAGCTAAGAAGTGTACAGTGATATGAATGGGGCAAAAAGTCCATTTGTCCAGCAACAACAGACGAATTCTCAGGACAGAAATAGCATGGCAGTTTGATTTAAATGGTTCCTGTCATCTCAGTTTCTGAAATATTGAGATCTATAGTCTCTAAACTGTGCCAAGTAAATATATATTATATATATATATTTATACAATATATATTTATACTATATATATACTAACATCACATAAGAAAAAGAAATAACTGTCAAGAACAACTTTTTTTTTTTGTAAGAATAACAGTATCTTGATCTTGCTTGTCTCTTAATTTCATTAAATAACTTTTCTGACTGACACCAAGACACTGTGGACTTGTAATGGAACTTTACTGTTAAAGTGCTTTTTAAATTAAACAAACAAACAAACAAGTTGCTCTTCTATAACTTTAAAAAATCACATTATTTTCAACTAAATGTTCCTTGGCATAAGATCTTTCTCTAGAGTGCATAAATGAAACTCTTTGGGCACAAGAAACAAAATCTTTCCTTTGGTAGCAGCTTCCTTTCTTACTCTTAAAAAGCCCTAAAATTATTTTATGGTTTTACTACTATTTCATGTTCTGTTGCAACTTGAGAGAGTATTTTAAAGCTACAGATGTGTAATGAAGAATAGTCTTATAGGAGAACCAGCTTTACAATAAAGACATGTTAAAAGGTTAAAAAATAAAATTGATTTAAATATTTATATTTTAAATTAACATATATATTCAAGATTTAAGTCAAATCTGTAATTTTTTGGTACTGTATTTTAATTCTACTTTTAAGATGAAACAATGATTTAGTTCAAATCTGGAAATAAAAAAGGTTTTAAATTATCAACATTTCCACCAAAATGCAAATATTGAATTTCAACCCACCTTAGCAGCTTTTCCTGCATTCTATTTGAGGAGCCATCTCTCGTCTCACTCCCTGATCTTTGTCAAATCACTTTGTGTCTCTCAGATTCCACTTTTATAAAGTGAGTAAAATATTTACTTACCATTCTTACCTCCCAAGGGGCTTTCTGAGGGTTAATTAGTTAATGTTGGTGTAGCACGTAGAAAATCTAAAGCATTATATTAGTGCCAAGCATTATTATTATGAAACCTATTAGAAACACAATGCATGATCAATTAACTTAGATCAAAGGACATGTAGCTGCAAAGGATCTAATTAAAAGTTGATAAATAGCATTACTGAAAGCAGATGAACTTTTGTACTACCTCACACTTAAAGTGCACAGAAACCTACTAGTCACCACCATGCCCTGTATTCCTCATGTCACAGACCAAGCAGCTAGAGGCTTAAAAGAGGGCGTATTTTCCATATTTGTTTAAGAGCTCATTAAGCTGAAAAGCCCTATTCTACAATATCTAAAAGCCTTTTTTAAAAGTGCTGTGTGAATGTGACTAAACAAATGAGGAAATGACTCTGAAGTACATTAATATCAGTTATAATTGATATTTTAAGTAATTGAAAGGCCAGGCCATTTTCTCTAAGTCTAAAACCTAAAGGTGTGACTTCGAAATTTTGTGATAGATCTTCTTAGCAACAATAGGAGCTTGTGTGATAATCTAGCTTTTAGGACAATATTGTCAGAAAATTTTCATTGTCTAATTGTTTTGAAGCTGAGAGACATCACTTTCTTTCAGCGTTTTTTGTCACACTGATTTTTTTTTTTATACAAAATGAAGGGAGGAAGGATTCTATCCATAAACATGTATCTATACTCTTCATATTTTGAACTGTGTTTACATATGTATCTAGCTCTTGGCAGTTTTTTCATCTGCTAGGATACCTATTAGTCACTGTGAATCCTAGTAAATATACTTATTTTAAACAACTTAGAAATTACAGCTATAGTAATAAACCTAAAATATGTTACTGAGTGTCGTAGTCCAGCCCTGACCAGGACCAGACTACGCAGTCTCTCTCTCACTCCCCCCACCTTCCAAGAGAACAGGGAGAGAAAATATAAGGAAAAACGGCTCAGGGTTTGAGATAAGGACAGGGAGAAATCCTTAAAGTTACCGTCATGGGCAAAACAGACTCGACTTGGGGAAAACTATTCATTTGTTACTACAAACAGCAGGATAATGAGACAGAGAACAAGATAACCTCCCTCCACCCCTCCCTCTTCCCAAGCTTAACATTATCTCTACTACCTTCCCCCCTCCGAGCGGCACAGGGGGAGAAGAGGGAATGGGGGTTGCGGTCAGTTCATCATACGTTGTTTCACGCCGCTGCTTCAAGGTCGGGGGAAGAACTCCTCACATTCCTCCCCTGCTCCATCGTGGGGTCCCTCCCACGGGCCACAGTCCTTTGTGGAACTGCTCCGGCATGGGTCATCTCTTCCACGGGTGCAGTCCCTCTAGAACAGCTGTCCCAGCGAGCCCTCCACGGGCCACAGCTGCCTTCAGGCATCCACCTCCCCTGGTACGGGGTCCTTCACGGGCTCCAAGTGGATCTCTGCTCCTCCGTGGACCTCCATGGGCTGCAGGGGGACAACCTGCTCCACCATGGTCGTCACCACAGGCTGCAGGGGAATCTTGGCCAGGAGCCGCATTACTCCTCCCCCTCCTTCTGAACTGACCTTGGCGTCTGCAGCCGTTCCTCACAACAGGCTGGTAGATGTCTCTCAGGATCTTTTTTTTTACATCTTATTCACTTCTCATCTCCTTTCCACTTCTTGCAGCCGGGCTGGACCGAGTCGGGCCCAGTCGGCTGCCTGGCGAGAGGCCAGAGGGTGAGGCCTGCAAGGCCCATGAGGCCTGCGCCTCCCCCTCTGCGCCTCTGCCCCCACTCAGCTTCTTCACATCTTCTCTTCTCTTTTTTTTTCTGTTTTCCCATTCTTAAATACGTTATCGCAGAGGCGTTATCACGGGACATTCTGCTACCAATCGGCTTGGCCTTGGCCAGCAGCAGGTCCGCCCTAGGACCGGCCAAATCCACTGAACAAAGGGGAGTGACTTCTAGCAGTTTCCTACAGAAGCTACCACCTTAGGCCCCCCCTTACTAACAAAACCACGACACTGAGTTTCAATTTATTTTTTCTTTTCATTTGTCATGTTAATTTTTCTATTTGTGCCTTTCTTTACTCCCTTTGATTTGGAATTTATCTGCGTTATTTTCTTTTCTTTCATACTTCATATCATATTGCATTTTACAATTAATTTATGTGAAGAAAACTTCTTTCACAATTTTTAGTCTAGTTTCTTATCTCCTTTTTGACATTATAACATTTTAAATTATTCAGAGGCTTCAATTCAGCAAATGCACTACTATTTACAATATTCAAGGTATATTTGTATGTCTACACCCATTTGTATACCTACACCTATTTGTATACTTAAAGAGCTTTAGCTCTGCCGTCATCTTTAAACCTGGATTTTCAGGAAAAAAGCTGACACTTTTACAAATTTTTAGTTGCTCCTTAATTTCAAAGTAATCCTAGAAATGCTAGCTGAAAGGAAATTAGAAGATTATCTAATTCAATCTCCTGCTATAATGGGATTATTGCCACTATCAGATTAGCAATAATTTTATCTATGAAACAGAGAAAGCTACTTAAAATACACACATCTGTAATTTTGTATTAAATACATTAGAGACACACAATCTTTCCAAAATAAGTCACTATAAACTGAAAAAAAAATATTTTAAAAGTTATAATCTAAATGAAAATACTGATGAGACATTAAAGCAGGTTTTTTTACAGTAATGATACCCTAGATTGATCAAAAATGGTTAGTGAGGACATATCTCTCATCTTCCCCATTCATTTGTGCCCCAATCATATGCTCTGGGACTTTTTACCTACAAAAATCTTTCAAACACACTAGAAAGCAAAACTAAACATTGCTTTAAAAACAAAATTATTGAACACTTCCATCATATCACTGGACTGGATTGCTCATCTCTTTCTTTTTTTTTTAAAAGCATCCTTATTTTCCGGATGAAGCCTTGTGTGGTCAGGAAGAATAGGATAAATCTTTATACATATCAAGTCATTACGAACTCTGCACCATCCCAGCATCAGTTTTCCCCATACTCTGTTTCTTACACCCTTGAAACTGGATATCCCTTAAGGTACTGTGCAGTACAATTTCTTTATCTTTCGTGAAGCACTTTGAATTATGTTTTACATGGTATTTGACATAAAATCAAGCAGTGGGTTAATATCCTCTTCCTTGATTTACACTGTATTCTTCATCCAATAAAAGTTAATGTCCTCTCTGCCCTCTTTATTGTGGTAACATATTAGGTTGAAAGCTTTATGGTTTGGGTTTGTTGTTTGGTTTGGTTTGTTTTTTTTTTTTTAATAATAACTCCCTAATCCCTTTCTTGTTAAGCACATTGAAGTACCTAAGAGCTTAACAGAAATATTTTTTTCATTGCATTTTTAGTTTAAGTTCTATTGCACTTATATCTTACTTGAACAGGATTTATCATCTGTTAGTCAATGGATCAGAGCTGTCGAAAGCTTTCTGTGCACATACACATTTTGCCTTTTTGTATCTATATTGAATAAGTGTACTGTGTTTAGTACCAAAAAAGAAACCCAAAGCAAAGATTTCAAGTCCCTTATTCTTTATGAGTATTATCACCCCAAAACACTGTAATAATTTTGTAATAAAAATTCAGTAATCCCCTAGGCTGAGATTTTTAATATTATTGTCATAAGATATTTTGGCACCTGTTTTTTGGGGTGGGTTTTTTTGTACATTTACCCTGAGCATCTTAAATGCTGGGGGACTCTAGAACTGGATGCAGTATTCCAGGTGAGGTCTCATCTACTTTGATCAGTAGAACCATGAATACACACATATCTTTGTGATGCTCATGATTTGTTTAGTTACTGACTTTTCATAGTTTCACTGGATGTCACCTATTATTTTCAAAATGTAGTGGATTTTTACCAAGAATATCCACAATTATCTATTATCTGTGGCAGGTCATTTATCAGAATGCAAGTAATCATATTTAGTCTAAATTATTAGGATCCTGGATTCAAGAAAGCACTATCCAAAATCCAGAGTGTGTTCACAGAAAGATTAAAACCACAAGGATTACCAATGGAAATAACCCTGGTTAAATCACCTAAGACGTCATTATATCAATGCAGATTTTTCTGGTCTCTTTTAGTCAGTCTTAAATAGCTCAGATAAATGCTCTGCAATTAGTCTGTTTGAAAGTCCTTTGGGATATAGTTATCGTAAGGATTTTTTCTGCTTCCCTACCCCAGCAGTTACCAGTAATGTTCAGGGTGTATTCATTTGCTTCTCATCTCCAAAACAAAATGTCAGTGCTTGGCGTGTGTGAGCACCTCAGAAACTTCTGTAAGAAGCCTTATCTTGCTCTTTGGTAGCAAACTTGTATGTTGTAAAGGAACAGTATTAATAACCACAACACTGCAGAAACTAGTAGCTTGTTTACTTTATCAATAAAGACAAAGACTTCTTCAAGACAAGTATATAGGTTTTCATGTGCTGTGTTTCTCTATGAGCACTGAGTGCTAAAAATTGAAAAACTCAGAGAAATCTGAAGCAGAACTGGTAAAACTTTCCTGGCTTGCAGCAACAACAAAATACCAGCCCAAGATTATTTGATTCATTATCAGTCAACTAAAAATTCTGCAAGCCTTAGTCAGATCTTCACCAAAAAAAACACCCCACATTTCAAGGTTTCTAAGAGAGTTTTTGTTTTCTTTTCTTTTTTTTTTTCTCTTGCAGTAGCATTTAGAAATTTTGCAAGATCTTTAATTTCTATCTGGTTTTCATGTGGAAGTTGTATGCAGCCAACTACAGATTAAAGAAACTTAAGCCAGTATAGAATGTTTCCTTCAAGCATTGGATAGCAATGGTTCAATTAAATTTTGTGAGAGTTTTCACAACACATTTGTTGTTTGATTTTTTTTTTATTCTCCTACATCCCAGTCTTAATCACTATATTTGCACAACTGAACAAAACGAACAACGTGTGCGTAGGAAAATAGTATAAAATCTGCACAGAGGCCTGGATAACTTATCAGACACAATCATACAGAATGGCCAAAGGAATTCATTCAATGAATGTATTCACTGACATTCAATTGAAATTGCAACCCAAAGAAATCAGGATACTAAAATGTATTCAGACAAACAGATTATGATGTGCTCAGTATCTGTACCTGGGAGCAATGTTCAAAAAAAAGCTCCATTCTTAATTAAATGCAAGGTAAAGAAACACATTCTTAAATATTTGCTGTTGAGATTAGTGCTAAATCACATACAGCTACATTTTTTAAACATTAACAATGCTGAGCTATTGATCAGCTTTCAAAATCTTGATCTTACTTTTCAATATTATGCAGGATAACTGAACTCCCTTGAATACTCAGTTCTGTTAAGCATGGATGAAGGTCTCTCATAAAATCTGGTCTAAATGCTCGCAATAGATTCAGAGACTGATAGCTTTCAATAACCCTATGGATCACTCCTGAGACTGACAGCATTCTGCTTTCTTTTTTTAAAAAAAAACTCTTTTAAAAGCTGCCAGAAAAACAAACAAGAAAAAAAACCCATAAATGGAGACATATGTACACTATAACTTAGATGCAAGAATTAAAAATTGGTAATAGTAGATGGACTATTCTTTTACTATAAAGGAAAATAATAATTCTTTGATATTTACTTTAATCATGACATCTCATTTCTTCACACAATTTAGCTATGGTTATGTTCCTTATTTATTCCTTAAAAGCAGGTGGCAAAAAAACTATGGAAAAATATCTTAGGCCTTTGTTTGAATTCTCTTCCTTATTTAAATTTCAACTTCCCTCTAAATATCAGCTTATGTACCAAATTTTCCAAAAATAGAGCACCAAGCCAATATGTGCAAAGTTCATCTGTCCTATGTACAAAAATATAGAAGTACCAAAATGCAACTTACATAGCTATACAGGGATCAGAGCAAATGTTAAGACCTTCTGTCTGAATCAAGGACTCAAAAAAATCCCTGCTCAGCTACTGCAGAACCGTGGCGGCACCTTAGCACCAGGGAGGTTTTCAGCTTTGTTGGGATCCTTCTCCAAGTCTGTCTTCCTAGTGACAAGAATGTGGCCGTTCATTTTGAGAACCTCAACGGGATACATGTTTCCAGCCTCATCTAATTCATCTACTATATTCAGTCTCATACCTTAGGCTAAGCAGGAAGTTAAACCCAAAGATACTGGGCTTGCCAAGTTCCCCCTTCCCATAGGTGGGAGTAGCAGACTACCTACCACTGCTACTGCTGCTGCTGCTCTAAAAGAACTCGTGAAAAACTAGGATCCTCAGCCAGCCATATCACAAAGCATGAATGTGCTCTTGCTTCTTTTGCAAGCCAAGAAATGAGAATGAAGAGCTAAAAGAAAAGAAAAAAGTTAAGTGTACTGGAGTTAAATGTTTTTCATTTTTTCATCATTTCATGTGGATGACTGAATAAAAACTACTGCACATAAAAACACACAAGTGGTTTTTGTGATCAATACCTCCAACATGTAATGTCACACTGAGTTTTTTTCAGTGTTGGGAAAAATTTAAAAAGATGGAAAAATTGTCAATGAAATTTTGAAATGTCAAAATATGCATTTCTAGTTTATAGTAAGAAATTCACACTTAATTTTAGCTCTAGAGGAAATAGTCTTTTCAGCAATGCTAAATTTCTGCATACACACAGCTAGTAAGAATTCTATTCAAACCATGCAGTAAGAACCATTCTACAGTGTATGTCTGGAGCCCCATTAAAATGCAGAATCAGGGCTTTAGGCAAACTGCTGTCGTCACTCTGCTGTCTCTGTTCCAGCTTAATGGAATCTTCTGACAGACTCTGAGCAACACATGAAAATGACTCAGATAATTTATTCTTCTGTCATCTTAGCATCTATTTAAAAATTTAAAACTATCTATTTCTTTTAATATATTTTGATATTCTAATTGAAAGCTATTCTGTATTCTGTCCCACTCAAAGTATAAATTATCACTTTTGGGGCTATTAATCAGAGATACAAAACAAAAAATCTGGGACCCTCTAGGACACTTTTTTTTTCTTCTCTATTACAATTTTAATTGTAAAGTATATAACACTAGATTTCTAAGTTTAGGTTGCATTTAGATAACAGCAGGTCTACATTTAAAATTATTTTGTATATTAGTATTTCCTTTAGATGTCTAAATTTAGGTGTTTGCTTGTGCTATAGATGTCTACAATTCTAATATCTGTGGAGAGTGATTCAGTATAATTTATAAAACATACATACTAGCTAGCTACTTGGACAAGTAGAACTGACTGCCACACTAAGACAACTTTCTTTTTTTTTCCCCAGTTATTATAGAAAATAGCTCACATTAGTCAATGGAATTTACTTCATGAGAATGGATCATTTTCAATACATTTTCCTCCTTAGGACATTGGAGGTATTTTTTTCCATTGGTATTTTTTTTGTTTGTTTCTATGTTTGTTCATTTAATTTATGGTCTTACTTTCCTCATGCAAATACTCGGCTTGAAAGGAAGTATTGTGGTTTACCTCTGATAGGCAGCTAAGCACCATACAGCTGCTCGCTCATTCCCCCTACATCAGGAAAGGAAAGAGAGTCAGAAGGGTAAAAGTGCAAAAACTCATAGGCTCAGATAAAAATAGTTTAATAGGTAAAGCAAAAGTGTGTGTGCAAGCAAAGCAAAACAAGGGATTCATACACTACTTCCCATCAGCAGGTAGATATTCAGCCATCTCCAGGAAAGCAGGGCTCCATCATACATAGCAGTTACTTGGGAAGACAAACACCATAAGCCCAAATGTCCCCTCTTCCTCCTTCTTCCCTGCAGGTTTTATTGCTGAACATGATGTCACATGGTACGGAATATCCCTTTGGTCAGCTGGGGTCAGCTGTCCCAGCTGTGTCCCCTCTCAGCTTCTTGTGCATCCCCAGCCTACCCACTAACAGGGCAGTTTGAGAAGCAGAAAAGGCCTTGACACTGCGTAAGAACTATTCAACAGAAACTAAAACATGGTTGTGTTAGCAACACTGTCTTCATCACACAACCAAAACATGCCATACAAGCCTCTATGAAAAAAAAATTAACTCTATCCTGGCCAAAACCAGTACAGAAAGACAAAGAAAATAGAGTTTCAGAAATTATTCTGGCTTTTTTCTTCCTTTGACTCAATTTTGCACAGCTTGGACTGTGTGGAAAAAGTTCATTCACCTTTCCATTGCTCTATCTGCAGAAAATATTCCCCAGAGACAGAAAGAAGGTTTAGAATCACATCCAAGATAGATGTCGGTTCTAAAATACAAGTTTTAGAAAACATATGCTGTAACAACTGGTGGCAAAACCCAGCATAGGAGTTTGGTTTATTGAGTGACACAAAATGACGGTCTGTACTAGTTTCCACACAAAAACTTCACAAGTGTTTGATTTCAGCTGAGAGAGCATTCCACTTTGGAATGAACACTTCCAGAACTTACAATGAGAGTGTGAAAGTATACTCAGGAGTCTCTGGCCTTAGAAGTGAGAGTGAGACTGTCCTCCGAGAAATGAGGACCACACACAGGCCACATCTGTGTGTCAGAAATACATCCTGCTTCATAGGCTATTTGTTCTACACTTGAAACCATAAAGCTTGAAGGCATCTGTTCCTACCAAGTCCCTGGTGGATGTGGCTGAGGTTCATGAGACTTCTTGTAGCCCTTCCTCAGACTTCTGTGTGAATCTTCTTCCTACCATTGTTCATGTTATCTTTAACTAGTTACATACAGTATATTCTTTTCTGAAAAAAAAAAAAAAGAAAGTTTAAAAGTTTTGAAAACTGTTTCCAAAGTTCAGTTAGCAAATTCAGCTCCAAAGCACACCATCATTGCATCTTCTAGTCTTTTATAATGATGGCTGAATCTATGAAATTATATTTTTCTTTGAGGAAAATACAGGGTAATATTTTTCCTCTCTAAGCAGAAGCTTGCACAGATGACTTCAGACATTAGTTCTAAAACATCAGCTACTACAATTGCTGTTTTTCTTGTAGGTCTTTATATTTCATCATGCAATCTTCCTATCTGGACTGTATTTTCAGCTGGACTAAAGCAATGCAATTTAGCTATGCATGAGGCTTCATTTTATAGAAAATTCCAGTGAATATAGTGTTGCAGCAATGTGGGCTGCTCTGAGTACGTCAGACTTGTCTTTCCTTCTCTACACTGTTTTCCTAGGATTTTGCTAGTTCTCATCCTGACAGATAAGGTGAAATATTACACCTATCCTCTGACTATGTGGCTCCTGCTTTCCAAGGGATCAGAGGTATTTTGAGGAATGGCCCAAGACTTTAATGAAGAACTAGATATGATCACAAACCTTACTTCTTTTTATGTTAGTAAAAAAAAAAATCCGTTTTGACCTTGACATCTTTCAAATAAATACATTTTGTTTTAGAGATAAGGAAAAGAAACTGTAACAAAGAAATCTACTGTATACATAACTATGCGGAGAGAACAGAGAAAAAAACACCAAAGTGTACTTATTGATCATACTGCTTAAAGCATTACTGAAGCATAATCAAAGAATCAAATAATAAAGTGACGCTGATAGTATAAGAGCTGTAATATAATTGAACAGGGTTTCAGTAACATGTTTTTACTATGACTGATGGAAATCCTGAACATGCATAGATTCAGGAATCTCTAAATTGTCTTTATCCACTGGAGTCACCTCATTATTTTCTTCCAATATTTTATGCAAATGTAATTGTACATGCTCTCCTTCCAAAATATATATAGCACTAAAATCAGCCTGCAGTAATGTGCTTTGTCACTAAAGTATATTTTTTTTAAATATGCAATGCTTGAAGCTTAAGGCCAGTCATATTAAAGCAAGAAACTACCTTCCCACATAATTCCTTAACAAAGCCAATATTTCCTGAAAGTGTCAAATCCTGATATACAAATGATCACAGTAAATTCCTTAAAGGTCTCAGAAGAATCTAATTTATGCATAATATCTTCAGATACATATTTCTGAGTATTTTGAAAAACAGTCTAATGTATGGTACACTTTATAGGCCTCAGTTCTATATTAGACTGTCATCACTGAAAATCAGACAAAGATCACAACTAGTTTGGTTATTTTTTTTTCCTTGGAATCATAGAATAGTCCAGCATGGAAGGGTCCTTTGAAGATCATCTGGTCTAACCTTTCCTGGGAAGGGAGCTTAGATGAGATTATCTAGCACACTGTCCTTGTCTTCTCCAGGGTGAAAAGACCTAACTCCTTCAGACTTTCCTCACAGTGCAGGTTGTTTAGCACTTTGATCATGTTTGTGGCCCTCCTTTGGATGCTCTCTTGTCTCAAACTGTGGGGACTGCAGTTGAATACAGTACCCCAGGCGCAGCGTGACAAGTGCTGAGTAGAGTTGGATGATTATGTCTCTATCTTTGCTAGCAATGCCCCTGCAGATGCAGCCTAGGATCTGATTTGCATTTGCTGCTGCAGTAGTGCACTGCTGACTGATGTTCAGCTTATAGTTGTCCACCAAGACCTCAAAAATTCCAATAGCACCATACAACTACTAGGAAGATAATTAACTCTACCCTGGTCAAAACCAGTACCTGTTATTCTGCTTCAGTTGCAAGACTTTGCACTTGTTTTTGTTAAACCTCATACTGTTCTTGTTTGCCCACTCTTTCAACCTGTCCAGATCTGTAAGATGGCTCTCCCTTCTGATGTGTTCACCTCACTGCCTAGTTTAGTGTCATCAGCAAACTTGGTGAGAGTGCTTTCAATCCTGTCTCCAGGTCATTTATGAAGATGTTGAACAGCATAGGGCCCAGTATCATTCCTTGGGGGACCCTACTTGTGACAGGCTGTCAGCCTGAGTAAAAGCTATTGATCACCACTCTCTGAATGCGACCTGTTAGCCAATTTTCCGCCCACCT
Source organism: Chlamydotis macqueenii (assembly GCF_036417535.1). Lineage (NCBI taxonomy): Eukaryota > Metazoa > Chordata > Aves > Otidiformes > Otididae > Chlamydotis > Chlamydotis macqueenii. The sequence continues at coordinate 134,418,049 of NC_141557.1, forward strand.
TGCAGACCACCCGTCCAATTTGTATCTTGCCAGTTTGTCCAACAGTGTCGAACACCTTGCTGAAGTCCAAGTAAACAACATCCACGGCTCTCCTCATGTCAACAGGAGATGTTATTTTGTTGTAGAATGTGATCAGGTTAGTCTGGCATAATTTGCCGTGGTAAATCTGTGCTGACTTTTCCCAATCATCTGCTTCATTTGGTTTGTGATAGTTTCTAGGAGGATTCGTTCCATTATTATCCCAGGGACTGAAGTAAGACCAATGGGCCTGCAGTTTCCCAGGTCTTTTTTGGGGCCCTTCTTATAGTTAAGTATGAAGTTTGCCCCTTCTAGTCATCAGGGACATCCCCTGATCTCCACAACTTTTCAGATTATAGACAGTGGCCTTGCAAGAGTGACAGACACTTCTCTTAATAGCCTGGGGTAAATTCCATCCAGGCTCAGATTTATATGGCTTGAGCTCTTTGTAACAGGCCACAGACCAGTCTTTTCTTCACTACTGGTGGGTCAACACATGTGTTGTTGTAGCTCCTTGATTCTGTGATTTGAGGTCCAGCTATGCTAGTAAAGGCAGAGACAAAGAAGGTACTAAGAACTTCTGCCTTGTCAGCACTGTTAGTAACTAGTTTCCCTGCTCTGTTTAGGAATGGGCCTGTGTTTTCCCTGTCCTGCTTATTGCTCACACATCTCAAGAATCCTTTATTTTATTTGTCATCTCATCATATACAGTCAAGATATAGAGTTTTATCATCCAGAGTGAGCAATTCACACACACTTTAAGGCCTTTGTGTCATTTAAGAGATTTCCAAGCTCTAGATTAGTAGTTTGGTCTGAAGCCTGGATCTCTTTCTATAATTTGGTGCTCTTCACTGTAAAAGAAATCCAGATTTATTTGTAGTTTTCTTCTAGGCAAATCAGCCCTTTGTATTAGCATTAATTAATTTAGTCTCACTATATCGCTCTGCAGCAGACTAGTTTTTCTCTCAACTAATGTTGATATGAAAGCCTAGATAATTAACTGTAAGTCAAGAATTTTTGCACCCTTTATATGAATATAGTAAAAAAGTGTGCATATGTATATATATGCACACACTGTTTTTTTTTTTAATTCAGGAGAAAACCAATTAAGCCTGCTATATAATGAGCAATTATGCCAACAACAAATCAATTTCCATATAATTTGTATGATATGGTACTATAAATTCTACAAGCAGGATCAATAAGTGGCAATAAAATATCAGGCTATAATTCTCCAACCTCCATGGCCAGACTACAAATACTTATATAAAAATAGAACTTAATTTTTAGTTTACTATCTGTACAAGATAATTTAATACATAAGAAAAAAAAGTCAGAGGTCTGATCATTCTTACAATCTAAAACACTCCCAGAAAAACTAGAAAGCTTTTTGAGTGGGATGCAGGTAAGAATTTAGAGAAATTTCAAGAATCCAAGAATATCTTACTTGGTTTATGTCACCACTACAGAATTGCACACACCCAATGAAAAATCTGTCGATCTGCCAGACCGATGAAAAAGTGTTATTTACAATAAGGCAATGAAAATGATAATAAATGTCTTTGTTGAAGCAGCCACATATCGTACACCACTTCTAAATACCTGAAAAAGTTCTCCAGCGGAGCACAGATTCATAAGTGAAGAATAGTTAGGAGAGTATAAATGCAGAATGAGATAATCTGATCTTCATCCTGAATTCCTGTAAGGTGGAAAATCTATTATGAATTGGTATCTCACTTCCTTTTTCTACATATTTTGTGAACTACCTTTCTCTAGAATCTGGTGGGACTTTCAAAGACATAAGGGACAGATCAAAACCATTGACCGTACTTTTGAATGCCAGTGCTTTCCAGAGAAAAATATACAGGATAAAGTCCAGAGTCTAATGTAAATGTTCACAGATGACAGAGATGACAGAGTTTGAAGGGAATTCCTTATGTTCTGCATGAGCTTTCTCAGTAGGCATGGTTTCTTCTTTGAAGTTCTTGAAAACAAAATATTTATCTTAAAGGTCATTAAATTTACATTTCACAGTTTTACTTTCTTTGTAATATTTTTTAGTTCTTTAAAATAGGAGAACAGACCAGAGTTGGCTGCTCTTCCTTGGTAGCTTAAAGATAGTAAAATTTCATCTTTGAATACAGACTTTTAAAATTCTGGCTAAATCACTGTGAACAGATTTTGGCTGGGCATTACTAAGCTATTTAGTAACTACTATAAGTAATTTTAAATCATTATGATTTCTAGTTGTACTGGATAAGATTCACCTCTGTAGTAGACAAGGATCATGCTGACAATTTCATACTAAAGGTATAATTAACATTACTGTCACAGAGATAAGCTTCATTCATCATGTCAAAAAATGTTAAATTTTAAGTAACATTATCTCCAACTCTTTTGCTTGTTCAGGTATCTAAATTCACAAAGCAAGTGGAAACATTCCATAACGTGGGGGTACAGAAAAAGAAAATGAATTAATAATCAGATAGGATTCCTATTGTTGTCAATAGATATAAACAAAAAAAACCCCACCCATATCTCTAACCACAGTCTAATAGTCCAAGATTAGTATACAGTAATAAAATTTGAAATATTCTTTTCACAAATAATTTGTTATCTTAGCAGGCTTTTGCTAATATAACTTTTTACATTTGATCAATTCCTTTGATCAATGAATTCCGATAAGAAAACCCCTTTTATTCCTGAAAATTGCTGTTGATCACCATACTGTTGATATGAAACAGCATTTTTCTCTGGTTTCCCAGAACAGACAGTAACAAATTAAGCACAGAATATACTATGACTATTAGAAAAATAAATGTAAAGAACAGGTTGCAGTTTTTCTAAGGATGGAAAGTCTGCCTAAAACAGTACTGCCTATGCAATTTCCAAGTATAGGACTAATATATATCAGATTTCTAAAGGTATATCCCCCTTTTCACCTGTAAATATTGTGAAAGTAAAATTTAAAGATTTTTTTTTAAGCTGTCAGAGGGTATCAGATGCTTGTGTCAGAGCTAGGAAACTAATTCTGATTAAGCTGTCATACTTTTGGAAATTGTGAAAGTACACAGTGCTGAACAGCAGAGTACAAGTGAAATAATTTTGACACTTCCTGAAAATTCCTGATTTTTTTTCACAAGTGTTGATTTATGCATACACAGCAAATATAGCATTTGTAGGAAATATCAGACTTATGGCAAGTTTATCACAGTTACTCATATTACTTTCTGGGGTAAAAAAAAAAATCTCATATTCTAATCCAAGTAAGTAGGGATTATAGGATACAGGAAACAGGGGAATAAATTAAGATACAGATCAGTAAATGTCCTCATCTGCAGGCTTCTTATCACCAAATTGGAGAGATACTGACTGGATAATTGGATTATAAAGGTGGGTTGGAACACTGGCTTGATTGCTGGGCTTAAAGTGTTGTGATCAGTGGTGCAAAGTCCAGCTGACAGCCAAGAATTAGTAGCATCACTCAGGGATCCACATTGGGGCTAACAGTGTTTAATGTCTTCAATAACTACTTGAGGTGGAGAGCAGTTTCAACAAGTTTGCAGATGGCACCAAACTTGGGATTGGAGGATAGTTAATACAGAGGACATGGCAGCTATTCAGAAGGTCTGGAGCAACTGACCCTATGTGCACTGCTTGAGGAGGGAGGTTTGTGTTGAGGTTTGGTGGTGAGGTGGGGGGTGGGGTGGGCTACTGGGGTAGCTTCTGCGAGAAGCTCATAGAAGCTTAATCTTTGTCCAGTGAACCCAGATGGATCTAGGGCAGACCCATCGCTAGCCAGGACCAAGCCAATTGGTGATGGTGATAACATGTCTGTGATAACGTATTTAAGAGGAAAACAAAACAAAAGTATGGGTAGAGAGAGGGGAGATGCAGGCCTCACCCTCGGCTTCCGAGGCAGGAGAGAGAGGTTTTTGCTGAAGATTGTAAGTGGACAGGTTTACAAAGCCTGTTCTGGTTTTGTTGGGTGAGGGGGGGCCTAAGGTGGTAGCTTCTGTAGGAAGCGGTGAGAGGTTGCTCCCCTTTGTTTAGTGGACTCAGTCAGGCCTAGGGTGGACCCGCTGCTGGCCAAGGCAGAGCCAATTGGTAGCAGAATGTCCTGTGATAATGCCTCTGTGATAATGTATTTAAGAAGGGGAAATCAGGAAAAAAGAGGAAAGAAGATGTGAAGCAGCTGAGTAGGGGCAGAGAGGGGGAGGCGTGAGCCTTGTGGGCCTTGCAGGCACCCTCTGGCCTCCCACCGGGCAGCCGACTGGGCCCAACTCAGCCCAGCCCGGCTGCAAGAAGTGGAGAGGAGATGAGAAGTGAATAAAACGTAAAAAGGATCCTGAGAGGCGTCTGCCAGCCTGTTGTGTGGAACGGCTGCAGATGGCAAGGTCAGTTCAGAAGGAGGGGGAGGAGTAATGCGGCTCCTGGCCAAGATTCCCCTGCGGCCTGTGGTGATGTCCATGGTGGAGCAGGCTGTCCCCCTGCAGCCCATGGAGGTCCACAGAGGGGCAGAGATTCACCTGCAGCCCAAGGAGGACCCCATGCCAGAGCACGTGGAGGCCTGAAGGAGGCTGTGGCCTGTGGAGGGCCCGCTGGGGTAGCTGTTCTGGAGAGACTGCACTCCGTGGAAGAGATGACCCACGCCAGAGCAGTTTCATAGAATCATAGAATCATAGAATGGTTAGGGTTGGAAGGGACCTTCAAAGGTCATCTAGTCCAACCCCCCTGCAAGGAGCAGGGACATCCCTGACTAGGTCAGGTTGCTCAGAGCCTCATCCAGCCTGGCCTTGAACATTTCCAGACATGGGGCCTCCACCACCTTTCTGGGCAACCTGTTCCAATGTTCTATAACTCGCATCGTAAAAAATTTTTTCCTAATTTCTAATCTAAATCTACCCCCCTCTATTTTAAAACCATTACCCCTCGTCCTATCACAACAGGCCCTACTAAACAGCCTTTCCCCATCTTTCTTGCAGGCCCCCTTGAGGTACAGGAAGGCCGCTATCAGGTCTCCCCGGAGCCTCCTCTTCTCCAGGCTGAACAGCCCCAACTCTCTCAGCCTGTCCTCATAAGAGAGGTGCTCCAGCCCTTTTATCATCTTTGTGGCCCTCCTCTGGACCCTGGTTTCACAAAGGACTGTGGCGTATGGGTGGGACCCCACGCTGGAGCAGAGGAGGAATGTGAGGAGTTCTTCCCCTGATGATGAAGTAGCGGCATGAAACAACGCATGATGAACTGACTCTGACCCTCGTTCCCTCTTCCCTCCTGTGCCGCTCAGGGCAGGGGAGGGGAAGGTAGTAGAGATAATGTTAAGCCCGGGAAGAGGGAGGGGTGGGGGGAGGTTATCTTGTTCCCTGTCTCATTATCCTGCTAATTTTAGAAATAAATGAATAGTTTTCCCCAAGTTGAGTCTGTTTTGCCCATGACGGTAACTTTAAGGATTTCTCCCTGTCCTTATCTCAAACCTTGAGACGTTTTTCCTTATATTATCTCCCCCTATTCTCTCAGAGGGTGAGGGGGAGCAAGAGAGAGACTGCGTAGTCTGGTCCCGATCGGGGCTGAACTATGACAGAATCATATGGAGAATGCTGTGGAAACTCTAAGATAGCAAGTGAAACAGATTACACAAAATTATCCTAAAGCATGCTAAATGATAAACATTTCCTTTATGTATGAAAAACATACTTATGTTTATCCAGTTTTAAGGTGAATAGTTTTAGATGCAAAAGTAAAAAGAAATACTGCTTTTGCCAAAAGAAATAAAGAAGATGGCTCTGGGAAGTTCAAGTCTCTTGAACCTTGCTCCTTTCACCTGAAATGCTATCAATAGCTAAAAAAAAATTCCTAATAACACCACATAGAACATTTTTTTTTAAAAAAAAGTCATAATAAATTAAAAGGCAAAACAATAATAACTTTTTTGGATATCCTTTCACATTAATCTCGCATGTGTTTAACATTAATGTCTAGTATTCCAGTGGAAGAAGAATCCTCAAAAATATTTAACTGTTCCAACTCCTTAACTCAAAGATTGACAAGATTCCTAGACTTTTTCAGAATAGCTACCTTATTTGATGAATACAGGAAAATCAAGACTAGAAATTCCTGATTTTTTTTTCCTTTAAGACGTGATTCAAGAGTAACTGTTTCTTTTTACAGTATACAAGCTTCTTCCAATTACTTGTACAGGAGACAAAAATATTTACTTTTTTTTTTCTTTTTTTTTCCTCTTATCACCCTTAAGAAAGCAATTGTTCTTCCTCAATAGCTTAGTAGTTTCTAAGCGAAATAGGCAAGAAGGAGCTAAACTCATTGATAAGCAGAAATTAATTATGACTAAAGACATTCACAGCCAGTAGACAGACAGACAGATTTTGTTATGCTAGGAGTGTATGTCAGTACTGACAAGAAAAACTGGATGTTGAATTATCCTGTTCTGCACATCAAGTAATAAATAGGATACTAGCTACATTGCCTTACAGATTCTCATATTGGACTAAATATAAAACTGGTAAAGGAAATTAAATATTTGTTTAATAATTACAGTTGCTGGCGATATGCTAGTGCTTCATCCAAGCAGACTAAAAGGAATAGTAGCCTAAGAATATAGTTTAGAAGAGAAGAAATTAAAACACTGTACTTGATAAATATACACAGTACAAAACATTTCAGGAACAACTGCTGGCTGGTCTATTGAATTCCCTAGAGGATGGAACCACTGAAATCAAGACTACAGCCATAACTCCAATTTTAGCTCCTTAATGTGAAAACAATGCAATAGAGACACTGGATATGGACAAATAACTAGCGTAGCTTTTCACAGTAAATTAAATGGATAGTACATCTCTTTATTTGCAGAAGACTTATCAAGCTACTGTGGTTCAGCAAGATAACACATCTGGATCTCTGAAAGATATGTTCTTATGTCATGTCTAAGAAATGTGCCAGAGGCCTATGCTAAAACAATATTCCATTAGCTATGCTTGGCTTATATAAGTCTACACTAGTAAATTCCACAGGATATAAAACTGTCCAAAACAATTATTATTTATTTTATTGATGTTATGAAAATGTTACTGTTCAAAAAGCCTGAAGCATCTGAGAAATTGCAAAGAATACTAATACTACTCCCAGTGCATCTACAATAGATAGAGAGCTGCTTTAAGTCAATGCCTTATCGGGACACCTGGTGGATGTTTCATGAAGCTGAAGGAGAGCATAGCTTATCCAGCATGTATAGTGGAGAGACAGTGGATATCTTCGAATCTCTAGTAATCATAGAGATACTCCAATGGAGAAAGACAAAATAATACCTTGTTAGTGTAGGTTAAAAAGCCTTTACATTGAGGTGAGAGAAATAGCTAGAGAAGAAAATAGCTACAGAAATTAAGTTAGGTTTGTTTTTTGATTGACAATTCACATCTCCAAGAATAGCTGGGATAAATGTCTGTATTATAGGAATTCAATATCCATTTTGAAAAGCATTACAAGGTAGGTTATATGTCAGAAATTGTTTAACTGCAGAATGTTATTGGTATTTAATAATAAACAGGTAAAATTTAATAAACAAGTGTAAAGGTGCTTTCAGGAGGCATCAAATGTGCAGTGAATGGATAATAATCAAGTATTGTTTGCTAGGTTGAGGATCATACATGCAATGGAGACTAGACATGATGAATAGAAGTATGCATGAGCAATATTTGATTGAAAGATCAATGTATATGTTTTAACCATTATGTATGAGGAAATAGAAAACAAAACAAGGATAGTTCCTAGTTTCACCATTATTACTCCAAGAGAATAGCTATGCTTGAAATACCATTAGTATAAAGTTAAAAGTGTGAAAACATTACTAATTACCTCAAAACGTATTCTCCCTGGATGAACCTCTAACTCTGATGAAACAAATGACAAAACTCCTGCTACCTTCCAGAGGAAGCTGACACTTCAGTTCCCAAATTTGGAGTCCTATCTTCATAGCAGTTGTCAAAATACACCTATATGGAACCCATTCCTGTTCCCATTCCAGACAGCACAGGCAAAGAAGCTTGTGCTGTTGCAATATGATCTTTGGAAACCATGGCATAGAATGCACAGTGACTTTCAGATTGCAGACTGAAACTGACCACTGACAGATTGGAAAAAAAAAATCTTTGTTTCTATGTGATCTTAATAGACCTGGTGTAATATCTACTAAGAAACAACATGGACTGAGCACAACAGACTATAGGCAAGCAATGCTCTACTGAAGTCCATGCAAACCCTTGTCCTAGAAGAAACAATTTTGAATGAAATAATTCTACTGAAAAAGCTGAAACAGAATTGTGAAGAGCCCTGAGTGTATTCTCACACACTCACCCATATTAAATATTCACAGCTGTTATAAGTTGTTTAGACTACGACCTTGATAGCGTAAACACTTCTCTTGCAGTTTGCTATCAGACTTGCATTTTAGTAATGATGTTTATAGAACATTTTATTAAAGATATTAAGACATCTAACATCCAAGTGTAGAGAATGCATCTGCAAAAGTAACATAACCTAAACAGAGCATTACAAGTATGTACTGGAAATGCATTAATGGAGGAAATTGGGTGTCTATTTAAACTAAACATATATCTTTCACTGCTGATGACAAAGGTTTAAAGCCAACACTAATAAGAAGAGCTAAACTATTGGCCTCATCAGTTGCTTGCATAAGCTGCCATAAAATGAATTTCATGACCTCACTGGCTAGCTGTTTGCAAAAGACATCTTCACAGCAACATAACCCATACTCCTCATGCTATTGATACTAATGGAAGCTCAGTCCAACCAATACACGACTCAGCGGTAACAGCCTGTGAGAATTAACACATAAACTCATTGAGATGGTTTTGTTATTACACCTGCAAAACTGACTTCTTAGTAGTGTGTAAATGGAGTTTAAACATGAAGCTCTGAAACGTGAAACATCTTCTGCAAGATGAGGTGGAATACAAAATCTTACAGTACTTTACAATTTAATTGCAGTATTTTGCAATGAAAAGATGCTGTTTTAAGGTATATATTCTGAAATATAGTAGAAAAACTGAATTTCCCACGGCAATATAAAATATATAAACATAAGGCACTGCCACATCAAGTATTGCAACACTTAAGGCTTTTTTTCTCTGTAGTTACAAACTGTTAGTAAAAGTTTAAAAAAAGTTCTGTTCTGACTGGTTATCAATCTGTTGCCTATTTCCTGCATAATCACCTAATGCTATGAAAGCTCCCTGCATCACCCTGTAAGGAATATGATGCTCTTGAACACCTTCCATGTATCCCAAGTGTCCCAGTCATGCCTTTCTGTCACAGCTCCCTATGAATAGAAATAAAACACCAAGTGCCTGATTTTCTGCAATGCTAGCCATATACCTATGTAACTACATTCCAGGACAGCTGCAGATGCCTAATGGTTCAAAGAAATAAGATTCTACTTCTCATGCTTCTTAGCTGAAAAGAAAGTACTGCTGAGGTGCTTTTCTCACTTAGTGAATTAAAATTAACCCAAATGTTAGTAATTATTATTGGGTTTTGGCTATCATGACTATTTAGCCATCTCTGCTATAATATCTTGGTTAACAGCTCGTATAGATTCTCCACTATAACAAACAGACTATTTTCCCTCTTGTCCCAGTCAGTAAATCTGTCCACTTCCTAGCAAATACGTCTTGGAAGCAGTCCAATCATGGGAGTCACTAACAAGATGGTACACCTGAGGTCAACCAAATCACTCTTTAATACAATAATCACATCTGAGCTTGGCAGTCAATCACCCATCATTCTCCCCAAATGAACAAACAAAACTGCAGGAAAAAATACTCCCGGGCACCAGCTTGCACTGAAATGGTGGCAACAGCTGGTCCAGCAGATGCTTCTCATGTGATTCAACACCTGTGCTTCTGCATTTCTGCAGCAGGTCATGTTGATAGATATTCCTTTCCTTTTTCCAAAATCCTGAAATATTCATGCCTCAAATAAATGCTCCTAGGGATTTAGCAGAACACTACTTCTGTTGCTTGAAGGAAAACAACCAATTGTAGAAAAGAGCCTGAAAGATCCTTGAAAGTCTCTATTGGTATGATCTCTGCAGTTTGTAATTTATGTGTGATATAGACTGGAGACATCTCAATTCTCCTGGTATCCTGTAAGAATGAAACACATATGGCAAAGAAATGCAATTAACCAGACAGACTGTTAGACTGAGCTAATGTAAATGAGATAGGTACATTATCTAATGTACAAAGTCTAATATATAAATGTCGTAGTTCAGCCCCGATTGGGACCAGACTACGCAGTCTCTCTCTCACTCCCCCCACCCTCTGAGAGAATAGGGGGAGATAATATAAGAAAAATGGCTTGAGGTTTGACATAAGGACTGGGAGAAAATCCTTAAAGTTACCGTTACAGGCAAAACAGACTTGACTTGGGGAAAACTATTCATTTATTACTACAAACAGCAGGATAATGAGACAGAGAACAAGATAACCTCCCCCCACCCCTCCCTCTTCCCAAGCTTAACATTATCTCTACTACCTTCCCCGCTCCGAGCGGCACCGGTAGGAAGAGGGAATGGGGGTTGCGGTCAGTTCATCATACGTTGTTTTACGCTGCTGCTTCAAGGTCGGGGGAAGAACTCCTCACATTCCTCCCCTGCTCTGTTGTGAAGTCCTACCCATACACCACAGTCCTTCATGAAACTGCTCCGGCGTGGGTCATCTCTTCCACGGAGTACAGTCTCTCCAGAACAGCTGTCCCAGCGAGCCCTCCACAGGCCACAGCCGCCTTCAGGCATCCACCTCCCCCGGTGTGGGGTCCTTCACAGGGTCCAAGTGGATCTCTGCTCCTCCATGGACCTCCATGGGCTGCAGGGGGACAACCTGCTCCACCATGGTCATCACCACAGGCTGCAAGGGAATCTTGGCCAGGAGCCGCATTACTCCTCCCCCTCCTTCTGAACTGACCTTGGCATCTGCAGCCATTCCTCTCGCAAGAAAAGTTCTTCACAACAGGCTGGCAGACACCTCTCAGAATTTCTTCACATCATCCAGCTCATCTCCTCTCCACTTCTTGCAGCCGGGCTGGGCTGAGTCGGGCCCAGTCGGCCGCCTGGCGAGAGGCCAGAGGGTGAGGCCTGCAAGGCCCATGAGGCCTGCACCTCCCCCTCTCCACCTCTGCCCCCACTCAGCTTCTTCACATCTTCTCTTCTCTTTTTTTTCTGTTTTCCCCTTCTTAAATACGTTATCGCAGAGGCGTTATCATGGAACATTCTGCTACCAATCGGCTTGGCCTTGGCCAGCAGCAGATCCGCCCTAGGCCTGGCCAAGTCCACTGAACAAAGGGGAGCAACTTCTTGCAGTTTCCTACAGAAGCTACCACCTTAGGCCCCACCAACTAAACAAAACCACAACAATAAACTATGTATTTTAAAAATTAAAACTCTTAAGAGCTTTTGATTTGGTAAATGCACACTTCATTATCAGTATAAATAGTTTCTTACTTCCTGAATAGAATAGTGGTGGTTTTGTTACCTTTTATAGATGTTAAAAACGTAGGACAGCGACCCAGTTTTCTGTTAGAGTTTATTAGATCTGTCTGTCTAGAGACGTATAAAAAGTATGTGCATATAAAAGTCATTTGTTCTTAAACAGTCTTGTAAATCTTAGTATCACATGGAAACATTTAGTCGTGACTAATAAATCCACCCATTTGGGAATCTACTGATTTCAAAATGTACATTTCAGGAGTTGGACTCGATGATTCTTATGGGTCCCTTCCAACTCAGGGTATTCTATGATTCTATGATTCTACATTCTATGTGCCCAAATCTGTCACAAAAAAAAAAAAAAAAAAAAAAAAAAAAGGAAATACAGATAAATCATGCTTTTCTGTTCATCAGAATTGCCTCCAACAAAGGGCTGCCAGGAGAACAAGAATGTTGTATAACGTCACTCGTCCATATTGGAATCACCTCTGTGCCTACTGCCGTCTCTGTTCCAGATGACTACTCCTGCTCATATCTCTCATGGGCCCTTGAAAGCTTGTGTTTTTCACCACTGTTATGGAAAGCACTTGCTAGGGGATTTCTTAAGATGGAGATCAGACTGGGCAAAGTCTTGTTAGTCATCTTGTTAATCACGAAGGGACAGTCTTTGGAATTTTTAATTTCCTAGAACTGAGCCTTTGCTTTTTCCTTTCTTTCCTGTTTTTTTTTTTTTGTTTGTTTGGTTGGTTGTTTTTTTTTTTAATAAAATTCACACATCCCATGAAAATACCAGCAGCACAGAGCGTGGTGAGGCATTTATAACTTAACCTGTGTGTTAGCAAAGCGTGAAGGCTTTTTCTGTGAGTGTAAATAATGTCTGAACTCTGTTGCTCTCTGAAGTGCTAAATCAGCGTCACAGTAAGCAGTGACCTGGTAGCCAAAAGGATTTAGGACTCATTTGGCATTTTGAGTGGTTATAGCAAACAGGAGTATTGCAGAGTGAAAATAGAAAGTCGAAACTATGGTTTGAAATGTAATTTCCTATTGCTTTCTATCTAATTTCTAGGATAAAATTGAAACTGTTTAAATTAATGAATAGAACTTAAGGAACTACATAAAACAAGACCTTTTTTAAATATATATTGTTTCACTGTTTGGTTTTTTTTTAAAAAAAATAATATTAACAGTTATTATTAACAACAACATTACTTTTCTGAAATAGTATAATCTATAAAGAACACATTTTGCAGGTAGAAGACTGTTCCAATACAGTATCCAATACTGTGCAGGTAATACTTTCATAAAGAAACTATCGCAGAAGGGTGATACTTTTGAGAAAGGGTTAAATGTATATTGAAAATGAAAAGGAAAGAAAATGCAATCTTTCAGGACAGAAATATCTTGACATAGAATGAAATTAAATGTCTTTCTGAAGTTCTTAATGTTAACTTCCACCTTACTATGAGTATATAGTACATCACAGATGAAAAATGTAACTAAGGTGTCCGGAGAACTACGGATCATTTAAGTGATGAGGCCCTAAACTCCATTAAGATTGTCAGTTATTCATTTAAAGCCTTCTGCTTTGAAAATACATGAACTCAAGCTGTAACAGAAGCTCTGCCTAAAACATTTCCTTCCTATGTGTTCATAGACAAAGACGCAGTGATTTTTAGCCACTATCTAAACATTTGATGACCTCTCTGCTATAGAAAAAAGTGACTTGTCGGTTCTCACATTTCTTGCTGATATTGCTAAAATAGGTAACAGTTGGCCTTGAAAAGATGTGTGTCAAAGGAGATATGAGCAGCTCAGTTATATGACTAATATCCTAGCACTTAGAAAAAGGAAGGAAAAAAATTACAAAGCACTTAGTGCCATAAAGTGTTTCTCATACATTTATAGAAGAGATTATAATTTCAAAGGTCAGTTTTGACAGTGTTTTCACATTTTGTTGGTAAGATATGCCTAAAATAAGTTTATAAAACAGAAAATCTCATTCTCTATGACTTTTTTTTTCCTTATAAAAGGATAAGGTTCATGGTAAAATCCTAAACAACAAGAACCCTGTTCCTACATCTGCCACAAAACCCCAGTTACAAGAGTATTTAATCATCTAAAGATGCATTAGCTACTAGGAGAATTTTCAAAAGTTCTTAAAGAGGTGCGAGGTGCTTAATATATTTTATTTGTAATATCACTAAGTACCTATCTGAATTGTTAAAAAAATACTTTTGTTAAACCTGACTTTAAGACTCAGATCATCAAGGGACTTAAGCATCTAAATCAACAGAATTCTTAAGATATTTAAATACCTTGAAAATGTTCTCCCTAAACTCTCATTATTTATTAGTGATACAGGAAAGTCAACTTGGAAAACTTTAAAAGAGTTTAAATTTGAAGGTTTACTGAAAATGAAAGTTGTACAATTGTCAGCAAAGCCAGTCAGGCAGAAGCACTAGAGACTCCTAGAAAAGTAGGCCATCTTTTCTTTGAAGAATTGAGTCTTTACTATTAAAAGCAGGTTATCAGAATAAATACTAAAGCCAAACTTCTCTGGCTTTATGTCCTAAGCACTAAATGAAAATGTCAGTCAAGGACAAATTATTAAATTATTTGCCTTACTATGCAGTGTTTCATTGTATTGATATAAAATAGAGCTTTCCTTATCTAATTTTATCATATCATGAGCTCTCAGAACTTCTTTAAAAAAAGTGATCCTATATTAATATAACTTATTTTTTCCTACTTGTTCCTATTATGGTTAAATTAAAAGTTCTTGAGAGTAAAATACTGAGAAGGAAAATTACTGATCCATTTCCATTATTTTACATTATTTTAGGTACATTATGTAATTGTAAAACAGCTCCTAAAACCAGAAATATAAGTGTCATAATTAGCATATGGAAAAATAAAATTGATGATTGCAGCATATGTTGACATTAGTTGGAGAAGATGACTTAGGATTCAGTGGTTCAGTAACAAGAGAAGAAAAAGGCAGAGATTTTAGACTCAAAAAATATTATCTTTATCTGAGTATCAGCCATGCGACTCGTGTCTAGGAAGCTGCATCAGAATCATATCTATCCATCAGCACAGTGATCTGGCACTGGATCTCACCATATGTCTTTAGTGCAGACTTCTACCTTTCAAATAAGAGTAGTAGGATGTACCTACGCAACAAACACATTTTGAAACAGTTACATGGTGCAGGATGTCTGTCTCTTACTAAAGATGACCAATTAACCCTCAAAAAATCTCTCTATTATTCTCTTCCTAAATGCAGCTATAAAGTGTCATAATTGGATGTATAAAGGTTAATAAAGCAAATATACTTCCCAAACAGGAAAATTATCAAATAACATTCACAGCTGTCCTGGTTCTGGCTAGGATAGAATTAATATTCACCTGAGCTGGGTGGAGAACTGGAACTGGTAGCCCCTATGGCTGGGGCATCTAGCTGGGATAATTAACCAATTAGCTAACAGCTGGGGTTAATTTACCCAAATTAACCAAAGGGCTATTCCATCCCATCTGACATCATGCTCAGTATATAAGTGAGGAGGGTGCTGACTGGAGTCTCCTGCTTCTTAGAAGAAACTAGGTGAGGAGATTTGTTGTAAGCCATTATACTGTATTTATATTCCATCACTGTTTTGTTTTCTTCTGTTATTGCTGTTAAATTTACTTTTTGTTCAATCTCAACCCACGTGTTTTTGCTGGGTTTTTTTTTTTTGGTTTGTTTTTTTTTTTTTGTTTACCAATTCTCCTTTCTGTCCCAGTGGAGGGTGGGGGGAGTGAGAGAGAGACTGCGTAGTCTGGTCCCAATTGGGGCTGAACTACAACAACAGTTTAGGAAGAGTTTAGGAAAGAGCAATGACAATGATTAGAGATTTAGAAAATAGGTCTGTGAGGACCAGATGCTTAAAAAATTAAAAGGGTAGAGGTGGAAGTGAAAGATGAAAATTATTACAGTCTGCAAATATGTAACAAATGGTAAAATCATAGAATCATACAATAGCTAGTGTTGGAAGGCACCTTCAAAGGTCATCTAGTCCAACCCCCATGCAAGGAGCAGGGACATCCCTGACTAGATCAGGTTGGTCAGAGCCTCATCCAACCTGGCCTTGAATGTTTTGAGGGATGGGGCTTCCACCACCTCTCTGGGTAATCTGTTCCAGTGTGCTACCACCCTCACTGTAAAAATTTTTTTGTAATGCCTAATCTGCATCTATCTCCCTCTATTTTAAAACCATTATCCCTTGTCCTGTCACAGCAGACCCTGCTAAAGAGTTTCTCCCCATCTTTCCTGCAGGCCCTCTTTAAGTACTAGAAGACCACTATAAGATCTCCTTAGTAAGTGTTTAGTTTGTTTTTCATGTCCATGTTAGACAGAATAAGAAGCAATGGCCACAGGTTTTAATAGCACAGAATAATATCTGAAGTTCAAGTTAAGAAATAAAATGTAATAGTGAAAATAAATTAGACTGAATAGGTTTCCCATGAATGTCCATTATATCAATCTTTCAAAATTTGAACTACCTACAAAAAACTTCATTCTTTCATTCTAAGAAACTGACTCTTGAAATTCTTAAATGCAAACTTACATTAACTTTTTTTTAAAACATACTAAGTGAAAAGATAGATTGATGCATCTTCCTCAGTCTGGCAGAAGCCACTATTGGCTTTCACATGCAGAAACCAACATGTGCTCAGGTAGATGTTACTACTATTTGTTCAATTAGATTTGATCCTCAAGCAGCTTCAAAGAAGCTGCATCCACCAAAATTAGGGTAGATTTAAGTGACCTAGCTCATGTAATAATTTCCATTGACAAGCATAGGCTTGTCTGTTCAGCTTTTTTGGATTTTCATTACAGGTGCCATGTTTTCATTAACCACTTCTATTCAACACTAAATACCTTGTTCCACTATTTGACCTATTCTACCACTGGGATCTAGCAGACTCAAAACTGAAGCCAGAATGGTAAATATCTGTTTCCTGGAGAAGCTGCTAACTTACACATCTTAACAGGAAAAGGCAATATGCAAAATTCACCAAGGGACTTCAAAACTGAAATGCTGTGTACCATAATACCTAAATCTTGGGAACCTAGTTAATTCAGAGGCCTGTGCTAAGCATCTAAACCCTTTCTAGACTGGTGGGTGAGGCGGAGCAACCTCAGAATGGGATCCACAACAAGCAGGCGGCTGAACAGGGAGGACCTGTTCATTAACTGGAAATACTGTTCTGCCTATTAGCTCATTCACAAAAAAAACCCCTCAGATATTTCCAGCATAGAACTGCCTACCATAGTATAAGAATGCTTTCATTTTACAATAAAGCAATACTCCAGATAGTTTTTTGCTAGCTTAGAGAAAATCTCATACAGCTGTCCTGTCTGATTTATCTGTAGGTTTTGTCATTTCTATTAGTTGTTCAGAACATAAGTAAACATCAGTTTAGTGAAAGTATTATTGCACTTGATATTCATTAAATTAGAAGTGGATACTAATTTAATTTCTATTGCAGTTGCAGAAAAAAAAATATATAACGAAAGAAAAGCTTTTATTAGCTTCCTGCTCACTGCTCCCTGTCATTAACCTTTCCTGCTCCTGTACCTCTGAGTCACAAACAAAGTCTGCCCTAGGTTTTGCGTAGGCAGAGTGTTCTATCAAGAAGGTCCTGTATGTTCAAAAAGGGTAGCATTCAGGGTATGGATCTGAGACATCAGATTAACAAAAAAAAAAAACCAAACAACTGCCAAACCTGATCTCTCCAGTGTCAGTCTGCTAAGACTCTGGAAATTTACTTCAGTCTGTGAAAGTCCAGAGCAATGCCCCAATTCTTCTTTGCTATTGAGAAAGGAAGATGTGTTTCCTCTCTGCCTTCAGTTGTTCATGAAGCTACTCACTTCCCTAACATTAATATTTTGGTATAATTTTCACTAAATTATTTTTTTAAAAGGGATTTTTTTTTAATATTGAAATAATACTTTATTGCATTAAGACTTACAGGTTCCAGAAACTGAAGATCCAGTAAATAAATCCAGCTGTTTAAAACATGGCAGTTTTTGCTCAGGAGAAATCTGAACTTTGGCCTCTATGTTTCCAAACATTTTGAGCTTTCTTCAGTTTAGAGTTTCAAACCCGAACAATTTTTCCCTTCAATAGCTGCTCCTAGCTACTGTGCCATTAGAAACTGAAACAGTAACTTGTCTCATGTAGCTGTGTTCACAGTGTTTCTTCTAAGACAGCAAGGAAGAAAATATATATTTGGAAAGCAATGGGAAGTGAAGATCAGGAGGCAGAAAATAGAGCATCAAATCTGAAACAAAGACGATAAGCAAAGGTGGTAAGACAGTAAAATTGTGGAAAGTGGACTTGAAGAGAAATAAATACAAGGAAAATGGAAAACTATGAGTCAAAAGCCAGTGGTGAATACTACAATTGACTCCTGGACTTTACAAGGAAATAATGAAATGAGGTGCCAGTGTGAGTGTGAACTTTGTCTAAACAAGGACATAAAATGAAAATGGGCAATTCTTGTATATAAGTAATTAGTCACTAATACATATATATACACATGAGGACCAATAGAATATGTTTATAGCTTTATAGTTGAAATTGAGATCAAAGCTTTTAAAAAGCGTAACAGAGGAATTACTTGATGATATTTGATGACCTGTATTATTCAAGAAGTCAAAGTAAATTATTATAATGGTCTTCTCTTGTCCCAAGATCTGGAATCAATACAATATTTAAAGATTATTTCTAATAGAAAACAGTTAGTAAATCACCTCTTCCTTTCTTAGATACAAGGCTGCTGGCGTGTGTGTGTTATACCTTTGATTCTGGAAGCTGGGAGAGGACATCAGAAGATGTTGATTATTCTGTATTTTCCCCAAAACTCTATCATCTTCACCAGGGAACTGTTGGAATACTAATGTGGATAGAACTTCTGGTAGACTTGGTTTTAATTTTGTATGCTATTTTTTACCCTTTTTCATTTGTCATGAGACTAGCTTACAAAAATTTAACATTCAAGTTGGAGAGCTCAGGTCAGCTACTAATTCCAGTGTTTACCATTCTTCTGCTCACTTGCCTTCCATTTTCTAATTGCCCAGGAGTAGTACAGGGCAAGAGTTGACCCTGATGTCAGTACCAACTTAATGGGGATGATGATTTACTCAAGGAAAAAATAAAAAAGCACAGTCAAATAAGAAAACTGAAAAGATACAGCTGAGCAGGATTTCTGTGTTGGGCACACTACTGACTGGACATAACAGATTTTGAACAACTTTGATCATGCAGTATGTTGGCTTTCAGGGTGGTTTTCAGAATAAGATGGTAAAGATCACCTTATGCCAGCAAGAATAGGTTGTGTCATGCTGGCCATGAAAAATACAAAAGCAATATGATAAAATCTAAATGCTGTGAATTTTTAAATAAGATCCAGTTACTTTGAAAAACATAAGGAAGAATTCTCTCTAAAGTCTGAGGAGGATATTGAAGAACAGAAGGGCCATTGGTAATACATCAAAAGGCAAGAGAAAATGATGCTTATTTTTCTTGCAAAATAAACCTGATTGTGATTAATTAATCTGTAATTTTTATAGCCTTAAATGCTTGTTTTAGTCATCCAAGCCTTGCATACCTGAAAGGAACATTAGGAACAATGAGCCAAAGAAGATATGATTAAGGCTTTCGCAAATATTGCAAGGTTTTTCTTTGTTTTGGTGTGAATTACCAAGATTAAAGATTTTTCCTACATAAAATGAAGACAAATAGGCATTTGAGTCAATGAGGCAGATAAAAAAAAAGTCTCTAAACAAAATATCCATGTAAAATACATGTACAATATCTCTGGAAAGAACTAAAAAATTATGTATATTAGATTCCTGTGGTTTAGCATCATAATCTCTGAAGGGAAATCTAGCTTCTGTCTCAATCAAGTACTCTACTGAAATGCAAAAGCCATAGATTTTAGGATCCTTAGGCCAAGTAGAACATAGGAGTCTCACTTCATGGACAAAGCGTTTCAATACTGATGCTAATAGGCAACTTAATTTTATCCTTCAGGAGCAACTTTTTGGAAGGAACCTAGGTGCATCAGTGTGTGTTAGGCAAATTGCTAATGTGCCACCTGAACTAGCGAAAGAAGTATCAAATCTGACATATCTGCAAAACGTCTCACAGGTTTGCAGACCATGACCACTGTAGAGACCAACTTTGAACTTAGTGTGCTTCTGTGCCTTGTGATCCAGCTACATATACACTAAAAACTTGAGATTACCTTGGCTGCTCATTACTCTTGATGTAGTCATTGCTTTCTTATTTCCAGTACTATAACAAATGCATATTTATTACAACAAAATGACAATGTCTTGCCTAAGCAGCAGCGTGATTTATTTTTATTGTTCATGACTTGAATTACCAGACTGATACGTAATTAAAATGTGCAGCTTGCTGTAAAACAGAGTAGTGTCATTCTAGATGAAAAACTATGAGTTGTTACCATTACCAGACAATGTAACTTGTATCAAATACTTAGGTTAATCATGAATTAAAATAAACAGAAGAAAACAAATTAAAAAAAAAACCAAAGTAACAGTATTTAGAATCATAAAATGGTATAGGGAGATGGTTTTTACTCAAAGAATCTCCTGCTTAAACAGAAAAAAAAAATCAACCAGAGTATAAGGAAAAGTGCAAGTTATCTTACTTCAGGGATATCAGTAAAATGACATTAAAATATCATACATTAATGGCAAGCAAATCAACTTGCTGGATGCCACTATACAGTAATGCTGTGATATTAAAGTGTAACTGTGAAGTTTCATGCTGACATACACTTTTATGTCTACATGCAAAATTACTATTTGACTGAGCCATGTGCAAATCCACACTGATCATTTTGCGGAAATTTAGCAGTATTCAACACTTATCAGTCAGTTGAAATTTGTTGGGCAATCAACAGCTGCTTATTTTATCCTAGGGTTTCCCTTTCTGTTTTAGAACTTGTCCTCTTTGTTACTCCTTCATTGCTCATGAAGTTATTTTTTTCCTGAACCTATTTAGAAAGCCAATCATATAACTGAAACCTACATGAGTGTGTCTATCTAGTGATGAGGCACATATTCCAGAAGATAATTAAACTATTTTTAAAAGGCAGTGATAAGAGAATGTTAGGAAAAAGCCTCTGACTGAAAGGTTGAGCACTGCACAACCAAGCACTACTTCATGATGCTGCTTTTAAGTCTAGAGAACTGGAATTATGATGGAATGACACACTTCACTTCCAGAAGCAAATTAGAAAATGAGGAACCTTGGCATTCGTCTTTCTAATCACTGTTCATTTTCTCAAGACAAAAAGATAGATCTTTATGTAAAAGATTCTGAAGTAAAGGTAATTGACTCTAAAGCTGGAACCACTAGAGTATGATGAAAGTGAAAGACTGAGAGAAAGGGCAAACAGAGGAGCAAAATATCAAAATTAATAGGCAGCAAAAATCAAGTGGTTTACTAGAGTATGGAACACTTAATGTAAATTTAAAAAGCAAACGAGACAAACACATGAGAGCAATACATGTGTCTGTGACCAGAGAGACAAGTAAGAATCTGCTCTGGTGTTGGAAACTTACCAAGAAAAGCAGAGACGTTCTGTCCCCATGTAATTTTATTGATAAAGATGTTTATGCAAATCGTGAAATTATAGCCACACCATGCCTAATATTTATAAGTTTAAAAAAAATCTAAAATCAGCATCATTTATATCTAACCAAATTATTCATTCTCATATTAGCTAATGCAACCTATAGCTTGTGATATAGATCAGTGATTTTATTTAATAAGCTCTATAATTCTTCAAGTAATTAACCTTTAAGAACCTATGACTGGCATGAGTCTTTGTAGACTGCATTTTAACTCCAGTAAATACTTGTGGATAAATTGAGCTAACATTGGGAAATGAGTAGATTCTTAATTATGCCATTTTGCTTGAGTCCTGTGGAAATCTTCCGTGTTCACCTTACTTCATTAGCTCTTTTTCCCCAGGATTGTTACAGAACCAGAAAGATGGCAGGTGAATTTAGAGATTAATCCATTAGACTGTACATACTTCCATTTCAAAGTTTGTTAATTTTCTTTCTCCTTTGTCAGTTTTAATTTGTCACTAGAACCAAAATGAAATAATTGTGCCAGTGTCTAGATTCTGTTGCACAGTCAAGGTTTTAGTGCAGGTATAAAATTGGCTTTTAGATTCAACTGACACTAGCTAAATGATTACACAGTAACACATGTTGAGACAAGGCTCCCGACATGTCAAATTAAATCAAAATCAAAATTAGTTCAATCACAGTTTAGTGTTTATGCACACTGGTAACATACCTTGTGAAATATCTATAATGCTATTATTTGAAAAATATTACAATGAAATGTAATCATTGCCTTTGGAAACCAGTGGTAAGGAATTATAAGCAGTGAAATTATTTAGACTAAGTATTTGAAATACCTTTTCCTTCTAGTCAATCACTACCTCCTTTAAAGACGAACTTTACAAAGCACCTGTTTGTCACATTAATATTCTATGCAATTATTAGGCACCAACACTATCAAAGTCATTCTAACCTTTCAGAACTCTCTTTGGCTAGTTTCCCACATTAGTCATAAAAACAGTACAAAGTCTACTTCCATTCAGCCTTTTACAGCTATTAAAACAAATTAGAACACTTAATTCACACTCTGACATCCTTACAGAAGAGGGTGCAGACAGAGGCATTCTCAAGGCTTTTGCAGAGGGTCATCAAACTGAATTCCAAGGCTAATCCATATACATAATGAAAATAATGTCTGTCTTTCTGAAAATAGAGATGAAAACAAAAGGATCACATATTTCTATGGCTATCTGAAAAGAAATGCCAGGATTGTGATACCAAATTGTACTGCTGTAAGTCTTATGGTTGCAAACAGAGACAGATTTTGAAATGCATTTAAACATGAAGACAAGGAGATTAAATCCTAATAAGACCTTCTATTGAGATATCTAACCTTGACAAAAAACATTGGGAATTAATTTTTCACTTGTTTTAGACACTTTAATAATGTTATCCAGAGCTCTTATAGATGGAATAATCACGTTGGTATTAATATGTTTACCTTTATGAGTTACTCATAAAATTAAGAGCTGTTGAATTGAGCCTTTGTTTTCTAACATGTTAGTGATTTTAAGATCGATTCATTAAAGATCCACTAAGACTGTGATAAAATTCCCAGTGTCTCCAATAGAATCAAAGTTGAATCTACAAATGAAAATGTAATGTTTGCTCTAAAAGAGGCAACAGAAATATTCATGATTAAAAATATTTGCCTTAATTGTGAGCTGTCCAAATTGAGTTAAATATATTGCTCCTGCTAGCTTAGGCTCTTTGGGTCCCTTTCAATTCATGCATCTGTGTATGCTGTGTGACAATGCTGTTTAGTGAGAAACTTCTGCCACATAACATCACATTTCAGCATCTGATACACTGCATGGTGGCTAAACTGTTCTTTAGCTGTTTGCCAGTTGGTGCTTTACTACTGAATTCACCAGGAGCCAACACAAGTAAGGAAAAATAGGTATCTAACTTTATCCTCAGACTTTCTTACTGCTTTGGTGATAATGGTCTGACCATTCTGTTGCTGAATTCAGCAAAAATAATTTATAATTCCTATCTACAAGATAGTACTTCATATAAAGTAGGCCAATATCAAACCAATTCAAAAAAAGTAGGGAGACCAAGGCACAAAGACTTGAAATGACTGGTTCAAAATTATTCAGGCAGCTCATAGAAAAAAAAAAAATAGAGGAATTCATACTATTGTAAAGTGTCAGGTTAGCAGCTTCAAAATCCAAGCCTTTGCCATTATGCAAGCAAAAAATGTTGCCAGTTTTTGAGAACTTAAAATACGCAGTGGTTCCAGCATTTTCATATAGAGATTAAGACTTGCTCCTTTCAGGTCATCAGGTCCCTTCCCATCACACACACAACCAAGATCTATAGGTGTATCCAAGATACATAAGAAATTAAGCTAAAGGTCAGATTAAATTAACAGTTTGGTATTAGTCGATCATTTTTGCCATTAGAAACTTCAGATACAACAGAAGTAAAACTTTGAAGTTTTACATATATTTTCAAGGGAAAATGTATTAACCTCCCTGACTTTTCTTTCAGGAAGAATTCCACACACACATAGTACCTAGCAAACTGCCATTCTTTGATGATAATCGTAGAATCATAGAATCCAACCCCATCCAACCTGGCCTCATTCCAACCTCTTTTCTCAGCATCATTGTCCCACTTACCTTCTGTGTGTGTCAGTGGGGGAGTTTTTGACTGTTTTGCTGGGGGCTGTGGTTCCAGTACAGACTGTGCTTGGAACCAAGTATCCAAATCTTTCTCAGCCTCCCCGATGCTACACAGCCTCCTCACCACCTCCTGCAGCTGAGCCACCTGCCGAAGGAGGTCCTCCACCTCCTCTCTCTATGCCCTTCGGCACAAACTGCCGCGCCACGCCACGCCACGCCACCTCCTTACTGACATCCCATACCCTGTTCACAGATGCTCCCTAAGGGCCTCCTTTATACATAGAGAGGGGCTGGGCTCCTGGCAGCTTCTGGCACCTCTCTTGGCTCACCCTTAGGTTCCCTGGTTTGGGAAACTCTGCTGTGCACTGCACTGGGATGCACCACTGCAGATCGTGCCAGCACCAAAGCTGTTGGCTCAGCGACTGCATCTAAAACTCAAATTCATTTTTTTAATCAACATCCATTGGATTAATCACATTGTATGGTTTTGTGGCTTGACAGAAGTTTTATCTTTCTCCCTTATATATGTACTCTCTCTCCACTGCATCCCCAAGGCTTTACATTGTCTTGAACTTAACTAGCTACACCTCTGAGTCACAAGGCAAAATGAGATATTTAGGTGCATAGAAAATCAAAATGCTCAGTAAAGGGCGATTATTCTGAAATAATATATGTATTTATACATATGTACACACTATATGTATTTTGCTAGTGACACTCTAAAACAACAAGATTCCTTTCTGCAATA
The DNA here is from genome assembly GCF_036417535.1 of Chlamydotis macqueenii. NCBI lineage: Eukaryota > Metazoa > Chordata > Aves > Otidiformes > Otididae > Chlamydotis > Chlamydotis macqueenii. The sequence goes on from NC_141557.1 coordinate 134,442,678, forward strand.
CTATGCTTTACAAAAAACCCTACTTTAAAAGTGAGTAGAAACAGTACCAAAGCACTTTCCACTCCAAAATAGACACAGCTGTCTCTAAAAAAAGCATATATTAATTTCACAGGGATAAGGAAAAGAGATAATATGTGTTTATATCACAGTTCCACATATCCACATAATCTTTCATTTCCAGGAATTAAAACCAAAAGCTCCAGGAGTTCCTTAATTCATATTTGTAAGCAGTGAATATTTCCTACATCAGGGTTACCACAATGTATTGGCTTAATTTTCCTTCCTCTTGACCTTCATCTGCCTTTGGAACTTCCTCCAAGCAATTGAGACCCAATGTGCCTTGTGTGTGGCAAGTCTTGCCTACATGCACCAGCTGAAAACTCTCCTCAATTGTAGTGACCTCCTCAGCAGGTGAATTAAGTAATTCAAATCTGCTTTGTCCAACTCTAGCAGAAAAGGCAGCCTTAAAAGGATCTTTTGAGAGGAGATTATGTTTTAATCATCCTGATGAGCTTAATACAGTCATATAGGACTTATTGGCATTCTTTGTATTATAGAGCTTTATAAAAATCATACCGTTTCTTTCTATTTTATGTAGTTTACAAATCATAATTTAAATTTGGTAAAGCAATCCAGTTTACTTTTAGTGTAAGAGAAATATGTCAAAATCAGAAGTGGTAATCAAGAAAATAAATTAAATCCATGTGTATCCATCCAAGGATGAAAAAAAACCTAATTTTTTTTTTTCAATTCGCTCAATTGAAATATCTGAAATAGTAGAAATTTAAGTGAGGAAGATGAGTCAGACTTTGAGGAAGGGTATCTGATCTGTAAGAATCAGCTTTCCCAGGACAAGACATCTTCAAAGATACAGTTTTCAGAGACAATTAAAAGCCCTCTCGCAAATAGCTGTTGTGGAAAGAAAATGGCTTCATCTGCATTGCAAAAGGGTTCCTTGTAACTGTTCATTATATATAAGTAGATGTAAAGATATTCAGTAGAATCAAGGACCTCCACAGACCTCCATTTAAGAAAAAAAGGAATAGTTTAATATGCTGAACACAGTATTGTAACACTGAGACTTTTTCTAGCTAGACTGTATTAATAATGAAGGGCTTGGCTTTCTTCCAGTATGCTTTTTAAAGAGGTTCTATGATTCCTTCTTCTCTGGACAGAAACCCAGATTTTCTGAGGTTAATCAGTGACAGACAGGTGCTGATGTATCTTTATACTATGTGTTCAGATCTCTTCCTGTTTCTCTGCCTCCTTGAAGGCCTGTCTATTTTCTTTCATAATTACTGAAGTTCAGGACAGAGTTCTATGCAGTTTGGCAAAATGACTTTGACTTTTTATTTACAGCAGTGTAAAGTCCTTCTTTACTCATTACTGAGAATAATACCAGAAAAAAAAGAAGTCAGCAGTAACAACCAAAAACTGTTGTATGCTAACTAAGCATAATAGCATGAACCAAACTCCATTATACTGCACAATAGCACAGTAGCACTGCAGATCAACTGCAACATTTTTAATTAAGTTCTTGATCCACACATTTTATCCCAATTTGCTTTTATGGTATATAGGCATATTTAAGGTTATTATTCATTAGAGAATTTTCTTTCGATCTTGTGTGGCAAGTTGGCGCATATTCAACCGAAGGAATTAATCTTATGCTGATCACGCTTAACATTTCTTCTGTGTTATCAGTCCTTGTAATAATATTCCTTACTTATAGATATAATTGATGTGTATATATAATAGCTAATGAAATATTTATATGCATATATTATTGTAAATAATAGACTATTATAGACATAACTGAGATATATAGAACACTCTGGAAAACAAAAAAAAAAAAACAAACCAAGGATATCTTACTGTTACCAGTCTCCAGCTTCTGATCTTCTGACCAAATAGACTCTCTCTAGAAGGGTCTTTTAAAATAATTCTGCAAGAATGGTGAGGAATAGAACAGGTTAAGAAGAGGTTTTAAATTTTTATTTTGTTTTGTTTTGCTTATTATCCAAATACACACTCTTGGAGTTCAGCCCAGTTTGGGCTCTGCAGCAGGGTTTATGAAAAGCTGACTTGAACCAGGGTTTCTGTCTCTCCTTTCTTTCTTACAGAGTTGGGGAGCTCATCTTCAGCTAGAACTGCAGCTCCTGGGACCGTCAGCCCTTGGTTCAGTGCCTCAGGGTGACAGAACCTGGTCTGTTCAGTTGAGTCTCCTGTCAGAGCCTAAGAGGATCTATATGAAGTATTTTGCAGTCAATGTACTCTAGTTTTCTTACAAATAGCTATTTAATTCTAAATATATCCTATTGTTTCTACTTAGAAAAAATAAAACAAAATTAAATAATATTAAAACATTCTGTGACTTCCTGCATTCAGAAGTGACGTGACCTTTCTTCACTAGCTCAAGGAGGATTAAGATGAGTGACCCAAGACCACAGCTTTAATGCGCTGGAGCAAGTGTGCGATGGTTAATTTCTTTTAAGTTCTCCTGAATGTCCTATGCGTTTTTGATGTTAATGGGCTTGTTCTGCCATTACAAACCTCTTAATAAACTGTCATGATTTTCCAAGGTACTTAAATATGTATTAATATAAAGCACATAAGTGAGTCCATTCATTATAATGACACTATACTTGCCCTTTAAGTTAAACATATGCTTTCTGAACTGTAGCCTGAAAGTGAGCCTGTTCACAAAGGATGTTTTTGGGACATCTTAGTTCCCAGTCCTGCAAGGTGTTGATCACTCTGTACTTCTAAGCATGACAAGAGCAATAGCGGACTCTCAAAACTTCTTAAAGTTCTCAGTACCTTGCAGGAGCAAATCTACCATGTATTAGTCAGCAAAATCAAGGCCTGATATACATGTGTCTGCCTGCCTTCACAGTTTGAGGTAATTTTGTGCTCACGAATCATTGACCTGAATTCATGTGCCTAAAGTGAATGTGAGCACAAATATTAACCATTATCTAATCACCCAAAGAATATTTGCGACTGTTATGAATTACGCATGCAGAAATTCAAGCTCAATTATTTGTATATGCAAAGCTGAATACACAAAAAGAGCATTTCTTAAAATCTAGGACAAGATGTAAACTCACTATATTTTATATAGCAAGTACTGACTTATCAGAATGTTGAATGTTTTATGTCTGGGTATGAGCATACATTTAAAAGTGGTAAATGTGGATTAATACAAGCTTCCCCACATAAGAACAAGATAATGTTGCTTGCCTGAATTCTGAACATTTTGAATGTATCTGGTAAACTTACTCAAAGGAGGCAATAGACTGTTGTTAGTATAATTTTTTGTATTTGTGTATGCAAACTACTTTAAAAATAAGATATTTAAAATGTCAGTTCAATATAGGCACAAGGAAAAAAGTCAGAAATCTTTAAGAAAGTAAAATGGCGAAAAGAAGCAGAAAAAGTCCTTGAACTAAGGTAACAAACATTTCCAGAAGCAAAAACATTTACTAAGATGAGCTGTGGTCTTCTGTCTTGTTTCCATTGGCCTACCTGCTACTGCAAATGGACAGTTGCAACAGTATGAAACTAGGAAACGGTGGGTTTTTTCCATTATTTCTTTGCAATGGATGACTGCTAAGGAGGTAAGTTAGAATACTGCCTATTAGCAGATAAGACAAGGGAAAAAAAATAGCTAGGACCTTGTGTTTTGACAATTGACAAGGAGAGATCAAGAGAGAAAAATAGTTGAACAAGGAGAGGTGGAGAGACTTACCAGAAATTCTATACAGCCCCTCCAAAAGAAAGTATGCTAAGGATAAAAAAAAACAAACAAACCTTTGCAAACAGGGATTCCACATTTCTTGAGCTGTGTAGTTGAATCTCTGATGTCTTACCTTTGCATCTTGCTCAGCTCCCTGCTACAAATTTACAGTAAGAGTCTGCTAGTGTAAATGATGTGATGTAATTTTAGTAGTGAGAATGAATCTGGTTATACAGCTTCTGGTAATGACTAGGTGAAGAACAGTCTCAAGATAATAACTCACTTCTTTATATTCTGTCTGAAGATGTTTTGACTTCAGACATATGAGAGGCATAGCTGAGCAAACATGACCCAGATAGCACACTTTCCTCTGCTATGAATTTAGTTTTCCTTGATGCACAATGAGCAGTCTAAGCTGTTCTAAAAGAGCTACTTACAGTGACTCAAAAATCACAGTTGAAAACATTCCAATAACGATATTTTTCATTCTTTGTGAATAAATAACCGTCCTAAAAAGTAGTCATTATTTTAAATTTTGAACTAGCATAGCCTTTAAAACTAAAATATGAAAAAGAATTTATTTCTGCATATCCTTCCAAATTGTTGTCCATTTACTGTAAGGGTATCTAGGTACTTCAAGTCTAAGAAGGAGAGGAGGAGTTTAGTCTGTGCTATTTTAAGTTCGGGGAAATCTTTAGGCAAAGCAAAACACCCTAGTAATCACCACAGATGAAACAGAACTGCTTCAAAGAAGTAAATTTGCAATTTTCAGTCTCTTTTTCATTTAAGAAAATGTCCCGAAAGTCCTTGAATTTTGACAATCTTGCATCAGCTAGCTGCCTGCAGCATTCCCCTGGGCCTGCTTTTCAGATGCTCTCAGGTTGGGACCTATAGTAACACTGCTTCATATCAGAAGCACAAACAGCTTTTCTTGCATATTTATCTCATCACTATCTTGGAAACTATATGTACAGCACAATAGCTTTTCAAATATTGATGGAATATTCAGTTGTTATGTTATCTCCCTTGCAGCACTCCCTCAAAAAGCAGCACAAACATTTTCAGCCTTTGCTTAATGTCATTTATACCTGTTTCTTACTTTCCATTGCACATATTCAAAGCTGAAGTAACAGACGAATTAAAAAAAAACTCATCAAGAAATAAGTTCTTAAATCCTCTAAAAGATACAGGCCAAACTTTCAAAGGCACGTGCCTCTGTATTACTGAATCTATTATTATGACCAGATGCAGATTTACCAGGACGGACTCAATCAGAGATTCAGCTCCCGAATCACATGGCTAGTACATCACATATTTCTACACAGCACAACGTGATTGCATGATTATGCAGTCTTTTCCTCCAAATCTATTTGGTTTAGAGATATTTCCATTCTTGATTAAGTTATAGGTGCGTAGCATAGGATCCAGTACTTGGTACATACACCTTTGCTTTTTCCATGTCAATCCAAATTGCAATTAAGATGCCCAAACACAGGTATCTACTGCCATTTGAGACAGTGGGATAGCCTACTGGCCCTGCTAGTGTTTAGCTGCTGCTCTTGAAGAGCATAGGCATGGGTGTGATTCCCAAAAATAATGTCTATCCCCGCTATGGAGAAATTAACATCCCAGTATGGCTTAAATGGCATGTGCTGCCTGTGCCTGGACACCTGAATCAAGCTCTTAGTGCCTAATCTCCCCTTATAAACAATAAATATCTGGTCAATACAGTAAAAAGAGTATGGAAAACTGTTTCCTTCACCCTACAGTAGATATGCATTTGTTCTTCAGCTGATTATCTGTATAGACTCCATTGACCATATAAAAAATAATGTGACTTTAGACACATAGCTCACATGAAAATACTGACAGTGAGGTACAGAATTTAAGTGTTTTATTTCATAAAATAACCCCCAACCCCTCAATTTCCATAAGCAAAGACACATGCTCTTGCTATAAGCTGGAGTTCTGTGTCCTCATGTGTAAACTATGCAGGTATCTAAAATGGAATTCCTGCCCATTCAAGGGGATAATCTACAAATTCATGCATACTTTGATGCCAAGATATTACCAATGCATTTAATTTTAACATGCATTTCTAGGTCTGTTTTTCTGCTTACTCCAGACTGCCACAGTCTTGGACACATTTCAAGGCTGTGATTTATTAAATATTAAAATACACAAAGTTTTGAGAGACTAGTCTCCCTGCTACAACAGGATAATTCTCATTATGGGGTAGCAGATTATGAAATCTATGCTTTCACAAAACACAGTGTATCAAGCCAGCTATATCATTGCCTTGGAAAGGAAAGAGCTATGAATTAGAACCTTCCTAAATGTTGAGGCCATTTTCCTGATCATTATCTTCAATGGGATGAATCTCTCTCTGTGAGTAGCTACTCTTGTGGAAGTAGTCTAGGTGACTGGATAACGAGTTTTAGTTATCTGAGGCTGGGTGAGTGTGGTGGATTGGTCCCAGTTGGCAGCCAAGCACCCACACAGCTGCTCGCTCACTCCCTCCCCACCCTGCAAGCAGGATAGGAAGAACAAGAGTGAGAAAAACCCGTGGGTCAAAATAAAAGCAGGGAAATCATGCAGCAATTACTGTCACAAGCAAACAAGACTCAACTCTGCTTGAGTGTGAGGAATTTAACCATTTCATTACTAATTTGGGTATTGGGAAACAATGAAGACAAACATTTAAACACTTAGAGAAAACACCTTTCCTCCTCCTTTCCCCAGCTCACCTTCACTGCAGGCCTCTCCTCCCACCTTGTTATTGTCTCTGTCCCTTTGGTAAGGCAACACAGAGGGCAGGGAGTTGGAGTCAGGGCATATTGGTCCTGTGCTGTGTCTCCTGCCACTCCTTGTTCCTTACTCTGCCACTGCTACTTCCTTCATGCTCATTTCCGCCTCCCTCGCATCTCTGGTCTGAGTCCTCCATGGCCTGCAGCCCCTCTGCAGGCATTGCAAGCTCCACCATGGAGCACCTCATACACTCTCACATCATCAATCCTTTTTCTTTTAACATTTTACTGTACTTTCTTAAATGTGTTTTCTCAGAGGCACCTCCCATCAGGCTGAGGGACTCAGCTGTGTCCAGTTGGTCCATTGGCACCAGCTGGAACTGGCTGGAACTGGCTATGTCCAGCTTGAGACAGCCCTGGCCTCCTCACAGAGGCCACCCTGCTGTCCTCTGCTGCCAGCACCCTGCCATTTGTATCCAATACAGCAAGATGTATCTCTCTAAAATAACTTACCGCCCACTTGCAGAGGTGAATTTGCAATAAGTCACCCTTCAGAGGTAAAAGGGTCAGTGGCACTTGGGTCCCTGCAACCTTTGATCCTCTGAGGTGGTGCAAGGCTGCTCCTTTGCCTCTCAGGGACCAGTCAGCCCAGACCGTGGAGTTCAATGGTGGCAGTGAAAGCTGTCTGGAAAATCTCAGGACTAAACACAATATGAGCTCCTAGCACAATGTCCACGAATGTTTCTTGCTTTTTTTTTTTCCTGGTGTTCAACTGATCCACTGGCCTTATTTATATGCCTGGCTTCAATTTTGAAATAAATAAATTGTTTAGCGAGACTCCCCTGAAGTGGCTGCAGAGCTTTGACTGAGAAGCTCGGAGTGAGAGCTCCCACTGTGTCACCTTGTCTACCTTGGTGGTAATTGTTTCAAAGGATTTCAACAAGCTAGTCAGGCGTGATCTTAATCCTTTCCTGAACCACACTGACAACCCATAATCAGGGTGTTTTTCTCATGCATCTCTTCCACTTTGATCTCAGGGTTTTAAAAACTCTCCAAGTTGATGTTAAACTACCTCTTTTGTAATTTATTTATACCTGTCTCTGTATGTCTGCTAGCCAGTTTAGCACCAGTAAAATATTAATCCGGAGCTGTTGTACTGAAACATATTATCTTCTAGGTATGGTCTACACTCAAAGATTTCCCTTAGTGTCGCTTTACCTTGAATCCTGCGATTTTGGTCTTCCTCTCCAGAGCTGCATTGACCAGAAGCAGGTACAGGAAAATTATAAGCAAGCCCAACAGACGTTAACAGATGTAAATCTTTGGTAAATACTGAAAGGAAAGTTACAGTATATAATTTTTCCCAATGCTTGCTGCTTTCATTAGAAGGGTGACAAGGAAGATTCCCACACACTCTCCCTACTGTCTCCCAGTTAATATAGCAGGAGAGCACTGTGGATACTTTCTTCTGTTTCTCTGACAGCTTGGCAAAAATACATCAGAGGCAATTGGCTATCTTCAGTCATCTATGAAATTTCTGCTGTTGGAAATTACATACAGTGGATAAATGGATCCATCTTCTAACTTTCCCTGCAATTTACCCTGACACCTACCTGATGAACAGAAGAAATTTTGTGGACTAAATATATATGGGAAAGGTTTGAATACCTTGAGTAAGTTTAAAATTCATAAATATACCAATATCATTTCAAATTTAGTGGGGCAAGCTGGCAGACAAAAGGGTACTGGAAACACAATTGAACATATAATGTCAAAAGTCTAAAGACAACATGTAAAATTCAAGATTTAAAAAAAATATTTTTAAGAATAATACATCACCAATTATAAATTGGAGGTTTTGTTTGTGAGGGTTTTTTGTTTGCTTTATGGGAATACACAATAGTTTAATGAAATGTATATGAAATTGGGGAAAACATTCTTACAAGTAGAGGAAAATATAGCATAATGTTTCAAGTTATAAAATAGTGTAAGTGCAGAATTATCCAGCAGTAGCTGTTTATTCACTTGATTCTTTTCATTGTAAGATTTATTATATTGCTCATTTACCACGCACATGTAACTACAGATTAAATTTATAAGGCTACTTTGCTTAACCGTGCATATACTAAATGGTACAGGTACTTTTTATCCTTATGCACATATGTAATTGCAATTACTCAGTTTATCAAGCAAGAAGTGAATCGACACTGTCACTAGGTTTGTTTTAGGCTGTCACGTTCTTCCATTGTTGCTTTCAGAGTCCAATGGTTTCTGAGCTAAGAGGGCAAGAACTTAGACATTCTGAGCAGTGAAGCAAAAATTGCTTTTTGTCATTAAAACCAAACCATCCTGAAAAATAATGATTTGTTTTTAATATATTTTTTTTTTCTTTACACAGGTGTTCACATGCATCAAGCTACCTTTGATTTGGGTCTTTTAGGATTTTGCAGGAGCACAACAAATATATACAGCTGTTAACAAAGTGTAGAGCAGCAGTATATTTACTGAGTCTCCAGTAGAGCTTGTACAAAGGGAAGGAATTGTCAGTTTCTCTTTGACAATAACTAAACTTGTTATACTTTTCATTTTTCTGTAGTGGCATCATAACTGCTCCATTTCTTCTGCCATCTCAAAGTTGTGACTTGTATTGTGTCGTCTTCTCTTCACCTTTAGGATTTCAGTACAGCTGTAAATATTTTCTGAATTTGTGCAGTCATACTCTTCTGTTCAAAAAGTGGCATTTCAGTTCTCCCTCAGAACTGTTAAAATATTTATAAAATGACAGAAAAGCATCCATTTAAAAAACCTGAATCTAGCTGCTCCCTTGCTTTCAGAACATAAAGGTCAACCATAACTATTGATATTTGCTGTTCAAGAACCCTAAATCATAGCAAGATAGAAAAAAGCAGATACTGTATTTTAGTAACGAGATTTGCTACTTCTCTGTAGCTGCAGACATAGAATTTATTTGTGCAAATATAAAAGCATAGAAATTATAGATGCATAACAGCTCTATCCCATTGACACTTCTGATCTTCATGGTATGTTTTGATGGTTAATAGCTTGATGTATTACCAGCAGTTGGTCGGCCCAGCTTAGCAAAGAGTCCGGAATAACAGCAGCCAGTAAGACAGAAATGTGCGTATAAGAAAAGTGTGCATGAGTGGGTTGCCCAAATTGTCTGAGTGGGCATTTGCCCAAAACTGATCTTGGTAAAGAGGAAGACAACCATCAGTCTGATTAAGCAGTAACTGGAGAATCAAGAGATCTCTGGGGAAAAAAAAAAGTCATCTAAACAAATATACAAGCGAAACACAAGGATTTGTAGCAGACAGGAAAAGAGGGGAGCAGGGCAGTAATTTTGCTGGTGTGATGCTGCCAGATGTCGCCACATGGGACTAGGGGTTCTGCCTGGGCTTGGCAGCACAGCACCCCTATAGCCACTGCCTCTGCCCTCAGCCACTGCCTCCAGCTCACCCACAGCCATCATGGGGGAACTCAGAGACTTGCACTCTGGGGATGTGGGGTCGCCCGCCTCTGGGATGATGAGGGACAGCTGGCACACTCACATCTCCCGGAGCAGGGGGTGAAGGCAAGGTGTCTTACGTGTGCAGATGAGGGGGACCTGCACCACCCATGGCCTTTGAAGGGGTGCATGTGCATGTATCACTGTGTTGGGGATAAAAGGAGGGATTATGATTTCTTGGAATTATAGAAGGTATTCAGAAAATTCTTTGTTGTTTGTTAACATTTGCAATAGTATTGTGGTTTATCTGTTGTATTGCTAATATTGAACCTGAATATATAGTTCACTGATTCTCAGTTAATTACACCTCATTAATAAATCAGTAAAACCTCTTCAATCTTGATTTGGTTTAAACTATGTGAACTAAGCAGGTTTCCATGGGACAGGGACTTGATTTACTAATGAGTGTCCTCTGAACTGTGATTGAACAGTCTGGAAACATGAATGCTTATCTCCCTGCACCCACCACTTTGCTTGCCACTCTGGCAGCTAATATCAGAGTAGTCTTCACTTGCACTGCATTTAAATGAAATTACATAAAGTAAAAAGTATTTTGCTGGCAGTTCTGCTCCTCTCAGTTGAACAGTCTGGGACAGGACAGAAGGATGAAAAGACCAGATTTGTTTATTTGTTTGTTTGGGGTTTTATTTATCTGTTTGTTTGTTTGCATTTCAGTGGACTTTTATTTCTTTTTAATTTTATAGGGCTTTTGGGTTTGTTTTGTTTGGGGTATTTTTTTGTTTGTTTGAGGGGTATTTTATTACAGCCACAGAGTGACCCTTGGGAGAAGCTCTCAACTCATGCTCTCTTCCTTGCCTCTGCATTGTATTCTTCTCTTATTGATTTGCTGATTGCAGAGAAGGTGATGAATTATGTCTGGTACAGAGAGATGGTCTTCTACAAGTTAAAGATGCTTTGCCTTTCAGTCTGTGAGCTGTAGCTGAACAAAAATACCTCTGATTGGTTTTGACATTATTTCTAGCATATTTGATCACTTTCACAGCCTTGAAAATCCAAGCATGTTAATCGCACTTGACTATTTGAACTGAAAAGTAAGAAGTAACTGAAAAGAATAGCTAAATCACTCCACTGCACATTGAGTTCTACAAAAATTGGTTGAGGTTTCTACTGGCTGAAAATACATTTAATAGGCTAAACACCTTAGCAAACCTCAGTAACTTAATTTACCTAATTTACACTAAGTGTGTAGTTGGAATATTTATTTTGCCCTCTACCTACAATACTACCAAATTGATCTTTTATATCAGAAAATATACTTTAGAAGGTCAGGCCTGAAATCTGGTATTTTGAATGATCTCATTCTTTCTACACAGTTTGCATCCCTATTATGTTTAGCTTTTGCAAATGTATGCTTACTGGTGTAATGTTATAAGAATGTTTCCTACAGATTGTTATCTGTTCTCATGCTTCTCCAACTTCCTCTTCAATTGTCTTTCCTCCCTCTGTTAGTCATTCTTTGAAAAATACTCAATCCTTTCATGTTAAAGAAGGAAGTAGCATTATTCTTTATGCCTACAATTCTATATCATATTAAATGTAATTCTTACCTTGATTTTTATATATCACAAGTTCTGTCAATCCACATATACTGGTTCCACTACATTCTATGTGACAATTTTTCAGAATTCATTATAATTTTCTGTGCATTGACTATTTGGGATGAAAAATTACCCTTGATATAGTATTAAATTAAAAATACAGAAGAAGTTACAACCTTAGAGGTGGTTAATATCCCATCCTTATTTTGAATGGCAAACTGCCCAATAGTGGTGGATTGATATATAATTTAACTATTATCCATCTTGGAGTAACTTGCATCTATTAATTTTTCAGTGATGACATTAAAATATGTCAAAGAGTCCCAAAACTATAGCCATCTTTCCGGACTAGAGGATCAGATCTTTAAGTCTTTGATGTATGAATCCAGATAACTATCCAAGGAGGATTGAGGTCATCTGATATGAGTGCATAATGGAAATTTCAGAGTTTGCGTCCTTTGGATAGACTACAGGTGGGTATTTTTTTTTAACCTTGTGGTTATTCTGAAAAAAAAATCCCAAGCTAGTGACAGAAAGATCAGTACCAGGTGCTTCAAAAACAGAAAAAAAAAGACTGTATCACGACTTGACTCTTCTGGTATAGTAATTGGAATATATTTTACAGGAACCTGACTGATTTTCTTAATTTTGACTGTTATCACAATGGACTTTTATTACTATTATACTCTATCCTCTCTACTGTAGCTATGCATATTCATGTTTTTCATTTTTTATTAATCCTGTTAATCTCAGGATTAGATAATATCTCATAACAATTACCTACGTATGCTAATTATATATTCTGTAAATTAGCTCTCCAGGCTTAAAATCGCTTCATAATTAAATTGATTGTCCTATCTTTCTTTTTGAAAAAAAAAATAGCTCTATATTTTAATTTACTTCCTGTAAAGTGTTCTTTATATTGTATATTTTGTATATTTTTCCACTTGTTATTGATCTTATCTTTGAATATTCCTAATCCATAGAATACCTCCCTCCACTAAACTTCTATACGTCTAATCCTTTAGGACCTGATTCAGATCCCACAGTAGGAAATAATATTCATGGGAAGTTTGATATTCTACTGTTTTTTTAACAGAAGAATGACCTTACTCAAGAGCTTCAAGGTATACTTTCTAAAGAGAAGATCAAAATACATATTTTTATCATACTGTAAAGATTTCTTCCACGAGTATTCTAATGCCACAGAATCACAAAAAGGTTGAGATTGGATGGTAACTCAGGAAATCATCTAGGTCAGCCCACTGCTCAAAGCAGGGTCAGCTAGAGCAGGCTGCTTAGGGTCATGTCCAGTTGGATTTCAAATATCCCTGTGAATGGAGACTGCATAGCTTCTCTGGGCAACCTGTGCCAGTGTTGAACCACTCTCATAAGAAAAAAAAATATTCTTATATTTAAATGAAATTTCCTGTATTTCAATTTGTCCTCATTGCCTCTTGCCCTATCACTGGGCATCACCAAAAAGAGTCTGGCACCATATTTTTTGCACCCTCCCCTCAGGTATTTATATATATTGATAAAGTCCTCCCTGACTTTCTCCTCTCCAGGCTGAGCATTCCCAGATCCCTCAGCCTCTCCTCATAGGATAGATGCTCCAAGCCTTTAATTATCTTCATGGTGCTTTGCTGGACACTTTTTAGTATGTTTGAGCCCTTTGTACTAGCGATTCTAGAACTGGACACAGTGCTCCAGATGTGCCTCACTAGGACTGAGAAGAGGGGGAGGATCTGCTGGCAGTGTTCTGCTTAATAAAGCCCAGGATATTAATGACCTTCTTTTCTGAAAAAAAAAAAAAGACACCTTAAAATTGTTTCTGTGAAAGGAGTGGTGTTCTAGACAGCTGTCTTCCAAATAGTTGACCAATGCTGTGAATTCTCAAAGAGAGGTTGGAATCTAACTCTTAGGTAGCCTAGTATCCTGTCATGACGATTTATTACAAAATCCTTGCCACTTTATCGTGACAACTGCTGCAAATGTAATACTACCCATATTGCTGGACTTCAGTCTCAAAAATGTTTTCACAATCATCCTGCAGGCCTTTGTTTTTAACAATATACAAGAAATCTGCTGTTGAGGATATTGAACATTGGTGCTTTGTGTATTAGATATACTTATCTCTGACCTTACTTGGTTCTCAGACAATAATGTAGTAAGATTGTTATTTGCAATCTGAAGGAAGATGTAAGTTTTCTTTCATCATTTGATGGTTTAGTGTATGGTTAGTGGTGGGATCTTGAAAGTGCTCAGTGTGGGCTTAGATCTGTTCTTTGCACGTTCAGTGAGAGTCTTATTATCGGATTCAGTGTAAGCATAATAAAGCCTGCATGCAGCCTGCTTTTGAAATCCCTTCTAGTAGCAAATACAGTTTCTATTTGTTCTTATTTTTTTTTGTTTCATAAGCCTCTTTATTTTTTGATTCACTAATGTCCTTTCATATTCTCTTGTACTGTGGGTTTAAGAGTTTTTCCACTTTTATTGATTCACTTATTCCTTTCATTTGAACTTAAGCTGAACATTCAATTTATCCACTATTTAGATTATTATCGTTTCATCCAATTTGGCATATTTTGAAAGACATTCATCAGCAAGAGAAATTGAAATGTAGACCCTTGCTGAATTGTTTAAGAAAACTTGAAAGTTTAAAAATGTTTAATACAAGCTTATTTAATTTTCAAAAAAGACTCTTAGAAATATTTTATGAATGGGTCATATATTTCTATACACATACATCTTTATAAACAAGTCTGTAGACTGTTTAAAGCTGAATCTTTTCAGAGGAATAAAGAAACTGAGCTCTTCTGAAAATACCTACAAAAGCCTAAGACTGAATTTGCTGCCTCCAACACTACTAATGTTCTGAACAATTCCTACATGCAAAGCAAATGTAAATTAAGAGTCTTAGCTACTTCATTCTTATCCTTTTCAGGAGCTACAGATGTAAGTTTAGTTCAAACAAATATATAGATATATGAATTAATTTCTCATTTTTACCAAATGTCTAACAACCAGAGTGAGTGTCTTTGCTGAGTTTTCCTAACTTTATCCAATATCCTTTTCAGTCCTCTCTTGGCTTCTGTATGTAACAGTAACAAAAGATTTCTTTCCTCCAACCATTTGAACTTTTGAGGTTATTCTGCATTTAAAAAAAAAAGAATTGACATTGCTTTACTGCCTGTGAGGGTTTTTTTTAAATTATTTTTAGGTAAAAGCTCACTTGAAATTATAAGTAAATAAAAATAAAAGTAATAAAAATTAATAAATTCTTTTCTTATGTTCAGCTTGTCACAGGAGAACCAGAAAAGAGATTTTTTTTTAGTGCTTCTCAGTATGACCTACTAGAAAAGCAAGGCTCAAATTGAATTGATACTAGTGTGTTTCAAGGTGAAAGGAAGTCCTTGTCAAATCTTGGTAGTAGGTGAGGAAGGTAGGGAGATTGAATGGTTAATAATCATGGGGAAAATTCAAGTAGCCTTGGTACTGAATAAGGAAAGAAAAATGTGTTTGAACCCTGCATTGGTCAAACATATAACTTTTGTGACTTTATCTATGTATTTTTATTCAAGTTGATATTTTTAGTTGTTCAGATTTTCCACTCAGAAATAATCCTTAGTTTTACTTATCGCTCTACTTATTTTATTGCTGCAAATACACAGACGCAATCTACAAAAATGTTTTTTTTATATATCTCAACATAGGAGTGAAGTAAGCTGATTATGCCTCTAAGTCATTCTACCGAGGCTCCCATAAAGGTCACAGAAACTAGTGTGTGGGAAGCCAGACTCCTCAGCAGAAAGGTCATGCTGCCACTAAGAGAAGAGGAATGGCAGGACCAACAGAGAGGCCACTCCTGTTAAAGGAAGTTAGAACCATCAGACAATAGCAAACTGTCTAATTTTCAGATTGTAACAACTCATTCAAAATACAGCACTTTTTCCTTTCTTCCCAGCTGTTGTGAGGAGCATTCCACCTTACAGAAAGTCTAGTTCTGGTCAGTGGGCAGAAAAAAAAAAAAAAGCTACTTTTATAGCAAAGGAACAGCATTCATAAATGTCAAAAAGGACAGTTAGACATTTAAAGTGAACTTGTTTCTCAACTGACTAACACACTACTGTGATTTCCCTACCTGAGGGAACAGATTTTCCTTTTCACTGTGTCCTATCTCAGGTCAGGGCAAAGCTGACTAGGCAGCCTATGGCAATCCAAGTAGAGAGTCACTTCTCTCTCCCTATCCACAGCTATGGGCATTTTACATTTAACAATTTGTACTCTATTTGCAGAACAGATGCATGAAAAACAAAATCCTTGAACAAGACGTGACACAGTCTAAATTGTTGCAGCAGGCAAAAAAATTGTATTTGCATGAGCTAGTGACTCCAAAGAGATTCTCTTAAGAAATCTTAAGAGAACATCTTGTGAGATTTTAGATCAAGTGTCCAGTCCAGTTCCCTGAACAGCTCAGCTCATACTTGCATTTCCAGCAGTCCTAGGGAAGACAGAAACACACAGCAATGGAGGGGGAAGTTGTCGGAGAGAAAGATGAGTTCATGGCATATGAATTTAGGTCACTGTAACTGTCATAAAATGTATTGTCCATGCTTTGGTTATCTGGGAGAACAGACTTCTGGGGAAACAAAGTAGACCTTGCTGTATTGCAGATTTGGGGTTTAGCAAGAGCCCTTCAAAACTTATAACTCAGTATTAGTAGAGAGGGGCTGAGATACTGGTCTGTGTTTAATCCCAACTCAGTCCCTTCATCCATCAGCCAACATTCCAACTGTCCTAACAGTGGCAGAAAAGGCTCTCAAGTGCTCTTTCCTCCACATTTCCACCCATCTACTCACTTACGTTGCAGTGTAAAGTAGTTAAATATGAATTACAAAATGCCCCCACTTTTGGGCACAACATCATAAATACAGAGGACAGTTTGGGGACCTCTTGGATTTAGATGTTAAATCATTTTTCTGGCACTGTGATCTTCATGCTCGCTCAAGTCAGAGAGAGTTAATGAAGAGCTACATGTAATTCTGTTATGTAATTCTGTATGAAATTGGTTGAGCCCAGAAAATCCCAGCTTTGCTTTGTATTGAATGAAATGAGCAAATGGTTTATTCCTCATATTTGGCTTCTTAGGGACTCTTGATATAGACATATGAATTAAATTGAGTAAGGAAACTGTAAGAAGTTAGCACTAGTAGAATTGAGCCCTATTTCTTTGATGTCTGTTTATTCCTTTCCTCAGTTTAACTGCACTTTTAGAGATTCTCGATTATAACTTCTTAAATAAAGGTGATTTTTAACTTTTGTTTCTTTGTTATGTATAACTGGAAAGCTTTAGGACAGTATGGATCATCCAAATTTCTTAGATAGGCAGCCACAAAAACAGAAAAAAACCCAAGAATTTACTCTTCTTAAGTGCTTGAATTACCATGTTTGTATCTACCTGTTCCCTGTAAAACATGAAGGTATAAAACATCAGTTTATCCATATGTATTTTTCATTTTGACTTCACTCTCTTCGGCAATTGATATCCAATGTGTTAAGCTAATGGCTTCTTCAGCAAAACCTTCTTCTACCTGCAGTGCTAATCTCCCAGTTAAAATTCAAAATGAAATATACTTTATTTGTTGGAGGCAAGGAAGTCCTCTGGTTTCATTATAGTAAAACTAATCCTTTTCTGACAGCATTCTTTAATGTCCATTCCATTTTCATCAACCCCTCCTAAATAATTTTTCATAGTAGTCTCATTTCATTCAAGGATGGAGTGTATGCAGAAGGACCCCTAGCTAGTGAGAGCAGAGAGTAGTGGAATGTGATGGGACTGGTAACAAAGCCAGTCTGTTCACTGCTATGTTAGTCTTGCTTTATTTTATACTAACCATTTTCTGAACATATTGGTTGCTTGACTGGCAGATTCTGAACTAAGATTTTTGTTTTCAGATAGCAGATTTACAGTTTTCTAATACATTGATGAGTTTAAAATCTTATTATTCTTATCTTCCCTTTGGCAGTATTAAGAAACTAAACATTGCTCGGCCTTGCTGATATAAATGTTGAGCAAATATCAGTGAGTTCAGAAGCAGCAGCTATTTATAGGTTCCAGATGATGCCATATGGCCCACACTGGTACAGATGTATGATGTTTGCTCTCTCTGTTCGTTTAATATCTTCACCAATATTAACTGTTCCTTGCTGTATGATGGGAGTGCATCAGCAGTTGAATTCTGGTTCTTTCTGATAATGAAACAGTCTGAGCTTGTCTCTCTTTCAACTGCTTGCTCATACAATTGTACTCATGACAGGCAGATAGAAGTTCACTCCAGCATCTTTTTCAGTTCTATTTTTACTAAGGGTAACTCTTACTTCTGTCTACTGGGAAAGTTTAAATAAATTTATCTTCTAAAATATAAAAATACTTGTCCTGATTCAATGAGAGGTTTTATCCAGCTCAGCATTATAGGGGCCAGTAGCCAACATTTAAGCAGATGATCCATAACATAAAGACAGTAATGGATATTCTCTGAAAATAAGTAAAATTTTGTTCCATTTCTGCTCTTTATCTTTTATGTCAAAGCTACCTTTTAAAATCCTGAAATAAACGTTAGAAATTATGAAATAATTAACCTATTTTTTTCTATTTCTACTTCTTAATCCAATTTTTTTTCCTTTGTTTTATTAAGGTGTATTTGTAGGAAACTTTTATTTAAAATAATATTTAGACATTTGGCCAACAAAAGCTATGTATCCCAGTTTTTAAAAGTATAATGTATGGAGTATGGATTCAGTAGACTCTGATTTACACATGGTGAGATTGCAGCACTACAACTCCTCCATGTAAATAACCAGAACTGAGAAGGTCAGAACTTGGGTACATAATCTTTGTTTCAAGTTACTGTAGCTGCTGAATACAGAGCAAATCTAATGATTAAACCTAATTTACTGTAAATGAGTTCTCTTTATTAAAAAAAAAAACCTCAAAATATCACCCCCTGAAGAAAATAAAACAATTCCAAAAAACCCCGTGAGCCTCAAATTCTCAAAAGAAACTTTTTCTTTTCTGTCTATAAAATGATTTTGTGAAACATTGATTGCAGTCTGTCAAATACTTTTTTCCATTAAAAAAAATGTTTATCGCTTATTTTCTTGTCTTGACATGTTTTGATGTTGGCCACAGTAAAGAGGAAAATCATGTCATGTAACTCTCCTGGGAAAATTTACATGAAAACAACATTTATCAAAGACATTCACCACACTAAGGAATGTTTTACCAACACAAGTTAAAACCTTTCCAAACCCAGGTTTGACCACTGTGTGTATAGCAGGCAGAAAGGACACTCAGATACTGATGTCGGTAGCATTTTAAGTTTTTGTCATAATTTTTTTTTTCTGAGATTGCTTTCTCTGTTTCTTAACATACTGTGTCTCTGTATTTCCAGTATTGTCTGCCCTTTATACTGAGTAAAAGATGGCTTCCTCATTTGATCTGGACATGACTGTAGGTCAAATCTCCCCATCGCCTGGGATTTGGCATGATTTGGCGTGAAAAGCATGAAGTCTAGCCCAAATTTCTCTTCAGTCTTGACTGTTCCCATACTGCCTACTCAGGACTCTTTTAGTTTACCTAGGGATCTTTTCTTGTATCATTTTTTAGTATATTCTGCAGGAAAATTTAAGAAAAGGAAATTTGATTAAAGATGAGAGGAAAATACAACATGATGAAGGTGTGAAGATAAATGTAGTAAAAGGAAAAAAAGTAAATAACTTACAGTAGCACAGGGACTAACTACAGTGAAAAGATGCCAGAACCTGTTACTACGTAGGGCATATGTTCAGGTCTTTCTGTTAATAGCACAACAGAACTTTCCTGTTTACAGAAAAGGTGTTTCCCTTACTTTTGAAGATGGCAGGATTTTTGAGACAGACAACTCAGAAAAATGAAGTAAGAGAAACCTAGAGAAAGCAGATGTCCCGATATAGTCTGCTACTCTATTTCTGTATCTCAACCAAAATACCTTCTTTCTGGGTATGCACATCACACAGGTAAAACACCCAATGAAATTAAGACGATCACACACAGAAAATACAAAGCATTAAAGTGATGAACAAACAAATTTAATCACTGAGAACATGAAATGATCTTGTGAAATGTATTTGCATAAATGCCAACCTGGTTATATTGAGCTAATCTTTATACACTGTTGTGCTGGTTTTGACTAGGGTAGAGTTAATTAAATTTGGGCTAGCTCTTCATAGTAGCTAGTATAGGGTTGTATTTTGGATTTGTGCTGGAAACACAAACATAGGGATGGTTTTGTTACTGCTGAGCAGTGCTTACACACAGTCAAGGTCTTTTCTGCTTCTTATATCACCCCACCAGTGAGTGGCTAGGGGTATACAAGAAGTTGGGAGGGAACACAGCTGGGACATCCCAAAGGGATATTCTATACCATATGACATCACGCTCAGCATATAAATCTGAGGGAAGAAGAAGGAAGGAAAGGGTGTTTGTAGTTATGACATTCATTTTCCCAAGTAACCATTATGCATGATGGAGCCCTGCTTTTCATGGAGATGGGTGAACACCTGCCTATGGGAAACAGTGAATTAATTTGTTATTTTGCTCTGCTTGTGTGTGTGGCTTTTTGCTTTACCTATTAAACTGTCTTTCTCTCAACCCATGAGCTTTCTCACTTTTACTTTTCTGATTCTCTCCCCCATCCTACTAGGGGAGAGTGAGCAAGTGGCTGTGTGGTGCTTAGTTGCAGACTGGCAACCACAACTTTAATAAAGAAAAAATGTACATGTTGATGCATTATAAGCTCAGAATGTGATTCTGCTATGCTCCCTCCCTAAGTTCCTTCTTCCCTACTTGTATCAACACCAGAATACATCTCACCCTTTGATGAGTGAGCTCACTCACTTGTTTTGTTGCTGCATTAGTTTTCTTCTTGCTTGTGATGAGCTTTACAAAGGGGTCAAATAAACATCTCATATTACATATAGGAAAGATTTAGGACCATATAATTAGAGATTAAGCTATAAGGGCAAGAAAAGAACTGATTACTATGGTAGTCTTAGCTTAAACCAGTGTGAAACCCCACAGGCCTCGGAAATCAGAATGGATAGGGATGGTTATACTGAGTGCTCAGAAAGGTACTTACATCCCAGTTAGTTGCATTTATGTTAATACATTGAAGGTAATTTCATGAATGAGTGCATATTCACTGTCTTCTGAACACAGGATCTGACCTGTAATTGATGCAAAGTAGCATACCTATGCTGCCTTCAATAAATGCATATTACTTTAGGTCAGCTGCAGCCCTCCTCTGTGTGATTAGGAGTCTGACTTGAGAAACTGAAATATGGGGTGAAACAGGCAATGAAAATGGGTAGGCTAGAACTGATCCAAACAAAAATAAGAATTAATTAAATGATTAAAAGAAAGAGTTTAGTAAAAAACAGTAGGTCTGCTTTCTGTCTAAAGCATCTGTGATTCTGGATTTTAATATGAAAAGCAACTGTTAAGAGCTTCAGCATCCTAAATTTAGCACACTTTTAATTAGAATAATCTTTTGATCTCTTAAGACTAAATCAAGATTTAAAAACTTTGCAGAGCTGGGACACTGAAACTTCTTTTTGTTTTCTTCGGACGTCTGGGAATCAAGTTTACTGATGCCTGACCTAAACCTGGGCCTGACAATTTATAATATAAACATTATTGTTTTATGAGCTTTTCCCTGTTTTGAACAACGGCATAGTGAAAATTTAACCACTAAACTCTGACTTAGTTTTTCTGTTGCTCTCAGAATGCACCAGAGTTTGATGTGTTCAGCTGTCTCTTCTTTTCTGAAGGCAGTTTATCAAGTAGTCCTTCACTGGTTGCCCAATTTACAACTGACAGCCAGTACAAGTGAAGTCTGAAAAAAGAGCAAGACCCTCTCATGTTCACTGATCATGGCTGAAACCATGGGCATATGAGTGACTGTGTCCTTCTCTGCTCTGGAATTTTCAAATTATTAAATAACATATTCAATTCTTTGTATTTCAGGATATAAACAATCAGATTATTAAAAGTCTGTTTTCCAAGAAAAGTGGGATTAGCAAGGACACTAACAAACTCAGGACACTTTGTCTTCTGCAGCAGCGCTCTCCTGGGTCTGTAATACCTGTGGCTTCTTCAAGATATATAGCTTTGTTCCCAGACAAAATATGTTCAGAGCTACATGTAGCAAGGGCTAAATGATGGATGGAAAGAGAGCAAACAGAGAGGAAATACGCTTGAGCCAGCTGTTGGCGGCTACCTGGCAAGAGGTCTGAGGGGAGTGGGCAGGACCACAAGAAACCTCGGAAAGCCAGCCGACTACTCCCTGGGGGCAGGGAAAGTTTTGCAAGGCTTGATTCTAAAAACTGTCATCATGATTTTAGAATTCATATTCTCATGTGCATTTTTTTTTAAAATCAGGAACATATATTTCACATAACAGATTGCATTTCAAAATAACTCTCAGAGGAATACAGAACTGATGAGAATTCATTAGTTAGCAGAGTGACAAGCAGCAAGTTATTTTTAAAATGACTAGCATAAGGGCAGGTGAATGAATCTCATAGAAACTAATCTATATGTATGATTTAAAATGAGATTAGATTAAATATTAATCATCCACACTGCATAGTTGCTGGTTTTACTTATCAATGAATAAGTTCAGTATATTGTAAACCAATGTTTCACATTTTTCCTGGAGAGGGGTAGATCTAGTATCATGTATCAACAAAGATGCCTATCCCTTTTCTCTCCTTATTTTTCGTGTTTTGAAATAAAGGATCCCCTATAAAAAGCCTACCATACATAAAAGAATAAACCATAAAGGAAGTCTTCTCCAATAAGAGATGCAGGCAATCAATAGACTCAGCCTTTTAGGTTTTTTTATAAGTCACCTTGCTGAATGGCAGAGTCAAATTGTTTTGTTTAAAGATTTTCATGACTCTTGAACAATAGCTTTGTGTTCTTATATGAGTTAGACTCTTCTATGCTTTCACAACGTTAGTCAAAGCAGATCTGTAGCTGGACAACTTTGCTAGTGTAACTTTACAGGGGCGTGCTAGGATGAAAGCAAAAGCAGTGTATATGCATAAGTGTGAATGTATACATACATATATATGTCTGTGTGCATAAGAAAAGCTACGTGAAAACCTTCTGAAGGATGTCAATCAAATATTCTTATACCACTCTTCAGAAATCTATGCCATAGAAATTTGTCAGATTTGGCTTCAGTTCCACATTTTTTTCTTTGTATCTGCTACAGAGAACTTTTTTTATAGATCAATTATAATGGGAAAGTTGAAGTTTTTGTTGCTGACAACCTCTTGGCAGTTGCTGTTCTATGGACAAATGTTTCAGGACTAAGTAGTCACATTAATTGGATGTTGCAACTAAAGGAAACTTCAAAAGCTTCAGCATCTGAATAGTTAAGAGCTGACAGTTAACATACCTGGCTTAGTTTTCAGAGTTCTCACTCTGAAAGGAGTGACAAACAGGGCAATTTACAGCTCTCAGTCCTACTGGTCCTATAATTTTACCACTCACTGTATTTCTTTTACGTTGTTTCTGATATTTCTTCTGTCCAGGAGAACTGTAAACTTCACTTTAAACATAAGCTACTGGGGCAATATCCTACTGTAAGAGGTGGATCCTAAAATAATATTCACAGCAGTGGGATTTTGATTGTTCTCTATGAATTATTCACTGTTCAAACAGGATGCGAACAGATACTCTGTTTTACTCTTTGGTCTTAGTCTCTCCAGCTATTATAATTAGTCACTGCTTCTGTTTCTTACATAATACTGTTTTATTTCTTCATCATTTTTAAAGAGAAAAACAAGTAAAAGTAGCTATTTTAAAATTCAGTCTTTTGAGTTTTTTATTTACTTCTTACCTAACACATTTTCCTGGAGTTTCTGTCTTTCACAATGTTATTTTTCTTCTGAATATGTACAGACAATCTTTTTTTACTTTCTTTGGTTCCGTTATCTGACATATTCTAGTTCTTCTGTATTGCAAGTATTACTTTATACGTATACACACCTTGGTATTTGCCTTGTATCTCTTTCTTTCAATCTCCCCTCTTCTCTGTTTTCTGTACCGTTTCACTGTGCAGTCCAACTCTTTTATTAAAATTCCTTTCCGTGATGTGCTGGAGTTTAAAAAAAAAAATTCTTACTTTTTAGTGATGATGAAAAGCTTGGTTTTATCTTTGATTTACCAATCTTTTCAAGCAATTTGCTTGACTAGTTAGTGCTTTGGTCATTTTACATAGCAAAGTTTACTTTATATATCCTAATAAGACTAATATACTGTATAACTATTCTTTTACAGATTCAGCTGTCTCAAAATTGGTTTAAATATTTGTCGTAGTTCAGCCCCGATCGGGACCAGACTACGCAGTCTCTCTCTCACTCCCCCCACCCTCCGAGAAAATAGGGGGAGATGATATAAGAAAAACGGCTCAAGGTTTGAGATAAGGACTGGGAGAAATCCTTAAAGTTACCGTCACGGGCAAAACAGACTCGACTTGGGGAAAACTATTCATTTATTTCTAAAATTAGCAGGAGAATGAGACAGGGAACAAGATAACCTCTCCCCACCCCTCCCTCTTCCCGGGCTTAACATTATCTCTACTACCTTCCCCTCCCGAGCGGCACTGGGGGGGAAAAGGGAATGGGGGTCGCGGTCAGTTCATCACGCGTTGTTTTACGCCGCTGTATCATCGTCGGGGGAAGAACTCCTCGCATTCCTCCTCTGCTCCAGCGTGGGGTCCCTCCCACGGGCCACAGTCCTTCGTGGAACTGCTCTGGCGTGGGTCATCTCTTCCACGGGTGCAGTCCCTCTAGAACAGCTGTCCCAGCGGGCCCTCCACGGGCCACAGCCTCCTTCAGGCCTCCACCTGCTCCGGCGTGGGGTCCTCCACGGGCTGCAGGTGGATCTCTGCCCCTCCGTGGACCTCCATGGGCTGCAGGGGGACAACCCGCTCCACAATGGTCTTCACCACGAGTTGCAGAGGAATCTTGGCCAGAAGCCATGTTACTCCTCCCCCTCCTTCTTCACTGACCTTGGCGTCTGCAGCCGTTCCTCACAACAGGCTGGCAGACGCCTCTCAGGATCCTTTTTACATCTTATTCACTTCTCATCTCCTCTCCACTTCTTGCAGCCGGGCCGGGCCGAGTTGGGCCCAGTCAGCTGCCCGGCGGGAGGCCAGAGGGTGAGGCCTGCAAGGCCCATGAGGCTCGCGCCTCCCCCTCTCTGCCCCCCGCTCAGCTGCTTCACATCTTCTCCTCCTTTTTTTCCTGTTTTCCCCTACTTAAAAACATTATCGCAGAGGCGTTATCACGGGACATTCTGCTACCAAGTGGCTTGGCCTTGGCCAGCAGCGGGTCTGCCCTAGGCCCGGCCGAGTCCACCGAACAAAGGGGAGCGACTTCTAGCAGTTTCCTACAGAAGCTACCACCTTAGGCCCCCCCTCACTAACAAAACCAGAACAATATTTCATTGACTATTCTGATTAATAATTTTTTATCAAATCTCTTGACTAACAGCCAGTGCCACATCTGCTCTGTGCTTGGTAAGGACCAAACTTTGTCCCTCTATCTCTGGCTGCAGAGATGCTCATGACTGTCAAGAAGAGCACAACAGAATCACAGAAAGACTGAGGTTGGAAGGGATCTCTGGAGCTCTTTTGGTCCAACTCTCCTGCTTAAGCAGGGTTACGTTGAGCTAGTTGCACGGGACCATGCCTAGACAGCTTTTGAGTACCTCCAAAGATGGAGACTCCACAACCTCTCTGGGGAATCTGTGCCAGTGCTTGGTCACCTTCACAGTCAAAAAGTATTTCCTGATGTTCAGATGGAACCTTTTGTTTTCAGTCTGTACCCATGGTCTCTTGCCCTGTCACTAGGCACCACCAAAAAGAGTCTGACTCCATCGTCTTTGCACTTTCCCTTCAAGTATCTATACACTTCTTCAGTATCTCAGCCTTTTCAATGCTCCAGCAGAGGTCCTCTTCTCATTGGCTCCTCTGTCTCTTGGGTAAGAAAGTTGAGATTTATCCTCTCTAGGAGCTCCTTGTTTGCTTATGTCCTTCTGTGTTGTTCCTCCAGCAGCTATTGGGCTGGCTGAAATCCCTTAGGAGGACCAGGGCCTGAGAACATGAGGCAGTTCCTAGTTTTCTGCACAAAGCCTCATCCACTTCCTTGTCAGGTGACTTATAGCTAACATCCACTACACTGGCACTCACATTGGTTTGCTTTTTAATTCTTACCCATAAACTCTCAATCGGTTCATTATCCATCACCAGATGGAGCTCCATGCACTCCAGCTGTTTTGTCACATCAAGGGCAATTCCACTCCCTCATCTTCCCAGCTGATCCTTCCTAAAGAGCCTGTATTTCATGCTCTCATTGCAGCACTCTAAGCCAGGATGCAAGACATCCCACTATGTCTCCGTGATCCCAACAAGATCATAGCCGTGGAACTGCACACAGATCTCTAATTCCTCGTGTTTATTCCCCACGCTGCGTGCATTAGTATACAGGCATTTCAGAGAGGCACTCCAGCATGCTCATTTCCCAGAAATTACCTGGGTGTTTTTTTCATAATGATACCTAGTAGGCACTTTCTTGCTTACATGCAAATGCTTCAGATGACCCTGCTTAAGCCCTGCTTTGTTGATTTTGTGTTTCTTTTCATTCACATAACTCCAAGCCCTTTCCTCACCAACCCTGTCCACTACTTCATCAAAGGGCTGCTAGTAACTTGCTCCCTCCCTTGTCGTTCCTAACTCTGTGAAGGGTTCGTGTGACATTATCAGACCCTACGGAAGCTTTGGTAATACTCTCTGGGAAAGTGTTTAGAGGAAGGATGAGTCAGACTACAAGTATTGGAACCTGTAAAATATATACCCTCATAACCTGACTTCCTAGAAACTTCCAGACTCCCCTTCATCTCAATAACCTTTGTCTGACTCCTCATGCTGGACGATTTACAGGTATTTTTCCAGACTCTGATCTTGCATTCATTTGAAATTAATGTAAGTTTTCTTATGAAATGCAGTAAGAGTAAGATTGATCCCCAAATACCCTACTTATTCTTGCTTCTATGCAAGCATTTGCACAGAAATTGACATCAATAGATAACACATCCAGACACTTAACTAGTAAATTCCTCATTTTGGTATACATACTACTTCTGTGTCTACAAGTAGAACACTATAGCCTCCCTTATTATGTACATATATTCACATTTCAAATTCAGTTGTCATGCTCACTCACTTTTTTAAAAATGATGTGTTTATTTTCAACTTACTAAGAAGCCAAGACTGTAGTAGAAAGTAATTGCCAGCCAGATAGTTCTCTTTAAATCATAAGATGGTAGGTCGTTGTCAGAGTTTCCAAATTCAATAAAGTCTTAATCCGCTACATTTCGCTTTACATTTTAAATATATGAAATATAAAACAGACAAATCAATTTATTGAGGAGAAAAAAATCCCAAATATTTTGTAACAATGTTCAATTTACAATTACTTTATTTGTTTACATGTAAGTGCAAATTTATTAGAAAAATATTTTTATGGAGGGTTCCGACTCAGTCTTCTCTCTAAGTTTGTGAATGAACCTCTATAATACAGGCCAGACATGAGAGCAGTTTTTACATTGCTCTTCAGTGGACTGCAAGGAACACACATAAGAAACACGTTTATATTTCAGTCATAAACCAGCTGTGATGGATAGAATTTTAATCTCTTCTTTGCCAGTGGAGGCTGCTTTTGCAAACAGGAAGTTTTAATGTGATAAAATAGACCTGCCTTCATTTTCTTAAGGAATTTAGGATTTGACTGTGCATGGAAATTAAATGGAATAGAATGTTCTTGGAAATTAAGTTAAACCTCTCCGTACACCCTACACACATAAAAACAGAGGAGAATAATTAACATACAGTACTCTTATATGACTGTTTCTAACTAAAAGCACACATTTGGTTGGAAGTGATAGCATTAACCTAACTAACTTACAGACTGTATCATCATGCTTTCCACTGCTTCACATTAATGTTTCATATCATCTCCACGCAGACTAGCCCCAAGCTGGCCAGTTTTCTATTTATATGAAAAAAAACAAACAGCAAATCTGCAAGAAAGCCTGTTATGTTTAATTCAGTGCTATGGTAAATTTGTCCAAAGAATAAGAAATCAGTAGTAGAATGATTTTTAGATGCATAATGGGACATAAGTTGCAGAACTTTTGGCAAACTGACATTAATTTGATACAATGCACACCAGAGGGACAAAATGCTATATAGTAAGTCAAGAAGTAGCTTTTTCTGAACACCAATGGAGCTTTTTGCAGTTTAATAATATTTATGGGCTGTTGAAAGTCAGTTCTTTAGTGCACTGGTTTTCAAATATTTCTTGTAGGCAGCTCTACTCAGAAAAATATTTTCATACAATTTTCAAGGATATTTATTTTGTGTAAACTTAATTTAAATGGAAGATATTTAAAGTATCTGTTCCAGAATCAAACTGAAATTTACATGAGTTTTTCTCTTCTCCTCAGAAACCACGGGGATAGTTTTTGAAGATATAAAATTAAGAAATTGAGTATTTTATAACAAATGCAAATTTAACAAAAATAATTTCTTGATACTCTAAAATACATGCTATTTATTCTGAAAAAAATATACTCAATAGTGTTAAAGAGTATATATAACAATCTTAAGAAAATTATGTATTCTTACAAAATTTCACAGATTTGTAAAAAGTTTGTGATACTTATAAATTACAAAGTTCAAACATAAATTAATTGGAATATAGAAACAGAAATTAAATAGTTAGTACAATGAATGATAATGATACAATTATCCCTCATTCTATGTTAAAATTTTTAGATATATTTTGATGTATCAATACTGCAAGAAAAAGAAAAGAAGATAATTAGGAAATTCTAAGTGGTATATTTGTGTTTTCACACTGCTACTAAACATTTCAATATCTGAATACAAGTTGAATCTTGCTATTTATTTATATGCTTTTAAAAAGGGCAAAAGCTAGTATTTTAAGGTATCTTTTATCCCATTTTGTTAGCCTGTATTTCAAAGCAAATAAATGAATCAACACCATGGATCTGAAACTTTTCAGGTCTTTTCCACGCAAAAGCCCTGAACCCAAACAAGTCATTCCTCCTGTGAAATGACAAGCAAAATGTTCTGAAATATCTCCCTCAAAGAATGAAGAATGTTCCAACTTTTCGTTCAAGCATAGATTTAGTTTAATCACACCTAGCTAGCTTAGCTCTCTGAAGCTTGCAATAATGGTGACGCTTTCTGTAATGGTTAATTTATCTGCAGGACAAATTTACCTTCACAGGGACTGTGTTACTGTACTAGATTGCTCCTAATATTCAAGTATTACTGCCTTGCAATGTGCTCTGTGGGATGCAGGTATTTTGCAGTTCTACATATTCTTGTATACCTTTAACTAAAGCTCTGCTCTGGAAGGGTAACTAAAACTCTACTTGTAGAAGACAAAACCTCCACAAGTCAAGATTTCATCTTTCAGATGTTTCTTAAATGGAGAAACAAGGGACAGAGCTGCTTTGGATAGTAAACCTTTTTTTTTTCTGAGTAATCTGTGTACTTGGTCACATGCAACAGTTCTCCTTCTGAATAACCATAGCTTCATTTTATCCTAATTCCAATCCAGACCATCCAATTACAGCATTCCCAAAGAGAGACAAATATGGTTTTGTATAACTATGCCCTATGTAGGTCATAGTCATAGAGAAGGAACATATCACACCTGCAGTTTACACGTTTCACAAAATTTTGTATATCTTGATAACGTATTTTTTCATTTCCTTTTAGAGTTCAAAGTTGTCAGTGAAGTTGCTTGTGAAATCCTGGACCTTGGTTTGGCCTTTTTCACCATTGCTTTCTCTTGTCCATAGTTTATTAGTTTCAGGTTGTCCATAGGCATGAGAACACCACTGAAATCACCCTATGCCTATTCCCAAATGAGCACAAAAAATGGACTGCATATTCAGCAGCCTGTGTTTCTCGATCATGTGCAGATTTTGGTGGTCAAAAGCCTGGCTGTTTAAATAATAAAACCTCTTTCTCTTTACCACATTTCAAAATTAGTAAAGTAGTGAACAGGAAAAATGTTAACATTCATTTGGCCTTTGGGTTTTTGTTTTTTTTAAATAACTCCAAATAGCAACAATTTTTGTAGTTTTTTGGACATTTTTTTCAGTTCTAGTTAATTATAGATATCAGAGTTTGCTCCGTAGGATAATAATTTTGCAACTGAATCAAAATTTTTTAATGAAATTTGTCTTTATGTTTAAATTTTCTTTCTTCCTAAGTTTTTCTTTACGTACTGACACCCTAATAACCTTAGTTACTTTGTTTCCCTTCTAATAATATAGGCATTATTTCTTTCCAATATAAATTTCTAATTCCAAAAACTTAAACACAATTAAGGTGTTCTTCCACTGTGTCATCATTTGACCAAATTAGGCATACTTATTTCTAGTATTTCCTCACTGGAAATGAGGAAACCCCGTAGTCATATTTGTTTTCCTCTGAAATTCTATCAGTGTCTCCACACCTTTCTTGTATTGAAATACCAAGAACAGAATGCAGTGTTTTCCAAACCAACTAAAAGAATTGCCTTTCTCTTTCTTATAACATAAGATGTCTGCCTCTATAAAATAGTAGATGAATGATCCTAAACCTGTTGTACAGAGGATATATGTATGTGCTGTTACACAGCACATACCTCTAATAAATTGTGCCTTCAAAACAAATGTGATTTCATCAGAACTAGCTGTTATGAAATATGCTTCATAGTGCCTGAAACACTTTGAGCACTTTATAAATTTATTAACTTTATTAATGACAGAACACACAAGACAAGATGGAAATTCTTAGTCCACTGTGTTAGTTCCCTGCATAAAGTTGTTCTGTTATTGTATTTGGTTCAACTGGGTAGAAGACACAGCTTAACATGCATAACCACCATTAATGACTGTTTCTAAACATTTTCCAATAATGTATTATTTACTTGACTAATATTTTGGCTTGGGTTACCTATTCTTTCTCCTCTTTTTCTGTCCTGTGTACATGGTATGAGCATTGTTTACACAGTCTCTATACATACTTTGAGCACGGTTAAATAAATGCTTGCTTCTGACCTTAATGAAAATATTTCCTTCAATTGTCTTTGGTGAGTTTTCAGAGGTTTTTTTTCCTAACTAGCATGCACTGAATATCTTGCTTTTGAAATAGCAGTTGGTAAGATTCAGGCAAAGAAACTAGGAGTGATCTGCATTCATATTTTGAAGGCATGTTTCATTGTAAGTATGCAGCTGGAAGATCTTTTTCTAGCTGAAGGAAATTAGATGGCTTTTGTAGTTTCAGCTCATTCTATTATGTGTACTTGAAATTCTTAATTTATGCACTGTTTTTACACAGATTTTGTAGCAAAACTATGGTTCAAATGTAAATCACACAGGGAATTCTACAGACTGAATCATCCAGACGTCTCCCTGTTCACAAGGAGTATACCATACACAGCAGGACCAGGCAGAAAGCAAAAGAAGCACACATTCATGTGTGTGCTGGCTTCTAGAAGTAATGAAAACGTTAAAAAGCGAAGTAGTACGTTACCAAAGAATCATAGAGAACTATAAATCATCAGGTATCTTGACTACTGATGCCCTTTCTTTCTTTCTTTCTTTGGTCTTGACAAACTGTACGTTGTATCATTTATGTTATGCAAAATGTTTCTGGAAGCTCTGTTGCCCTGATTTACTCCACTGAGCATATTTGTGGCATCTCCATTAGCTTTCTTCTTTTTTACTTTATGATTGTTAACATTGTACAAATGGAGAACATAGGGAGTCTCTCCATCAAGGAGCTGATAATCTAAAATAATTCGGGTAGAGGATTATTAGGAAAACAAGCCACTGTGAACTTGATCTCAAATGCAAGTACAGCTACCAAAGACTAAAGAGATAATATAGCATGAAGGAACAAGGCACTAGCCAAAAAGATCAGAGAGAGGATCATTTAGGTGCTGATGGAGAAAGCATGAAGGCTCAGGCCTTGAAACTTTATTAATAAATAAAGATGGCCATCACCATCAGTAAACTTCATGGAGAGGATGACTTTTTGATATTGATAGACACATAGCAACTAGACATAAATGATATTTAAAATTAAGTAGCCTGTGCTTGGTCTCATAATGACAAAAGTGTCATTTGAAGCAAAAGAATTACAAAAATACAGCAATGAGATAATTAGCAAATAAATATGTTTTATGGGGAATTATTAAAGTTTGGAAATGAATTAGCTGTGTGGAAGAAAAAACTATGTCATCATTCACATGGCATATAACTATTTTTTTTAATCTTTTTAAATCTTTTTCTAAAAACATTTCCCATTAATGCCCACATCTTCTTTTGAGATTAGTCAGAATCACACAAATAGGTTCCTTAGGCATCACTTTTGTCATAGTTCAGCCCCGATCAGGACCAGACTACGCAGTCTCTCTCTCACTCCCCCACCCTCCAAGAGAACAGGGAGAGAAAATATAAGGAAAAACGGCTTGAGGTTTGAGATAAGGACAGGGAGAAAATCCTTAAAGTTACTGTAACAGGCAAAACAGACTCAACTTGGGGAAAACTATTCATTTACTACTACAAACAGCAGGATAATGAGACAGAGAACAAGGTAACCTCCCTCCACCCCTCCCTCTTCCCAAGCTTAACATTATCTCTACTACCTTCCCCCCCCCGAGCGGCACCGGTAGGAAGAGGGAATGGGGGTTGCGGTCAGTTCATCACGGGTTGTTTCACGCTGCTGCTTCATGGTTGGGGGAAGAACTCCTCACATTCCTCCCCTGCTCCATTGTGGGGTCCCTCCCACGGGCCACAGTCCTTTGTGGAACTGCTCCGGCGTGGGTCACCTCTTCCACGGAGTACAGTCTCTCCAGAACAGCTGTCCCAGCGGGCCCTCCACGGGCCACAGCCTCCTTCAGGCATCCACCTCCCCCGATGTGGGGTCCTTCATGGGCTCCAGGTGGATGTCTGCTCCTCCGTGGACCTCCATGGGCTGCAGGGGGACAACCTGCTCCACCATGGTCGTCACCACAGGCTGCAGGGGAATCTTGGCCAGGAGCCGCATTACTCCTCCCCCTCACTTCTGAACTGACCTTGGCGTCTGCAGCCATTCCTCACAACAGGCTGGTAGATGTTTCTCAGGATCCTTTTTACATCTTATTCACTTCTCATCTCCTCTCCACTTCTTGCAGTCGGGCCCGGCCGAGTTGGGCCCAGTCGGCCGCCTGGCGAGAGGCCAGAGGGTGAGGCCTGCAAGGCCCATGAGGCCTGCACCTCCCCCTCTCCACCTCTTCCCCCACTCAGCTTCTTCACATCTTCTCTTCTCTCTCTTTTTTTTTCTGTTTTCCCCTTCTTAAATACGTTATCGCAGAGGCGTTATCACGGGACATTCTGCTACCTATCAGCTCGGCCTTGGCCGGCAGCGGGTCCGCCCTAGGCCCGGCCAAGTCCACTGAACAAAGGGGAGCGACTTCTAGCAGTTTCCTACAGAAGCTACCACCTTAGGGGCCCCCTCACTAAACAAAACCACGACAACTTTTTACACGGTTTAGTAAAATGGGGTTTTGGATTCTAGTTATTACAGTAATACACACACACACAAATTACATGTTGTGTTATTTTTTTCTGTATTGTAGCAATTATGTGCCATGATGAGATCCTGGAGTAGTTCATCTACGCATTGTTTTTAGCCAAAGTTTTTAGCAAAGCTAAGGTTCAAGCTTGAGCTATGCAGGATATTGTCTCCTGATAACACAGTTCCATAATCTGGCTAGAATTCCCCATAACATCTCTCTCTGTGCAGTTTTATTTACTGATCAAAAGGTCCTCCAATTCTGCAGGGTAATAATTTATCTAGATGACCTCTATTAACTTCCTTCAGAAAAATCTGGATGAAGAGGATAAAAGCAGTCATCAGATTTATAAGAGCTGAAAGCTCTTTTGTTTGCAAAAGACTGTAAATATAAGAAATGGCTTTTCATGAAAAAATATCACAGAAGTAAAGGTGAGGTTACATTTACTAAGGAAGAGATACAGACTTGAGTCTGAAATAACTTATTTCAGTGGAAGTTACCCTTGACAGAAATGTGTGTTCCTTTTCCTTTAAAGTTCAAAATTTACATTTAGTTGCTAGTGACCAAATAACAGATTCATGTGGATATGTTTATTGCCTTTTCTGTCTTTTAATGAAAAATAAAATAAAAATATCATAGGATTGTATTTTACATTAACTGTCTCATTTCATTTCCAAAGCACTAACCACCTCACCCACTCTAATCTCTTTGAAAGGAAGTCGTTTCTTTACTTAAGGCTTATTATGTTTGTGCTTCGTTACCTTTTTCTGTGTTCCAGCTGGAACTTGTCAGTCATTATGGACAGCCTGTTAAGTCTCACGCCTGCAGCAACTTTTAGCCAGCATTTCTGAATAAAAAGAAGAGAGTGAGATATCACTGCATTATAAAGGGAATTTAACTCCTGACATATGAAAGCACAGTATCTATCATTGTGCTTTTTATAAGCTGATTCTCTCTCCCTTAGAGAAGCCCGGGGAAAATGCTTCACCATAAAGTGTATTTGGTGTGTATATGAGCTCATGTGCTTTGAGTGTACATTTCTGTTCACTGTTTCACAATGGATGCACAATGTGAGATGCTTTGTTTCAGCATCTGTGCTTGATGTTAGCTGATTATCACTGTATATCTCCTAGAACCAAGTTTGATAACCCTCAAATTTTATCCAGCCTGGTGTAAGCACAGGTATTATTTTATCCTCCTTTTAATCTGAATACTTGCTTCAGTAAAACACAGCAAGCTATTATCTGTTATAAAGCAAAATTATGTTATAAAACAGTGATATTAAAGCAAATTACTCTCGGCCACTCACAGTATGATCAGTTTCTGTGCCAATTTCGTTTGCTCATTTTTCTTGGGATTTCAAGAAAATATTTCCTTAGGCTCAGATGAGAAAATACAATTGTAGTATATGAGGAAATAATAGGCATGGTGTTCTGATGTTGACTTGTAGTAGAACATGCAATTTTCATCAGGGCTAGCCTGAGACTTCTTAGTCAGATGGACTAATTTTGCCTTCCCTTGGATAAGGATCAAAAGGCTGACTGCTGCTACCATGGAAAGGCAAAAGGATAAAAATAAGAATAGAAAGACCAGAGAAGGGATTGTGGAGATCCACCAAGGATGGGCTTGCTGTTGAACATGCATGGAAGAGCAAAGGAAGTCAACTACCATTTCCCAGAGGACCTACCTATCTCCTTCTGCATCAGCATTAGCCATTGCACTACATACAGTGCATTTTTATTTCCATTACAAAGAACAGATTAAAAACCAGGATTATTTTTTACCCTTGGCATGCCACCCTAGGCAGCTAGCTCCTTTTCCATAAACCTAGAATGTGCATTGTTGTTTTTTTTTCTAACTGAATTAAGAAATCCTTTTTTTTTTATGTGAAGGAATAGATGCTTTTAAATCATCATCTTGTCTATGGGGTCTAGGATCACAGACTTCTCATATACTCATAAGTATGTACCTCAGTAAGTCAGGAGCAGGATCACTTTTCTGTTAAATATACAGTACATTTCTTTCCAATAAAACAAAATGTACTGGGATCAGCATGAGCTATTGTAGCTTAGGGTATGCTAACTTTTGACAACAGAGAGGTTTGTGCTGTTGTCCTGGTTTCAGCAGGGATGGAGTTAATTTTCTTCTCAGTAGCTGGTGTGTTTTGGATTTCGTGTGTGAAGAATGTTGATAAAAACATTCTGATGATAGGAGTTGTTAATGAGACCAAGGACACTGTCTGGCTTTCCAAGTCTCGTTAACGTGCAGATGCGGGAAGGTGGGCGAAAGACAGACAGAATAATTGATCCAAACTGGCCAAAGAGAGTATTCCATGCCATAAATGTCATGCTCAGTATATAAGTGGGGGCTGCCCATGGGAGGGGGTATTCCTTTTCTTTTTGGACATTCTTGTCGGGTATCCGTTCGGGCACCCTTGGCATTCTTTTCTTCTCTCTTGCTTGCTGGCATCGTTCCCTCTACCTTGCTAGCTTGCTCTCCCCCTTTGCTTGCTGCTCGGTGTTGTTCCTGTGATCGCTGCTCGGGATAGGCTGCGTCGGTCATTCGGACATCGGGTGGTGAGAAATTGTACATTGTTCATTTTTCATATTTTGTATATATTAATATCCTTTATATCCTGTTAGCTTTGTAGTTTTTAGTAATTTTAGTAAACTGTTTTTATCTCAACCCACAAGTTTTCCTTTCTTCCCAATTTCTCTCCCCTGTCCCACTGGGTAGGGGGAGGGTGAATAAGAAACTGTGTGGTGATCCGGGCTAAACCACCACAGCTGTGCAGTTGGGCTCATTCTTATCTCTACTTTACAGCTCCTCCCCTCACTTGTCTCTTAATTGCCTCTGAGGTGCCATGGTGACAATTGACCTAGTATCTCCAACATCTATGAGGTCTCCAAACTACTTCTGCCCCTCCAAAACTGGCACCTCTCCTCTTTAATGAAATAAATAATTAAATTAGTTTTCTGCAGTGCTATGGAGTTGAAGCTTAGATTTTAATTTAAGGCACAATCTGTAAAGTTTCCTTTAAAAAGGGCAATTAATTCAATCGGACTAGGTGAGCGCATAGAAATTAGATCAAAATATAAATATTATGACTTCTTAGAGATGCCTAAAAGATAAATGATACATAGATCCATATAAAATGAAATGAATGAAACCAAGAGTCATACAGAAATTATATTCTTACTTTTAGTTTGACTTCTAGTCTTGTTATATAGTCCAGTTAGTTCAGTAATCAGCCAGAGTTCTGATGTCTCCTTCATCAGGACATACTTAGTGACGTTCACATGAATACCGTATGAGTGTGTGTTAAGCAGTGCCACTTCTTTTTTGACCACTTTTACAAATACAATATGAAACCGATGGGTTTGGTTATCAGTTCACTAGGCCCTTTACCTGTCCTTCAACTGTTACAGCTGCACTACAGGAGAACCTTCCAGGTGCAGGAACCACACTGCTGGTTTCCCCATGCCTACATTATGTTAGTGCAAGGACTGCACAGGAATCAGGAGTCTGGAGTTGGCAAGGGGAGGTGGTAAGACTCCATGACAAGACATCTATGTCTGTAGAAGAATACTATGGTCATTAGAGAACCCTGGCAACTGAGAATGTAGCAAATTAGTCTTCACCTGCTTGTACACCCTCTCTCAGACTAAATTCCTTCTGTGAGGCTCTCAAAGCAGCAGTGAAGAGTATATAGGATTTTTTTTAGATTCTCTCAGATAGGGAAGACAGGAAGGTTAGGGGAGATATTATTAATCTCGCTTGTGGGTGTCTATGTGGGCTGTTTAGTTAGTTTACTGTACAACGTTTAGACAATTTTGTACAATGAAAGCCAATGTATAAATTCATCCAAAGGACAGAATGGTACATAATGAATGATCAATGAACAATTTTAGTTCTCCAGGTTACTCTCATTCTCTATATTATCTCTAATATCTATCCAGATAGAAATGACCGCCCAAATCAAACTTACCGTTGCTATGAAGTACATTTTAGTTCCATTTAAAGACACACTAGACACAAATAAATAATAAAGCTTTTAACAGTGTGTGAAAGTATCATTCAAATTGTACTGGAAAATGAAAGAAAAGCTAGTCTACAAAAGTTATTTTCATTTTTATGTTTTTTTTTTAAAAAAAAAAAGTTGTAAAACCAAAGCAGCTTTTTTTTTTTTTTTTTTTTTTTTTTTTCTG
The DNA here is from genome assembly GCF_036417535.1 of Chlamydotis macqueenii. NCBI lineage: Eukaryota > Metazoa > Chordata > Aves > Otidiformes > Otididae > Chlamydotis > Chlamydotis macqueenii. The sequence continues at coordinate 134,480,216 of NC_141557.1, forward strand.
TGAATCTTCTACTTGCTTAGGTGCTATCCATTATTTTGGTGAATTTTAGGAGAAATGTATGGGGAAACCAAAAGTGGGAAAGTCACCCTATAAAAATCTGGGATCTTCTATATGCTGATTACAGATTGCTTACAATACAATGAAGCATTATTAATAACAGTGTGCATCAGTCTTCAAAAGCATTGGATACATTTGGTTATATTGTTCAATCAAGTGCGCAGTGAATCCTTAGAGAAAAAGTTTGCATCAGTGAGAAGGAGAAAATAGGGACTTTTGTGCTATACTGATGCCAAAATAAGCACAAAACCACGGAAGTTGTAAACATTCATGGTTTTGGGGTTTATTCCCCAATAATAATATTCATGGCTTTCCTAAGAAATTGCCTATCTAAGCCTCTTTCCTTTTACTATGTTAAACCAATCACAGCTGTTGCAAGGAGGTAGAAAGAACAATGAATGTCTGGAAAAATATCAGGTTTTGCTGTTTGCTTTTTTTTTAACTGTCTACAATGCTGATATCATTCAAAGATCTAGAAAAGCTCAGCTGACCTTTGCCTGCGTGAAGACAGCTGTCACATTTCTTGCCATGTTTGTGCTACTCCAAAGCTACCCATGACTCACTCAACCTTTGATACATGCAACAACTACAAAGACATGTCATAGCGGCTGACATACTAGGAAAGCTTTTATAAGTTACGTAGACCAATATATAAAGTTATTTTCTACTTCATTAGAGAAGAGGTTGAGGATGCAGATCAACTGATAAGGTGGTTCCAAGACAGAGTTTCATTTCATATTTTTGTTTATTGGAAAGTTTTAGCAGATAAGTAATTGATTTCCAACTTCCAGTGTGGTACTGTAACAAGGGGGGATAGAATGAGGCACAACAGAGATGGAGAATTTTTGTCTCTGGTAATATTAATAAGAGAATAACATCCAGTCTTGGTATTTACACTTAATAACAGATATTGAAATCCCTGAGTCTGTGAAAGAAGTACATAGAACATTTCAGAGGCTGGAGATGATACCTTACTATACCATAACAAGCTTAAAAGAACCCAGGCTACTTACTTTATCTGAAACAATGACACGTAAATTGACTAGGGTTCTAATCAGCTTTTTGGTCTAGCAAAGAGAATACAATTTTAAAAAACAAACGTGTCAGGAATGAAGATAAAAAAAAATCCAGCTAGAAACAAGCCAGAATTTTATACTGCTGTTTTCTGTTTTAATATTGAGATAGAATAGTGAGAATAATGAACACTTGAAAAAAACAATACTGGGAAGGGGAGGATCCTCTGTACCATGACGTATTCCATTTGGATTGGGAACCAGACTGAGAGAGGAGTTTTTATCCAGCAAAAGTTATTAGACTCCTCAGGCACAACTGGATGAAACTGGGTGGCCTGTTATCTACAAGAGGTGAAATCAAATCTATTGCTTCCTCTTGACATATGATTGTTTGGGGACAGATATTCTTTGGAGCTTTATTTTAAAGTAGATAGCATTGAAGATCTTTCTATGAAGTTATATTTACTAAATAAATATATTTTCCCTCAGTTCATCAAACTATCTTTTTTTTTTTTTGTGGATTGCTGACACACAGCATAAGTCTTATCTTTTGCATCCTAGAGAAAAGATGCTCTGATTTGTGCTGCCTCCAAGGCATAACAATATGCCAATGAGGCAATGGATAAGCATCAGTGATTTGTACTACATTCTGAAGTTATATTAGTTCACAGGGATAGTGGTTGTTGATTTTATATTTGAGATAAGGATGAACAAAAAAGATTAAACTAAACAGCTCCGTACTTTGGTCATTTAATACAAACTACATTTTATATAGAGCTTGCTCTTCTGTCTATAATAAGGAGGAAAAATATTTACAATATGAGTTTTCCAAAACTGGTGATAAGCAGCTCCAGATCTGGAAGTGAGTTTTGCAACTGGAGACAATCTCTAGTATTTGTCAAAATGATACATGAGATGAGTTGAAGAACTCACTCTTCTTTGCTAGGTAGGGTTTCTCCCAAGAAAGATATTCCCACATAATAACCCAGATGGATCAGCTCCCCAATCTCAATTTCATATTGACTTACATGCTGAAATTTTCAGAATTTACTATTTAAAATACTGCCAGGGAATTTAATGATATATCCAGCAAGAGTTAACTTACTTTTTTTTTGTTAATAATACTGAATGTTTCATAGAATGTTTTGCAGCCCCAAAGTGATGTTCCTTAATTACCTATTCAGTCATTAAACTTCTTCAGCATTTGAAATGCATGACAAAAACTAAAATATCTGGTTTTAGCAGACATGTGAGTTAATGCATTTTTTCCCGAGATCATAGATTCTTGTCAGAATAAAAAAAAAAAACCCCACAGCGATTCCATTTCAAGACTATTTGCTTCAAGTAGAATTGGTTTAGTCATGAGATCAATACTTTTATAGTGTGCAGCCACTCAGAAATGGATCCTATATTTGAAAGATAATCAATCAATTAATTGAAGAATTAATGAATATTTCCCATGCACTTGTTAAATGATAGATACACTATAAGCAACAGGAACCCTGCCATGAGATGTTGTTAAAATTTGCCTCCAGTAATTTTCTATTTAAGATGTTGTCATTCAAGCCATTATATGTATGCAGTAAAAATTCACATTACTAGGGCTTTTAATATATATAGAAGCTGTGTCATGATGCTGTCTATTAGCAGCTGAACAATGTTATTAAGTCATTAAGGAAATAACATTTTTAGAAGGATTATGTTTCTTTATAATTGAGCAATCCTATTAAAGTCATTAAGAAAAGGAAGACCAAATAAAGGAATGTATTTATGTAAAAAAAAAATGTATCTTCATTCTTATTTTAACTATTTCAACCTTTTTCTGTTGTTGTTGGAAATAATGTCATACACAAGATTTTTACTATGTTTTTTTTTTTGAATTTGGTTATACAGAACAGACCAAAGGTGAAGCTGTAGTCGGATAAGACTACCAAATCATCTTGATTAAAAAGAGAAGATTATTCTTGATTTCATATGACTTAATATGAAACTCTACATTTCCTAGAAAGAGTACACAAGTTTAAAAAGACACAATGTCAGATAAAAATGGAGCCTCAAACAAATTGGGAAACACATTATTGTATCTTGGAAATAACCAGTCATCAATTCACATGTGCTTAATCTGGGGAGCTCAAGTGGCAGTACTGAAGATGATGATCTTGCTGAAGTCAACTGCATGAACACTTGACCTTATGCTATACAAATATCAATCCATAGTACATTTACAACTGCAGTGGTTTCTTCTTGTACCTAGAGCTCAACTGGTAACTGGTAGTGGAACTAGAATTTCACCATACTTAATATTTTTCCAATCAAAGAATCTAAAACTAGATTATTATAGTTATTCATTTAAAGACTATTTAAACTAGTGTTTTGGATATTCCATGCAAAGAAATACAGTACTTCAGTCACAAGTACATTTCTACATTTTCACTATATTGTTAACTAACAAGAATTATATGATATTTATTTTCCTCCACCGTATAATTTGAGCTTTTAGGAACAGCTTATCTTCCTTTTTTAACTAATTTAGGGTAATTCTGTGTTTACACGGCAGATACAGAAATATAGTCTCTCAGTATCCAGCCTAGCTGTACTCAGAACAGAGGTACTTCAGTCAGAGCTCCACATTTCTAGTTGGCTGGGTTTCTAGCCAGCTGGGTAATGCTAGACTCCATGGCAGCAATCACAAAACAGGCATGGACTACGATGAAAATTTGATTTTCGTTAATAGAATTTGCTTAATTTCATCATTTTCTAAAAATTTTGTGAATGTAGTTGAAATATAAATACTAATTACTGATTATTTTATTTCTTTTTGCACCAGCTTGTTCACTTTGAACTAGCCAAAGAGTCAAATGGAAAAGGCACTCCACCACTGCTTGAATGCACTCCTTGATGAAATATGAATGCTGCAAAAGGCATTCCACCATTGCTCGTATGCACTTCTTAATAAAATATGAATGTTATGTGTTCCTTCATTGTTTTCTCTAAACTATGAACTGATGCAGAAAGGTATAACAAAGTATGAAGCTACTCAAAGGCTTAATTAAAATATTTCAGAATGAAAAAGATAGTAACTTTTAATAAGCCCCTTCTAGTAAAGATTTTTCTAGAAAGCTGAAAATCTATAACTGAAAAATAAGTAGTCCAATAATTCTTTACTGTCACCCTATAGTACAAGATTTTTTTTTTCCCCAGTGGTTATTCATTTAAAAGTACAAGGTCAGACATCAGTAACACTATATTGTACATTGAGTTATTATTCACTGGTGATGTGTCCCTTTTATGCTGAGTGATCACAAAAGTTTCAAAGTTTAATCTGAAATACATTTTTTCAGTAAAAGGTTAGATTTTATTTGTTGGAATGGTACCACAGACAACCTGAAAAAAAAACCCTTGTGAAAATGATGTTTAAATTCTTTTCATAATATTCAAAATACTTTAAACATGTGAAAAAATTTCTACAAAAATAAAATGTAGTCACAGTCATCATTTTATTACATGAAAAAGGAAAGGTGATCTTATAGATGGTCCTATGTCCAATAAGGCTTTATACTTCCCTAAGTGAGTCTGTTAACTGTTAAGGTCACCATTTTTTTCTGCTTACTGTGCTACAAGGCCAGTAGCATGCACTCTTCCCAGGCTGTTCTTGAAGTGGCTAAGGCATTTTCTTGTTCAGAAAATAGAATTAAACACAGGTTTTCCCACTCTTGGTAAATAGCCTGGTCAGCAGATTTCTTACGTTGAAAGCAAATCAACCAACCAGACAACCCAGGAACCACTACTACTTTTGTCTGCATTTCTGAATCTTTGTGACTGCCAGACATGCTGAAGACAGTTTAACCAGACTGTCTCTTGTGAGAACTTTGTCGTCTCTGCTAAACGTCAGTGTTTAGAGGTGCTTCTACATATGTTCAGAAGTTTAATTTCTAATGTCTAGGATATGACCAGTTATCAAATGAATTTCAGCTTAATTAATATCTCTCAAGTTCCGCCAACTATTCATCTTGCTTAACCTATAAAGAATTTAGCTTAATGTTGCTTTGGCATGGTCTTTCTTTTATCTTTAATCATACTAAGCTGAAGGTTCATATAAAAGCACTTATTTTACTTTCCACATATAGCCACAGCTTGCTGTGGCATTTATGAGAGCTATATATGAAAGTATTGAAAAAGGAAAAGGCCCTGAATAATTTATAAAGGTAAGCTACAAATAAGTGACTAAAGTACCAGAATAATGAAATAAGCACATGGAGACTAAATTGCAGAAGAGTTGGTAATGAAATACGCAACCCTTCACCTATGTTGTCTACCTATCTATCTTACCTGGTTAATACATATCTGTAATCCTTCTGAAATGTACTATCCAAATTCATTATCAGTTTTTTTCTATAAAAGGCTATTGAAAAAAAAATTCCTTTTATTTGCTATTAAAAAAAAAAAATCAGTTGCCTATTCAGAAAGCATAAATTGTCACAATACTTGTTAACAGCCTTGTTTCATATCTTCAGTTAACTTTAGAAATGAAAGCCTAAGATTTTCCTATAAACAGAAAATGTCTATAATCCACCAGGGTATAATGAAGCAAATGATTATTTCTGAAACACCTACCCTGCTTGTCAGCCCCTGAGCACTTCAACAAAGCACTCTGAGTCATTCTTATGAAGAGGTGGTGTGACAGAAGAAATGAGCCACAGGTTGGAGATCCTCAGGCAAACACAGCCCAGTGCATATGGTACATCATTACCAGTCTGATTTTAATGAAGTTTTAGAGCCTTAAATTTCACATCACAGTTGGTGCTCATACGCATTTTACTGTTATTGCCTTTCATTTGCCAAGTAAAGATAATTGATGATCTTTACTTAGAGAATTTGTAGATTTTGGAGCTGTCTATTTTTAACAGTGATTTCTACATTTTTTTTTCTTTGTATATGTGTGCATACTTTCCTTTATGCTGATTTTTATTAGGTCTAATGATTTTTTTTAGTCTTTTTAAAGTAAAATCAGCAAAAGATACTTCTTTATCTTTATGCAACTGAGCAAAATTTCATTAACATCTCCACAGACACGAATGGAATTATATGTAAGGAAAGGTTACACTAACCTTGAGTAAGAATGGAAGAATACGGTCCTTACTGAGTATGCCTTCTACAAATTCAAGTAGAATCTAATTTGTCATGCTACCACTTAGCTAAAAGATTGCATTAAAAGAAATGGAGGAGTTCTTGGTTTCTATTTAATGTTTTTTAATAAAGAAAATTATTTAAAATATTGACAAAAAGTGAAATGAGAAAGAAAGAAACAATAAAAGTTGAAAAGAAATAAATAGAAAAACAACCTAAAAAAATTGAAAGAAGCGGGAAAACTAGTTAAAGAAAAGGAACAAATAAGAGAGTAAACCTTCAACCATTCAAAATCAATCTCTTCTACAGAACAAAATAGTGAAATGACTGCTCATGTACTGCATTGCATCACATTCACCTTTCGCTTGCTTTGTTTTTCTGAGTGATCTTCCACATCTCTTTCTGAAGCCTATTGGGTTCTCAGTACTTCCCAGGTTCAAGGGTTCTCAGTACTTCCCAGGTTCAAGATCACAGCCATTGCTGGTCTATGGTTCTTTACCAAAATAAGTTTTTAGATTGTTATCATCACACTTACAATAACAATATTTGTAGGAATATAGCTAACAGCTAAAAATTATTAATTAATATGATCATTCTGCCTGCTTTGAACCTCATATACCCTAGATTAGCCAATTCCAGGTTCTATACTCCGTGAAACCAATATATATGTCATGAGAAACACACATTTTAAAATCCTCTTTAAATAACAAATGCCTGAGCACTGTAGCCCTCACTGCAGTTTTTCGGTGTGTGCTGGAAAATCTGAAATGCATTTCAAATCTGTCCTTTTGCATATTAGTAAATGATTAAAGGAAATAAAAATATTTTGGTTTTAAAGGCACTATCAACATTCATGTGGCTGTATTTTAAGATCAGATATACGGAGCTTGATTATAAACAAAAAGGTTTTGGAGAGATATGAAGAAGATGTCAGCAAAGATAGCTCAGGTTTAGTCACTCATTTAGTCCTGGAGAGAGTGTCAGTAGTAATAGACTTTCTCTCGGTTGTTCCTGGTTCCCCATTTCACCTTGGCCTAGTTCCTTAGACTCATGTTTTAACATGAGTATCACAGACTTTTAAATCCATTTTCCACCTCACCTGTCCCCTACACTACTCAACAAGTACTTGTCTGGTTTTCTCACATACCTGTGATGCTCTTTTTCAATGCTGTTCTGCTATTATGAAATAAAACTCTTCAGAGTTTTTAGTCTTCTTGTACTTACAGGTTATAGACTCTTGGTAAATATTTCCAGAAGGATCATGTAAAGTCTCTAGATTGAAAAACTGTGACCTGACAGTTCTCATTCTACCATTTTAAAGCTGAACCACACATACAACATTCACTAAAACTTTATAATAGAGTTATTGTACAGAAGAAGCATTTCTTACTTACATCACCATAAAAGTCACATTATTTTTATTTATTTATATATAATTTCTTTATTTGAACTGAAAGTGCAGAAGGCCTTTGGAAAGAGAGTACTCCAGCAAGCAGTTCAAAACACAAAGTCATATCCGTTCATTTTATCTCAACTGTGGAACTCAGTGCAGGCTTAGGATTACTTAAGAGAAAAACCTTGGGAGGGGAACCACAATCCATCTCACTGCTGTCTGGATGGCACCAGTGCCAGCAACAGGTGACCAGAACCTTGGAAAGGATCACAGGTAAGTAGAAGAGCACCTAAACTGCAGCTCAAAGGAATTCCAGCTGCTCCACTTAGCAAGTTGGCTTAATCAGAGGCCCAACTTAAGTGCCTTTATGCTAACACATATAGCATGGGGAATAAACAAGAAGAGTTAGAGATGTGTGCACGCCTGCAGGGCTATGACCTTGTTGGCATCACAGAGACATGGTGAAATGGCTCCTATGGCTCGGGAGTTGGAATGGAAGGCTCTTTAAAAAGGACAGGCAGGAGAGACGAGGAGGGGGTGTTCCTCTCTGTGTCAGTGGCCAGCTGGAGTGCATGGAGCTCCACCTGGGAATGGATGAGGAACTGAGAGAGAACTTATAGGTCAGGATTAAAGGAAGGGCAGGTGACATTACAGTAGGGATTTGCTACAGGTCACCTGACCAGGAGGACTGAGAGGATGAGGCTCTCTATAGACAGGTAGGAACAGCCTCATGTTCCCAAGCCCTAGTCCTCATGAGGGAATTCAGCCACCCTGATATCTGTTGGAAGGACAACACATCAGGACACAAGGAATCCAGGAGGTTCCTGGAATGCACGAATGATAACTTTCTTTTCCAAGTGATAGAGGAGTCAATGAGGACACAAGTTGCAGCAAGGGATAGTCCAATTAGATAAGATGAACAAATTCTTTATGATTAGGATGGTCAAAGGGATGTAAGCATGTGGTAACAGTACCAGACCACTAGACTTGTGCTGTGGTGAATTTTTTAACCCTGATCCCCAGAGAGAAGAGACTAGCGCATTGACCCACTTCCCAATTATCCCTGAGTATCTGGCTGTGACTTATTACAAGGATGACTCATGGACCTGCAGAGAAAATATTTACTGAACAGCCTGCCAGCAGAGGATGAGGTGGGCAGAAAGGAGAGAACCACGTTAAATAGAGATCAGCATAATTGAATTCCATTTGCTTAGTGATCCTGCACCTCTCTGCTCTGTGCAGATATTTTTTTCTTTAAAGATAATATTAACTGCAGAAAACCCAAAAGAAAAATTGTCAGTGTTTAAAAGTATCTTTAAATAGCATAAATATAGAAGGACAATATTTCAACTTAGCTAAAACAGTAGGCAAAGTAAATCCCAGGCAGATAATTACCCAAGATTGTAGCCTGTGGCTAACAGCTAATGGATAGCTAGCCAGGGGCTGTGTGCAAGCCTGAAGGGGAAAATAAGCTGACAATTCCCAGTCAATGTGTTTGTGGTTGAGTATTTGCTTCACAGACTGGTTCTTCATCTATAGCCTTCTGGTGTGGTGTCAGCTTGGGGTTCAGAACTAAATATAACCAAATATATATATATATAACCAAATTATACTAATCAATCTACAAGCAAACTCTCAGGCAATTGTTTCAGCTTCCATCTTTGGTAGTGGTTCCTGTAAAATGAAGACATTTTTCAGTACAGAATCATAGAATCATTAGGGTTGGAAGGGACCTTTAAAGGTCACCTAGTCCAACCCCCCTGCAAGGAGCAGGGACATCTTCCACTTGATCAGGTTGCTCAGAGCCAAGTCCAACCTGGCCTTGAATGTTTCCAGGGATGGGGCATCCACCACCTCTCTGGGCAACCTGTTCCAGTGTTCCACCACCCTCAGTGTAAAAAATTTATTCCTAATCTCATAGGTAAAATAGTGTCATTGAGAGAACTACTGAGCATATGAGAAGATCACTCTTTACCTCCTACTCTGAGGCAGTAGGAAAGCCATGTATTCTTAGCAGAGGTGTAGAGTTTCACAGAATTTACGCAGCAGAAAAGGTGTCCCATATAAAATTTACCTTAGATAGTCCTGAAAGAGCTTGTGCATTTGAGGCAAAGTGCAGCACTGAAAGAAAATATTTGCTTGCATCCTAGAAGCAGCATTAACTGCATTAATTTGATTCTGATTCCAGGTTAATTTACCCTTGTCTCTCAGCAGAGATAATTATCTGGGGCATGACACTAACATTCCTGTATTGCTTCCAATTTCTCAGCTAAATATTCCTGAGCTGTTTCGGGAATCTGTCTACAGTTTGCATCTGGGACTTTATGTCTTAGAAAGCCAACAGAGCCTAGTGTTTATTTGACAGGTTCAGTCCTATGGATGGCTTAGTTTCTTAACTTGTGTTAGCCTGTCCACACTGTGGAAAGCTGCCATCTCGCCTTGCTTTGAGGGCTCAGTTTTTCTTGTAATCTTTCTGTATGGATAATGAAACTTGGAGGTAATCCAAACAGAAAGTCAGCTTCTATCCCTAGACTCAGACTGTAAATAGGGTAAAAACTCTACAAAACCTGGTATTTTGTTGTTTGTTTTTTTTTTATAGTAGCAACCTCTCCATACCAGTGATTCTGAAATCTGAGACTAATACATCAGGAACTGGCACTAAACTATACCTTACTCAATACAACCACAGAAGTTAGCAAAACATGCATTAAAGGATTCTCTACAAAATACTTGCTCAGTTGGACAGTTCAGGATTTATTTCAGGTCCAAGGTCTATCTGATGCCAGAGTTAAGATTTAAAACCCAGGAATCCTTGATAAGCACTCTCATGTGTTGTCAAGCCTGTGAATCATACCTCTCTTTCCATTATTAGGTGTGCAAATTTGAAATTAGCTTTCCTAGCCCCCTAGGGAAATTTGAAATACTACTGAATCAGGATTGGTGTTTTGAAGGGGGAAACATCTGACACTGACACACATGAGCAGTTATCTACTGGTATAAATGCTGAAACTGTACAATAATGAGTCTTTAGTCCCATAGAATTTCAAGGCAAACATCACAAGCACAGTTCCAAACTTACGGTTGTGGTTACCAAAAATATTTCTGCCTTTAGAGTGAACTTTTGCTATGCACATAAACATGACACATTAGACAATGGTCCTTGGCATTGAGTAATGACAAATAGCTCCTTAATGATGGTGTTTTATTATCTCCCACTTGCAGTACAGGATATTTTCCCTTGATCAATTGAACTTTTTGTCCCTGGTTTGTGTCAGGCTTTTCTCATGACCCCTATACAGACACCAATATAAACAATTTCTTTTTTTCCCTGTGAAAAGTGTATTAGACCCCAAACGTAGACCGTAGGAAGGTGACCTGAGCTGGGATGAGCAAAACACCAGTGGAAAAATCCACCCATATAGATGCACAGTTCAATATTAAGAGTCTGCAGTACTGGATTTTGGAATTTATGCTTAGAAAGCTCCCTCAAACTAAGGAAAAATAACATTTTGTTACAGCTACCAATTCCTACTCATTTGTTGAGCTCATTTTCTTGCTTGCAAAGTGTACAACAGCAAGGGAATCAAACATACAAACAACTATCCTATGAGATTCTACATCACATTCTTACTGAAAACAGCATAGAAAATAAGTCAGGAAAAATATCTTTGAAAGTATTATTTCTTTAAAAATCACAAAGATACTGTAAAGCATATTTCAGTAAGCAGTAAATGAACCCTGCTTACACCATAAATCATTAATGTTTAATCACCAGCCAATGCCTCAATAAGCTCACTGGCATGGAAACTCTAAGATACTCAAAGGATAGTTCTAGCAAATCTGGCATGCATGGTTGGCTTGTGTGCTTAATTACTGTTTATGCATTGGCAGTATCCAAGCAGTTGTATGTAATAAATAGAACACTGTCACACTGTCCAGATGGTTTTAGATTCAAGGCCTAGGGAGTATGTTTGAAGATTACAGGCCTGATTTACTAACAATTCACACCAGCTCAATTGCTGAAAATCATGTTAATAGCATATGTTTCAGCAATTTCATCAATGCAGAAAAAAATATACTATTAATGACTATCTAAAACCACATTTTATCTTATATTTAGCCAGTCTTCAGAGGAGATATAATAATTTTATTTTTATTTGAGTCATGTAGCAGCTTTATTTCTGCAGTGTCCAGTAGATTTGAGAGAAATGTGTTCTTTCACACAGAACAGAGGAGTGCCAAGCAGAGATAATCCAAGCTATCTTTGAAAAAGACAGTTTAGATATTAGAATCAGTATAGCCACTTTAGTGTGATGATCTGCCTTAATTAATTTACACTGTCAAGAATTAGGGGTAGAATTATATGTAATAAAATTAAGAATGGAATCATTAATTGTTTCAGTCTTTACCTTACGTATAAATATGAAGCCAAATTATGGTATCATTTTCAAACAGCCAAAAAAATTTTTTTGTAAACAACTTTATGAAGAACTACTGTCTTTTTCATCCACAAACTGGATTTGACCCAAATTTATGAAATTGCTTTAAGCAGATTTCCTTTGGGGAAGAAGAGGGAGAAGAGAAAAGGAGAGAAGTTGGGAGGAAAGAAACTGGATTTAGAGAGGAGATGTGTTTTTACTTAATAAATTAATTCTTAGATCTCCTTCCATGGACCAAGAATATGAGAAACTTGAAATCAAGTTTTTATCTCTTTGAGACTATAGGAAGTTATCTCCCTTTTCTTTTTTCAGAAGAATGCCCTAACTGAAAGATTATAGAACAGTTAGGATAAAAGTGAGTATGGAGATGGACTTTATCCCCTCCACATGAACAGGAAATGAAGTGTGATTTTTCTTTGCAGGGCATGAAATTAAAAAAAAAAAAAAAAAAAAAATGCCAACAGCAGTTAATTGAACACAGCAAGAGAGATGAAGCCAAAAAGACATAAAAAGGGCAGCAGTCCTCATTTTCTCCTGCTTATGTGGGTAAAAAATATTACTGTCAATATGATAAATTATCTCAGTAACTGGATTATAATTTGAAGTTTGTTTTTGATTGAAAAGAAAGAACTCTAAAAAAAAACCAAATTGTTGACCATATTTGGAAACCATCAGTCATATTTCATTGTGTTTTGATCTCTCTATGATGCAGATGTTGTTCTGTGGCTTCCTTTTCATCATAAAACCACCACCTGAAGTGTTTCAGGATTATATCCAAAATAGGATTTATGGTCATAAACATCTGGCCTTAACTGGGTAATTCATGTGTTCATTCTGTAATATTCACTAACCCTCAGTTATTCACCTGCTTATTTGTTCCTTCATAGCCAACTACTAGGATGCAGTTCATTTTATGTTAAAAGAGATACCTGAAATAAGTAACTGAATCTCCACTGACTGCAAAAGGACTCTAGCAAACTAGTTCAGTTGTTGATATCCACAAGATAAACAAATATCTTTAAGTGAGAGTTATTGTCTACACCCAAAATATATCCCAAAGAAAAAATTCTCCCAGTGACCTAGGAGCCACCTTTTAGTTCTATTTAAATTAATGCTGTACCACTCCTTTAGTACACCTGCCTGTGGGGAACTGGAGTACAAAATGAAGTAGTGCCTGCATTTTTTTAGGATCTTGATGCAGTAACTATTCAAAGGTCTCCTAACACATACCGTTAGACCTTTCAAAAATACATTTATAATTTTTAATTTTTCTTTTCAATTAGTCATGGAAAAGGAAAAAAAAATAGGACATTACCTGTATTCAGTGTTTCATCTTTGTTAGCTGTATTTAACTAGTTTGATGTAAGGGTTTTTCAGATGACCATAGAAGCGCATCCCTCTTTTTCGAGACTATATGGGACATATCTACCTCTCTACATGTCCAGCTGGCGGTTGAACTCTACAGCACAGCCCGACCATGCATATTAAGAGCAATAGTGATCAACTTCTAGGTATCTTAGTCATTTAGTCATACTTCATCATTCTAAATTTCTAGTTTACGTTGTTTTAGGTCAGACCAAGAGCTACAAACAAGTCTAACTGGAAGCATTCAAACATTATCATTTATTAAAACTCTCTTCAAAAGGATTTTTGAGGTACAGTCTGCAATAGGGGGGTTTGGCATGGGTATTATCAAGACTATATTTTAGATGGATGTGGAAAGGAACTCCAAATATTAAAAATGCAAAAGACATCATTCACATTTTCAGTGCATTAAAATGGATAACAAGATTCAAATTTAGGAGCAGTGTCTTGGTAAAAGCAGTATTTGAGATGTTTCCAAAATATGAAGAGCACAGGATATGCCTGGCTGTTAATACATTAAACATTCACTTTTTTTTTTTATAATTACTGATTCTTCTAGCTTTTAATACACATATAAAATCCATCAGCCTCTCCTCATATCTGAGCAAATATTTTGTAGCAGAATGACTGTAGTGAAGTCTCAGGTAACTGAGATGCTTTAAGCAAATTTTGGATCAGGACAACTGATCCAAAGAGACTGTTGGTGCCCTTACTATATGTGCCATATTCTTCACTTATATCTGAGATGTACTGCTGTTAAGAACTAAGTCATATCTGTTGCAAATAAACACAAATATGTTATCCTTCCTCTTGTTTTTTATACCTAATTATCAGAATTTTAGCAACGATGATTGTCCTTATCTGCCTCAGAAAGACCTGAGATTCTCCATACTGATCACACAGACCATTATTTGTTCTAAGTGAAATGAGTTAGGTAATCTATCTAAAACTGTAATTGTCACTACAGATTTTGCAGGTACATTTTTTTTCAAGATACAGATACAATTCAACTGACCACACTGACATTAATTTTGTACATTCACTGTTCAGCCAGAGAATGCCTTAGTCTGGTAATGTGCTTTGTGTTCCTAGTTCTTGAATGTGCTATGTAAAAGACCTTTTTCTTCATAATGTTAGGGTTAAGGTTCAAAAAATGTTTGTCTATTCTTACTGAGATTTTCACTGTTTAGTGATTCAATTAAGAGATAGAATTTTACTGATTCTTTCTCTTTTATGAAAACTATCATTGTAATTAACTATTTGAGCCTTCGTTTATTCAAAATGTAATGACCTGACTAGAAGAGTTGTTTCTTGCAATCTGCTAAGAAAAATCCGAAGACGATAAGTTTCATGTCAAATAAGAGTGGCTATCTTCTGGGATTCGAAGCCAAATATAACACAGGTTGGCATAACATACATTGGCATAACATGATTGTTCTAGAAAATTTAGTATTTGCTTTCTCTCTGACAACGTTCATCTTAATTTTATAAGAAAGGAGAAGGCTCTGCTTTCACTTACAAAACAGTTGAGCAGCAACATCAAAATTGGAGTGATTCATTCAGATTTACAGTGTAAAAAGAAGAACAAAATTTGCCTGTTGACATATTTCAATAACAATAGACTCAATAGGTTTATGAACTCAGTAATTTTCCGTGAATGCTGCAGTACTTCCAGAGACATATTTCTGTCTCTTATTTTCTTCATATGGCTTTGTATTTTCATTTGGTTAACTATTACATCCTGATGATCAATGAAGGTAACTATGTCTCAACATTTTGCCATTTGCTTTCTCCAGGGAAATACACCTTAGTTTGATGAATTCACTTCCATTTAGAGTTAAAAAAAAAATCCTATTGGCACATGTTAAAATCCTGAAGCTAGTACCTTTGAAGATTCTCACTCAAGTGAAACTGTTACTGTATGTTTTGGTCTCAGACTCATAACTTTTTCTGTGTAAATCCTGCACAAACTCATACTGGACCAATCACCAGAATTAAGAACTGATGCTTCACTTCCCATTCATAGCAGAGAAAACCATTTGCTCTGAATGTTGAAAGTGCAGCTGACAGATCTAGTAGAAGACAGAGATGGGAAAGAACTGGGGAGGCCAGAAGGGAAGCAGACAGGAAAATGGGGAAGAAAGTAAACAAGGTTGCGAGGTACAGTCTAACTGAAGGATGGGATCGAAAGGTGGGAACCTGACAAGTCTCTGGCAAAAGGAATTCAGAAATAGCATAATAAATATTCGATGATGTGGTTACATAGAATCATCATGAACTTACATAAAGGGACCAAATTAAAGGTGAATAGGCAACTTGAGTTCCAAATAAGTTATGCAAGGTGGCATCTACACGCATGATGGCACTGAACTGAAATACAAGCAAGTTAACATCAGCTCATGTATTACAGTCCTGAAAGCAGAACAACTGAGAGGTAAGACCACTCTGACTATGAATTACACTTTTTTCATTCTCTGTTGGAAATAACTTTGTCTTCATTGCCCCTGGCAGTTATGTACTATGCTTTGTTTGGTGTGTGAGTGGGACTAAAGACATTTGCCACAAAAACACTGCTTTTAAAAATACCAAATTTATTGAAAAATTCTTGTTAAATATATTATGTGAAAGGGTAAGACCAGTGAGAAAGACAGCAGAGAGAAAGGATCAAAGTCTTAAAAGTTAATTGTCTGTGGCAGTTCAACTAGCTTTCATTTTAGCTAAAAAGGCATTTCCTCTGTTGGCTGGATTTTCAAAGTGCAACCATGTATACAGATCCTTAAACTATGGTACCACTCATTTTCTCAGGCAAAAGCCACCAAATAACAGTCCTTAAAGATACTACTGAAATGTATTTACTTAAAGGATCTGTTTAGGTTGTCATTTCTTTACATTGATATCTTACATTTTGATAAGGTGTATCACAAGACCAGTGTATTCTTGTTTCCTTGTTGATGCTGTGCTTTTATAGCCAAGAAAGGCTGATGAGATAGCTGTATAAAGGTTGTCAGGAAGATGTGATGGAAAAAATATCTTTCTGGCTCTTCTGAATTTACAGAACAGTTTTATTTAGTTGAAAAATGAAGATTTAAAATTTTATTACCATAAAAGAGTATCATCTTTCTTATGGTCAATAGTGGTATAGCAACATGTTCAAGAACACCAGTAGATCATATGACATTCTCCAACTAGCAGCATTATTAAGCAATGACCTACAAATATTGACATTTGTAAGATATAAAAGGACATTCTTGCACCACAAACTACAGTTGTGCATTTATCTCCTTTCACTCTTTTCTTCAAATTAAGTTATACAGTGGTAGCATCCAAATGGCTGTCTATTGCAAAGTCTATAAATGCTGCAATAACAAAGTTAATAGGATAATTCTAAGTTGTCATTCTGAAATACTGATTAAAGCAATTGTTAAACTGAAATGGTTATGCCTGTTTATAGGGCATAAATTTGAAGACAATTCTACATAAACACATTAAGAACTGTATTTCAGTGGCATTATAGCCTTCCAAGGAACTGAAAACTGATAACTAGTAGCTGATAGATAAATTTAGCATTACTCAGACTCATAGAAACCAATTAAAATTAAATAAAAATATAAAATCTCATCTCCTATAAGCCTCTGAAATTTTAGCACCTATATTGCTTTTGAGGATCTGGAACTTATTCATAATCTTTGTGCAGAAACATATTTTTACAATACTATGATAAGAGATTTAGGCATGATAAGCAAATAAGAAGTGAGACAGGGGAAAATGAACTGATTTATCAAATAATCCAAACTACTACAGAAAAGACATATCAGGGCTTGAATTCCTGACTCTCAGAAGAAGGTATGATATAGCAGACATTCTGACTTTCAATAGTTAAAAATTGTGCATCTAAAATCAATAAGAGAGAGACCTAGACTGAATATAGGAACTGCATCAGTTGCTGTGTAAGTTAAAATGTCTTTTGTTTCTTACCTAAAAAGAGATTCAGGGACAGCAAGCTGCAGGTCCTGAAGTTCACTGTAACAGTGACATCTTTTTTCATTCTAGCAGATGATGTTGTCTCCTCCTCAAATCACTCTATCAGAAAAATGGGAATTTACTGATGGACAGATCATAATTCACAGTCTGCTTCTTCAGGTGTTGAATACTCATGCTACAACAATGCTTCTCCTCTCCTACCGTAGTAGCCTGTAAATGCAGAGAATAATTCTCGTCTCACAGGCTGTGGCTGTCACAATTAAACTAGCATGGAGGCAAAAGCTCTATAACTCCCTTTCTTTCTGACAAAATAAACATCAAACTGTGATTTCCTGAGTCACAATTTGTTACTGTTATGTTACTTTGGCTGTTTGGTGAACTATGCAGTGCCTTTACTTAGAGCTCACAGTATATGTTATTTACCCGAGTTAATTCTCTGCTATTCACAAGGCCTGCATCACTCACAGTTTTAAAATCTTATGATAGTAATATATTTTAATTTTAAACTCTACAGAACTATAATGAGAAAATGGTGCAGAAGGAGCATAAGCATGACTGCCTACATTGGCAACAGACAAAGATACTGTGTGTTGTGCATAAACTTCAAGAACAAAGGTGTTTTCCAGGATTACAGTGTCTCGTGCCCCTGAAGCTGTTCTTTGCTGATGTGGGAAGGTTACAAATAGAAAAAAAAAAAAAGGTAAAATCTGATTAAACTATTTATGCCCACAAACACCACATTTAAATATGATCTGAAAATATTGTAAGCAGTGATTTGATTTTTTCACAAATCATCAATAAATTACAAGAATAATTCAAACCAATATTAGACCTATAATGTCATGCTTCCTGTCTATAAAATAATTTTCCCATTTTTAAACATTTTTAATTTATGTTATTTTTTAATTAATTTAATTTATGTAACATTTATTTTCTTTTTAATTGTGCTTGTATTTTCGATCAAAGTACTACATAAACTTCCCCTAAATGCACTTATCAACCAAACCCGTAATTTCTTATTAAAAATGTATTGGGTTTGTTACTCACCTCTTGGCCATAAAACTACACTGTTGAGAGTCAATTTGCTTATGTTCCTTTAGTTCTGCATTTATTGCTTCTCGTTTCACTTTCAGCATTGTTTGGTTGTTGGTAACCGCCTGTTGTGGTTTAACACCAATCATATCATGCAGCCACTCGCTCACCTGCCCCCTCACCAGGGGATGGGGAAGAGAACTGGGAAGAAAGAAAACTCAGGGGTTTACATAAAGACAGTTTACTAGGATAGCAAAGGAAATAATAATAATGATTATTATAATAATGATTATGATGATGATGATGATGATAATAATAATATACAAAATGAATTATGCATAATTTCTTACATACCTAACGACTTGATGACCAATACAGCCCATCCTAAGCAGTCATCATGGGACAAAAACCTGGAAAAAAAATCCCAGAATGATTCTGAACAATGAGAGAAAAAAAAAAAGTGAGGCAGCTCAGCAGCCAACCCCCACTTATATACTGAGCGTGACGGTTATGACATGGAATATTTTTTTGGCCAGTTTGGGTCAACTGTACTGGTTATATTCCTCCCAGCTTCCTGCACCTGCACATTAGTGAAACCTGGGAAGCTGGACAGTGACCTTGGCATCTTTAGCAACAACTAATAACATCAGTGTATTATCAATATTCTTCGCATACCAAATCACATACTAAATCCAAAGCACAGCAGCTACTGAGAAGAAAATCAGCTCTATCCCAGCCAAAACCACCATCCTAAAATTAATTACATAATCCAGATCTGTATTTGTGTTCAAGTAGAGGTATAGATTTTTTCAGTTGTTCCATTGGGCCTTACACAACTTACTAGCTTGCTGCTTGATGACAATAAGTAGTACTTATGGTTTTAGAGAGCTCATCAGACTCACTGACAGACATTTCAGTAGTTTTCACTTCTAGTAATCTTTGGTTTTTATGTTATAAGTGTTGTTGCAAGTTGCTGTTCCTCAATTAACCCCTTAGTAACTACTGTATCTGCTCTTCTTTCCAAATACTAAGTGGAAATTTATTTTGACTGTATAAGACTGTTCTGAATTATTGTAAATATCAGCTTTATCTATGCTAATGGTGATAAAACTGTTAGAATTTTGCCTGTCTATACTGTACCCATGTCCTTCATAAAGGAAATAGATCCTGACCATAGACTGGTTTTCATGAGGATTTTCAGCTTACTTATACTCCCAGATATTTTCCCATTTGTTATTTTTGTTAGGTTTTTAATGACTGCTTTCTCTCTTAACAAGAGATGGCTTTTAAAATAAAAGAGCCATCTTCTGTGAAAGCAAAATTGTGTGTTTTATGAGGGGTGGGTGGCATCTAATAAAATGTGTTTTCTTTCTCCATTATCATTAACATTTTTCCCACCCAATTTTGTAGCTGATGGGTTTCAGCATCAGGAAACTGACCCTTTTATGGTAGCAAGACATTTATTATAGGCTGGGAGTATGCTGCATTTTTCACTTAACATAATAAACTAGCATCCAAGCAAACCATCATTTTTAGTGCAGCAATCAACGAGACCTTCTAGTGTTTAAATTGGTATTGCTACACTTTTTTTTTTTATTTTTTAGAAAATTCAAATATAGTTTCAACAGATAATAGAGGCTTAGCATTTGAGCTATCTGGGATAAAATATATCATATATAACTAGATAAATAACTAGATATAAAATATATAGTATGTAATACAGATGGAAATTTAAAGAGCTGCTCATATTGTTCTGTCGTCCAAACTGATGATCTGTAACACATCTTTCATTATCATCTTCTTTAATGTATCAGCTAGAATACTGATCCAGAACGATATCACAGGTCATGTTCATCTGAAGGGTCAGTCATTCTAAAATACTCTATGGCTAGAACTGTCTGATTTTTTTTTTCTCCAAATGTGAATTTTGGAGCAAAAGAAGTCCTCTTCTACTACATTGCTAATATATTATTTTGATAGTTTCTTAGGAATATTCTGTCTGTGAAAGACACTTTTGATCCTAAACAATTGAATTTATGGATTGGGATGCATGAGCACCTTGATCAGACCCTTTAAAAAAGCATGCTTACATGTATTTTCCACATACAAAAACTCAAGCATTTTTAAAAGTTTGAAAAGAACTTCTTTATATTCCTATATGTAACAAAAGCAAGTTTTGAAACTGCAAATGGTGCCACAAGATGGAATTGTCATCCTGGCAGGGGTATGTTAAAGATGTCATCACAATTACCTTTTCAACAGTCCTTTTTCAGGCATTTATATATTTTAATTTGTTGGGTTTTGTTTAAAATTTGTTACGCTGTTGTATAGAAATTTTAACAGTTTTGATTCTGCTACTTCAGCATTATCCAATTGCAAGTTATGTGTGTAGAGAAAGTTTGCTACCTTGGCTGCCACTCTGGCTGAGAAAGAGGGCCAAGGACTTTAATCTGAGGATGGTTCATTTCTTCCTAAAGTGGCCACCTAGTTCAGACTAGTTGTCAACATTATGAATTGAATACTAGTCAATGTGATTACATAGCAATCAATCAACATTGTGTATTCTTTCATTCAATGTAAAATTAGAAATCAAAATCAGCAAAGACTAACCTACCATGTGGTTTAATCCACAGAAATTTTATTGCAAATGTGTTATACAGATTACATAATTTGTGGACATCTCCAGAGTACTTATATTTTCAGACAAACAGCTTCAGGTTTTCCTAGGAAATGTAATGTAAGATAAGATAAACCTTGTGATTTACATAGAGTTAATATCACTGAGATTTTAACCTCTTTCACTGAAATGTTTCTCATGAATATTGCTTTTATTTCCAATAAATAAAAAGGATTGGACAGAGAACAGGACAATTACAAAAAAAAAAAAAAAGGACAATTTAATTATAATTTAAGATATGGATTTAAACCAGTGATTTAGACCATTTATTCTTATAAAAAAAATAAGTAAAGAAAACATGACTTGGAATTAATCACAGACAAATGGAATGGAGAACAGAGTGGGAAATAGATCCTCAAAGATCAATAAATGAAGTGAAAAATAAAAAAATATTTAATAACTTGCAGACTGTATCAAATTCTAGATAATACAGTCATCCTTTTTGTAGTATTGTTCTCTATTTAGGCAAGTAGGAGTAGTATGTAATTTTTTTTTCATGTTATTAGTTTCACTTGTTAATCTCCTCTTTAAGGAGATACTTTAAGAAGTATCATATTGTATCATAAATTCAAAACAAAAATTCATAGATTGTATTTGTGTAAATATTTTTTTCAGCATGTAGGAATTTGTAATGTCATCCAAGCACATATGTGTTGCAAAATCAAGGCCTAAAATGACTTGATTCATTCACTCTGAGTAGCTACAAGCAAATAAGAATATAAATACAACAATAAAAACAAATAATAGATTAGCTCCAGTCTTTATTCTCTTCTTGAAAAAAAAATTATAACCTGCAAGGCTTCACTCCTCCTTGTCAAAACCCTCAGTAGTGAGGGTTGATTGGCTGAAATTATCTCCAGGTCTGCTCTTCCTTACATACCACAGCATTCCATAGGTGTTTCACTAACAAAGACAGACTTATAAACACACAATGCAGAAATGCTCAACAGTGTCAGGAATGGCTTTGAACAGGATGATTGTGAACAGCAGCAGCACAGAGCAGTAGGCAAATCATATTCCTTCAGACAGACTTCCCAGAATAGCAACAACAAGCCGAAAGAGGTTCAATCCCACTAGAGCAGAGGTGGAAAATGTAAGAGGAAGACAAACCACCTATGCATTTTCAATAAAAAACTGAAGTTTTTTAAGGCTATGTCACATGGTGGATAGCATACAGCAGTCTAACTGGATATACCTTAGTACTGATGGGGCAGCTACAAGGTTCACATTTCAGTCCAACTTCTTACAATTTTTGGGAAAGAAGGCCCTGAATTCTCATTTAGAGCTCTCTCTAGTTACAAGTAATGTAAGAAAAGCAATATTCTCATTTTTATCCCAAACTCAAAGAACATCACCAAAAAAAAAAAAAGCAAGCAGTCTTATTAATCTCTTTTTTTGTTTGCTTTATTTATTTCTGACTATGTGGCAGCTGTCTAGACCATTATGCCAGCCTGAAAATTTAAATAACAATATGAAATAAAATAATGTTTTCCAGAACTCTAAAGATTCTTGAGATATTAGATAACTGTGAAGTTTTCATGCTTCTCTTCTGAAAGCTGAATACATCCCTCTTTACTATGATACAGAGGATTTGACAGTGATTTCTTAGAATATGAATTGATAATATTGTTCCCCAGAATTACAGTTTTTAAGAAATATCTCTTGACGGATATTCAGTTTTAAATAACTTTCCAACTTTTAGGCAGTAGGCATTATGGGTTTCATTCCCTTTAGCAAATTGTGTTCAGTAGACCCTCATACAAACGCTGCAGAGCTGCTTTTTAATTTTTCAAGGTCTGAAAATTAAAATAAAAAATCCCTCTTGTAGATAAGGTGTAAAGTCTCAGTAGAAAACAAACCAAAAGCATGATACATTTGCAGTATGGCTCAAGGTGGTAAGTTTTTTAGTGTGGCTATTTCTAATTTGATACAGCATTACAGAAGCTCCTTATTCTATTTTTTTTTTAACTTTCCAACTTTCCATGTTAAGAGTAAAACTAAATTTCTAGTTTAAAAATGTTGGAATCCTGTTTGGGGCTTTTTCATAATATATGTTTCTAAATTGTTGCAAGACAAACTTTTTCACAAATTGCTTCACTTTTGGTAAGCTGATGTCCTCTATCCAAAAGAATAAACATTGTCTTCCAACTAGCTGGAATACCCAAGACTTTGATTATGAGTTTATGCATTTAGTTTTAAGATCAAAGGTTGAAAAACAAGTTCCAAAGATTGTCTTTCTCTTTTCTTGTGCTTTGTTTATTTGTTTGTTTGTTGAGATTTTTTTTCCCCAATAAGATAGAAAGGCAGATTTTCAAAGTTTTTGCTATTAAACACAGGTAAAATTATATTCTTAGGCAACCGGTATGGGCCATTGTACCTGGCAAACATCACACATTAATAGGAAACTACAGTCCTGCAAAACTTAGGATGCTTCAGTGTCATCAGTCTCATGCCAGACCTGTCATAAGTAACAGGATATGAGATGCCAGTAAAGAGGACAATTGCATACAGATTTCACTAAGTGCTACTCCTTTCAAAACAATAAGATCTAGAGTCCACAACCAAAAATGTTAAGCATTTTTCAAAATGGATCAGTGAAAGCTCTGTATTTAATTTTACAAAATACTTCTTTCTTTAATATGATATTTTTCCTATTACCCTTCTAAAATATGTTACAATTAATACGTTAAGGTATTTGAACAAACCTTTGAAATTCAGAGAAAAAAAAAAAAGAGCCATATCTTAACACTAATAAGGTCTTTCTGAGACAATGGAACACCTACCCATATTTTCTGCAAAATATATAAACATCAAGGCTTCCTAATTTAGCAAGTTAAGGAAAGAGATTACTCAACAGGTAAATACATAAATGACCTCTTTTCTGCCAAACAAAAAGTGTACCTGTGACTAAATTAATCACATAATTTTCTCAACATTCTTGAATCCTCTTTAGCAAAGTTAAAAAGCAATTTTTTTAATTAATTAAATATATAGGGATGTCCAATAAAGAAAAAAATATCAAAAAATCAGCTTAGTGTATCATGGAAATGGTCATGCCAATAATGAACTATAGAAATCATATAAAATAACCTTTTATCTTCAAAGAGGCCTTTGAACACAGCGGTGTACATATTTGTTGATACATATATCTGCTCTCCTTATAGTCTTTAATAGGGGAAACTTAGATTTTCATGGTAATGTATCTGTATGGATAACTAGACAATAGTGAAAGTGTCAATATGTGTAAATACAATAGCATTACAATAAAAATACTTAATTTAGAAATGCTTCGGCTTTAATAAAGAGAAAGATCTAAGCTTTAATTCTGCATTGTTTGTTTCAAGTCTCAGATAACATCTTCCCTTTCAATTAAATGGCAATGATGCAAGTTATGTTACTTCCATTGTTGGATATTAATATTAAACAAATGGAAACTAGACATAGGATGTGCATTTATAACATGAAGGACAATTCATATTTGCCACAAATACGAAGGTATTTGCACTTAGTGTTTGCAGCACTCTGAGTATGACACTAATCAAACAAATCCTAGAATAAATTTTGACTATATTTGTTGATGACTGAAAGTTAATATATTTTACCAAAGGTTTAAAGACTGTTGTTCTTTACTGTATTTCCCTAAAGATGTCCTTAATAATCACACTTGTTCCCCGGTTCTCAGGTACTAAAATTTTTGTCAGCCCTACCCAGACTCAGAGCCTCCTAGAAAGAGACAGTTGTTAATACTTAAACTGGGATGGGTAATACAAAAGTGTACATAACTGTTAGATTTAAGGTTAGTTTAAGATTATGGGCTGTAGCAACTTCACAATGTCTCAAAAGTCAATGAAAATGCTCTTGTTGATTATATCTGTGGCTTAGTACTATGCTCCCTAAGAAACAAATAGTAGACTTTGGAGGAAAGCCCAGACAGTAAGGTAGCTGGATTCATCTAACTTTTGAGATGGGCATGCTAAGCTCATTCTTACCACCCAAAGTGGAAATAGGCACAATTTGGTAGACTTATTTTGAAAGTCATCCAAAAATGTTATGAATTGTGCCTAAAGCTTCACTGAGTCTAATCAATCGGATTTTTATTGGTTACAAAAGGAGTCTACGGTGACTGGCTCAGAATGGGATGTCTGTATATTATCAAGTGAATTCCTGATATCTCAGAAATAGTCATGGGATTCTGCTGAGAGGTCAGAAGGACTTAGATATTATTCCTCAGCTTATCCATTACTGTTCCTCTCAATAAGTGTCCACAATTGTAAATTAACTGGACTGGCTACAGTGTGATGTTCTAAAATTTTTCTCTGGTATCTTAGAAAAATTATTCTGGATTCTTTTTCAATGTTTTTCCACCTGTCTTGTACTGCTCTTCTTGTCCACCTAACTCATTTTTATGTTTCGGTATGAAACAGTCAATAAGTATAAATTGCACTCAGTATGGTTACACTAAGTACGTTTTGCACTTGTGATTTTGCCTTTATAGATATCAGACATCACTGTTTTTCTTTGTAATCTGACACTGAAATTAAGTGTCCACAAATTTACATTATATTAATTTGTCATTGTAGTTAGAAATTGATGTACTAGATATTTGCAGTGAGATAATACTAAAAATCTCAGTAAACAACTATAGACTTTTATTGATTTATCACCCTTCTTTGATGGAGTTCACTTCCACACTCCAAAAACCTACTGTGTAATGTTATCAATTGATTTGTAATGATTACTCAGAGCTGCTACTGCCTTCTAAATATTAAGCAATGCAATAAATGAACTTAAGTCCTGAAAAAAAGTAGAAAACATTTCCTATTGCCACATAGAAATATATTCTAATGGTTCCAACTACAATGATAATTTTTAATAGTGAAGAAAGAAGCATACACTAAATCATACAAGGAGAAAATCAAAGGAACAGAAGTTTGTGAGCAACCACGATTCTCCAAGGAAATTAATGGATATTTATAAGAACATTTTACTTTGTGTAAGAAATGTTTCCCTTGCTGGATAAAAGTAAATAACTGAACATGTTCAAAGAATTTTTAAATTAAGATATGAGATAAAAAGCAGTTTAGCAGTTCAAAGATACCTAATGAGTAATACATACTTCTAGAACAATGACAACTCCAAACTTAATAAAAAGCTATTATCAACAGATATGGCAAATCTATTGCTGACGAAGTGCAGATACGGTATAAAAATCATGGGGGTGTACGAGTTCTGTCTGCATAAAATTGAATAGGATTTCAGGATTTAATTCATGCAATGTTATTTCTTCAATAACTCATTTCAATCTCTGCAAATGCTACTGCACGGAAACTAATAAATGAGTAGTTAGCAATATGACAATACATTTCAAGTTGTTAATCAGTGAATATCCCTTCTTACTTGGGCTGCCATCTTATCCTTTACATATTTTCCTATGTGGGAGTCCTCAAAGCCCTGCATGCTTAAAAGGTCAACTCACATTCTAAAAAAAAAAGACCTAATATTTCTAAACTTCCTGCAACCAAAGCCTTCTGCTAAGTTTTAGTGAAAAGTCTACTTAAGCCTTGAGACTCTTCTAACCTGAAATGTTGTATACTGGGGAGATAAAGAACCCTGCTGACATGGGGACATTTCATTCCCCACTCTCCCACATCCATGCCATAAAGTCTGTTTCCAACTCCAGTTCAGTCAGAGGCAGTAACAGTAATACACTATTTTCCTATGTAAATTAGCATTTTAAAAAATCTCAGTATTTACTTCCTTCACAAAATAATTGGTTTTGTTTAATTGCTGAACCAAAAATCAAAGGAAGAGGAGCTGAGTGACCTCTAACATCAGAATAAAGCAAAAGCAATTAAATTTTGTGTAAAACTGGAATTTACCATTTCATTGTAAATATAGGCATGCTATGCCTTCTTTATTTTGGATTGCAATCAATCGTCAAGTTATAATGGGGTTTTTCATAATGTACTGCTTTATGTTTTATAATATAAAATATTTTTCTGTCTGAGATGCAGCTGGTGAGGAGTTTGAGTCCCCTGAATCTGCATATTTCTTGTGAACATAGTATTTTTTAAAACAGATCTGCCACCTCTAATATTATTAGTCCTATCTCATAGCTAGGGAAGCCTGAGACACCCAGAGAAGTAGCTTGCCCTGAATGAGTCAGCATTTCCCAACAGACCTGGCAAAACAAGAAAATCTCTTGAGGTTTTATTAAGAGCACTACCAGTGCCCTGCCTGATCATTGCCTTTCTGCTACAGCAGATCAGAGCACTGTGGCTTACCAATACTAAGCAGCCAAATAAATTAAATCTAGTCAGATATTCTGAGGTAATCTCCCTGTGGTCTCTAACAGAAATCTTGAAAATATCCCCAAGTTAAAATATGAGGTTAGCTTTGGTTCCTGGCTTTTGATTCACATATTAGTAACTCTCAGGTTTCATATTTAAAAGAAGGAAAAATTAACTTCCACATAAACTAGAAGCTAGTTTTGGAGGAAATAAACCTTGTTTTGCTTTCATTCCTTGCAATGGCCTTATTTCCTTGGTTTTGTTTAATTTGATTAGTTTGTTTGGTTTTGATTTTTACATAATATTCAAAAGCTCTTATCTCAAGCTCTAGGCATCCCTGTCATATAGTTAACAAGCAATCATGTATTAATTATAAACCAACAATTTAATTTTAACTCCCACAACAAAAGATAACCAGCCAGGAAAATTAATCTAAATTTTGCCATCCTATAAAGATAATTTCTTCTCACATACTTCCCAAAAATCCAGAGAAGAAAAAGTTAATGTCCAATAGATTTTTCTTCACGTTAAGGAGTAGGTTCTGAACAATTCAGGGGACTTCACATTAACTGCCAAACTTTATGAAATTAAGAGATATCTGCTTAAAGATTTCTTATGATCATATTACCCATTTTGAAAGATAGTCAGAGTCCTATACTAAAAGTGACTCTATGCTGGTCCAGAAATGAGCAGAGTCAGAAACGCTAGGGACTAAAGAAGCATGTTCTCAGCCACATCTTCCAGGCCTTATAACAAGATGAAACAGATAAGAGGAATAAAATATATATCTGTCAAAGGAGGCAAGAAAAGACCTAGAGACTTCACTAGTGAAGCAGTTCAGTTTACATATCCAGCTTTTTATGAAGTGAGGAGGAAGTAAGAACAAATTCATAGATAATAATGTCAGAGTAAATTCAACTACTCCTGGATTTCTCAGTATGTTAACAGGTAGTTCCTGTAACAAAAATAACTACTAAACACCTCCATGTGAGCAATTTTAGAAGATCCAGGTAGTACTCTGTAGACTTCCATGGTAATTACTGGCATTCTGGCCAACCATAATTTCAATTGAAGTGTAAGTTCATGGAGATCTGTTGAGAGCTACTAAATAGACAGAAAGTATATTCAACTCTGGCAGTTCTTCAGATTAAAGTGGTTGGAAGTTAGAAGAGTGCTGTAAGAGAAAGTATCATATTCTTGTCTAGCTTTTACGTTCTTATAATCTGCCATTTACACTTGCTAGGCTAGACAGGCCTTTGATCTGTTGCAGCATGGCCATTATAACTTTTTTAATACTTGAATTCCAGTGTAGGAATTAAAAGAAACAGGAAACTTACAGAATAACAAACTGTAACTGCAGATTAAAAAAAAAAAAAAATAATCTGGCAAATCAGTGAAATGTGAAATAATCACAGCAAAGACTTTGTGTGTGTGAAGTTTTATTCTCCACCTGAAAATATTGGAATAAACATTGAGTGTTTTAATGTTCTAGATTTACTTTTTATCAAAGTTAATTCAGAATTCTGTACTCAATTTGTTGTTGTCTTAAGTTCTGCCTACAAAACAGTACAGACTGGTATACAAAAGTTGTGGCTTGGGGAACTTACTTCTCAACGAGATTATTTTAAAATTTGTCAATATCACCATGCAACTCATCTACAAAATGGTAGAAAAGGTTCTTATGGAAAGTCCTAGAAAGAAATGTGTTTTGGCCTACGCTTTGTCTGAAGTGTTTTTATCACACTAATGAAATTAGTGTGATAAAAGCCATTACCTAAGGCTTGCAGAAATAAAAAATGTGAATATGCATAGAAGATACCTCCTAAATGTGCAGATTTCAGCCAGAATGAACCTGCTTTGTACTCTATCCTTCTAGCAGAAACTGAATTTAAGAACAATGACTTGCATTTCCTAGGTTTGGTTGCAAACAGTGAACTAAACTGAAATATTCCCCTGTCCTTTGTTCCAGAAAGGAATTTTTAACATGATGATGTTTATTCCTGCTGTCTTCTAAAGACCCTGAGCAAGTGTTCTGAAATGTCTAGAATCACTGATTCAATAATTTCTTACTTTTTTATTTGTTATGATATCTTCCCTGTATACAAAGAAATATGTTTCCAGTGGGGAAGCCCGGGTGTGCCTGTCACAGGATATTCAGCAAGATGAAATGACTTATAGCAGAAAAGAATTCTGCCATTCTGCCTACTGACTTTAGGCAAGAGGCTTCTGGGAACAGGTTTCCCCAGACTAAGAATTTTAAGTTTAATTTTAAGAGCACAAATGTATTTTTGCAAAACAGGAGCTCTTTGTAAGATTCCAGAATCTTCCTATGCTCCTCTCATCCACTGCAATAAATAAATCACAAATACTATGGTAGGAACTGCAGTACAGAAGGATGCTTTTCCAATCATGTGATCATGCCTTTAATTCTCCTCCCAGAGTTCAAATTGTAAAACACAAAAATAAACAAATATATGAGGAAAGTAAGGAAGGAATGTACGTGGAGAGATTATTCCAGCTTTATACACAGAGGAGGATTTTACCAAATATAATTAAATACATCAGAACTTCAGAAAAATACAGTGTTAATCTTTGCATTTGTAAAACAAGATAGGTAACAGGTGTACAAAACACAGTGGACATACCTGGAAAGACTAATTCTTTTCTTTGTTCTTTGTGAGTGAGTTGGGGGGGATTTCTTCTAAGATTCTTTGTTTCATTAGGCATGTTGAAATTAGTTTCCAGCTTTTTTCTGTCATATTTCCTGATTTATATTACATCTGTTTAACATGGACTTCTTACATCAAATTTATGTCCATATTTATTACGCATTTGTAATTGCCATTTGTTAAAAATGTATCCTTGCACTTAAAGTTAAATTTTGTCCTGTTTTTTTGCGGTTACTCCCATTGACTCCATTTTTAATCATATTAAGTTAACAGCTATTTTAAAGTTTGCTTGAAAAAAAAACTAATGTCTGGGACGTCAAGATAGACTCCCTTCCTTAATCTCACTTAAATTCACATTACATTATTCCTTTTGATATATTCTGTATTTTATTCATGGATCTGAATAAATAAAAAATAATGATATGCTGACTTGTAGCAGCACTGAGCAAGTTGCTGTTTGGAGGTCACTGAGTACCCACTTCCACAATGAGCAAGTTGAAATCCTGTAGCCAGTGTCTGAGATTACTTTGTTTTGGAAATCAATGCCATATATGTTCCCACACAATTTGTTTTCAAGGCCAAATGAAGAGCTAGAGGGATTCACAAGCATTTTTATTGTTAGCAGTTCTGGATGTTACTGAATCTTTCATACTGATACTTAAAAGTACAATATCATCAAATATCATGATATTATATAAATATTTATCTGAATGGTGAAGGCTCAGTGAAGCTTTAGGCACTGTGAGTGAGCAAGCAGATCTTTTTAGCTCTTTGCAATTCTAGTCCCTATGTTGGTGGAACTTTCATCCCTTAGATAGAATTACAGGATGAGACAGAATGGGGCCTTTTCCATTCCTGCCACCACCCACTGGATCTCCTCTTTCATTCATCCCATAGAGAGGAATTAGGCCATCAATGTTTTGACTGTGTCTCACTCTAGGTGGTGGTCAGACATGTGGTTGAGGAGGTGGTGTTGACTAGGGGCACTGAATAATGAACTTCTTAATGGGAGAACTGTGAGAGTGCCACAGAGCTGAAGAAATGGAGTCAGGGGAAGCAGAAGGCACAGGAGACCTCCCACAATCTAGCAGTCTAGGACAGTATCTATAGCAAGACTAAAGGCACTTTATGTCTTTATCTAATTCTCTATGGCTTCAAACGCTCCTAGGACATACAGGTGAAATTCAGAAATAAAGAGAGATATAGAGATATAGAGATATAAATAATTCAGTGCTAAAATAATGTTATTCCTTTAGGGATAGTCTCTTGAGTTTGGATGTATGAATCATGTTACTTAAAGTCTTTGATTTACCTGGGCCTTTCACAGTTTTAATCCAATTGCTGTTTTTGTGGCTTCACATACCACAGTGGTAGGCACTTTATAAATGCAAAGTGTTCATGATGAAATAAAATGAGACTCTGAAAGTAGAACAGAAGTGATAGGAATTCCTTAGAAAAAGTGTGTTTGATCACTTTGTCCTTCTCAATAATTCAGAAGAGTTTCACCTTCTCCCTTCAAAATGAATGTTCATCACAAATCATTTTGCCTGGTGGCATTACTGCTGTGTGCTCTGTTATGGTCAGGATTCTGCATGGAATAAAATAAAAAAGTGTGAGATTGAATCTTTATGTGATACCCATAATGTAACAACAAGGAAACTTCAATTCTATTGTATCTATTTAACATCTACGTTTTAAAATCTTATTTTCTGTCCCACTTTTAACTATTGGAATCTATTTAGATTTAAAAGACAAAGGGACAATATGTAAAGATCTGGCAGGAAATAGGCAGTCAATACTCTTTTAGAAAAGCCTGAACACTGCTGTTCCTCTCAGCAGGGATCTGGTGGGGACTGGCCAAATGAAGAGGGACTTGCCAGCTGGAAAGCAAGAGGTACAGACTTTTTCCCAAGAGAAAAATTCAAGTGCTATTCAATAAGTTACTCCTACCCATAAGGATTTCAATGTTAACTTCAATCTTTTTTTATGATATGTTCCTTCTTTCTAGATGTATTGTTGGCTTCATGGAAACACTGTCAAATTCACGGCATGTTAAGAGCACTGCATTACTTTGGTTCTCTTCTTTAAATGATCTACTATAATAATCATCATCATTATCTTCATCATCTCATCTATAGATTTTTTTTTTAAATCTAAAATTCATTGCTCTCAAACATGTTCTTAGCAGTCTCTTCTAAGCCCCAACATTCTGAAGAATATTATTTTTCTAAATCACTTCATATTAAGAAAAGTTCCATGCAGAAATTTTATGTATAAAGAATGATTTTTAATCATAACTTTGTTCTAGGAAAATACTTCTTAAGAGGGCCATATTAAGTCCTATCTTGCCTTCAGCAACGTAAGCACTTGTGTTTTAACTTCCAATTGAAAAGAAACCCACTTCTAAAGACTCTTCTCCAACTCTTTTATTTTTTAATGTTCCAGCAACTTGTCCTGTTTTAATCTATTCTCTTTCACTTCTCTACTGTTTGAGTATTGATGAACTAGACAATCTGTTACAGTAGTTACAAAGAACCTAAATCTAACTCCAACAGCTTAAGTCAAAAACCTTAACTATTTTTTGATCATCATCTGTGTGATTTTATAGACATTAGCACACCATTAATGTTACAATTAACTTACATTAACAAGAGGTACTATAATATGAAAATAATGAAGTGATCCAATGAATCTTGCTCATGCAAGTTAGATTTGCTCTATTATGATAGTGGATGAGAAGCTTAACATGAGCAGGCAATGTACCCTTGAGGCCCAGAAGGCCAACCACATCCTGGGCTGCATCAAGAGGAATGTGGCCAGCAGGTTGAGGCAGGTGATTCTGCCCCTCTATGCTCCTCTGGTGAGACCCCACCTGAAGTACTGCATCCAGTTCTGGAGCCCCCAACATAAGAAGGACATGGACCAGTTGGAGAAGGTCCAGAGGAGGGCCACAAAGATGATCAGAGGGCTGGAGCACCTTTCCTATGAGGACAGGCTGA
This sequence comes from Chlamydotis macqueenii, assembly GCF_036417535.1. Classification (NCBI taxonomy): domain Eukaryota; kingdom Metazoa; phylum Chordata; class Aves; order Otidiformes; family Otididae; genus Chlamydotis; species Chlamydotis macqueenii. The sequence goes on from NC_141557.1 coordinate 134,513,258, forward strand.
GAGAGTTGGGGCTGTTCAGCCTGGAGAAGAGAAGGGTCCCATAAGACCTGATAGCGGTCTTCCAGTACCTCAAGGGGGCCTACAAGAAAGATGGGGAAAGTCTGTTCAGTAGGGCCTGTTGGGACAGGACAAGGGTTAATGGTTTTAAAATAGAGGGAGGTAGATTTGACTAGATATTAGGAAAAAAAATTTTACAATGAGCATAGTGGAACACTGGAACAGGTTTAACAGGTTTCCCAGAGAGGTGGTAGACACCCCATCCCTGGAAAAGTTCAAGGCCAGGTTGGATGAGGCTCTGAGCAACCTGATCTAGTCGGGGATGTCCCTGCTTCTTGCAGGGGAGTTGGACTAGATGACCTTTGAAGGACCCTTCCAACCCTAACCATTCTATGATTCTATGATTCTATAATTCTATGATCCACACCTTGAATAGAAGAAAGAAAAGAATTCTAGTGAGAATCTTTAAAACAAGAATAATTTAAATAACACTTTCTCTTTACATAAAATAATGTAGTTTTAAGATTATGCTATTTGCATTGTTGCATCTTTCCAGAAACAAAAAAAAAAATATATATTTGGACAGGAATATAGAACTTCGATTGACTGAATCATGTTTCGACCAGAATGAAATGATTTGAATGAATTCTAAAGTAGTCAGCTGTTACTAAACCATCCCACTTATTCAAGCTTTTAAATATGCAAGTAAGAAGCCTAATATACAAAAGTTCCTGTTTTTAAAGAACTTGATGTAGCTATAATGAGACACATCAGCCCCACATCTGAAAAAATTCCACACAATGGAAATCTCATGGTTCACCTCCTTATCTCCTAATATTTCCCCCTCTTGAATCCAGTAATAACACCATGAATGCCAAGATCTAAGAATTAGTAGTGTGTTAGAAACTAATAATCTGAAAGTGAACTCAGTATAGAAGACAGTAAATACTTTACATAGGTTTAATAGATCAGTATAACACTGGAAAACAAGAGATATATTTGAAAGAAACAGCCCAGATTCTCCCTTCATTTACACCACACCGAGTACAATTTCAGTTACGGTAGAAAGCTACTTCTATACTATTTATCAAAAGGCAATATAGCCAAAAATTCAACATCATGTTTGGTAAAAACAGTAATAAAACCAAAGATAAAGTTTACGCACATGGTATTTTATGAATCAGCAACTATCTCATACAGACATCTAAAATACAGGGAATCAAGAAGTGAGTATAAGCAAGCAAATGACTACATAGAACAGAACAGATTTTTTTCCTTGGATTTAAGATCTGATCAGTGGTTGCAAAGTTTTGTAACAGTAAATGAACTGGAAAAAAAAAAAAACAGTTCAAATTACTTATTCATATATTCTAGTGTTTTTAGGAAATTATATTTTTCAAAATATGCAATTTCAACTGTTTCGGTACACATGCCCATCATCACTGATTCAGTACATCACAACAAAATTCAGTCAACAATATTCCAGCAATTTGAAACCATCCCACAAGAAGCAGAGGTTTACTGACACTTTCAAACATCCAGCTTTATTTTCACACTACAAGCTGCCTAAAAAAAGCATCTGTAAAGACCTGATAAACACATTTAGAGAAATTATTATCCAATTTTGACATTCCATCTTTAAAAGCATGCCAATCAGGGAGCACAAGCTGTTGCTTCTTTACCAAAAAGCAAAACAAATGTGTGCTTATTAAAACTCCTAATAGAATTTAAAGAAGAAAGGAATCCAAACAAACTCATCTTCATTAAAAGTTTTTAAAACTCAAATATACATAAATAAGCCTGAACTCATTTGTTTTCCTACACAGTGCTCTGTTTCTCAGAGACTGTTTGCTACAGTCAGGAACTTCAAGCATTGATCTATACATATCTGAGCTGTCTTTGATCATTCCTTCTTGTCACAAGCAGATTCTGCACACAGAGGCTAGGTGGTTGCCTCACGAATAACATCGTTCAAAAGTTTTATATACCATGATAATGTATTTAACTGATTTATCAGTTCTTATCATCAGGAAAATATACCCATTCAGTCAGTAACTATATTATACTCCATAGATGTGTTGTTGTGCATTTATGGAAACTACAAACGACCATTATTAAAAGCTGCACTCAGCTGAAGTCTGAGCTTTTTCAAGTTGACCACTGAGCCTTCAAATAATTACATAACTTGACTTTTACGAAGCCTAAATCCCAACTCTAGAGCTCTGAGTTTTTAAGCACTAATCTCAAAGATTAAATTCCAAGTTTTGACAGCACCTTTGGATGAGTGAAGAGTCGGATGTGACACCTTCCTCTCTGTCCTTCTGTAGAAGCTGTCATTACGTTGACTCAGCTGAACGAGTTCGCGTAAAGGAGAGCTGTAACGTTAGCACATACAGGGAGGGCTCCCAAAGGCAGGCAATATCCCTGCCACTGATCAAAAGTGAAGAAAAAACATTTCTGTAGTGCTATACACAATTGATGAACTACACAGGCATAAAAAAAAAAAATCCTTAGCAAGATTTCAGTAAGAATGGCAGGTCTAGTTGAAAAGTCTATTCCCTTTATACACCCTTGCAGAGGTGCAATGTTTACCAGGGTGTGTTCTCCCATTAATTGGACTGGAACTTCAAAGACATCTGTCTTTAAAGACATTGACTGTACCTCACATGCAGTCTTACCTTTGCTTGCTCAAGCAAAGTATCAAGGTGGGGTTTCTCAGGTAGTTAAGAGTTCATAATCTTTTATTTCTCCCACTTTTCAAGGAAGGGAAATACATAGTAGAGTGTTGCTTGTTTGTCACATTCGCCTTCTGGAGGGAAGACACAGGTTTTGTCCTGGCTTCTGTCAAACTCCTCTTGTCTCCAGCTTACTCAAACACAATTTCCCATAAAGGGAAACTAGTGTACTGCCAGCAGAAAAAGTGCTTTAAGGCAGAATATTGATATGCTCTGTATGTATTTAATGTCTCCAGATTCTATGCATAGTATATTTATCTACACACAATCTTAACTAAAGGCTCTAGTTCCTATAATCTTTGAGAGTTCCTAGACAATGTTCATGACAAAACAAGGAACAATGTAGCATTGTCTATTTTAGACAATCTGTTTCAAAACAAAGAGTGTACGGCAGCAGTACTTTCAATATTTCAAATTTAGAAAACACAGTTGTTCGTGTCCCTGAGAAGAATCATCACATTATCCGTAGATCCGTAGATACTCCTTGAAGAGTTCTATTTAGAAACACAAAAGCTACTAGTCCCAGGGTCCCTTGATTATCCCTGAGGAAGTAAACAGTTTCCTGCTTTCTGCTAGTGTATATTACCACATGTGATTAGAGTCCACTTAGTAGGAAAAAAAAACGAATAGGAAAATATTTTCAATGTGACAAATCTGTGCTAGTTAAAGCAGAAAACGCTGAAGATGTTATTTCTCTTGACCACATTTCTTGCAATCAGTGTGTATGTCTCTTACAGGAGAGATTATGGCTCATTTGAGTAAGGAAAATTGCTATGTGTGAACAGAAAGAAGGACCTGAACACCAGCTCCATGCTGTATTCTTCATTCTTTTCTAATGATCTAATAATCTTCCAGTCCCTCTAACATTTACTACAATGCATTGCCAGGTTATAGAAATGTATTTTGTGCTTTTTTTGTGCAATGAAGATTTGCACAGGACTAATTATATTAAACAATCTTAACGAATTATACACTAACAAAAGGAGCTATTGAATTTGTACACATGTACAGGACATGCAATGCAAAGACATGCACTGTAAATTTCTCTTTCTCTGTAAAGATGTATTCATCTTTGCATAAATAGCTAAAATTACTTGTGAAGCCAACAAATGTGTGAGCCAGAACCCAATCCTCACTGAAAAGCCAGTGAAAGACCGGTCCTTTCTCCATGTGCGCTTATTTTGCATTCAGCCAACAGATTCAGAGGGGATTCTATCAGACTGAAGAAAGCTTTTTACTCTCATTTATGCAGGCTCAAACTCTGGGAATTACAGATACTCCTGAGACATACTTTAGGATTGTTCCTTGTCTTTGGAAAAGGGGAGACAATAGAGAGCTTTAGTCTTTGAACAGATTACAAAACCAAATCTAAATATTTTAAGGGATTCAGCTGCCATGGTAAGGAGTTACTGATTCATAAATCAAATAAAATTAAATTCCTCTTAGTCTTCCATTTGCCAATTCAATGACTTAGAGCTACACAACATAGACATTACTGAGGCAACCTGTGTTCCTGACTCCCATCCAGTTGCCAACCGCCCTGTCTCCTGACTGAGTCTATTAAGCACTATGCACGTTCTGAGGCCATATGAAATCTCAGCAGACACAGATGAATACCTCACAACCTATGACTTCCTACTTTACCTTTCCAAAAATGCCAACAGGCAATCTCTAGGAAATTATCAAGAGGAATATTACCGTTGTGAGGCACACTCAATTTTTATTATCAGGTCAATATCCTCCACAGCACTGCTTATCTTCTTAAAACTTTCACATAGGTTCTGTGATTACCAACTTTTTTTACCTTACTGCAATTTTGAATTCAAAAATTCTTTTCCATACTCACTTTACTAGAGCTATCTATGGCCTGACCTAAAATCTTTCTCTTCTCCTACCTGAAGCAATTTCTAACTCAAGCACTAATTTTTTACTCCTTTTACTTTCTCAAGCACTTCTTTCATATTTGCATTCATAACTTCCTCTTGGCTTTAAATCTCTATCCTTTTTCATCTAGTTCTTATAGATTTCACCTGTATCTCCTGCAGCTTCTCTCTAACCTCTATTACTTGGTTTATTTTCTCTCTCTCCTTCAAAAATGTTCTAAAAGAGGTTGAAAAAAAATAACACCTTACTTACTTATCTTCTAAACTATTTTGTAGGTTATTTGCTGGCTTATTATCCGAATTCAAACATCGTCCTCTAGTCCTCAACCTTCTCCATTTTTTTTTTTATTTCTTGAGTCTAGATCTTCCATTATGTTTTGGGATCTTTTCTTTTTTTAAAAAAAAAAAAAAGTGAATTTAAATATGCTGATCTGGCTACAGAATGAGAAGGTTGCCCTCTACAACGTGATTGCTTGTCACCACTCATCTTTTCCAGCTGGTACTATCACTTTAGATTTCCCAGCATAACACCAATTATAGTTAGTATTTAGTGATCTTTATCCACTTAAACACTTTAACAGTGGATCTTTTTTTTAAAAAAAAAAACTAGATCATTTTGACAAAACCAGATCAACAGCATATGCGGTTATGTCATTGTATCTGAGGTACCTCTAGCAGGAGAGATGTGGGGAAACAGAGAAATAAATAGCCATGAGGGTAGGCTGGCTACCCTGTAACCATACCACTCTGAAGTTAGAGGGGCATGCTTTCTGGTAGCCTAATTCTTTAACTCCCAGTTTCATCCTTAAATAAACAAAACTATATTTTAAAAGGAGAGGTAAATAAAATGTATCATAATAAAGCCTTTGTTCATTTCTTTCTCTCTCTACTCCATCATTATTCCTCCTCAAACATCAAAATCTTCTTAAAGCAAGGTTCTTATATTACATACTGATGAAGCTACGAGAGTATTTTCAGCTTTAAAAAGCTAAGGGCAATCTACATTGTAAAAATTCCTCCCCCAGCTTAAAGCGGTGATGGGACCAAAACTCCACTGAGTTGGAAACCTTTGCAACAATTTTTTAATTATATAAGTAAGTAGTGTTTACTTACAACAGCATTCACTTCAAATCAATACTGCTACTTGTATGAAGATAACTTAAATGAATGCTTGCAGTACAGAGACTCCTGTTATTTTTAAGAACTTTAGTTTCCTACAGATTTAAATTATTTAAATGGTATGTTTTGCTGCTCTGTGTATATTATGTGTATGTACATTATTTTAACTCATAAAAAGAAAATGGACATGTAAAAATGTATGTGCTGCTTATATACAAAGTTAAATTGTTTTTCATATTGATGTGCAGCTTTTTTATGATTGGAAGATTTTAATATCAGATAACAATAACAGAATATGCTTCTTACATGTAGGCAGGGGGTGGAAATGTTATTTTGTTGTGACAAAGGAACATCATATTTACAGAGCACAGATTTATTTGTTGCTACAAATTATATGAATGCTTATATTGTAATTACGATTCTAGAAACCATCAATAATTAGTATTTCTAACAGATTGCTTACATTATCAACATTATTACATTTGGCAGTCTTCAGACTGGTTCATTTTTTCCCAATTTCCTCCTTTTCTCCTCCCTCTATTTTTGTCATTGTCATTCATAAAAACGGTCACTGGTTTCTCTTCGGGTGGTATTATTCTTTCTGAGCTGCAGTGCAACTCCCTATCAGCATCGCTATAAAACAAGAACATATACTTCCTTTTTGAACAGAAAAGTAAGACAGTCTGCAGATGAGAGAGGAATATATGAATAGAAATGCATTTTATACCAACTTGCAGTCATGTTGTGGAATACAGAGAAAAAATATTAGGCAAGGGTAAGAAAGTAAAAAAAAATAAAAATACTAGGCTGTTTTTTTACTTCTACCTTCCCTTTGTACAGCTAATATCACCTAAGAACCATTTGCTTGATACTGATTTAATGCTTCACTGCGGGATTGCTATGTTTTTGGTATTACCAGTTACACTGCAGGTGACTTTCTTGATACAGTAGATATTGGCTAAGAACTAGCATTCCTGTAAAAATCTATAATTCTATGTTGAGAAATCTGTAATCATTGCTCTGAAAAACCTCTAAAAAAAGGGCTATCAATAATTGTTTCCTGTAAAGTTGCCTTGATGCTTGCAGTTGTTTTTCCCATGTGTATCTTTAGAAATGAAGAAAAAGTTCTCCTAGTGACACCTTCCAAAGTTTTCTGATTGATACATTTTTTTTACTTGAGCAGGACTACTCCTGAGGAAAATGTGCATGTTAAGAGTTTCACAAGCAACAGAAGGAAAGATTTTTCTTTAAATTAAGTTCTAGGGAAAAACAATGCTTTCTCTAGAAATAACCTGTGATGTTTCTCCCTTTGTACTCATGTTCTGTTTTCTATTTTAATATAACTGAAAATTCTCTAAAATCTTTTATTAAAGTTGCAAGGCATTTCCTAATTTAATTAGGAAAATATGGGCTTAAAAATTTTACTAGCAATGAATATCATAGGTTACTACCAATAGGTTTGGGATATCTGAACAAGTTAACGGCTGGCGTGCAGGCTTTCCTGACTTGTTTTTTTTTTATTTTTTTTATTTTTTTTTTGTTCAAGGACTTCGATCTGACAAAAGTGCTGCAACAACTGAGGAACCTGGAAGACAAAGAGCATAGAGTTGTGTTTCCTCAGCATGTGACACTTGATATGGGATTTTGGAGACTGAACTTCCAGTAACAGTGCACTGACCACTCTAAAACAATGTCCAGTGCTGTTTGGTATGTGTAAGCATTAGGGGACACAGAGCCCATTCCACCTGAAGTCCTTTTCTCTGCAGGTACTCATCACTGCTAGTACTAGACTAACGTTGTCCTCTTTGCCTGCAGACATTCTGTTCCACTGAACCAGGTCTCCAAACTGTCTTTGGGAGTTTTTTGGAAGTGTTTGCCTCCTGTGAGCCAAAAATTAGGCTAATAATTTAACAATATGGGTGTTTAAGCTATAAATATTCCCTAGCATTGTTTCATTTCCCAGCAGAGACTTAACTCTTGAGCCTTTGTTGAAAGCAGAACTGTTCCTACAGCACAGTAGCAATGGGTATAGTGGATGTTATACGCCAGCAGTTGTAGGGTGCAAGCAGCATTCACTTGAGTACTTGATTCTCTTACTATGACTTTGATGTGATAGTTCAAAATGTTCTCATTTGGTGTGAGAAAATGGGGAAATGATTTAGCATAAGGAAAAAAACCCAGATACTAAATCTGCTGGCTTGGTGGGGACAAGTAAAGTTTTAACATAACTGTGAGCTACTTCAGGCCATTTTTTTAATGGGTGTGACATATTTTCTATAAGAAATTTTGTTGTCCAGCATGAAAACACTGTATATGTCAAAGTACACATACTCAAACACAATTAGATGGCAACTAAGTGTTTATTTCTTTGGCTGTTATTACAATAGCAAAGCTACTTATAACAGGGTGAGCACAAACTTGTCCCTCTTTCACAGTGAGATGTATTTTAACAGAAAAGTGAAAGGGTTTTTTTTATGTTTAAATTGGTAACGCTCTTGAGCAGCATGGGCCTGCTTGTCAAAAGGGTTCGGTACTCAACAATTTCGTGGTCACTTGGAGTTTCTGAAGATCAGATCACACCAGGTTCTTATATAATTTCATGGACAATTTATGAGGCTTTTTCCCTTTTTTTTTTTTTTTAAACTGGAACACATACTGCAAATTCTCAGATTTCTTTCTTTTGAGGGAGATGGTGTTTGGACAATACTTGGTAAGCAGAATATGGATTCAATTGACTATCAGTGGTCTTTAAAGCAATTACCTATCTAAAGGAGCTGGAAGATTTGAAGAATCTTTATCTTTTCCAATATTAATTTGTGCTGAAACTGCTGCTTTAATCTCATGGAAAATAATGGGGTTTGTTCAGATGGCTTTGTATATTTTGTCTCCATTTTCTTGTAACACAATCTATTCACATCAAACACAGTAACTGCCAGATATTGCCATCTACCAAAAAAAGAAAACAAATTTTTAAAGTTTGGAAAGGTAGACTTGAAAGAGATTTGGGTTTAGAATTGTAAGTGATTCTAGGTATATAACTTCTGTTGAGAGCAATTGTATTTGTGTGTTTCATGATGACTCTGCATTTCAGGCTGGATTGTGCCTTTAGGCGTTATCCTGTAATGGAAGTAATTTGTGATGTAAGCCAGAACGAGGATCATTCCCAAGCACAGTTTTCCAGGCTTTCTCTGTGTTGGCTAGAGGGAAGGGAGTGAGCCGCATGAGTCATTTACAAGCTGCAAGGTGCTCAAAGAGCTGCAGCAGTGCAGAGATTGGGCTATATCAGAGAGTAGAACACAAAACCCCAAAAATCTTAGTGGAGCTGCACAGAAAAAGGGGGAAAAGGGAAATCCATCTTGTATAGATTTGCTAGATGGTCTCATAGGCTAATGATTTACCTCAAAGGAGCAATGGGATGCTGTCCCAGTGTTATGTGACATTAAATGATTAAGCAATATAATTTTAGAACAATATGACTTTTCAAAATTGTAGAAATATTAGGCAGTTTTTGTTATCCATATAACTCCAGTGACATAGGCTAAATTTCATATGTAATCTATTAATCCTTAGAGAGAACTGGTATTTTTAGAATTGTCAGGAAAATTTATTATTCTGTTTCTTAAAAGTCAGCCTAGCAGATCTGGGGTAATTAAGCGGGATTGTAGAACAAAGGTAGGCCTCAAGGATGGAGTATAAAACAGGCCCTGAGCCAGTACCTTGGAGGTAAAGAAGATCAAGGAACACCATGACCTGTTCTCAAGACTATAGATGGAGATTTTAAGGAGGGGTTCAACCAGCAGATTCGAGGAGGGGGAGCTCTGACATCCCTGGGGCCACCAGACAACCCTCGGCTCAAAAGACTAAGCATGCACAAGTGGGTGGGGAATATGATAATGATTTCTAGGAAAACTAATGATTATGTATCAATATTCCAGGAATTACTGATGATTATGTATGAAATTACTGAATATATTGTGTTTGGATTTTCAGACCAGCATGCACTCTAGGTGGAAGGATCCCCAGCGCATCCGGCACCGCAAAAAAGAATGCCTGCTTCTTACTGCTACACTGGTGTTAAGGAGTTTGATTCCCTATTTCGGTGATACTAGAACATAATACTTGATAAGCAGGAGATGGAGAAAAAAAATCATGATTGTGGAAAAAAAAGCTCATGTTATTCAGGATAAAAATAAGAGAAGATAAATTAATAAATGTTACTCAGCATGCCGATATATGTTTTCAAAGTTACTGACCTCAACTTACCAGATGTAATTATAGAGTAAGTCTTCTCCTGTCTAGAAATTCTCTGCATTTATGCAGGGCAAATGAGATCAGAGTCAGACATGCCTCTATTATAAATTGTCTTTCCATTAAAAAAAAAAAAAGAGTTAAATATTGTATCATTTTATTTTGAAGGAGTCCTTTACCTGTATTTTGCCTGGAGGCTGATACTGAGTGCTTAGCACCCTTACGTGATGTTTGCAGTCCTCTCCAGGACAACACATAAATAAAACAACATACACAAAAATCCTCTAGCCTCTAGCCATATTGCTATGGACTGCGATCATGTCAGATCTCATTAGTTAGCTAAGATTAGCTCTTGTTCATAACTAGAATGTAGAGCCAAAAAAAGAAAATGGTAGAACAGGTTATGTGATGCAGGTGTATCTACGTATGGATATATGTGCCCTTCCTGCATGCAAAAAGATGTTTATGAACAGTGGAATGCAAATAACAATTTCTCTTTCCAGGAAATTCCCAGATTAGGGTTGCCTGTGCAACCTAATTTATTATTTCACCTCTTAGTGCACCATCATTGTGATAAAGACCAGCTGTATCATCACATATCTATTTCTTCATCTATCCTTGCCTTATGCAGTACTCCACGAATGATACTCAGGATTCAAACCAATGCCCTGTAATAAAGGAGGACACTGTGTGTAGCTAATGTCTCATTGTCATCTCTGAAAACTGAAGCAGCTGAAGGCAAGAAGAACAAGGACTGTTGTGAGCTTAGGGAGATGAATACTTGATTAGTAAACAGAGTTTTGACTGACACAGAGGCACGTTATGGTTGCTGAGTCATTTAACTAGATTTAGAAAGATTAATATACTATACATTTATTCATATTGTGGGTATTCAGCTTGAGCATGTGCGATGTGATTCACAGAAGACAAAGCTCTTCTTTCCTATTGTTTCTACCGAAGCCAGGTTTCCCAGTTTAGATGTCTTTTGTAAAAATCTCTCCACTTCTCAAATTGTCAGAAATTTTTAGCATTTTCTTCTCTCCCTCGTTTTAGTCTTCTGCACCACACACTCTTTGCTTCTTGAGTTACTACTTGTTCCTGCACAAGCACACTTTCCAGGGTTGTGTCTGATTAACCCTATAAATGCGCTCTCTCAGCTTTCAGTGTTGTTACATTCAACCCTAATGGTCAGTCATCAGCCATCACTTAATTCTAGTTGAAACATCACAATTGAAAAAAAAAAAAAAACACACACACACAAAAAAAAACAAAACTGAAAATAGGTTTTAAATTCTCTTTCTATGGAAAGATTGTCATATAGAAAATTAATGCAGAACAACAGATGGTGCAGACCAGTGAATTTGATCATAAGCTGCCTTATCTCACACTGTTTCCAGACTTATTTATTGCAAAACTCACAAACCGAGACATGCTCATTATAAGTTGTATTTGTTAATTAACCCTTTCAAGAAAAGAACAAATTAAAAGAGCAAAAGGCAACAATTTTGAAACTGGGAAGATGTTTGAGGTACACCAGATTCTAATTGATTTTTAATGTAGATGTCACTTTTTTTTTAATAGAAAATAGCATGTGAAAATCGTAATTTCAAGGACATAAAACTTGTTGTATGCTGTGTGCTCTGATCATAATTGTTTCAAAAAGCATTGTACACGAGGGCTGAAAGATCGAATTTTCCAGAGTTAAAAACTCCTCCCTCTCGAAAACCCCTCTAAGCTAACAAAAGAAGTTAAAAAGGATGCCATGAAAGTGTTGAAGATTTCCTTCTTTTTATTCAGTTCCCTTACATGGTGGGTGTAACATTTAGGTACTTTATTTGCCCTCCTTTAAACAGTGTTGCCTTGCTTTTATTTCTTCTGTCATTTATTACCGGACATTTTACCTACTGCGTAATTTCAGCTGAAAAGTTGGTAATAGAAGTGAGTTAGCTTCACTACATAGATAAATACAGTGTCTTAAAAGCACTGTGAGACAAAGAGAAGGAAAAAAAGTGCAGATTTTTATGAAAATTAACAGTGATTCTGTAGAAAAATGCAAGAACAACAATAACATGCAGAGAAAAACAGCTGAAGGAAAAATCTTTTAAAAATACTTTTCAGTCTAAAATAATATTGCATATTTATCAATATGGATCGGGTTGATTTTAAACATGTGAAGTAGTTCAGTTTGATATTCTCTAAGGTATAGCAACTTAATCAAAACAAAACCAAGACATAAATGGGTTTAAATTATAATAGCTAACTCTATAATAAATTTGAGAAATGCTGAGTTTTCTCTTCCTTTAACAGTTTAACAATGTAATACCTTGGCTAACTTCAAGTCATTCTTTCATTTAGCATTTATTACCAGTCAACCTGTTTTCCCATTCCTGTTGTCTTGGTAGCTACAAACAACACACACAAACAAAAAAAAAACCCACAAACTTATATCCCTATAGTTATACTGGATGGTCTCAAAGTGATTACATACAAATTAGTCATTAAAACAGGGTCTGGTAGCTGTATCTGCCAAAAGGACTACTAATTATTTTATCATTATTGTTATTATTACTGTTGCTACTTTTGCATCTGGTATTGTTGTAGCTGACTTCTGCCAGTGCAATAGGAGATACTCATCACTGTTTGCAACTTGAGCTCAGGCTTGCAGGCTGCTGAGTCATGCTGATGGATCTATGCAAAGCCAGTATGTCAGTGCTGGACTCCAACTAATTGTTTAATACCTGCAAAGAGAAGCTTCTTTATTTTAGGAAAGTGTAAGTGCAGTGAAAGTGATGTAAAAAAAAAAAAAATAGTATACATGTCCCCAGTACTAGCATCAGTAGAAAAGGGAAGAAAATTGCAGAAGCAAGGTGCATATATAACAGCAGCCCTGTGCTGAGAGCATAGATGTTTAAATGTAATCAAGAAAAACAGATTATAGGCAATGAGGTACATCTTAGCATGTACTTATTTCTGCTCCTATGGAGGGGTGGGAGCGGGGAAGGGAGTGGTACTGCAGAGGTGCAGGCCTGGGATGTGAAATATTGGGATTGTATGGTGTGGCTAACAAGAACAGCAAGCCCAGCATAAGCTGGGGCACTGGATGTGAAGCACAGGGTTTTGGGAACCTCAGGAAGCCTCTCTGTGCTGGTAACCAAGGCAGAGGCACAGAAGTGCTGGTTCATACACTTCCTGCCCAGAATTCTTGGTTACTTGTAAGGATAACTCTCAGCTGTGTTACAATGGAACTCAGTTGCTGTCCTGCAGAAGGAAAAAGGGAAAACCTAAAAAATACCAGTAGGCACTTTATTTGCATGCACTGGATTGCACACGAACACTTGTGCCCTGGAAATGATCTAAGCGACCCTCCTTTTCCTTCTTTTTCACCTGCATTCTTTTACTGTACACTTTGTTGAGGACTGCGCATGACCAAGCTATAATGCGTGCAGCATGCTGAGCTTTCCCTCGTTTTGGTCTAGCATCAAGTGTGCAACCGCTCTTGGAGGAAAATTCCAGCAGGAGCAGCCAGAAAGTAGGCACTGATGAATACAGGCTTCCTGGGATTCTGTGAAAGTAGCATTCTCCCAGGCTTTTACTTGCTTGCTTGTAACGTATTCCAAACACATATTCTTGCCAAACTTCTTGCAGCTCTTACTCCCTAAAGCTTACTTCACCTTAATGGATTGTAAGCAGAAAAGTAACAGAAGTATACTTTGGTGATTCCTTAGGTAAACCTAAGGTTAAGTCCTTAGGAACCAGTTCATTTTCACAGTATTTACTGTGCTAACTATAGCAGGAAGTGATTTTATCACAATTTCTGAGCCTGGGTCCCCCTCAGCTTTGTCTCTACACGTGATCTGCAACAGCCAACTGCACTGCCCTGGGGACTTAAAGCCACCTCTACCCCCTGCACCTTTCAGTGTTTACATCCAAATTTACCTGATGTATCCTAATGTCTTTTTAACTCACTTAAAGTATAACAAATCAAAATATACACATTGAAAAGGAAAAAAAAAATATATTTGCATGTTTACCTTATTCCTAGTTCTTGAAATCTACTGAGTGAATAATACATAAAATACATTGTCCAAAATGTATATATCCTGTATCAATGCGATCCAAATTTACAAGTCAGATCTATTATACAACTTTGGATTATTAAAATACCGTCCTTTAACTTTTGTTGTCGTTGTTGTTGTTATTTCAGGAAGGCGTGTGCTCAAAATTACATAAACAGTAATGGAAAATGAAAAACAATAACAAAATAGAATTGCTATTTAGGCCTCAATTCTGCAAACATGTTTTGCTGTTAAATATAATTTTAAAAACCACCTCAGCCATTGAAATGTATTTCTGCATGTTGTACTTAATGCTACTCAAAATCAGAGTGCACCATTCAAGGAAATACATCTCCCATACCTGAAATCTGAAGATGTGATAGTTTGTGATAACGTCATGACAATATGATTGAGTTCATTGTCAAACACATGTAAAATATTGGGCAGTTAAGTTGGTCAGTTTTCACACCAAACATTTTCATTTCTCGTAGATTTTGGTATCTTTAAGGACTTCCTATTTTTTTTTGCTTGTTTTAAACTGTCTCAGACATACAGCTTTACTCCTGAAAGCCAATTTTAGCAGGGGGAGAACAACTAGGACTGGTATGAAATGCCAGAACAAGCCCAGCGCCAAAATAAAAAGCAAGCGAGAAAACATAACTGCTTATATATATTTTTAAACTTTGGGCAGTGTTCTTTTTATACTACATAAAAGAAGTTGAGAGCAAAGAAGAAAGGGAGCATTTCTTTTCATTTTCCAGAAGCACTGGGGAAGAGGCACAGGACAGGAAAGAAAGAAAGAAATGGTCAGGGCAAGGGAAAAAGCTTTGTGCGAGGATGTGAAGAAGGCAGGCTGGTGCCCTCACCAGTCTTTTATATAGCAGGGCATCCTCTTACTGGCCAGAACATTTTTATAGAGTAATAACCTGACTGTATCTCCTGCCTCCTGACCCGGATGAAAAGAAAGGGGCTTTAAAAAAAAAAGTGAGGAAGAAGCGGGGAGGAGGGAGCGGGGAAGCATTGCCTACATCGCTCTCTCCATCACAGCGCCTGGTTTACAGATGCACACTTCTATTCCTCCGTTAATTTATCTCACACAGATGTCTCTTGCTGCTCTTCCTTCCATTGCTGAAGCAGTAATTAAGTTTAGAGGAAAGATTGTTAGCTGTGGAGATTTTGGGGGGCCAGTGAAGGGAGGACACAACCTTTGCCGGCCGAGCCGAGGGGGCGGGCTGGAGCCCAAGCGGTGCTGCGCGCAGGCCTCGCTTCAGCTGGAGCTGGAGCAAAGCTGCTCCCAGCCCCAGCTCCCTGCGCCTGCTGTGCTCGTTAATAAGGAGCCGGGTGAGGAGAACTGAAACGGGAACAGCGAGCGGCTCGAGGAAACTCTCCGCATCAGTACCACGCAGCCCGCTCCAGCGCATTTCTTGGCTGTTAAAGGGGGGGAGCTGCCATCCGGCCGACCGGAGCTGCTCCGAGGCCGCTCCTGTGCGCTTTGGGGCCCGGCCCCCAAATATTTCCACCGCCCCAAGAGGAGGCTGGGGACCTGGGGGGCCGTGGGAAGGTGCCCACCCAGGGTCACCCTACCGCCGTGCCCGGCGCCACGGGGCTTGTCACCGTGGGTCTGTCATCACCTCCCCCCAGTGAGTGACACTTGTTTCCTTCCCACCTCGGCCGGTAACTTTGCTATGGGAAGCCACAGCCCTGCCGCTGGAAGGACAGGAGGAGGGAGAGGCCGTGAAGCAGGGCAGAGGCCAAAAAACATAAGCAGACGAGAGATGAGACCGCTGGAACTTGCCCTTGCTCTCCCCAGCCGCACAAATGAGGCGCCCTCCGGAAGGAGAGGGAGAGGCACCGCTCAGACCCGACCGGGTGCCACGGGGACTGCAGCCCCAGCCCACGGCAAGGAAACACGCGGGGCTGCGCGCACACCCCGGAGCACGAGTGGCAGCAGGGGAACATACCCGCCCCCCGTGCACGCACCCCCGGCTGCAGGGGCAGGAGCAGTGCCTCCGTGCACAGACCCGGGGCGGGAGGGGGCACCCAGGGTACCCTCGTGGACGCACGCTGGGCCGGAGCTGCAGGAAGGGCATCCCCTTGCACAGGCGGGTGGGGGGCCGGTGGGGCTGCCCCACTGCGTGCGCACACACATGGCACTCCCCCGCACAGCCCCCCACCCCTTCCCCGGGGGTAACCCGAACGCACACCTCGCGGAGCCCCCGCTGGACCGGTGCCGCCGCCGGTGCCAACCCCAGTCCCGCTCCGCCCGCCGCCGCCGGCACCAGCGGCCGGGGGCGAGCGGCGCCGCACCGGCGGGGCCGGAGGGCAACAGGCGGGCGGCGCCGGGCGGCAACTTCGCGCAGCGCCGACGAACAAGTTGCGCTGTCCGCGCAAGGCGCGCCCGCCTCCGCACCTCGCCTGCGTGGCCGCGCCTCGGTGCGAGCGTTTGGTGTGTGCGAGTGCGTGTGCGAGCGGCACCTGCCGGGGCCGGGCGGCCGCCGCGGCGTGGGTGCGGAGCGCGGGGCGGCGGAGAGAGCCGGGAGCGCCGGCTCCGCGCTGGGTCCGCTCCGGCCCCGCGCCGCCGCCACCGCCGCCGCTGCGCCCTCCCGGCTGCGAGTCCGCCCGGCTCGGGATCACGTGGCGGTTGCCGGAGGCAGAGACTAGAGAGGAGAGAAAAAAAAAAAGCGCCTCATTCCTTCTTCCACCGCCATACTGTATTTTATAGTAACTCTCATTTTTATTCCTCCCTTTTACTCCCGCTCGGTGAGTACCTTTCCGCTGACATTCTTGTCCTCCTTTTTTTGTCCTGTTTTTTTTTTCTTCCTTTTGGTTTTTTTGGGGGTTATTTTTTTTTCTTCTTTTTTTTTTTTTCTTCCTCTTTGATTATTGTTTAAATGGATTTGATCTTTTGCTGATGACAAGTTTTTTTTCCTAGCATGCGATGGTTACTAAACTGTGAGCAAAAGGTGCTGCTGGGGCCGGGAGTCACTGGGAATGAGAAATGATAATATTAATAATACAGACTTGCCAGTCCAGCAACAACTGATATACATTTAGTAGCTATATATCTAAATATGCAACTGGTTTTGTTGTGGCACGGAAAAGCGATGTGAAATATGATGCTTATTTTTTAAAGATAAGAGAAAAGGCATGTTTCTAACTCTTTTTGCAGAAGATTTTCTCTGGTGTTGTTTTATTTTTATTTTTGGGTGTTTTTTAAGGTTTTTTTTTTCGTAAAGAGATGAGAATTGCAAATGCATTTTACAGCAGTGTTTACACAGAGTTTGTGATCTTGCAATACTGGTGGAAGCCATAGAGCAAGATGTTAATTTTATTATTTTTGTTATTGTTTCTTTTTTTTTTTCCTGACACTCAGTGCAATCAGCAGGGGTTTTTTTCTTCTTCTTCTTTTTCAGTTTTTGATGCCTGTTTATAATCTGAAACTTTTCTTGCAGTGTGTAACAGTTATCATTTTTAAATACTTTTTTTCCTCCTTAAAGATAACAAAGCAAAACAGAAAGCCAAAGAGATGATGCTTACTTTTGCACATTTTGCACCTTGACTTTTTTATTCTTTTGCCAGCAGTATTTTATGATGGTTATTATTATCAGGATGATTATGATGATGATAGATATATACATATATACAAATAAATACATTTTCAAATGATGGCAGTGGAAGGTTTTCCTGGAGAATGAAGTGCGGTTTGGTTTCCTTGTCAACGGAAGATGAAGTGAACAACTGAACATCTCCCCGGTGCAGGTACTTCATCTCCTTGTAGGCGTTTCCACGCTGTGTAAATTACATTGTGAGAATTTTTTTTTTTTAAAGAAATCTCTTTCCACCCTTAACTAAAGGTCTCTGTGCAATACACATGAGGACTGAACTAAATATCTCTGCCTCGTGATTGCTTGGATGCGTGCAAAATGTTGCACGAATTGAGCATAGGATGGTTAAACTGAAGAGAGGTGTTTTATGTGCTGTGTTGTACAGAGGGGAAGGCAGCTGGGGAAAAAAAAAAAAAAAAACCAAAACAGACTCCCTCCCCCTCGCTCCATCCAGATCCTTCCCATTAAAAAAAAACAAAAAACAAAAAACAAAAAACCAAAAAAAAAAAACAAACCAACCAACCAACCGAACAAACCTTAAACCCCTAACCGAAACTGGGTGAAGCCTTGAGATCCTTGTTATGAGTACAAATACTTACAGGACTTTAGAGAGAAACCAAAACCCTAGCACTGTGTTGTGGTGACTCGTGTGTGTTTGTGTGTGTCTGCTTAAAAATTATCCATTAGCAAATAGCTGTGAGAGAAACAGCACGGGAGGCTCCCTCGGAGAGCTGGCTCCCTGCCACATGAGGCATATTTCGTAGCCCTAAGGGCAGCAAAACCCTTATATCCAACTTCTGCTCCTCATATTAAAAAGGCGTAAACAAGGCAGCAGGTTGCCTCTCATTCATTGGGATGGAGATTAATCAGAAGGGATATTTGCTTGAAGGTGTTTCGTTTTGTTTTGGTGATTATTAATGCTACTGGCTGACAAGGGAATGGGAAACTGTTACTTTCCGTGACGGTCACTGAGAGTTCAGGTTTGGAGGAGAAACTGTTACTTTTCATTGAGAGTGCTTAAATGCTTAACAGAGGCTGCCCCTGACGTAAGGACAGGATATTGGTTCTCTAAAATACAATTTGGAAAGATTTTTCCAGATGATGGGTTTTTGTTGTTGTGTTTTATTTTTTTTTTTTCCCAGAAAGAGATACAGTGCAATATTATGCTAAAGTTGAAGTGTTGAATGCCTGCATCTGCAGTGTTCTTTCTAATTTTCTTTATTGTGATGGGACTGCTTAATGTATTTTGTATGAACAGCTTTTAGGGCTCTATAACTGACCATAAAGATATGCTCTGTATTCAGATGTGGAAGATAAAATTACAGGGGGTATATTTATTTTCTCACTGTGGCATAAGCAAAAATAATTCCTAGGACTGCAAACACATTCAGAAGTTTGAGGATTCTAACACTTAGATTTACATTATTGTGACATAACAGCTTCCTTTAAAGTAGAAAATGTGTATAAGAAGTCTCCAACATTCTCTCATGCAATTAGACGTTGAAAACATGTATGTTGAAAAATAAATATATTCATTTGTCTTTATAGGAACATATCTATTATGTATTTATGTTGGCTTTTTCTAGCTTAAATGTAATAAAATATTTAGCACATTCATGCACAACTTCTGTTCTGACATGATGGAATACTTTTGGCAGTATATCGGGGTCAATAATCCATGTCTCTAAAGAACACTGTCTAGATATTTGTATGATAGATTATGATGACTTCTCCGAAACAGTTATGATCTGTTGGGTCAATACTCCACATTTTAAGAAGACTCAGCCTGCTTATTTTTTCATGATTTAATTTGAAAGCAAGTCATTACAATACAAGAGTGATTGAAACTTTGTCCTCCACCCCTCTTTTTATTTCCATCCCCTCTTATTTTTAAATTAAATTTTTTCTTTAAATTATGTGGAACCGCAAAATATTTTTGGTATTGCTAAAGCACTGAAATAAAGTAACTAGGCTAGCAGTTTCCCGAATGATGTTCCTTTTGTCCTTTCTGTTAATATTGCAGGTGTGTTGTGTGTGTAATTTTGTATAGATAGTTGCTGACTGAAGATCTAATCCTGCTCACCTAGTCTTATCTTGAAGTCTGAGAAGGAAATTTTTAGGAATGCACTATTTTCTGCACCCAGATTTTATCTACAAAGCACCTGTTGTCTGAGTAGCGTGGTAATTAATGTACATACATTTCATTTGCAGCAATCTAAGGTTGTGTGATTTCATTTGTATCAAACAGCTTCAGGACTTTAAAATAGGAATAAAGGACCTAATTTTGAAAGGGGATACCTCTGCCTCCTGCAGTATGTGGGCACAGTGGGGTTTGGGTTGGTGGAATTGGTTCCAGCTTGCAGTTTCCATAGTTATGCTACGACTAATGCACATTTGGAAAGCCATAGTTTCTGTAAAAGACAATTGTCCATTTGTACTTTTGAGATGAATAAAAATTTTGTCTAAGAATTGCAGTGTTGTTTCTACAAGTGATGACATAATTATATTTCTTATGTTTGGTATGAGAGGTACTTGTACTGCCTTAACTCCTGAAAGTGATGAGTGTCCAGACTTAAATGGCATCTTTGTTTTTCTTTTACGTCTGTTTTGGTATTCAGGAGAGCTTTGGAATTTAAGATACATTTGTCAGGGTTTGTAAACTGAAAGCTTTGGAAAGTAATTTTTCTTTTCTTCCTCCATAACTATTATTAGCAGGACTAACTAGCAAATAGAAGTGTGACAGGTGAGCAGAAGTTACTAACTGTATGGTGCCCAGAGTGCTGACTCATAAATACATGTTTTGAGCTGCTGTCATAGAATCATAGACTCATAGAATGGTTAGGATTGGAAGGGACCTTCAAAGGTCATCTAGTCCAAACCCCCTGCAAGAAGCAGGGACATCCTCCACTAGATCAGGTTGCTCAGAGCCCTGTCCAACCTGGCCTTGAATGTTTCCAGGGATAGGGCTTCCACCACCTCTCTGGGCAACCTGTTGTAGTGTTCTACCACCCTCACTGTCAAAAATTTTTCCTAATATTGAATTGGCAACAGAAGCGTATCTTCTCCCTGTTTTCTGCACAGGAGGACTAGAGAGGTCTGTGAAGTCATCAGCTCCATTTTGCTGTGATGCTAGGCTGGTCTTCTTATTTTGTTCAGATTCCAGCAAGCTCTAGTTTAAATTTAGCTGGACCATCACTCCCACTGCACCTCTTTGAAGGCTGGGCACAGCCTCACTCTTCAGGCTGTTAGAAACCTCATCCCTGTCCTAAATTTATTCTCAGACAGTTTATGCTCCTTTATTTTTGTGCCAGTGATGTTCCTAAACAGTAAGGTTCCTTCTCCACATCTCTGCTCCTCTTCAGACTATTATTCTAGAGAGTGATCACCACCCCTTTTGACTCACATTTGCTGCGTTTACTGGGGAGAGGTTCCCAATAGCATTGCTGGTGTTGGGAAGGGATGTTGAGGCTGGCTCCCCAAAGTCATGCTGCAGCAGAAGCAGGGCAGCTGCATTCCAATTCCCAAGCTGGTTTGTTCTGCTTTCAGCTGCAACCATGGCAGTCCAGTTTCTGGCTCTCATTTCAGCCTGGCTGTTTCCAGCTGGAGCTGGACTGTGGACATGGACACGCCTTCTTCTGGTGAAACAGGCTTTGCGCCATGCAAACCTTCCCATTACTCTTCCTAACTCTTCTGAATTTCTCTGGCTAGTACGTAACAGCAAAGGGCTCTCAGGAATTTCTCCTGCAACACTGATTTTTAGAGTCCCAAAAGTCTTCTACTTACTGTTTTAGTATTTTGTATTCATACCAGCGAGGGGAACCTGAATGGGCTTGAGCCAATGCTGTGTCAGGGACTACCTTCTATCAGGAATAAATGTGAAAGCTGGCTACAATGCTTTTAAAAATATCTTTTCCTTATTAGTTTCTTCCCAGGTTGCTTATATGTTAGCTCTCTAGACTTCTAAAGCGCTATACTAAAAGCAATTTATTTCTCTCTTACAGTGCAATTTTTTCTTGTTTTCTTCATTCCCTGCATTGTGGATTTTGAAAGATAAAAAGATAAAAAAAGCTTAATAGTGTTTAAAGTGTGGGATTGTAAAGACTGATAGGTCTGCCCTCAGATGAATGTTTTTAACTTCCCTTGGTCTTCTTAGAAGATGTGGTGCTTTGTCAAATTCTGGAGCTGAATCCTTTGTTTTAAGTACTTACACAATTTCTGAACAGAAGGCTAAAGATGGCTATTTCCTGATGAAAAATTATATAATCCGGGACACTGTCTACATAGTCATCCAGTGTGCAGCTTCCTTAAACTCCGATTCAGACTGACAGAATAAAACAAATTGCTGCTTTTAAATTTTATGAAGATTACAGTGTAACATTCTCACCTTTGTTAACATACCAATATTATTTTATGATCTTTGAACAATTACCTGAATAAAATGGCTTAAAGTTTGTTATTTTGCATATACACACATTAGAATAATTTGTACCATTTTTCTTTTTGTCTTTACTCTTTTCTATTTCAAAATGACACTAATCTCTGTAATGTACTTAATCCTTCAAAAGTATTTATACTGCAGTTTTAGAAGTATTTTCTGAGAAAGCTTATTTATGAACAATGAAGTGTGATTTTCCATCTCAGTGAATCACCTGCCAACAATTAGAACAAATAATCAAGTATTCAAATTATTAAGTAAATCTCAGGTTGCTTAGCGTGAATACAATTAATTTGTTTTTATTGTTGTGGCATTCTGGGATTAAAAGATAGATAGGTTGATGAATAGATAGAATCAGATAGATAATTTTAGAGATGTTTTTAGTATGATAGAGAATTAATGGGAATCTTACATTAATTAATTATCCCTTAGGGCTTAACCAACACTTTTGTTTAAGAACAAACAGTTCAGCTTTCTCTGTGTGGTAAATTTCTGCACACTGAGATTATCTTTTGCCACTTGACAAAAGCTGCAGTTAAATTGCCTCCTTGGTACTCCTCCCTGTGCCTCCCCAGCATCCAGCCCAGGCTCCTTGCCTGCCGGCTGGCCTGCCAGAACGTCAGGGCTCAGCCATTCTGCAGTTGCACTTCAGTTGCAGGAACAGATTTTTTTTTTTTTTTTTTTTTTTTTCCCTCTGGTGTAGTTTTTCATGATTATGGTAGTAAACATAATAATTTCTACTCTGACTTGGCTGGTAGAGGTTTGAAGAAGCAGAGGTGGATTTCGTATAAGTGATCACCAGCAGTGGATATGAACATGGTGGAATATGAATGACACTCCCCAAGGTCTTTATTTTGCCTTTGCACACTCGTGAGTCTTTCTTCCAAAATACCCAAAGCTCTGATTAAACTTGGTTTACATCAGTGGCCCTTCCCAAGTGGGCTTCTCCTGATGTCAGTGATTATTGTCTCTACTGACGTGCAGTCTCTGAGCAACCATGTCAATACTGAGCTCTGAAAACAGCTGAGACTTTGCATGGACAATCCTGTGGCTCTCTGAGAACTGCTTGGACAGCCATAGCTTATAAAAGGCAGTACAAGCCATTATTATTATTTAAAGAACAAGAAACCATAAATACGATATTTATTAGAACTTGATAATTATTAAATGACTTGGTGAAAGTCAGGTCCCAATCTTCCACCTGTACCCCATACCAACTGCCTTTGTTTCAGCCTGTTCAGTCACATCGGTTGTTCTTGTCAGGATCCTCCCTTGAGTCAGGCACGTGCTTTGTGTTGTGCAAGGTCAACCAAAAGGGGCTATCTGGCACAAATCAAATATTAATGGGATTCTTCACCTGACTGAAACAATGTAGAAAAATGATGTTCTGTAGAAAAACATCGCACTAGCACAGTTCATTCAGCAAAAGGTGTCTTCAATTTTGCTGAGAGTTTTGCCTAGAAGCTGAACAGCATCTATGTCAAATAGATACAAGACACATCTTGTTAAATAGTGGTAGGTTTAGGATTTGGAAGAGGCATTACACATGTATACCTTGCATACAGTATTTTTAGGCTGACTTAAGAGTTGGAGTTTCAGTCTCAAAGAATTACATTTGCATACCATTGACAGTGCTGGTCCATCTCTCTGTTTGATGCTCAAAGGTTCTAAAATGCTTGTGCTATCCTAGGCATCCTCTGTATTAGAACAATACAAATGAACAAAATGCAAAAAAAAAAAAATATATAAAATGCATGAATGTAAGAAAGTTTCGTACATTTTTGCATGCTGGACTTACTGTCAAGGGTTACTGAATGCTAATAGCTCTTCTTGTGGGTAGAGGTGGTTATAGTAATTCACTGACTGCTACAATGAAACACTGTGTTCTTAGCAATTGCAGCATCATGCTTCTGAGCTTGATCTATAATGCAGTTACTTTTTACAAATTAATGGAAGTTCTACCTAGTTAGAATATTTCATTAAAAGGTCCTTCACCCAATAAGTATTAGGATAAAAGTTATATAACATTTAAAGATGTTTTGTGTGAACTGTCACGCAGTGCCTATGAGATAGAGACCCTGAAGATACAATTAAACAAAAACTTCCTGTTTGGTTACTTACAAAAGGGATTAATTATACTGTGTTTTACGTAACAAAAATATCAGTGTTACATCTAATTTCTCATCTTGTATTTGCCACTGATTTCATATGGTAAAACCCAACACTTGTGATGTTGCACAGTAGGTCAGTTTTGTAAGGTACTCTCTACAGTGTAAATTCATATCATTTTTTTTTTTTCCAAACTGCAGAAGAAGAAGGATGTAATTATGTTTTCTTCCTGCCTGCCTAACTTCCAGTTAAGTGGGAGTTCTGTAAATGGGACAACTGCAAGATTGGCCCTGAAGAGGTTAGCATCTCCTAGTTCTGTGCTTGTCAAGTGTAGACAATTAATGCACTATGCACAACGAAAAGAGAAACTACATTTAAATTTTGATGTTATGTTACTTTTGCTTTAGGGAGATAGTTCATCAGGACATTGATGCTATTTTTATTGTTTATTATTTCATCAGCAAAGCATACTATGTTACCATTTAGCAGGATGTGCCGTGTTCTGTTGGGTGATGTATAAACAGAACAGTGCAGAATTAAACCCTGGCCCTATTACAATCAGTGATACATATGCTGGTCAAAATTTCCTGCCAAAACATTTTTTTTTTTTCTGTAGATTTTTGATAAAGTGGCTCACACAAAAGGCTCAATTCATCTCACTTAACCTTGCTGTTTAAAAAAATAGCTTTCAGAGCTAAGCTAGTCATCATTTTAGCCATCTAAAAGTTAGTCATTGAATTCTAACACAGTTGCTCAAGGCTTTGTAGTCAATGGAGATATATAGACACCTCCAGAGAATTACAGATTGCATCCCAAGAGAGGCATCTATGGGTAGCTGAGATAAACAGCCTTCCTAAAACACCTCTCTCTTTTCACTGATGAGAGAGAGAATCTAGATGAGACATTTAAACTAGATTCATAACTTTTTGGTGGATGAAATTAGAGGAGATTAATCTCATGGGATTTTTTTTTTCACTTGTATCTGTTTAAAGACTAATTTCTTAATGAAATATTTATTTGAAAACTTTGGTTTTTGGCTACTAGAATCTTCATGGCTTTAAGTTTTTACTTTAATTTCTTTGCAACTTCTGCAGTAATTTTTAAATAGAAATGAAAATGTCTTTTTAAACACTTTGAATACATTCTGGACCATGACAAAATTCACAGTTGCTTCACCCAAGTTTCTGACTCTGTAAGGTAACCCTACAACCTGATCCTTCAATAAGTTCTCCTCATAGAGTCCTATTCTAAAATCCAGGGTCCTGAGTAATTGGGTGCAATCATGGACTTCACTTCAGAAACCTTTGAAAGTAATTGAAAGATTAGGATTATGTGGGTGGCAATGGAATCAGCTACTTGCACTTTACATATGTAAATGAATGTAGATATATAGTCACAGTGTTAAAAAATCATTAGTAGATCAACAAACACCAGAAGACCTGAGTTTTGAAGTTCTACATGGCTCTGAAGAAGGCTTTTAAAACATAAAAGAGCAAAAATGAGTTTATTAACTGAGATGATTCAGGCTATTGACAGCATGTTGCTAATATCCTCGCGTGCATGCTTGTTACAAAAGATTCCAGTAAAACCTGTATTTTTGAATATCCAGATAGATTTTATTTTTCCCTGTCTCAGGTAATTTTCTAGAGAAGTTTGGAATTTCGTAAGACTGAATGTTAACCTTTGTATAAATTCATTTTAGATCCGGTTTAGATCCG
Organism: Chlamydotis macqueenii; assembly: GCF_036417535.1. Taxonomy (NCBI): domain Eukaryota; kingdom Metazoa; phylum Chordata; class Aves; order Otidiformes; family Otididae; genus Chlamydotis; species Chlamydotis macqueenii. The sequence goes on from NC_141557.1 coordinate 134,539,162, forward strand.
TCCCAAGTCGTTGCCAGTAGCAGGATCCAGAAGCACTGGCCAGTTTGTACCACTGCCTCATATGCTGTAATATCACCCTCGAAAACTGAGTCCAAATTAGAAATGAACCATTGGGTATAATAGGAATAAGCACAAAACTCAGTATAGTAAGAGTTAATTGCCCAAATACCATAGTGTCACTACCATGATAAAGTAAGATGCAGCTGTGAGCTCTGACAGCCACATTATAATGGTTTGTACTGATTCAGAAATCTTACAGCCTTGTCAGAATTGAGAAAAGGAGTTAAAAAGTTGGAGTTCTCAGCACTTTGAAATAACAATTTCAATAAGCACAGTAATACGCTCTGGGGACTATAAACTGTTAGATGCAGCTACCGTGTCATGTTATACACTTCACCACCTCTTGGTCTTTATCTTTGTTCCTCGTAATGTGTCTATATTTCTACCTTAGGTTTTTGTACTGTCCCTCAGAAATGCATTGTCTGAGCAGTATTCACATAAAACAAATTTCCAGGGATAAAACCGTTTGCTGACTTCATGAAGTTTCTGCCTCTTTTCCCTGTTTCATTTATGCACCAAAACATTCCCTTTTTCACTCATGCATATCGGTTCAGAGTTAGAAGCGTAGTGTTGTCACGGGAATATAAAGGTCTCATGACCATAGATTGCCAGGACATAGACAAGCACAACTGAATTTCTCGACGAGAGTAGGGCATACAAGCCAAACGGTGCTATTTGATGTCACTGAGTCTAACTCTGCCAGCTGCTGTGGGTGAGTACGTGGTCCAGGGACCCTGAGTGAAGAATATTTGTTCAGGGGCATGCTTGTGAAAGGAGAGATTGCAAGAAAAATAATTAGAGTTTAGTTTAAGGAAATAAGATATTTCAGGAATGCTCTTTTTTTTTTTTTTTAATTTGATGCACAAATTAACTTCCTATATAGTGTGACATTTCATCTCAGAAATTTTAAAATGGGTTCAGAAATTCTTATACTTAGTCACAAATATTAATGAATGTTGTAAATATTCATCATAATCACAGTAAGACTGGCTCCTTTTCACTTTCGGATCTTTTACAATCAAAATCAGCCCTGCCATAGAGACTCGTGTCACACTGGTCTGCAGTGACGAACAGAGGAAAGCATATTTTAAAATGTTGGATGTGTTCATTTGAATTTCTGGATCCTTTTTATCTTTTATTTGTAATGTTTTTTTATTTCAGACTTGCTGGACCTTCCCTCCTGCTCTGGACCTCTCCCCCGGCACCGGCACAGCTCAGAAGGATGAAAGAAAAGGAAGCAATAGGAGAGGGATGGAAGAGGGGAGAGGAGCAGAAAGAGAAGGAGGAGGGGCAGCAATAGAAATGGAGAAAAAAAATCTCCAGCGGTTCAGTTGAGGCTCCAGACAATGGGGATGTTTGCAGTCCTCACTCCGCCTCACCTTTCCCTCAGGCTCAGCCCCTCTCCCTCTCCCCCACCTTAGCTTTCATCAGCACTACAGATATTTCACTATTCATTTCAATTTTTTATTAAAGAACAAAACCAGAACAATTAAAGTTTTGCTAGTAACAAAATAAAGCCCTCTCCTCACAAATTGATTGTGGAGGTAGTAGAATAGACTTACATCTTTGGCCATGAGAGTATAGAATGGTTTCATACTTCATGGGTGAGACAAAAGAAGAAAAGGTTAGATTTCTCATTCCTTTTCTACCTAAGGTGAGCCCTTTAAATCAGCATGCACATGACTCTGTGTTTCAGTTTTATTCATCTAGATCCAAAAGCAGACTTTTTGGTGGCCTTTATTTACTTATTTATTTTTTACCTTCCCTTCATTCAAAATTTTAGTTCCAGGGGTCCTTCTTACTCCCTATCATTTTACTAGGAGTATAAATTAAATTTTCAGTGTATTCAGCTTTGTAGGCCAAATATTCCCACCAGAGTAAAAAATGCAATGTGATTTTTTTTTTGCTGTGAAGTGTGAGTATCAGACAGACAAGAAATAAGGACCTCACTACTCACAGCACTGCTCCGACACTGGTCCCAACATCTGACCTTTCTTCTCAGATGGGCAATCAGCCACTGTGAAGGTAGAGGAGTACTCAGATTAAAAGGACTCTCTGGCCAAACATCACCTGCCTCCTCACAGCCATTCCCACCAGGAATCCCTTCTACCTGACAAGGTTGATTTAGGAGTATGAATAGAATGAGTAGATCCAGTAATTAGTCTTTCTAAGAAGTTATTTCCTAAATCTAGAGCTTAAATTGGTCCTATGGCTCCCACATTCCAATCTGCCTGATACAAAAAAGCCAAAGGGTACCCACTGGGCCAGTAAAAACCAAAGCCCAGTTGCAAATTTGCAGACTCAATTATTTAAGTGGAAAATACTAAGAATTCCCAATTGCTTATTATATACTATAATATGTTATGATATCTGAGTGAAGAAAGCTGTTAGATGTCAACAGATTCTGGATAGAACAGGTAGTTATTACAGAAGCTGGTGGAACAGGTCCAGAGCAGAACGATAGGTCCAAAAGGCTGAAATAAGTTTTATATCCTAGAGAAGCTTTTAAAAAAAAGTACTATAGACAAATTTGTTAGGTATTGTGAATATCTAGATATAGTAGGTCAAATACAAACATGCTATAAAATAAAAATACAGTACATAAAACTGCAAGAAAATAATTACTTCTTTCAGGGATTTTATGTTTAAGGATATGTTATATATTATTAATGTTTAGGAGAACTTAATTTTACATTTTCTTAACGATGCATTGTAACCTGATACAACTGACTATTGCTTTGTTACCTGACTAGAAACTTTATTGATTGTATTGATTGGTATTGATGTCGACCTAATGTATTTTTTTTTTTTTACATTTTGTTTAGATTAGGATTATTTGTGCCCAATTTATATGAGTCACACACTTGAAAAGTATGTTTCTGATTTCAGCAGACTATTCACAGCCTCTGAACTTGGTACTTTGGGTCTTGGGGCAGCCTGTACGAAAAGTGGGCACCTTGGAGGAGCCCTTTGGGACAACACAGTGAGATACCCAGATTCCCTGGAGAACCATACTGAAAGCTGTGGCTGTCCCACAGGATCACCTGGAGCTCCACCATACACCTAGATGTGCTTGTCACATAGTATGTCCATCCTCCTGCTTGAACCAGGGAACTGGTTTTGACACATCCTTCCCCTGGGATTCCTTAATGGGGGAGGGTTCACAGAAGGCTTCCCTGGGCCTTCAGGGAACTTATGGTCTGAGGTGGAGTTTATTTCTTTTAAGGCAGGTAGCCCTGGAGGAGGCAATCTGCATACCTCTTGGGGATTTAGACTATGTTTTCCAGCCTTAAGTGTCATTTAAGGTCAGTTAAGGGAAGCCTACTTTAACTTTAGGTGACTTTAGCTGACAATACAGCAGTAGTAATGCAATTTGAATCTCACTCTCAACTGCTATTGAAATGCAATGCAAGGTATCTCATGCTTCAGAATTTAGAGTTATTTGCAAGTGGGAAGAAGTCTGACTTTCTTGCTCCTGTAAGTAGACATTTTGAAGCCACTGATGTTGGTAAGATAAGATGAAGAAGGAGCTGTGGAAACAGATCTGGAGCAAATGTTTTTCAAATCAGAAGTGGAGTGATGATGACTTCCTCGGAGTGACTCAAATCCTTTGCCTTTTCTCAGTCTTACCATGTTATCATCTCTGTCACAAATATTATATATTTTAACTTTGTAGTTTGCTTTGCAACTTTTATCTTCTCCTTCAGAGTATGACACAATAATTTCATATAGCAATTGCCATTTCACTTCAAAATGTAACTACAGTAATCCATAATCATAAATTTCTTTTATGGCCAGCTGTTTGCTATTATGTTTTACAGCCTTGCAGTGCATCAGTAAAGTATCTTTATAGAAGTGGAGTAATAGAGTTTGCACCTTTGAAGCTAGGAACTTTCTAATGAAAACTTTGAAAGCTTTGATCCTGTTCTGAAAGGCTAGGATCTTTTGCATATGTTTATAATCTGACTCTTTCAAATTAAATGCTTTCTGACCTCTGGAATGTGATATAAAATATATCTTGTGATATTGGATGCTCTATGTAATGTGTAAGTTTGGAAATAAATCACATTAGTCTTCTGGTATTAGACTTTATCCATGAAATTCAAAGCAAGATTTTCAAATTATGATATTCTCCTGTTAACTGCTGCTCACACAGAACAAGAAGCATATGTACTTTTGAAAGTCAAGAGAATTTTGGCCATCTCTACTAAGTACAGAGTTAAAGGCCCAACTTTAGCATCTTTATGGAAGACTTTATGTGCACAGAATGTAGATTACTGTATGTGATGGCAATCTCTTTTTGGCCTAGAAAACAGAATTGTGGTGGAAACGGCTGAATGAAGACTGCCATCATCTTTAATAAGATACTTCATATATGAAAGATATTTTAAGTAAATATGCCAAAGACAAGGCATAGCAAGTACACTTTGAACATGAAGTGTATAGCTTTCTATGTCTAGCTTGTAGCAAGACATAGCCCACAGAGAAACTAGGAGTCAGGTACTGCTCTCACTTGCAGTTTTGCAACACTTTTAACATGAGTCCATTTGGATTGTGCCATGACAGAGTTTTATCTGAGGACATGATTTCTTGTTTTGATTAACTGCATTAAAGATGAGAAATTGTGCATGATGATTTCTTATCTAAGTCTATTTCCCAGTCGCATGCGTTTTGAATAGTGTAGAGTGGACCATGCTCTCTAGAAAGTGTACCTGTGTAACTATATGTACGGATGCTCCTCATTTTGTAACTAAGTCTGTAACAATATTGTTATTGATTTAATTGGGAGCTTCAGATCAGGCTTCTGTTTTCAATGCAATAGGATGTGTTTCTGATATAAAAGTGGAACTGGGTATTAACTCAAAAGAACAGACAGTCTGATACCTGGTGAATTGGAGGTTCTGAAGATGGCATAATAAAAATCTGATTTAATATAAAAAAGGCAATGTTGTTTTTCCTAGTAAATGACTTGGTATATATTTTTTTCTGATATACTAAAAGTGAAAAAAAGAGCTGATGTAGTGGGTCAAACTCAAAGTCTAGCTAGCTCATTATTCTGTTTCTGCTAGTAGTAAAGAATGAGAAAAATTGTGCTCTCACAAGAGGCTACTTTCCAGAAGAATATGTAAAATACCAGAATAATGATGCAAGAATATACTATACTGACCTATAGTTTATTTATAATTTATTTTCTAGTTTATCAATATTAATAAATTTATACAGAAATTGATACCTTGTACAATTAGATATATATCAGGACAGATCACACTATCTTACAAAAGTAAGTATAAAATCTATTAACAATCATATCAACTAACAGCAACCTTGTGTTATCTAGAAAAACAAAACCTTAAAATATACTTTATGAAAGTATATTTAGAATGTGTGTTTAAAGCAGAAAGACAGTTTTAAAAATAAAATAAATATATGCATTTGCAATGTATTTGCAAGATGAAGAAGTAGGAATATATTATTAGATTAATATTGCAGTTCAGATCAAACTCCTGAAGTAATTTCAAAATATAGGAGTTTGTAATTTCCTAAATTCTGGGACTTTCTAACTTGATATTGCTTGACTTTGCAGACCTACTTAACTTTTTGTTAAATAGAATGTTTTTTGAATGTATATGTATATAATCTACATTTAACACGTTGAGGGAGGTTACATGTCTGGACACATATATTTGAAGTTCCATTATGAAATATGTAATGATAATAGCATAAAAAGACAATTATTTATGAAAATTGTTTCGAGCATTGCCTTGTATCTTCTTATTGAAGCTATAAATTTGAAAGTTTTCCATATTTTCTCTTTGCATCTTTGTATGAGAAAGTAAACCAGTAAGACTGTAAAGTAGAAGTGAGCTTTAATGAACCACTCAAGCTTGGTCCTATCTGTATCCCAGTAGAAATTCTGAGAGGAAGTCCTCTGGTTTTTGTGAACTTCAGTTTCCCATATGTGTTTTCCTACTTACACTTAGAACAGTAAAATTTCTTTAAGGACTTACTGTGTTAGTCAAATTTCATCTAAGGATTTTAGAGTATTTAAGCTTTATAAATTCTTCTCATTTAAGTAATAATAACATAAGAAAACTGTTATTGATTTGTGTTGCCAAAGTGCATAGAAGCCCAGCCATGAAACAAGACTAGCAAGTTATTAGAAAAATAGAGAGCAAGCTCCAACCTCAAAACCGCATGATTTATATGCCGCTTGCAACCCACCATGAGTGCTCAAGATTCTTCAGTAAAGTATGTATTCAATAATGACAATTATTTTTTCAAAATAATATACACAGTGTAAGTATTTAGTCTTTTCAATGTGAAATAATCTAAAGTATTTACATGCTTTACCTCTGTGAACTCATTCAGTCACAACCTCTCACCAGCAGTATATTGAAAAGATAATTGGTGAAAATATCCTTATCCATTTAAAAATACTATTACCAATTTTTATCTCATGTTATATATTTTGTATGTAAGTCTTCTGTATACTTGAAACACAGTATCATTGTCCTTGTATCCTTTTTATAACTCCCTAGATAGTTCTTTCACTTGGACTTTTTTTTATGTTACTATCTTTCTCAACACCTTTTAACACAGCTCAATCTAAAAAAAAAAAGGGAAAAAAAAAGGGTTTTTATAAATAGAATAATAACAGTGTATTTCAAAGCAGACGGAGCAGAAAGACATCAAAGCCAAGTTAACAAATAGTGAAATTACTACAGTGAAATCTTCAGAAAAAAAATCCTACAGCCATTTTGTAGACAAAATTTTAAAAAGATAGGCGACTAATTTTGATTTTTAAATGAGCTGACTTTCATGGAAGTAGTTATGTCCCAACAGTTAAAAAGAATCTATGAGAAGCTGCTGAATTTGTTCCTTCATCTACCATATAGGATATATACACATATATTATGTATATATATATAGAGAGAGAGAGATAGATATCCTATATCTAACATATTCTTATCTTGTATGATATGTTGTGTAGGATAAGATTAAAAGTTCTGTTTATTTGCAACAGAGAGAGTATTTTTTTTCCAGCGCTATGTATTAGACCACAACCGAATCATTAAAAAGGAAGATAGTTGTTTTCAAAAGCAAGACTGAAAGAAGTATTTTACTTTCAGTGAAGTCAAACGTTGGTTGGTATGAATTCATGGAAAGATACTGCGTGAGCTAATAGTCTGGCTTCAACACAGTTTCATTTGCATGTTTAGTCTCCATCTAGCTGAACATGCATTGAAAATTGCTGTAGTACCAAATAAGATAAAGCATGATTTCTTGTAAATCAGTATTGATGTTTTCTGTAGTCAAATTCTCATCCAATTACAAAAGTCAGACTTAACTAGCTAGTAATTTTTTTTACATTCTAGATTCAACTGGCTGCTATGGAAGGACATATACAATAGCCACTTTTTGGCATCCAAAATTGTATGTCAGGCATAGCCAAAATGTGGTAACATTTAGGGTGCAGTTTTAAATGAAATCTTGTTGCAAAATAAATTAAGCCAGAATTCTGTATTTTTTTTTCCATAAAGTCTTGGAGGAATGTTGCCATCATCAGAATTTTTATTAATGTAAAACACTTGTCCTTTGCTAAATCACAACACAAAGAATTTTCCCCATCTCACTATAAAAATTGTTAGAGTGTTTTGCATTATAATGATATTGTGTCTACAGAGTATAGAAAAGGGTTATAATCTAAACCAGAAATTTTCAAAACCATGTAACCAAAAAAAAAAAAAAATTGAATATTTGGCATTACATAGGTTCTTTCTGATTTTAGATAATATTCTTAATGGAATTTATTATTTTTATGAAGTAATATTTATTTAGAAAAAAAAGAACAATGAGAAACCTTGTACACAGCAGAAGGCAGGCAATGGGAGAGAACTTTGTCACTCACTTTCTAGGCTCCTTTTAGGCAACATTTTTCCCAAAAATCTTTTTCTCAGTCTTTGTTTCTGATGACACATCTACAGTATGGACACGTGCAGCCTCTCTGCCCACTCCAGCTTCAATGTCTCTAAGATGCTGTAGTATTTATGTGACTTTCAGAAGACTCTGAGTATGGTTTGTTAGGTCAAACTCAGTGCTATGTTAGTGTGGCCTCAAACCCACAGCTCAAACTTCTCTTTTCATTTCAGTCCTCTGTAAAATCTCTCATCTAAACAAGTGCTCCCTAAACCCTTTGCAAAGGATTAGTGTTTTGGGCTATGGGCACAGATTTTAGAATCATAGAATTATAGAATAGTTAGGGTTGGAAGGGACATTTAAAGGTTATCTAGTCCAACCCCCTCCAAGAAGCAGGGACGTCTTCAACTAGATCAGATTGCTCAGAGCCCCATTCAACCTGGCCTTGAAGCAGGAAGTTTCAGTAGGCCTTCCAGTAGGAAGTTACAGCATAAAGAAATCAAATTGCCTTGTCCATTGAACTAGAATGAAAGACATTTCCTGGAAAACAGGAGACTGGTCCAGCAACACCTCTTTATTTTACTAAACATATATTAATTAATTCATTTGGTGCAGACTTCCCTATTAGTCTCTTTCCTATGATCATTAGGCCTGAGGATGATACTGATTTCATCTTGAGAATAAACACTGGTACTAGTTACTTTTCTTTCATATTTGTTTAAAGGCATAGAAGTAAACAACCATTGGAGTGCAGATATGGGTTACCATATTTTCTTTACAGAAAGCTGAGAATATGAAAACGATTTTCCTGTTAATGTAAATTGTCCATTTATTATGGACTTTTTTTACATACATGCACTATAGTTAACTTTTTTTGAGCTAAATGAAATAATCTAGCTAATTTCACTGATGGAGTTCAAGCTTTGACCACCAATGAAAGTATAGTCACATCTTACGGGACACACTGAGGAGTCTTCTCTCCTGCAGATGTATAGGAGAATGATGTAAGAAAGAAAAAAAAACCCAAAACCAAAACCGTGTAGAAACTGTAAAGGTACTAGACAGTGAGAGCAGCATAGTATCTAATAGAAGGATGTGTATGTACAATGGAAACTTTAGTGCCTGGACCTTCACTATTATTCCCCTCTACTCTCCTCCTTTCCTCTCTTTAGGATTTCAGTTTCACATGGAAGCTCCTTCTGTCAATTGTATGTGTCCCTCTACAGAGCTACTAACGTATCTGAAATCTTTACATTATTCCTGCAAAATCAAATACAGATAATCCCATAGGCAAATAGTAAAAGGCAAGAAGGCTACCAAAGCAATTTTTTTTTTTTTTGGATGTTAAGCTAAAATTTTTAAAATACTGTGACCTGGACATTTTTAGACCAATATTTGCAGCTGGTATAAATTGATAGGATGTCTCTATTAAATCAATGGAGAATCTATTACCTGTTTCTATGCTCATAACTTGTTCACAGCATATGTAACGGGATTTGCTTCCTTTTAGTGATAAGTTGTGGGAAATATGCTGATTAGTTCTGTACTGGGAAGACCATTTCAGTCTTATTGCAGAACGACTAATGGAGCTTTGAAAATGTCGAGCTAATGCACGTGTGTGCAGTATGTGGAGGGTAGGGGAAAATGTGATGCACGTGAAACCGGAGCACAGAAACTATAAAGTTGGAAACCATGTTTTCAGTGAAAGCTATTTAGCTTTAGAGCCTCTCCTTTGCATTTTGAGAGGATTTAGAAGAATGCATTATTCATAGCAAAAAGATAGTTAGAAAGTCACTTGTTTTTCATAAGGGTGGTGGGTACAAGCTTGAATATTTTTTAGCTGTTTTATGTTACACGCTACTGCAGAAAAATCTGTCTTGTGCCCTGAATAGTGTATTGATTATAATCAATCAAACATTTTACATAGACTAAGGTATGCCCTACTTAGTAAAAACTGCTTTGACAAAGAGAGTGTATTAATGGATCCTATAAATTGTGGCATTAATTAGGCCTGCTGAAGTCTTAACTGTAAAGGATGCTTTATAAATGTGCCACCACTCAATAACCGAATTTTTAGATTGATTATTAGACATGCAATAGAGCATGTTGTTATGTTAACTCTTGAGAAGTGTTAAATTACAGAAGGGTTCAAGTGATACAGTCATCAGATGTTCATCTGTCAAAACATCTTTTTTCCCATTGTTCTGCTTTGAGCCAAGAATTGCAATTTGGTTTGGGAAGTATGCTTTGGAGCTGCTGTGGCTCAGGAGTTAAAGAATTATGCCATGCAAGATGCAATTTTAACTGTAGGATTAAATCTTTTAAGAAAAAGATATAGACTCTTCCTCTTTTGATCAAGAGAAAAATATCTATAAGTTGAAAAAGTCATTATTGTAAGACTTTTTTTTCTCTTCTATGTTTTAGAACCAATATTATTTTTTTTTCCATTGGTATGTGTAATGAGCCATAGTTAACATATGCTACTTAGCTTAATCTCTTTGAAACTCAGCTTTTCCATATGAAAGAAAGGGGACAGGAGGAGAATGAATATATGCAAGGGATAAAACCTGAAAATATATACATGGCATCTGAGCCTCAGCTGTCACCTCATGGATAAAGTATAAGATGGGACAGTAGGTAGGATTTGGTTTCACTGTTGACTGTGTGGTATGAGCATAAGCATGTCACGTAGTCTTTCTGAGCCTCTTTGTTCTTGTTAGTCAAATTATTTTGCTAGTTGTAACCACATACTTTCTTGTTCATGTATCACAATGAAACCACAATTATAAAAGGAGCTGTGCAGCAAGAAAAGGTGTTAAGATGAATTCCTTACACTTTGTTAGGGAATCCCCACACTGTTGGTAGCTCTTTCAAGGCTGATAAATACAGATCTTTGAGATGGTATTGTAACATTCCTGAAAACAATCAAACAAAGGACAGATTTGAAATTTTTATGACGGTACTTTGCAGAAGCCTTGTGAATGTGTGAACAGGAAAATGTAATGACTAAACATTTTCACACCAAGTTTTATTCAACTTCATTTAAATGTGCTTTTGGGGCCTGAGGAAGCTGCACTTACTGAAGGACCTAAGAGTCTGGAGAGTCAAAACGGAGGTATCTGGCCTGCTTCTCACTGTTGTAATTCCTCAGATTAGCAGCTGCTTTGATTTGTACCAGCGGCTCCCAAAAAGGATTTTTAAGGCAGGAATTGTCAAGGTATGGGACATTCTGGTTGTAATTTTTCAGGGTGCTGGCATGTACTATTGGGTAATTGGGTAAGAAATTATTACAAGCTATAGCTGCTGTTAATTCTCCCATACTGATGGGATCCTTAAATGTCTGTCTGTAATGTCAAAAAGGTAGCCCCCAATACTAGTAAACCTCCAGTCTATTCTGGATGTTGTGCTCGGCCAAAAGTCCCTCAGACTGGTAGAAAGAGAAAATATATGGCTGGAGAGGGTGGAATAAATTTCTTTACCACTCATTCTTTCCTTTTTGGCAAAGCTGCTGTAGCTAGCTGTATTGTCTAGCTTTGGTGCACACAAGTTCTGAAAGAGAGGGGCAAGGAATTTTTTTGTCTGAAATAACACATTAAGCAGTTGAGACCTGGGAGAGCTGAGGGGTTTGAATGACTAGGCAGTCGTCTATGTGAGGGTGATATTCTCTTATATATAGGTAATAGCCTTTTATTGTTGTGTTAGAATGTGACACGAGAGAGACTTTGAAATGAATCAGAGTAGGTTCTGCTCGTGCTGGACCTGTGTCTGAAATTGCTTCTGAGCAGCCAAAAAAGAAAGGTTTCTCTCCCTGTGAAATGATGGATGAATTTGTCTGGTTAGGAAAAAACACAATGACAGGCCACCAAAATTTTCCTACATACATATTTAACCAAAAATACAAAATAATACACTTCATTTTGTCACTGGAAATACTTTGTTACCAGATGATGATTCATCATTGATCTTTGCTCTCTGCCAATAGAGCAGCTCTCTTGGGAGGAAAATGTAATCTATATCTGTCTTATTTGTTTGACAAGCCCCCAAAAATAAAGAAACAGACTTCTGCTTTTGTTTCAGTGATTTAAAGGGCATTTTAAAACTTTTTATTCGAATAAGCTGTTTGTAAATCTAGTCTAGAAAAATGCTGTTTTTATAAGCTTCAGGAGCATGTTTCATTTGGAGTGAATGAATTATTCCTTGCCAACAGACAGATGTAAATACATAAAATGCTCAGGCTTTTTGAGGCTTGGCTCAAATACCAGCAGAAAATCAATGATAAAAATCAATGCCTTATATGTGCAGTACTTTACTTAATCATTTTAAAAAATTATTTCAGTGAGATATAGAGGGTCAGATCCAGAGAAAATTGTCAGAAATAGTTTAGCTTCTGTAGAGTTCTATTGATTTACTCCTGTGCTAGATCTGGCCCACTGCGGAAACTAAATTTAATATAAGTGTAGTTTTTAATGTATTTATTTATTAGTACTGAACATCACTGCATTTTCTGCAACCACAAAAGTGGATTATGCTCATGGCAAATTCTTTACATACGTAGAATGTGTAGTTGTGTCTGACATGCAACAAAACTGCCTGTGACATTTATAAGCTCAGGACTGAGTTTTCCATTTCATTTTGTGTAATTTATAATACAAGTTCATCTCTAAAGTTACACCACTGATCACAACTGCTAATTTGCATGAATAATTAGAACACCCTTTGTGAATTAGGGATTATAAATAAAAATTGCAGCAAATATAATCTTTCAGAAATACACTTTCTGTGTTAATTGTAGACTGTATATAGATTGTTCAGATCTAGTAATGTAGGATAAACCACTTGGTATCATGCTTTAAACATTTTGTAAGTGTATCTTAGGAAAATACAGAACTACTACTAGACATCACTGCAGCTCTCTGCTGTTGAAACATTGGCAATAAATATGGGAGACTGTTTAGAAATTGTTTCTTAAACCTAATTTAGTATGTCTTGAATTATCCATTCATTCTGTTGCAGTAGTGGGATTATTAGGTGATACAAATGCTGAGGATTGCAGTGCTGGGTGTGGAATTAACCGCAGAGTAAATTCTCTGCTATAGGTGATCAGACTTTCAGAAATGATAACTAGGATGCTATTGACTTTACTTGCAGCTGATAGTGCTCATTATCTCTAAAAAATCAGGAAGTAACTCAGTAACTTAGAATATGTTACATTATAAAACCGATAGTGTTAATATTATTGTGAATGTGCTTACTCAGTGCCTGACATCATGCATTTGAAATTCTTTACTTAATACTTTGTCAAAGTAATTGCCCTGATTTAGCATTAGTCAGCCCAATCCTCATGAAGAATATCCATGAAGCTCTTTAATAATTTTCAGCCAAGTAAAAAAAAAATGCAAACTGCATCTTGTATTTGTCTGTCTTTTTTCTTTTTTAGCAGAACATCCACTTCTAAGGTAAGTAACCTGACTATTGTAATATCTTTAATTGTTACACTGTTTTCTCTGGTTAATAACGAATACTTCCTTTAATTTACTTTCTATGTGTGACATCTCATTTATTATAAATCGCTATAGCCAGCCTGTATTTAATACCTAGTCCTATTATTGTACAGAATATATTAATTAGGTCATACAGCAGTTTATACCGTTGAGTGAGAAAAATGAAGGTAATTTATCCTGCATAAAATGAATTATGAATCACGGCCAGCTGCTGTTTGTGCACAAGTACTTAATGTGGGTTTTCATACTTAAAATACGAAGTTGTCCTATGGTGATTTTTTTCTCACTTTTGAGACAGGCTTTTGTTAGTAATATAAGAAAAATTATGTCTATTTTTAAGTTTGCAAAGCTGATTGATTACATATGGAGACTAATCCCCAGATCGAACGTCACATGTCAAGGCATAGACTGGCTGACTTTCTGAGGTCTCTTCTAATTTGCTTTCATGATTCTGTAATTAAATTGAAGTAATGAATAATACAACACATTTTCATGTTTGTGAAATATTATAGGCAGCCCCTGTTAAAATTCAACAGTATAACCATGTTTATATTTTACCTGTTATATATTTGCTATTCTGTTTATTTTTCTCTTCTATCTTTATAGAATTGGACTCTTTTGTTAAAGATTGGAAATACAGAATGTTATCTATGTTAGTTTTTTCACTTCATAATAGCAACAATACCAACCAATATTACACTCAGGAACCTGAGACAACATTAATTAAATTTTGCCATAAAGAAGATGAGTACTTCTCAGCAAGGAAAAATTAGTTTGTGATTAAAAGAACTGAAATCCTGTTGTCCTGAAGTTCAGCATTCGTGGCGATGTGTAATTCAGTTATGCCTTTGAGCACCATTGCAGTGTTATGAAATAAATGATTATATATATCAAGAGCAAGCATTTTGTTGTTAATTATATTAAAGTTTGGAGTATATAGTTTTCTGTTCCATTTGAAATAACAGAACTTGGTTCATTAGTGATATAGATGGATACATTAAAGGGAAAACTGTTTCTTTATGGTTATCTCATGAAGATTGTACAGCGACTGGAAAAAACTCAGTTAAAAATGGAGACTACACAGGGACCACTTTGAAAACTGAGGAAGACATGTAATACCCAGTCATGAGAAAATATTTTACTTTGCACTTGGCATTTGTTCACAACAGCTGTGTGTGACATTATTTGTGTAAAAGGCCGTACGGTTCCCTTTGCATGCCTTAAAGTGGTTCTCTGCGCCAGAGGGTTGCTCAAAAATTCCTTTTGCTGGCAGTAGCCAAGGAGTTATTACCACATTCAGAGACTGCCAGGAGGGCTGAGTCCTGTCCTATTTCCCCTGGCCATTCTCTGTACTAGTTGCAAGGAAGGGAAATTATGTGGCCCCCACTCCAGCGGCTTGGCATCACTGCAGGATCTCTCCATGCTGTGCTCATCACCCCTGCGTCCCGCTTTCTGCTGTTAGCATGCTGTGCAGCAACTGCAGTGCTCCAAAGCCTGTCTGTTCAATGTAGGTGAACATTTATTCACAGTTGTAAAATAAGCCTTGTCGAGACAAGTGTTAAACTTGAGAGAGAGAGTGAAATCCTCATTCTGGGGTAGTTAAAGGCAAGGTTTCCATTAACATCTGAGAGCCCATGATTTTGTCTTGGCTGCATTGCAATGATCTGCCTGCCTGAAGCTGCTTCTCTTCTAGACAGACTTAAACTGGGATCAGTCTATGTAGTGACAGATCCGTTGGCCAATTCGTTTTGCTTATGCAAAACCAAACTAAACAAGATCTGCAAAAGCCTCCTACGAGCAGAAGTTTTGGGAATAGCTTCGTGTCTAGAGATGAATTGCTACAGCTCTCTCAAAACATGTGACTTCGTAAAGAGGGAATATTTTCCATGTTAGCTGTACTGAGCTAATTGTCATTCCTTTTAATGCTGCAAAAACCTGTATTGTCTTGCTCAGATCTGTGTTTTCTGAAGCACAGAGTTGTTATGGTCTTTTAATAACACGCAATAATATAGCATTGCATTTCAGTAGCTGAGGAAGATTTGGCTCTCAAGTCTGACTCAAGTGAAACTCCCTTTAGTTTTAAATAGAGATTTGACTGACAAATGAAATAAGCTGTATTTGATGAAATTGCTCTTCAAGTGGGGACAGGGCAGACTGCACAGTGGGGTTTTGGCTGTAAAGTCAACTGTATGAAGGCAAGGTAAGGTGAGAGGTTGAATGGCACCACCAAAACCATTATTACTTTTGCTTTTCTGGGTCAGAATACGAGTCCAGAATATGAGATTACAGTAGTCCTGCTATAATCCCTTCTGTTCTAGAGACAAGGGGAGATGGTTTTCTTTCTTACCAACAGGTAATAAGTTTACTAAGGCTGGGTGCAAAAGAGTGATCGTCATCTCCAAGGAAGCACACAGGAGTCAACTAAATTTGCCAAATATTGCTCAAATTAGAGCTGTCATGTGTCTGTGAGTGAACAGATGGAAATCGTGAATGAAGACCATAGCCTTCAGATGTCACTGGAAAATAAATATATTCAGGTAGAAGAGAAAGCCCATCTAGAAGAAGCTGCATGATAGCCCTAGGCATCATGTTTGTTTAAAATTGGAGGACTGATCAGACAACTATTTCAGGTGGATCTTGTACATATATATGTGACTGATGAAAACTAACTTTCTCAGTAAAAATGTTTTATGACTAAAAAAGAATCACTAGTATTTTTTAGTAAGCGAATAAGCTGTGGTCTGGGAAGGGAATCCATGCTAGTAGTAGAACATTCCTGTATATCATATTTAATTTTAATATGAATTAAAATGATTAATTAAAGTAACTGATACCATAATTCTTTTAATTCTTTTGAATTTTCTGATGTAATCTTTTCCTGTGGGATTGAGCACATGTTTTCAGTTGAGTTCACAAGGTATTAGGTACCTCAGATTCTGTACATACTCACTCTGAAACATTTAACACCTTATGCTCATCTAAATGTTTTCATTGCAATTGAATCAAGACAGGTATCCAGAAATGCAGATTGCATTAATTAATTAATTAATATTTTCCAATATTAAAATTGGTATGGAAGCTAATCTGTATGTTGAGTACGTACTGCACCGCAAATAATTGGAAAGGAAAATATGGGACTTAGTAAAAAGAATCATGAAGAGGGTGAGAAATTTGCAAATGAGCAGATGACAGCAGTGTCAAATTGGATTGTATTGTGCTGCAGGGTGTTTACAGCTGGAACTGTTATGGAAATGGTCCTGAGATTTTTGTTTGTTTGTTTGTTTAATAATGTCACTATTGATACTGGTAAATATTTGGAGTGTGCTGGTGAAATACACTCATATCAAATAGGCAGATTGGCATCAATATTACAGAGAAGGAATGGGATATCATGTAGGAAAAGGTGAATAGCCTTTAGGATTTGGGTAATAGAAATGAAGTAAATATTAAATGAGGGTCACTTACTAACATCAGTTTTCAGCTCTAAGATCCCTTCCAGTCCTGTATATTTTTACTCTTATTAATTTTGGATAGTCTATATTTCATACTGCCTCTGGTAGAATTTTAACTATTTTTCACATCTCACCCCTTAGGCACAATTTTTTTTTCAACAAAACTAGAGAATGGTGAAATTATTTTTTCAATAAAAATCACTTCTAAAAAAAATTACCTTAAACATGAAAGAAGTAATACTCACTGAATTGTAAACTCCCAAAAGCAAAAACATATAATGAAAGCTGAAAAACCTTTCAGCTTTTATAACACCAGCAGCCACCCTAAAAGGAGTTGAATGTTCTAATACAGATGCTGTCTTGTGATAGAAGATAGATTGTCCTGTGAGCCTGAATAAACTTTGTCTCTAATTAGTATGCAAATCTCACCTGCTCCAGGGTTCTTCCTCTTTCAAAAACTATGATCTATTTAGTATTTCTGTGTTGTCTGGTGAATAATCTCACCCAAGAGGTTTCTTTTTCATTCCAATTTTCTTCATACCTGTAATTTTCAAAGCATCCTGTACAGTTTTAGGTCAATATTTTCTTCAAAGCACCAAGCTGAAAAATGTTAGCATGTCAGAAATAAAAAAAAAATCCTGAAAACAAATGCAGACATTTAATAATAAAAATATTTTTACTTAATCTCATAGGGTAAAATTCTGTATTGCAACATTTGTTTATTATATATGTAAAATACAGACAAAAAGTACAAAAATTATTATAGATGTTGAATATAAATTTAATTCATCTTGTAAGTGATTGACATGATTAGCAGAACACTTAATAACATAATGTTATATAAAATATAGAAATGCCTTTAAAGTCCAGTCTTCTACCATTAAAAATAAGGATGCTTTCAGCAGAAGCAGGATCACATCTTAGTCAATGTCATTGACAAAAACGACGTCAGCATATTAGGAAGTACAGAAGACTTTTAAATTTCTGTAAAATTCTGAATAAGAAAAAAAAAAGTAGCTTCTTTAAACTTGAATCTTCCTTCCCCTCTCTTTTTGCTGATATGATTCCTGTGTCTCAGCACGGAACATAAATGAAGCACCTAAACAGCTGGACCTGATGCAGGATGTGGACCTCCTGAGGGACATTCACATTGTCCAACTTCATAGAATCATAGAATCATAGAATGGTTAGGGTTGGAAGGGACCTTCAAAGGTCATCTAGTCCAACCCCCCTGCAAGGAGCAGGGACATCCCTGACTAGGTCAGGTTGCTCAGAGCCTCATCCAGCCTGGCCTTGAACGTTTCCAGAGATGGGGCTTCCACCACCTTTCTGGGCAACCTGTTCCAGTGTTCTATAACTCGCATCGTAAAAAATTTTTTCCTAATTTCTAATCTAAATCTACCCCCCCCTATTTTAAAACCATTACCTCTCGTCCTATCGCAACAGGCCCTACTAAACAGCCTTTCCCCATCTTTCTTGTAGGCCCCCTTGAGGTACTGGAAGACTGCTATCAGGTCTCCCCGGAGCCTACTCTTCTCCAGGCTGAACAGCCCCAACTCTCTCAGCCTGTCCTCATAAGAGAGGTGCTTCAGCCCTTTTATCATCTTTGTGGCCCTCCTCTGGACCTTCTCCAACTGGTCCATGTCCTTCTTGTGCTGGGGGCTCCAGAACTGGACACAGTACTCCAGGTGGGGCCTCACCAGGGCAGAGTAGAGGGGCAGAATCACCTCCCTCGACCTGCTGGCCACGCTTCTCTTGATGCAGCCCAGGATGCGGTTGGCCTTCTGGGCCGCAAGGGCGCATTGCCTGCTCATGTTAAGCTTCTCATCCACCAGCACTCCCAAGTCCTTCTCCTCAGGGCTGCTCTCAATCCATTCCCCGCCCAGCCTGTATTTGTGCCTGGGATTGCCCTGACCCAGGTGCAGGACCTTGCACTTGGCCTGGTTGAACTTAATGACCTTGGCACGGGCCCACCTCTCCAGCCTGTCAAGGTCCCTCTGGATGGCATCCCTCCCTTCCAGCGTGTCGACGGCACCACACAACTTGGTGTTGTCGGCAAACTTGCTGAGGGTGCACTCTATCCCACTGTCCATGTCGCCGACAAAGATGTTGAACAGGGCCGGGCCCAGCACGGACCCCTGAGGGATGCCACTCGTGACCGGTCTCCGCATGGACATTGAGCCGTTGACCATCACTCTCTGAGTGTGGCCATCCAGCCAACTCCTTATCCACCGAGTGGTCCGTCCCTCAAACCCATGTCTCTCTAGTTTAGAGAGAAGGATGTCGTGTGGGACAGTGTCAAAAGCTTTGCACAAGTCCAGGTAGATGATGTCAGTTGCTCATCCCTTGTCCACCGATGCCGTCACCCCGTCATAGAAGGCCACCAAATTGGTCAGGCATGATCTGCCCTTTTTGAAGCCATGTTGGCTGTCACCAACCACCTCCTTGCTCTCCATGGGCCTTAGCATGGTTTCCAGGAGAATCTGCTCCATGACCTTGCCAGGCACAGAGGTGAGGCTGACCGGCCTGTAGTTACCTGGGTCTTCCTTATTCCCCTTTTTAAAAATTGGGGTTACGTTCCCTCTCTTCCAGTCATCGGGGACCTCACCAGACCGCCACGACTTCTCAAATACGATAGCCAGTGGCTTGGCCACTTCATCCGCCAGTTCCCTCAGGACCCGCGGATGGATCTCATCAGGACCCATGGACTTGTGCACCTTCAGGTTCCTTAGATGATCCCGAACCTGCTCTTCGAGTACAATGGGCAGTTCTTCATTCTCGCAGTCCCTGCTTGCACCTTCTACAGCTTGGGCGGTGGGACAGGAGCTCTTGTCGGTGAAGACTGAGGCAAAAAAGTCATTGAGAACCTCAGCCTTCTCCATGTCCTGGGTAACCAGGACACCAGTTCCCTTCTGGAGGGGGCCTACATTTACCCTGGACTTTCTTTTGTCCCCTACGTACCTATAAAAGCTCTTCCTGTTACATTTTATATCCCTGGCCAGATTCAGTTCTGCCAGGGCTTTGGCCTTCCTTACCTTATCCCTGGCCACTCGCGCAGCCTCTTTGTAGTCCTCCCAGGCTACCTGTCCCCACTTCCACCCTCTGTAGGCTTCCTTTTTCACTTTCAGTTGGTCCAGGAGCTCCTTGCTCATCCACGCCGGCCTCCTGGCCTTTTTGCCCGACTTGTTTTTCATCGGGATGCACTTCTGCTGAGCTTGGAGGAGGTGCTCCTTGAATATGGACCAACTTTCCTGGGCTCCTCTTCCCTCCAGGGCCGCCTCCCATGGCACTTGGCCCATCAGGTCCCTGAAGAGGCCGAAGTCCGCCTTCCTGAAGTCTAGGGCAGAGAGCTTGCCATGTAGTTTCCTTGCTGCCCCGTGGATCTTGAACTCCACCATGTCATGGTCGCTGCAGCCAAGGCTGTCCTTTAGTTTCACATCCCTGACCAGTCCCTCCCTGTTGGTGAGCACAAGGTCGAGCATGGCACACCTCCTTGTTGGCTCCTCTATCGCCTGCAGGAGGAAGTTGTCATCCACGCATTCCAGGAACCTCCTGGACTGCCTGTGCCCTGCTGTGTTGTCTCTCCAACGGATGTCAGGGTGGTTGAAGTCCCCCATGAGGACCAGGGCGTGTGACCGTGAGGCTGCTCCTATCTGCCTATAGAGCACTTCGTCTGCTCTATCCTCCTGGCCAGGCAGCCTGTAACAGACCCCTACCGTGACGTCCCCTGTCCGTCCCCATCCTCTAATCTTGACCCAGACAAATCCTTTCAGGACTCTGATTACCTTTTCAAAGAAGCAGCCCTTTTTTCCACTGTCTAGATAGAAAAGTTATTTTTCTAAGCTTACATGATCAAAATCTTCATAACTTGACCCCCCATCACTACACAAGTAACCCTCTGGGGCTGAATGCGTGTGGAAATGGACACTCACATGCACACACAGGTGTGATCATGACCTGTGATGGCAATTCCTGCATTTTTAGAGGTCTCTCCAAGTACAATGTATTACAAGACTCTATATTAAACCTTAGATACATTTATATGCAGTGATTGTCTATATTTGCTATTATGAGCTTATTTGGAGTGTCATATGAGTACTATGGGTCTGTATTTTATGGGGAAATCTTTCTTATCTGAATTACGTGAAGTTGTTTAGCTACGCTTGTTCTATATGCATAATTCCTCTTCAGTAGCCTTTAAATAATGAAAAGGGAATTCATGACAGCTGTATTTTATTTTCCAGTTATGTGCAGGGAGCATCCTCAGACAAGTCACTTAGATGCAGATCCAGAAAGGTTTTCAAGGCTCAAATTAATTCCAAAGGCATCTTTAAAAGTTTGAGCTTTAATCTTTCTAGCCTTTGATTTCCTTAGCTGTAAGATGAAAATGTTACTATGAACACATCTCTGCAGCCCCTTGGAGACTCTTGGATAAAAAGTCCTGTAAATGTGTAAACCATTTTTTTAAATTATTTTCTTGTTGGCCAGTAAAGGGAATTTTGCATGGAATATAAGCATTTGGAACTATGGGGGTTTGCAATGTTTATCAGAATCAATAAATTTGCTCTATATATTTATGTAACTATTATGAAATAGAATCACTAAACATAAATAATGCATTAAAATATTTAAAGTACATTTTCCCTACTATTTTTTAAATTATTTTATCTGATTGGATAGGCAGTGCTGTTGAAGCCCTGTTGAGAAACTGTCTCAATCTGCCAGGAATGGTGCTTCTTGGTAAAAGGTAACTATAGAAAATTGTTATATCATTAAGGATTCACCTGATTCTAGTTCAGCACTCAGAGGTGGAAGCAACAATCTTGTTTGCTAAAGACAATTCACAGAATTATATTGCAGGTGCCAAACTAATTGCCTGAGAAGGAGACAAGTAATAGATCGAAGAGCAGCTATAAGCCCAGATAGTCAAGAAAGAGAAGGCTCTCCATCACCATTTCCAGAATGATCATTGTGATTTTGATTTAGAATATAAGAATGCACAGAAATAATTGGAAGTTTTGTGTTTAGCAACACATAAACAGGAATCAGTCTGTGCTCTTCAGTGGGAGCCAGGTAGATGGCAAGTCCTGTGCAGCTGTAGGACACTGGTCTGGAGAAACGGGAGTCGGGGAGCACGTCTGGAGCTGTGTGTGCTACTCTGGGGACTCTTACTGCTGAGTGGTCACACAAGTCCCTGTTGAGCAAAATATTTATTTTTCCCATCCCACTATCTTACAATAAGTTAGCCCTATGCAGTCTGTTTACGTGGCTATTTTCCTGCTGTGCTCACCAGAAGACCGAGTCAAATTTAAACTGGAAAGAGCCTGTAGGTAGCTAGTTCATCAAGTTTCATTTTAAATACTCAGATCTCTGTCTTCATTTTAAAGGCTTTCTTAGGATTGTTCAATAGCTCTTCAGAGATAACCAGGCTTTCTCAAGTTTGAATTTCAGTTAAGCTTAGATAAAGACTCTTGTCCAACAAATGCCAAAACTGAGGTGAATCCCACTTGGTTCAGACACAGTGTGCAACATAGGGTTGAGCATTGGGACTGCAAAAAGTCATGCTGCAAGTAAGCTATATGATATTCACCTAACCAATAGAAAACGTCTCAGCTGTGCTCTGTCACATATTAACAATACATTCAAAGTACATATATATAAAAGGATATAGGGAAGTACTTGTGTCAGAGATGAATAATGTTCAGATCAAATAGACGTTGTGTTTACATCAGCAGAAGGAAATTCCTAGAGTTTGGGCTCAAATTATAGTGACTAAATACAGAAGAAGTGTAGTAGTACAGCACACCTGATATACTTCAGCTGAGCTGTCTAAAAATGCTTTACAAACTGCTATCACTCAGGATGAAACTCAGACCTCTCGTATGCGGCAGTGTCAATCTTGGGTTGTTAGTGGATACATTGAAATTTATGTGAGACTTATGGACTAAATATGATCTGTAGAAGGAAGAAGACTTCATTCAGTAAACTAGGAAAGAGGTCTCAGCTCTACTGAAGGAGGTGGGAACTCTTGGTGCCTCACCAGATTCAACTCTGAGTGTTTAAAATAACTCAGGCCTCTGAATTGACAAGATAGTATTTTAAAATATTCATTTTGACGTAGGACTTTAAACAATTGATTTCTGAAAAAAAACTAAAATATTTTAAATAAAATAAGATAGCTGAGATTTGTTAAAAACCAAAGTTGAGATTTTTTTTTTCACAGTTGAGATTAATTTAGGATTCAGCTAATAAATAAACGACCCCAAACCTCAACATTTTTGTGACATTTTGAACAGTTTGGTGCTTTTCATCTTTTTATTTCCTGGTTCAGTTCTGTATCCTGTTTGTCAGATTATTTGCATTATGGTAGGCTTTTATACAAAAAAGACTTATAAAATCAGGTTAGAGCAGTGTGAGTTTAAGGAAATCTAAAGGAAGACCACAACAACATTTCTACTGAAGGTCTAGGAATAACTTGCAGTAATGCAGAAAAATTCCACACATGTAATTAAAAGCTAAAGAAAAAGAAGCTGAAATAAATTTACTCCTAAATTTAATGCTGAGAAAGCAATATTCAAGTGAATGACCTTTTCAACTCACTATTACAAATACATATTTGGACCTAACATTATTGGTTGTAATACTAACTCAGCTGATTAGTGTGACTGTATTACCTTCAAAATATTACCGGCTAACAGAAGAGATTGTTTGTATTCTGCTTCTTCCATTCCAGGCTTGGTGTTTCCTGTTGCTCTCCAAACGGTTGAGCTTGGAAAGAATGATAAAGTGGCCACATACATCCTGTGAGCTTTCTGTTTCTTTCCCTTTCCCTTGCACAGATGGATTGAGAGAGCAAGCTGCTCTTGAGGCAGGTTTCTCAGGAAGATATGGAACCAGAGCAGATGCTAGCAGACCAGGCAGTGATGTGTATACCTGACTTTTTTTTTTTCCTTTCTGTTAAATACATTTGTTATCCTTAAACAAATCTTTGTCCTTTGATGACAATTAATACATTTTATTTAGAAAGCTGAGCCATCATTAGCTTTAAAGATGCACAGTGGATAGGGTGTGTTTAACCCACACTGTATACCTCATTAGCCTCAAACTTCATTAATTTTCTATAGCCAGAAAAATAAAGTTAAAACTTTTTAAAATGGAAATTTCTGAATTTGCTAGTGATTTTTGTGGGAGAGTAAAATGAAAAGAAGAATTAAATAAATACTTATAGAGAGTCTTTATTAGACTTCCTATATTCAGGAAGAAATCAAAACTAAGGAAATATTTACTGCAAAGGACATGAAACAAAGTAATACATTTTGGTGCTTAAAACCAGCCTTCAAGTCACTTATTAAAAGCCAGAATAAACTGGTTGCTGTCAAAGAAGATTACACAACTCTCTTGAACATGGCATTGAAAAATGGTCACTTGGGCAAGCTTTCAAAGCACAACATCCTAGCTGCTTTAGCACACTCCTGTACTCCATTTGCTCCTGCCAAAGCCAAAAGGAGGCCTGAATACCACACAGACCTAATTTTTTTCAACTAAGGAGATTTGATGAAGATGCAGCAGCAATTTTATCCAAAGGACACCACAGTCGTTGCCCTAAGGAAAACATTCTCCAAAGGCATTGCAGGGCTTCTCATTTCCCAGTTTGTGTTTCGGAAATGCTGTCTTGAATATAAAAGTTTAAACTTTCCCAAACAAATTCTCTTAAAAAAAAATTGAATTATATTTTCATCTATAATACCTTGTTCTAATTTTTTTAAAGTGTTTTTCCTGGATATTCCTTGTTTTAGACCAAAAATCAAAAGAGGCAGCATGCATTTTTAGGTTCATCCCTTTTTCTTTTTCATTCTAGCCAAGTTCATCTGTATGCCACAGAATTGTGGAACAAAGAAGCATCCCTTTCAAATATTCACAAGGGAAGGAAATTATGTTTTCCTTGTGTGGGCTTCTTTTTGTTTTCCTTTTTCCTTTTTTTTTTTTTTTTTTATGTTCCAGTTTGCTGTACAGCTATAATCTCTCCTACTTTGTAGGGTGTGTGTAATAAATGGGGTTTGAAATTCCTTAAACACTTTAGCTTCGCTTCAGCTATTAATCTCAGCAGCCATTTATTGGTTTGTATGCTACAAAGCAATGGAGATTATCCTTTAATTAATTCCATTGAGGAGTTCGGCTGCCACCATCAACCACAATATGGTTTCATAAATTAATCTTGTAGGGGAAATATAATGCAATTTATTATAACATTTATATTAGAATGCAAGTAATAACACTGGAAATCCTGTGTAACAAAAGGATATATATGTGTGTATATATATATGTGTATCTCCCAAACACAGTAATTAAAAGAACAATTCCATTTTCATATTTTTAACTGTTTTAAGTATATTTCAAAATCCACTAGAAAATAAAAAGATAATGTTTTCTTAATGCGTACATAGGTAACTGTCTTAAAATTATGAAATGGCATCTTACATCTAAATAGATGATAAATATATCATTGCTCTTTAGAGCTCTGCTTGAGATCTCACTGATTTGTTTGTACTATTGCAGCTTAATCAGTTCTAATAATGCACATTTGTACATGTGAACATTTTTATCTTGTGAGTACTTGAGAGAGAATGTCAAATACTGCCTAAAGTATTGCAAAAACATTTTGATCTCTGGAAGCTGGAAATGCTTGGGCATGGACACCTTTTCTATAACAGGGGACTGAGTACGTTAAAAAATATTACTAGAGTGTTTTCTCTAGCATGACACTCAGCTGAACTTAGCTGGTATTTGACTATGACCTGTTTCAAAACTAATCCTTGTGCTAGTAGTGTTGGTGTAAGCAGAATAAGTTTGACTGCCAGGACGATGCTGTGCAAATTTACTTTCTTTGATGTCAAGATTTATATTGTACCTAACTCCTAATGGAGGTAGCAGAAACAAGTAGGGAGGTAAGATGGTTCTTCTGTGCTTGCCAAGGCTGAAGTCAGAAGGTGAGCAGACTTCAGGAATTCCAGAGCAGTTCACACTGGCAAACAAAGGTATTGTTATCAGCAGTGCTCCTTTCCTGAGTACTGCTTTCAGCAGGATTTCTTGCAGATTGGCAACCTTATCTGAGCTAAAAAAATTAACCAGAGTGCATCTTCTCCCTAAAAGTCTTCATATAGCGTTATTAATTAAGTTAATTAATTAAGTAGGATCCTCCAGAAAACCTGCAGAAATAGCTTTATTAAACCCCTGAGCATTGTAAGATGTTGCAAAGCCCCTTGGTGGATTTGATGTAAATCCTAATATTTCACTGATCTGGGCAAAGAGCTTAAAATGGAAAAGTTTTCTATACTAATTATAACTTTTTTGGTTATACAAATCAAAAGTGCTGACTTATTTGTCATCTTAATAGACAGACATCCCTTTGATTAACTAATTAGTAATTTGGGGGATGATTCCAATATATAAGTTGTTTTCTGTCAGTGTAGGTCCAGTGTATTGATCAAGTTTTGAAAGGACAGAAGCTGTTTGCTGAAGTATTATTGAATGTGTTACTTTGAGAATTTGCAGTGTATAACAACAGAAATTACAACTACTCGGTGTCACATAGAAGCTGATGGAAAATACTGTGTGGCTTAGAAGTTTAAATCATCACACAAGGCTGGGGTAAAAGCAGAATCACACCAGCTGTCTCGGCTCTAATGTGTCAGTGATGTGTGGACGTGTTTGTGTTGTGAAGAGTGAGGCACAATGACAGTGAAATCATGTCCTTATTGAAAGGAGTCCTGGGAAGGCATGTGTGTACGTTAGTGGCTAACAACAGAGACAAGATGCTGCCAGGACATACTGTTTAAATCCACCCAGCAAGAGCTACTGCTCAGGTCCGCTCAGGAACTGATACTATGGTCCAAGGGCTGCAGTTGCCATCCAGGCTGAATGTGTCCACTTAGCAGGAGACCCAGGGCATGAGGTTGTTTGACGGAGCAGATCCATGCTCCCACCCCTTTCTTTAGTGGCTGGCAAAATTCCCTTCAGAAAACCAGCGTGTACAGTGGAAACATACCCACCAGGACCTGTTTAGTATTTGTAGATGAAATTACCATGTTAATTTCTTAATAGACAAAATACAGTTTTTAATCTATGTGTTTACAAATGGATCTCATTCGTTTGTTGCTTTTTTCTATTTCTTTGGGTTTTCCTGTGTCATTGATTCCTGTTAGATCTCCCAGTTCACGGGAAGTAGTAAGGCTCTGCAGTATATATTATAGAAAAATGGTAATGACTACCTTAGAAATTGAAAACTACTCTCCAAGCATCAACTTTGTGATCGTATTTCCATAATTTCTGGTTTACTATTTGCAGTAGCAGTTATCATTTTTTGACTCAGATTGCTTATATATTTTCAGTTAACATAATATGATGATATGTTGAACTGAAAAACATTGGATCTACTGATAAATCTGACTTTCATCATCTTTGGATTGAGCCTTTAATGCTAATATGTGGAGCAGGTCAGAAGTGTTGCGAGATTATTGTCATGACTGACAACAGCTGTGATGTCATAATACCATATATATATGTATATATTTGTAGTTTGCCATCTGCGCTGACTAATATTAATTCATCTAATAACTGAATGAGAAGCAAAACCCATTGGTTGAACAAGAGAAATTGAAAGCATTGTTCAAAGCCTCCTCAGTCAAATTATTCAGGAAGAGACACGATATACTCCATTTATTAATGTGGGGTTTGATACTATATTTAAATATTTAATAGAAAAACTTTGACAGTTTAATTATAGTCTATAATCAGACTTCAGTAAACCTAGATTTTCTGTATTCTAGCCAATAAAGATGATTTTATATTTCCTTATCCTGTTTTTCTCTGTAGAAATTAGTACATCTGAACAAAAGGATATTCTTTTAAAAACTCAAGTTAGTGCTTTACAGATTTGTATCTTTACCCTTGATGAACTCTTTAGTAGCTTGTTATCATTCTCATATTAAGATATTGAATGATTAATCAAATAAAAAATCTGGTTTCTACATGCAAATCCCCATACATCAATAATGATCTATTTAAATCTTTAAAACAAGGTATAAGTCACGGATAGGGCTGTGAAATAACTCTCCAATACACATCCAGTTTTAATTTAGGAGCTTAGAAGGAAAATAAACTTATTTTTGAGAACTGCTCAGCGACAAATTATAACTAGGAACATTGTTACTGTTTGTATATCCTTTTAGGTAGGCTCTTTCCCTGCAGCGGTGGTAGAGTGTATGTTCCATTTTGGCTGTGTGTCTCTGCCTGCCTTGTTCTTTTTGCATCTGTCTTGGACCAGCTCTCTAACAGCTCATGGCACAGGGCTAGCAGAAAGTGTCACTCGTGTGACAATTCTCCCATGGTTAAGCACGGGAGCCCTGGAAAGGACCCAGGAGTCCCACTCAGCATGTAATGTCTAGCCTTTCAGATCACATTGGCTGTGCTGACTCATTCAAACACTTGTGACTGCATATAGTGCCTTCTCCCTCTTCATTTAATGCATACGAAGAGCAGCATTGGGAATCTGGTTGAGACACCAGAACAATTAATCTAACCCATCACACAATTGAAAAAGGGAATTTATGTCCTCCCACGGAAGACAATAGTGTTATGTTGGGTCTTTCTGAATATGAAGTTTATAAAACCAGAAACCCTGAAAATCAGGGATGTGGAGTTAGGGTTCACATCAAGGTACAATGCCCTAACCTTCATCCGTGAGATGGATACTAGGCAGCTAGACTGGGCAGCTCTTACCCATTTTGATGTGAAGAAGTGAGGACACATGTGCCACAGGTGCATGTGGCATGAGGCACTATGGTTTGGCTGTTGTTTTAAATCTGCAAAATTTTCCACTAATCAATGTAATGTCACATTCATGAGCAACCATTTTATGAAATTTTATGTATCAGTTAAGATTGCAATTGAGTCATGCCTGTGATTAGCTAAAGGCAGAGACGTTATGTGATTCTTAAATTCTTTTTTCCCTTTCTTAAATAATCTTCCAACAAAGTGTTTGAACGAGCAGTCTATGACAGACCAGAAAGAAAAATCATAGAAATATTTTAAGTGTTAAAACGTGGTGTTTACTACCAGGCTAAGATGTGTGAATCTCCTTCTTATGCTTCTTTGTGACGTCCTTTGACGATCCTGTCACTATTTTGCCTTCATCTTCTCTCATTCTCATCCAGTTAGACCATTATGCTTTAAGAACCCAGCACTAAGTAAAAGGTCTGCTCCTTGTTCTCTTATTCCTTTTGCCTCATCTTGCTCCACAGGCAACAGATCCAGCATGGTAACTCATTTCCCTTTTAAAATTTTACTGTACTCTACTCTGAAAAAGATAAAATTCTCAGTAAAAGTACATGCTGTGGAGTAACTATAGAAGTTAGAAACAATTAAGAAATGTTTGAGTATTATCACAGTTATGGCTTGAATTTTATGCCTGTGGAAAATATAGGTGAATGTGTCAATAATAAGATAATTTGGAAAAGCTAAATATCAGACTAGGATGATTACAAGATGAGAATATCAACTGTATGGAGTAGTTTTTGAAGCGCACCAAATTACAGGACAACTCAAGTAAACATGAATTTCAGAGTACAGAAAGAAGTGCCTAGCTTTAAGCCCAAAAGAGAACTCTGAAGTCCTTTTTTATGTTGTACTATTCAAGAGTTGTTTTTTAGATAAGACTTGATTTGAGTGAAGTAAATTCTTCTGGTAAGTGGTTCTCTTTCTTCAGAAGGCAATAAGGGCTAAGTTTTGATAACAGTTCTGTTACTACATCCACCTGTAGAATTTATGATACAGAATGTAAAGATTTCTCTGAGTTGGGCATATGCTGACCTGCAGTCAAAAGGTGGGGTTGGGAGAGGAGCCTGAGCAGGATATGAGTTGGAACAGGTGATGAAGTCCTGATGCAGGGCAAGATTCAGGAGAGATGTTTATTCACTGTATTTTTTTTTCTGGTCTAAAAGCCAATATACAAAACCCAATCAATAAAAGGGCTGATTAATTATACCTGACAAGAGCACCATAAGGAAGGGCTGAGGACAGCACAGTTGTACACAGGACTGATTGCTAGCATTACATCTGGGGACAAATGAGGAAATGGTGACTAATGAGACCTCCACTAATGCCTCCTCCTGCCACCTCCATTGCACTGCCCAGCTTCAGTGGAAACAGAATGTTAATTAGGCAACCAAGGAGGTGATTGTGCTCAAGGATTTTGAAGCATTTTATCACAAATTTATTACATCATATACTGAATTCCTCAACGTCAGGGAGGTTCAAGGGATATGAGAGCATAGTGGACAGACAGTAATCACAAATGAAGGTGTTATAGTGGAATGAACAAATTGGACAATAATCACAAAATTAAAGCATCCAGACTTCATAGAGAATAGAGCTAACTATAGAAAGTTCTTTTTTTTTAGCAAAGATGTATGGTTTTCAACAGGGTAATTATTGAAGTTCTGTTGAAATCAGTGTAATCACATTGATTTACACAAGCACAAAGACTGACCTAAATAGGAAATCTGGAAATGAAAAGCGTTTCCTCCCCTCTCCAATATCTAATCTTCCTTGAAATGTGAAAGGATCTTCACGCAAAATGAAAGCAGATTTAGAAATAGTGAGAACATTTGAAAAAAATAGACTGTTCCAGGGATTTCTCTTGACTATCACACTCTTAGATAAAATAGAAGAAAATTTCTACCTGCAAACAGCAGATTCAGTAGCACTCTAAAGTTTAATCTTTCACAGATAGCAAGAAATCTGAGCCAAATAAAAACCCAGACCTCTGCAAAATACAAGTTTCCGATGGAATGATGTTGTTCTGTTTTGTGTACTACACCATTTATCTTTATTTCGTTGTAGGTGATGCTTTCTGAGAATACTTCTGAACTGGGCCATGATAAGAGTTAAAGCAGATGCAGGAAGCCTGTATGATATAAATAATGATTCTGCTTGACAAAGTACTTTTGACATTTTAAGAGGGATACTGTTGAGCAATTTGCTCTGGTTTGTTGCTCTCCCACGAAAGAGCTAATTTAGTCCAGTTAAAAGGCAGCTTTCTCATTGGCTCTGCAAAAAATTAATAGTTCGTATGCAGTCCATACCCACAGCTTCCTTGGGAGCTGGCTTTATTAACCAAACACTAGCCCACTCCTTTTCTGGCTGGCAAAGTCCTTTTGTCTGGCACCTATGTCTCTTCCTGTAGAAACCACTCTAAACTCACTTTTGCAGAGTTAATAACCCAAAGTTTTGATACACAGATTTTTATAACTTTGGCATGTCATTTTTTCTTGCTGTTGAGTTTATCTGCCATGGTTTAGGAGGTCACTACAGGAAAACAAACAAATAAACAAAAAACATGACAGCTGATCTAAGGAAGGAAACTAGGGAAGTTTAGGCATCAACTTTTCAGCTAAGCTGCTAAAGGGATACATCAACAGGGGGATTACAGAGCAAGCTGGCAGCATGAGCCATACTCCAGTATCCCTGGGAGGGTTCCCAAGGCCACGGCATTGAGATTAGCTTTACAAACCTCACGCCTGTGAATTCACTTCTGGTCCTCCAAAGGATCCCCTGTGCCATCCTCAGGGCTGAGCGAGAGGTTCATTGCATTCTCAGCCACACTCCAGACCACGGTTTAAGGGTTATCTAGGATATGGTGAACTAATCAACCTTCTCTCCATCAACCACCAGTTTTCTCAAAGAGAATGAATCCAGAGAAAGGCCTGGCATCTCTGCTATGTGCAGGAATAGGGAAAATACAGTATACAGAATTTAGTACAGCACAGTGCAAATCTGCAAGTAGAGCTTTTTAGCTGATACAATTTATAACTATCAAGAACAGTCAATCCCACAAATATTATGTTTTGTTTTCTGTCCTCCTCTATTCTTTAAATAAACCTTTTCTTTTATCAATTAATTTGTATTTTTTGTTTTGGTTTGAGTGGTATACTTCCCTTGATTTCCTTCAGAAAACAGTAATTCTGTCCTCTGCCAATATATTGATAAAATTTAGTCTACCTACCGTTCTTCATTCTTATACTCTGATTATCCTGTTTCATTGATGCTTTGTTAATAAACTACATAGCATCCAGTCTTGCTATCAAATAAGGTCACAGACCTTATATAATAAAAAGACTGTTAACTGAGGTGATTATTTTGAGAGATTTTGCCTCACTGACTTTGCAGTTAAGATAGGCTAAAGCCTATCCATTAAAATGGATATTTTCCTCCATTATTAATGCAGCTTAGTGACGTATCTTTAATATTTTGTGGGTGAGAAAATAAAGTGGAATATAATATTTACATATATCCTAGCCATTTCAGGTATACTCCTGAAAAAAAAATCTTTGTGGATATTATGAAAAAGGCTGTACAAACTGATGAAAATTAATTTATTTGGGTTTTGTTTTGTTTTGTTTTGTTTTTGTAAATCTAGTTTCCCTAGATTGGGTAGCATCTTTGGCTGACATTGGGTATTCTATTGTAATTTATGACGTAACTTACAAAAATGATTCTTTTTTTCAGGTCTAAAGCCACATTTCTGTGACAAATATATGTATTTTAATAGATATTTGTTTAGTTTTCTTGAACCAGGAAATTTGCCTTACAATTAAATTTGACAATAAGCTTATTGGACTTTTATTTTCCTTTGAGGATTTTCAATTAATGTGTTATTTAAACTCTGACATACACTAAAAATACTGAAGTTACCAATTTATTTACAAAAAAGTGCATGGGTTACAAGTGTCTCTCAACACATCTGCTGTTCAGAAGACAGCACACAGAGAGTAGATTTTGCCTAATCTGTGGTCAGCTCTTAACTGTTGGGTAAGTCTCCCAGAAGAGCTCACTATCATTTAGTGTGCCTGTGATACAGATACATGCCAAGTAGTATCTGACAGTACTAACAACTTAGGTTATTAAGATTTCAGTTAAAGGATACTTGATTTTAGTAAAGTGGCTGATCATATATAATGGAATTTATTTTAGAGCTTGTTGTGAGGAAATACCTTCTTTTCTTCTCTCAGTTTATTAGATAAACACGGTGGGAAAATTCCAAGGTGTTAATAAGACTGTATTTGGCAATGTGAGTGGAGATGGGGAAACACACTATCAATCACAAGTTTCAGTGGACTATGAGCGAGACTATGACATTCCCACTAAATATGCATAAGGAAAATGGTAGGTAAGGCAAAACATCTGTAAGTGAGCTCATTTGCCTTTGCTCTTGAGAATTTTCAGTACAGTCTTTGTTTCAGCTAAATGGGGCTTTATTATTTTAATTAGCTAAATGTCTTTGGCAGGGAACTGCTTTTGGAACAATACAGGGATAGGATGGGGATAAAATATAAGGAAATAGCACCTCAGCATCACTGAATTAGCCCATCAGTGGAAATAATTGCTGATGTTAGGTATGCTTGACAGAAAGCTTGCAGCAGCGCTGCTATGTTAGTTATCAGCCTAGATCTATATTCATTACATCTCTAACATGACAAATAATTACTTTAGAAAAAGAAAAGGCTGGATTTTTTTTCTTAATCACTTATAAGCAAAGGAAGTATGGAGCAGGATAATTGCAAGAAAGATTTAAAATGAGCATAAAAAGACTGCAGCAAGATGCTATCATTTTACTGGTAATACTTTACTTAAAAATGGAGAATATTTTTACTCTTTGTAATGTACTTAGATTAAAGAACTTTTTCTCTAATATATTAGACATGTTACCTCTAATTATTAGCCTCATCTAGATGCAGATACTCTGCTGTGGGTCTTCTGAGAAGCTCATGGAGAGCTGTTTTGCACCTCAAATAAATCTACTCTTATACTGCAGTGGTCAAGGTTTTATGACATGATGGAGCAGACTGCCTAAAACAGTCCCCACTGCCCATCAACAGGAATAGTGTCTCTTCATTGGTCTACATGCAGACTTACAAAGAAAAAGTGTAATTGCTCCTGGAAAGGTGAGCAGAGCCCATGGCAAGGCAGAGAGGCAGATGCTTTGTTTCATTCAGGACCAGCTGCTGGTGCTGGGCTGCAGTTGCTCACAAACCAGAGCTTTCTGCTTGGATGCGGATGGGAGCAAATGACTGATGTGGTCTTCTGTAAGGCTTGCATTGGTCTTCTTGATGGGAAGCAGTAAGAAAAATGGTAGATATATTGCAGTGCTAGGAAACAATTTTTAAACATACACTACTCTGCAGTCTCCTGGTATTTTTTCACCCTCAAGTTACTGTATAATTCAATTCCAGGCATCACGACTTTTTGGTCAGCGGAAGGCAATATACTAAAAACACATTTTGGAAAATGATTGCTCTCACTTATCCTCCTTTTCACTTTTCAGCATTTAATTTGATTTGTAATCTTTATTTAAGAACAATAAAGATGAGAGTCTTTATATATTGAAAAACTCATAAATTTGCAGTGAAAATCATTTGAGGAAGAAAGAAGCTATACAGTAGAGCTATTAAACTTATTGTCAGTGAGATTCAGACTGTAAGACCTTCACATTCACACAAATAACGCTGGCAAGAGACTAAAGAAAAAGCATTTTATACAGTGCCATGTTATTCACCTAATAAAAATCTACAAGTGCTGGGAAGTTTATTGCAATATCGTATAATTAACCTTTTTGCTTCTAGTCTTCCTTCATACTGCTTATGTTTCTGTGAGTCACTAATAGTTCATGGCAAAAGGCGGGGGGGGCAGTTGCACTGCATTTGAAATCAGAAAAAAAAAAAAAAAATGTAGATGGTGTTTTCAATACAAGTTGATCTTAATGCTGTCCCAGCCAAATGTAAAATTTTTCAGTAATCTTGTATAAAATATTGAAGTGTTACTGTACATAAAAACATATAATTTTTGAAGTTGCAGTTACAAGTGGAAAATAATCTCAACTATTACTTTTGCTATCTTACCATACTAATAATTTTTAAATCCTTAAACATCATTAACTTTTCATGATGGGATCTTTCCTGCATAAGTACCCCAGCACTGTCCAAAAGATCATCTTTCTTTTTCTATTCTGTTCTTTTAAATTTGTAGGAGTCTGATTCTAGTTTTACTTCTGTTTATTTCCACTGATTTCATTACTCCTTCTACATGGAGAGTAAATAAGATATACCAGGATAAATGAGAGCAGAATCAGACTCATAAAGATGTTTTAATATTTGTACAAAATAAGGTACCGTTCCTTTCCATGTCATTTTCATCTTCCTTACATTGTGGCCTTCCTCAGTGCTTTCTAAAACTTAATGTATTAAATGTGACTTAATTTCTGATTATGCCAACTCCTCCTTCCTCTTCCTTGATATATTCAACTTGGGCCAAACCACAAGAGGTTTATTACACTCATGAAAATGCAGCAGCATTACCTCATTACACTAAAATTTATGTGCAAGAATTAAAGGAAACATTTGGAGGGCTATTTGAAATAGATATAAATATGTCTGCCATGATTAAAAATAAGTAATTTAATTTAACGAAAACTGTTAAATAAACAGTGTGTTGTAATAGGTGGCAGAGTTCTGATGCCAATAAATGAGGCTGCCAGAGGCTTTCAATCATAAGCCTCTGTTTTCAGTTGCTGATAGCTCTGCCAAATGTAAACCTTTGTGGCTCTAATACTCTATGCTGAATATATCCCTCAGATACCTTGTTAAAGTTTTGCTTCAAACAAGCTCTTTATTAAGAAAGCTTAAAAATACAAAATCTGTCCCCCTTGCCACTGCCTCCTCCTGCTATGTAGGAAGGATATTGTTTAGTAGGCATGGTGGTGTTAGGTTGATGGTTGGACTTCACCATCTTGGAGGTCTCTTTCCAACCTTAAGATTCTATGATTCTGTGATAAGGATGAAGAGGAGAAAGGAAATGGTCAGATAGGACAAGAGCAAGAGGGACTGTGGTAAAGAAAGATGTTAAGGGAAAGAACATAGAAGGAGATGAAATGAACATTCCTGGGGAAAATACAAAAAATTGAATAGCAGCAGAGGGGAACAGTGGCAATTATGCTAAGGGAAAGAATGCAGGCTTGCATGGGGTAAGAGAGAGAAATAAAGGTGTGGGGCAGGAAGAAGCTGACAAGAGTCAGCTGAGGAAACGAGTTTGGGAGCTACAGTGGGAAAGGAGCTACATAGGAGGCCAGGGTAAGAGAAAGGCTCACAGGGAACTAGGTGCAGAAGTGTTTAAAAACCTCAGAATATACTTCTTTCTGTTTTAAGATTTAGAAATTAATTCCATAATTCATGAATGTCTGCATTCCCTTATTTAGAAAATAGCAGAGAAATTTAAGTGTGCCTTAATTCCCTGAAGGATAGGACCAGCTGGAGGCTAACAGCATTACCAGTGTCATCACTGGTTCAAGTACTTGAAGAAACTTCAGCATGACTATCCTTGCTGAGCACCCAAAGGGATCAGCTTCTTTCAGCAGCTTTATATCGTTGGGTTTTTTTATAAACTCTTATTATTACGCTACCTCTGAACTGTACCAAAGGAACACTAAGGCTGCAACTGAAGAACACAGAAATTATGGTACACCTGAGTTAAGGTTACTCGGGCAACCTGAATTATCACCCTAGGCATGTATTAATTTTGATCCAGTTTTTCACTCCACCACAGCCACATGCTTTTCTTCCATTCTATGTCTCTGTTCACCTCTGGATGTTTATAGGGCAAAAGAACTTCTCCTCTGCCCTTGTCACATCTTTCCTCTGGACTGGAAAGGCTTGTCTGCTTCACGGTGGGAGGAATTAAAGACTTCCAACAGGTTTTCAGAAAATGGGTTTTTATAGCAAGGCTTTTTCTTGCTCACCTCGTAAGACTGTGTGAAACCACAATTGTATGCCTATCTTGTTGCTTAATGAGATTTGATAAGTGTTGTTGATCAAGTACAGCGTTATGCCTCATTTTCTACCACAGAATTGAAAAAAAAAATAGTATTACTTTACTCTGTAAGCCAGTAGTAGGTAAATTTAGTAATAAATTATTCTGTATCTCTTTTACTATGCTACTAAGATATTACAAAGAAGAAGAATTAGAATTATATGCAACTGTATATGTAAATGTAACACTACACAGATTTTGAGCATTTCACTGACTTCATCAAAGACATGAAAATTACCAAAGCACCAATTTCCATTCCATTCTGGATGCTTTTTTTTTTTTTTTTTTTTGGTCCTGTTGTTAGAAAGCCAGGTCATTCAAAACAATGTGAGATGAGTGCTGTTGGTTATTTAGCTGCATCTGCTGGTCCATGTCTGTTGGTGTGAGCAGGATGAAGAACTGTGTGTGACCACACGTGAAATGTTCCCCCAGACAGCTGTGTTTCTGCACAGAAAATCTTTCTGAAGAGCCTGCAGAGAATTTGCTTATTAGAGTACTTTTAGCTGAAGTAGTCCCAAGCCTTTTTTCTAGAAGGCCTCAACTCACAGACACTGGGGTATCTCACTGAGTGCTCCATTCCACTTCAGTGGAAAAGATATTTTGCAAAAAAAAAATTCTTCTGCCAGTAATTTAAATGGTTACCGTCTTAGCAGGGATTGTAATACTACTTCCCAGCCGTGGCAAGTATTTGATTGAAAACCGTTCACTATACGATGTTAAAACCATCATCCTAGAATGCAACCCATTGTAGAAATTGGTGTTTTTGCCAAAAATCAAAGAAATCAACATTTTTAGCAAAATCAGCACACATACTACAGTCATCCATATTAACAAAACGAAGGTTATATTAATTCACAGTTAAGTAACCCTTCCAATAGCTTGTTAAATAGTAGAATTGTTGTGGCTGTGACAGTAAAAGAATAGAAAAGTGACAACACTTCTTCCTACAAGCACCTTTAAATAGTTGCATTCTTTCTTCTCATGTCATTCCTAGTTTTAATATGCATACAAAATTAGAATATTTTTCCTACCTTACTAGCGCAACTGTATAGAACTCTGAAAATGAAAGATACACTGGTATTATTTTTTTAAGAGTAAACTCAGATGAAGGAAAAATACATATAAATCTAATACATCTCTGCCTAGGCTCTCTCTGTTGCATAAACTAAAATAATATGAGCTCATATTAGATCTCTTAAAACCATAGCCAGATCAGAACTAATTCCCATTTATCACATTAGTATCTGAATTATTTTATCCTTTTATGGAAGGGCAGAATTTTTGAATAGTAGTAGCTTCCAAATTCTTTGTGTTGCAATGTTTTCCTCATTAGATTTTGCAATTTCACTAAAATTATGAAGCTGTATATCATGCAAAGAAGAAGGTTATAGAGTGCCTGCAGAAATATCTGGAAAGAGATAGGAGAGTTCATGGAATTCTTTAATAGCTCAGGAAGACTGTAAATTTATTAATACATTTTATTTTTTTTTTAATCTTTGGTATCAATATTATTGCAAGTACAGGTAAGTTGTAGATATACTAAAGAAAAAAAGCCTTTCACCCTTAGTGTTGATCACACAGGAAAAGTGCCAGGTGTTGACTCAGCAAAAAAAATAGCACTACAAATCTCTCCACAACTAAGTCTGTAGTCATCACCCTCCAAACAGAAGCTGCTTTTGAATTCGTCTTGCACCCACTGATCAGTAAGACAGTTTCACGTCTCCGTGAGAGGATGAAGTTCATGCCAGCCCAAGACCTGAACTTCAGGCATACTGATGAATTTAATATAGTTTGGCCCATCATAAAGACACCTCAAAAGGCAATCATACCATAATAAGACAGACTCCTGAAGGTGTAGAACTAGGGAAAACCCTGAAAATTATCCTGAGCTTGTTAACGGGCAAGATTGATCTAAATGGTATTTATACTCAAAGAATCTACAGGTCTCTGGCGTCCAAACTTTCCTGTTGCTTGTGAGCCTTAATGGCTGCATTCTTCATGTTCACAAAAGAGAAACCATCTCACACACTGCAAAAAAAAAAAAAAGAAAAGCCCGTTTTGCTGAGACGAGATCCATTTAACAAAATGCTAGATAAAGAATTTGTAAGGCTGTTGTGAAGGTGAAGAGTGACTTTTGGAAGTTACAAAGAAATGACAGAATGAACAGGAAAAACTAGTCAAATATTAAATAAGGTCCCCCACCTTATTTCTCTCAAAGAAGAGAACTATCAGTTCCAAAAGCTTAATGAATCAGAGAACTTAATAACCATTCTATAACCTTTTTTTTTTTTTTTTTTATGGAAGGACCATGTCAGCTTTCATTAAATGATCTGGAATTCATGGATACTTTTCATGATGATGTCAGATGCAGTTTTCTATGGTTCTCAGACAGACACATAGGTAGAGTTTCTGGAAACCAACCCTCCCTCTCCAGGTCGACAACAAATTGTCTGTGCTGCCTTAGGACACCTTTTCTGCTGTCTATTTGGGACTAAGAAGGAAAATCACAGTTGATCAGGTAGGAGGGGATAAAGTGAGCTGGAAAATGGATAGGAATAATCAGGAGGAACAGAAGGATAATTAACTAACATAATTATTTTTTATCACTTGGACAATTATATTTCTTGAAACTATATTTCTTGCAATAATTGGATAATTTATATCCAATTATTAAGAATTGTGCATAAAATGAGAAAATTATTTTGGATAAGTGGAACCCAATTGTTTTGAAATAAATATTCAAGAGATAGGGCCTGTTGTGATAGGACTAGGGGTAACGGTTTTAAAATAGAGGGGGGTAGATTTAGATTAGACATTAGTAAAAAATTTTTTACAATGAGGGTTGTAGAACACTGGAACAGGTTACCCAGAGAGATGGTGGAGGCCCCATCTCTGGAAACATTCAAGGCCAGGTTGGGTGAGGCTCTGAGCAACCTGATCTAGTTGGGGATGTCCCTGCTCCTTGCAGGGCAGTTGGACTAGATGACCTTTGAAGGTCCCTTCCAACTCTAACCATTCTATGATTCTATGATATGGTTATTGCTCTAAGGAAAATGAACTCAACTGGCATTTTCTAAAGATTTAGCAGGGAAGTTGGTCATAAAGATATACTCTCTCTCGAATTTTCCTAAATGTTCCTTGAAAAATAGCATGACAATTACAGCATATAAAGAATGCTTTGTGTTTCTTGGAAGTCACCATATATTTTCCAAAGAAGTCAGCACAGGAAATACAAATTGGAGTTAAAAGTGAAAAAAAGAAGATAGTCAAGGCAGTATTATCCTCTCTTTTACAGAGCTGAGAATGAATGAAATCGTCACAGCTTTTGAGAAGTGAACTGCGAATGAATGATGAGTGTCCTAAGATTAGTTTTTGACTTGTTGCATGGCCCTGGTTTAAAACTCTATAAAAGGGCTCCACATCTTTGTGGAAGCCATTTGAATGTTTCTTGTTTACAATGAGCTCTGACATCACTGCTTTCTGGTGTTAATGCAAAATTTCATCTCACGTTCGAACTGTAGAATTAACTAGGAAATGTCAAAGCTACTTGAAATGTCTCTTTGTAGCAGATTTCTCCCATTGGGATTTTCGTAAGCAGTCAAAGTCAATTAAATGCTTGGGATAAAAATAACTAAAAAATCTTGAAAAACAGTGTAGAAGTGTTTGGAACCCACCTTCCATAGCTAGCAGATAATGCCAATCAGTGCCAATTGCTTCCTCTTAGCCCCTGTGAGGGAGAAAATTAGCATCACTAAGCTGAACACCTTACCTAGATATTTCCACATTTTGAGCTTCCTGTCAGCAGTCTGAATTTTTAATTTAAGACTTAATAAATGCTGAACATGTTTTGAATAGACCCTGGAATGACCCTCACTCTGTGCTAGAAGAGGCTGCAGTTTCCTGCTATAGGAATGGTTTCAAATGTCCAGACCTTCAGAGAGATTAGGCAGCCTCTCGTCTGTTCTAGCATCTCATTTTTTCAGCGCATAAATATGCATGGAGATAAAAGGAAAATTAACTGTGCCATTAAAGCAATTAATTGAAACTACGTGACAAAAAGAGTAAATCCATTGTGGTTGCAGAGAAAAATAGGTCACTATGTCCAGCAGATTCAGTTTTCATTTCTGACCCAATTAAAAAATACTTTGTTGAGAATAACTGTTACTTGCAGATTAGCAATCCAACATCATATATATTTCAATTAATTAATTATGAAAGATATTTCTATCCTAGATCCTGCAACGTAAGTATAAATCTCAGCTTCAGTGATGTATTAATGAGCAATGCCAGAACATGTATTGATTCATTACTTTCATTTAATGACTTGGAAATGTTTGATACTTTTAAAGTATTAGGAATGTTCCACCATCCCTCCATAGTCAAATTTCTAATGCATTTAAGGAAAGCAGCTTGAAACTTGGGATAAATATTTTCCTTTAAACTTTGGATAAATATTTTTATAAACTTTAATAAGAAGCTGAGTATCTTTTCAATGTTAAATATGACTGACTGGACAATGGAAAACGTATAAATTTTTAATTTTATATTTATTTAACAAGAGATTATCTATACTGTATGCCTTATCTCAAACACAATATATGACTAAAACTGTCAGGTATACAGTGGTGGATATATTTATCATACAGATTCTTTTGCATTTCTTGCATGTCTTGAGGGAATGCCTTCTAACAGAATAAGTGAAAAAAGTTGTCTCTAGAAAGAAAATTATTTGTTATTTACAGTGGCTTTAGTTTTCACTTCTAATGTGTGTATTTTTAGTCAGGGTATTTAGTTATTAACACATTAATAATATTTTGCTCATATACCCCTATCTATTTTCTCTTAAAATAATACTATCATAATTTATATTTTATTGGCATAAAGCACCAATACTTAATAGAATTGACTATAGATGAATAGCAGTACTTAGAGCAATGAACAATGACAAAATTTAATTAATGTTTCTAATAAAGAGGAATGAAAAGTTTTAATGTGGAGGTTTTTATCCTTTTCTTAATTTCACTATTGAAACTAATGGAAAAAACTTTATCTTATAGAAGTGGACTGTTGGAACAAAGTTTCAAGACATTATTTTCTAGAAGACCAGTAAAAAAATAGTAAAGAAAACACCATCCATTACAATACCTATATAATGGAGTTTCTTGGACAAATCTAATTGGAGAAAAAA
Source organism: Chlamydotis macqueenii (assembly GCF_036417535.1). Classification (NCBI taxonomy): domain Eukaryota; kingdom Metazoa; phylum Chordata; class Aves; order Otidiformes; family Otididae; genus Chlamydotis; species Chlamydotis macqueenii. The sequence continues at coordinate 134,581,197 of NC_141557.1, forward strand.
AAATGTAACTATTTTACAACTTTTTCTGTTGTCTGCTTAAAAAGTTTATCTTTTGACGTGTCTCTTTTGGTCATTGTTCTAGTTATTGTTAGCTATTTTTTCTTGTCATTGTTTCTTGTGTATAAATTTGCAAGTTCAATGTTTCCCTTGCTGGATTTTTTACAAACTTCCTTGGTTTAATGCATTCTGTGGGACTTGAGGAGCTGTATGGATTTTATTCTTACTTTATCCAAACAGATAATGGATCAGGGCCATGTTTAATCTTCCATTGTGAAAAAGAGTAGAAGGTGAGGAAACAAGTCAGTCAGTTTTCCCTCAAGAGTAGGGCTGCCAACAGGAATCTAGCCCTAAAATAGTGCTTGATATTGCCACAGTACTTTTCCCGTAAATATTTCAAAAGCCACATACCACAGGCAAGAATGAGTTCACCAGCCATAGATGTGCACCTAAATCTGAAGTAGCATCTCTGAATAAACAGTTTGAATTAACTCCGAACAAAAAGTCTGTAATAGGAAGAAAAGGTAACACATCCAGTTGAAACAGCAGCAAGAGTCACTGCAGGCCAAGTACTAATACTGGGATTGCAAATTGCGCAGGAAAACATGGTTTAAAAATTGTGAAATCTTTGGAAGCAGTTAAGAAGCACTTATTTATGTAGTGCTGACAGTCTTGCTAAAAGTTACTCATGATATTGGTCCTAGCTCTGGTAAATCTCTTTCCGTGAAGCCAAGGTTTTAAAAGGTGATTGGTTTTGTCTTTTTTTTTTCTTTTAATCAGCAGCATATGCATATATGCATGAATACATACATTTAAAATTAATCTGTTTAAAACAAAATTTGATCTTCATAGTTACATTTATGCCTAAAACCCATTTAATTTACTTACATTTTTTATTTAAATGAAAATCAAGTATTGCTAATTTAATTGCATACAAAAATAGAATAAAATCAATGTATTCAGTATCTCTATTTTCATCTGTTACAACAGTAAAAAACCTCAGAATTCACCTTTTTTGCTCATAACTATAATGTCGTTCTACAGTAAAAATTTTCTATTTTTTTCACTGGTTTGGATTAATCTAATAAATAGGATGAAAGAAGATGTTTTTCTTTTAGACTCATTCATTTGAAACTGAAGGACAAATAGAGGGAGAAAAATACAGGAAAGATTTTTTAATATATATACTTTTGAAAAGAAACCAAAACAAACAGCAACAAAAAAAAGGTGGGAGAATATGGAACCTATTAGCACCCAAATAGGCCAAGAAAGGAGCTCAGAAAATCACTGAGTCCAAGATGTTTTCCAGAGCTGCCAGCTCCGACCAGGCTGCTCAGGCCTGTGCCATGTTGGGACTTGGAGGCCTCCAAGGAGGGAGCCCCAGCATGACCTTACTGGGAACCTGCACCCCTGCCCAGCCCTGTCCTGCTGGGAGGAAGCATTACGATTAAATTCTCTTGTCTTTGCTGTGAGGAGATAGTGTCTGGAAGAGGGGAGTGATAACAGGAATCAAAGGAACAAAATGTATTGTAGGTCGTAGACAGGAGCCCTGAGCCCCTTCTCAGTTTGGCCTCTTGCATATCATAGGAGCAGGCCCTGAAAGTGTTACGTAATGAAAATGCAGGACCCGATGGAAAAAATTTTGTCTCATTAGATTCAGTGTAGAACTGGGAAAAAAATTTTGACTTAACCATTATACTATCAACTAGAGTAGTGGCAAACAGCTGTTTTCAAGGGCAGTATCTCCTATTTCTCTCTAATAGAAACTATATAATTAATATGTAAAAAGAATTATGTTATTACACATTAAGACTAGACTTGCAAGACTTAATAGGTTAGATTAAAAAGCTAATTGAATTGAAATTTATGACCTGGTGGCCATTTAAGCAATGACTTATAAAACACTTCCCATTGTATCTGCAATGTATAGACTAAAATTCCATGGAATATTTGTGCTGGATTGATTAACAAAAGTATATCAAAGGATCAACTTTGTCAGGCAAAGGGAAAACATAGCAAGTTTATTATTAATTAAAAAGACAAGCTTAGTTATGAAATCTTACTTAATTCTGTAAGAAAACGGTTGAGGTTTTACCCTTTTGGCATTACTTTAGCCATGTTATTTAAATTCCTGCATAATTATAAACCACATTTTGTCAATAACTGAAAGTTTCAGATCATTAAGTTTTAATTAATAGCACACCCTGATTAGCAATGGTTGAACACCATCAAAGTGACTTCTTTAATCTACTTAACGTGTATCAAGCACTCTAATTATTATTTTTATGTAGAGAAATCTAGTGCAGTTAAGCAATACAACTTCACCATTATGACATCTTTACAATATTATTTGAAAAATATGGGTGGTCACCAATTAACTAGTATTTGTTTATTGATAATTTTAATGGAAGTAGTGATGATCCATAATGAGAAAACTTAAACATAAAACAGCAATGAAGACAATTTACTTCAACAGAATCTAATTAATAATAATATAAAGCTGTGCAATGAAGGATCAAAACAAGCAAGGCTGAAGTGAAAGACAATAAATAGTTCCTGTGATTTTTATATAGAGTTACACTAAATTATATTATATTCACAGAATTATGAATCTATGAGAAAGTTTCATCCCAAACCTATAAAAATATTTTTATATTCTGGAAGAGTTTTATGCATAAAACTGTCTTCATGTACTGAACTTGGAACACATAATTTTACTAATCGGTAGGACTCTTTGTTTCCTTAATTTTCAAGAGCACTCTAGTAACTTTTTAGAAGTTTAGCACATGAATAAATGCATTCAGAATTCAGCTTAAAAAATACACAGACATAATCTATACTCATATTGCAACTTTTCTATGTCTGTGCATGTAAGGTTTCTCTGGGGGAGATCAAAGTATTATTTAAGAGGAAATATGTGTTACTTTTATCATGTTTACTTGAAATTATTGTATATTATAGATCTCAATGTAACAAATTTTAGTTGTGAAGAGTCTTTCTTTGTATTACCCATTTGTTATGTAATTACATTAGAATATACATTCTTCTAAATTTTGGTGGTAATGATTGTTGTGTAAAATCTTTGCTCTTAGAACATTTGTGGAAGCTCTTTACTGTCTAGTATATTATTAGAGAGGTAATATTATAATTTTACAGCTAGCTAAAAACAACAATAACAGTCACCTTTATTTTGTGACTTTCTTTCTCCTCTAGTATGCTCTTGTGATGAGAATAAAGTAGTCTGTTAAATTTATGGAAAATCTGTTTATAGGGAAACGACTTTATAGAATACTTGTCTTAGTTTAGTGAGTAATTAATATTTTTGGCTTAATGTAGGACAAATTCAGTATGTCAATAAACTGACTTATTTAATAATTCAGTTCTGGAGTTTAATGTAGAGAAGGAAAAACAACTATCATGGTAATGAATATGGTTTTGCTGAAACTATTTATTAAAATTCAGTCCAGACTGTACCTCTCCTTTTATAATTATGTTCCCTGCATCACCGCATACTATAACCAGCAAAATAATCTGAGTTCTCATTTTGGGTTATGATTGAAAAATATTGGATTCAATGATTAGGAATTCACAACTTGAAGCTATTTGAGATTTCTTGGAAATTGAAATGCACTCTGCAGGAAGAAAAAATACATCTTTTCTTGAAATAAGTTCTTTGCCATTTAACTGATGCAGTAAAGTGCAAAAGAAATAATACCTAAAATAACTTTGAAAGGTTTAGGATACTTAGAGTTCTGTTCTTGTATTTTATTACCAGCAGTCATGTGTCACTTTTTATTATTGGTTGTTTATGATTCCACTTTCTTAGCTTCCAAGCCCTGGCACCATGGTTTTCAGAAATATTCTGCTAAGAGATTTAGCATAAGATATGAGACATTGTTACCCAAGAAGAAGCCATAGGTCTGGCTTATCCTTGGAGGAAATGACATGGCAGTAAAAGAAAGTGAAGAACATGAAATGGATTCTGTTGGTCAATGTTTTCTAAATCCCTAAGGCTGAGTCTAAGTATGAACTATGTGAATAGCTCTTGGCTCAGTGCCTTTCAGAGGCTTGGCTGTGTGCAGTCACCCTCCAGTGCACTGGTGTGTTGAGAAGAAACCTGCACATATGGGCTACATTGCACCAAGCCATTATGCAGTCAAATCTGTGAGCAGGACACTTGCAATTCACCCAAGTGCTGAAGGTTGATGGCTCACTATTTAGTCATGGACTAAGTGACTGAGGCAAGATCTATTGTGCAAAACCATAATGCACGGAGTAAATGTTCCCTAGGCAGTATTGAGGAAGAGTTCATCGGAGAGCTGGATGCAGCCAAAGAGTCAATAAAGAGCAGAGCAGTCTCTTCCCCAGTATAGGACATTGGATGTCAATGATGGAGAGCTGCAGGTCTCACAGTTCTCCCTTGTTAGATGCCTCAAAGAAGGACACATGAAAATCAGCCCAGAGAAATGCTCCTTACTCTGCAGGGCTTCCCACCAGGGCAGCCACAGAGGAATTTGTCTTACGTTTCATCTATTTTCTAGGCCTCATTCAGAATTGTAGGTAGACACTCTGAATTCGGGAATTGCAGCCTAGAAAAAATACTGACAATGCTTTTTATTCAAAAACTTCTGGCAAAAAAAAAAAAACCCCACTGAAGTAGAAGAATTAGAATAGCATAGTATAGCATAGCATAGCATAGCATAGCATAGCTCAGGTTGGAAGTGACCTCAAAAGATCATCTGGTCCAATATTTTGTAGGAAAGAGAGCCTAGATATTGGCCCAGTATTTACTGGGAATTCATACTTCCCTCATCCTATGTAAGGGCACTGGCCATATGTACATGGGAAATATTATTACTATTATTATTATGATTATTATTATTATTATTAAGTCCATATGATTGTTGGGTTTGTTGTTGTTGTTGTTTTCTAATTTCAAACCTCCTTCTTCCAAGACACTAGATTTACTCTTGACAAGAGTCTCTGGGAACAAGGGGAAGTGTACTTCTAGGCTGCATAAGTAGGGGGGTATGTGAAAGTTGTAGACATTTGTGGTGGTTTTCGTGTTGAAACCAGACCTAGTTACAGGAGTTCTTGTGTATTTTAGAAGCAGCAATCAAGGCTTGATAACTACTTTGAGTATAGATACCTACCTTCTGTCATATTAATATTGTGAGCCCTCTTTAGATCTTGCTGTTACGTCTTCTTTCATATACAATTTAGAATAAAAATGTTCAAGGACTTCATCTTTTAAAGTATTTATACAAAGTGAGACCAACAGCAGACTGCTCAAAATAGCTGATTATACTACATTTCTAATTCCCCCATGTGTTCAATCCATACCAGCTGACTCTTGCATGCTGTTATGTATTTGACTTCATTTGTGGGTGCTTCGATAACTGTGGTCTGAATGTACATCTCCCTTCCTTGTTTTTCTTTAACGAAATCATGCTGATACTGGATCAAGACTTTGAAGAGCCAGGCCACACAAAGGAGAGCTGCTTTCAAAGCATACCACAGCTGGCGGTTCAGTTTCATTTTGAATTGTAAAGGTCTAGTTTTCTTTTTAATCATGCTAGGCATTTGATATCAATATTATCTTGTGGTAGTGTTCCACAAGTGAATTATCTGTTAGGCTGGTATGCTTCTTTGGCATGAAAGTATGTGTGCTGCAATTGCTCACAACCTAAGCATAGGAAACTCAGCCCTGCAGATACTACTCTGCATATGCAAAAAAAAAAAAAAAAAAAAAAAGAAAAATGTCTGCTGATCTTTCAAGCAATATGACAATATGTTCCAGATTGTTCCAGATACAGAAGGCAAGATTAACACTTAAAAAGAGATTCAAGTATATCTTAAATTAATAGAAATATGATCTCCAGACTTTAATATTTAAAGTCTAATAACATTCATCACTTGTAATACAGCAGTGATAATGAACTGCAATAACAAATATATTATTTTTTTCCCTACTGATAAACCTTTACAAGATAGGTTGCAATCTTTCTCCCTCTTATTCACTTTCGCTTTTGTAGCATGACATGTAGTATGTGTAAACTCTATTTAGTGAGATAATTCGCCACAAAATTTTTCACAATGTGAAAGGTTGCTTATTCACAGAAAGTCAAGCAGTAAAGCAGAAAATGTCTGTTTGAATGAGATTTTTTTTTTTCTGTATAATGTCATATTCTCTGCTGTACAGGAGGAAGTAAATGGTGTTAGAAGCAGTAAAACTCATTTCTTCATATTATTGTAATACTGACCTTGGCATTTTATAAAATAGCTGCCCATATAAAAATAAAAAAAAAAAGAACAAAATAAATGAACTGTTCAGATTAGGAAACAAATGCTTAAGAGATACTTAGGGATCAGTAAAGAGGACTGTAATTTCCTGTGTTTTTCTGTCCTCTAAATGGAGTTTTGAAGTATAACATCATACGCAGCCACTGAGAATTTCAGATGCATAGCCCTCGTTTCAAGTAGTAGAAATAGATGTTGGAGATTTTACAGCAATGGTGTTAAAAAAACCAAGCTCTGCTATTAAACACCCCAAACATTACAAGACACATGAATATTTAAGAAAACAAAAAAAAATAGAAAATAAGTTAAAAATAAATAAAAAACCCCCACTTTTAAAATATCCTGAATACAACATCACATAGCAAAAATTCTCTAAACCTGAAACACATTGTTCTTATAAGAAAGTACACTGTGTTTTCCTGCTACTTATGACCCTTTCAATGTATAAATGACTGAATGTAGTCTCATGTGGTGGGGTGTGCTTATGACATGGGCTTATCTCAAATGACTCAAAGGGCTTAGGTCAACCAGAAAAAAAAAAGGACAATTAATGTGAGGGTGAAGAAGGGTATAATATCTCCTCTTATCCCCAGGTATATTTGTAGAAACCATAACTGAAACAAATATGCAAGTCTGACCGACATCAGAAGGATTCTCTTTTTAACGGAAACTCCCTCATTTCCAGGGTGAAAACAAGAATCTTATTTCACCATTGGCCTATCTGAGAAAATTGGTCGCAACTATATATTTCACATGTTTTATGTTAGCCTTCAGCACTTCACCACCATACAAAAGGAGAGAAATCTTTCAGGGAAGAACGTCTGCAGGAAAACTGCATATGCAGAGTAAATCAAAGAGTAGAAATTTAGTTAAACAAAAGGTGAATTTCACCTTTCAGATTAAGATACTCAAGTCAAGTTGTCTGCATATAGGATTGAATTTATTTGCCTGAACACAGGCATCTTGAGACATCTGAGATTCCTAGTGCATATAGATGCCATCAAGTATGGAGTTATGAGGGAGCTGCACCTTTTTGGAACAGGGCTATGATGTTGGCGGGATGCTCCAGATTGTCACCTATGCCACTATGTACCTATGTTTTAGCAACTGAATCTTTCACTAGGTGTCTACATAAAAACTGCTTGTCTAAACCATCATTATACCTAATGCTCATGCAATCACTGAGAAAATGTAGGTCTGTTATAAGGTGATGTGAATATATCTGTAAGCTCCATTGTCTGTGTATAATGGGTACTTAAGACACCTAATAAATAAACAGGCACCTACACATAGGCACCTAATTTAAGTGTCTTAATTTGTGAACTGAATCCTACCCTTTAACTATGGACATTTATATAAAGTATTATTTATATCAGAATGTGAAATTCAGTATTTTGATGACAGAGATAAAAAAAGGACTTAACATATTCCTAAATAAACACATCACTACACCTAGAAGAGATATCCAACAATTTAACAGAGGCCCCATGACTTTATTTTATTTTATTAATGAAATGTGAAATTCAGGTAATATTTTTGGGCTTCATTTGGATTAAAAAAAAATCAAAGAGAAAATAATTACACTAAGTTCAACATAACATATAAGTTGAGCTCAAATCCAATGCTAAATGACCTCTGATTATTAGATGAGGAGAATAGTGCAGGAGTTCTTATTTACGATAGACTTTTCTGAATTATCCATTTTATAAACAGCTTCTTGCAAGGGAAAAAAAAATAGGAGAAGGTAATGATGCTTATAAAAATGATGTCAGGAAATTTCTGGGGTTTAGGAAATGCACAACAAGGGACCCCAGTCAACTGTTTGGAAAGTTCACATGAAATACAGGAGAATTAAATGAATGTTTCAGAGCTGCTCAGTTCAGATTCTCATTTTCCATTCCAGATATGTTGCACACAGACACAGTTCTGGGGGTTCTCATGTCACACATCAAGGCTTCAACCCTTGGGCTTCAGGGCAAACAACTGTTTGCTACTTAGGTCTCAACTATACCTCAGATATCTGGTCTAGTCAGTATGGAAAATAAAGCATGATCAGCATGAATATACCTGTGCAAGAAAACAAACAAACAAACAAACAAAAACAAAAACAAAAAACCACAAACCACTACTTAAATTATGTAAATTAATACAAGGGAAAGGTACAATTGGTACAAAATGCAGCAAAAAACCCAACAATTTGCCACTGTAATGTAATTTTGCATTAAGAAAACACCTTTGTTGTGGATATATGTTTCCTCTCTCCTTTTGGAAGGTGTTATACTTCATAAAACTACTCTAGTAGACACTGGATGAAAGGGAGAGGGTCTCATATTTGTCATAATACTGAGGGTAGTAGCCTTGAATATCAGAAATCAAAATGTATGTTTGTGGCTACCTTAGAATGCTGGAGTGAAAACTCCTGAGTTTGGGTTTCCCACTGAGAAACAAGACAGCGGCTGATCTGAGGTGCATCCTCCCACTAGTACATCCTATTTCTCCTTTTGCTTTAGTGCTGAAGACTAGAACTGAAAATTGTATTCCATTGAAACTAGACTGGGCATTCAAAGTGACAAAGTAGCAAAAATGGTCTGAACTCTTCCTTGGTCTGGCAAGGACCTCTAAATCATACCCAAAGGGTTACATTTGCAGCAGTGCGCTGCTTTGTTCCTCTGACTGAATCATTGCCCATTAGCCTTATCTTTAGTAACAATTTCCCTTTCTCATGCTGTGCAAGCCCAGCGAATCTTAGGTAATATGGCTTCAGGCTCGGTATAGTGCTTATGCACACATCCTGTGGTAGATTTATTGAGGTACAAGAAGATGAATCTCAAGGGCAGCATATACAAGTCTGGGCAGGTCTGTTTTACAGATTCCTTTTTAATTTATCATTTCAAAGAATCGTTTGTCATATCCAGTCATAAATTTTGAAAATATTATTTCATTAAAAAAAAAAAAGATTTAGGTCAAATATAGGATTTTGGCACTCGGTTATGCAAAATACAACAGTTGTGTTGTCTCATGTTGGTTATAAAGATCATAAATTTACAGGACAACATGGACATGGAAAGGCAGGGTGAGGAAGTTTCACCTGTGAATGTCACAGTGCTGCCAGCTGTTATATAGCTGCTATTGCTTTGAATATTACTCTGCCTCTTGATACTGTTATAAAAATGACAAGGGCTTTTCTCTTAATAATTCATTCTGATTAGTCTTTTTGGTTTGGAATGTCTTTGCTTACTGAATATAACTGGTTGGTTTTATTGCTACCATTAGCCACCAATCCCATTCTTTCCCTTCTCTTGTTCTTAAACAACTTTTTTTAAAAAGCTTACACTGTAACAAAAGAGTTTGAAAACCATAAAATTGTTAAAAGTTTAAATTTAAAAATATAAAATAGAGAGAAAGCTCAAGAAAATATTTGTTAAAAAGTTCAGTTATTTCTTTCTGATAACTTCCCTGATGTTGGTGGGGCTGCTCAGGTGGAGCCACTTCCTGTCTAACATGAGATTTTTATAAGCCATAGATATGGCTTATACCGCTCTACTGCACTCAGAGAGGGGTGGTCAACGGCTCAATGTCCATGTGGAGACCGGTCACGAGTGGCGTCCCTCAGGGGTCCGTGCTGGGCCCGGCCCTGTTCAACATCTTTGTCAGCGACATGGACAGTGGGATAGAGTGCACCCTCAGCAAGTTTGCCGACGACACCAAGTTGTGTGGTGCCGTCAACACGCTGGAAGGGAGGGATGCCATCCAGAGGGACCTTGACAAGCTGGAGAGGTGGGCTTGTGCCAGCCTCATGAAGTTCAACCAGGCCAAGTGCAAGGTCCTGCACCTGGGTCGTGGCAATCCCAGGCACAAATACAGGCTGGGCGGGGAATGGATTGAGAGCAGCCCTGAGGAGAAGGACTTGGGAGTGCTCGTGGATGAGAAGCTTAACATGAGCAGGCAATGCGCCCTCGCGGCCCAGAAGGCCAACCGCATCCTGGGCTGCATCAAAAGGAGCGTGGCCAGCAGGTCGAGGGAGGTGATTCTCCCCCTCTACTCTGCTCTGGTGAGGCCCCACCTGGAGTACTGTGTTTAGTTCTGGAGCCCCCAACACAAGAAGGACATGGACCAGTTGGAGAAGGTCCAGAGGAGGGCCACGAAGATGATAAAAGGGCTGGAGCACTTCTCTTATGAGGACAGGCTGAAAGAGTTGGGGTTGTTCAGCCTGGAGAAGAGGAGGCTCCGGGGAGACCTGATAGCAGTCTTCCAGTACCTCAAGGGGGCCTACAAAAAAGATGGGGAATGACTGTTTAGTAGGGCCTGTTGCAATAGGACAAGGGGTAATGGTTTTAAAATAGAGGGGGGTAGATTTACACTGGAAATTAGGAAAAAATTTTTTACGATGCGAGTTATAGAACACTGGAACAGGTTACCCAGAGAGATGGTGGAGGCCCCATCCCTGGAAACGTTCAAGGCCAGGCTGGATGAGGCTCTGAGCAACCTGATCTAGTTGGGGATGTCCCTGCTCCTTGCACGGGGGTTGGACTAGATGACCTTTGAAGGTCCCTTCCAACTCTAACTATTCTATGATTCTATGATTCTGTGATTCTATATCCAAATATAAAATCTTCAAAAGCTTTTGAAAATAGAATAATTTAGATGACACAATAAAGACTGATACTGAATCTGCAGGACTTTGGATTTATTGTATTCTAGTGATGAATTTTTACTTTGTCTAGAAAAGAACAGTGATAATAGAAACCTGTGCTGCAAAACACAACTGGCAGTCATGCTAAGGATGAAAATTTAATTCTATATATACATGTTCTTTCAATCGTGAGAAATATGTGAACTTGTGATAGACAATATATTCAACCCACTTCATAACAAGTAATGAACTGATACAAAGATTAATGAGAAGGGTAGAATTTTAATTGTTGTCTTTTTATTCAACACAAAGTTGATCCTGATTGTAATTACATGGATAAAGAAAGTCTGCCTTTTTGAACAAAAAAATGGATTAGATTTTTTTTTTTCACTTACCCTGTTTGGCACTTGTTGAAAGTTTTATTCCTGAGATAAGAATTCTCTTCTACAAACAGAGAGAACAGTATTTTACCATGGAGACTCAGGGTTATTGGAAGCATTGGGAATTGTTTGTATCTCTGTTGTGAAATGATAATGGTTCTGAAACTGGAACATCACATTGAAAAGGTGAATAGGCTAACTTGTTAATAACCATCTTCAAGAGCTGGTCAAACTGGACAAGAAGGGTGCATCAGAGCAAGAGGAATCCCCAAATAAAATTTTAGTCAACTCTGAACTTTTACACCTAAAATCTTCTCAGGATGACAACAGCACTGTGTCCATTGCAAGCAGCCCTATTCCAGCAGAGCACAGAAACTGGCAAAAGGCCTAATTCTGCTCTTCGTCTTGCCATTACTTTTAGTAAGGTAGCAAGGCAAAATATGTTAACTGTTACTCTAATATAGCAATGACTAAAGAAAATTAGAATCATAGAATCATAGAATGGTTAGGGTTGGAAGGGACCTTCAAAGGTCATCTAGTCCAACCCCCCTGCAAGGAGCAGGGACATCCCTGACTAGGTCAGGTTGCTCAGAGCCTCATCCAGCCTGGCCTTGAACGTTATAGGGTACTTCCTAAAGTGCTTAGATATGCAACTGAAAAATCAATCCTAATGTGGCTGCTTATGTAGCATGAGACTTGTGTCTACAGAATTCAGAGGTCATAGTATTTCTCTACCTCAGTTTCCCTATCTTTACAGGGAGGGCATGATCTTTATTCATTCCTCCTTAAAACTGTTTCAATGATGACTTGATTAGTAATCCCAGACGGCCATGAACAGCTAAAGGACTATGAAAACACAAAGTTTTTGTTCTTGTTATTCTGTTGTATAATACATTGTTCTCTCACCCTCCCTCCTATTAAATATCAAATGCAATTTGTACAATAAATGTATTATGGCCTTAATCCATGCTATTATAACTTCAGAAGCCATAATGGTGTGCTTTACTTGCTTCATAAATATACATGGGTAGCTACATTTAAATTCTTTTTTTTAAATTAAAGTGAGGGGGCAATAGTTTCCCTTCAGCTTTCTGGTTGTGTGCCAGCACAGAGCTTTCCTGGGGCTCACTCCTGGAGTCAAAATGTTCTTAATGCTTGACTTGGGAGCAACATTATCTCCCAAATAAGTGTGTCTTCTTTATTAAAACCCTAGACCTCCCTTTATTCTCAAGATTAAGCAGAACCTCCTTTCTACTGAGGCTGACAATTCATTTCTATTTAAAGATAAATGTAACTCAAACACCATAAATATCACTGGCAAAACAATGCAAAGCAGACTTATTTGTATGTTTATAGCCTCATATAAATTTATAGTTCTGTGCACAATTTTTAATTACTTCTGTTATTAAACCTTCTTATAGAAGCAATAAGAATTTGTGAAGAAAAAAAAACAATGTTTAGTATTTCATAGCAAAAAATAGCCTTCGGCAACCAACTGACATTTCTCAGCTTGCCTTAAGTTTACTTCAAAGGAGAAAGTCAGCAGGCAAAACTTGGAAATCTCAGATGTCTCCCAACCTTATTCATAACTTAAAGACTTCAGAGAGCTAGAAAGGCTTCTGCCTTTAGCTGACCATTTTCTGTATAAGCAAAGAGAAAAAAGTTAAAAGTATCATAATAAATCTGAATTACTTTTTCCCTTGTTTTTCAGCTTTTTCTGCCTTGTGGGAGCTGAAGGGCACAGAGGGCTATAAGCTTGCCTCCTGCCTGTGAAAGGCAATAATTGCCCCCCAAAAAGGGCTTGCCAAACCATGCCCTTGTGCTATGTTAGCTGAAATTCCTTCTCAGATTCAGAAAAGGTCCTTACTTCACACTTTCCACATCCCTGTATTGTAAGGAAAGGAGATCGTAAGTGTGGTGACCAGAGGCAATAGTCTTACTAACAAGGTGTGGAGAGAGAACCACACATTCACACTAATATGAAGGCCTTTATTAGGTATATGTTACTACATTAAGGAATATCACTACTTTGACCCATAGACCATACTGCAGGTAAACTTTCATAGAGTTTTTTGTGTACATATCTGTCCGTAGAAGTCAAAAGTCTCAGATTACTCCATCAGATTAGTCTAGGACTTTCTGTGTTTAAAGTAGAAGAGCCATGATATAAATTCTGAATTTTGTTCATACATACTGTCTATCTAGCAAAAAAAAATGGTAGATTTTTGGTAGATTTTTTCTGCACATGTTTGTAAGCCACAGGTTGATTTTTCGATATGCTATTGTGATAGTATTGCTATTTAAATTGTATGTTTATTGATATACAAATAATAACTGATCAGCAGCTAATTACTGACCAGCATCTTCAAGATATTTGCTAAGAAGTGGTATTCCTTCTTTCTTTGACCTAAAGGAACTCACTCAATGAGTGCTCTTACTTAAGAAGCTTTTAACTGAGAAAAATCCATTAGAGCAGACTGTAGTTAAATATACATTTGGCAGGTAGGAGTTCTTACGCATTATGGTTAGGAGAATCTGCAACACAGATCTCTACAGATTTATGCCCAAAATTGCTGAAACAATGAGAAGTCTGTCATTATCCTGTAGCAATTTGAGTTCTGCATCAAATGGGAAAATTTCTTTCAATGAGTGTATACTGCAATCACATTAAATTGATTATGTGTTCTTGAATTTAGGTGCTTGCTTAAAGCTGCTTGCTCAAAGTCACCAGTGCCATGTGAAAAATGTTAGTGAGTGAAGAAGGGAACTAGGATTTCTGAGGTAAAATGAATAGGACAGTGGTAAGAGAGTGCGGGAAAGGAAACTGCTGTGCCAGGGAGTAGACCACAGGGAGTTCTCCAGAATCAGCTTTAATTAAGGTTCCAGTCCACAAGCTTTGTACAAAAGCTGAGATCTGATAGTGATTGCTAATAGCATAAGGCTTTATCGTTTTAACATAAAGGAAAACATCATAAATGAAATGAATGACATCGAAGACTGCAGTAATAGAAATGACCTGAAGTGCAAATAATAGTGTAAAAATGTAAGGCCAGGAATGTAGGGTTACTTAATGAAAATTTTAATTATAAATCAGATGTCTATCAGTACAAAATTACCATGAGAAAGGGTGACCTCAGGGTCATCCCAGAAATATTATCAGGCACAAATATTTTGCAGCCTTGGGAAAGACAATATGTAACTAAAATTTATCAGAGATGTTTTCAACACAGCAAGAGTATAACTATACCTACTGACCAGCCATAGGCAAGGCCTCATCTTAAATAAAATACCTTTGCTTAGGAAATGTGATTTCAAACAGGAATAAGTGCAGAGAAGGGATCCAAAACTAACGATAGGGAGACAGAACCTATGATACCAGGTGAATGTGAAAGGGATTGTTTCATTCAGCCTAATAAACTGGAGGCTGAGAAGGGAGAGAATTTCTATGTGTAGGTAGAAGAGTACATGCAGACTCTTAGGGAAGAAAAAAACAAAGAGAACAGAAATATCTGAAATATAATTTAGTCTAGGCAGTAGAAAAAAATGCATCTAGAATGGCCTAGAATAAATTTTGACAGGAAGGTAGATGCTGAATCATTAAAGCATTTAGGTTCTGGAAATACTCCCTAGAAGTCATGGAAGAAAAATAATAAAAAAAAAAACTTAACTACTCTCACAGTGCTAGAGCTGGCATCTGCAAGGCATTTGTTTTCTCTTGTGACCAGTAGGAAGCTGGGTGTGTTCAGGGAAGCTGGGGCTCAGTCATTTTCATCTCAGTGTGGGAACAAATAGGTGGGGATGTCACCCACAGATGACAAAGTCAGTATATTATATCTCTTTTGAGACAGTTACTTCTATGTTTTAATAGGTATTGAGATGAAATTTCTGTGAGAATCTCACAGGTTAAGGCTTAAATTTCTTATTTACTCTTCTCATAGTATCAAACACAGATTATTTTTATAATATTTTGCAAGCTGGTGATACTGTGCTGCTCCAGTGTGTTCAGAAGTCCTCCAAAGCTAAACATCTGCTACCATAGCGGTAGCATACTGATTTTCCAAATCCCAGAGATTCAAGACAGCAGATGGAGACTACATCTCAGCAGATGAGATCACTTTACCTATCATGGCCCCTTTTACCTAACAAGATTCATAACTGCACGGAAAAACTTCCAATTTTAAAAATAAATGTTTTCAAAATGCCCTAAACTCTCCAATATTGAACTTAGCTTACAGCTAAAGGGCTACTTCCATAAATAAAAACTGTGAAGTGATATTTAATTCCATTACTTCAGCAGTTATTTCATCCTTTCATCTATGACACAACCAAAAGCATAAATTTGCAGAAATAAATATTTGCCCATATAAAAAAACCAACCAAACAAACAACTGAATGGTTTTAAATAAAAACAGGAAAAAAAAATGAGTGATCACTCTAATTTTTAATTAAAATTGAGACTGTCAGTATAAAAGTGGCTTCTTCAAGCAAAAGAGAATGCACAATACTGAAAGATGTCACAGGCCTGTTAGCCAAATATGGCAACCTGATCCTGCCATGGCCAGTATCACATATCTGGAAATTTAAGTGGTCTCAATAAAAGGGAAAATCGTCTATTGAGGTTTGAGTGACTATCATGGTAAAATAAGTCCTTAGTGTGGTTCTTTTTTACACTCTTTTTAGCTAGTAAATTTACTTCTCAATGATGGTTTATTTCCTAAGACTTAAAAGTCAATGTGAGAAAATGCCATTTGACATTTTTGAGAGTCCACTATAACTGCCTTTTAAGTTTCCTTGACTAGCATAGAAAATATGGAACAGCTATTAAACTGCTGTTCCCCTAATAAACATTAATTATAAGACAGCAGGTGATTAATCACTGATAATGAGCTATAGATGACTTTTAATGGTCAGCTAATAGTGTCATGGGCCTTTAATACTGAAAATAATTAAAATTAATAACAGATTGTATGGTGAATACGCTTGGTAAAAATGTGCTTATAGGACAAAAAGCAGGCATCCAAATACAGGAGGAATATCTTTCCCTGTGACCATGACACTTTAGCCCAGTGCTTAGGGTACTTGCAAGGCGGGGAGAGCAAATGGTCTCGGTTTTAAGGACCACTTGAAACAGGGCTTGGATTTGTATTACTGCTGGTTTTTCCTCTGAAGGTGAAAGTCCTAACCAGTTTACTGCAGTTACTCTCCTTTGTTCTTCCTGGCACAAGAAATCTTTAATTATAGCATAGAGAGAATCCTTAATGGGAAAGAAACCTTTAAATTTCTGGAAGAGGAATAGATGATTACTAAGGCACTCTTCTGAAAACAGAGATATGATTTGAAATCTCTCCCTGGCTGCAAAGAAAATGCCTTCCTAGATGGCACCAAGTGTGATACTGCTCTGTAAGGTTCTTTCTTTGGGGGAGGAAGAGGGCAACAGCTCTCTCTCTCTAACAGAAGCTGAGTTACAGACAAATACATTAATACTAAGAAACATTTTGTAACTTAGTATTGTTCAGAATGAAAGGGCTTGTCTGAACATCTGCACGTCCAGTCCTGTTGGGTCACTTCAACACCCTACCATTCAGTTGGCTGACTGCTGTGAACCAAACTCTGCCCACGTGCACTGTGGTAACCTGAAGATTTGCAAATTTTGGTAAATTCTCTCCGGCTCGATAGACTCACAGCACAGCATGGTTTCCATCTCTCGGGCTAAACTTTCACTTGAAAAAGGTCTAAGCTTTGTCCTCGAGCAGGTTTCATCGGTGTTGACTAGTTCCTTGAATAAATCATCTCTCAAACTGTGTTTGGCATTGTTGGGAAAATGCCAATTTGCCCAGGCCAAAACCAGATGAGGGAGTGTGCTAATAATCAAATAGTACAGGCAATTGTAGGATGGTGCTTGAGCCCATGTCCTGCCACTCTCCATTTGGTGTCTAGCTTATGGCTGAGCGTTACAGATTCTGGGACCAGGACCTACACATTAGGTCTTATCATGCTGGTGCTAAACCACTTTTTTCAAGAAGCCTATTCACCATTAGTAGCCAAATTAATAATTAAGAATTCTAATGTTTAAGAAAAGCAATTTGCTGAAGGTAAGTACATTCAGGACATTTTGGGCAATAAAGTTTTGCAAAGTTTGTTTTTAACATAGTGTATAAAAGCTGCTGATAAGTATAGGGTTTTGTATGTGAAAAGCAAAAGAACCAGTTCATCAAGGTAGGAACAGATGCAAATTCCATCTGTAAGTGGTCTTATTTTGCAAAAATTTCCCTACTTTATGCTGTCTCCTTCTATTTTTTCAGCCCCTGTCAACATGCCATGTCATCATGCCATATATTAAAACCTGATTAGTCAAATATTCACACAGGTGAGCAGCTTTACAAATGCCAGCAGCCACAATTAAGCAAATTTTACTCCCCATGTGAGTAGTCTCTTGCATTTGCCAATTTTTCTGAGGGTTCACGTGAGATTACAAGGTCTTTGCAGGTGATACATTAATAGTGAAAATTTGGAGTTTATTCTAATTTTACATTAGGGGTATTCTGTTCACATCAATGGAGATACTTCCACTTTGCAGTTTTATAAATGAAAATAGCATGGTATTCAGCATTTTTCTGGGTGCTATACAAACAGATAACATAATAGATTTTTAATAAAACCTCAGCCATCTAATCTAATTAAGAAATCACACAGAACATCACAGAATTAATATTATTGATTTTTTTCTACTTCTTAATTCACTTTTTGGATTAGTGAAAGACTCTTAGTAATCATAAATGAGCAACTTGATAAGGTCATAGAAAGTAGGTGAGGAAGGGAAGGAGAAAAGCAAGTTTGGGATCAGAGATGCAAGGAAGTAAACAATAAAGAAAGCAGGAATGAATAGTAAAAATATTGAAGAAAATCAAGAAACAGAAGAGAAGACTGGGATAAGAAAGGGAGCAACATAAAAACACGAAAGAGAATTATAAAGATAAGATCCATAGTAATCACCTTTCAAGTTGTCTTGGATTGTGTTTCTGTGCTTTGTGGTTTGGGTTTTTATAAAACAATGGATTGTTTATATTTCACTAGAATAAAAAAAAAAAAAAGAAAAGGCAGATGTGAAATATTTTACAAAGTTTTAATATCACCATTCAACTGATGGTGTTGACAGTTATATCTGAAGTCCTTAAAGTCAAATGATGAAATAATGATGTTGCATTTCAATATGCCTTGACAATAAGCTTAGGGTAATAGCCTATTCATAACAGATAATTTATTTTAATCACAATTGTACATAAATGATAGAAAATCAGTCTTGATGTTGCCTTGGCAAAAGCACTGTTTTTGAGGATGAAGATTTGGGATTATGACATTATTTATTAGTAGCAGTATTAGTATTATTAATCTTTGTTATTAAAGATGTTTCCTTACAAGGACATCTGGGTCATTTGAAACTTTCAAAAAATTGTAGTGTTTTGGATGAGACCTCACATAAGCTTGCTGCCAGACTTCAGATGAGAATATAAAACCAACCTTCTGACTGCTTGTAGTCATTAAAGAGCAGAACATACTTTTTGGAAAAGTTGCACTGTAAAGCACCCACTGTGCTGGCCAAATTCCAGCGTGGAAAATTACATTCTGCCTACTGATAATTGCCTCTTCTATTTCAAAAGGCAAGTCCTGTTTTTCACCTACTATCCTAGATATTAGAAATGTGGCTAACCTGGAGCGTGGTGCTAAATCCATCACATGCTTATCTACCTTGCTGAATTGTCACCCTGATTCATTTATTAACTCTATTAAAGAAGTGTCCCATTTTTAATCAGTAGGATGGCAATTTAACTTCTTTATAAAACACAAGAAAGTATTACTGGTAACATCCAGATCAGAATTTCAGCAGCTGATAATTCAGGAAAGTGACATGTTAGGTTTCTTGTGTTAATGATACCTCTGTCTCAATACGCTTCTCTTGTAAGCTGTGAAACACATTTAAACACAAAGATAAGATGCCATTCCTTTAAATAGTTGAGTACTTGTACAGTTCCAGGTACCTGCAAAACCCCATCAACTTTGAGCTGCAGATATTCAGATAGCATTTTTTATTTATAAAGAGGAAGAACTAGAATTTTAAAAGCTCAAATTACTTAATTGGCCTTCTGCCAACATTGAAGCTGGAGCAGATTTAGAATAATGTTGAACTCTTCCACAAATACCTTAATTGCAAAGGCAAGTGATTAGAACTTCCTTAGCTCTTCTTAAAGACAGTCACGTTGAAACAGAAACTAAGTCTTTTCAAGTAATAAAGTGAATGTCAGTGGGAAAGATAATGCATATATGCAACCCGATATTGTAATGTACAGCTCCAGCCACCCCAGAGCTCAAGAAGCAGCAGCTACAATGGGTCGTGTAAGCACTGTAGGATCCTGCAGAAGGAATGGCAAAATACAGCAAAATCATTGCCATTATTTTAGTAATAGGGCTCTAATTAGGACAGGATTGTTTTTTCCTTGTTTTGCTCTGTAATTACATATAACGTCCTTGATAAGATTAAGTACTGTGATAAATTCTGCATTTTTGCCTAGCTTAAAATAACAACTGTACGTATTTTCAGATAAGCAGATAATTTAAAATCTCATAATCAAATTCGTGTGTCAGAACTTCTTCAAAGATTGAAATCAGTCAGATTCTGTTTCATGTTGTGGCATATAATTTTTTGTAAGGGAAATAGACATAATGCTTCCATAGCAACACATCACACACATCAAGTCCAAGCCTTGAGAAGTACTGACATAAGTTTAACAGGAATGTTTGACTATTCATAAGAAAAAAAAAGGGTTTGTTTATGCTTTATATGTATAGATATATGCAAGTACATCTGATATTTCTTATTGATGATTAAGTGATATTTACTCTATACACCAGTGAAGCTAAAGACAACCCCCCACCCCTGCCCTATGTATTGTACAAAATCTATTAGTAGATGGGCATTTAATAGCTGTACAAGCGTATCTTAATGAACCTTAGGATGGTATAGCTTTCCTTGTAATTGCTGACAACTATGTTGCTTTAGGTTTAAGATCACGCATGCTTATCAGAGATGCCATTGACTTGTACTTGTTCTGTTTATTGATTGCTTAATTAGTTTCCAAGATAGCTAATCAGGGACAGATGCAAGTGTTTAAGCATCTCTTGCTGTGTCTTACTCTGAGCACAAAATTGTGGAGCAGCTGTGTGATTTGAAGAAATAAATTAACCCCACTGTACTGAACTAGTCTGAATCATGGTATAGGATACAATGTTGGTGTAGCAATACCATCTGTAAAGTGAAATGAATCTGGGGGAAGTTGGTATGCTGACTCATCCTCCAAAAAGTAACTGTAAAGAAACCTTTCTTGGCTTTCCAAATGATAGTGTAAAGATCTTTTTTCCTCTTCCTTCTACACTGTTGTTTGCTAAATGTAGGCTCTAACAGTCAGAATAAATGGTTTTTGCTCACAATAACAATCCTTAGGGATTTCTCTGTCACAGAAGTAAAAACAACTAAATGTCAATATTCTTAGTAGGAAACATTATACATCACTTGAGAAGCTAGGTAAATAATGGACTGTGGAGGGTGGTATCTGCCTCAGAAATTTAAAAACTCAGTTAGCTAACACAATGTTTTGTTTTGACGAAAGCAAAATTGTTTGAAATTTGCTCTTTCAAAGTGGTATCAAGTGTTTATCTTTAATAAAATTACAGAAAATATTGAGAAGAAAAAGAGTTTCAAACGAAAAAACCCAAATATTTTTTGGATTAAAAGCTTGATATTACATTTCTACATTTTCTGAGAGAATTTATTATGAATAGTTCAGCATAACTGATGCAAATTGACATTATTTGCACTTATTGAATCTGTTTTATTTTAAAAAGTGCTTGGAGTAAAAAAGCAACACACAACTCTACTACTACTATCACTACCACTACTACTACTACTACTACTACTACTACTAATAATAATAATAATAATAATAATAATAATACCATGTATAGGAATAGTCCAGCTGTCTAAGCATCAATCTAACAGTAGGCATCTGTTTTTATAATTAGGCATTATTAACTATTTCCCTGTCAAAATATCAAAAAGTCTCTTTTTCAGTTTTGTCCTCATTATAGAAATGAACCATAGACCCATTCAGAAAAAAAAAAAAATTCTCAGGTTTTAATGAAGTATTTGATGTTAACATAGGAAAGAACATCCAGTGCTGCATAACAGTTTACATGGAGTTCATGCCTTCCAGTGACCTCTGATAGTTTTACGAGGGGTTCAATGTACTTTTTAAAATTACCTTTTGAAAGATGATCAGGAAAGCACTATACATCAGCATGTCAAAGTTTAAAGCATGTTTTCTAACCCTTTTCCCAGTGTAGGCTGAATAGTGCAGTACTCAGAAGTATGTTTTTATTATCTGAGAAATTGCTGTGCTATGCTATCCACAGCTGTTTAATATGAGACCAGAGCAATGGTATTCAAGGCTCCTATTGTATCTGTAAGCAGGAGAGATGCAAAGATTCACTTATCAATCAATCTTACATTTAAACTCAGAAAACATTAACCAAGTCCACTTTAACAGAAGTCAGTGGAGAAGAAGAGTGAAAAAAAAAAAAAGCAGCAAAAAAATTTGATTTCTAAAAATCTTTACAAAAAATAATTTGTCCACAAGTAAGACTTTGAAATAAGGAACATCTTAACTGTGATCAGAAAAAAATCATACATCATTTTTATTCTCAACAAATATATCAGCCTACTTACACAAATATATGAACATTTAATTTTTTTCTAAAGCAACATGTATGCAAGGTCATCTATGCATTATTTAGTAATGTTGTATTACTACTAAAATATTGATTCCTGTGTCAAACATAATTTAAAAAAAAAGAACAAACTCAGAAGAGAGCATGTCTGAACCTAGTGCTTGGAAGAGGCTCTACCTGCTAATTATCACTAACTGCTATTTTGCCTAAAATTATGACATCAGTCATAAGATGATGCCAAGATAACTCATGATTTTGAAAATCCTTAAATTGAGTAGCAATACTTTTTTTATCTCGAGTCCTGAAGTGTTTCCGCTACTGAAACCACTAAGGATTCAGATTTTATTCTGACTTATTGTTGGCATAATAAAAATTAACAATTTTGCTAAGTATTCCTATTAAAGGACTTAGCCAGGATGGGTAACTCGTACATATGGTCAATTTTATAATTTTACAAGTCTAGGGGTTATTTTGTTGTTTGAAGTCAGATTTCAGATTAAAATTTTGTTAGACTGAATTCAACAGCTCTTAGAATAAAAATGCTTGGCCATTTCCATTTACCTACAGCAACACAAGTGAAGTTAAGATGCTTCCAGTGAATACTTCTACTGGTTTTAGTTTCTCATATATTTCTAGTTTTAAATGAGCAGGAATAATAATTCCATAAATTTTGTAAATTTATATTCGAATAAGCATAACTGAATGTGGGACATGGAGCAAAATAAACTCAGGAAATATTACCACTACACTGGTTTTTTTAGCTGTTTCATTTTTATGTCAAAAGAATAATGACTTTTAGTAGAACTAGAGAAAGAACATCTTACAATCATATCTTTGGAGAAAATGAAGGTTAAGCATCTCCAGAAGAAACCCAAAATATGTGTTGATTTTTCCAAAAGTGTACAGTAATGTGCTAAGAAATTTTGTTGGCAAAACACAGAGAACACAAAAATATGATGGCATTGTAGCCTGAAAAAGAAAAATAAATACTGTTGAAACTTAAGCGTTGAAACTAATAGGATCAGAAAATTGGAGAACTGCAAGATTTACTTGATAGTATTTTTATGACTTGCATAGCCAGATCTTGTACTAGTTTGAGGATATATAATACAATAGTCAATGCAGTATCATTATAATCCTCTTGCAAACTCTAACTACACACCAAAGGAGTAAAAATTACTTGTGGCAGTCATTTGTTCTCCTGAGTATACAGTTTATCCAGATCATCATTTACTGTCAACACCAAGAGATTTCACAATACAGTAAGAGATTATATATTAGCATTAGGCTTTCCAGAAGCCATTGGATCTAAAAGATTAATTTAGTAAGTCTACTTGTAGTAAACAACAGGTCCCAGCTCTTAATAAAACAAACCTGGAGACAAGGGGAATTTAGAAAAATTCAAAATAACGACTGGGATATGGATGAACATTTGATCATATTATTGCTATGGTTCAATAGCTATTTTCTACAAAGGCATCTAGCCAACATTTATTTTCAAAAATAACTTGTTATACACTTCATTTCTTGATGCAATGAGATCACGCACTAAGTGATGTTTTGAAAAGTTGAAAAATAGGATATTTGTCTAAATGCTAGCCTAAGATGCTCAGTATTACCTAAAGAAACATGTCATTAGTTCCCTCAACTTCACTGAAGCTCTTCAAAACTACCAGCTTAAAATGGACAAATAAAAGGGTTACTTAATAAAGCTACAACATTTAATTACAGCCAGCCTCAAATCATCCTAAACTGCTAATAAATTTTTTTTTTTCCAACCTTAAAACAACTACATGCTAGAGCACGGATAGATGTTTCAGAAGCCAATGACTCCCTGCTCTTCCTCGTGCTGCTCAGGAAGCACGCGGAGGCGACAATGGTAGGAACAGCCAAGAACAAACAGTTCCTAGAGTCTCCAGTGGCACAGGCAGTAGTAGGGTAATATTATCTCCCTCCATTTGCCAAGAGCATTTCAAAGATGATGTTCAGCATCCTTGGAAATGTCAGGATTAGTTGATTTCCAACACTGCAAGCCCATGCTTTGCAAAAAGTCTTTTAGTGTTGCATAGTTTAATTTCAAAGCTATCCCAGGATTCCTGTCCCTCATAGTGGATGCATGCATACATTAGCTAGCTCTGCAAGAGTGAATTCATGTATGTCTGGTTTTAACTGCAAAAGTGGATTTATTGGTGAACAGCTTTTCTCAGTGTAGTAGTTACTATTAACTCCACAGCCTCTGGAAAAATCATGCTGTTATTTAAGGTACAAATAACCCACCAAAAGCAGATGATTTCAAAATTTATTAGACTTGACGAATTACAATTCTTCAGTCTATGCCTGAACAACTGAATAATACTCTTCTAACTCCTCAAACTACTGAAATTTAAGTGCATAAATGAATTTCTTTGCTCAATGGGATTTTTAGAAAGACACAAGACAAACATGTATTTGCAATTTGGGCTTGTTTTGCAAAGATTTAACACTGAGGAAAAGCACAATGAAAGAGAAAAAAAAATCAGAGAATTATAACACCAATGTCATCATATTGTTTCTTTAAAATCCCAAACATTTTTTCACTTTTCTACAGTGGTGCAGATAACTAGAAATCTACTTTGATTCTGATGAAGCAGAAATTATTCCCTTGCCAAATCCACCTTTTCTAACATAATGTAAACTCCTGCTTATACACTGGAGTATAATAACTTTTTTCTTCTATGCTCATACATCATAGGTGCATTTACCTAGCTAAGAAAGAAATCTAATGAAAAAAAACCAACTTTATTGAGAACTGTACCCTGTCATTCTTTTAGCTACCGCAGTAGATATGTCTGGAAGACCTTGTTTTCAAAACTGAATTCCATGCTCATGTCTGGAACCATAAATGTTTCCAGAGTCATGAATATAACTGGTTAAGTTTCAGTAATGACATAATCTGTATGTTCAGAAAGAGAAAAATAACAACCTGTTCATATAGTCAAACAGCTCTTAGTGATCTATGCTTAATGCAAATTCATATGTTGCTTGCCAGGTGAGACAAGAACACTAATGTGTAAAAATAAAAAGAATAATCTAATCCCCCTCTCCAATCTGCTCAAGAACTTCAAGGATGGCAGAAGCAGCACTTGGTGTACAGGTGGTCCTGAGGCTGTTCCAGTGCAACTTCAGGACTGCTCAGTAGCTGCTGCTCAGGACTCTACAACACTTAGTTAATGCTGCTTAAACAGCATTAGCTTGGCCCAGTTACCACGCTCTGAGCTGTGCTAAATATGATGTTGCAGAGAAAAACTCATTTTTGGCTGTTAAAGCCCTGTCCTCCATTATGCTGAGAAAGCTCAGCTGAATACCCATGGAGATGCTTCTAAGGTCTATTAAGAGGGAACAGCATGGAGCTTGCATTGCATCAAAGATACTGTATCAGATCAGTACTACATAACAAATTACCACAGTCTTAAATGGTGAAGAACGAACAGCGTGAATATGGGAGGCTGATATAATTAATGTTTCCACTTTAATAGTTATCATTTGGAGAGTTTTAGTTTCACAGTATGTAAGTAGCTTAAAGAAATATTTCTCTTGGGTATTGTATTCTTATTGTTGACTTACA
Organism: Chlamydotis macqueenii; assembly: GCF_036417535.1. NCBI lineage: Eukaryota > Metazoa > Chordata > Aves > Otidiformes > Otididae > Chlamydotis > Chlamydotis macqueenii. The sequence goes on from NC_141557.1 coordinate 134,606,890, forward strand.
GACAATTCTTTGCTGAATCAAGTTCCAACATTGATAATGATACTCAAAACTAGAAACATGCCAAACTAATTTGTACCCTTGATCTTTTTTACTTATCAGGTAACTATTTTTCTATGTATTATATTCACTGACTGATTTTTTAAAAGCTTGTTGGTTTCCGTGGAGTCTGACTAACACCCAAGCTTCTTGACAATGTGTTCTAATTAAAAAAAAAAATCAAAAACCAATAACTTAGGTGCAATCAATTTAGAGTTCAAAATAGTTAATTTCTTAATCTCTGCTTATGGAAACACTCATTGTGTTCTAGGCATTTCTACTTGGGCTTCTTTCAAAGGAATTCTTCTATTCATGCTACCTGCACATCAGGTTGCATGTTGCATGCTCCATTCATGCCTGACTCTTCTCAGTGGTCCCCAGGGACAGGATGAGAGAAACGGGCACAAATTAAGAAACGTGAAATTCCATCTGAACACAAGAAAAAAAAAAAGCTTTTCTATTGTGAAGGTGGTCAAATACTGGCACAGCTTTCACAGAGAGACTGTGGAGTCCCTGTTCTTCGAGACATTCAAAAGCCTTCTGGACACCTACCTGGGCAAAGGGTCTAGCTGACCCTGCTTGAGCAGGGAGGGTAGACTAGATGATCTCAAGAGGTCCCTTCCAACCTCAACAATTCTGTCATCTTAGAGCATCATGAAGAACTCTAACTCCATATTATGATAAACCAGCTGTGATAAACCAGCTGTGAGGGGTGTAGCTTCTAGTTTCTGAAAAAGTTCAATGAGTACTTGCTTGGGACTGCTGCACCACAACAATCATGCGGCAGCTATTTGACTGTATTTCCATTCTAGTCACATCTGAAAACTTGCTTGCTTGTGAAGCTGCATCTCTCTGTGGACTTTACAAGCAGCTAAGGTACATAGCAGTATTTGCATTGAAACTTTATTGACAAGACTGCAAGGTGATGGCAAAAAATACTAATCTGAGGTTTGCAGTTTTTAAAAGGCACTCACAGTACACGTCTGTGCCAGGGAGGAGCAGTTGATCCATGAACAGGGAGTTGAGAGCAGGTATGGCACAGGTAGGGCAGTGCCCTCCTTGATGATGCACCAGGGCAGAATGGTGAGAGACACAGAGTCCATTGACAGTCCCAGACAAGGTGATGTAACGAGTCACCCCAAGATGACCCCAAGGATCCCTTCAGGAAAGGAAGAAGACATGACTGGAGACAAGGATACCTATAGCGTAGGAGCAAGATCTACCCAGGAAACCCACAAACCAGAACAGCAGGAGACAGATTTGTGCTCAGGGACACCTATAACTTAACTCAAGGCAGGTCTGGGTGTTCACGCATAAGCTTGAACAAAACCCCTGTGCCCACCAGTAGAGGGGGTGGGTGTTAGCAGTATGTGCTGCTTTTATGTACTGTTCATATGTATCAATTATTTGAAACAATTTGCATTAAACCAATTATTTTGGTAATTGTGTTTGCTGCTTACGGTCAGAAGTATTTATCGATTATTAATGCATTGTATTTATCCTTTTCTTTAGTTTTATTTCCTCCTTTAAAGGTATAAACTCTCTAGTGATTTTCACTTTTCCATTAGCTAACTAGCAGTTCTATTGCATATACGGAATTTTAAAGAAAATTCTATCTATTTCAGAATATTCTTGTTAGTTTTTCCTTTATTATTATTATTATTATTATTAAGCACAGGAGAGGGGAGGTATGAATAAACTGTTTATTCTAAATGTTTGCTTGTCTATTTAAAGTACCTTTTTTGAGCTTCTCAGAATCACAGATAAAAGAAAAACCCTGACAATAAGAGGTAGGATGTGCATGAACCCAAACAAAAATCAGATAGACACTTAAGCACATCATTATTTTCTATGCAGCCAGCTAGACCCTACTAGAAGCGTGAGTCTAAATCCTGTTCAGTAAAAGCGAGTCCTTCCACTGACTTCAGTAGACATAGGTCATGTCCTGGTGCAGCGTAATCTAAACAGAGAAAAGTCTGTTGGCGAAGAGACATTTTAATATACAGGATCCAATTAATCTTTAGATGAGAACTAGAAATTAACTTGTGGGTTGCAGCCTTTTCAGTCCGATTTTTTATTAAATATAAATAAGCTTAATTTTTTCCTCTGAACCAGCTTTGCAAGGGCTCTTCTTGTAGTTGTCATGCAGTTTTAATATACAATGAACATTCATTACAGCAACATTAATCTGGCAGACATTACACTTCAAATAATTGCTGCCTGCCTTAATTCCTGGTTTGTCCTTTTGTAAGCATTAATTACATATGTCAACAACAATCAGTTTAGAGTAAGATAATTGCAGGTATGGAAAAAGGTTGCTCCTAGCAAATATGTACTTGAAAGATAATGTCTTCATAGTATTAGGATTTTATTTACTTCCAAATCTTCATGAATTTGTTGGAGGCCCTTAGCTTAGCTATATAAACAAAATGGACAGTCCATTATAATTTTTTGCATGTGTTTATCACACTAGCTAACAGATTTGGGATTTTTTTTTCTCATAGCAAACAAGACATGCAGATGTTTGTTGGTGATTTGGAACAAACTTATTTACAGATGTTTATTGCACTCCAATATGTTAGAAGAGCTACTCAATAATATACCTCTTTGAAGATACTCCTAACACTTTTTGCCAGATTGCCTCAGCCACTCATACCACACAGTAGGTCTCTGGAACATAGAGCATCAATAATTTTAGACCTAACATGCTGCCCTTGAAATAGGGGTAAACAGGTAATTGTTACCTGTCAATCTAAAAAAAAAAAAAAAAACTGGAATAAAAACTTTACTTCAGACCACCAGAACCATCTCAAACCATATTTATAATCTTCTAACAAAGTAAATGATGACTTTTTAAAACATCCATGATTATACTTATGAGAATACATAAAATATTTTTTTCATACATCCACTAAATTCAGACTAAAACTCCAGGAGCGACCATAGCGAAAATTTGCTTTTGAACTATAGCATATTCAAAGTCACAAACAGTGAGATTATGAGATATCTCTTTCAGCAGCTGCATGACTACATTATGCATCACCAGTACAAGTTTTATTTTTATTATCTAGAGTTTCTAGAGATTTTTTCCCCTGGATTATTTTACTCAAACATTAACTACATAGAAAAAAACCCACAAATTACTTGTTTGTCTGTGTCTGTCACCACCCCATCAGTGGTGTATTTGGGGCAGCTAGAAGAGGCTGAACAATTCATTGTATAACAACTTATATTGAAATATCTCAAGCCAGCAACGAATGGAAGAACAGAATATTGATTAAGCTAAAATGGATAGCAACCTTCTTGTACAAGCTGTTTAAAGCATATAAATATATATAAGCTCATTATTAAAACCTTATCAGATTTAAAGTTTTGAAGGGATTTTTTAAAAAGACAATTACTTTTTATCTTCTTATGTAATCTACCGATACAGTATATTAATAAAATATCTAGCACTTTCAGAAAAGGTTGATAATTACTTGTCGGCACTTAACTACTAATGACAGCAGTAGAGGATATATTCTGAACTTATATTTTATTCAAGTACTAATGGTTAAAGTTAGAACCATAATTAGCATACCAGGACATGATGATTCATTCTGTTATTGATTTTTTTGCAGCCTACTTTATGCTTCCATGCTGTAATTGTCACATTGATTATTTGTGGCTACTGGTATGCAACCCTTACATCAGATTTCTGTCTAGACAGTAACAACTTTTATAAAATATTTAATAACAGTCTCCATGACCCAGGAATTTTCTTGAAGCTTTGTTTTACTGGCTTATTTTCATTTTAAAGACTGTCAGCAACTGAAAATGCAGTGTGATTGTCTGATTTGGAGACCTTGAATAATCCTTTTCTGGAGGTTATATATTTCTGAATGTTATTTTAAATATGCAGAGTATATTGTGTTTATTAATCATAAAGAGAGTGCAGGATATTGGAGGCTGTTAGGTACATTTCACATTAGTAGAAGTTTAACTGCAACAAAAATATTTAAGACAGATATCTTGAATGCAAAGAATTCCTTTTTTTTTCTAGTATAATATATTTAATCCACCAGTTAGCTCTGAGGAGTTCAGAGCTAGAAGGTCTTTCGTGTGGGAAACACCCATGCAGAGGACATCAAAACCTGTCAAATTCTAAAAAGGTTTTGCTTTCAGAAAAAAAAATTGCCTATCCATGTAGTTGAATATAGCTGAGATCCACCGCAGGAATCTTTCTGGAATTTTTGTAGATATACCACCACCTTTACACTGCAATCAGAACAAAATAAAAAGAAAATGCTGAACGTGAATTATAGTTATAGCTAAGTGGAGATATTTGAAAAAGAAGCAATTTCATTGTTATTTATTTTGTGCAGAATTCCGTCAAATTAGCTTGCAACAAACTGGAGACTTACTGAAATGGTATTTGGTTTAGTTGCTACAGCTTTCAATCTAGTGTTTAAAAAATAGTCTGAGCAAAGGACTGACCTTCCCAGTCCCACCAGAACTGGTTGTCATAGTTCTGCCCTGATCAGGACCAGACTACGCAGTTTCTCTCTCACTCCTCCCACCCTCCGAGAGAAAAGGGACAGATAATATAAGAAAAAACACTCAAGGTTTGAGATAAGGACAGGGAGAAAATCCTTAAAGTTACCGTAACAGGCAAAACAGACTCGACTTGGGGAAAACTATTCATTTATTACTACAAACAGCAGGAGAATGAGACAGAGAACAAGATAACCTCCCTCCAATCCTCCCTCTTCCCAAACTTAACATTATCTCTACTACCTTCCCCCCTCGAGCTGCACAGGGTGGGAAGAGGGAATGGGGGTTGCAGTCAGTTCATCATGCGTTGTTTCACGCCGCTGCGTCATGGTCAGGGGAAGAACTCAAATTCCTCCCCTGCTCCATTGTGGGGTCCCACCCAAATGCCACAGTCCTTCCTGAAACTGCTCTGGCGTGGGTCATCTCTTCCATGGAGTGCAGTCTCTCCAGAACGGCTGCTCCAGAGGGCCCTCCACGGGCCACAGCCGCCTTCAGGCATCCACCTCCCCCTGTACGGGGTCCTTCACAGGCTCCAAGTGGATCTCTGCTCCTCTGTGGACCTCTATGGGCTGCAGGGGGACAACCTGCTCCACCATGGTCGTCACCACAGGCTGCAGGGGAATGTTGGTCAGGAGCCGCACTACTCCTCCCCCTCCTTCTGAACTGACCTTGGCGTCTGCAGCTGTTTCTCTCACAAGAGAAGTTCTTCACAACAGGCTGGCAGATGCATCTCAGAATCTCTTCACATCATCCATCTCACCTCCTCTCCACTTCTTGCAGCTGGGCTGGGCCGAGTTGGGCCCATTCGGCCACCTGGCAAGAGGCCAGACAGTGAAGCCTGCAAGGCCCATGAGGCCTGCACCTCCCCCTCTACGCCTCTGGCCCCGGTCAGCTTCTTCACATCTTCACAGAGGCGTTATCACGGAACATTCTGCTACCAATCGGCTTGGCCTTGGCCAGCAGCAGATCCGCCCTAGGCCCGGGTGAGTCCACTGAACAAAGGGGAGCGACTTCTAGCAGTTTCCTACAGAAGCTACCACCTTAGGCCCCCCTTCACTAAACAAAACCACAACACTGGTTTAAAATAACACAATGGTGGAGAGTTCTCGTTTATGCGTGCTTTCTTTTATGGAACCAAAATAAACTATAATATTTCTGCTAGGAGTCAGCAACAAAAAGTGCTGTGCTGAGAATAGCCAGATAATCCCCTATACGTTTAATCAATACATGTGCTTCAAACTTCACTTGGAAACCTGGAAAAACTAAGTATCTCTACTGGGCACCTATGAAAGCTAATGGTTTCTCCTCTTGTGAGCTCTCACTCTGGAACAAAAACCTTATTGATAGAAAAGGAAAAGAAAATAGCTAAGGATACCTACAAATAAGTGAGATTTGTTAACAGCCTTGTAGTTTCTTGGGCAGCAGGTTTTTCCTCAGTATTCCCATCTGTTAGCTAGGGCAAAATAATAAAAGAGCTTTCATATGAACAGGCTGAAAAAAATAACCTTTTATTTAGAAATTTGTTTTTATCCAGTCTCAGTTCAAACCAAACTGAACTCTCCCCCTTTTTTAAAATTTCCCCTACATTTTAATTTCTAAAACATGTTACATAAAAATGTTGCAGCATACACTTCCAAAATCAGATGAGTTTACTTCATCCTTCAGGGCTGCAGTGAAGCCATCTCATTTATACCACTGTGGTGTAGCTGCAGTGAATCCAAAAACCTTTGGCAGATGGATCAAATGTGCTACTCCAGAACCACAAGATTACAGACATCTCTTCAGGTGGAAAAAATGCAGGTCCCTCAGCCCCTTATGTGCCCCTAAACCATCCGTGTGGCTCTCCATTGGGCTCATTTTAGTTTGATTGCTCCAGTTTGTACCGGGAATCCCCAAGCTGAACATGGTACTCCAGATGCAGCTTCACAAGCACAGAATAAAGGAGAATAATCACCTCCATTTACCTCCCTCAAATATCAGTGTAAAGTAGGACTTTATCTGAGCTGATACAACTTTATTGCTGCGTGCTGCAACTTGGCCTCTGGTGCGCAATTTAAGCCATTTCCAAACCCTTAGAAGTCTTCAAAATGCAACAAAAGCGGTCTTCATTCACATATTGAATAATTATTTTTTTAAAGTACTAGTTTTTGCCTAGAGAGTGCTTGAGGCTCTCTCTTCCTCTGTGATCTATTGAAGACTAAGAACTCAACTTCTCTATCACTGGAGATCTAAATAAACACTCCTCATGCTGCCCCACATACTCAAATGAGGGTGTGTTTTATGTCTTCTGTTTACAAGAAATTTGTCTTTTTTTTTTCTTTTTTTTTTTGCCCCCTCAGGAAAGGTTGCAAATAAAATGTACTGAGATACTATTAATTCTTTCTTTATTATGCCAATGATAGCAGTATCCAAAATTAACAATCTAAAACAAATGAAATTTTGACCCAGCTTTTGGAAAAGACAAACACTTAAAGATAAAATAGTTCATACAGCTTTTAAAGTGAAAAAACTTTCTGAAGATTATCTATGTAGCTATCATATCTGGATACATAACATTTACAGTTTGGGGTTGGGTTTTTTTTGCCTGTATGATAACTGTCTAGAATAAGGGAGGAGTTTTTGATAACTTTTCAGTACCTTGTATGAAAAAGAAGTATGACAGCAGAAAATTTCTGATAAATTAAATTTGACATGTTTTTTGTCTATATAAAATGCATGCTGAACAGCTGGTAATTGCGAATATTTCAGCAGTCATTTCTGATGTGGAGTATTGCTTCTGTGCTCAGCACTAATGAAATGCGAGTTGTACTTTATCAAATTGACAGATCTTAGGGGTTTTTTTTGATGAGCACATGATACATTTCTCTGAACAGTGGATAATGGATACATTTACCTGTGAAGAGAAGAAAAAGTTCTTAGTTTCGTTACCTGCTAGTGACCTACTTTGGCCATGCGTTATGAAGCTGTGCAAACAAATACACAGATACATATAAATGGAATTGATAGGAAAAGTATGGGTAAAAAATAAATAGAAATATCTATTCAAAATAACAGAAAACACAAGCATTGTCTCTAAAGGAACAGGAAATACAATACAAATATTAAAAAGAATGAGTAGACCTAGAATCTATTCAAGAATTTAGGAACATTTACCTTTGCTGAATGACTAGCATTTCCTCTTCTGTAAAACTTTTTGCTGTTGTATTTATTTTATTAAGTTTATAATGTTATTATTGAAAAAAAACAAGTTTTGATGATACATGAAAGTAGCTGTTGCCTCATTAGCAGTTTCAGAGAGAAGTCAGAGGGATTATTCAAATGTTTAATGTTATTCACCCACATAAGCAGGATTAGTGACTTTGATTGCACTGTGAAAAGAATATAAAGAAACTATTGACTCTTCATACTCATGTCTAGGGACGTGATTATAAAGCCATCCACAGTTGCCTCAGTTAGATGCATATATGACTTTGACTAGATCTGCATAAGGTCAGTGGGTGAGCTGTCATGTCTCAGCATTATAGTTCTTGAGTTTTAAAATGTTTTTTTAATTGTGAGTCTTGGTTGCATGCATATACACTGGCATGTAAAATTAATCTGGCCATCCTAACCTGTACTAGGGGCCTAAGAGTTTGAATTTATGTTTCTGGTGGTGAGTCTGCAAAACAGTCTAGAAAATCCCAATAGAAGCAATGGGAGAGAAGACTAGCCATATATTGGTTGATTTATCAACACTGCTAGTGGAAAGTGAAATGGTAAAAAATTTTATTATAATGTAATGCTCCTGGTTCCAAACAAAAACTAATATGTAGGTATTCACATTCTACCAAATGAATTCAGGAGTCTTGCATGGTGGATGATGGTCACAGTAGGAAACTGGTAAATAATCAACTACTAAGTCTGAGTTTCTGCTTTGCCAAAATCCAGTGGAATGAACTGAAGGTATTTTGAAGAATTTACTTTGGTTTTCTAGACAAAGGAATTGTTGTACTTCTCATCTCTCTGAACTTCATAAAATCTTACCTAGAAAAGTATTTGTTACCATGTAATTCTTAGGAGAACAGTAAATGAGAAAAAAAAAAGTGTTAAAAGGGACAAAAATTAGGAGGTACTATAAAAATGGAGGACACTCAGATATTCGGGAAAACTGGATGTCCTTGAACACTGGAGTAAAAGAATTTTGATAAAATGTAACCATGGAAAACATATTTTCTCTTTTTTTAATTTTTTTTTCCCTTCTTTATTTTCTATGTCATTGGTGGCACATCTGTTTTAAAAACTCTGTGCATATTACTTGATCACAGATCATAAGCTGAACCCAAATATTTTCTGCCTCCTCCTGTGCTCAAGATGCAGCCATACATGAGGGTAGCCTGTCCTCAGGCATGCCAGAGTGCAATCCAGGAGTTAACTTTAGAAGCATCCAATTTTACTACAATTATCTGAGTATGAAAAAAAGAGAAAACACTAAGGTAACATATATCAGTAAAATATTTCTGATGTAGATAAAGGATTGCTGTACTGTTGATTCCAGAGTCCAAAGTTTGAAGTGTAGATATTCAAAACAGTACAAGTATATAGAAAAACTACATCAGGGATTTTAGCCTAAGTAAAACCTGATCCTATCGTCTGTATATATATCGAGGAATTAAAAATATCATTAACAGCAGTGCTGGTACATATAAAAATCAATTCATTCCAAAGAGACAATGAAATAAGTTTCCTAAAAGTTGTTACAGTTAGGTTTGTTGCGTTTTTTTGTTTTTTTGGTTTTTTGTTTTTTTTTAATCCAGAAATCCTACATAATAAAACAGGACTGGGAAGGTTTCCTTGTTATTTTAGGTAATGACCTTATTTACAGTTACACCACCGTAAGAATGCCCAAAATAATAGACAGGAAAAAATCTTGGAGCCTGAAAGAATCATGGGACAGAATTGAAAAGTGCTGGAAGCAGAATAGTACCTTAGTAGCCATCAGGTCTGAGAATGAAACCACAACAACATAAGAACATGATAGCAAGGTGAATGTAAGCTCTCATAATTTCTGATTTAGGACCTAATGGTAATAAATGGAAAGCATATATGCATTAAAATTATTAAGTACTAATCTAGGTTGGTAAAAATCTGAAATCTTTATACCTTACAACACATTCTCTCTCATCTGAAATTAAAAAAAAATAGAAAAAAAAAAAAGAGAGATTGCTTTAATTGTCTTGATCTCAGTTTACTTCAGATGAAATTTTCCACCTTCCACATCTTCACAAAAGTGTTAAGGACAAGAAAAGACACTGAAGACCTTTCCTGATCTTTGATGAAGATAACATTGAAAATGATTTGTTAATGCCACAACTCTGAATTTAATTCCTAAGACTGATAGCTTCCTTGCAAGAAACAGAGACACCATCTAAAAGTTTACTTCATTTTTAAATATTGTGATTAATGGGCACAGTTCCACCCCATGAAGACTTGACTTAAATCTACCTATGGAGACAGATTTTAGTAAACCTCTACAGGAATTGATGAGTGCAGGTAATTATTTTCCAAGTCTAACATCTCTTCAAGCATTATGCTTGTCATATCCAAGTTTATTTTTTTTTTAATGGTAAAGCTATGAAGATTTTACAGGTTTCTGCTATAAATAGAGAAGAGAGAGCAAAAATTACAAATGCAATTTTAATTACTGTATCAATAGCTTTATTTTAACAATGTTTAAGGAGCATAAATATTTGATTCTGCACCTCAAATGAATACAGCTAAATAAGTAGAAGCAATAATTATTCTATTTCTCAACACTGATTTGAAGGACCTCAGCAGGTTACAGAACACATTTGCAGATTGAAAGGTGAAATACATGAGTTTTCATTAATCCCAAGAATCTGCTGCAACATCAATTGTAATAAAATTTCTAAACCTGTATTTGTCAGAACAAAATCACAAATCAGGCTTCTAAAGTCATGAAATTTTTAAAAATTGATAAATACTTAATGTTTTGAATGGTCTGTTGATGTGAGTTTGTAGCATATATTTTGCTTACAAATCAGGCACAAAGTGCAATCATAAACTTCAGACGTGTAATCTATTCAAACTGAAAATAAAATATTCCAGTAATTTGCAGATCTTTGTGGAGTATATTTTAAGAAAAACACCATATATTGTAGGATGCATCATAAAATTAGGTCATATGGCAGTGCTGCGCTATTTGGGAACATTTTCACTTTAGGAGACTGGCAGACTCCAGATGAGGCACAGTTTGTGGTACTTCTTTGACTTCATCACATTAACTTTGGAACTGTGCTGTAGGAAAATACTTGTTGTACAAGCAAATAAATAACTAATTATTTTAGTACTACTTGCATTTAGTGTTTTCTGAAGCAAAGATCAAAACTAACAAAGTGGAAATATTTTCAAAGAGTATATTGTGAATTATGATTATGAGAGCAACACCTAGACTGTTGAGTAAAAGTGACCAAAAGGTTTCAAGTAATTTAGCTTGCAATTGTATTCAGTACAATTTCTTTGTCCAGTCACAAAGTCCATGCTATTTAAGATCCATTGTATGAATTTTGAAATTTAATCTCTGAACATTGAAACTTTCTGCTATTCTGCTGGAAAAATCTTAGAAATTTGAAACATTTAGCTGAAAACGTTACACTCTGTTCAGAATGACTGTATGATCCCAACTCTACATAGTACTGGGTTCCTCATATTTTGTCTGATGTTAGTTAGAACTATAATACTCAACATTTTACTGTACAGGAAAATTATACACTTAACATATATATTACATAATGTCTCTCTGAATAATGTTAAACAGTCACTGTGTCCTCTTCTCTTGCTATATTTCTTATATTTTTTAACAGAAGTGTCTCAAGAGTTACAGCAATACACACAGAGAAATAATGTCTCAGTCCCATAACCTACAAGTTTGTGAATCCTGTTAGGAAGGGACGTATAAGGTATCAAAATTTGTAAGAGTAGAGATGAAAGATGATTTCCAAAAATTTTTAAAGTAATTTGATATGCTTACGTTGTACACTAGCCAACTTTTTCTTCTAGTTACATTAATCAGTGAAACTGATGGCAGCATTATACAGGAGACCAAAACCTAGTAAATCAGCCCCTAGCTAGTCAGTAATTAAACAGGGGAAAAAACTCCACATATATACATGATTTTGAATACAATAGCACTCACTTTTCAATGGGGTCATAGTTAGAACCAACCAGGTACTCGGGTTTGGGTTACTTCTTATGATCAAATTGTAATTTCACAGATACACTATCTAAAATATTACAGCAATGGTTTTCTTTGCATTCTAATTTATTTGTAGGTTGAAATAAGCATCCTCAAATAAAATTTAGTCCAGTACTTTATTTTTCCCTCTTTGTGTTCTACTTTCCATGTCTTTATGTCATAGCCAATTATTTAAAAATGGAAGTTCACTATGTCATTTTGCCTGAGTCTATTAACTTGACTGCAATCCTGCCTGTTTTATCTGCAAAAATGTAGATCCTCCTCAGGGTTTCCAACCAGATGGACTTCTGCTAGTACATCAAACTGCCAGCCAAGAAAGCTGATTTCTGACAGGCATAAATAGGGGTTAGAAAAGGATGCTTCAGATACAGAAGCTAAACAGAGTCTTTTTAACAGTGCTGCTTTTCCCACTCATTGCCTTAAAAACTAGGAGTCTGTTGTTCTTTGTTTTGGTTGGTAGATTCAAGAATAGAATGCTATAAGAAAGAGTTTTATACTTTAAAAAGTGTGTTTAAAATGTAGATATTTCTATGACTGCCTCCAAACTCTTCTCTCTAATAAAATCTGAAAAACATGAAATATTATTTTCTTTGCTGTTGCAGTCATACCATGCTAACTACATCTACATCATATTCTACTCATCATCACCTTTTATGCCTCCCAGTTACTCATTTGAGAGGCTATAGCTGGCCTAATTTTGAATGTGAGATGATAATTTTTATTCCAGAGTGATCAGTTGTGGTTTTTTTAAAGTTCCTCCGGAAATAGATATTATGAAATGTTTCAGATAAAATGTTCTGTTACGATACATAAACCTTTACTTTGACTTTTAGAGGATGGAAATTACACCCTTGCAGCTTTTAGAATTTTGCCTTTTAACTGAAAAAGCAATGCTGATGTAGTGAAGTGATGATATTATTTCTGTTTTCTACAGTAGAAGTTTAAGAAGGCAACATCCTATTCTTAGCTAGCTTAAATGATGGAAGTCAAATTATAGAGGAGATATGGAAAAGAGTAAACTTTTTTCTTAACACATAACATCTTTCCTCTTTTGAACACAATCACAGTAGAATATACATATTTCAAAGCTTAGTAGTTTGACACTCAAATCAACAATATTGCTGTTTCTCTAAGAAGCACCCCATTTTTTTTGTGCCTAGACAGCTGAACACGGACAAGAATCTATATCCAGAAGGGGCATATGATCGTACATTCTCTTCAAGGCACAGTCTCAGGAGTAAAATGTGCCTGCTGATATACTGTTATTGGTTGGCCATATGTTCTGGTTCTGTTTATGTAGAAATAAACATGCCGATGTGCATTGACATTTGAAAGTTGCATTTCCACTTACGTGTAACATATGCATATCAGTCAAGGTGTACATTCAGAGCATTTAGAATATTCTCATTCTGAAACTGTAAAAAGAAGATCCAGAGTCTAATTTGATTCCAAATATTGGTTTTGCCTACTTCTCTATGTATAATTATTTTATACTGAGAAGAAAGATTGATGCTGAATCCAAAAATAATGAAAGTCAGTGTAAAATTACTATCAGATTTTATATGCTTTGCACTAAGTTGCAGAAGACCAACTGTAGCAGATTATGTGGAAACAGGCTAAACTTTACTGAGAATTAGGTGAATTACAAGATTGCTTGCCATGAACTTCTGTCACCATGAATCATAATAGATTCATATAGGGAGCCAGGACATATGCTAACATAACTTAATAGGCAAGCAGGGCTGACGGCACAGAATGCCAAATAAATGATAACATACAAAAAGCAGACATGAAATCACTATTACGTAGACTGAAGACAAATCCCTGTAGTAGGAGAGGTTGTCACTAAGACTGTGAATAGTATACTAAAGATTTGAGAGGGAAGTTGATGGTCAAGATAATGCCAAAGGTCTGCACTACAAATATAAATAAGAAGTCTGAGTTCAGACAGCAAATGAAAATTATTACAGATTTAATTGTCCCTAAAAAAACCAAAGAGTGCTTGGACTGAAGAGGTGAAATAAAGCCTTTACTCTACTTGATCAGATCCACCCCATTCAGGAACTGATGTAAGAGTTTCATGAAACTTTTAAAATGGATTTACCTGTGTATTTTACTTTTGTGAAAATGATCACAAGTAACTAATGTTAAAATCAGAGCTAAAAGACAAGAAAAAAAAAAAAAGATATTTGAGTCTTGGCTCAAGGGGTCAATTTCTGAAACAGGTGAAGTTAGCATTTTTTACTGAAGCAAGAGAGAAAGATGATAGGCAAATAACTTACAAGTACTCTTCTGTAAGACACTTTCATACAAGTTTATGGTTTGCCACAGGTAAAAATAATATTAAAAAAAAATTAAATTAAGAGGCTGAGAGAAAGAGTCTAAAGAAAGTGCATGGAGTCATTTTTATTGGCAAACTCTTCTGAGACAACAGTATACAGTGCCTATAAATACTTTGTGTCTAGTGTTCCATTCAGAGAGTTTGTAAGAGTCTAGGAAAAGAAGTAGAGGACGTAAGCAAGCAAGGAATTATGGATACTTTAGAAGAAGCGAAATTTCTCTTTCTTGACTAGGAAGAAAAGGGAAGTGTTATGACTGAGCTGAAGCACAAATATATGTAAAAATGTTAGGACCTGAGGAGATCTATGGAAAGATGAGCTAGGATGCGAAAATAAATGAGCTGAACAAGATACTGACCAAAGGAAAATACTAAGCACATAGAAAGTAAGCAGATGAAAACTGAACAAGTCAATAGAGAAATTACTATTGACAAGAATAGATGACTTTGGATTATTTACATTAAGACTGTCAGAGATCCAGTTGCTTTTTGGCACTGTTTTTAATTTTTGTACATGTCCTTTTCCATACTAAATAGTGAATATTTAAGTTATAGAATGATTGCAGCTCATGCAGATCCAAAATGTAAAAATAACATGACTGACAGAGGCAGATGCGGTCAAAATTAAAAAATGGGAAACTTTACCACTGTAAATAGTAGAAAAAAATATCCAAACATAAAACGGTAAAAAACATAAAATCACAAAGACTGTAGAACTTGTGTACAATAGGTTAGAAATCAGTGAAGAAGATATATCAGAGTACCAATAAAACTGTTCTGGATGTTTTATTTTCAAATGGATACACATTAACGACCTCTTAATAATAGTAAGCAGTGTATGTATCTCAGATCCTTTTAACACCTCTCTAATTAGTTATTTGAAATTGGAGTCAATATATTTTCCAAATATACTCTGACAGTCTCAGCTTGTATGTCTAGCAAGCAAATTACCACTGGAATTCAAGGAAATGAGATAGCTGAAATACATGTTGCAATCTGAACATTTATTCAGGCAGTTTAAGACAAGAGGAAGATTTTAAATCAGAAAGTTTAAAAGACTTCTACCAGGAGAAAATAGAGTGAGAATCCCTACAAAAAAGCATTTCTTAGTCCTTCATTGCTTTACCTGGCAATACATATTTCAGATCATGTATTTTAGCTATTGAACCAGTCTAGCGGTCTAGTGGTCTTTTCAGAATACAACTTCTTTGGTTACAGATGAACCAAGAGAGACTCTTTTCCTTACTTCACAAAGTTCCTGAAGGAAGCTTCAGCTATATCGACTCCTAAAGCAATATGCTGCTTTTACTTTCTTATTGGCAATAATGGAAGCAAAATAAGAACAGAACGACCAAAAAAATCACTGCCATGTGTGGCTTGGAGTGCTATTTCTGCACAGGTTGAAATCTGAGCTTGGCTAAAACTACCCATGTGTGCAAAATCTGTCCAGTGGAGTGCTAAACGACTTTTCTTTTGTCTCCAAAACAGAGAGTCTTTTCAAATTAATCAGATAAATGTGCTACACTCTGAATTAGCTAGATATACCACCAAAACAATTCCACGTCCAACATTTTCTGAGTGAGAAAGCTCCCAGTGATGCCCCAAGGAACAGTAATGTGCTCAGAGCGCAGCTCAGGCGCACAGGTTGTATACAACAGATGGTAACAAGCATGTGTTTTAGGCAGAGCTGCATGACATTTACTCTAAAAGTGTTACTTTTTCTTAATATCTTTTCTTGTTGTTTTCACTATGCTGTCAGTCCTCATTCAGAAGCTGGGGAGAATTTGCCTCAGACAGGAAGCCTGGGAAGGGGCCTTCTTTGGCAGTAGCCAGTTGTTCCTCTCCCAGTTGGGCATTAAGACACTGCAGAGACCTTTTCCTGAATCGTAGTTTGGAAATTATCACTTCTTATTTCTCACTATTGGGACATTAGTTGAAAATAAGAATGCTATATAAAAAGTTGCAGGAAATATAGTCTACCAAATACTTTGTGCAGAATTGCTTTGTTACTTGTCCATTAGAAATGCTTCTAAGTGAGCTACCTTAGCTCAGGACCCTATCTATATAAGACTTCACACTGTGTAGAATGAGAAAAACATTACTTTCCGGAATCATCGCTGCATTTCTGACACTTATCAGGCGATGACAGCAAAGCTCAT
Organism: Chlamydotis macqueenii; assembly: GCF_036417535.1. Lineage (NCBI taxonomy): Eukaryota > Metazoa > Chordata > Aves > Otidiformes > Otididae > Chlamydotis > Chlamydotis macqueenii. The sequence continues at coordinate 134,623,208 of NC_141557.1, forward strand.
TCGACATCCCAGCCAGCTCTTTGCTGCTTGTGAGCACCAGGTACCTCTGCAGTGTCAGGTACAAATGAGCTATTTAGCAATCCTGTCATACCTGCACTTAGAGCTCTCTGAGTTTACAGCAGATATGCTAATGTGAACATAGCCTCTCCTGCTTTATGTTGATGCACAGTCTGCTTTCTATACATATTCATTTAGATTTGATTTTTGGGAAAGATTTCCTTTGAAGGATAGAAATTGCAATGAATGTCAGGAAAGCTTGAGAACAACTGTAGTGAGTAGGGCATGGTAACATCAATGCTTGACCTTCCAAGAAGTCATCTTGCAGTGCATTTTCATTGTTGTATGCGTGTTTCTTGCCAACATTTCACAAAAACATTTCTGTCTGAAACAGCTCCCTAGTGTGGAGAGATATCAAGCTCCATTAAAAAGGAAGCCAGCTGTACTGTTTATAGGTGTATTAGATTTTTTTTATTATGAATAAAGTTTTATGCAGTAGATGGGAGAACTTGGTCTTTCGTAACATAGATATTCCTGAGAGCTGTCATTGTCAGAGACTTTAAAGCAAGGGTTTTGCAATTTGTAGAACTTTTTTTCTTTAAGCTTCAGATCTTTCATTCATGTTATTTCATACTCCCTAGTTTCACTACTGAAAAAAAAAAAACCACCCTTCCTCCTCTCAAGAACTAGAAAGAGCAAAGAAGAAACTCAAAAACAGTGCCAAAACAAAACAAAATAACAATAAAAAAGAAAACCCTCTCTGAAATTTAAATACCTTACAAGCAAGGGCATTGTCCCTGAGCACTGTGCTATGAGCACAGACATAAACTTATTCCTATAATTTTGTGCCATTCAAGAATTCAGAGGAAAATCCATCCTCTTTTCTCCCATGATTTCCCCAATCTTTGATCTGTGCCACAGCCAGGAATGGCCCAAGTGGGACAGAGATCCCTAGGGCACAGGAGCTGACACATGTCCAACCCCGTCTCTGCAGGCTTCACAGGCTACCGCTCTCTCCCTTTTCCAAGCAAGGAAGAAAAGGCACCTCACTAAAGTCTTTGCAATTTTTTCCTCAGAAGAAAGTTTCCGTTTTTAAGCAAAACCTTCAATCGAAACAGTCTGTATGAACCCAGAAGTTTTTTATACTGTCAAGGACTAGCTTCTTTCTCCAGTGAAAACTTTTCTTTCTTGCTAAGCTCATTCAGGATTAAACAAAGCACTGTCCCAGATGAATCCAATAAGCAATGAGACCTGGCTAAGTCCACGAATGCCTTATTACAATCTAGTACTGCCTTTTATTTCTTTTTCTTCCTTTGAGAAGTAGGTAATTGTCATTGGGGCTTGGGCTGAAAAAAAGGTTTCTTTTATTCTTCCTGTGAGTGTGGAAAGACGGTAGAGGAATTAGTTTTTCAATACTAAAAAGATTATATTGTGGGTTAACTTTTTGCAGAACCGAGGTGTGAGGAATTGATGCTACAGTTTAAGTGCTGAGGATCATGTCCATTGGAAAGTGGTTTTTTTCTGTACAAGCCCTCTAAGCTGAGGTCAGTCCCTTATTCCTGTTAGTTGGCTTATTTGTTCTCCTGTCTCACACAGAGGTTTGTTGTTTTTTTTTTTTTAAATGATTAATGGAATTGTAGCAATAAAGTTCTGTGCTTCAATAGTTCTTATGCTAACTTAATTTAGTCAGTATTTCTTATTTTTCTTTGTTCTAAATAAAAATAAGAGCCTCTGAAGTCCCAATGATTATGTTAAATACAAAAATAACCTCTTTGTAATTTCCCACACACACCAATACTTTTTTTTTTTTTTCCTTATCTCAGGTTGTTTAACCTTGCTTAAATCATGACAGCAATTGAGGTTAATTTAAATGAACTCCATACTCCTATAAATTAGTAAATAAGACAGTCAATTAACCAAATTAAATCTTATTGGAAATTGGCTGCTGCCATCTGGAAATTTTTTATTAGACTTTATAGTTGGCATGACCTTTAGAGTGGAGCTAACAGGATATTTTATTTCTCTACGAAATACTTGACTTAGAAGAATGAAGTATCTGTAAAGCATGTTTAATATTCCTGCACTTGCTGGATAACTATAGTGGGATATAATACATTTCTGTCAGTGAAGAGGCAGTTGAATATGTATGGAGTTTCTTACTGCAAAATCTGAATTACATGTCCATATACTGGAATCTGTTACTTCGTGGTTGTTTTTTTCTCTATCGTTATACATTCTTCTAATACACTGTGGAATCTATCATAGTAAGATTGGCCTTTATCTGCCAGCCTCTAAGCTGCTTAACTCCTTTTTAAATTGCTAGGTTTGTTTTACCTTTAAAACTTCCAGTCAAATCAGAGCATGCTCATATTGAATAGTGATGCTTTAAGGTACTTCAGTGGTATCCAAGCCATCTCCTCTGCAGGCAGCTCAGAAATGTGGTGCTTGGACACATTGTTCCATATGCTTTTCCTTGCCCTGGGAAAGCAGCAGAATGATGCAGTTTGGGGGCATAGCTTGTTCGGTGCTAGCTTGGGGCTCACTGCAGCCTGCTTTGCTGCATGGTGTGACTTCAGGGCAGATAAACTGTCCATGCTACTGCATGTAGTTGCCCTTAGCTTTAGTTGGTGGGAGTTTGTGTAGCTTGCTGACCTCATTCCGGATGCTTAACCTGCAGCCTATGTAGGTTTGTAGACACCAACTTATATTGAGCTTTAGTGTCCTGCTTCTGGTAGCCCTGTTTTGCAGGTAGTTTAGTGACAGACTTTCCAGGTAGATTGCCCAGGTAGATTGCCCAGAAAGGTTGTGGCGTCTCCATCCTTGGAGATATTTAAAAGCCATCTGGACATGGTCCTGGACAACTGGCTTTAGATGGCCCTGAGTGAGCAGAGGGGGCCATAAACAGGATTATCTTGAGGTCCTTTCCAATCTCAGCCATTTCTTGATTGAATAACCCATGTTCATGGCCACTGCAGCTCCTTATTAGTTGTCTCAAAGTGTCATCTCTATCATAACATAGGGCCAGATTCTCCAATATGATCAGGTAACAGGCCCTCATGAAGAAAGCAGTGATAGCAAATAGTTGCCAAACTCCTGAGCTGTTGACCTAAACCCTGGCCTTTTGCCTAGCTCCAAGAACCCCTTGGGATAAAATCATTTGCTTCAAGTCATAAACTGCTTTTGCCTCTGTCAAGAAATGTGCTACATGATGCATGACTAATGCACAGTAAAGCTGTCACTGTACTACACCCATATGCATGAACAGACGGGCTGTGGTGCCCAGATGCCACAGAACTGGTCGTATGGCTAGGAAGTTCCCTTAACTGGGAGAAGAGTTCAGTTTTTTCATGTCAAAGAGAGCACTGGAGTTACACAAACACAAGTAGGATCTTGCCCTACATGTGCAATGAATGTGCTTTTTTTTACTGTATTTCCAGTGGTATCCCACTTGTAGGTATTTCTCTAAAATGGACTTTAGACTTTGTACTGTGTTTACTTCCCTAAAATAATTACCGCAAATAAGCATTGCTTAGTGTTAGGTCTCCAGCTTTTCATATTTAGAGAATTTGCTTGAACAAACCACAGACAGTTCAATAATTATTTTGAATTCTGGGGAATTAAAAGACTAAGTTAAGCAAAATCTTGATAGTGACTGAGGTCCAGAGTGTAAAAGCCTCTAAACTGTCTTCTCTTACTGGGTCTTGACAATTTGGCAGTTTCTGACAACAGGCAGAATTGGTGCCATGGTTCCTGGAAATGTATCTGCTACCAGAGTTATGTCCTGGGGGATTTTTATGTGATGCTGACAGAACTGAAGAGCTCCACTGTAGCTAAGACTCTAAGCTGGAGAGGCATGGGTTTGATGGACGGACCACTCGGTATATAAGGAGTTGGCTGGATGGCCACACTCAGAGAGTAGTGGTTAACGGATCAATGTCCATGTGGAGACCAGTCACGAGTGGTGTCCCTCAGGGGTCCGTGTTGGGCTCGGCCCTGTTCAACATCTTTGTCAGCAACATGGACAGTGGGGTAGAGTGAACCCTCAGCAAGTTCACCAATGACACCAAGCTGTGTGGTGCCGTCGACACACTGGAAGGGAGGGATGCCATCCAGAGGGACCTTGACAGGCTGGAGAGGTGGGTCCGTGCCAACGTCATGAAGTTCAACCAGGCCAAGCGCAAGGTCCTGCACCTGGGTCGTGGCAATCCCAGGCACAAATACAGGCTGGGCGGAGAATGGATCAAAAGCAGCCCTGAGGAGAAGGACTTGGGTGTGCTGGTGGATGAGAAGCTCAACATGAGCAGGCAATGCGCCCTCGCGGCCTAGAAGGCCAACCACACCTGGGTTGCATCAAGAGAAGCGTGGCCAGCAGGTGGAGGGAGATGATTCTCCCCCTCTACTCTGCCCTGGTGAGACCCCACCTGGAGTACTGTGTCCAGCTCTGGAACCCCCAACATAAGAAGGACGTGGACCAGTTGGAGAAGGTCCAGAGGAGGGCCACGAAGATGATAAGAGGGCTGGAGCACCTCTTCTATGAGAACAAGCTGAGAGTTGGGGCTGTTCAGCCTGGAGAAGAGAAGGCTCCAGGGGACCTTATAGCAGCCTTCCAGTACCTAAAGGCGGCCTTCAAGAAAGAAACTCTTTAGCAGGGCCTGTTGTGACAGGATGAGGGGTAATGGTTTTAAAATAGGAGGCAGATTCAGACCTGATACAAGGCAAAAAAAAAATTAAAGTGAGGGTGGTGAAACTCTGGAACAGGTTTCCCAGAGAGGTGGTGGATGCCCCGTCCCTGGAAACATTCAAGGCCAGGTTGGACGGGGCTCTGAACAACCTGATCTGGTTGGAGATGTCCCTGCCTCTTGCAGGGGGGTTGGACTAGATGACCTTTGAAGGTCCCTTCCAACCCAAACCATTTTATGATTGTATGATTCTAAGAGTCCTAGCTGTATTATTTCTTAAAAGGGAAAGTATGAGACTTCTGCTAAGACTTTAGAGGTCAGATTTGTCTTAGTCCCTTTTAATAGAGAGACTGAGTATGTAGACAGCCTTGAACAATGAGATAAGGTGGAAAGAAGGCTGGATATGGCAGTGGAAAAGTTTGTTTACAGTGAGGTAGAGATCCATTTAATTGCATGTATTAGGTGCTATGAAAGCATAATATCAAGTGTCTGCTGCACTCATTGAAGTAGACCCTTGGGACTCCTGGTTTTGGATGATCACTAAATGCTAGCTTGCCTTAGAATCATAGAATCATAGAATCACATGGTTGGATGGGACCTATAAGATCATCTAGTCCAACCGTCTTCCCACTACCATTGCTGCCACAGCTACTAAACCATATCGTGTAGCTACTAAACCGTATCTTGTAGCTCCATGGGAAGGCAGAGTGAGGTGCTGCAGTGTTATTTCCACACTTCTGATATTACTTTGTAAGCAGTTTTGGAATTCATCGCTCCACAACATAGTTTTGTGCTTATTTTAAAAGCTAGAATGATTTTTTATTTCTGGCTGTTTTCACAACAGAACCTTTATTTTGTTAAGCCTCTTCAGAGTTCCTTCTATGTAATAATTTTTATTTGTGATAAGTAGCAGAGAAGTTTTTGAATTCTGCTAAACCACTGAAAATTATTGGAAATCTCAGTAACTTATGCCACTTTCTTACATGTGTCTCCCAAACAAACATGAAAACTGAGAATTTATCTTGTGCTCTTGCACGCTCTAAACTGGACAAAAATGTTACCTGATCTCTCATGCAAAAACATGCTTAAATACTTAAATCATACCAAATGAAAGGTACTGTGAAAGTATACTTATTGTGATTATAATAAAATGCAATGCATATCTAGAATGTGCATCAAAAGCTTATAAATTCTTTGTGTCATTATCACTGCCTAGAGATTATAATTTCTCTTTGTCTCAAACTGTAGCATTTGTTTGTTTATGATCATAACAGTATTTCTGCTTGCTTTAGAATTTTGCCTGATTACCTGATTTGATAGATCTGTGGAACTAAATATATTTATACATTTACCTCCATGCCTGGGAGCATGAGAAAGTAGCAAATAGATAAGCTGTCTCTATCTCCACTGATGCTTTGCAGTCCCTGGGATGCTGCATCAGAGCTCCAGCATATTAAATTACCTGACAGTCATTAAGTCCTAAAAACTGGATATACTAATAGGGTGTATTAAATATTTGACTTAAAATGAAATTATATGTGTCATGGTTTAGCCCTACTCAACAGCCAAAATACCACACATTCACTCACTTTCCTCTCACCACCCCCCTCCAGCAGGATGGGGAGGAGAACTGGTGAAGAAAAGAAAGCAAAACTCGTGAGTTGAGATTAAAAAAACCCCAAACAAATAAACAACCAACAGTTTAAGAGAACAACAGAGGAAAAGAAAACAAAGATAGAAAGCAAAACAACAACAACAAAAAACACAGAAAATATTGAAGTACATGACAATACAGTACAATACAATAACTCACAGTGGATCCTGATGCCCAGCTTCCTCCCACGTAGCAGGAGACTTCCCTCTGCACCCTCCTCACTTATGCACTGAGCATAATGTCACAGGGTATGGAATAGCCCTTTGGCTAATTTGAGTAAACTATCCAGCTGTTGGCTAATTAATAAACTGTCCCAGATGTGTCCCCCAGACACAGACCCCACCAGCTCCAGTTTCTCTCCCAGCTCAGGTGAAAATTAACTCTATCCTAGCCAGAACCAGGACACATATGAGATGTCTTTATCCTTGTCTTTGTTATTAAATTTAACAAATATTAAATTTTAATGTATTTCTCTATAAATATATACATAATTAAAAATTTCATAGCAACAGTTGAGTCTTTGCGATGAATGAAACCTTACTATGTAGCAAGCACAGATAGTTTTTTAGTCCTAAACTAAACTGGTGCCTGCAATTGGAATTGGATTTCTCAGGTATCTCTGTGCTATTCAGCAACCTTGAAGTAAGGTCAGACTATTCTTCAAGGAAAAATTATATGTGAAGTCACTCAGATTTCTAACTTCTTACAGTATTAAATGCCAAGTTTATTAATATTTCTTAGTCTGAAAGCACTCAGTTTTCCATTACTGTAGTGGATAAAGTTTTGTTGGCTTCCTCTTTTTTTAAAGATATCCATCATAATGTTGCAGTTCCTCTGCTGAAAATAGTTCAATGTGAAAAAAAAAGGCCAAATGAAACTACCCAACAACAATTGACTGTTTTTTTTTTTTTTTTTTTTCCTTATCAGCACTGTGGAAACTAAAGTCAATATATTGGAACAGAGATAAGAGGAGCTTTAACATGAGACACGGGCTCTTTGGCTTTTTAAAGGAAACCCTGCTACTGCTTTCTGTAGGAGGCAGTTCTAGACCCTTCTTTTTCTGTAGAGCTGTGATTCCTTCCCTTTGGCCAAGGAAGAGATTATAAACCATTTTGCATCCTAATTCAGTTATCACTAAAAGATAATACTGTGTAGCTCACGAGTTTTTTTGCCTGGTTTGTTTGTTTTTAGTTTAGGGGTTTTTTGTTGTTTTTTTTTAATTTTTTTTTTTATTATGCTATAGAAATGAGGGAGAAAGCCTTCCAAAAGAGGGACAAAAATTGCTATCTTCTGTGGTGTGATGGGGAGAAATTCATATGAGATTCACACTTTTTTTTTCCCATTAGGCAGTTAAGTAATTACTCAGTGGCTCTTTTTACTCCCTGAAATTATACTTTGTTTACTTTGACTTCTGAAAAATCAAGGGATGAGAAAACCAAGTGCTGAAGGTATCTTTCTGGGAAAAGATCTCAAAATGAGAAGTTGAGGTCTTCTATGAAAGTGATTGGGCAGCCAAGTCTATTTTAGTAGTTATACTCGCACTTCTATAGAAGACCAAGTGATACTGGGGAAAAAATATGGCAATTATTAGATAATTTTCTCCTGTGTTCATGTGGACCAGAAAATGTGGTTAAGTTACTTAACTTCACTGTATTTCATGGTGTTTCAGAACACCTTGTTCTTAAGAAAGAATTATTTCTTTCTTATTTAGCTATTAGCTAAACTAAATAGAAGGCAAGTTAGAAAGGTAGATAGAAAAAATCTTAAAACCATTTTAGATACTAAAGGTGTGGTGGTTTAGCCCGGAATCACCACACAGTTTCTTATTCACCCTCCTTCTTCACACATGAAATCCAAAATACACCGGCTACTGAGAAGAAAATTAACTCCATCCCTGCTGAAACCAGGACAAAAGGCAACGAATATATATTTTTAAAGCTATATAATTACAACTTAATAGACTTCAGTAGACTATTATACCCTTTCTTGCAGGAATATGAATTGCAAATGTGTAGTTTGAAATCATTGAATGTTAAAATGCTATGAGTGGCATTTTAAGTATAGGGTGAAATAATCAGTTGTTTAGAGTGTTCTTTATCTTTTAACTTTCTCAAAAACTTTATATTTTATGCCTGTATTATCTTAGTATAGTTTTTTCTGTTAAATCTTATCTGACTGAAATTGTATGGAGTGGAACATGTATGTTTTGATAAGTAACACTCGTGGCATATTTATATCTCAGTGTGGTACATAGCAAGTTTCGCTTTCTCCAAGTATTGTAATTTGTTTGTCATAAACTTCATGAAACATTGAGGGAGACTATTGCAGCTGACAGAAACCAGTACTGCATCAATGATTTAAATGGATTTGTGCCTGCCTACATCCATCATAGATTTGGTTGTCTTCCAAAATATTTTTTTCTGTCGGAAATGACAATTTCAGCCTGTTCCACTGGCAATATTGCTAGAATTAATGGTGGTATTATGCAGTGAAATGTAACTGGATAGATTCTGCCGATTGGTTTTCTTATGAGGCAACCTTATTTTTGCTTATATTACAATGTTTCTATTTTATGACAAATGTAGGGGTTTTTTTTAATTAGTTCCAGTGCAGAAAAAAAGATAAACCTTTCTGTTTTGATGGTCTTACCCAGTCTTCATTACTGTGTTGATATGCATGGGGACTGCTGCTGCAAACGACACTTCACAGCCAGTCATTCTGACAATATCCTTTTCCCTTGGCTGCATCAGATGTTAAATTGTCTCTGCTTTCAAGGCCCTTCACAATATCACTCCTCCCTGCTTATTTCCCACTCGGTGTTAAACACCTCACTCCTGCTCCCAGACGGCTCCCGATGTCAGCATCTTCCCTGCTCCCCGCTATGTGTTTCAGCAAAGCCTCCTTTCCCTTGCACCGTCCCTCATGCTTGAGAAGAGATTTTTGTAAATGCCTGTCGGGCTACTTCATTATCCCCTTTAAATCCCTCTTTAACTCCCCTTTGCTCTGATGCCTGCAGGGATCATGCCGACAGTTAGCCTGGTGACGTGTTATGACTACTGCCAATATGGTCCCACGGTTTCCATGTGCTCTCCTGTCTGCATCCATCTGTTCTCTCTCCTCTTGCACTCAGGATAAGCTTACGCACCTGTCACTGTTGCTGGGGGAATGACAGGAGAACTGAAGTAACTTCACGTTATCTACCAAGGACACAAGCAGACAGGAACTCAGCATGGGTGGACCTTGCATGGTCCCTGGGGTGCAGCACAGCTCCAGCCTTTGTCCTAGGGACCTCATCAGCTGTCCTTCCTAAATGTGGACGCAGGGTCAGGGTCCTGTACTGAACTTTGCCCCTCGCCAAGCAACTCTCATCCAGCTTTAAAATTCTAACTTGTATGAGACAATCATCTGAAATTTAATAAGTGGTAGAGAAAACAGAAGGGAATATACTTTTGTACTCACTAAATTGCTACCGGATTTCTGATAAATCAGATAGAGGCACACGAAGTGAAAAGCATGTACAACTCCAATACATATCAAATAGAAATTGGAAGTTTTCAAGTCCAAGCTAGCAATATTGACTCAAGACCACAAAGAAAAAATTCTATATGTTGGTGCTGAGAGGTAATATGTCAGTAAATGAGAAAAAATAATTACACAAAATCAGCAACACTTTGACATATACAAAATGTTGTTGTTTTTAAAAGTGGTGCACAAATACAAATAAAACAAATAACAAATAGATTATATAAAGACCCAAGTTCTACATCACCAAAGATATTTTAATACCTACTGTACTAGGCAGCCTGTCTTGGCTGTGATCTGGGCATGATCAAGCCTGCTTTGGAAGCCTCTACTGCAGTCCTGCTTATTGTCTAGTACTTTTAGCCTACAAAGTAATCCTGCACATTCTTGGAAGTTAAGTGTTAAGGTATCTTTACCTGTGCTTAGGATCCCTAAGTAACTATTTATTATCAGTACAATGTGGATTTATTATGAAGATTTGAGGAACAGATATTCTAAAGCCACAGAGCTTGTATGATTCTCTCTAATTGCATAAGCAGTTAACTTTTGGATAGACAATGTTTAAAGAATTTCAGTTTAGAAGGGCTGGGTTCAAGGCTTTCTGTGGATTTAGCTAGATTTTGCTCAAATAGTTTTGGATGTATTGTGAAAAGTTTATTTTACTTATTTTCTGGAAAATAAAGATTTTTATCTGAAAATTGTTTGACCTTCGCAGTCATTTTACCTAATATCAGACAACTTGTTTTTATAGAATCTTTTGGTATGTAGGTGACCAAAAATAATTTCTAATTTGGTAGACAAATAGCTTTGGAGTTTTCAGGAGAAATTAAATTACAAGTTAAAGCTTGCCTAGATTCAACAAAATTAACAAACAAAACAAACTAAAGAAACAAAACTCCCCAAAACACTTCCCTCCCCATATGTAATACTTGAGTATAATTGAATATCCTTGGCCTTTTCTGGGGAGGATAAGAATACTTTTTTCCTCGAGTGATACATTTTCCTCCTCTGTGATACTTGTATGACTATCTCAATTAAGAATGGAAAGAAGGTGCAATTAAGTAACTTTTTCAAACGAGAGCTAGGCAAGACAATAGACAAATTATTCTCTAGAAAGATTATGAAATAGCTAGACAACTGAAGTGTTACATAAGTGCAATAAGTAACCTTTATTCTTGGCAAAAATTATAAGAGGAATCTATTTTAAGATCATTAGTCTGAAATCTGGATGTGGCTGATAATGGTCTTATTACTAATTAGTAACTTGTGGCATATGGTGGTAGCATCATTAGAGGTAATAATAGGTAAGGCTTTTAAACGATACTTGCAGTTCTGCAGTGCTAACTTCTGACTCAAGTGGACAAAGAAAAGTGTTCCTATCAGAGTTGAACATACGCTCTAGGAGAATAAAAAACAGTGAAGTGTAGGGATATGGGCCTTTGCCTTAATCTGACAGCAGTATTGTCATTACTGATGTCTTGGCTTCCACACTTGCTTATTTAAATAAAGTTTTAGAAAAGTGACTATAGTTGGTACTGCAAAACTTCAAAGCTGTTAAAAAAAAAAAAGCAGGTTTTGAATGTCTTCTGTATTTTTCAGTGGGATGTGGATGTTTGCCTTATTAGTTGCAGGACTTCTGGGGAAAAGTAATGTATTAGGTGGAAGATTAGGACACTAGTAACAAGAGGGAGAGCTCAATATGTCTGACTAGAGACATAAGTCTTCTCAGGAATGCTGACTAAATATGAACTATTGCTGAAGTTAAATTAAATATGTAACTCACTGAAGTTGGATATCTAAAATGGGGATTTTTTTCTAAACTTGAGATGGTGAAAGGGGCAATATCAGCACAGCAGGTGTAGTGACTGGTTGTAAAAAGACTCTTCTCTGAGATGATCCCTGCTTACCCACCCCTCAGTCCTTTCCTCAGAACAGGTATAACCAAGAAGTTATTTTTCAAGGGATAATACAACTCAGTGCTTAGCTGACTTCACTGTTAAATTGGGAATACTTACACATGTCAACTTATCTCCTCTGCAGTTTAATTAGTAAACAGGCTTCCACAGTTCCTAATAATACCCTTTAGCACCTATATTACTACTTTCACTCTTTTGTTAATTAAGTGTTTTCCCCCAGTAAGTACATAAATAACCTGCATATAATACTCCACCTAGACTTTGTTTCTGGGTAGTGTCTAGAAATAACACTAACATCTTCAGTTATTATATCTTATTACATGATGATTTCAAAATGAATTTTTGGGATACTGCACACATGTGAACATGGAAACAGAAAAGTAAGAGCAACGTTTAAAAAAATTGTTATTAATTTTGGTTTGCTTTTTAAAAAAAGGGATTTTTTGAGAAAACTAGCTATACATACCTTCAGAAAAAGAACTAATTCTTATTTGAAGTCAAGTAGTCCTACACATTTTTCTGCTTCTTCCTGTTACTTACCAGTAAGCTCCAGAAGTGGTTCATAACTACTCATCGTAAAATCCAAACAGTAAATACACTTATATTCCCATTGAGATTTTTCTTTTTTCCTTACAAGCAAATGATATAATTACTTCTTACAAGAAGCCCTTGATTTTAAGAGCCTGATCCAAGACCCGTTACTGCTAATGTGAGTCTTTCCGTTGACTTTTGTCAATGGAAATTTCAGATGGTGCTGCACATTTTATTAATATGAGAGGTTATTTATATTTTTTTATTACTTAGTCATGCTGAGGACCTAAATATACACTGCTGATATGCTTTTCTGTACAATATTTACTGGCATAATATAGACTGTATTACTCTAATATTGAAAAATATAATCTACACTGTCTGAATGGAAAAGCAGGCTGCACAACATTTCTGAATCTCTGGATTCAGTTATGCTATGTTACAATGTTGTTTCTGATGAAACATGCCTAGAAAAACAAGATTTGAATGGAACTGAAACTTTGAAACTTTTCAAGATTATCATGTCAGGAAAGAATATCCACTGTGGCTTCCTGAAAAGCATTCTTGTGAGTGGAGCAGTTTCAGTCACTTAAAACAAGGGGACAGGGTCAGTTTTTTGAAGCGGTACATCTCAAAAGTAGTGTGGAGGGGACAGGGCCTACTGCTGCAGTCACAAGTAACTCTCTCCACATGTAGCTCAGGACAGCCAAAAAGCACTGTGGTCTCTTAGGATTGACAGCTGTCCATGAAAGCTCCACGTCTTTGAACAGGTCTTCAGCTGATGCAGGATTTGTCATAGTGATGTTGGCTATAGATGATTGACCCCTAGGCTGCCAAATCTCCATGTAACTAATGTTTGTTCTCTGTTGACACTTGTCATTCTCTTGCTTTTTTTTTTTTTTTTAAGCTCTCTGGGTCCTTCAGCTTTTGTTAGACCAATGATGGTACCTTAAATGCTGCTTTACTGCTAGAAATAGCTTATTTTTTTTTTATTTTACTGCATAAAGAACCCTTTATAGATGATAGTAAAAGACAATCAAGTAGCCTTACCAAAATTTGCATAAATTTTACTATGTACTTTGGACCTCATACCTTTTAGCATGGGGGGTCGCAACAGAATACCTTCTGCTAATTCTGGCCTGTGTTGATGATTTTCACTGGGTAACCTTTCATTGTACAAGATAACTATGTATTCAGAATATATTCAGGGGTGTGAATAGCAAAGCAATTCAGTAATCATGAAAAAACTTTAATTTAGGGAAAGAATAATGTAGTCTTGCCTCTGGTCTTGCTGTGGTCTTGCCACTAAGAGCTTAGGAAGGTCTTCAAAATTGTAGCTAAAAATCAGTAACACTCTGATAATAACTTGCAATACTTTTCATCAGAACATTAAAATTTTAAAAGTAAAACTTGATTCTACAACAGATTTTTTTTGAGCGAAGAGTAGATCAAAGGAGTGATGGAAAGAGACTTAATACACTTGAAGTGAAAGAGACTGTAGAATGTGTCTAACACTCGTTGGTCTGACTGCCTGTACAACAGCTTTGCTGTGATTGTAACTGGAGAGAAGATGCTTCAGTGTTGGAAGGTTGAGGTGTGGACAGTCCTGGTCTGGAGTTGCAGAGTCAAGGAGGGAGCACAGGAAGTTTACTTGCCATAAGGTTTTTCTCCATAACACATCATAATAAACCAGTGATCGACAGAGGGGAGGAATTTTTCCTTCTTTTCCTTTCTCCTTCCTTACTGCACATCACCAACATGGGTCTATATTTGTATCCCAAAATGCCTGGACACACAGGAAAGCCATCCAAATCCCATAATGATTTGGATGGTGTGATCTTGCTACACCATGGTAACCTGAAGGAAGAATCTGTGCCTTGGGACATTAAACACATCCTTGAATCATCACCTTTGCATACCCTAAACACACTAGTCCCCATTTTATAGGGATTATCAAAGTTTAAATCTTTAGAGCCAAAGTAATCTCTGTAAAACTGTCTAATTTAAAAGGCTTGAACCCAACAGATTAGAGGTTCTGATATAAAAGAATGACATTTCAAGGAAAGACAGAATTCCCAGTTATTGTTGTTTGGCTTTTTTAAAGTGTTTTGTTTTGGGGGGGGGTGTGTGTTTTTTTTTTCAGGAGTGGACGGTGGTAAGCTTAATTTGGGGAATATGTGATTAGCAACAACTAATTGAATGCACACAGAGGATAGGAGTGTATGGCTCATAGGAGTAGTCTATGTGGATCAACAAAATATTTTTCACAAGTAAAATGTACATGTATGTAAAATATCTCTAAAATTTGGGGAAAATATATTTTAAAATTATTCTTCAAAAAATAAATGTTTATTTTTTAAGCACTTTTTCCTCAGAAAAAAAAAAAAGGACTATTTTAGGATTTTGTGCCTAACTAGACAACGCAGCAAAAACTGCTCATATGATGTCAGTGGAAAAAACTAGTTCCTACAGCTTGTCTTTCTTAATGGACTGTTACTGCAGCAGTTTTCTGCAAAGGTCTGATCATTGCTGATTCAAAAATCTTATTTATAACAAAGTCTTAATATTTTAATTGCAATTTTTAAAGGGCTTGATGTAAATTGACAGTTTACAAACCTGAACTGACAGTTTCTGTAAGACTTTCAGCACCATCATGAATAAGATGCAGGTTCTGTTCCCATTAGTTATTTCTACAGAAGTGCCTCTGTCATTCATTAGGCAAGAATCCAGTTCTGCACGATGTCATTGATGAAAATGAAATTTGTTTTAATAAAGCTTTGTCTTAACTATTAACAGGTAGGGGCCTTTATGTTTCTATCATGTTAAATCATTGTCCAAAGGAAATCCTTGCTTCTTTCTTCAGTTCTTACGAATTGTTTTTTTCATTCCTAAATGATACAGTATTGTATAAGTTACAATAAAATTCTAATAGTAGATCTTTAAACAGAAGGATAGAGAGATTCACTTCTGTCCTAACACTTTATCCATAATTTACTGAAGGTTTTGTATCTAGCCTCTTCACACTGTGATTCATAAATTGTTTAAGAATACAAAATCTAGCATCAATGCAATAAGTTAAATCTTGTGATAAATTGAGAATTATGATAACTTGAGTGTTATGTCATGTCCTATCTTATTTTAAAATATTTTTATTTCTCAGAACTCAAGGAAATGTAGTTGCCTCAATTTTCAATGTCACACTCTTTTGGCTTATCATAGTTTCAGACCTCTTCAGGTAGCTTTTATGTGATTACCACAGGACTTAGAAGATTTTTGCGTTAAGCTTTGAGATGAGTATGTAAGAGAGGCACTACTTAGTTACAAAGCGGTGTGACCTCACTGCAATGTGCATGAAATAGGCTTTTCTGATGGGCCCTTTCCCTTGTTGCATCTGCTTCAGGGATGACATGGTAGCACTGAGTTTCTCTGATTTCCTGCTGTATTTTTGGTGGCTCTGCATGAATGATGCCAGATGAGTAAGCATTGCTCTGCTCTCTGAATTTACTAAATAAGAGGTGCTACCAAACCTGAAGCAGGTCTGTAAGCTCAGGCAGAGAGCTGTACCCTCCCGCATCTGTAGGGTGTTCAGAGCAGAGCTGCGTTTGGAATTCAGCTGCTTTACTTCTGGCCAGTTCCAAAAGTGGGACACAGGACCTCTATGTGTCCAAGGATTAGCTTTTTATGTGCTTTCATCATCTTCAAGGCTATGCTTTACAGGATGAATTTAAATTCCCGGTGTTAAGCACTAATTTAAATCAGAATGGAATAAATCTTACCTAAAATAATGGATTTTTAATTTTTTTTATAGTCTTGGTCATTTCTCCTAAGCAGCTATTAAAAAAAAAAAAACAAACCAAAACTGTTTTAAAACAGTGTATTGTAGCATAATACAGCACTGGAACTGAGTATAATACTGCTTTCAAATGACCAGGAAAGTATAATATACTGTAGTTAAAATAAACACTTCACCTGAAGAAGCTGTTCAGAAAATATGAAATAGCAAGGAAAGAGTTGCTGGATTTCACTTTGGCTAATAGTAATTCATATGATGCACTTAAAGCAAATAATTTAGCTCAGAATTAATTTGAATCAGAAACATGTTGAATAAATGCATTGGAATTATGATGTTTAGTAAAAAACTTCATTGTACAGATATTTTTTAAAAGCTTACATAGAATAAATAACAGTCTGTTCAGTGCATCTTTTCCTTTCTGAAGAAAAAGACAGCAGAGGCAAACTAACACAAATGACATTTTGAAGGCCTTTGAGCCACTTGAAGCATAGTTTTAGTTTCTCAATTTTCCCATATATATATATGTGTGTGTGTGAGAGCGAGGATGAAATATTGTGCATCCCATTCTCAAAACTTAAATAGCAGTAATTCCAGTCGATTAACGGAAAGAAATGACAAGATTTTTTATTCTACTGTGTCTTTCAGTCTTGTCAGACCATAAAGATTTTAAAGGAAAGATCCTAATTTTGAATCATCCAAAGGGCTTTCTGTTCTCCTTTAAAAATTCATAGAATTGTTTTAAAAAAAAACTTGAATGTTTGCAATTTGCATTAGATTGATTGATTTTTTTTTACTTACTTTTTTCCCCCCTAATCTTAAAATTAGGCTCAGGATTTATGATTACGGTTTAATTTATATAATGTTGCTGTGTTGCTTTTTTAAAAACTCTAGGGTGCTAGGTTATCATTTATTAATATTTTTCCTACTTCTAGTTGTTAGTTACATTTGATTTTGGTTATATGGCAATTTAGGCAATATGAAATATAACAAAAGCTAGGTATCAATGTCATTGGCAGCCTGTTCTAATTCCATTCATATTTGGTGACTGGATTCCAGTACCCTGTTTATACATCAAATTCCTTGTTGATTGCCACTTAGATGTTATGTTGTTCAGATCTAGTTAGGTGATTGGTGTCAAAAATGGTGCTCATACTGTGCAAACAGCATAAATTATTTTACAGCATAATTATACTTGTAAGTACCCATCTTTGTTTATCAGCTACTATATACCTTCTTGAATTTAAACCGATCTTATATTATTCAGCATGCAATGTTGGTCTACTCTGCTAATAATAATTACTTAAATGGTAGAAAAAAAATCCACAGAAACATATGATATTATAGTTATCTCCACTTACTAAAGTCTCTAGTTCTTTAAAGAAGGAGAAAGTTTTGTTGGAATATAACTGTTAAAGTAATTCCAGTAGGATACCACCAGTCTGAATAATTCATGCAAAGAAAGTAGGAATTTTTTTTTTTGGTTTTGCTGAAGATGATACATAGTAAAGTGAACAATTTATTTTTTTTTAATATGTTCAACCTGAATAATATAACTGAGAAGCCACTGCGAGCTATATGGCCAAAAAGGAGTGAGGTCAGCATCCTGTGGCTTGGATACCAGTATATCCTATGGTTCGTACAGTAAGGAATTCTGAGAAAGAATGCATAGCTTATCGCTTTGTGCTTCAGGTAGCAACCCACAAATGCCCGAGAGGGTTGTATTCTAATGCTTTTAGCCTTTCTTGCTGTGATATCTCTCACTACACTGCAGAATTCTCCATGCTAGTCTATCTCCCCTGCACTTTATCCTGTCACTCCCTTCGTTCTCCTGTTCCCAGCCAGAAGGCAGAAAGCTTTGTTTGAGCAAAGCTGCATTAGGAAGCACAACCTAGAACTGAAAGGCACACATACATGTGCGTATGTGTATAAATATATATGTGTGTTTGCAAATACATGTGTATATATTTTAATACTTGTCATTCCTGCAGCAATTGACTCCTGGATAGGCAGAAGGTAGCAGGATAGGTGTGGAAGTCAGAAGGCAGAACTTAGAATAGCTGTGAATTAATGGTTTAAGGAATTGGCCAGGAATGACAGTAACTAAGGATTTAATTGAGCTGTAAACTCCTGATTTTTCTGTTGGTGGTGTTTTTTTTGTTTGTTTGTTTTAGGGATAACTAACCAATTGCTGTGTGGAACTAAACCCTTTCTCGGAAGCTGCTATTAAAATCCATTAAAGAATATGACTGTAAAAGTTTCCATATTGTCTGTAAATAGATGGCTTTTAAAAAATACAACAGTACTTTCAGTGAATAGTGCCATGACTTTGGGAAAGCTGTTCCAACTGAAGTTCAGTGAACCTAAAAGTTATATAAATTTTCTGCTTATCTCAGGGTGCAAAAAACACTGCAAGCACATAGAATGAGTGACATGGAGAACCTGGTAATCAACAAACTTTGTTGCTGGACCTCAGTTTGTAAGATCTGGGAAGCACAAAGGGAAACAGGGTTTTTGAAGTTATATAAGAGAGAAACTCACATAGATCCATACTTTGCACTTTAAATCAAGGATCTTCTTCAGCTACTGAGTTTTCCAGTTGAAGGAATAGCTTCTTACAAATCTCCTAAGGCTTCTAAAAGAATTTTTGTATGAAATTTTTCCTGCTACACCAGATGTGATGCATGTTTTGGTGCTGTTCATCTCTTTATATATGAAGAAATATTGGATAAAATTCTGATACTATTGAAGTTGATAGGAAATATCCCACTGGTTTCAGCAGGTAAAGGTTTTCATTTCTTTCATCTGTATTGAAGAAAAAGAAGCCAGTGAACCAAATTGTTTGACATTTTCATCTTTAAAACTCCAACCAGTACATTAACATGCCTTGTTTGACAAGTTTCTTACTCTCTTTTAAAATAAGTCGCCAGAGCTTGAGGTGTGCACTTGTATGAGTATGGGACCAGCCTTGAAGAACACAAACTTCTTTGGTGCAGCACTGATAAAATAAAAAGTAGCTGAAATTTTGGTCTTAAGAAAATACCTTCTAACTGCAGCGTCCATATCAGTCAGCCTCTGTGCTTAGGTGAACAAGTATTCAGTTGTTTTCCATGCTAAACTGTAAATAGCCCAAATCCCAACATTAATTGATAGCTATTGGCTAACTTATCTTCCCCTCTGTCTAACGTTGGTTTTACGTCTTTCAACAACTATCCTCTCATGATCCTTCTCCTGAAAGTGAAATCTTACACTGCAAACATTATTTGTGTCCTTAGCTTTCCTCTACAGAAAAGCAGATAGGATCTGACTGCAAACAATGGCTTGTCACTTATTGTCTCTCAGCTTCCTTATAAACATACTGAAGGGCATCACAGAAAGTGTGTTGTCCTCATAACTTGCCAGTGTTCTTGCTGGAGGCGTAATAAGGTCTGCAATATATTTAGGCCACCAGTCTGAGCTGAGGACAGCTACTTTCAAAAAAACCCAATAAAAAATAAAACCTATGTAAGGAGGAATAGGAGGCAAAAATAAAAATACACTCAAAAGCACTCTCCAAATAATTCCGAGGCTAGGAAAACTGATGGGATATAATACCCATGAAAATGTTCCCTCTTCCCAATGAAATGTCAGAGATTAGGTTTTAATAAATGTTGGTATATACTAGGCAAAAAAAACCTGGCTAGCATTATGAAATTCTTACTATATAGATGGCCTTACTTGTATTTACTTCTGTATTTGAAAAACAGAAAGCCTCCTCTGAAGCTGTTTGGCATGCATGGACAGTCTTACAAAAGATGTACATATTTTATAGATAAGAGGGAAAGACACTGTCTATTTCAGCTAGCAGTTTTTTTATTTAAACTATTAAACTTTAGGGTTTATTTGTTTAATATATATTACAATATTTTTTTATTTAATATTTGAACTATTTAAACTTTAGGATTAAGAGAGCAGTCCCTGTTATCAACTTAAAGCCTTACATAGAGGTTGCTGAATTGATTGTGTCGGCAGTTCTATATGCAACCTTTTTAACTTGTAATTTGAATTATGATCTAAAAGCCTGGGAAGAGCAAGAAGTAAGCAGATATAAGATGGTAAAAATAAAAATGGATGTATAAATCTTCTTCACACAATGATAATACTACAGTTGTGACTGTAATCTTTATATTTTGATTGTGAAACATAAGGTATTCTGTGACAAAGTGAACAGGAAGTTTTGAATGTCTGGTCTGTCCAGCATTTCATCCTAACTCCTCCCCTCCCACCGAACACTATTTTCTCCCAAACTGACAGATACTGATCACCGTGTAGGAAACTTTTAAATTTCCATGTCACTAAGGTTGATTGAACAGCCCGTCAAAGACCAAAGAGTACTCTTAAAAAATTTGAGTATACTTCAAACTCAAAAGGTGAGAAGTCATTTCAAGGGATGAAAAAAAAATCTTTATCAGTTTTACAGTCATTGGACTGACAAACAGGTGAACATTTTGATGTTCTGGTCCAAGACATGACTAAGCAGCAGGATCAATGAAATCCAAGACGTTACAAATACTTGGCCTCATCATTCTTTCAATGCTTGAGAGGTTAGATTCTAGTTTTTAGTAATACCAATTAATGCATAAAATAACAATGATCTAATTCTTCCTTACAAAAATTTGCTACAGAGTTGTTATAGGAAACATATGTTTGGTAAATACAAGAACCATAGCGATCTTCACAGACAAAGTTCATTTTCAGAAAGCACTATTTCCACGATTATAAAGACTATTTCACAATTTAACATATATGAAGTTTTCAACTTGCCAAACCCCATACATCATTCATAGAGATGAACAGAGAGAATGCATTAATGAGGCAGACTGAAATGGATCGAACTGGCAACATCTGTAAGCTCAAATTTTCAGTGGTCCTGAATTTAAGAGTTACCGCATGAATCATACATAATTTATTTGGGTCCTTAATGAATAATAAAATCTAAGAAGTTAAAATATACATACAGCCTTACATTGGAAGAATTACCAGTTCACTTTGATGTGTCTCAAAATCAGTGGTCTCTCGGTGAATCGTAGATCTCCCAGTAAATATGATTGGAAAAATAGTTGTTATAGATCTTCTGAAACTACAGTTGATGACACTTTTTTTTTTTTGTATGTGGGTTTAAATCTTCTAAACCATGAAATATGCAGGGACTGTAATATTTAAGCAGTGTGTTTTACTATGGGTCAGTAAAAGATCAATTTTTTTTCAGAATGCTAGAAATAAAGTTTGGTAAAATCATCACGAAACTTGAATGCAACGTCATTGTCACTACTGGAATTTGTTTCACAATGGCAGCCCTGACATCAAGAGAGTGGGAGTTCAGACCTTGTTCTTTTTTAAATCCTCAGGAATTTTGCAGGAAATCAGAGCAAATAAATTAACATGTCTTGCTTTGAATTGCTCACCTATTTCTATGGATAGAAGATTTCTGCCCTGAAGGGTTATACGGCATGTGAGGCATTGATGTGAAGTGTTGGGGGGCAGAAGGAGGAATATTTCAGAAGGGAAAAGTGCTTTGTGCTGAAGCACTCTTATAAATGGATTATACTGTTATCTGCTTGAAAGTGGTCTTTGTTTCTAAGGTAATTTCATTTGGTATTCAAATCCTTTCAGGTGTTGATGTTTGCTTTGCCTTATTGAATCTGGAATATAATTTTTTAGTGCTTTCTTGATGTTTCTAGCCGTTAAAGCAGTCTATGCCTGTGAACTGGCATAAAACTGGTGTGATCCCTCCATGCTGTTCCTTGGGTACTCTTGTGAAGCTCAGCAGGTGCCTTCTGTAGTTTGCTTAAAGTGTGGCTGCAGTTGCAAAACTGTATCCATGTGGAAGAACAGTTCAGAAAACAGTTACAAGGGGTATAGGGGTGATAAAACTGGCTCCTTGGCTTATTCGCACTGATTCCAGGCAAAATAGACAGACAAAATGGGTGTCCACAAAATGTTAATTATTTATGCTACTCATGTGAAATATATGCAGTATCTGGAGAGGACTGTGGAATTTGTATCTGTTTCATAGACTTTTAGAGAATTCTGTTCTTTCATATTGGTGACTTCATTGAAATTTGCTAACATTATTTCTAACCCATTTTTCCATCTATTTAATAATACAGACTGAAGATGCAGAAGCTAAATCTTGAAATACATTTTAATGATCACTTAGAGTGTTAACAAAGGAGATGAGTTGTGACCACCAAGCAATCTTTAATGCTGCATATAGAGCAAAAGCAATATAATAAAAACACAGTAAACACGGAAAGCTAACAGTCAGCAAAATTATTTATCTTTTATGGGGAAAGGCTCCTACTTTGCTAATACACTGCTAAGGAAAGTTTTGAAACTTTAGCAGGAATTATTTCAAAAGTAAAAGTATGAGATAAACATGAGCAGTGCCAGGAATTTTTTTTTTTTTAAATTATGCTGTAGTTTTTGAGAAGAAAAAGAGCTATGATTGGAGGGTGAATGGCACTGTTTCTCTGCTTTTGTTGACCTGGACTCATGCTTTTTTTTTTCTCTGAAGACATTTTATGTTGTTTAGCAGAGTTTTGAGCACTATAGTCTTTTTAGGTAGCTTTTAAAGCATAGCTACCTGGTGAGTTATGCTTGCCTCTCTGCATAGAGCAAGACATGGCAGGAGCCTCCCTTTGCAGTAGTTCAATCCAGTATGTGAGAAACTTCCCATACCACAAACTGGATGGGAAGGAGTGAGAAGTAGCAGTATGCAGAGCAATTTTCTGAATTGGCTTATAAAGGATACATCAGTGAGCATGTCCTGCTAGAAAGCAAAGTAGTTTCCCTTTGTCATCCTTCCATAGGAGATAGAAATCGCTGGCTCAGGCTGGTAAATTTGAGTGGCTGTCCTTTTGTTTTAGAGGAGAAAAGTGATGTGTGTTGAGGGAGCAGAGGTGAGGGCATCAAATTAGAAGTCATAAATATCAGACACTAGTCAGAATTTCTTATTCTTCTTCCCCTTTCTCCCAAGCAAAGTCCAAAGATGACATCATTCATCCCCTGCCTATCTGCACTGCACTCTTGGTGGTGTTCTGACCGCTTCTGCACTGGGTTTGGTTGCTGCTAGGAGTAGCAATCCCTTTATACTGGGAGTTAATCATGGGGAGTGGGAAATGAAATGGTGATAATGTGACTCCTTCAGGATAGTACAATAAGGAAAACAGAGATGCAGTCCTTCCCCAGCTGATATTATTTCCACCTCATAGAGTTATATTTATTTCTCCATTTGACAGACCTCAAAGCATAGACCATGTTTTTAATGTGAGACTTTTTGGTGCCAGCACTGATGTTCATTTTTCTTGGCCTGCACCAACATGGATGAAATCTTTGCTGCAATAATCGAGGGTATTTTGGGGCCTTACTCTTTGAACAGGTGATTTGCCTTCATTGGCATGTAAGGTGTGAGGCTTGCATATTTTGACAGGTGTGGAGACAGAGTCATTTTTGGTACTTCCTCATCTCACAGTTATTCCTCAGTCAAGATGAATTCAACTACCTTTCCTACACTGCAGTCCTAGCGAAAGTACTCCTCTCTCGCTTTGGCCATAGGATTGCCAGCTAACTTCTACCATCTCAGCAGAGGGAGCAGAAACATGTTTCAATTTTGTGTACATAATGTACACAAATAAGATAGATACATTACAAAATATCTCCTTGACTCTAGAAAGGAATGTTTTCCCAAATTATTGTCATTTATATCTGCTACTGAACAATTTCATAGTCTTTCTATATTTAAAATGCTAGTCTCTGGACAGCACTATTTACTATGGAAGCTATGCAATTTTTTTTCTCAAAGGTATCTGTAGTCTCTATTAGCAGATGTATAGGAAGACTTCCTATCTTTTCAGCATTCTGAGAAATACAAATAAGAGTGGGGAAATATGACCTGAAAAAATTAAGTGAATTGACT
Source organism: Chlamydotis macqueenii (assembly GCF_036417535.1). Classification (NCBI taxonomy): domain Eukaryota; kingdom Metazoa; phylum Chordata; class Aves; order Otidiformes; family Otididae; genus Chlamydotis; species Chlamydotis macqueenii. The sequence continues at coordinate 134,647,254 of NC_141557.1, forward strand.
TATGAAAATCTTTGATCTGAAAACTGAATTTAAGTCCCAAGCCTTAGATGTCTTAAAAACCTGTCCTCTTTCTCCAGAACATAGCAGACTTCTGCATGTACTTCAGCTTCAGCTTCAAATTGCAACTAATAAGTGAACAACTTCCATATGAATACTCTAAATGTATGCAAAAGTGTTAATTACTTTTCTTTACTACAGTTGAGTCAGATGCAAATAATATGTACTTCAAAACAGAAAAATTCTTCTTCTCCAGTATGTCTTTGTAGTAAATAGTACTATATATCTATACCTTCATTAGTGTTGTCTAGGAAAATACCTGATTCTAAGAAACTTTTATCACAGGTACACTACTCCGCAAAAGTAAGATTTACGCTCTTATTATCGAGATAGAAAGGTACTTTTACTCAGCAGTTCCGTTTATGAAGGAATGCTTTTATTTTCAGTGTGTAAAACAGGAGGGAAAAAAAAAAAGTGAAGAAGAAGAAAAAAAATTGCTGCATAGGCCACCTCAGGTATGTTGTTCTACACCACAAATGTTGAATGACTTATTCCCATTAGTTTAAAGTAATCAGATTGCCCATGCACTGGTGTTGTTGACCAGTAATACAGGAGAATGAACTCGTTTATCATCAACACAGAAGAACCTTGAGTGAAGACACCATTTTCCCTAAATTTCTGAAAGTTAGTGCCATTGCTGAATTTTTATTTCACAACCTCTCCCTCCCCTCTTCACATTTTTGTGAATAAGTGATTAAAATGAACTAAATTCAGCGTAAGTCAGCAGCTAGCTTAGAAAGAAGATGCTATTTTATGGCAAGGGTGGCTTGTCAGTGATATTCCAGACAAACCAACCAAGCATTTTAGTAGTATCTATTTTATAGAGAAGATTTGCTGAAACAGGAAAATACTAAACCTTGATTCCCACAGTGAAACTACCAGCTATGATACATAATAAGTGATTTTTTGCCTGCTCCTTAAAAGCTGAAAAATTCTTATTAGGTAAGTGCTATTATAACACCAGCCCTACGTTCAGTGCATTTTCTTAACTTTCATACTTTATTCTAATTGAATTGCAGCTTATTATAGCTATTTTAAGGATCAATACTCCTTCACGGGGGCAGGATGAATAAGAATCAATCTGAACACTTCAGATCTTTCGTCAGGAATTGCTTCAAATAGCAGCCCTTTCTCTGCAGCAATCTCTGTGATTCTGTTAGCAGCATCAAGCACTGACAACAAGACACCTGAACTGTGTTTCTTCTCCTGTTCATAGGGATCTTTCATTGTTACAGAGACTGATATTCTTTCTCATAAGGTTAGAAAAGATCCATAATAGCTTTTATACCATTATATTTGGAACTCTCGACTTCATTAAAACACTCTTCAGCTCCTCCACTTCCAGCCTCCTTGCTGCTTATGAATTATTCAGGGTAGATTTCACTTGAGGTAAATAGTTTGATTTGAAGGTTTTTGTATCTGGATTTAGATGCATCGAGAAGTGTTAAACGCTCAGAATTTTAAGTGAGGAGAATTGCACAGGCTCAGCTATTAAGATGGAAGACATTTGCTGTTAGTGCTCTGGGGCTGCCATTGAGATCTCAGCGCGGTGCTATTTGTCATTCTGAAGTAGGTAGGCATTATGATGCCTGGAGTATAAATCAGCCTTTACATGGTGTCGAGTCCTGAAGCACTTTGAACACTCTAATCCACTTCTGAGTTAACAGAACACTTTTGGTTTTACAAGCTTTAAAGTTTCGCTTTTTATTTAACCCTGTCATCATGTTACTAATCATCATTATTTTTTAGAATTTTATACACCTCCTCAAATAAGTTCTTATTGTTTTGCTTCAAAGTTGCATCGATGTCACAGAGATGAGCTTTAGCTTCAATCGTCTAGAAGAGATGCAGTTTCAGCAAAATTAATTTTATTAATTTTCCTCACGTAAAGAGGAATACTGGTTTTTCCTAGTAGCAGGCTGGGCAGGCCAGCATTATTCAGCTGCTGTACCAAAGGATGCTGCCTACACTTTGTCTCCTTTGCCCACTTCCGTGTAGCATCACATTAGTGTTACCTCCTGGACAAAGCTGAAATGGAAGCGTAGCAGTTTCCATGTGGCTGTTTTTACCATACATCTGCAGTCCACTAGTCAATATTTGCTCACCACAGCAAAGGAAACTATTTTAAATGCTGATCACCTGCTTTCATCTGGGCAGCTCGCCCACATAGAAAGGGTCAGTTCAGAAACTATACTGTAGGACATCTGTTCATTGAATCTCAGTTTCTGTTCTTGCACTAGCTTGACTAAATGTTTTAATCATCAGAGAGCATTTTGTTTATTGCATATTGCTATATTTAGTATTATATAGACTTTAGTCAGACAGTACAATTGTGCAATCAGTTGAACTTAGAGTATTTTTTACAGGTTTTGTTGTTAGCATTAATGAGGGCCATTAAAATCACTTTATTCTCCTTCTAGCATGTAGCACAGCCTACATGCACTAGCTGCATACCTTCAATTGCCAATATGCAGCGACGGAGTCAGTGTTACAAAGCAGCCAATAACTCCTCATGAACTGACAGTAATCCCAGTTCAGCTGAATATATTAGTATCAACCTACTTCTGTGCTATGCACTAAAACCCCGCTCTGGTGCAGTGGTGTTAGGAGCTCTCTGCCACGCCAGCCAGCTAGGGTCGAGGAAGAAGACCTAGACTCACTCAGTTCAAGGTATTACCACTCACTTTGGCACAATGCAAGTCATGCTTCCAATTCTTTAGTCTGTGGAGTGAAGGCTCCTGAAAAGAGGAGGACAGTGTTGTCAGATTTATTTATTTGGGTATTTATTTAGTGCTGCTTCTTAACTTTCATATGGTGGGCCATAAATGTTCCAGATCTAATTAATCTGAGCTATTGTAGCCCAAAGTTAAGGTACTGCTATGTCTGCTGAAAAGCTTCTTTTCCTATACAGCCACTTAAAATTGTTGTTTTCATTAAAGTATTCATGCTCAGTAAGGAAGTATAATAGTTCAGCAGCAGAGTGATTGCCTGTGTTAGCAGTAGCACATTGAAGTTATATGACCTCTCATTAATCTGCACTTTGATAAGGTCCTAGTGTGGTAGGATTAATGACATTCCACTGTAAATTATTCAAATCCCCGTCTGTGCACTGACTTAACTCTTTGGAGAAACATGCAAATGATACTGAATCTTTTACTGCCTTAGAGAATAACTACAGTGGTCCAGAGACAGAAATTTGCTCATCTGTATTGTGGGTCATGTGAATCTGCCTAGCAGTAGGCAGACATTTTTTTTTTTTTGCTGCACGTGGTTTTACTCCTAAAAGTATTCTACTCACACAAAGGCTGCTTCTCCTATTCCCTCATTCTTTTCATTTCAGCTTTTGGGCCCCATACAGCATGCTGAGAGCTAAGTACCTAGACTAGCTTAGTAACATTAACTTCATTTGGTCCACAAGGCTTTCCTGGCTGCTTATGTTTCTCTTGTGCAATGTCAGCCTCATCAAATCCTATTTTTCCTCTTGGCTCCTTTCTGTCAGCCTGTATTCTTCTGAGTGTTGTCTCTTCAGCCATATCTCATCCCATGCAGTGCTTTCAATTCTTGTTACCCACATTACCTCCCTGTGAGGATTATAAACCCTGCTCCAGGTGTAGCAAAACTATGTGAATTTCATGGCCAGGACAACCTTTCTCTATGGAAAAGAAAAATGAGCATGTCCTGCTCACATTTTAAGATCTCTTCCAGAAATTCATGGACCTGAATGTCAGAGGGACTATTGGTATTTCTGGTACAGTCCTATACAACAGCTCACAGAATTACTTCCTCAGTCATCCACTATCCATCTGAGTAAGCTGTGATTAAAAGGTATCCTAGATCAATTTACAGGAAACAATACATCTAGCAATGGAGAGTTTTCCACATCCTTTAACCTTCATTGATTAAATGTTTATCAAATGTTCAGCTGGGAGTCTAACTCCTACTCATGACTTTCATAGCTGTTTCTTAGACATAAGAAAAATAATATACGCTAGTTTCAAATAGCACTCTTCTGCGTGCTACTGTGTACCATATTCATATCTCTTGGAAATTTTTGTCATGTCAAAAGCAAATCCTTATGAGTGACAAGTTAGCTCTAATCTCTTTCAAATGTTCCTTATTTTAAATAAATATAGAAATTGAATACAGTACAGACCGTTGTCTCAGTGTTGTATACCGAGTCATCCTGCCTGAAAATTTCTGTTTTCTATATTGAGGAATTGTGTTAGCCATTGCTGCAGTACCTTTCCATTGAGACTTAATGTTCAATAGAAAAAAGCTGAAGAAAAGCCAATTGGAAATACTATCAGAAGGTGAACTTCTAGCAGTGGAGTGCAGAGTCGAGCAACATCAGCTGATTGACGTCCCTGGTTAAGAAGTGTTTTCTCCTCAGCACAGTACTCAAGTTCTATGGGTAATTTCTACTGAGAGGAGCCATCCTTTCACTTGTTTGTGTACGGCCCTAAGGCTGCTGTGCTGCTCTGGATGTGAGTATTGCATTGCTGCATGGGAAGAGAAGGCTCCCCAGGGACTATACCTCACCTATACGTCACTAATCACCTGGGCATCTCTGCACCATACTTTAGTAAACATTATGGAGTAATCTTGTGCTGAGTTGCCTTTTGGTATACAGCATGTGTGCTGCCTAGACTGCTTCTCAGCAGTTTGCAAAGCACTGCTATCCCTTTTTCCAGTCCATAGCAGAGTGACACTAACGAAGAGGTTCATAAACCTCATCTCTACTCCTCTCCTTCCCACAACTTTGAGACTGTTACCAATGAAAAGAGAAGCTCACTTCTTCTTGATGGTCCACTGTTACTGGAAAAAGTGGTCAACAATTTGCTGTCACAAAAGAATCTTTTTAATTAACCATTTAATTAACCATTAACCATTTATATACCTAGAAGTTGCTGGTAGACCTGCTACACCAGTGCCTTTGGGGTGCTCTGTGTTCTGCAGCCCAGGAGGATACTGCTGTTTGCTGAGCTCATACTTCTCAAATTACATTAGCCTGTTTTAACAACACAAAAACAGACTTCAGGGACTTTGCTTAAAATCTTCTACAGCCTCTTGCCTTTGAAACTGCTACAAGACTATAATGGCTTTTCATTTTGATTTGCTGGCAAGAAACAAGTTGACTGCCCTTTCTTTAGAAGACTTAAAGTCTGAACAGAAAATTATTTTGCTGACACACCAAATGTTTTTTGCAGCTGAACTGATTTTGTTCAGTAATAAAAGTTGATTGGTATAATGAAGGAATGTTTTATGTAAGCATCACACCACTACAGGCCCCCAGCTTTCAGTGAGACACTCAGGCCGTGCTCTGAAGCCATTTGAACCAACAGGCTTATCCACATGGCACATAATGTAGAATAGAAAGCCCAGAGCAGAAAATGTCATCCTCCAAGTATTATTCTTTCCATTTTTTATAAGTCCAAATTAGGTACCATGCTGTTTCCTTCCATCCTTTCTGAAACGTATGCATGTGTATATATTTATGCAGAAAAATACATATATATTCACATATAAACACACACCTATTTGTATGCTTTCAATCTATTTTCAGCAGTCTAGTTTCTATTTGGATGGGGACCTGTGACTGTTATCTCACTGTTAACTTAGTGCTGTCCAGAAGACATCATTGTCCAAACTGAAATCTCCTTTCTTTTTTTTATTCCTCAAATGGATAATGGAGTACTCTAGGGAAGAAGGCATGAAAAACTGCAAGCATGTTAGTGGCTAGTAGTTTCTAACCAAGCTTTCTGAGAAGCAAAGAAAAGGCACTACTATATCCCAGAGTATAGCAAGAGAGGAGGGAGCCATTACACAAAATATTGCTGTTTTCTTGCTGAAACTCAAGAAATCACTGGTGTTTTATATTGCCAGCTCAGCACTAACTAATATAAGCTTAAGCTAAAGATAGATGCCTTGATAACTGCTTGTTCACTAGTGGTTTCTACTCTTGCAGTTTAAGATTGCTATTCATTTGTTCACTTAGACAATACTCTTTTTTTTCTGCAGCCTTCTTTGTTGTCTGTTACTGAAGCACATAAATCTAAGAATTTGTACTCCCATATGCCATAACTGAGTTTAAATGTTAATTTTCCCAACTTCATGAAATGGTGCTTAACAGAAGTTTCATATCTTAAGCAATAACAATATTTTATTGCAGTAGAATGACAGAAAGTGCTCATCTAGTTTCTGTTTTGAGTAACAGAAGCCATCGTCTTTCCTTAACTACTAACACACCCCTCATTTTCTCTGTCAATCTGATGAAATTCCTCTGAAATACCCACATAGTTTTATGGAAGGTTCTCATTACCTGATGCTGTTGACCGAAAAGGTACTCGATACTTCTCTTACCCATTACTCTCTTTTTTTTTACTTGGAATTTCTCTTAGATTATTAGATCCTTCCTTTTTTCCTTAGATTATTATTAAAAATAATTTCTACTTCATTTGTCAGCTTAGAAATACAGAAATTGAAGGATCTCTGGGCTAACCAAGTCTTGGCCCTTGCTGCTCCTGTAAGAACCAGCTCAGATGGCACTCTCAGCTAGCCAACAAAGCTGCTAAAATCAGCATTTCTTTTGCTGAAGGAGTTTTGATTTATTCAGGATTCCAGTCATGCAAATGGCTGCACTTCCCTTGTCCATGTATGCTCTCTTTTGCTCTCTCGTTCCTGACTGCGGCTAGTTTCTGGCTTTACAGAAGAACGGAAAAATGTGCACATGAGCTTAAGAAGGCTTCTTGATGTAAGACTCTTAAGCTCTATGAATTTATCACAGAAACCATAGATTTTACTCAGAGGAGCCTGCCTTTCTTAGACTTATTTACTCCCTGTGCCTGTTGTGACAGGCCAGATGTGCCACTGTTGCTATTTCAGCCTTTCTAGGGGACAGAGCAGTTCTGACAGTCTCTGTAAGGGCACAGCGGATTTGTTTGGTTTTCATGCTGGTCACACACAATAGAAGGCTCCTTTAAACAGGGCTGGCAGAAGTCCACGCTGTCTCTCACTGTGGGAGCAATTAACTCTATTATAGAGATAACCAAGCTCATAGAAATGAGGTATGGGTATCACTACATGCCCCTGCAACATTTGTTTAATTGCTAAAGAACTTGTTTACGCACTGCTTTGCTGGAAGAAAATGTGTTAAACTGTAAAACAATGATCTGTCAGGTGTAAAGCCTGCAACCTTGGAGGGATCATTATAGGGCTCAGATCAGAAGAATTTAAGAAACTTTGTCATATATCAAATGTCTGAGACCTAAGCTTCATCTTGCAGTTAACTATAAGGCAGTTTTATGGACTGTCAGTATGAAGAGAGTATTTACATATTTTTATCAGCCAGTAATTGGGTTTTTTATCATTTTTGTTTTCTGTCTTCTTGAATTACACTATATCATGTTGTTCATAAGAAACTGCTACACTGTCATGTTTACAGGCATTTCTGTGTTTCCTCAAAGCATCTGATTTACTTCCTTGTATTTGTTTGGTAGAGCAAAGAAGTTAGTGAATTGTTTTCAAGCCAGTGGCAGTTTTGATGCTTTTTAGCTGACAGAGATATCAACAGAAAATTTTATGGTACATGTGAGTATGCAACTATGTGTAATGCAATGGAGGTTTAACAGATCAATATAATATGAAAAAGGAATAGCATATGTTATTCATTATCAAGCTAAAACTAACTACAGAAGAATAAGTGCCATACATAGGTAAAGATTAAAAATTATCAATACCTTGTTTTCTCCTTGTAGTTTTATCCTATATGTGTCTTTCCAAGCTAGCCTCGTTTACCACATGCCTATTTCTGCAGGCTTGGATATAGACAGTGAAATCACTACTGAAGGATACTCAGTTTATATGGAAATCCAATATATGGAAATTCAAATTCAAGTATGAAACTTGTTGCGTGTTCTGACACTTGCATTCCACAATTATTCCTGGAGACAAGTAGGAGAAAGTTTCAAGATCCTTTGAAGTTAACTGCCCTTCTTCATCATTCTTCAGAACAAATTTAAGTAGGGTTTATGAAGTTTTAGCAGGGATTAAAACCACTGTACCCTAGACAAGAGCCATCTCTGACTGAAGCCTTATTAAATTAAAAGATATTCATTCTTGCAAATGTGTGCCAAATTGCATCTTAAATTTTGTTTTTTGCAAAACGTAAGAGTCTGTGTATGTATTTGTAGTGAGAGACACTGGTCTGCCTTACATTTATTGGGTTAAAATACATAATTTTAATTGGTGTAAGGCAAACTGAATAAATTTACTGCTTTATGATTTCTGATAAAACTTTGTGGAGCATAAGCTGCTGTACTCAAGAGATCCGGCACCCATTATGTGGCAGTTGCATCTGTTTTAGCGTAAGCTATTTTTTAAGGCTGAAAGTTCTTTATTAGTAATCTGTTATGTTTACTGTGTGATACCTTTGTTATGTTGTACTTAGATGCCAAAATTTTTAAAAATTGAAAAAGTAGCATACTTTCTGTCTCTCTGGGCTTGTTAGAATAACTATGACTCCAAAAGTAAGTTCAAGCTTCTGGAAAAATAAAACATGATCTTAAGTCTAAACAAATTGTCCAAATTACAATTTTTTAATTTAAGACTATTTAATTATGTGATTTTTTTAATACTGACTGTTCTTGGGAAAGCCGATGCAGAAGTTACTTCTACTGGGAGTCTACACCTTCATGTACAAATTGTATTCATTTCTTCCAGTACTCTTAAGGTATTAAATCTGAAATCGGTCAATCCTTGAGGATTAAGTATAAAATACCATTTTCAAGCTATCTAAAAAGAGAGGTTGATGCTAACAATCTTTATAATGGAAGAAGATGGTACAATCATTTACAGAGGAGGGCAAAAGATTATAATATCTGTTTTAAATTATTATATGTTCTGGTTTAGAAGCTGTTGTTTTAAATCTCATCTAAAGACTCTAAGCTTGTTGTTGAAACTCCAGCACATTTCTGAAACATCCAAATCATTTTCCATGTTGGTCTGTCATTCAAGTATTGATCCTGGTTGCCTCTGACACTTTGAATCTAACAAGCTCACAGCCCATGATCTTGTAGCTGCAGGCTACTTCTTCCAATATCTCATAATTTTCCTGCTTGTTTTTAAAACTACTTGTATCTATTTCTCATTTTAGGTCAGATGACCTTGGACTGTCAATCTGTAAGCTGTTGTTAAAATGAATATTTGTTTGACTTGCACAATGACTTTCTCAGAACTTTCAGTATTGATGATATGACACTTTGCTCAGTATGACTAGCTTCCTTTGACTGTATGTTTCAATCGTGCAGCTTTAAAAATTCATTACAGACTTTCTTCAGTCAATGTATGATTTTTAATCTATGTACACAACTCTGGTTCTGGATTTTTTACAATCTTTTTCCTCTCCACTCACAGTACTTCTTTCAGAGAAGGTAAAACTCTCCAGAAATAACAATAGTCAGTATTGGTATAGACTCTCAATTTTGGGCTGATAAATGATCCTAGATATTCCTTACAGTTGAATATCTCAGAACAACTCATTCAAAGACCTTTGAGAGGTAAAATGATAACTGGGAATACTATCACATGTACCTGAGCCTTTTCTGGTTCTATAAGCTTCTTGCTATACTTTTATAACAACCACACATGCATTGAACTCCTTCTGTTAGCAGACATCTATCTCTGCTACCTGGGAGCCACCTGGATTTCACAGCTTCAGAGAGCTCTCTGACATGGAAACTGGAGATGCTTCATCTGCTTCTCACTGAAGTGCTGCAGCTACAGGGAAAACCTCTAGATCTGCAGGCGTGATTTTGGAGCAGGAGAACAAGTACAGAAATAGACCTTTTTGGATCTGTGTGAACAATTCCTATGTCACAATACGAGCTTCCAGAAATAGACCGCTCTGTACACAAAAATACTTCCCCCAGACTGCTCATCATTGCAGTGGAGAAAGTAAATTTTCAGGCTGACACAGAGAAGCTGGGATGTAGTTTTTAAGTGGCATAGGCTGAGGAAAAAAAAAAACAAAACTCAAACCAAATACACCTGAATAACAGGTGATTTTTATAATATTAGGATTTTGAGTTATTGTAGAAAAACTCATGCGCTATCCCTCCAGAGCTTGTTCTGAGGTAGTTCATTGAGTATGGCATGAGTACTGCTCTCTAAATTCTGCATGTTTGGTAGCCACTAAGGACAGACAAAATTAGATATCATACTTAGACATTCGTACAAGACATTGCTGGTTAATGACATTTAAATCAATGAGATATTAGTGGCCATTGTTTTGGATGATCCCTCCCAGACTGTCCTACCATTATCAATTAAGCCATAACCTGAACATAGAACTATTAGGAAAGCAGAACTTAATTACTCATCTGTTAGTCACAGATTTTTAGATGGAGTGAGCTGTTAGAAGGCCAAAGGCAACAAAAACTTGCTCATACTGTTGTTTGGATGTAAACAGCAAAAATGTCATAAAGTAAGAGTGTGCAAGACTGCGTAGGCCAGTAGTGACCAGAATATTTTTCTCAGGGAGGGGATCCTCATCATGACTTCCTTCCAGAATTGGTTTCTGCAGTGACAAAGCAGTACTTCAGAACAGGTTTGGGCAAGCTAGCCCAGTGCATGGCCCTTTTTCTGTACTGCCAAAATGCGATACTTGCTTAAATATCTTTGTGAAGGGCATCATCTATGCTTTGATATATTTACCTTTCAAACTGAGTCAGGAAGTAAATCATGACTGATATTTTGTTATGTATTGATTGATCGATAGCCTCTACTGATTTTTATATCTGTCCTTGTGGCAATTCATGTTTGCACATTTTCAGATCCTCAGCTAGAAATCATTGTTTATTCTGATGTTTGTATTTTTTTCCTCTAGACTTTAGTACCTTAATAAGCAAGCTATCTTCTATTATGGGAATGAGTATTTCAAGAACAACAGACATTTTTAGAAGCTTATATCTCTGTAATTAGTTTTCAAAGTATTTGTTTAGAAGTGTAATGCAGTGCAAAACCAATAATTATTGTCATTATCATAAACCACAATATATTGAGGAAGAGAGTGCATCCATATAGGCTGATGAACTAGTAGCTATGGCTGCTCTTCTGCTTGTTACCTTGATAGTCTTGCACACATCATATAGTTTACAAATAAGTTAATGCAATGATTTCTTCCTCCAAATGCATAGAAACGGGTCAACATTTGACTTAGGGATTTACTTTCCCAATGTGCTAAGAAAGCAATTCTAAATACTTATGGTCACTACTGCATTTTTACCTCCTTAGAATAATTTTGAAAATACCTACTTCTTCCATGAAAAATGCTGTGAAGCACACAAATGTCCTTATTGACCCCACTTAGGTCTTTGACCTGAACTTGCTGAATTCATGGTCATCAATGAGAGAAAATAAAAAACTTGAAAATGTTAAGGTCTATTAAACTAAAGCAGCCTAATAAGGTTGTGTGTAGATTACAGAAAATTGAAACCCACAACTAGTGAGAAGTTAAAATCACTGGCAGAGCAAGATTTGCCTGTCGCAAATTTTCAAACAAAAACTCTACTCTTTTTTTTAATGTTATAACCTGTACTGACAGAAAGTGGAAAGATATAGTTCCTCATAGCTTAAAGGAAAACTTGTGTATTGTCACAGACCCTTCATGGAAAAGAAAATTAGCAAATTATTCATATAGTATAAGAAAAATCAATAATCCCATGCCAAGTGAATTATTAATTTCCCAATAATTTCCCAATTAATTTCCCAATAATTTTTATTTCCCAATAAAAATATTTTATTTTTTTTAAAAAAAAACAACATCTCTTCCTGTTCATCAAACATACTTGAGAAAATCCATTACTGCAAAATGGCTCTAGGGAATTGCTAGCTTCTTGAGGGGTCCAAGACCCCTCAAGTCCTCTTGCACAAAGAAAAAAAAAAAAAAGAAAAGGAAAAAAAAAACAGTCATGTGTTTGACTGTGCTGAGAGAGAAAAAATCTCAGCATAAATCTGTCCTGCATGCCTTCTGTGTAATGTCTGGACCACAGCTGTAAGGAATAAATTATTTTTTTCCATATCCTTTCCACTTCTATCTCCTACTCTCAAACCAAACAAGAAAACATGGTGGAATAAAAGTCTGACCCTAAAATGCTTTCATTAAGTCGTAAGGTCTTATCCATGCTACAAGATTAATTACATAAATATATATGTTGCATATTTATTTAGACTCTGGGAATATAAAAAACATGACTGCTCTCAGCTTTCCTATGTAGTGCAGAGTAGAAAGAAACCAATATAATAAAATTGGATTAACAAATGACTTAATTTCCACAGAACGAGTGTAAGTAAGGCCTTAGGCATTTTTGTTTATTTCCCATTTCTAGGATTAGCCAGTTCAAGAGCAGGAGGAGAGAAATTAATATCAAAACCAGCTCCTATGTTTTTATCTTCATTTTATTGATCCTAAATAAGCTCAGTATATTTGGCGGATGAAATCCATTAAGCAGAAAAAGTCAAGGGATTTAGAAAGGCACTCTTGGAAAAATCTCACCTTTTGACTAATAATTCATAGTCAGCATGGAGGTTACCAAAATAATCATAAGAGATATGAATATTCCTTGCACAAAAGAAGGAACAAGAGAGGACTTTGAGCTTAAATTTTCATGAAGTCGTGGTATTTATTAAAGGAAGTGTTTCACTTAATCTAAGACAGAGGAAGAAAAGATGTTACTATATTTTGATGGTTTTCTCACTTCACAGGAGAAAAGGGAGATGAGGGAGAAAAGACAAATCCTTCTTTTCTACTGTTTAATTATCTGACATTGGGGATTTGGACAAGATGACCTCCAGAGGTCCCTTCCACCCTCAACCATTCTCTGACTTTCTATTTAAAAGTGAGGAGTATAAAATGAGATTCATAATTTTAATTTTATATAACAATTTATTTTAAACTTTTCTTTTACAATATACTGGTCTGATCAACAAGTATTCCAAGTTAAAGACAAAGGCACACATTTGAGGATACTGAAAATATTTCCAACTAGAGTATTTTCTGGAATGACTCAATTCAATAGAAATATGAGTAGCCTACTATAATGATGTATTTTAATCTATTTCAGAAACATCTGCTATTAGCTAGTCTTGGCTACCGGAATAAGCAAGCCAGTGGTCTAAATAAATACAGCAATTCTTTTAGGGCTCTGCAATATAGAAGGAAGGTGAGAGCTGATGTCCTTCAGATTAGGTTACTTTTGCATGTATTTAGCTTCTTCCCTATCTCCTGACTGTGATAAATTACAGCACAGCTATGCTTATTTAAAGGTTTTAAAGATGACAATGAAATAAACCAACTATATTTTAGTGCAACGTGAGGGGGATAGAACTTGTAAAGGTATATTCTGCCCAAATTCCCACCTTTTGGCATGCATAAAAAAGGAGCAAGAAGATATGAGATGCATTTTTTGCCTCTGTCTTCACCAGCAAGGGCTCTAGCCACATCATCCAAGTCGCAGAAGGCAAAAGCAGGGACTAGGAGAATGAAGAGCTGACCACTGTAGCAGAAGAGCAGGTTTGAGAACATCTACAGAACCTGAAGGTGCACAAGTCCATGGGACCTGATGAGATGCGTCCGCAGCTCCTGAGGGAACTGGTGGAAGAAGTTGCCAAGCCACCATCCACCGTATTTGAGAAGCTGTGGCAGTCTGCTGAGGTTCCTGATGACCAGAAAGGGGGAAAAACACCCCCCATTTTTAAAAGGGAAACAAGGAAGACCCAGGGAACTACAGGACAGTCAGTCTCAGTTCTGTGCCTAGCAAGGTCAGGGTGCAGATTCTCCTGGAAACCATGCTAAAGCACATGGAATAATTAGGAGGTGATTGATGACAGCGAACAAGGCTTCACTAAGGGCAAATCATGCCTGACTAATTTGGTGACCTTCTATGACAGGGTTACAGCATCGGTGGACAACGGATGAGCAACTCACGTCTACCTGGACTTGTGCAAAATATTTGACACTATCTCACACAATATCCTTGTCTCTAAACTGGAGAGACATGGGCTTGATGGATGGACCACTCGGCAGATAAGGAATTGGCTGGATGTTTGCACTCAAAAAGTTGTGGTCAATGGCTCAAGTGTTGGCATTTGGACTGACCTTCCTTAACATCTTCATTGGCGATATGGACAGTGGGATAGAGTGCACTCTCAGCAAGTTCACCAATGACACCAAGGTGTGTGGTGCAGTCGACACACTGGAGGGAAGGGATGCCAACCAGAGGGACCTTGACAGGCTGGAGAAGTGGGCCCATGAGAACCTCATGAAGTTCAACAAGGCCAAGTGCAAGGTCCTGCACGTAGGTTGGGGCAATCCCAAGTACAATACAGGCTTGGCGGAAAATGGATTGTGAGCAGCCTGAAGGAGAAGGACTTAGGAGTGCTGGTGGATGAGAAGCTCAAAATGAGCTGGCAATGTGCACTTGCAGCCCAGAAAGCCATCCACATCCTGGGCTACATACGAAGAGGTGTGGCCAGTAGGTCAAGGGAGGTGATTCTGCTCCTCTGCTCTACTCTCACAAGACCCCACCTGTAGTACTGTGTCCAGCTCTGGAGTCCACAACATAAGGATGTAGACCTGTTAGAGTGAGTCCAGAGGAGGGCCACAAAGATGATCAGAGGGCTGGAGCATCCCTGCTATGAGGACAGGCTGAGATAGTCGGGACTGTTCAGCCTGGAGAAGAGGAGGCTCTGGGGAGATCTTATAGGGGTCTTCCAGTACCTAAAGGGGGCCCTCAAGAAAGATGGAGGAAACTCTTCAGTAGGGCCTGTTGTGATAGGATGAGGGGTAATGGTTTTAAAATAGAAGGAAGCAGATTTAGACTTGATATAAGGAAAAATTATTTACAACGAGGGTGGTAGAACACTGGAACAAGTTTCCCAGAGAGGTGGTTGATGCCCCATTCCTGGAAACATTCAAGGCCAGGCTGGATGGGGCTCTGAGCAACCTGATCTAGTTGGGGATGTCCCTGCTCCTTGCAGGGGGACTGGACTAGATGACCTTTGAAGGTCCCTTCCAAACCTAACCATTCTATGATTCTTCAATTCTATGTTTCTTGTGAAGAGAATAAAAGTCTAATTTCTAAATCTATATACATAGACTTTGTTTTTCCTCTGAGGCAGAGAACAATGCAAGTTGGCTATTGACGGGAGTTTATGCACGTCTTTATATTGTTTAATAAACACTACTATATGGAGAGGAAGCTAGCAGCTGTCCTTTTTTCCCCTCTATCCATAAATCTGCCACATCACTGAATCTGACAAAGTGAAACTCTCTAGCTTTCAGTTTGTGCATAACACTGTTGCCAAACTTCATAAAGATATTTTATGGCTTGTTGAAGTGCTAAGACACTAGACTTCATGAAAAATGAAGTCTCTAAATGGATTGGAGCTATATCACTTGAGGAGTCTAAAAAATATCACTGAGAGTCACAGCTATTAGTGACAGTACTGTGCAGAAATCTCACCCTGCTTATGACATAGCTCTGTTATAAAATATCCAAGCACACAGTGCCACTAATGATGAGCAATTTTCACCCAGACACCAAATTGTGGTATCGAGGTCCAGGCTGCTTGGGTCATTTAAGCTTCATTTGTATGGCAAAAAGAGTAGTTGCAAGGGCTTTCTCACTGCTTGGTCTATGTGAAGAATAAGGTACGAGGTATAGTTATTCATCAGCCCAAATTCACTGAAGCAGCAGCTGCTGTAGTCCAATGCTTTCTACCACTCTCGCTCAGGCATGTCTGTTTTTTGCTTGTACAGATACTGGTTCTGCATCACTAAGCAATGAGCTGCTTCAGAAAGACATGACCAAAAAGTCAAATCACCTTTTTATTGAATTAGCTTCTGAAATTTCATTGTATGCAATCACATGAGTATCAGGATATGCACAAGAGTAGGGGTGAGAATGCACATTTTGGGAGGCAATACTGTGACAGTATATTGTACCTTAAGCACTGTAAAACCTCTCTAGCAGTATCTCTGTTGGTATTTTGCAGCTTTATGACCCCATGTCCCATCAGTCCAAGTCATCCAGAAATTATTTCCGCCCCTCCATCCCCCAGGTACGCGTTGCCAACACATAACCACTGCCAGAACCCCAACTTTGTAAGAAGTTCAGTTAGAGTTCACCTTTTCAAGAATATACAACAAAGCAAAAAAAAAAAACAAACGCTCTGCACTCAGATCTAGCAAAAGGATACACTGATCCAACAAAACAAACTGTATGTGTTCGTTTTTTTTTTTCACTCAAAGCTTTTTTTTGGTTCAAGTCAGTCCTCCAGTGTGCATGAGTCTAATTCTTCCCTTACTTTCCTGTAGAGAGATTTCTACAGCCAATCCCAAATTTACCCCCCAGCTAAAACATAGTTTTTCATCCTTGCCTTATTCTTTCCTGTAACAAGTTGCAGACAAGTTTGTTCTAAATTCTTCAGTAATCTGTCAAATAACAATGTTGCTGAGGTGACCAAAGCTCCATTATGAGGTGGTACACTGCTACTTTAGGTGGGACTCAGGATGTGAATCAGTAGCTACGCATGAGTCTTTTCATACATCCCTAGGTGGAGATCGTCCATCAAGTTTAATGTCTTAGTTGCTCGGCCTGTATGATACTTCTTAGGAAGCTGACTTTCATTTGACGCAGATATTCTTATATTAAAATGAATATTTCTGTTAATTTGAAGTTTTAGAAGTCCATTGTTTAAGAGGTTGATTGTGGTGGGTTGACCTTGGCTGGTTTTAAGGTGCCCACCAACAGGCTCAGTCACTCTCCCTCCATCAAGAGGGCAGTGGGAAAAAATATGATGAAAGCTTGTGCATCAAGATGAGGCAAGGACATCATTCAATAATCACCATCATGGGCAAAACAGACGTGACTTGGGGAAGATTAATGTAATTTATTGCCAATTAATAACATAGTTGGGTAATGAGAAATACTGTCCTAATTTTGACCGGGATGGAGCTGGTTTTCTTCCCAGTAGCTGTTGTGGTTTGGATTTAGTATGGGATTTGGTATGTGAAGAATATTGATAATACACTGATGTTGTTAGTTGCTGCTAAGAGATCAAGATCTTTTTCAGCTTCCTAGGTTTTGCTAATGTGCAAGTGCAGGAAGCTGGGAGGGGCATAGCCAGTACAGTTGACCTAAACAGGCCTAAGAATGCATTCTATACCACAGACGTCATGCTCACCATAAAAGGCAGGTTGGCCAGCGGCAACTGTCTCTCTTACTCTTTCTCTCACTGCTCAGGATTGGCACTTAAACACAATACACTGACCCAAGAAACTGTAACAAGAGTAATACAAAACTACTTTCAGTAAAATCAAAAAGAAAAAAAAATCTAAAATAGTATTCCAGAAGCCCTCCAATTTGGTTAAGGATCAATGGGTCATTTAAATTTAACATTAACTGAAGCCATCATGCTTTTTATTTTTGCCAAAGTACTAGAACTATGAAAAGTCTTTGGAAAACCGTTTTGTTCCCTTCCCAATTAGGTAAGTAGCCCAGCCCAACTTAAATAGTTGCCTACTCCCCCAGCATCCTTCACCTTAGGTCTGTGCTGCATCCTAAAAAGTAATAAAAAGTATGTGTGTATGTTCTGGAGAGCCAAGGGGAAAGTGTCTGCATTACTCCTGAAAGACAAATCTAAAATTTCTTCTTCCTTTCTCACTATCTCAAAGTAGGTTTTTGCTAGGTTCAGCTGAGGAAAAGTGGAAATTCTGCATCAGGCATTGGTCCTAATAGCCATGACAGCCTAAATGGGCATTATCAGTGTACGTTCATCCTTGAAAACATCAACTGATAGGGTAGTAAAGTCATTAGGAGGGACAGACTCATGGGGCAATAGAATTCAAAGAAAACTTAACCCTGAAGGTCTATCAGGGTTGTTACTGGCAGCTTCCACAGAGCAGTGATAGCTAACGCAATGTATTCTCTGCACGGTTTAATGTTTAAGTATTCTGGTTCTGGCTAGGATAGATAATTTTCACCTGAGCTGGGAGAGGAGCTGGAGTTGGTGGCCCCTATGGCTGGAGGACACAGCTGGGATAGTTTACTAATTAGCCAACAGCTGGGATAGTTTATGCAAATTAGCCGAAGGGGTATTCCATCCCACGTGACATCACGCTCAGTATATAAAGAGGGGAAAGGGCTGAGGGATAAGTTTTGTTACTCAGGAGGAAGCTGGATGTCAGGGTTAGCTATTAGCTCTTGTACTGTAAATTATGTGCTTAAGTGTCTTCTGTTTTTGTTTTCTATCAACCATTTTTATCTCCATCCATGAGTTTTGCTTTCTTTTCTTTCCTGATTCTCTTCCCCATCCCACTGGGAGGGCAGGTGAGAGGGAGGAGTGGATGAGCTACTGTGTGGTATCTTAGCTGCCGAGTGGGGCTAAACCATGACACTAAGCAAGAAAAATTCTCACATAAATGATGAGGTTTCAGGAGACCAAGTCTCTAAGCATAATCCCATGTAAAGAGCAGTACTCTAAGCTCAAGGCAGTAGTTGCTATGACCATACACCCATGCAATTAGGAGTACTTCACAGTAATTTTGTAATTCTTGCTCAAGTGCGGTGGTGAAAATGTTTCTTCATCACTGCTGTCTGTTTACTAGTCAGAAGATCAAAAGAAATAGTTAAGTTGTGCATTGGGCTTCTCAGAGGTTTTTGTTTACCTTTTAGGGGTGTGGGTTCTTTTATTTTCTCTCTTCTGTCATCATCCTGGTTTTATTTTCACCAGAATAGTTGTCACATCAACATTTGAAAATTTTTGTTCTTTGGAGCAGTGATGTTAACTTATCACCAATGACTGAGTTATGAGGGAGACTTTGTAGGTGATAGATCAAAGACGAGCAAACAGTGAGGATATTTTGTTTGTATTTGTTTTTTCTGTCTGGCTTAACTTCCAAAGTCTTTTTATTTCCTCTTTGGTTTCTTGCTGCCTAGATTTTGGTCCGAAATTATAAGTGTATCATAGAATCATAGAATCTGTCTGTATTTGGGTTTTTTGCTTACCTAAAGAGAAATAAATCTGCTCTTCAACTTCAACCTTTTGAACAGGCTTGTATGAAGCTATGTGCAGTGCTTTGGACTTGTATTTTTCTTCAGTGGGACAGAAGTTCCTAAGGTTGCTTCTACTTGCTCTCCCTCTATAATTTAAAACCTACTTCCTTCCTGTATAGCAGCCTTTCCTTCTCATCACACTTGATGATGAGGATTTTTTCCCCCATTTTTTCTCTTTTAAGTACTATTTTAACAGGATGTTTATACTGAAATGGAAGGTAATTATTCTTCTGTTTTCTATTAATTCATTCCTTAAGCTGATTTCAGCTGTTCCAAATTGGATTAAAAAACTGAAAGAAATACCAGCTGTCATGCTTCCAGATATTTGGTGACTTTGCAGGATTAGGAATACACTTATCTAATAAGTGGGTTTTTTTCCATATAATTGTCTGATATAGTAGTTCAAAACTTGCCTGGAAGCAGCTAATATCAGCCAATGTTGAAAAGAGGATAAAGACACTTCATATACCATTGATATAATCAACATCACAAATCCCCTCTTCTATGACTCTGTTTCTTGAGGCTGTACCACTGCACATTGTAGCTATATAGGCCTTCTTTCACACTTGTGCTGTAAGGATATTTTTAGAATCACCTATTTTTATCTTGTATTTTGGTTTCTTAAATTTACCAACAGGTAGTAAGCACAAGCCAGGCTTCTCTTAACATAGCTCTGAAATAGAGAAGAAAATTAAGAAACATTAACACTGACAGTAAATGGGTATTTAATCATTTGTTATAATGGTGAGGTACACTAGAGTAGTCAGTATAATGTTCATTATCCAGTGTAGAGAGTGATTTGTATTCATTAAAATATTTACAGGTTCATATTCCAACATCTCCATGACCTGGGAAAGTTAACACACAAATGAAAAAAAAAATATATATTTAGAAGAAATCCTTGTTAGGGGTTAGATGACAAATAGGAGCTACTTGAGGGAAGGTAGCATGATTTTTACAATTAATTTTAACTGTTTGAGTCTAAGCTGCTGCATTGCATGTGCTAAATCAAAGGGACTTTTTACTGAGTAGAAATAGAGACAGCTATTGATGATGATTATCTACAGCAATAGTAATCACTATCAATTACTAAATTCTTACTATGAAATTAAGAAACTGGTTATCATAGAGGGAAACGTGGAGTAGCCTTTAGAGTAAGCACATAAAAGACAAAGTACTGGAACCAGCAGAGTGTCTCTGTTTGCATAATTTACCAGCACAGGCTCAGCACTACAGAAAGACTGGGCCACAACGGCAAGGACATTTTTTCTTTTTCTGCCTCCAGCCTTTCTCTTCTCCTCCTCTTCCCTCCCCACTTAAGTTGGAGAGCAAAGGAAAGGCTTTGATGACCTTGATATATTTCCGTGTCTCTTCTTTGGAGATGAGAACAGACCTTATAAAGTTCACATGTGCATATTAAGCCTATAACCATCTGCTGCAATTATGAACAGTGTGGTGGTGAAGTTTAGCATTTGGAGAGGAGGTCTGAAGGTCATCTGTGCTTTGACTGTACTGAACTATCTTAGGTGGACCTGAGTAAGTGAAAAATAACAGCAATAAAAGAGCAGCTAATTTTTTAGGTGGGTTAGCTTGTAGAGTATTTAAAATCAGGAATAGTACCAGAAGATGTTATGTTTCTATCCCAGATATAAAATGAATTAGAACATTCTTAATGACCTTAGGATGCTGAACTAGCTTCTTGACAGTTTTTTTTTTTTTTTTTGAAATTGTGATGCTCTAAAAAGAATAGACTCATAACTTAGCATGCATTTTGAGAAGAACTCTGTTATTTAGTTGTTTTTTGGACCCCATCGCTTCCTTTCCTGTGTGAGGAGATGGAATACCTTAAGTAGCAAGTGCTTCTGGTGGGTTGTGGGAACAACTAGCTCTCCAGAATACGAGTGTCTGTTGTGTAAACTCTGGGTGTTTATGACTCATATTTTAGTATTCTATGAAAGCATGCATCTAGTTAGCTCTGTGGGCTTCAAATGTTTGTTTTCTTTATTTAGTTTCCTGTTGCCTGGATGCTAACAAATTTTGGTGAAGTTTCAACTCTGAGAGGTGCTAGTTCACATTTTTTCTAGAAGCCATAATTATGATAATGAAGTATATTCTTTCTGAGAATGTTTCAGTTACTTAGATTAAAAGGCTATCAAGAATTAGAAACTGATCTCCTTACGGAAATTCATTGTTTGGCCAGGGTTTCCTGTGTTTAGTGTGAATGTCTCGTGTATCCACTCAGTTTTTGCAAATTATGGGGAAGTAAGTCTAGCTCCATCACAACCTGATAAACACTTCTTTTAAAGTGTTCTGTGCTCTTGTGAAGGGGTGATCAAAGTCTGGGCATGCAGCCCAAGGACTCTGAAGAATGATGAAAAGTATAAGTTCAAACAAGCAAAATAATGTTCCATTACAGGGTTTAAGACTCTTTCTGTTGTATGCCCAGTACTGGAAAGAAATAGGTATGCATGAGCAAGGGGCAGTGTATAGCAGGGCATTATCCTGAACAGTTCTGGAGCATCTGAAGCACAGTAGAGAAACTAACACTGATGGAATGGCTTCTCAGACTAGCCAGTAGTGTTCCCTGGCACAGTGTGAAGGAGTACAGAAAGGTGGAGGACATGAAAGAACAGCCTCACCTATAATTTATAGGAAATGTTTCTTTTCTTGAACGGAATATTTAGAAATTAGCAAAAACCTCACTGAAGTTTTATTAAAACTGCTAACATTCACTGGAAAATATTTGGACTGTAAATGCTCTTGTTTTTTTTTATGGGAGATGAGGGAAGGTGTGAGGAAGAGAGGGCTGTTTGAAGTGTTACCCCAGCCCTCCTGATGCTCATTGAACTTGCACTCAGCTCCTGATCTCTTCATAAATCAGGACAATTACAGACTGTTAATAACTTCAGGGTACTGTTTTTATATGAGTTTGCCACTTGGTTGTTCAACAAACATGATTCTGCAGATGTTGCTTCTTGACTTACTGTTATATACTTACATATGGAACTGTGTAAATATGACTTAATGTGTAGTATTTTATCTGGGATTTAGAGAACTTTGGATACTTTGAAATTAATGGATTTCCAAGACTGCCCTTCTAAAAACTTGGTTCAATTACACTAAAGCAATTGAGTTACTAAATTGTTTCATGTGCCTTCAAATCCAAAAATATAAAAATACTTTACATTTCTGATTATGGAAAAAAAAACCCAACACTTGGAATAAACTTTGTTTTCTATTCTATGCTGTTTGTTCAGTACTGAAACATACTTGCAGTCCTGTTTTATATCTTCATGAATGATTCTGTACGTTTATAAGATGTTTCCCTTTAAAAACAAGCAAACCTCAAAACTTCTGGTACTTGACACTTCTGCACATTTTCACAAGTCCTTTTCAAACCATGATTTAAACAGAGCATAGGCATTCATCTGGGTTATTTTATGTTTACAAAATTATTTAATTCTCAGTGGGTCCTATTCAGGTCTTTTATAGGTTTTAGATGGTCCTAGTTCTGATGTGAACAGTAGATGAGATAATCAGACTCTAAGTTCTAAGGATATAACTTGGAAAATATTGCTTAGTTTATTAATATTGGGGTTTCTAGTGCTTCCATAATTGAGTCCAACTCTGTCATAATCCATAGCAAAAACTTCCTAATAATTAGTTTCAGCTGTTAAGATTTCAGTGCTTGCTTCTTTGTTGAATATTCATTTCCATCTCAGCTGAGGTCTTTGTGTTGATCTCAAGGGAATAAAGCTTTCAAACCATTACTTCATAGTTTTTATTTTTTTTTTCAGTATAAAGATTTGGGGCATAATGCCAAAATAATACTCCATGAATCCTCATTAGAATGCTTTACTCAGCTGGTCCCTCCCACAGTCGTGCTACTTTTGTGCATTAATCTGCTGCGTACATTTAAACTGATCAAATACCATATTAGCACTGGAGGAGACTGTGGTCTGCTCCAGTCCTGGAACTGAATCAGAGCTGTGTTTTACAGACAGCTCTGCCCTGTTCTGTCTCAGCACCAAGACCCTTGCCTAATTAACCCTTAAAAAAAAAAAATCCATCTGTGTGATGATCAAAAAGAGGTTAAATTAAGAAGTAAATGTTAATGTATATGAGTAACAAATTTTAGCCTGATATTCCATGTTTAATATTATCTTATTTGGAGCTGAGAAGAGGAGGAAAAGGGAGGGTCAGTCTACCTGCTAAGGGGCATTAGGTTATACACTGGACATCAGTCCCGTAGAAATTATAACAACATTTCTGCAGTCTTCACAGGTACATCACTGGCTTGTGTAAGTAGATCACAGTATATATGATAAGTAATTACACAATTTTGCTAGAAGAACAAGCTACTCTATTGATTACAAATGAGCTATTGCACTCTAAATTATTCTCTAGCTGTGTAAACCAATAGGTGTGTACAGACTGAGGCTGGGAGACCGTTAATTTTTACAGTTCTGAGGGTTTGGTATTTTTTCTGCTGGGGTAGTGGGGCTGTCTTCATGTAAAAGGGAGCAAAAGAGAGTCAACTAAAATAATGCAATGAACTGTTTGTATATTCTCGGTCTATTTAATGGTAAATTTAACTCAGAGTTTGTAGCTATTTCAACTCCCTAAGTAAGCTGGGAGTAAAGATTGTTGTTAGAACAGTTAAAAAGGTAATAGACTTAAAATTTATCCTGTAATATTTATGCTTCCCTGCATACTTTGTGATTCCATAAGTATTAAATGAGTGATATCTTACCCTTCTCAAGGTGCCTATTTTGGATTTCTCACAGTGTTGCACTTTGAGCGGAGAAATCCGTGTATGCCTTTTAGCTGTGACTTCTGTGCTGTCTGCAATGCATGATTTCAGGATTGTCCCCTTCATAAACAGGCTTACTTCTAATCTTATGTTAGTTTCTACTCTGTGATACTAACCTACATGCTATTCTATTGCATGATATAATAATAATAATAGTAATAATTATGATGATGGAGAGTGTTCGTGATAGGTCTTTTAAAACTGATTTTTAGTTGGCATATGGTGTTTCTTAGCTAATCTATGTTCTAATTAGATGATGTAATGATTGAAAACATAGATATACTTTTTATTCAGCTATAAGCTACACCTTGGACTTCAGATTGCTGAAATTCTTTATACAGGATCCATTGTCACTCAGCTAGTACTATCTTGGGAGGAAAACCTGGAAGTAACTTAAATGTCACATGAAACGTGTATCAGCAACACAACCTGCTGTGTTTTTTCCTGTTCAAAGTAACAGATAAACCCTCCCAGTAGTTAAAAATAGCAACAGATTGTAAATTGAATATTGTGTAGTGCCATAAGGATTTCTGCTTGGTTTAGCATATGTCTGGAAATGTTAGGTAGGAAGAGGTTAATCTTCTGCATATTTTGTGTACAGTTATGAATAAAATAGGACAGGGAGTAAAAAAGCTCTGTAGGTCATCCCATACAGAAGTCAGACCTTAAAAGTTCACTACCTTCATTAATATTGTGTGTGCTCTGTTTAACATGTGACTACAAAAATGAATTAGTGTGAGGCAAAACTGCAGTTTTACCTGAATTCAACACTCAAAATATTAGGTATTCTCAAATTTTGAAAATTTAAACTGCTACTTTTTCAGAAGTTTCAACTTGCAGATATTTTCTTTCAGCCATGAAACCTAAAAACATTGGTAGGATTTTTGGTTAAAAAAATTGTGATTGTCAATAGCTTACAAAGGGAGGAAAAATTCAGTAATTCAAATGTCATAATTTTCCAATAAACTGTGTGTATCTAATATTTTGTGATTTGAGTATTTTTGAGTAACAAACTTTTGACAATTGTAGTTAGTGTATTTTTTTTTATAAATATTACTGCTCTTTCAGTCAGAGATGGAAAATGAAATTAGTCCATTTGTTTCAGAGGAGAATTCTTCAGTTGATTTTCAGTCTTAGTCATGTTATCTATTCCTTTGAAACTTCTCTTACATGTTATCATAGAACTAGTTATAAAATAAATAAATAAAAATTAAAAAACCCAAACAAATTGAAATTTCAGTGTAGTTCTATAGCATGATGCAGTGTTAATTTTATACATACACATATGTTTGTTTGTATATGTGGGTATGGAATACAGAGGAATTTTCTTCAGAAAGAAGTCCTGCAAGCATGTCTATCTTTCATGCACATCAATTCCCAGTTCTGTAACTAGAGTTCATAAATATATGAAGTCTTCACTCATTCTTCACTTCTTACAAACCAAAATCGCATTGATATATCAGTTGGCTTTTCATACATTTTTTTTTTTTATTCTAGAACTACCAAATGCAACGAAATGTGTCTTGTAATACAGCATCTTTTTCAGCTTGTTCAATCTGATACTTGAACTTTCTGCAAAATTAAACTCAAGTTCTAATAATAGCTACTCTTTAGCTGTTCTTTTTTAAATCTACTATAAGAGCTATTGTCAGGAGCATTGAAGTGTCCACTGGAGTCAGGACTCTGTTCTTATGGTTAAGGACAGGTAGAAAATCCATCATTTTCAAAACTTCTGGTAGGTCACATTGTATACAAATGCTTTTTTTCTTTGGGGAAGACATCTGAACATTTTTCCCCTTATCAGAAATGAGCTTGCAATATATCTTTCCAAGAGAGAAGTTGTCTGTTTTGTTTAGGATAATATAACTCCATTAATAAAATATAATTACCCACTGTTCATCTTTGACTTTGATTACTTAGTTAGGAAAATAATTGGATTTTTCTTCCTTTTGT
Source organism: Chlamydotis macqueenii (assembly GCF_036417535.1). Lineage (NCBI taxonomy): Eukaryota > Metazoa > Chordata > Aves > Otidiformes > Otididae > Chlamydotis > Chlamydotis macqueenii. Next base: position 134,673,189 of record NC_141557.1, read on the forward strand.
ATTAATATTTTTTGGTCAGCAGTCAGTGCTACAGACAGCCGTTATAGCACTTGTCTCCAGAAGCTTTAGCACCGTGATGTTTGCCCATGCTAGACATGTTATGCTAGATACGAGACTGCTATCTCTGCCAGCAAGACTTACTGTCTTGGAGACTGCTTCCTTGATTTATGCTGAACTGGTTTCTCTGAAAATAGCTTACTTGTGCAAGCTCTGATCCTCTCTGGAATGCTCTTGTTGTGAAAAAAAAAGGCAGAGACATGGGAAGAAACTGTACAGTGGCAAAGTTGATGTTGCAAATTTCTGACAAGTTTGTGCTAAACCTAAACAAGGAAGCCACAGATCCCATAGAGGTAGATTGCCACTGAAACACATAGCTACAGCAGTACGCTGTACAGCTAAGTACACTGTACGCTGTACAGGTCAGCAGCTCAAAGCTATTCAATGCTCTTTCTGTGAATATTGTGCCGGTATTGGCTAACCCTTTGAAATAAGATTTTATCAAAATACCCTAGCATAGGAAGCTTGATAGTTCTGGTTCTGTTCATAAGTGAAAACTTGATAAAGTAGTAAAGTTAACTGAGAACAGTTCTCACTTTAAGGGGCATCTGCTCTTTTACCTGCTAAGGCTTTAACTGCAATTCCATCTTCTCTTCTACTGAATATACTCAAACTAAAAAAAAAAATAAAACTCCAATGAAACAAACATTGCTTCCATGTAGGTTTCACTGTATCATTTTCCTTACAATGTTTTTACTAGCATAACGAGAATCTGGGGTTCTAATGAGTAAGTATAGAACAATTGTTTGTATTTAGAAGACTTACTAAACTTGTTTCTATGTCTTTGCTCTGTATTTGACACAAATGTATACAAAGTGAATATTTACTTTCTAAAACCTGAAAAAAAAATGCTTTGAAATCAGATTCTAATCAGACTTTAATCTATTCATGTACTTGTGTTTATTTTTTATTGTGAACATCTGTTTTGAAATGGAGCACGTACAAAAAGACGTTTTCTTGTATTTTGAAGTTGGAAATGGTGCTGAGCTTTCCTGCAGTGCCTGATACTTCTGCATGTTGTCATTAGAAAATGGATGCATTACAACTTTTGAAGGATAGATGTTGAACCAAATTAATGTGAAGTCAAATGTTGAACTTGAGAAAGCAGATGTCAATCTTTGAAGGCATGCTGCCATCATGATGTTTGAAATCATAACAGTAATTGAGTTCAGAGTTGGAATGTATGCAGTGTCTGTCATAAAATGACGATAACTGATGATCTTCATGCAAGCTTTTCTGTTTATTTCTGTTTATTTCTGCAAATTAAAATATAAATAGAAGATAAATTGGTGTATTTTGTTTAAGCAGCACTTGAAATCAAATGAAATGAGGTTTTATATGGGACATGCGTGAATCTTCATTTCTAAATACAATAGATTATAATCTATTAAGGTATTAAAATCAGCCTAGAAACGGGCATGGTTTCAGTGCCAGAAGGAACGCAAAGTTAGAAATTTCAGAGTTTTGGCGTAACAAATACTGTATTCTGATGCTGAAAATGTGAAGGCTTGGGGGCATGGTGGTAATTTCTGGATCTCTTAGTGAAAAGAGCTTCCTTAAATTATTTCAAAACAAATCATTGCAGAAAAAAAGAATGACATTTTCAGATGTGTATACTTTTGCAAAGTAAAAGTAGCATGAAGAGCAATGGTGAACTATAGTTTCAAAATTCAGCATGCATCATAGCTGAAAATTTCATCCATAATCTGTTTTTATTAATTCAAAAAGTATAAGCAGCACAGAATGGTAAAAATAAGTGCTATTTACCTCCAATATAGGAAAGGAAATGTATCAGCTTTATCTAGAGAACTGTAGAAAAGCTTTTGTTGAATTTTGTTATATGCAATACATATTGTATATTAAATATTAAATATTTAAAATATTTTACTTTAACAAGCTAGATTCTAATCTGCCAGATACATCTGCTGCTCTGTCAGCTTTGGTATTGCGCCCCCTTTGCATTATGTTTGGGTGTGACCCTCTTGAAGGTTATGAGACTGTCCTTTATTTTACTTCTTAGGGGCAAATTCTGCCTTCAAAACATGTACTGGACTCCTGCTGCTGAAGTGTATCCGAGGGCATAATTTCTGCCTTAAGTGTTTGTCATTTGAGCTACATATTTAAAACTGAGGAGGAATACTGCTTTCAGTTGCAATCATGTAGCTAAGTTTAGTCCAGGAGGGGAGTTTAGGCATACAGATGTTTATTTAAAAATGTACTTCTAAAAGTGTCTTTTGTTGTTTTTTTAATTATTTGCTGTGCTGGGAGATAAACTAGATGTGACATGTACCAGTTTTGGACAAAGAATAAAACCTGATGACATTTCGAAAACATTTCTACAGAAACTTTAGGACTCTGAAAATGTGTCATAACATCTGCCATCAAAGTAGTCAAGTTAACTTTTCAAAACTAACATTGTTTTCTGTCAGTTATTTTAATTTCAAGAAGTTAATTTGTGATCCTTTTATCTGATTTCTGTTCTATAAGAACCTTTTCTTTGTAACTGTGTATCATGTATGATTTTAAGACTCAGTACAGGATAACTCAAAGTCTCTATCTCCAATACATTTCCATCCTCTTCAAAGAAGAATGTGGTTCTCTTCCTTTTCCCTTCCCTCTACCAGAAAGCAGTGGGACAGAACAAGCTGCATTTGAAAATATATCAATTCTGCCTTTTTTTAAATTTTTACCCAGCAAAAGATTTGAAACCCAGTGGGAACTTCACTTAGTAGGAATTACACTTCCAAGACTGCTCTCATAAGTTATGGTATGTTGCTCTTAGAGCAATGTAATAACAGGTTTCATGTACCCAAAGCTCTTGGGTGTCAAAACACCCAATAAGATCATGTTTGTTCTCAAAAAAAAAGCCCAGAACCTGATCACCTGAGGCTTACATATTTACATAAAAATGGTTAAATGCATGAAAAGAGATGAGAAAATTATTACCAACAGACCTGCATGGTCAGTGATTGGAATAACATTTAAAGATTGATTAGAGAATAACCTCAGGAATCGAGAGAGCTGGTTTTATCACAGTGATATTTTTCTGTAATTGCGGTGACATAAGGATATGGGTAGGAGAACCTGCGATTTCAACAAGAAATTTAGCCCAATTCCATGTCAGGGTAGAACCAACTACTGCTGGCAGTTTGGAAATGGAAAGCAAGAAACATTTATCTTGTCAAGCCTTAATGAATCTCAAAGTTCAGTTTGATATTTGAATAAAGGTTATGACTGTGCTTTAAATGATAGTGTGTAAAATGAAGTTCACACTTAGGAACAGTATTTAAGAAGAAACATTTACTTCCATTTATGCCCTCTCTGGCCGCTTTATACAAAGATGCATCTAGAGTGCAATAAACCAGAGTAAGCTGACGCTTTCCAGGATTAAGAGAGGCCACAGGTAACAGAACAATTAAGGGAGAATATCTTGCTGGCAGGACCGGACTGGATGCAAAGGCATCGGTCAAGCCTCACACAGTTCTGGTGAAAACAAAACAGTAGAACCAGAACTAGAGCTCATACATTTCCATATTCTAGAGTATTTCTATATTAACTCGCTTCTGTGAAGATGGTTAAAACATAAAAACTTTCCTTACTTTGGATTTGTGTTTGTGTGTATATTTATTTTGTAAATAAGTGTGTATATAATGCCTTTTTAAACTTTTTTCAGGATACTATTTGTTCAAATTTAAATTGCAAGTCAGTGTGTCTTGTTAATGCAAACAAGACTGACCTTTTTAAATAAATAAGTACAAGTGGGGAAATTTGAAATGTGTGGTGACATAGCTGTCAGGTATGAAATCTATGATCACTTGATTGAAATGAAAATAATTTTAACAGAAAATATGTAGAATAAATGAAGACACAGACTGATTAAATGTTCATACTTGCAGAATGTGAAAATATGTAGATTTTACATAGTAGAAATAGATCAGTTGCCAGAGATATGGAAGACTTGATAATGAGAAAGAATCCACTTTCAAGAAAGAGGAAATCTGAATGCAGTTAGTAAATGTTATCACTCTACCTCCATTTGTTCTAGGCCAGCCTTGCAGGATGTGCTCTTGGGAATGGTCCTATTCTCACCAATTTCAGTGAAACAGCCAATAGCTGCAGGGCTCAGATCTTAGGAAGGAGTTCTTTGATCAAGAGGTTTGAGAGGTTTTTAGGAGATCAAAGTGGAAAAGCTTTAACCCATCTGTGTGACGTGCATTTTGAATCAAAATGCCCTAATTCTCTTTTTGATAACAAAAAGAGAAGGCAGGTTGAAGTGAGGAGATGAAGAAAAAAGAAAACAGGGAGCTTCATATTCTTGAAAGAATATTAGCTTTCATAGTGACCACTTGACATCAAAGAAGAATACTATAAATCATTCTATGGAAGGATTACATAAAGATGAAATCACAGTGAGAATAAAGACTTGACTTGTACGGCTGCACAGATTGAAAAAAAAATGTCCAGTGAGGAGAACTGGTACAAGTACAATCACAAATTTAATCTGTGAACCATTTGAAACTTGTTACTGGACAACTGCCTTAACTTAATAATTTACTAATTATACCTTGTTAATGTGTTTTTTAAGCAGACCAGAATTTGGATGCTTGGGAAATGCAATAAGCAAAAATATACAGGTGAGGTTGAATTTGTAACATTCCCTGAAGATGTGCATGGCAATATGGAAGTCATAATTATTCCAAATAAAAACAGTATCGTAGTTTGCAATCTTAAACTTGGTTTATTATTTGCAGCATCTTGCTAAAGAGAAATTTCAGTAACTTGCTAAAAATCACATTAATTTTTTTTAATGAGATTGAAGAAAAATTATGTGAATTCAAAGTTCCTTCTTTCTATGACTAATAACACCCCAGTTAAAACTATATGCATTCTGAGGGGTAATATATTTGTTTCAGAAAGATAGCTAATAATCAAAATTATTTTGAATTCTGTTCAAAATGCATCTGCTTAGCCTCAATGAATGTATTCAGGACTTGGGCACTAGCATCTTAAGACACTATCTAAATGTTGTACCAATGTAAATCTACAGTTCAAAGCCATGAAACTCATAGTAACAGTGCAAGGAAGCTGCTGTTACAACTCCTCAAAACCTTAATTGAAACACAATACACCTGCAGGAGTACCTGACAAAAAAGAAAATGCAATAAACTCTTTTCAGCCTACCGTACCAATACGCACGTTTAGATGTTTGGGGATGAATAGTTTCTTGAGGGTGGGAGTTTTTTCAAATAAACGTAACAGACTCTGGAAACTAATGAAACAGACTCAGATTTGGCTCAAGTAGACACTTTATCAGTCTATTCAGAGCAGACCTACTAGTGACGCATGGATACTGACTAAAAAGTAGACGCAACTCAAAATCTCTGTTCTGCTTTTTTAAATGGAGCAACCCTGATGTTACAGTCCGTGTTTGCTCAGCCACAAATACTAATTTAGCACTAAATTATGTTAATCTGTTTTGGGGAATGTGGGCCAAACTACGATGTGCCAAATCTTGGCCTTTGTAGAAGCCCAAAAGTAAGTAAGCAAATGTTGTGCTAAAGAGCCCATCCACAGGCAGACTGGTCAAAAACCCTGCACTGCAATTCTTCCTTTCCTTCCACAACAGCAAACATTGGTGTCAATGCAAGTTTCAAAATAAAAAATTTGGTGCGGGGGGGAGGGGCTCTACTCATGCTGATATGTAAGTTATACTATATTTATTGAGGAGATATCTTCTTAAAAATGGTTCCAACGATTTCTGCATTGTTGCCATATCGTGTCAACTCATTGCAAGGAATTCAACCTTGGTAGCTTGGTATTAGCCCAGATCTCTACAAGCAAGGACTAGGTCACTCCACAAAAACTTGATAAACAGCCAGAGCCCTTGAGAGTTGGTGGAGGGCAGAGGAAAATTTTACCTGAAGCTGCAAATGATGAAAGAAAATTTGAACCTTGATACTTAATCACTTATGAGTTAATATTATTTATCATGATATCTAACATTAACATAATGTAATAATTGTTAATATTTAAAACTCTAGAATTCTCATATCAGAGTAGTACTTCCTTAACTACAGCATTATACTTCCACCAGTTTTCATAGGTGATCAGCTTCTCTACTGATGCGTAATACTAGATGGTCCCTGAACTGTGCTGAAAGAATGCAAGGGTGTTGGTAGAATCTGACTTTCATAAAAAGGTGTTCTACTGAACTCTGTGATATATTCTTGAGTATGTACACATACAAAAAATTTTAGCAAAATAAGATGCCATCAGTAATGTGAAGCTTATGACAATAAGACATCACCTGGCTGAAAATAAACTTTTGTATTCAAAGACAGAGTTAAAACAGACTCCAAGAAGAATGTATCAACTGAGGAATCTATATTATCTTTTTTTTTCCAAATAAAATAAACACTTGCTTGGTTTTTGTAGCTTTTATTCACTGCTGTGAAGTGTGGGTGTTGAACTTGCTGGAAAAAAAAAAAAAAAGTTTTCTCCAAACTACCTTTGATCAACAGCATACATGGTTTTGTACCTTCTTATTTGAAAAGTCAACATTAACAGTCCAACTCCCCTCTATGATCTCCAGATATACAGTTTTATACAAGTCCTCCATTTTACACTGTGTATGATACCAAAGCACTATAGAAACCATGAACTATCTAGGAGATCCAGCATATGTTCACAGACAGGAATACAATAAAAATAATAAGAGAGCCATGTAATTTGATTACATTGCAGTTTACATTTATGCTAAGGCCAAGGAGGAAACTGTGAAGATGATATGTGCTTAAAAGGACCCAGGAGATCAGGCAAAACTTTGACAGGAGGAATCAGAAGTGTGCAGTCCAGTGAAGAATTAAACTACTGGGAGTAATAATATGGGCTGATGCACTCAATATAGCAGTAATGCCCTCCAAGAAGGGTAGGAAATAATTCAGTTCCTCTAGGCTGCACAGAAGCTAAATACAGTATGACAAGAAATAGTAGCAGTACTCATTATGTCTGATTGCTAATTACCCCTTTGAATGATTCAGTTATGCCTGCTACTAGATAATTAGTTTAGTAATTTATGGCTGCAGCACAAACTAGTATTTTAATTTTCACTGCACAGTTTTCACAACACCTACAGTTCAGATAATATCTCCCTTTTTATTCAATTTCAAATTGCTTTTTTGATAGCTGATGGAGGGGAAAAATACCAAGCAATTCTTTCAATTTCCTAGCATAGCTTTAATGTTAAATTACGTATTTTTATGTAATTTTATTCAAATGCAAACTATATAAATTTAGGAAACAACTTTACCTGAGCTCTAAACATGGTTTCTTTATAGATCTGGGAACTGATCCTGGAAATACTTGCACAGGAATATTTGCTGTAGTAGTTATTCATTTTCTCTGCTCAGACTGGAATAAAACTACTTTTGTGTATGACTGTTGCCAGGATTAGACCCTTGGGATAAAGTAAGTTTATTTTTTACATTGCTTTTGTAAATATACAGAGATTTCTGCAGTCCCTGATTATTTTGCTTACAAGGGTTGATTCTTCTACATAAGGAAGCTATAGACTGCAACTGGTGACATTTAGAGTGCTGCTTGTAGTGTATTTGTTGGTGGGATTTAAAAGGTTCAGCACTTTTTGCAAATAGCTTTATATTTCTTATAAAATCAACTACTTCTGAGTTCACTCAAGCATGAAAGCTAATTCTAAAATATATTCAGAGATATATGTTTTGTAATTTGTGAGCTGTGTTGTTTTTCTAATAAAGCTACTGCATGGTAATTTGGACTGCCAATGAAAGAAGCATATCTGAGTACCACTGAGGATCAAGATAGTATTTTAATTATTTGTTAAATGTTTTAAACCTCAATCTCACTCTGCTGGGTTCATCAAAATACTTTTGTTTTGTCGTTATGTGACTGTGTGTGTGAATCATGTGACTGTGTCCTCCCTTCTTATGAACAGACCTACCTGTGTTTGATTCACTGCATTTTGTTCATATTGCAAAAAGTGTAATAAAATCTTTTGTATAGATAGGACACAGTCTGATCATTTTTCTTTCTTTTTTTTTTTTTTAAAAAAAATGGTTTATGTACTCCTTTTTTTTCTGTGTCTTTGGAGAGACACACTCTGGTAGTGCCTAAGGACTACTCAAACTCAGACCATATTCGTTGTGGAGTAGCTCATAAAGTAACAGGCAGTTTACCCAAGACACTTTCAATCTAAATAGACTAGATTAAGTAGAAGATTTGTTTCCAGGTGTGGAAGGGGTAGCAACTGAATCATGAGGAAGCCATACAACCTGTCCAACTGGGTGTAACATAGCAGTAGCAAAAGTTGTATGGGTAACATGACATGTGGAGTAAATGGAGGGAGGGTGCAAATAGCCAACCAAAAGAGCAAAGTAAGTCTAGTCAATACCACATACGGCTTTACATAGCTGAAATCTCTGCTTTTTTTTAAGATCTTAGCAATCTTTCGTTGCTGTTGCTACCTCTCCTATTGTAGTCGCCTTAGTTGTAAGTAAACTGCTGCTACTTCACTCCAGCAGATGCAGTTTTCCCTACTTTTCCTCCTGTATATTTATCTTGTTCCAGTGAACATTTTTGTTTTTCTACCAAGAAAACCAGATTGAACCAAACAAGTTTACTTTTGAATTTCCTGTTAATCTCTGTGCTAGCTAAGGGTGAAATGAGAAATGAAAGATGGCTCTGTAGGATGCACCTCTTTTCAAACGGCTCAACAATTTTTACACTTTTCCTGGCCTTGGAGGAAATCAGTAAAGCTTTTCTTGTCCCCAGTGATGTTATATCTCAATGGCTTTTTGTCATCCTTCAGAGGTAGATTTCAGGCCAGCTCTCCTTTTGAGGAGCAGCTTTCTGCACAGAGCAATGTTGGTTAATGTTCAGAGGCAATTTGGGAAAGACATCCTTGAACTTCACCTGTAAGGTCCTACTTCTCAAAGAGAGCACTGCTTTTTGAGTTTTCTTCCCACAATGCCCAAGAAGCCAAATACAGTGCCATGGCACAGTCTCAAGCACAATTTGTCAATGAAAGCTTCTTTTTTTTTTTTGTGCACAGAATGTATTCTTTGTTATGCTGAGATACTTGTTCCCTTTAAGTTTTTGCTTCTCACTTTTGCTTTACCATAGCCCATGTGCCCAGTGAAGTTATGCTACTCTGTGACTTGGTGTTTCTTATTGCTAACTGTTGAATCATGAGCAAAAATTGGGATTATAAACAAATTAATTTTCTCATCTCAAGCTTTTTTTTTTATTATCTGGCCTTTTATCTGTTGTATGAATCCCTTTTTTCACCTTTACTATATAATGAGAAAGTTGACTTGCTGTATCACATTTTGGTCTCATGAGGCTCAACGCTTTGTGGGAGCTGAAGAGCTTGGAAGGAGAAAGTAGTGAAACAAGGGGAAATTGGTGCTGAGAAATGGAGTGGTTCATGTTTGTTGATTTCATATAAAAGACCAAATAATTTGAATGGAGACCTTGAGGTAACCTATGCAAATTAAAAACTTGATAGGAAAGTCGCATTGTTCAGCTTTCCCATTCACTTTTATCAATCTAAGAGGGGCATTAGCAGGCTATGATTTTGTCAGCACAAGACTCTATTGAAAAATGTGTGCATTTGTTGGCTGTTTCCTATTGAGTTTAGCATTTCAGAGTTCATGTTCTAAAGAAAGAAGAGGTCTGTACCAAATATTGGATTATGACAAGCCTCTTTGCAGAAGTAATTATGTGATTTTCTTGTTTAGGGACAGCAATTGAGATGCTTGAAATTTCAAAGGAAGCATAAAAGTGTGTTCAAAATCATTGCATTACCATTCCTAGCACATTAACTGACAAATAACTTGGGACTAGCGGGTAAATATTTAGATTATCAAAATGAGTTTTTCCTTATGGGCAGCAGTGCAGATTGTTTGCAGGTACTGTATTACTGAGGAAAATATTTGGCATTATGAGTTTATCAAGCTTACTTTATTCATGTTATTTTGTTTTCACTGCAATTCGATAACATAATGTCTGTGACTTGTATTTGCAGCAAGCTTTCTGTCCTCTTCCTGATGTTTACCAGCATTGGATCAATGTTCTAAAGGGCAACTCTGACAGTGTTATTTCTGTGAACATCAAACTCGTGTTTATTATAGAATGAAACTACACCCTTTATAGCCAACACTCTAACTTTTGAAATATGTATTCTCTGACCCATTTAACAAGTGGTTCCCTACAGACTGAATGTAGTGACTCTTCTCCATTACCAGTTATGCAGAGAAGAGGCCGTTCCTTATAAGCCAAGCTGTCTCAGCATCAGCTTGACCTTTCCAACTTTATTTGGAGTGACGGTTTAAATTCTTTCTACCTCACAGAGATTTCCACTTCCACGGTCATAACAGCCTATCTATCTGCTCTTTCTGTTAGCTGGTTGCTGCTAATCAGGAATACTACATGAGAATAAATGTATAAACAAGTAATCCAATTGGAATTTTTGTTGTTGGTATCACATTGCCAGATTAAAGGATCCATATAGCTTGTCATAAAGCTACATCCACTCAGTATTTTCTGCAATGGGGAGGGAGAAGGTAAAGCAACTAGGGCCAGTTCATTGTTCTGAGGATGCTGTGGGCAAAAACAGCTTGGGAAACACAGTACAGGTAGATTTAGATTGCACGTAAGGAAGAAATTTTTTAAGACAAGGGTGGTGAGACACTGGAACAGGTTGCGCAGAGAAGTTGTGAATGCCACATCATTGGAATTGTTCAAGATAAGGTCGGACAGCGCTTCAAGCAACCTGATATAGTGGAAGATGACCCTGTCCATGGCAGGGGGGTTGGACTAGATGATCTTTAAAGGTTCTTTCCAACCCAAAGCATTCTGTGATTCTATAATTCTATACGGATGCTCCTTCCCAGTAGCTGTAGCAGCACCTTGCACTTTGACAGGCAATTAAATTTAGAGCAGCTGTAGAAGTAAAGGCAAGCTGGTGCACAGCAAATCTACTTTGGTTAAATGTCAAAACATTTAAACATGTTTCCATATTTCTGACTCATACTTAACGATATTGTTGATTCATTCCCGCAAAAACATAACAGAAATGTTTTATTCCACAAGAGAAGAACACAGAAACCATTGAAATGTGACATCTAGGACTACAGTCTTTATTTTGGGTCATGTCTATACACTTGGTAACCCTCTTTCTTATGATGAGAAAATATTTTTTTTGCTGGTATCTCAGCTAAAAAGCAATTTTCTTGATGTTTCATATTTAGACAATAATTAGTAAAATGATTCTTGAACTTGCAACTCCAGGACACTACCTCCACTGGAGTGGTGGCTATATAACCTAGTGGTTATCCTTGTCTTCAGAGGTGCTTTAATGTAATTAATTAAAAGCAGTGTTTTGCCTTAAATTGAACTGTAGGCTGCTAGTGTGATTATTGGATCTACTGCCCCTTCAGGTGATTTGTGTGCACTGCACCTTGATCTGTTAGATAACACAGGCTCTGGCAGTCCTGGACACGCTCCAAATGCAAAATTTCATAGACAACCACTACACTTTGAGTCATGAGTGATTTAGGGGCTAGTGACTCACTAGACCAACACACAGGAAGACAGAGTAAAACACCAGAGAAATTGATAACTTTGTGCACTTCAGTTTCAATTCCGTCATTATCAGGAATAAACTGTAATAATTAGATTAGAAGCCACTGTAACTGGACTAAGAACAAGTCCTTGATTTGTCTGTACTTGTGTGGATGCAAGAATTAACTATTACTCTGCAAGATGTTTCTGTAGCCTAAAAGTTACATGATTCCACAATTTAGTGTGCTGCCCTTGAGGCTCAGTTATAAATTGGATGCATGATTGACAATGTCTATACTGTTATACTTGCCGTGCATAGAGCTCTGAGCGTGGGCTTGCCCCATGGTGCCAGTTTTAGGTGAACTCTGGATCATAGCTAAGTTGGTGTAGGAACAAGCACCTCCTACCCCTTCATTTAAGCTAAGCACTCTCTTTTCTGTGTGCTTTCAGTGCCTTCTGACAGGGTACTATAAGGGTACTGCAACAGAAAGGAATTGGTTGTTTTGTAATTTGTCTGCTTATGTTATTCTAGAGTAGGCACAAGCAGGAAAGCTTTCTCAAGACTGTGTAATATAGCCTTCCAAGCCAAAGAGAGGACCTTTGTAAAATGTGTGATAGGATTTTTCTACTGCAGTTCTGTGCTGAAACTCATATATCTATTGTAAATCTTGTTTTCTGAGTCATGTGGCTCTGGGCCAGATCCAAAGGGTGGTCCTATTACTGACTACTTCTAAAGAAAAATGCAAATTAGAGGGGGAAAAAAAAAAAAGTAGTGTGATACAGAGAGGCTTCAAAATTCTGTTGTTTTTTCTTTTGCCATGCTTATAGTAGGAGGTTGCATAGTAACAGATAGCAAAGCCGGTGGTTCTGAGTAACCTGTGCTGAATTCCAAATTGTTTTATCTTTTGGCAGTGGCCCAAGCAGATAAACATCACCAGGGATTGTGTAAAATATCCTAATAAGTCAGCCGGCATACAGAATACATAGACTGAAAATGTTTTCTTATTGTCTTGGGAAAAACCTTTGTATTGATATTCTATTGTCTTTTAGCTGTGGGAACAAAAGCCTTAATTTTACAGCCATTGAAATGTTTGCCATGAACCTTTAGTGCTGAGAAATATTTTTTCACAGAAATTCCACTGAATTTCAATTTCCTCATGACGAGTTTAGATGTAAATATTGTAGTGAAAGGTAAACACAGCCAGTAAGGCATTAAAGTGATCCTGGCTGGTCATACGGATGCTAGAGCAAGAGGGAAAAACAAGATGGTAATTAGAAGGGAGAATGTGACCCTCTGTCCTGGCTGACTGAAGCTTGGAAAGCCTCTGGGGACCATTGCCATGTGTTTTGTGGTTGACTTGCTATTACTTTGTGGAAAATAAACAAGGCTCAAGGAGAGGGCTCCCAAAGGATTACAGCTTGGAGCCTTGTGCTGCTTCTTTTGCTATCTCAAGTGCAACCGGCACGCAGCAGCAGCACCAGAACTGCCTTCATGGTCCTACTCAGCAGATGCTGAGCTTTTCACCCCGCTGGCTAATCAGGGAGTAGAGAAAAACAATTAGGCTGAAGGATCAGGGCTTGAGGAGGAATCAGGCCAGAGATAAAGATAAGAGAGAGGTGTAAGAAAAAAATTGCAGTGTTCTGTGTAACCCTGCAGAACGAGGATGCTTCAATGTTGGAGGCCTAAGACACCCAGTTTACATCTCTTAAAAATTGAATTAGTGTATGTGCCCTCTTTGTTCAGCTTAATTGCTCTCTTCATGATCTCAAAAGGCTGTTTGCATTTGCAGTACGTTTGTTTCATAATATGCTGAAAATAGTTGGAAAGAGCTGATAAGAGGGAAAGCTTCTGAGATTAGGGCTACCAAGGCATCTTTGGATTCAGCAGTGGGTAACGGAATCACCCAGCCTTTCATGCTGTCTCAGCTCTTCCTGGGAATCAGACAGATCTGGTTTAGCCAGTGTTTCAGGATTGTGTAAAAGGCAATGAAAAGAAACATGAAATTAATTGATGCTGTTGTTACATGCATAACAGAATGTACTTTCTGCATATCATGTAATCTCTGAATGGTAACAGAGGTGGTTTTAACATTGATTCAAAGATTTTATTTTATAAACACAACTCTTAAAGGCATTTGTTTTGCAATGTCACTCTAAGAACATAAAATGGAATGCTAATTCCTTTATATAATGAATATTTCAAACTTGCTTTTGTTCAACCTGCATTATTCTTCATTATATTTTCACCTGTAGCACTATCTCTACGATATTCATTTAATTTAGATCAATGAATACAAGTTATTTATGATTTCAAATAAAATATCTTAGTAAGTCAGTTTGTCAAAAGACCAGTCTTTTGGAAAAATGAAAGGTACAGTGGAAAGAGAATCTGCATTTATCTTTATTACAACTTTACTGCACTCAGTTTATAGCCAGTGATATTTGTGTGTTGGTGTGCATGTCCGTGTGTGTGTGAGAGAGAAACTACTCTGCAGCAACATTTTGCTAAAAGCATTTAAAAAATACAAACAGGAAGAAACTATGTGGAATTTAACTAAACTGGAATTCTTTTAAATTGCTAAGAATTAGAGTGAATTCATCTGGAAGCATATTTTGATCTGACATTTGATTTTGGGAATTGGAACTATTTGTTCCCTCTGTCTAAATCATGGAAGGGAGCAAAAGAAGAGAGGTCGCAAAAAAAAAAGGAAAGTAATGTAGAAAATAAGGAAAGAAAGAAGGCAGTAAAGTCACTATTTGTTTCATGTTAAAAATTCAGTAAGCAAGCACTGGTATAAAGGAACTTCAATCAGAAGTTAAAGATCACCTAATCTGCAGAAAGCGTGCCAGTGACATGAAGCAAACCTGGATAAAATCTAGGGAGTTCACACTAAATTTAAAATTCTTGTCCTCTGAAGCGCAAGTGAAGGGTGTGCTCCTAGCTACAGCAATGCGTAGTCCCTCTATCTAGGACTGGGAGCATCCAAGGCACAGGTTTTATACTATGTGCTGCAGATATTTCTGTGCTTGCTGTTATCCTATGCCTTGGATGCTCACCTTAACTGCACCAATGGCTCTAACTGTAAAGGTGGTGATTCTTAAAAGCAGAGGTCTGTACCACCCGTTTTAAGTTTCTCTTTATGCAATAATCGCAGTGCCCATTCTGTCATTTTGGGGTGTTTCAATGACCCACTGTGGAACCATTTAAACTGTATTTTATGTTCTCTCTCTACAATTTTGTAATCCGGAGAGAAGAAACCAACCTGCTGAACTATGGATACGGGATACTTCACTTGATCTCATTGTGCTAAGACAAGCAGGGCAAAGCTGAGTCTTTTCTGTTGCCAACTTTAAGTCTCCTGGATTTCCATTCTGAAATATGTTAGAAGATTGTTGTTAAAGACTTTCTATTTAATGATCACCAACTTAATTTGTCTGAAGACTCCTGTGAATGGAGATCTTTCTAAACTGATCTGATTAATGGTCAGTGTCTCTGCAATCCAATTTCCATTGGCATAAGGTTCTGATAGAGGACTGAGAATCGCTCTGAGACCATGACTGGATTTTAAATGGTAGTATTTCTCTACAGCCCTAAGGAAATGAGTTTGAATAACTCCTTCTTTCCAATAGTGCCCAATTAGCAATGCAAAGTACAATGGTGGAATCTGTGCCTGGTAAAGTTTTTACGTTTTGTTCTTTTGTTCACATATTAAAAGAAAATGGTATCCTCTTCAAAGGTAGGATTTAGGAAATGGATTTACTTACCCAATATCTCTCTACAAGACTGCAGAATTTTGCCTGTGTAGGTGCATTTAATCTTATGCATCTTTTACTTCTGAAGCTCCCAAAAGAGCGAAGTTGAATTTCTGCAAATATGTTCCCAAAGCAAAGACATGGGGACAGCTTTCTTATTAGAAAAAATCTGTACACTTTTATTCATCTCAAAATATTGACACAAAAGTATCTGAAAAATGTAGGCACAGCATCATTTGTAGCAAGGCTCTACTTTGGACATTGATTACTGCACATTAACTGCAAGTTTCTAAACCAATGACTGTGGGATGTTTACAGTGTAAACTTAAACAAGCCAGTCGGGAATTTACCTGATAGCTTTAACGTGAACACTGTATACAAACAGATACATGGAATAAAATTTTACTTGATTCTTTCTAGTAGAGTTATAGCTGGTATTTGAGAAGTGTTCAACTCCATCACCTCTCCCCATAAGAGAGCTTTAAGTTATAGATCTTCTAGCTCTCTGGTTTTGTCTTAATTTAATGCAGCATTCAGGCAGAATTTACCCTGCTTATTGCTTTTGGATACAATTCTTTGGACATTAAATCAAAAGTATTTCAGACTTTGTTAGAGTTAAAGGCATTTTCAGTTAATACTTCTAACATTGCAAGCTTTTTTAATTTTCTAACACACCTGATTAATTGTTGTGTGCATCTACACATATATATACAAAAAAAACCACATGCACACACAGGCACTCAAGATTTACTGCATTAGAGATTCACTAGAATTTAACCTTCTATTTAAAGCAAGTTAACAGGAAAATAAAACAACTACTTTAATTTTACGTGGGTGAAAACCAACCTTGAATACGTGACCTTGTGACCCAATACAGAAAGTAAATAAAATATGTTCTAAAATAGCCCTGGAGCTTTTAAGACAATTTATAATTTCTGTGGTTTGACTTCTGATTTTTTTTACTATTTTGCAGTGGTTTTGCTATTTTAACTGTATCATATTGTCGTAGTTCAGCCCTGATCAGGACCAGACTACGCAGTCTCTCTCTCACTCCCCCCACCCTCCGAGAGAACAGGGAGAGAAAATATAAGGAAAAACAGCTCAAGGTTTGAGATAAGGACAGGGATAAATCCTTAAAGTTACCGTCATGGGCAAAACAGACTCGACTTGGGGAAAACTATTCATTCATTTCCAAAATTAGCAGGAGAATGAGACAGAGAACAAGACAACCTCCCTCCACCCCTCCCTCTTCCCAAGCTTAACATTATCTCTACTACCTTCCCCTCCCGAGCGGCACAGGGGGGAAGAGGGAATGGGGGTTGCAGTCAGTTCATCATATGTTGTTCTACGCCGCTGCTTCATGGTCGGGGGAAGAACTCCTCACATTCCTCCCCTGCTCCATCGTAGGGTCCCTCCCACGGGCCACAGTCCTTTGTGGAACTGCTCCGGCATGGGTCATCTCTTCCACGGGTGCAGTCCCTCTAGAACAGCTGTCCCAGCGGGCACTCCACGGGCCACAGCCGCCTTCAGGCATCCACCTCCCCCGGTACGGGGTCCTTCACGGGCTCCAAGTGGATCTCTGCTCCTCCGTGGACCTCCATGGGCTGCAGGGGGACAACCTGCTCCACCATGGTCGTCACCACAGGCTGCAGGGGAATCTTGGCCAGGAGCCGCATTACTCCTCCCCCTCCTTCTGAACTGACCTTGATGTCTGCAGCCGTTCCTCACAACAGGCTGGTAGATGTCTCTCAGGATCTTTTATACATCTTATTCACTTCTCATCTCCTCTCCACTTCTTACAGCCAGGTCGGACCGAGTCGGGCCCAGTTGGCTGCCTGGCGAGAGGCCAGAGGGTGAGGCCTGCAAGGCCCATGAGGCCTGTGCCTCCCCCTCTGCACCTCTGCCCCCGCTCAGCTTCTTCACATCTTCTCTTCTCTTTTTTTTTTTCTGTTTTCCCATTCTTAAATACGTTATCGCAGAGGCGTTATCACGAGACATGCTGCTACCAATCGGCTCGGCTTTGGCCAGCAGTGGGTCCGCCCTAGGCTTGGCCAAGTCCACTGAACAAAGGGGAGCGACTTCTAGCAGTTTCCTACAGAAGCTACCACCTTAGGCCCCCCCTCACTAAACAAAACCCACATATTGAAACAGAATTCTGGAGAAAATGGCTAAAAGTCTGGATTAGTCTCTTTGAAGATTACTGTTAGTTCCAGCTTAAAACAAAGATTTCTTTGAAGTTAATTTTAAAATACGAATTAAATTAGTAGCAAATGTATGTACTTATGTTAGTAGTGAAATAGCTTATTTTCATCCACAGTCTTATTTAAGTAAACCTGTTCTAGTGAGTTTGAAGGTTGCCTCCTTGTTAATACTGCATACCAGTTGCAATGATAGCTCTACTACCGTAGTACTTTGTCTGTCACTGAGGTTGGACATCATGTCACCCTCCTGCCTGTACGGGTCCAGCGCACAAAATGTCAGCCTGCGACTTGGGTTGCATCTTGTTCCATTCAAGTTTATAAAGAACTCAGTCTTCCTGAGTGGACTACTTTTATTTATATGCAAATTCTTCTTAGCAGGACCTGTTTAGGGGAGATTATCTTTATGAAAATGGAAAGTAAAATATGTCAAACTGCAACTCACAATTGCAATTTTCTCACCGTTTTCTTTTCCCTAGAGACTCAGATATGATAGTAATGAGTAATTTTAAAAAGAAAATGTAATAGTTTTACCCTTTTTTTTTAGAGCACTTTCCTTCTTTTATTCTAATTAACCCTTCTCTAAGGCAACTAACTTCTCGAAAGGTGTGAACATGGATAATCAATAACAGTCTTTCAAATAGGTCCTGCCATAGGTTATAGGAACTTCAGAGATACAGATACGTAACTATTTTTCTCTCTTTCCTACACTGGAAAAAGCATTTATTCTGCTGAATGCATGTGTAGACATTGCTCTGAATTAATTAAAGAAAAATTATGTCCAGTGCACTCAACTCTGTACCCTTAATTGGAAAATGAACATGGATTGTCTTAGCTCTAAATAGATTATGAAAAACTCCATTTGAAAGTAAAGCTTCTAATGCAAATTGCTATTATTTTTATTTTCAAGATAATTTCACAGTTTATTCATACATATACATTTCTACTTTGAACTGCTAAATCTCTCTTTTCTGGTTTTGAGCCAAACAACCCCAAATATCTTAAAATACAAGTTCAAATAGTCCACATTTTAAAATTACATATGTAAAGATTAAGATCCATCTTACAATTTATACTGCATAGGCTTAAAACTAATTGTGTTCTTATCTGCTGGGTGGTCTTCTTGTATGGAACTTGACAATAATGAAATCAACTGATCCCTGTAAAGCAGATAGCTATAACTGAGAAGATGATACCACGCATTATAAAAATACAATCTGAAGCTGGGAAAGACCAGCTTTTATATACAAGAGAAACTAACAGTCAAAGTATCTAGCCAACATAGGCTGCAAAAACTTTGTTGGTTATAGTATTTAGGGGGATGTGTGTGTGTATATATATAACCAAATGTATATATTTAACATACATATGTAGTGCATAGGTAAATATAACCAAACTTTGTGGTTACAGTTTTTTAGGTGCAGTAATTCAGGAAAGCTTCTTTACTTTGGAAAACACCTTTGGAAAAGGCTAATATTTTAGCATGTCAGCTCTAAAGACCTCATAGTACCAGGACTCCACATGGTACACAAATGCAAATCGAATCTCTCTCATATTTTTATGGAAATAGGACTACATGCCAGTGTCTACCCACTTGGTCTGGTGACCCAGATGAAGCTCCACTGTGTAGCTGCAAGGGGAAACAAGGTGTTAAAAAGGCAAAATGCTTTTCCTTCTCTGCCACATGTTCACAGTTCTCTCTTCTTGACAGTTTTTTCTGTGATTCCTCTAAGCAATTCAAGTAAATAAGCTGGCAGTTTTCTGGTTCATCCCATGGGACCACCGTTATTCTTAAGCTCAAAGAAAGGCATTTTCCTTCTGAGTTTGCCTGTCCTCAGAGACAATCTGAGTTAACTCATATTGGTTTCAGTTCTTATTCAGGCATTTTCTGAGTGCATACCTCAACATGTGGCCACTTCAGAAGCCACTTCTTTGTCTAGTCTGGCGACAAGGGTAATGCTGCTCTGACAGAAGGTCTCTAACAGGGCTGTCTAGGGGTACTGGGCGATGTCTCATGGCTTGCTGGTGCTCCCTAGTTCTCCCGCTAAACATGCAGAGCTCAATGGGAGTCTGGTCTGCGGTTCAGAATCAGAACTGCTATGACCATGCAATAAATGTGAGCATGACTACAGAAAAATTTGTCAAAAAAATTACTTTTCATCCCCCCTTTTGAAATAGTAGTTAAAAAACATGTTTTATTGACATGATTGTACTGTTACACTCTGAAGTGTGATGGTGAGTCTGGAGTATTCCGTATGGTTCTTACAAAGAATAATCCTATAGTAAAGCCTACTGAAGATGAACAATGCATCTCAGAAGCTTCAGGGCCTCTACAGGGATAAGAATTGCTGAGATGCCATCATGCCACCTACTAGAGAGACTGTGAAAAAGGCAGTGAAAAAGCAAATTATTTTTCATATAACAAGAAAAATCTCTTAGTCATTGTCATGGATGGAGTGATGTACTTCACTTGTAAGAGAGAAGCAACAATGTACTTTATTGATATAAAACAGTGAATTAACAAAGTTCAATGGTAAATGTGACAGTGGTTTAACCTGATGCGATGTCAAGGTGCACTGAATTATTCACTGCATAGAGGATAACATCAGACAAAACTGTTGGGGAGAGCCTTCCGTTGAGTCGCAAGATTCAGAAAGGACATGGCAACTCAAGGGGAAATCCTGGCGTGCAGCCCATTGCCATACAAGAAAGCCCAACGAGCCCTCAGTTGCCTCCTATTTATGGAGTGAGATGATTAACTTATGGTCATATTTGCATATCAGCAAGACGTCTGGGCTACCACATTGGCATCCATCCCCCGAAGTCCAGCTTCAGCTGGATGCAGCCATCACGATCCCCACTGGTGGTTATGGCTTAAAGTGAGGGGAGCACACTGCCACAGTCATACCAATGGATGAAAAGAGATGAAGATAACCTTCCACTTCCAACGTGTTAATTTTATAAGTGGAAGAGACTTATCAATTGAACAAAGCCTTGAATTTTAAAAAAATGAGGTAGTTGACAGATATGTAAAGTTAGTTGATTTTATTTGCTTTGCTTTTCAAAATCAGTTTTCATAACAGTTGCCACATGTAAATTTAAGTTAAAGCTATGTGCCCCCAAGACAAGAGTGCTGCAAGATCTCTGTGCTACCACTGGAGATAAGTATCAGCAGAACTGGATAGGTATTTGTTCCAAGACAAGGGACCCAGCTGATGATTCAACGTATTTATTTCAGATGACTGGAATGTTTTTTCCTTCTGATGTGTGTGTACATGTTATGGTGCTGGGGAACTGATGTTTTAGGATCAGTATTTCTGCAACTTAAAAAAAAAAAGAGGAAAAAAAAGACTGTTCAGAACTCTAGCTCCCTTTCCTGAAGTTAATAAATATCCTAAATAAGAATTTTAATTTTTGGTTGAGGAGTATGAAGAAGGGAGTGTTAAGCTAGCAAAATATATTAAATGGGAAAAAAAAAAGGAATAAAAAAGAATTTGAAAAGTATTTCTTTCTCCATAGGCTGTGAGAGAAGCAAGGAGTGATGGAGTGGGTGTTCAAGAAAAGCATCAAATTGGCAGAATAGAAGCTAATCAGGCAGGAAGGAGAAGATTACGGATGATTAGGGACCTAGGCAAAAGCTGCTTATGTTGCTGGAGAAGGGGGCTAGAAAGCAGATGTGGCCTATAAATGGCCACTTCTTTAACCCTCCCGTTTGACAAGAAGCAGGAAGACTGTAGGTGCACTTGATAGGAGAGCAAGTCACGACGGCATGAGTGTGAAACGGCTGTGGGAGGGAAGGGAGCTGAGCACTGCTGGAAGGAGCGGAGGTGGGGGATGCTCCAGGCCTGCATGGAGCAGGGAGCTGCTTTGAGTAGCACTCTGCAAAAAACAGCAGCTCTGGCCAAGCTGCCTGTCTTGCCTGGGGCAGAGCCATGCAAAGGCAGCCTGGTGACAGTTTCTTTCTCGAGGAGATTGCAAATTTGGGAGGGAGATTCCTCCCTGTTCCACCTACTCTGCTAGCAATGGGTGTAGCAAACCAGGCTCCACGTCTCACACTATGATTTTCTACCTTGTTGCAGGTTCATCTTCTTTTCTTTGGGGGTTGGACTAGATGACCTTTGAAGGTTCCTTCCAACCCTAACTATTCTATGATCCTATGGTTCTTTCTCAGGACAGCAGCAGCAAGATCTGTCCCTGAGGCAGCAAAATTCAACATTGCCAAGTTTTGCAGAATGAAAGGATGGGGGGAAAAAAAACAGATCTAGTGCAAGATATGGAATGGGAAAGGGTTGAAAAGGGAGCTGTAAGACTGGAGACAGAATCATTGTCAATTGAGCAATAGCCCTACTTTGGGACTGAGAAGAAACGTAGACTTTGGGGAACATTTTCACTCTAGGCTAGATATTCCATTCTTTTCCTTAAATCCTTCAAATGCAAGTTTGACTGCACTGTTTACTTTGAGAGCTGAGAAGGAAATTTATAAACATATTTTACTAGTTATTTTATGATTCCATATCACCTCCAGAAGTTACATCTACAGTTTCCAGTCTGTGTGGTGTGACTTCAGTTGTAGGCTGCTTGTCACAAAGGAATAGAAATTAGTAACAATTATGAGATACTGAGATCCATTTCTTTAAAAAGAGTATGTTAATTTAATGATTAATCCTTTTGCTGTCTCACACCTTTTGAAAACCATCCCCTTGTGTCTTCACTGGGGGGAAGAATTTAGCAAGGCAAATTTTCTGCTGAAAAACCTTCTTTTTGGCCATTAGTATTCTTCCCCTTTCTCAACAAAATTAACCTGAGTTTAAGGATTTCAATTGAAATGTATATAGTATTTATGCCTTGTTTATTATAGCTTTAGATCAAGTTGAAAGTGAAGGCAGGAGCACATCTGTTGTGACTGGGCACAAGTGAAAGTAGTCATTAAATGCTTAGCTATCAGCAAAAGAAATAAGGCATGAGGTAAAGCAAAAATTTTTTGATAGTTCACAATTCTGTTTCAAACTCAAATGTTTATTTTTTTTTCTGAAGCTATAAGCTGCTTATCTGCTTATTTAATGTAAGTTTTGTTCCTGACATGTTCCTCATTTTTTCCCAGTAACTCTTCAAATTGTCATTTCCTTTGATCTTTTTATGGCATATCAGCAATATCACAATGAATCACAGTTTTCACCAATCATCTCACCTTTGGCTTGTGTTCAATAGCCTGCTTTTCCAAGTCTGAAAGTTATTACATGTTATTTTTCTTTACTTCTAATTCAACACACATTGTGTATAATTGCAGGGTAGAGTGATGATTACTCTGCAAAGAATTACAATCAAACTTGGCTTGTTAGTGTATAAAGCTCTGGCTGTTAATCACAATCATTTAAGCAGTAGCTAACCCTCACTAAAACACAGATGGCATGTTGTTAGCATTTCAAGCTACCCGACTCAGACATTGTTGATGTATCCCAGCGAGGACTTTGTTATGCTTTTCAATACTGCTTCTCTTCTGTAACGCTGAACAGTATCTGCTGGATTTGATACCCTCTGAGACGCTTACGATGAACACATGAATACTGTACAGCTGTAGCGGCTCATGCAAATTAAGATGCATAATTTTTTTTTCCACTGAAAATGAAGAATTTAACTGTACAACCCAGAATGAATACAAAAAGGAAGTCTGTGAAAGAAAAAAAAATATAAACAGGAAGTTGTCTTGATTAAAACTAGTAAGTTAAAATATGTGCATATTTGATTTAAGAAAACCTTGGTAAACTTGATCAGCAATGGTAATTTGAGAAGGTCCCATGTGTGCTGACTGAGTCCTAAGGTCTGGTGATGTTCAACAAGCTGTAAGATAAATAGATAGCTATTTTTTCAACTGCTACTGACCTAAATAAAAACTCAAATACTGTATATCAAAGAGTAGAACAAATCATACCATCAGTGCCAAGCCCCTAAGCAAGGATTTTTAATAAGAATGATGAAATGCTTGATGCAATATGACAATCCACTTTACAAAATTCTGTATTTCTTCAGCAACATGTGTTTTGTAAAGATTTGAAATGGCTACATGCAGAAAGTTGAATTCTTACACTGTAGAAAAAGATTCTCTGAAAGGCCAGGGTACAGTAATGTAAGCAAGAGAGAAGACAGACAAAGATTCTTGATGCTTCACAGATTCAGTACATGTTTGTCTGTCACCCTACCTCCTTTCAAAAGCTTCCCTATCAGTAAAACATTTAAAATGTCTTATTCAGAGGATATTTTTGGGAACTGAGTTGCAGTTTTGGAAAAAAATCTAATATTTTAGGTAAACTCTGGAGTACAGAAAAAAAAAAGCAGTTATCAAATTAAGAATTTATTATTTAACTGGAATGAACTGTGCATGACTTTTCACAAGTACACATCACGTTAAGAGGTCAGAGATCTGGGTACATGTATTCCAGTGCTGCCAGAGTATTTGAACATTTATACCATACACCTCCCAGGGTGCTGCAAAAGCAGCAGGCTGCATCAAGCAGCACAATCCTGGGGACATCTCCACTCGAAGACTCAGCCATGTATTAGGTCCTGGCAGGAAAAGCTTTGTTTCTGAAATTAGTAACACCAAAGTGTTCTTGTTTTGTCTACAGAGATGCCATCCCATGGTGTAATACGAGCTTATCAAATCAGAATTGCAAAGAAGAAATATGATTCCTATATTATTTTTGATACGGAGTTTGATAAGAGGCAAATAATCTCTACCCATGCTGAATTTCTTTCTACCGCCTGC
This sequence comes from Chlamydotis macqueenii, assembly GCF_036417535.1. Classification (NCBI taxonomy): domain Eukaryota; kingdom Metazoa; phylum Chordata; class Aves; order Otidiformes; family Otididae; genus Chlamydotis; species Chlamydotis macqueenii. Next base: position 134,697,558 of record NC_141557.1, read on the forward strand.
ACCCTTTCTTTATCATTCCCTAGAGACTACTGCTTAGTTCAAGTAGGCAGAGAACAGAGTTGAACTGGCCTCCAGACCTAGATGTATCTTTTTGTCATTGACCAGACACATTTTCTAGTAGGTGGCATCTCTGCTATAAGAATGGGGAAAAAAATTAAATTCTCATTATTAACTCCTTTTGCACTTGAAATTGAAGAGGCATCATTCACTTAGCACAAAATGTAGTTGTCGTAGTTCTGCTCAGGACCAGACTACACAGTCTCACTTGCACTCCCCCCATCCTCCGAGGGAATAGGGAGAAATAATATAAGAAAAAAGGCTCAAGGTTTGAGATAGGACAGGGAGAGATTCTTAAAGTTACCGTTACGGGCAAAACAGACTCAACTTGGGGAAAACTATTTGTTTATTATTAAAACCAAAGCAGGATAATAAAAGAACAAAATAACTTCCCTCCACCCCTCCCTCTTCCCAGACGTAACATTATGTCTACCTCCCTCCACCCCGAGTAGCACAGGAGGGATGAGGGAATGGAGTTACAGTTCATCACATGTCTCTTTATGCCTCTCCTTCCTCCTTGGGAGAAGAACTGCTCACATTCCTCCCCTGCTGCAGTGTGGGGTCCCACCCTTGGCTACAACCCTTCATGAAACTACTCCAACATGGGTCGTTTCTTCCACGGGGTGCAGTCCCTCCAGAACAGCTTCCCTAATGTGGGCCCTCCACGGGCCACAGCCTCCTTCAGGCACCTGCCTGCCGCAATGTGGGGTCCTCCATGGGCTGCAGGTGGATCTCTGCTCCTCCGTGGAACCTCCTTGGAACAGGCTGCAGGGGGGCAACCTGCTCCACCATGGTCGTCACCACAGGCAGCAGGGGAATCTTGGCCAAGAGCCACATTACTACTCCCCCTCCTTCTTCACTGACCTTGGCGTCTGCAGCCTTTCCTCTCACAAGAAATTCTTCACAACAAGCAGGCAGATGCCTCTCAGGTTCTCTTCACATCTCATCTCCTCTCCACTTCTTGCAGCTGGGCTGGGCTGAGTCAGGCCCAGTCGGCCACCCAGTGGAAGGCCAGAGGGTAAGACCTGCAAGCCCCACAAGGCTTGCACCTCCCCCTCTCTGCCCCTGCTTCAGCTTCTTCACATCTTTTTTCTTCCTGTTTTTTCCCCTTCTTAAGTACGTTTTTGCAGAGGTGTTATCAGGGAACATTCTGCTACCAATTGTCTCAGCCCTGGCCAGCAGCAGGTCTGTCCTAGTCCTGGTCGAGTCCACCGGAGAAAGGGGAAAGTACTTCTAGCAGCTTCTTGCAGAAGCTGCCACTGTAGCCCCCCCTCAGTAAATAAAACCAGAACAGTAGTGAAGCCTAAGGTAAACTGGATTTCCAGTGCAGTCATTCTATCCTCTTATTAGGTCTTCTCCAAACATTGTTCATGTCAAAGAAATAAATTTATTTACCAAGTTTTAATTAAAGTATTTTATAAAGACCTAGCTAAGTCATTTCTTTGCAAAGATTTCAAGATCAGATGCCATCTTCCATTTCTCTTTCATCTTTAAGTTTTGGACAAATCTGAATTGTCCATAATGTACTTTGTATGGATAAGCACTGAAAGAAATGTTTCCCAGCTCTCTAATTGTCTAGTTATTCAGATTTGCTACATAGATACAAACACTTGTTCTATTTTTGTTCTGGAGTATTATCTGCGCAGCAAAACATCATATTTACTGAGAAGCTGTAGTTCCTGGTCCTATACTGTACAATCCTTCAATGGCAGTGGAATAGGTTAAGAAGTTGTCACAAAGGCTTTATTGATGAAATCCACATTTCAGCCATGTTATGTATATAGGGTTCAGAGACTTTTCTCTCAATGCGATGGCACAGTACAATGCACATAAACATCCTTCTGTTATTTCCCAGAGCTGATATTCTTTCAAATTATTCCTGATAGCACTGAGCATCAGATAAAGTGTGGTACCCACACTGTTTTCTACAAAGAATATGTTCAATGTCATACAGAGCTGCTTTTCACTTGCAATAGGCATGTCTTTTCTCTGTTGTGGTCAATGTTGATCTTATTTTAGAATAGAATCATAGAATCGTTAGGGTTGGAAGGGACCTTTAAAGGCCATCTAATTCAACTGCCCTGCAAGAAGCAGGGACATCTCCAACTAGATCAGGTTGCTCAGAGTCTCATCCAACCTGGCCTTGAATGTTTCCAGGGATGGGGCATTAACCAACTCTCTGGGCAACCTGTTCCAGTGTTCCACCACCCTCATTGTAGAAAATTTTTTCCTAATATCTAATCTAAATCTACCTCCCTCTATTTTGAAACCATTTACCCCTTGTCCTGTCATAACAGGACCTGCTGAAGAGTTTCTCGCCATCTTTCCTGTAGGCCCACTTTAGGTACTGGTTTCTTTGATCTGAAATGAGAGATGATTCAAATATAATTGATTTCAGTCCGGCATCCTCATATCACTTAGAACAAAGGTATGACTAGTCTTACCTTAGTAATCAGGGAAATGAAGTTTTGAGACAAATTCTGACCTTCTTGCAACATAGATTTCTGCATCAAACACCTTGAAATTGAGTTTATTTGTAAAGCAGCAAGTTTAATGTCAAGTGCTTGAATGAAAATTGAATTAATTTGTTGCTTTCATTAATTGACCTGCTTTAATTTTCAAACTTTACATGTTTGTTTTATCTTAATACCTTCTGATTTATTCATGAAATGTTGCTCTTCTGTGCTTTGCAATAATCTCTGTCTATTCAAGCATTTTCAATGTGATACTCTCCATCCCAAGTTTTTAATGAGGTTTCTTATGTATGTATTTTTTAAATAAAAATCAGAGGTTGTTTTTTGTTTTTTATTCATTAACTGAATGTTAGAAACCATGCCTGGTTAGGAAAATCTCATCAATTTAAGGTTCCAGAATAGGTCACCAAGTGTCATTCCAATAAAAATGGAATTTGCATGCAATGCTTCATTGGCAAGGAGTGCTTGTTTATCTTCTCTGGCATTTATTACAGTGATCAAGCAACTGAAATAATCTGCATATTATGCAAACCAGTACTTTTCCCAGGAAAGTTTTCAGGCTGTTTATATTAAGAAAAAAAATGAATGCAAAGGCTTATTGTAAGAGAGCATGAGAAAAGAATTGGATCTTGTCATAAGAAATTCTTGTTACTGTCATTGCAGGTGACTAGCCTATTTTGGGAAAATAAAGGTTCTGATATTATGGGTTATATCATAGAAATGTTTTATTGTGAGTGTTCTTAGCAGCATGAAGGATTGCTCTATTTGCTTCCTGGCTAATTGGGTGATTGCCTATTCTACCAGTGTAACCACAAAGATGACTAAGAGAACTGGAGCTTTAGAAAATGGAGATTTGACAATGAAATGAGTTCTTAGCCAAAGAGAATTACAGTGGAAAAGGTTAGATCAGCTGGGAAAAGAAAGCTAACAGTACCTCTATCTTTACAGTAAAGAGTGCAAAGATACTGAAGGAGGAAAAGGTTATTTGTAGTAAATTGTTGAAAATCACTATCTATAAACATATAAAAGGCTCTTTTTAGTATTGATTTGAGGACATCTTTTGAAAAAGCTTTTCCTACCAGCTAAAATTTTTAGCTTTAGCTTTATAAAAATAAAACTTACAAGCCTATCAGAAGTGAGTAAACTGTTCCCAAATTACATGTTTTGATGTGAGGTGGTGGAAAGTGTTTTCGGCAAGCTTTCTGGAACCAGGCTCCTTTTTGTACAGTACCTGCTGCACAATCCTTTCTACATGAGAATTGTGAGTCATGGTGGCAAGTCTTTGCAAGAAGGAAACTTTGCAAGGGAGCAGACCTTTACTAAGTAAAAATATACTTTTAACAAAACACGCATTTCACATAGCTTTAATTACAATCTGGGAACAAACAACCTTGTTGAAGTGGAAATTGTAACAAATATTGAAAAACTCATTATCATTCTCCTAGTTTATTTATTTAGTCTCCCTGACTTCTCTATGGAGAGGGAGAGTACCCTCCAGAGAGCAATTCAGAGTATGAGAATTGAGCTTCCAATATGAGCTGCCCTGAGGACTGGGTAAGGAATGTGGGGAGACCAGCTAGATATGTAAGATGCAGATGTGTGGGAAGGAAGAGCAGGCACATTTCTTTCTGTTGTGATATTACAGCAGAAACTGAATGGAAATTATTCCCTCCTAGTGCTCCACACTCCTCAAGCTAATGGGTCTATTTGTCAGAATAGGCGCTACTTGCGTGGATTTTGCCAGAGTAACCCATCACTCAGAGGTACATGGTTGGCAGATCAATGGCTCTCTATTTCATGAAACCATCTTTTTTTTAAGAGCTTTTACATAATTCAAAGCAGAAATTACACTCTGAAAATAACAAACTGTAAAGTTATTGTCTGTCACTGTTGTGTCATCTGCCGTTCCATCAGCTGTTATAACCTCTCCTTGTGTCTTATCTGAAATGAAATCATAAGTTCTCCAAGGAAGGATTTATCTCTTAAAATAGCACTTGGACAACCATTAGCACTTTGGGGTGCTGAACTTTAATGGAGGTTTCTGATCCTGCCATAACATAGCAAATAATCACCAAAGTATGGAAAATAGATCCAGAAGGAATTTTGAGACCATTTAATCTGTTCCCTGGTCTGAAACAAGGTTAAAATATATCTATCAAAAATTATATTGATATATGTCCAAACTTAAAGACCTCCAGTGATGGAGATTCCACAATCTCACAAGTCTATTCAGAGGCTTTAGTGTACATCTATGTTGTCTTTACTATACACATTTTGCTACTGTCCTTACCTGCATTCCTTGCTGTAATTTAACTTAACTTTTTTTATCTTTTCCATTGGGGATATGGAGAGTACATTATTTCCTTTTACAGCAGAAACCTTTTATGTATGTGAAGTCTGACCATCTTCTCACTTGGTGGTCTTCATTTGACTGTGAGTTAAGTGTAAATAGCAAACAATAAAAATGCAATGCTTCAAAAAAAAAAAAGGAAAAAAAATTAAAAAAAAAAAAGCAAAAAAAAATTAAAAAAAAAAAAAAGCCTGTTAGGAGAGGTAAAGATTGGGCTAGGCAGTATAAATATAGCAGGTGAGAAGAGAAATTTTCCTTCTACCCAGCAAACTCCAGAGCCACAAACTGTGTGGGTAATTGTTGCACTTGTGCACTTGCATGGCTACACTAGAAGGTGCCTGACGGAGCTTTCTAGACTACAGAGGATATTGCGGGCATGGTCTCAAGGGCTTTAGAATTAATGTGGATGTTTCCACTTCATTACTTTCAATGGACCACAGTCTTATCTGTCTGCATTAATGAATGGTTGCCCCTCTGGAAGACTTGCTACTGGTTATATTCTAATGATGACATAATTAGAAAGCAGAAATAGATCTCGGTGAGAGGACTGCCTGTAGCCATCACCCACGGGCTCCTTGGTTTGATTGTGCACAAGTCCAAGATTACTGAAGCATGGAAAGATAAACTGTATGGTGTTAGAGAAAGTGTCAGAGCGATAAAAATTATTATCTGTATTTTTTTGGAATATGTTCTTGTGTTGCAGTTTTGGAAGGAATACAAATTTTTGGATGCTGATTTTTTCAACAATGTTTCCATTTTAAGATGATGTCTGGAATGTAGGCTGGAGATCAGGGTGGCAAGCTATATCAGTAGCTCTAGCGTTAGAAGTATTTCCTTGGGTTATTCCAAATTGTACTTAAAAGAAAAATTGTATTGAAGTATTTTAATAATGGAAAGATAATTAGTTACAGTATAATATAAAGAAGAGTGGATGGGTTTTTCTGGGAATGAAGTTAGGAATAGAAAGCCAGCATCACTGGGTAGTAAAAATGGAGCTGAACACAAAATGTTGGTTTGAGCAGGGCTTACCAATAATTCTTAGAATAATACTGTGGCTGACAGAACAAAGCAGGTAACATGAATAATACATGAATTATCTTTTATACTGGCTGCTAAGAATTTGGCCAGTAAGAAAGCAAACATAAGGCAATTGTACAAACCACATCATATCTCCTGTCTTTTGTTTGCATGGCTGTGCCAACCTGCTCGCAGTCGTTACCGTTTACAAAAAAAAAACCCAAACCCAAAACTAGAAAATGCACCCAGTGCAATGCTAAACCTTGAGACTCAAATGCCCTGCTGTGTTGTATCATCTTACTTCCATGTGTAGCAGATCATAATTCATAAATTGTCTCAGATTATATGTATCCATATTCTAGTTTTTTTTAATGCAGTAATTCAACAGAAGTTTAACCAACACTATGGCAAATCTAAAATATATTAATTCAGTAAAGTAGCCAGGTCTTCAATACTGAGAATATTTTTTTATTATTATTTCTACTATGGTAACAAGCTTCATGTATTTGCAGCTAGACATGTCTGAAACAAGTTAGTCTTTCTTCTGCTCAGTCACTTTCACTTTTCTGCTCTCTGTGGGAGTTCTTGGGCTACATTTCTGCAATCTCTGTGAGTGCTGGGAACCCAAGAACTGAGCTGCTTATGAGATAAGATGTGTTAAAATGCGTTATCCAGAATAATTAGCTGTGTTAGTTGTATAATTATGATTAAATGTGGTTTAAATGGCTGTTTAAAAGTAAGCAACAGAAGGTTCCTACCAGAAGTAGCCTTCTAATAAAAGCAGTGCAGAACAGAATGTTATACCAAATTGACAGTTCTTTTCAGATCCATGTGTAAACTAGATCTCCTGACTAGCTGTCCCATTTGCTACAAATAACATATTTGCTTTGAATTTGTTTTTTTTTTTATTTTTATATTTGTAGATCAAATACCATTAGTTGAATAATATCAGTAGCATAAAGATTTAGTCTCTGCCTTTATCTTTAGAAGTTATCAATGTCAAAAGAATAATTTTTCCTTTTATTGGCCAGGTTGGGCGGGGCTCTGAGCAACCTAATCTGTTTGGAGATGTCCCTGCTCCTTGCAGGGGGGTTGGACTAGATGACCTTTAAAGGCCCCTTCCAACCCAAAACATTCTATGATTCTACGAAATTTTTATGTTCCTGTATGATACAGAACTGTCCAAATTATTTATTGCAGTTTGTGCAATTACTGTGGAAGTCCTCCCTCTGCAACCTGAAGTTTGCTGTTTGTAACTATTTGATTTTTTAATTGGTTACAGTAGTCACATCATGTTGTGTTTGCTGCTGACTATCCCCCAGATTCCTGAGCAATTTCTGAGCAGGGTGCTCTACGCTACCAGCACAGATCCTCAGACTGCTACACATTCAAACCTATATTTGTGAACATTTTTTGGTGGAAATGATTACCAAAAAGACTGGTTACCATCCAGTTTTGAAAAAGCAAAATAGTATTAACATATCTTTATGAAAGAACAACTCAATTTTTGTGAATTTTGTTAAATTCTAGGATGTCATTTTGTTATGACTATTTTGTATTTTCTGTTACCATGTTTCTGAGAGTGCCTTAGGATCTTGTGTATTTTAACTAAAAGAAATAGTCTTTTGCTTTCCTTTAATCCTCCACTACCCAGCCCCAGTTCTTAGACTTCAGTAATTTAGCTATATCTTGTGCCTTGTACCTATTTTAAGTACCATCATACTCCATGGTCCTATTGAAATAACAGGGATTATTTATGCAGTAACTTTGATTCAGTTTGACTGAAGACAGCAGAACTGATCTCCTAGTTGTTACGGGAAAGGCAAATTCATTTATGGATGCACTGGATTTAGTGATAGCTATGGAAGTTGTTATTATTATCCCTTGCTACTTGCAGGTAGCATTTGGTACTTGCAATATCCATTTGAGACGCTTAACTCAAGACTGAGACAGTTTTTAAAGTAGGAGAGGGAGGTATTGTCATCACCCCAAGATAAGTGATCAGGGCACTGTGCAGTTATTCTGGCATTAAGTGGCCTACAGGCTGAACAGAGACTAGAAATTGGATCTCCTGCTTCTTGGGAGCAGGCTTTAACCCACACCTTGTTTCTCAAAGGACTAGTGGCACCACTAATATCATGTCAGCTGGTTTCAGTCATTGTCCCACTGTAGCTGCCCTGCGGTCACAGCATGAGATAGGCACCCATCTCTCCAAAGCAGGTACTACTGGGAGGTCTAGGATTATACATTTGTGACTACATAGCTGTGTTTTTGTAACTTATCTCCATTTTTTTTTTTAATAAAAGCATTGTAATACCTCTTCTACAGATTTGCAGGTACCATTCTGTTTATTACATACATATATTTTGCTGTGGAACAATGGGTAGGAGAGGTAGGAATGTGGAAGGAGTTGTAGACTGAGCTTCTGAAAGGAACCTCAGGGAGGTTTAGGTAGATAAGTGATGATCAAGAAAAAATCTTTTACTTTACAACTTGATTCCTAAACTCTTCAACTTGCCACAGTGCATCTCTTCTGTCCTCTGTGAAAGTATTATAAAGTTTGAAGATTTTTTGTTTGACATTTATAATGAACACTAAATGTACTTGGCTTTTATTAATTACCAAAGAAAAGCCAAAGCCTACCATATAGCTTTTTCAAACTAGAAAGGTTTATTTTGACCCTCATTAGTATACATAAGCCATGATCTGGAAGATTTAATTACTGTAGATCTTTCTATGCTCATCTCATATTGCGAAGAAATACAATTAAATCAAAAGTTTAATAGTACATTCTTGAAGACTTATTTTTCTTTGTACCTCAGCTTACAGTAATGATATGATTATGTGAAAATATTGGAGTTTTTTTTCTTTCAGCTTTTATTTTTCCTTAATCTAACTTTCCAGTCCTACATATTATGGAAAAAAAAAAAAAGGAAAAAAAAAAGACAACAACCAAAAACCAAAACCAATCAATATTTGAATTGAAAATTGTAAAGTTTTAAACTCTAGGAGATGCATGCAGGGGATTCTGAGTCAACAGCTCAGAAAACTTGGATTCTTGCAGTTGTCATACAATTTAAACCCTATTGGAATAAACAATTTCATTTAAAACCATTAATATAAATAAAACCCAAATCATTTGATTTGAGAAATTTAGAATGTTTCTTTTAGAGATGTACTGTAAATATTGGTAAGGATGTGCATATGAAAAACATATTACTCATCTTTGGATACCAGAGATGGTGGTATCTAGACAAAGATTTTAAAAGGATCACTTTTAAGAAATCCTGCCCAACTTCAGTCTTAAGAAAAATTTCAAAAAATGTTTATATGTGTTTACAAATCATATATGACTATAGGAAATACCTAGAATAAATTGTTAAGTACAGCTGCCAGTGTGAAGCTCTGAGAACACATCTGTTTTGTAGAGAATTGGTATCAATGCTTCAGTGCTATTGCTTAAAGTAATTGTGTATTCAGACATCTATCAGAGAAGAGGGCCATGCCACAGAATGTCCCTGGCACGCCTGATGGATGTATATTTGTTGAGTATTCATACGGGTGGCGGTGGCAGTGGCAGTGGTAGTGTGAAGAATAGCTTTTTTTGAGGGTAGAAGGGAGGAGCAGGGGCATTGATTTATTTGTTTCATTAGTGTTTCTTCATCAAATAAAAGTTTCTTTGTTTGTTTTAGTTAGGATGCAAAGGCAACCTCAGAAGTTGGGATATGACAGCTTTTTCACTGTAGACTTTAATTCTAATTTGCCCTGCTTTGGGCTGTGTGTCATCAGGCAGACTTTGGATTACATTATTACATACAGTCATTTTTCCACAGGATCATTGCTTCATTCAGTTCCCACAATAGATGACAACAGTCACTCAATTATCTGTAGTCAATAGCTTTTTCTAAAAAGCTTTCATTCAAAAAGTGGCGCTTTTACATTCAAAACATGTTTTGCATATAGAGTTTTTAACTTCCTTATGAGGTTTCCTATAGCACTTGCCACTATATTAACTGTATTCTCATGTCATATTGAGGGAAGACATTATGCTATTTTCCTCTAGAAATGATTGCAGAAATATTAGATATCAGAAGCATCTGCTGATTTTGAGTCAAAATTTAAGGCACTTAGGACTAGATTCTTTGAGATATGTAATATTATCCAGAATTTTGTACATTCTAAGAGATGTTTATTTTACCACTATGTTTGACCAAGGAGGAAAAACTCTTCAACAAAAAAAGCCCATCAGCTCACCATCAAATTAGGACTAGCCTAAACTTTACTGCATTGGAAATGAGAAGCAGAGAAGTTGAGATTATATTCCAATAGAAATTTGGGTTAAGTACCACATTTTGCATCACAGTGGAGCAGGAAGAGGGGGAAAAAATAGATTTTCTGGAGCAGCATTACTTTTATTCTGAGTGTCCACACTCATACTGCAGCCTCTTATTTTCATCGCTGGCTCCAGTAAAGGAGAAAAGAATCACAAAAAGAATGATTTTTATTATAAAACCTGAGCCACTCAATCACAGATGCATAAAATGCACTCCATGCAAATGAAGCAGTAGTTTTAGTATCTTTACTGCTTTTCAAACTTAGGATTTTGTGTGCACATAATGAATATTTACAAATGGGTAATATTTCTCACCATAGATGTAAAGTGAAGCTTCTGGATCTATTAAAATAACTTTTTCTTGGGCAGGGAGAGAGCACCTAAGAATCTTGTTGGGAGAGGCATATCTTGTTTTCACACTCCTAACAGAAAAATTACCCTATCTATAAATGTTTTTTTCCTGAATTCAACTTGTTTTTCCAGCTTTTTAACCATTTTGATGCTCCTTGTGTTGAGTGTTCTGTTTCCTTTCAAAGTTAGACCCCTAGTGTTTCAAAGCTTGAATTCAGTATATCATGTTCTTGCAGTGACTTGTTTGAAGTCCAGAGCTTTTGCTGGTGACATTAAACAACGGAAACCAGAAGAGTTTCTGATTAGGTCTGCTGAGTCTCAGGCTGCTTTCGTAGTTTTGTGGATGACACAATGACATCTTTCTACTATTTAGTAAAAACAGTTGCTGGGTTGCAGCAAATTCCCTTGCTTGTTAACTACCTTGTCTCCTTGGGTCTCCATGTAGCAGCCAGCTGAGGGGGAAAACATCTTTAGATAAAGAGGTTCTGCCTGCTTCCAATGGGAGAACAGAGATCATAAAGGAAAATTAGAGAAAGAAGCTATTGCATCTGTTATAAAACATGAGGAGGGCAGGCAGACAGTGACAATGAGTGATCAAAAAGTTTAATCTTACTTCACTTACAGAAATACTCTTAAACTGAGTATTTTTTTTCAAATACGGTTATGTTTCTCTGTGTTTATTTTAATTCTTTTTTACTTACCAGGCAGCATCCTAAACCCTCATAGAAATCAACAACAGCTTTGGTTATAAGGCAACTTCCTAACAATGACTTTAATGCTCTGAAAGCATTAGTGGAAACACTGGTGAAAATAATTCACTTGGAACTTGAGTTAGGCTGGACAATGAGGAAAGCCATGTAGATATCTTTTCTACTTTTTAGTTTTTCCCCACTAGTCTGTCATGAAAGGTTGTGATGGGGAACAGGAAGGCTGTTTGCTGATCAAAGAAAAAAAATCCAAAATGAAATAAGCAGTGGATACAATTCATTGCACTATTTCAGTCAGAAATTGCTGCCACATGGACTCAGACTTTCTAATGGCTTTTCACAATCAACCATCTGTAAGCCTCCAATTGGTATGGTGCCTGCAGTATTTATTTTGAAATGCTGTATAACCTCATGGCATTTGGGAATACCCACAGTACATACTGTGCAACCATAAACTATATAAATTTTGAGGAAGATTCAACAGACTCTGCTATTAAAAAAAAAATAATTATTGAAACATGCAGAAGAAACAAGGCCAGAATGGAATAAGGTTCATCCAAGCGTAAGTGACGTTGTGAGCATTCTTTTAAAATTGCACAGTCATTGTGGACATGCTCGTTCTTTGAAAAATAATAATAAAAAATCTTGGTGACAACTTTAGTCAGCAGATATTAAAATGGAGTAAAATAAAATATTCATAAGAGAGATATTGCAAGAAGATGTAATGGAATAACGTCATTATAGCATTTTCCATTCTCATTTAAGTCTTTCTGTTCACCACTTCGGCTATATTTCAAATGGAATTATATTTGTGTATAAGTACTTGATCAGAACTTAAGGCTGAGTCCATATGTCTATAAAGATATTTTGAGAAAATTATTTAAATTTTAGAACTTTGCTAGATCGTTGTTATGCTGGGATAGAGAACCTCCTTCCCAGCAGGAAACAATGTGAAAGTAAATTTGTTAATATTTGTGAGGTGATGCTATTTGGCTAACATGGAACAATCACTAAAAAACTGCAAAATTTTCAAGCAGCTGCATTTAACACTATGTAAAATTTATTTCAGCATGAAAAATGCTGAGAGAGAGAATAAAAATCAAAGCATTTTTGATGGACACTTTCTTAAATAGCTTTGAATTTTCCAGTATACTTATGTTTTAAAATGTGTCTTCCTGTCTTGTTTTCTATTCTAGCTTTTACTCAAGAAAATGTATTTCCTACAGTTTTCCACTTTGGTTTGAGAGGTGGAAAATATTTTTGGTTTAAATTGACCTGAAACATTTATTTTTTCAATTCAGTCAATAGCAAATTGAAAAATCTGCTCTCCGCATCTTTTTCCTGGAGCAGATTCTGTTAAGAACAGGTGGAACAGGTGTTCTCTGGCACCCTTTACGTCATGTAGTTGATTCTATAATTACAGACTAATTAAAAAATGTACCTTAATTTGCAAATTTTTAGTTTCTAAAGAAAACTGGGGAAAAAAGGTTTATTTTGCATCTCTGCAGCATTTGTATAATAAACTCTTTCAAGTGTATATATTTGACTTCATAAACCTTTCTCTTTCATATTGAAAGAGAGAAGGAGGATGTCTGTATGAATTTATAGGATCATTAACCAAGCCTGCAGCAGTTGTTTTATAATCCTTACAGTTGAGTTTTCTGAGAGAGCGCTAATATTTTCAGTTTCTCAGCAGAATTTTTCTGCTATTTACCTTAAAGATTTAGTGAATTTGTAACACAAAGAAGAAAACAAAAGAAAACAAAACAAAACAAAAATCTCAAGATCTTTCTGAAAAGGTCGCTAGATAGTTGTTCAGATAGGTGGCATGGAAATATGCTTTTCTACTTTTGGACAAAGTTTGGATTACAGAAATTTATGACTGCATGTGAAACTATTTCCTCATTCTTTACTTACTAAAGTGTAGGATGAAGGCAAAAGCCGTGAAACCAAGCAGCACTAACACCAAGAATTAGGATATTATTTTTATAGATATATAGCTTGCTTTTGTCTATTGAGCTTTGTGAAAAGTTTCACTATATACCTCATAACAAATTCCATCATCAAACTTAACTTATGATAACTTTTATAATGTAGAACTTTTCATACAAACAGGGACACAGAGGCAGAGATAAATGTTTTTTCTCACATCTGTGATAGTTTAGGCAGGCAAGTTAGTAGAAATGCTGTGGTTCCTGAAAAATCAAATACAATTTAATATAGACATAGGTAGTTCTACCAAAGTATGTAAATGACCATATAAGTCACCTTAACTGCAGGCCAAAAGTTACATTGTCAGCAGCAGAAGATATGAAGAGTTGTTATAAAAAATCAGAGTAAGTCATTGAACAAAATCTGTGCAAAATCTGTCCAAATAAAACCTATATTCTTTTTACTTATGTGAAAATCCAAGGCTAAAAGTAAAAATATAATATAATATAATAGCTTAGTGATTACAATAAAAATACACTTTAGAAAGAATCTGTTTGAATTCTATGAAATGTTTCATCAATCTTGCTTAAATGGAGCCTGAATTCCTCGTAATAACTTCGGTCTTGCATTGCGTATTCTGCTAGATGCATCAACCTAGCTTACCAAGAGAGCTGAGGAAACTCCTTTTTCTGAGTCTGACACCCATACAGATAGACAATGTCTACAGTTGTCTTCTCAGTAGCATTAGGAATCCTGTGAGTTATAAAATCTTGGTAGATTCATTTACCTCTCTCAAACACAAATGTAATAAGGACATCTCATTTGTTTTAATCATATTATTTCTTTTTTTAGTCTGTCTAGACTATTTTAACAACCACAGAGTTGTGCTTTGCTCATAGTGGGAGGCATGCTTATATTTGCAGGTTGTTATTTCAGGTTAAGTTTCTATTCTGGAATGTACCAGAACTTAGATGCTAACATCTACTTGACTTTTTGCTATAACACATTTTTTATATAGAAAATATGCAGTAGAAACTGTAACTACTCCAGAATTAAAGACTTTCTTTTCCCTTTTAGAGTTCCTTTAACTAAAAAAGCAGTATGCCTTTCACTTTGCAGCAGCGAATTGTAACACCCCATATGAGTCCCTGGAAAAAAATGTATAAATGTCTATTTATGTATATTAGATATAGATCATGGCAGGATATTTTAAGATGTCAACATCACTTTATTAAATGTTGATGGAAACTTATTTAGAAATACATTTTCAAATGAGAAATCTAATAATCCCATCCTATTTATCCTTAACTACACAGAATTAAAATATTTTTTTAAAAGCCCTGTGAGTAAAATGGAAGGAATTAGTTCAGTGTTTTATACAAAGATAGAACAGTATATTTACAGATAGGAAACACGATTACACCTTACATCTCCACTCCGCGTTGTAGCAATTGCCCTTTAAGCTGTCAATGGTTGTTTCTCTGTTCTTAATTATTATTTTCAGTTCTTCTTTCCTACCTTATTTCCCAAAAATAAAACCTTCGTGGGAAAAGGCATGTGGAAATGCATTGTCCTGTAAATCTTCAGTATGTGAGAAAAAGCATCATTTTCCAAAATGCCATTGCTATTAATAACAGTACTTTCTACTTAATCGCACTATATTTTGCTCTTCCAAATCCTTCAGTATTTCAGGATTTGACATCAAGGAGATTAGAATATGAATTGTTTCTGAATACTTCAAACTGTTCTTCTTCCTAAAACAAGGACACAACTAAACACGTAGTTTCTACTCTTTTGAAGGTATTTATCTTCAGTTCTCAGTCCATTTAAATTTAGGTGGGGAATTAAGTTACAGAGACATTAAAAAAAAAACAGAGAAGGAAAGTGTGATACACTTTCACAGAGCTCTGGTGGTCAGGGAATAAATTTAATTATAGGATGTTCAGGATATTATATTTTCAAAGCTGTTTTGCTTGGTATTTAAATTAAACTGTAATTTAGCATGTTAGCCTTAGAGTGAGAGAACAGTATTTTCTTCATTTGGGGAGATCTGCCAAGTTCTGCCTCCTGTAAAGAATAGGACTTATCTTGAGTTCATACGTTGTGGTTCTCTTTCCAAGACAACATCTGGGGTGGGAGATAATTTTCTACATCCAACATATGATCAGATTGACAATGTTACATTAGATACTGTCCCATTTTTCTATGGAACTTCTTGGAGGGATTGTCTTTGTTGCCCGAGACTGAACTGTGCAGAAACATTTCTAAATGTTTATGCTTTGCAAAGCAATTGGTCTTCTGGACAAGGTTACTTCAAGTCTCTACTTTAGCTATTGTAACTAGACTGTATGTATTACTCATATTTTCATGTAGATTAATGTATCCCTTCACACTCATGTCAAGCAGTCCAAATGTGTAAGTTACACACCTGAGAGTTTATAGGTGAGACCGCAATAAACAAAAGGAGAACAAAATTTTTTACTCTGTCAGATATCTTTACTGTCCTTAGATCCTACAGTCTACATTTTACCTTTGGTATTAGTCATAGCATTTCTCAGGTCTCTGCTATACTGCTGCAGCAAGGAAAGGAGGAATTAGTGCAGATTATATAATTGGTTGCTGTTCTGAAGATGTGTGCATACATTAGAACTCCTAATTCATTTTGAACGGGTAGTAAAGACCTCGATTTCCGAAAGAACTTCAGCATTTCAGAGTGGGCAGCATTTTCAGAGCATTTTCCAAATATTCAAAGACAGGAAAATACATCAAATAGTAAGTTGTTATGCTTAGATTACCAATATATAAAAAACAGTAATGGCTGCAATTTTCCACTCTTTCTTAAATGCATTTCTTTACACCCATTTTTTATTATACCCTTTAGAGGAGCTGACAGACAGAAAAAGAAATAGTTCAATAAAAACTAATGGAAACGTCTGAGGAAATAACTTTTGAGAAATACCTGTGTGGTGAAATTTCATCCAGATCCTCCTCCTAACCATGACAAACATTTTTGTTGTGAAGGTATTTTTCCTTTACTAGAAGGTGATAGCACTTAAATTTCCTTTATATAAATATTAAAGAGAGGGATGAAAGTCACATATTGATTAAAGTAAAAGAAATAAGGGACTAGTAACCATTTCATCAAACATCCTTTCTTCATAAGGGTCCTAACTCTTTCTACAATGAGAAGTATAAAAAGAAAACAATAAGAAGCATTAAAACAGTACCTTTTTGCTGTAAATATAAAGATAATTTTAAAAGCAAGTTCTTACATGAATTGAAGGTGGACTGGTTTAAAAGGTTTTATTTAAAGAAGTAGGTGAATCCTAATTTCTCTTCAAAATGTTGCCTGTACCTATAGATCTGCCATTCCAGTTTCTTATTCCACAACATCTGGTGAATTTTCCCAATAATCAGGACTTGAATAACTTATCAGAACATAGCTAATTAACATGTAATCAGTTTTAGAGAAAACATTGCAAGGATGGATAAAAATAATAAAAGGCTATTTTAAGCAGCACAGTGATGACAACAGTGATGTTACTCAGCTACAGCTTATTTCTAGAATTTAAAGTAAATCCAGTGATGTTTTTCTTCAAAGGGATTGATGTAACATGCAAGAATTGTCAAGAAGTTCTCATCACTTATGCAAACGAGATATGCAGGAATTGGTGTTGTACTGCTAACAAAGCAGCTATACACTTTTGAAAAGGAATAAGATGCTCTTTAGCAGGATTTTTTTTTTCCAAAGGGAGTATAAGGATACATAATCACATTAGGAGAATAACTCACAATACTAATGGAAATCAAAGACTGTATGTTGTATGTAATGTGATCAGGTAACGGAGACTTGCATGTTAAAAGACCAGTGTGGTCCCTGCTGAGTATGTTTTAGTTTCAAAATAATTAACTCTGTCAAATAATTAATATTAGTTAACAAGACCAAGTTAAGCGCATGCAGCATCACATGTGTTGTAATTAGTTGGGATGATAAGATAATATGGACTGAAAATAATCAATTTGAGCTGCCAAAGCTGATCACTGAAGCCAAGTGAAGTAACACAAGCAACTTTCTTCCATAGATTTCATACACACTTCCAATTAGCTTTGCTTGCTTCTATGGTCTTTTTATATTTCAACTCTGAGTATCCAAGTTTCATTGGTGTAACTGGTTTTGAACATTTATTTCATAGAATCATAGAATGGTTAGGGTTGGAAGGGACCTTCAAAGGTCATCCAGTCCAACCCCCCTGCAAGGAGCAGGGACATCCCTGACCAGATCAGGTTGCTCAGAGCCTCATCCAGCCTGGCCTTGAACGCTTCCAGAGATGGGGCCTCCACCACCTTTCTGGGCAACCTGTTGCAGTGTTCTATAACTCGCATTGTAAAGAATTTTTTCCTAATTTCCAATCTAAATCTACCCCCCTCTATTTGAGAGCTTCCTGAGCAAAATTGGTGGAAGAAACACACTAAAGGTCAATTGGAAGCAAATTATAACATTGGACATACTAGATCAAATTAAATCTAGATACACTAGATAAAATTAAAGAATATTTAGAGCATTTAATGTTGAAATTCAAATGCTATCAAAGAACTGTTTGTAACTGATCTGTATTTACAATTGTAAATTGCAAGTTGTCAAATAACAAAATTTAAAGTGCACCTGTTCAGATTCACTTGAGGGAATAACATAACAACAACATCAAAACCTCTCCTTTAATTTATACCCTTTCCTGTCCCAATTAACTCAATGAAACTATGCTGTGTTAAAGCAGAGTTACTTTAATAATGAATCTTTCTAATAATATCATCCATTAGACCAAAGGTTAGATATTACGACTGCAAGAGCTATAGAAAAATCTTTACAGGCTAGAAAATTTGAGAAATAAATTATTCATTGCAAATTATTTGCTCTAACCGTTTTTTACTGCACTCCTATCAGATACTTTACAGCTCTACATCATGATGTCAGAGATGGAGTATAATCAATAGAATAAATTATTTAAATGTAAGATTCATAGGGAGGTTTCTTTACACTCAAATTTGTCCAATCTCTTGTGATACAGGGGAGATAATATGAAGTATATTTATGTTAAATATTCTGGATTTTAATGATTTTTACTGAAATTTCTAAAAATTTTCTTTGCTGGTTTGTATTTTTTGGCTTAAAAATAAATCTTAATCCACTTTACATTTTGAAAATTTAGTGGAAATGTTTTCCTTTTTCTTTTCTTTTTTTTTTTTTTTTTTTGGGTCCTGTTCCATATGTATCTACAGTGTGGAAAGAAAAGAAAAATCATACTCAGTGTTACTAGAACCATTCTTTTACAGTCTTTAAAAATACTATGCTGCTGAAAGATCTAGTACTGTTCCTTCTGAAGTACATTAAATGGTAAAAATTCAGTTTAATTGCAGTTAAAATTCTACTTTTTTTGCCACTGACTTTGGCAGGGCTACGGCGTAACTTGGAGTAGTAATACAGCCAGCTTCTGATAGAGAATGACAGGTTACGTTCACTTCAGGTGCAGCTGGTCTCAGTGCTTACAAGACCACGCTTTTAGGTACAATATAGAGTAATAGAAGCAAAAAAAAAAAAAAAAAAAGCTTTTGATACAAATAAATTAGCCAGTCACTGGATAGGTCCACAGGAAGAGAAAACAAAAGCGCTGTGACTACCTTCATAACAGTGTCACTCTTCTATGGTTCTAAGGTTGAGGAGGAAGAAAATCTGTAGGAAGGACTCAGCAGAATGAAAGAAACAAAGTGGACTTGAGTAAGAAATTGTGTGAATGGACTTGAGCACACTAAGGTAGATGTGGGAAGAACCAGAACTGTAATGTCAGAAACTGAAGTGCAATTATACTTCAGATGCCTTCAGGATAACTTGATATAGGAAGAAGAGCTCCACGGATAGCTTTGGATTTGTGTTTATGAAATGGTAGAAGCTATAGATCTAGTTTATAAGGACCATGCTCATGGCTGCATGATTGTGGTGGGAAAAGGAGCTGAAATCAAACCCAAATACAAAATTGACTCTAAGACTCTAACAACATCATCATTAGATCCATATTCCAATTTTCTTTATCAGATGCCTGTATACTGTGTATATAGATGATGGAAACTTTCATAATACCATGCAGAAAATTCCATTGCCACATTGTGGACACAAGGAACTGTAAGGTTTATCAAGGAAGGGAATTTCTGATGTCTTGTTGCTTATCCTCAGTGGTGAGAGTATCACTTGTTTCTTGACTGTCTTTGTAATCTTAAACTTTGATATACGCACATGATGTTCAGGGTGTGAAAAGATAGACTAGAAAGGCATTCGGGTGTTTTGTGGTGAATGATAGCCTATTACCTTGGGTTCTTGACTCCGGACATACTGAATAGGCTAAATATTAAACTCAAGGCTCTGTAGGGATGTAGCAGTTTGTCACATATTGCCTGAAGATGCACTGAGCTAGAATATCATCAGTATTATTACTCGTTTCTGAAGAAACAGAACAAGGTGGAGATACTAAGTGACTTGCATAAGGCCTCTTATCAAGTCTGGTAGGATTACAATTTGGAAGCTCTTGACTTCTTTTTTGGTATTTGGCAGCCTAGAATGTGACATACCTCAAATCCAGTTTCAAACTCTCATAGAATAATAGAGGAAACATAAGGGAGCAAAACAATGTTACTGAAAATTTTCTCAGCGGCTTCAGTAGAACAAAATTGACTGAAATAGTCTATCTGTGAGTCGCTTATAGCGATTCCACAAGCAATAAAGATTGGATGCTACTTTAAAAAAGCACGATAAATTTGCCGAAAGAATCTTCTTCCCTTAACAGCAATTAGAAAAATTAATTTATATCAGCCTAGTTATATTTAATGTCGTATGTCCCAAAAACTAGCTTAGTACATAACAGAGAAGGTTTGGAATGAGAATTGTGCTGTATGGGAAATACCTAACCATGCCACCGGTATTCTTATTAGACCTGGTTTTAAATAATGGCTTTAAATTCTAAAGGATTAAAACAATTCACTGATTAAAATTTCAGAAGACATTGTACTTTGAGGCTGTAAACTCCCTTGAGAGCAGAGAAAACTGGTGAAGTCTATTAGGAAGGTTAGAAATATAAAGATGATAGTAGGAGACTGTCTCACTTGCCAAGGCTCATTTAATCCTCACAGTGATATGAAACTGAAGAGAAAGCGAAAAACAGAGAGGAAGAAACACTGCCAAATGAGACTGAGCAATCCTAGTGAACACAAGATTAGCTTGAAATGTCACATGACAGCAAATACAGCTACGACTGTTTTTAGGCAATCCTTAGTATCACCAAGTCACCAAGTGAACAGAAAGGCAGAAGTCCTGCACCTTTTGCTGTCACTATACCTAAAACTGAAGACTGAAAAAAGATTTAGGCCACAGAAACTGTAAAATGACAGAAATGCATTAGAAATTATTAAGAAGCCAGCAGGAATGACTGATGAGGGAAGATTAAAATAGCTTGCTGTATAAATGATAAATGATAGCTGAGTACAAATAGATCTGGTGAAAATACTGGAGGCAAAGGGAAAAGTCCCCAACTTTGTTTGACTTTTGCTAAAAAAAAAAATTAAAAAAAATTTTAAAAAAGTCTTATTCAGTTCTACCTCCAAGAGCCTGACTGACAGCACATAAAAGCAGCACATCCCGAGATGAAAAGTTTGCATTGTTAGTTTTCTGGATAGACATTTCCAATGCATAGATTGTAACTAAAACATGTTAAAAGTTTGAAAGTTAACCCTTTATCTTACTGCCTAGCATTAGTGTCAAAAGATCCTGATTATACTCTCTCTCCTGGAGATATTTTCATAGGTGAGGCATTACCTGAGGGATAATACCGAAGGTCCTGTTCTGGAATTTGCTAAGTGACCTCAATTTTGAAGTCTTTCAGGTATTCCCTGGAAGGGTATATCTCTTTATGGGATTAGACAGTTAGGTAATGTAATGTCTTTACCCTATTTCAAACTCCTCTTCACTTAGAATCCCAAATAAGTCTATTTTTTTTTTTTTAGATTTGGTTTTATTCTTTTTTCTTATGAATTCACTGTACTATTTACACAGCTATACCAATATGTGTTAGTGTAATTATTTTTCTATCCTAGCCAACAGGATTAGTTTGATTTTACAAACTATTGAGAAAGCCTTGTACTTAAGAGGAGTTAAGTATGATGGGGGAAAGGGACCCATATCTGAGAGCTCATGAAGAAAATACATTTGTGATCTGTATTTCTTTACATTATTATGTAGAGTTATCTTCTGTAACCTGAGAACAAAGATCATGTGAATGGGAGAGAAAATCCGCATAACTGTCTGCTGACAGGTTTTGTTTTCTTCTGCCCGTTGGATGGGAGAAGGTCCCAGCACCATGAACTAGTTCAGGGCAATAAGAATCTGTAGTTTCTGTCCACTTGTGCAGACCTGAGAAGTCCTCCTCTGTCCTCTCCCTCCTTGGAGGTGGTGTCACTCCTGAGACAGGGTGTGCATCTCCCCCTTGCTCTTTCAAATGTTTAAGCAACTAACCCAAAATAATGTATTCCTAAAAGTGTTTTATGGTATTTGTCTGTATGGTATTATTAATACCTAGTTATTTTATTTTTTTTTAGAAAAAGTAGATACACTTTATTCACCCTCCACAAAGAGAATTTGTCTCTTTGAGAAGAGTGACAGCAAGAGATGAAGTGCGATCTGGTGCATCATTTTATTTTTCAGTCCTTCATTTTCCACAAGATGTGGCAGAGCAAGTATTGATGCATTTTGTCATTTATATGGCTCCAGAAATGTCATCTTGAAGGGAGTGTTGTCTGTGTTATAGACATGATGTGTCAACCTCTTCTTAAAAATAATTGAAAGGAAAACTCAAAGCTAAACCATTAAAAGTAAAATAAAAATGAACGTAAAAGGCTGGATATCTTGAGGGGAGGTAGGGAAAGCACATTCTTTGACTTTAATGAAGACTGGAAAAGCCCAGAATATTTTTATGCCAATTTAACTAACCGTTTTATGAATAACTTTTTACTTTATTTGTGTTACCTAGATATAATAATTCATTAAAAATGAATTAAAAATATGAAGAAGAAAGGATTTTCCAAAATGAAATATATTTTATCTGATAGCTTTCTGTTCTCTCTCTTCCCTCCTTCTCTCCCTTCCACCATGATATATCAAATATTATTTATTCCAACAGGTATCTAAATTTTATAGGGGTTTATCAAAGATTGATTTTAGCTGAGATAAAATAGTTTTTAATGACTGGTGATTAAAGGAATTAACGTGAATATTGAATTTTCTCCATAAAATATTAGTATCAATCCAAGATAAATCCACGTTGTAGGACATTTCACCCACAGAAGGACACTTCCATGGTTTAAATACCTTAAATTTCTATGCAACACTACGAAAGTGTTAACGTTGTCACTGTTGCTAAAAAAATAATTCAAAAGAAGAGAAAATATATTATGGTCTTAACTTTTTTTCTTGATAAATATTTTAATATTTATTGATTCTTAAACCTTTAAGACACTAAGTCACAGAAAAGGTCAACTTTTAAAGCAAGGATTGAATCTTGTTGTTTACAGAAGGTGGGCTATTAACTGACTCTGGATTATAGAAGGGCAGAGATAAATTGCTTGGAAATGCCTAAGAGAGCACCATGTGTTTTAGGTCAGAAACTGACCACATGTTATAGCACTGCATTTTGTTCATCTAAGGACCTATACTATGATGTCTGATATTTACCAGAATGCTTATGTTCAGTTCAACTCCCAAATATCCTAGCAATTAATTTTTTACAGACTGTACTTTTTACTGTGGATTTCATTGTGGAGACAGACATGACTGTCCAACCATGTGTCTGTTTAGGTTTTTCTCTGTCTTTCTTGGAAGGATTTGTAATTATAAAATGTGTACTATGCGTCTTACTGTGCAAACTTTTTTATTGTAAATAGTAAAAATTAAGATTTGGCATTTAATGGTATTTAGAATAAGCTGCCAACAATGAGAATTTTCATATTTAAAATTTTACTCCACAGAATTAGTCTTTTGTTATCACATAGATCTAATTAATACAGAGTGTTGATTATTTCCTGGCTCAGCTCTAGACATGATCTTGAACTGAATTTGTGTCTTCGGGGGAAATTAAAGCATGTTTCATTTTTCCTAACATTTTCTTTGTAAAAATAATAAATACGTAGAAGTGTGATGTTAAATCTCTCTGTAGATAACTAACACAGTTCTAACCTATTTTCAGAAAGCCTTTCAGTTTTCTTTAAATATTTTCAGTTTTATCTTTTCAGTTTTTCCTCAGTAGACCTTAATTCTTCCTAAAGTCACTACTAGTAATATTTAGTTAATTCAAATATACACACTTTTTCTATTTGCTTAAAAGAAGTAAATGTTTTATTTACAAAAGGAAATAAAATAGCTCCAAGATAAAAGCATTTAAATATGTGGAAGCTCCTGAAAGTATTACTGAACTTCTTGAAGGCAATTTTTTTAAAAGTGAAACTAAGTATAGATCTTACTAAAAAAAAAAAAAAAAAATCCCCATATCACCAATTTAAATCTTTGTCATGGTTTAATCCCCGTTGGCAGCTAAGCACCACACAGCCACTGGCTCACATAGCCCCGGTGGGATGAGGGAGAGAATCAGAAGGGTAAAAGTGAGAAAACTCTTGGATTGAGATAAAGACAGTTTACTAGGGAAAGCAAAAGCAACGCACCCAAACAAAGCAAAACAAGGAATTCATCCACTACTTTCCATAGGCAGGCAGATGTTCAGCCATTTCCAGGAAAGCAGGGCTACATCATGCGTAATGGTCATTTGGGAAGACAAATGCCATCACTCCAAATGTCTCTGCCTTCCCCCAGCTTTGTATGTTGAGCATGATATCACATGGTACGGAACATCCCTTTGGTCAGTTGGGGTCAGCTGTCCCAGCTGTGTCCCCTCCAAACTTCTTGTGCACCCCCTACTCACTGGTAGGGTGACATGAGAGGCAGAAGAGGCCTTGACTCAGTGCAAGCACTGCTCAGCAATAACTAAAACATCCCTATGTTATCTGGACTGTTTTCAGCACAATTCCAAAAGATAGCCTCATACTAGCTACTATGAAGAAAATTAATTCTATCTCAGCCAAAACCAGAACAATCTTTTGTCTTTTAAAGACACTTATCTGAGGTTTTAATTCTAACAGAATTGTTACAGGCTGGCCTCACCGGTCTATTCAGCATAGGAAAAGGCATAAGGGTAATTTCAGAGACAAATTTTTGATATTTAGTAGAAATTTAACTGGGCTGATGTGTTCCAATCAGTCTTTTAAGATTAAAAAGGGTTGTACGAGTAGGAAGATGCTGAAGTGAATCCCTCTCAAAATCCCTTTAAACAACTGAGATCCTCAAGTCTCTGTGTGTCCCAAATTGTTTTGCAGTCTGATGAAAAAAAAAAAAAAGTCTCTTCAAATAAATATTTTGCATTTTGCTGGAAGGGTCATTAGTAAAATGCGTAAACAGCATTGGAAGCAGAAGTCCAATAAGACTATCATGGTCCCTTCTTGCCCTCGCCTCCCAGAGAAATGCCTGGGAGTTGCTGGAATGTACAACTGGACAATTTACTCCCTTTCCCATTTCTTCAGGTCCTGTGATCTTCTCTGCACTGGGACACAGCCCATCTAGAAAGGATTGTTTTCTTCACTATTCTGGTATTAGCTGCAGAGCCTTAGGAGGAGCATCTATGAAATGGGAGATGTGAGTTCAGATATTAATCTTATGGACTGAAGATGGGTTTCACAGCCACAAAGCAATGCTTTGTCATGCTGGTGCTTAGCTGAACTTCATCAGAAAATGCTGGAAAAGAGAAGGAAGCCAGGACTTAAAATCTGCCTCCCTCTTCAGCACTTCAAATTCACTGGTTTATTCTTATCCAGTGTGTGTGCTGGACAATTGGAATCTCATTTTAGTTATTTCCATGTTCATTCCTGTTTAACATGTTAGAAATTTTAATGTGTAAAACAGGTTTGCAAGCTTTACTATTCAAACCAGAGATCTAATTAGTAACAGAAACAACCTAATTTATAACTTCTATGTACAAGTATACCAAGACTTAAACTAGTTGGTTCTGGGTAGAATAATTAAATCAGCTGCAGCATAAAACAATGCTGTATATAATGAAGTGTATTGAATAAATAATTATAATGAAGTGTATTGACAGCTGAATGCTATTTGTAAAGCATTCCTTAAAAGATATGTTTGTACATAGAGAGTACTTATTACCAGAAAGGGACGTTGCAATAATAGGAAATTAGTAAGATACCTTATAAAAGGCTGCAAGGAAATGAGATTATTTTAGATATGTTTCTCTCCCTATTTCATTTATTCCTTTGGTTATATGAGTTACAATGTTTGTGATTTTGCTGATAGCTCAGAGGAGATAGGTATAATTCAGTATTCACAGACACAAATTGTAAGTGAGGTGTAAAACTTACCATAAGATCTTTCTCATTGTAACGAAGATCCCATGTATCTTTGATTTTTATGAAATATTCACGATAGTATTGTACGTGGACCTGCAAGGCAATCAAATCTCAATTATTCACATGTTAATATTATTCTCACCCTTTGAATTTCTGCAGCACATTTTTCTGACTGCTCATTTGAATATGAGAGAACCCACTAGACAACTACTTTTCTTTGTGTTATAAAAATATTGTAAATTTGCATTGCAAAGAACAACAAGAAAGAAAAGTTCAATGTTCTATTCAAAGTCTATTTAAATTAGTGCATAGCAAAACTGAGCAAAAATAAAATGAGAATTTTTACGAAATAAAAAAGGAATAGTTCACTAAATCCCTTGTTAAATGACTAAAGAATAGAGGAAATACAGAGTGTAGTACTCTGCTGTTTTGAAAACAGTTTTGATGGTAATAATTAAAGAGTTTTGTTGTGTATAATTTTCATGCAAGTCTTGTCTGGCAGAAGATTTTGTGTAGATTTTGTCCCCTTGTCACTTTTGTTATTTATGTGTCAGTTGTGCCCAAACATACCTGAGACCAGCTGAGGTCACATCGTTATGATAGAAGCTATATAAAAATACATTCAGAGACAGCTCTTAGTCAAAAAAAATGCAAGTGTGAAGTCTAAAAAGTGGAAACAGAGGCACAAAAAAGTATCTTACTGAGAGTTGTACAGCAGGCTAGTGGAAGACACAGGTCTACCAGCAAAGTCTGTTCCTTTCTAGAAAAGTGGTCTTACTTGTGAGACAATACCTCTGTGAGTTTAATAAAATCAGTTCAGCTACACAGCTGATAAACATACACAGACAATATTAACAAGATGCTAAGAATTATATAAGGACAGATAGAACTTTTTTGCTGGACCTTCACAAAGATGAACCCAATACTGGCCATGTTAAGTTTTCCCAACAGAATTTGCACACTGAAGTGTTGTGCATTGCCACCACAGGGGATGCCAGTAGTTCCCTGTTCACCAGCTACATGAGTGCACTAACTTTTATCTTTATGCCTAGCTACTCTGCCACGTTACCTCTTCAGTTTGGGTCATTAGGGCTCTTTAAGCTAAAATGGCTACGCTATTGTCACTTTAACTCCTGTGTAAATACAGGTATATCTAAGATGGGTTAAACTTACTAGTTCTCAGATAATATCAACAGCCAACTTGGAGCTCAATATGTATTATATTTATGTTTTGTAAGTGATTTGTCTTCAAACTATTATGGTACCAGCCGTACAATTATGACTGATCACAATATTCAGGTTAACTATATATTGACATGACTACAACATGCATGATCTGCACAGCAATCTAGAAATATACAGTATTGAGCCTGTCATATCATAAAGCTCAGAGGCTTTTGGTCAAGGCACTTTTCCTAGTTTTCCATGATGAAATTTGTGCATGTATCTTGTGTTTCCAGAATGTATTTAAAATTGTACACCTACAAGAAAACTTTTTTTTCTTCTTTTCTATGGTGTTTTCTCTAAATATTGTAATATGAAGTTGTCATACTAAGTTGTTAAGCAAGTTAAAGCTATTTGACTGATAGGTCCACTGCATGTGTTTTTTTCATAAAGCAGACCATTTGCTAGGACTTGAGAAGGCTGCTCACACGTCTCCATTGTGCTTTCTTACCTGAAGGGTGGAGTTTGGATCCTGTGTGATGGAGACGGTCAAAGTGCTGATGGCTGTGGCTGTGGCCGTTTTGTTCACCAGGAATCTTGTGGAGTTCAGTAACAATAGTTTCTTTTCTCATCAGTCTATCTTAATATATGGTAGCTATTGATTTAAAATATGGAACTTCTACTAGTTAGTGTCAAGATTTAGGTGTCCAGAATAGAGGTCATTATTCCTTTTCATCTTGAGAAATGAACTGAGTTTTAACTGTGAGCAGTATTTAACTGGATTCTCTTCTTGCCTGAGCTGTTACTGTGATATGATCAAAAGTATGAACAGGTTAAAAAATAGTAACATAATTCTTAGCTGTAAGAGATGGCCTATATTTGATTGCTATCTAAATGACCTCCTTCTTACAAAATAAATTTTCACTATTTAGAAGTATGCATATTTTTTTACATTTCTGTTGTCTAATATAGCTAAAGAAAACCCAGTAGCCTCATGGGACAATTTTTTTCATTTCACCTCCATCTAAGGAAATTCATGTAAGTGGAGGGACCTGCTGGCAGATGGAATTTGCATACACGTGAACAAAATCAAGTGCACATCAGAAGTAAGAGACTACAAAATCACAGAAAGTGAGGTTTTTTTCTTTTGCCAAACCTTTCCCAGGAATAATGTGGATACTTCCATTTGAGATATGCCTGAACACATTTAGACTTGTGACTTCAGAGGAAAACACAGCAGCAAGCAAATCTGTGTTTCTATAATTAAGGAAGATTGTTTGCATACTTTTTAATTCTAGGAATATAAGGGCCACTTCTACTTCCCCTGTCTTTTCCTATCTTCTACTGAATCAATAGGGAAAATTGTTCTAATAGAAACATATTGATGGCAGTAAAGAATTGTATGTTGCCTGCCCTGCACTGCTCACTATGGTCAATTATATTTAACTGCTGAGAAATATGCTCTGGATGACACTTAACAAACAAAACAGAGTTGTCTTTCATTGTTAGAGTTTGTGTCTACATGGCCTTGAATGTTCATTTCTTTGGAATAAGAAACATATCCATTCTCTTGTTTTGCAGTTTCTAGATGACTAGGTACTTTAAAAGTCAATACTGAATTTCTAAGCAGAAATCCACATATGATTACAGTAAAGCTTCACTATCACAACATTGTATTAAGAGATGTATCGGTATATTATATATCTGTAAAAATAAGTTTTAATTTGACTTACTGACAGGACTTAAAAATGGGCTACCTTGGTTTTCTTGATAACTGTTTTTAGTAAATATTAACTCTTCTGAATCTAGATTCACCCTAAGTGAAAAATGAAAAGTGAATTATTGCTGGAAAAATAATCCAAAGTCAGGTGTAACTGTATGCTTTGAAACATGATTCCCTTTGTTCTTTATTTAAGGGTTAAAGCCAAGTGATCCAATCATGACCGGCAAAACACAGACCAGCAATGTCACCAATAAGAATGACCCGAAGTCCATCAACTCTAGAGTCTTCATCGGCAATCTGAACACAGCCATTGTCAAAAAAGGCGACATTGAAGCGATCTTTGCAAAGTATGGGAAAATAGTTGGCTGCTCAGTGCATAAAGGTTATGCATTTGTACAATACATGAGCGAGAGGCACGCAAGGGCTGCAGTGGCGGGAGAGAATGCCAGGATTATCGCAGGGCAGCCACTAGGTAAGGGTTTGTTCATATCACTGAAATATTGTTTTCTCTTTCCTTTCAATTTGAAATATCATCTACTGCTAGTGCCCTGGGGACTAGTAAGTTCATTTTACCATTGTTCAATCTCAGTGTATTTCTAAGATGTTGGATCTAGCAGAATTTTCTAAGTATTAGATGTTACCTAGATATTACTGAATGTTTGTTGCTATAAACTGCCGATTTATTAAACATGTAACTTCTGGCTACTTTATACTTCTCTACGCAATCTCATTGCAGTGAACATGATTACCCATGTGAGGAAAATATAAGTATTTTCTCTTAGACTGTAGTTGGTAAATTTAATGTAATATAAAAAGACTTACCTAATAGATGTTGTTATCTTGCATTTAATGAGTTCAAAATAATATCTAAGCCAATGGTGTGTCAGATTTTATACAGACGCAAAAGAATGAGTTTTGTTAGTCCTTGAAATTGTACCAAATCAAATTGCAATGCTGTTACTCGTTTAGAGAAGTTTATTATTAAAAACTTAGGCTGAAGTTATTCCCACATAATGTTGTGGACACTGTTCATCTGAAGCCCAAACTAAAAAAAAAAATATAGTGTAACATTTTTGTTTTCTAGTGCTTTGTCATGAACCCTTACGTAAGGTCTGATTGTTTCAGGAAGAAAGTGTTACCTCTGAAAACTATTTACATTTAGATATGGAGACTGACGATGATAAAACCATCTGGAGTTCAGTACTAACCTCATCTGTCATATGTATAGTAAAGATGGACGGTACAGCAAGACGTTTTGTAGGAGCCAGAGATCTTTCACTAGACCTCTGAACTATGTTACTTAGA
Source organism: Chlamydotis macqueenii (assembly GCF_036417535.1). Taxonomy (NCBI): domain Eukaryota; kingdom Metazoa; phylum Chordata; class Aves; order Otidiformes; family Otididae; genus Chlamydotis; species Chlamydotis macqueenii. Next base: position 134,727,472 of record NC_141557.1, read on the forward strand.
TCCAAATCCATGTGTGCAATGGCTGTGTCAGGAAAAGGTGAAGCGTAGCTGGTGCTTTGGCTGTAACAAGTCATAAAGAATGGATATGGCTCATTCAGTTTCAGTTTCTCAGGCTGTGGAAATCTGTTTTTCTGATTATTTGTAGAAATTGAGGTATTTGTGTTAGATGGGTTGTTGTTTTATCACAGTTGCTCAACAGTAATTTTAAGTTTTATGACCCCTGTATTTTGAGTTCAAAAGAAAAACAGTTAAAGAAATACTATTACATTTTAGGGGATATTATTTTACAAGTTTTTAACAATTTTTTTTTTTATATATGCGTGAAATAAAAGAACTCAAGTGATAAAGGATGGCAGCAAAGTCCGTCTGTGGGATGGCGTTATTAGAAGATACTTCCCGGAGCGGTGGTCTCTGAGCAATAGGCCATGTAATGCCATCAGTGCATTATTTACAGCTCCTTGCACACTGGTCTGACCAGAGTTTTTAAACTGTTTTCCTAAGGCAATAGATCTGTTATTACTATGACTACTGTCGCTAGTCTCTTTTAGTAGTTCTTCTGGCATCTATAATATGCCAAGCGCTTTGTACAAGGAGAAGCCCTTGCTCTACTCAGAGTACTTTTGTACTTTGTATAGAAGGTAAGTAAAATTATTGTAAAAGAAATTAAGAGATCAATAATTAATTGAATTGTTCAAGTCTTTTAATAATAACAGAAAGTTTATTCAATACTAAGTTTTAAATGTATAATCTTAAAATACTTTGATTATTTTGCAAAGTCTTGTGATGTCATATTTCATGCCTCAATTCCTGATCTATCAAGGAATATAAAGAATAAGCAAGGTGAAATTTTCTTTTAATTGTTCCAATCCCGCTTACTCTTTCTGTATATGAAATACTGTTGTCACTGGTATTGTCTGACAAAGAAAACAACTTTGTAGAAATAGTACTTTTCATTAGACAACCTGTTTCTATGAATTCTTTTTATTAGCAGCAGACATTAACAGTCACCTCAAAATAATGAGGAGCTGATAGATACAATTTACTTGGCATTATGACCCAGAAGAATAACTTATGTGAAAATTGTTCATTTAAATGGAAGGAAGTAATAGGTAGACTCATTACTATGAAACTACTCAATGAAAAAAAGACTTTGTTCTCTGTCCCGAGTGCCTTGCATTCTGAAATAAACAGAACACATGGTTTTATATCAACTGTCAAGGTACGGAAAGGGGACAAGAAAAGCCTTTTACAGATGTACAAATAAACTTGATTAGCACAATTTTCTTGTGCTGAATTTTCTTTTAAATTGAATTAGAATGTATTAGTAATATAATGAGGGCTGGATGGCAGTCAGTTTTGGAAAGCTGTTTGAACAAGGGAATATTTGAAAAAAAAAACTTAGTATATGCCTTATACTACTGTCCACTCTAGTACTCAGTACTTCATGAAAGAAGAAATAATTTAATTTAGACTGTATTATTAATCTACATTAGTTCCTTCATGGTTTTGGCAAACTGACCATTTATGTTAGTTCCTATCTTCTATGGAGTCTTACCATTCAAAATTATGATATCCTCTACAGCAGCTTTACCCGTGAGTCACAAACTGTTTGCATCTATGTAACTGAAATTAAAAATTGAACTTGCAAATTCCTATAGATGTATACCATACTGCACAATTCACTGAAAATACTGCTGCAATTCCCATCCAGTTGTAGGTGATGGAATCACATTAATGATGTGCATTAGAGTCCTGTCTAAATATTTCTTCTGAGGTGGAGTCCCAAAGTGTTAGGCTCCATAGGTACAGAATAAGGCATTTTGTTTAATAAATTCCTCAGAAGTACAAATCTAAAGTATTGGTAGTATCCTCAGTCTTGGCAGCTTCCTGTGGGTTATTATAATTGGCCTGCTCGTCTCCTCGGACAGCTCTCAAGTTCCTACGAATGTGTCTGGTGGCCAGGGATGTGTAATGGCTATGCCGCAGATATTGTAACTTCAGGGAAGTGGATATCATGAGCTGTGTGGTTATTTCCAAGTATTCTGTTCCATGAAGTGCAACATGCTCTAAAAAGTTGTGGGAGAGAGATTGTAAAGGAACACAAAAAAAACCCCCTCAGATTTTATTGGTATTGTTGTGAAGTTTTGTGTAGTTTCTTTAAGTGATATTGTATCTTCATGGCAATAGCATGTTTTCCTGGCCCACAGTAGGCAGGGACAAGTCAGTAGTGAGCACAGGAGTCTGCTTTGCAATTATTCTTTTCTGAATTGCTTCAGACTGGAGCCAAGAAAATGTCCAAGTTGGTCTAGGACAAAACTGCAAGTTCCCAGTTGTGGGAACATATCCACATAATCCCCTCTGCTGGATCACCTCAGAAGTTTTTCATTCGTTTGAAAACATCTATAATTTAGAGAATATTTGACTATATTCGCCTCCTTGCCATTTAAGGCAAAGAGATAGAGTGAAGAGGAATTATTCTGAAGAAATAATCGGCCCATGAGCTTTACCAAGGGTGATTTCACCCCTCTGTGGTGAAAGGAGGACTAGAGACCTGCTTGCTGCAGAGCAAATGGTACAAGTCTCTCATTGCAACTGTGGGCTAAGGAGCGAGCTGCAGCAAGAATGAAACTCTTGGGTATCTGACACAGAATACTGTTCTTCATCTGATGTTTTCTCCTACCGTTGTAGTTCTTCATAAGGGTGACAGCAATGCTATTTAACTTTTTTATCCATTCCAACACACATGAATTCTGTGAAGCCAAATATCAAGGCATTTAATATTCAGTAACTTTATATTTCTTGTTTACATTAGGTATTTGGCAAATACATATAACAGCTTTCATGTAGAATTCTGGTATAGCTATCATAGAAACCTCTACATCATAATACTCCTTTGATTTGCTTGGTTTATAGTTTGTAGCCTTATATTTTATAATTAGATGACCTATTTTTTTTCCTCTTTCACATCCATTTTTAAACCAGTGTAAATCCTTTAACCTCACAATATGTTTTGGTTCGCACTAGAATAAGAGCCGAGCCACCTCACAGGCACCTTGGAAATGCAAATTAAATACTGCAAGGCTGGTCTTTCTGGTTTCTTCTGTTGCTTTCTTTAACACACCATAGAATTTCATTCTTGGATACTGAGAAAAAGGAAGACGATTACAGTGCCAAGAGTAAAAAAACCCTGTAGTTCTTCAGCTGATGTCCTTTTTAACTAATATATTAGTTCCACTGTAGCTTCAATCCTGTTTTGTTGCTGTAAGTATTATTCACGTATGTCTGCCTTCAGGTCGAAATTAGATACAGTCTCTGAGTACCAAGTGAGTGCATACTGACATGTAGCCTAAGGTAAGATGGCGGTTGCAGATAATTCCTTTAGGTGACATATTCTATTGCACATCGTTTTGAGAAGCACAAAAGCCCTACAGGGCCTTTCTAAATGATGACTGACCAGTAGAAAACATCCAAGGAGAAGAGCAGGTAATAAAGAGAGCCTTTAGAGAGGCTCAACATATACCTTTGTTGTAAATTGAATTGATGTGACAATAGGGCTGTTTTTCCTTTTGTCTCCCTTGCCTCTACTCAAAATAGATCTTCTCTATTTTATATTTGTAATGTCTAGCAATACTGAGAGGCTTCACTGCATATTTGCAGAACTAGGACTTTCCAGAGTGAATCAATTCTTCACCTCAATCTGAAAAACGGACAACATTAATTATGTCATGAATGTTTGTATTTCAAAAGAATAAATACTTGCGCTGCTTTAGTGAACTCATTTGTGAAAAATGGACTTTGGCTTGAAACATGACACACCTGTACAAATTTCCTGGATGATTAAGCTTTCTTTAAACCAATGGTACAGTAAGAAAGGAAATTCAAAACAGAATTAGCGATTGTTCAGTTTTAACTTTGCTATCAGCCTTCAGTCAGTAGCGTGCAAGTACAACAATCCTAGAAGACATTCATTTGTACGAGCATAACTCATGACTTGTCGAAGCAATCCTGTTACTCTTACCCACCTACCTCCAGCTACCATGATAACAAGATACACCTGTGCAGGATAACAGGAAAGCAATGCTATCTTGTTTCAAAGTGTATAGTGGATGAGCAACTGGAAAGATTTCTTATTTTGCTTCTGGCAAGTCTGTAAAGACTGGAGTTTTAATGTGACATTCCAGCCAAGGACAATGGCTACCTTCGAGAAACCTCAGAGATTGTATTGATATAATGAAAAAGTGGGAACACTTTGATATTTTAACATATATTTTAATGAGACATTTAAAATATTAAATATTGCTTTCATATAATAATGAATTATATATTCAGACTATATTTCAAATCTTATACTTTTAAGACATTGGATATTGCATGTTCACATTACTGGACTAGAAAGGGCAACACACTTCATAGAAAATTCTTTGGCCCGTTTTTTACTTTTGCAGATGCATATTCTAATGTTTTGTACTTATCAGTATTGGATCATGAGTAAATAATCTGAGAAGTGTAATTCAGTAATATGCAATATCCAAATAAGCCGTAGTCATTAAAGTATTTAAGTATTGATAAGTCATAATAACCATATATTGTATCATTTTCAACACTTAATGTTGTACCTCAAAGAATTTTGTATTCTTCTGGTGTAATAAACCACTTTTTCCTGAATAGTGTTTAAGCAAGAGCAAAATCACACATGTGAAATACTGCATAAGGAATTATCATTATAATGTAAGTTTAAACCAAAAAATATGTTTAATAAGCAAATACTTGAATCAGCAGAAATTATTTATCCGTAAACCTATCCACAAACCTATAAAACCTATGAGATGCTGTAGATATTGTCTTATAGTGGGATGACTTTTAAATTTGCTGTACTCATGTAGCTATTTGCTGAATAATTCCCCAAACAAGGTCAATCACTATTGTAAAACAGTTGTCAACATCAAGGGCAGATTTTGAGAAATTTTATTTGATTCAATATTTTTTATATTGAAAAAAACTTTAAGTAATGATAAAGAATAAATTTAAATACCAACAAAACCAAATAAACAAACAAAACCCATAAGAATTGCATATATACAGTCATGATTAAAATAATGCCTTTGATATCTCAGGACCCTAAGGATATCAACTTAGACCTGTGCTGTCTTCATTAAAGTTTTTCCAGCAAATCACATCTTAGTCAATGTCCTCATCATCCAGCCCTCAGACATGAACAGAATATTACAGTACATCTGAAAAAATATGAATTAATCTTTCACAGGTGAGTTCAGAGATTGTTAAATTTTGCCCACTAGAACTGACTCTTTAATAATATTTCAATCTGATCCTATGTTTGGTAATCAGTGTAATCCTGTTTCAGCCTACCCCTGCATGCAGGAACAGGGACTGTATCTAAATCTGTCACATAGGTTTCCACTTTCTTGATGCCTACCCATGCCCTTGTGGTCTTGGTGCAGCCTGTTTAACAGCAGACACCAATGTCAGGTGCCACTGAAGGGGACCTTGGATAAAATCACAGATCATTGCTCATGGGAGTCCTCTGATATTGGATAATTTCTATATGTCCATTCTCATTGCACATTTTGGTGTCTCCCAATACTTTTATACCTTCTGTTGTTCATAAGTAAGGTGCATTGTGTCTATAACCTACAGCCATAGGAGCAGACTATGCTACAGTAGTATAACCCAGTTGTCTTTCCATATGCTCTTAATCCCAAAAAGACAATTAACTCTTGTTGTCCCTCTGTAGTCCTGTTTGTTGTGAGTTTTTTTTTACCAGTATTTTCTCATCCTATAGTCACATTGATGTGAACAAATTCAGGTACCATTCATGCATATAAAGCAACTCATAGAAAAGAAGGAAGCGTTATTTTTGACAATCATCACTCTATCAACAGTTCAGGGCAGGACACCATTGCACAATTGATGTATGGCTGTTCCAGAAGAGCAAGCTGAATATTTCATCGTGTAACAAAAATCCATATTTTAATGGAATGAGCCATGTCATTAGATTGTTAGTTTTACTCCCTATATCAAAATGTTCTATTTCCCTCTTAGTGGGACTTGGTCACTCTTACTTATTATGAAAACTGAAATTACAATTTAGATCTGACTTTGTAGCTGAACTAAAACTTTTTCATGTTCAGAAAAGTATCAAGTGTATATTAAGAAAATAATTTAGCTATGAAGTGAACTCATGAGAGCAAAGGTTTACTTTTTGATTGCTAGGAGTCTCCTCCTGTGAAATTCTTCATATATTCCTAATCAATGATAAACTGAAATTTGCAAAGTTGTGCACAAGGTTTTGCACTCTGAACAGCCTGATGTCAACTCCTGCAAATGTTAAGCATTTCCCCTGTCATAATGCCAAGAATAAAATTATCTGATTGCTTACCATCAGCAAGTGTTATTGTAAGCAAAACTTTCTTTCAAGGCTGTATACACATGCATATTAGGATTCACTTAGTCTTCTACACGGCCAGCTCATCTTTAAAATTGTGGACACGTTGTTATGGGATCTTTCTGTGTCCTTCCCTACTTCTTTATGTGTCTGTATATAGCACAGGATCTAATCTGCACTAAATGCTACTTTTTTTTAATAATGTCATTGGGTTTCATAAGGCTCTAAATTTTAAATCTCTCAAATCTACTTGCAAAAAATGTTAATGGATGTGATATATCCATTTTAATTTTGCAAGTGCTTTTCAAGACCTTTAAACAATGTTATGTCAATGTTCCCAGTACTTCAACCTTGATTCCATGCACATCTTGATGAGATTATTTTTTTAGCAAACAATATACAGTAGTTCCTTCTTGATTTTAATGTAACTATACTTTATTTCTGTTGTAGCTCTATAAGAAGTTGCAAAAATTGTTTTTCTTTGTGGCAGACAATTGCATACTTTTTCTTAAATATACTCTCTTTGATTAGTGATTGCTGGGATCATGAAAACTTGTAAAGCTATTCTACAATGTTTAATTCTGAACTGTCATAGCATCATACAGTGATAAAACCACTGTCTTGATAGGTTCTCTCATTACATTTGTCTCAGAGTCTCATGTGGGATGTACTGTATAACAAGAAGAATTATCTCTAGGATGCTCTACAATTTTTGGTTTTGTTGTTCTAGGAGGTTTCGTATTGTCTATAGCTTCACTTTTTCACTTGATCTAGCTTGATTCAATTTGATCGACTATCTTTCATGCATTTGGCTTCTTTCACTTCAAACAGCATCTTATCTGGGCTCAGTCTGTTATTTTCTTCTTGATCATTTGACAATACTTTCTTCATTATCTCATCATGTACTGCCTGAGTTAGTACTGCTAATATAATATTGCTTGGTTTTGTATGTGTGCCTGCCATATCTCCATGTTTTCTTATTCTTATGTTAAATCATTTCACTTGCTGATCTTGTTCCAAAAGGCATGTGGAGAAACTCCTGTTTACATGTCCACTTGCAGCCCAGAAAGCCAACCAAATCCTTGGTTGCATCAACAGAAGCATGGCCAGCAGGTTGAGGGAGGTGATTCTCCCCTACTACTCTGCTCTTGTGAGACCCCACCTGGAGTACTGCATATGAATATGAAGAACATGGACCTGTCGGAGCAGGTCCAGAGAAGGGCCACAAAGACGATCAGAGGGCTGGAGCACCTCTCCTGTGAAGACAGGTTGAGAGAATTGGGCCTGTTCAGCCTGAAGAAGAGAAGGTTCTGGGGAGAACTTATACCAGCCTTCCAGTACCTAAAGGGAGCTTATAAGAAAGATGAGGAGAAACTTTTTAGCAGGGCCTGTTGTGATAGTACAAAGGGTACTGGCTTTAAAATAGAAGGAGGTAGATTCAGACTGGATATAAGGAAAAAAAAAATACAATGAGGGTGGTGGAACACTGGAACAGGTTTCCCAGAGAGGTGGTTGATGCCCCATCGCTGGAACCATTCAAGGCCAGGTTGGATGGGGCTCTGAGCAACCTGATCTAGTTGGAGATGTCCCTGCTTCTTGCAGGGAGGCTGGTCTAGATGACCTTTAAAGGTCCCTTCCAACCCTAACTATTCTATGATTCTACTCCAGGGTATATGGAAAGTGCATAGGTCAGATGATTTCTCATCTACATCTGACTTGCCAGTATTTATCTCTCTAATCTACAATTTGAAGTAGAGGACTTTTTTTTTTTTAACCAAGTATTCGGCACTGAATGGGTCATAGGATGGAGTAATGCTATTTTAATGTATTACAGAATCCAGGTAAATCCCAGCCCTGCTATTTGTCTTTTGAACTCTGTCTGTTAAACCCCTGAAATAGCTTTCTCTCCCAAGACACCACTCAACTATTTGGAGAGGAAAGTATAGCAAATATTCTTCCTACCAGAATACTCATGTAGCAGACAAGAATCCTTCACCCGATCATAGTCTCAGTTCATGCAGGCAGCTCTTTAGCATGATGAACTTTTAGGATAACTCTTCCTCTCTTTCTTTCCTTTCTTAACAGCAAGGTCAGCTAAAATGCAAATGTTCATTTTTTATTTAGCTTAACTGAGACAAAAAATACTTGTGAAGGCATATATGTTATCTCAGTTTTATTTAATATCTTAAGCCTACTTTAATTTCACACCTAAGGAAAATACAGCAGAGAATATCTGTTTCTTTCTCATCAAGGGTCTATCTCAGGTTTCGCACTTAATCTTACAATTACTTCAACAAGAGACAACTTCATCAGCAAAACTGTGTATATCATGTGTGTTGGGGAAAAAAAATAATACTAACACCTTATTAATAAATCAATTATTTTCCAGCACCTCATACTAGCAGAGTGAAATTTACAGGCAAAGAAAAGGGAGATTTGACAAATGAGGTGCTCAGATTCTGTACTACTACTTCTCCCAGAAGAAATTTTAGTATTTCTGAGCTCCACTACATGCTTATGAAGTTTTGAGTAAAAATCACTTTCTATGTTTTTTAATTACTCAGAAATGAACACTGTCCATGTTCTTTATCATTGCAACTGTTTAGATGACTTTAGTATCTTCTAGAAAATTAATGGCAGCTGAATCAGACCTTTTTTCATGGCAAGACCTCTAATTTTCAAAAGGCCTACTGAAAAAGAATTAGTCTGGTTTTTAGTATAAAGCTGGATATTTTCACATCTATTTTAAGTTGTGTAAAGTCCCTCTATACCTTACAGAATACCTCATAGTACTTAAAAAATTATAATGTATTATAAGAAGACACTGCTCATGTTCAAATCCTGCCTGAAATTTCTAATTTAACATATATATGTTTAGATATGAGTTCTGAGATTTCTCCTACCAGATGATTACAGCCAGATAGCAGAAAGCTAAGAACATACACTAGCTTGTTCCAGAAGGAAGTACAATCATTTCTAAAACATATCCACACTAGAGCAAGCTAAAACTTGTCTCCCAGCTACCAATGAAGCTATCTCGCTTCACGTTTATTAACTGGCTTGATGACTGTTAGCCCCACTTTGTTGCAGAGAACAGACATGTCTTTTATCATACTGTAAAAAATCAGAAATTAGAAAGGACACATTTCATTTTATGTATCTATGGAAGCTGGACAGAAATTGCTTGAATGTCTCTGCTACCGTGACTAAAATCGTTTTTCTTTTTCTTTCTTTTTTTTGAGATGTAAGATGGTGTGCTTAAACACCTAAAATAGTTTGTTTTCTTTTGTGTCAATCTCAATAATTTAGTACTTTTTAAAGTCTAGTTCTGTTGCTTGTTTATCTTGTCTTCTCCCTGATGTTAGTGTTCTGTTATCTGTTATCCAAACACTTTTGTTATGATCACAGTTATTCCTGAATGTTGTTAAAATCTCATTGAAAAGAGAGCATTTCCAATTGATTGCTGTGGTAAATTGTTGTATGCATCTGTCCCACCTCTCCTACTGTTTACAGTTAAATGGCAAATTTTAAGTCTCTTGTGCTTTCTTTCAGTCTGCTCCTGATGCTTCATATAAATATGAAAGAGAGGGGAACAGAACTTAGTGAGTTTGGAGTGTAATGGTATCTTTCAAATCCTGAAATGAATTTCGGAAGTGTATAATGTTTTCTAGTTCTTCTACTTCCTTAAGTCTTCTGGACTCAAGGTCACTCCTTACATAACCAAATCTATGTCAGTTTGATTAGTCATTTAGGTGAGGAACACAAAATTTGACTGAAAATAGCAAGTGTGAAACAAACAGTAGATAACAAACAAATGGATACTAAATGACAGGAAAACCTGTGCTTGGCAAAATCTGAAGCCATTTCAGGACGTGACTCATTTCTCAGCTGTACACTATGTGATAATTCAACATCTTTAATTTTAAAGAGACACTTTAAAATACTTTCTTATAATTTCTTCAGCTAAACTTTATCCCTTGATTTGATACTGTCATAAAATTGTTGAATTATAGAATAACTGAGATTGGAAGGGACCTCTAAAGGTCATCTAGTCCAACTTCCTACTCAAAGCAGGGCTGACTCAAAGCAGTGACAATCCAGATTGTTTTTCAGTCACTTTATAATCCACCCATGCAATCCATACCTCCCAGTCTTGGCTGTAAGGATGCTATGGGAGATTTTATCAAAGACCTTGCTAAAGTCAAAGTAAAAAGCACTTACACCACCTCTTCCCCTGTCCACTAAGCCATACATCTCATGATAGAAAGCTCTTTGGGTTGCTCAGGCATAATTTGCCTCTGTAAATGTACTGGCTGCTCCTAGTCATCTTGTCCTTCTGAGGCTGGACAACAGCCCCCAGGATTATTTGCTTGTTGTTGTCCAGTCTGTCTTATCTGGTTGGTGTCTCTTCAATGCTAAAGTCCATCCTGACCACAGAAGTAGGCCCAACATACATGTTGGAGCAGCAACAGATTTATTGTCCTGCTCCAAGCCACACAGATCAGGCACAGGGCTCCTGAAGGACCTCCCAAAAAACTTGAGGACGTGATTTGCTTCTCCTTATACTCCCTTTTTCCTCCTCAGCCTTTTCCAAGTTCTGCCCCTTTACCACCTTATTTCCTCCTTAAAAAAAACTCTGTCCCTATCTATCCCTAAACCATTTTTCCTATTTTTGTTAAATTTAAAATTTTGTTTGATATTTATAAGAGATGGTTCTGGAAATGTCTCCCTTATTCATGATTTCCGTTAAGGTCATACCACCTTGTCCTTGATTTTTAACTCTGTAGTGTTTTGTCATATTTGTGTTACTAGCTTTCAGTGATGCCAGAGGCTGGGATTAGTCATCTGCATGCGAACCTTACTGTTTCCAATCAAGTGAGGTGATGTTGATAATGCCTGTAATTCACCAGACCCTATTTCTTGCCTTCTTTGAAGATGGATGTGACATTTGCCTTTTTTCCAGACATCAAGAAGTTCCCCAGGAAAGGAGTGATGCAATAGTGCTCTGAAAATCTATGCATTGTTAATAATTGGTATTTTGGAGCTTTGTAAGATTGGGCGGTAGGGCTGTAGATAGGATGTTCCTTTTCCTCACTAAATGAAAAATCTAGACTAAAATAAATTAAACAATATATTATAGAAACAAAAATTATTTGGTATAGAATTAGATAGATTTGGAAGGAAATAAATATTTATGCAAGGTGAAAGATTTATTCTGACTTGGAAATCCATATCTAAAAATGCATCTTTAAAGGTACAATGACAACACTGATTAGAGCACTTAACAGTATACTTTAAATAGATGCAGTTTTAGAAATTCAGAAATCTAGCAAAAAGCTTCGCAATTTGTTTTTTTCTATTTGTTGTTTTGTTTTTCCAGTTTCTTGGGGTGTTTTTTTGATTTGTTTACCTAATATACTTTAGCGCATATGACAAGTGGGACCAATTATCATTCTAGAGAGACAACGAGTCACTTCTAACAGATATAACTGGTAAGAAAATTACTATTTGTGTTTGTCTGACTTTGAAAATCAAGCTTGGTGCTAAATGATCTCACTGCAGCTCTAGCAGTTCCAACTGCCAAAGTTTGAAAGGACCTAGATGTATCTTAACTTACAGTGATGAAATTTGACAACTGTGTAAATAAAACCAGCTCTATGTCTTAGATAAATTATTGAAGTTATGGAGTCCATCAAGTTACTTTGGTTAGGGATATTTCTAAATGAAAAAAAAAATTACTATTTTAATTTTCTTTTAAATTTAAAAGGCCATTATTCTGAGAATGATTACTTTAAAACTGTATTAGCAAAAACTTAACAGTGCAACTGAATGTAATTTTCCTATCTAAACCATGTACATAATAATACTATGCCTCAACTTTTACCTTTCAAGCAACTATGTATGAAGACCTCAAAGAGAATTGAGTTGAAGCTTAAGCTATCCTGACCTCAGTTAAAATAAAATTCTAATAATATTTTCCAAAGAGTATGAAAACTGCATTTATGGAAACACTTCCATGCCACCACTTTTAAGGAAGATAAACTAGTTTTGTAGGTAAGAGGTTGGTTGCTTTTCTAGGTTGTTTTTTTTTTTTTTCTTTTTGAGGATTTACTTTGTTTCTTGGCCAGGTTTTGTTCAAGTTTATTAGAGGAAAGTTAAATATAAACAATCAAAATATAGCAAGATAAAATCAACATTCACACTAGCTTTGCAGCAGCTGGAAAAGCAGTTGTGAATTTTTACAGCCTGACTTTAGAGGTCTTTATTTTCTGTTAATTGGCACTTACTGCTGCTTTATTTGTTTCCTAGTCTTAAATTTTGGGTTTGATGTATTTAAATCCACAGGCAGGCAGGGAAGAAAAAGCAGGAAAAAAAAAAAGATATATTTTTAAATGTAAATAATCAAACTGATTATTATTTTTTCCATTGGTCTAGTGTTATGCAGAATGAAGTAGCAATTTTAATCTAATCTGCTGCAATTTTAAAACTATTTTGATCCTAGATAAAATCTTGTGCATAAGAATGTATTACAAAAAAAAAAAAAAAGGAAAGAAAGAAAGACAGACATTATTTCCATAAGGAACATATTGATCATAACATAGTGGACCATAACGACACTAGCTTCACCACAAAATCCTGCTCTTTTTTTCTACCAACAAAAGAACAGAAATGCATTAATAGCAATAAAGCTAAGTTTTGAACAGAATGACAGAATGTTCCCATTATATCACTTTTTCTCCTTTTTCCTTTTCTTTTCATCCTGACATCCTTGATTTTTATTCACACTTACCATACTTACAAATAATAATTTCTTTGTTCCTTACACTGATATAATCCCTTCATCATCATACATTCACTCAGTCCAAAAACATACTTCAGCTCTTTCAATAAAATTCCTCCATTTCCAGTTTTTATTTACCTCTCCCAGAAAAATCTACTTTCTTCTTTTTGTGTCTAATTAATCAACAGCTCTTACTCCCTTGCTATATGCCTTGTTCCTTGGAGCTGTTCCCTTGACCTTCTCATGGGGAGCTTTGGCAATGCTGAGCAGTTTCAGCTGGCACTGAGCGATCGGCATCCCAGTAAAGATGGAGATGCAGGGCTGCACGGTCATACCAGGTACGACAAAAGCTCTGATGCAGGTTTCCATGGCACTTTTTGATGAGAGACAAAAAAAAAAGGAATGGCAGTTCCTCACTAGATTACTTATCCAGTACATGACAAAAGACACATTAAATCAAATTTTCTTGCAGTAACAGTGTTGTAAGTGCTAGGATTTTACAAAAGCAAAAATGTGATTAATTCAGTTGTGTTCAGACAATATGACAAAAGCACATAAGGCTCTGGACAGGACTATTTTGTAAAAAGCCAAACTACAGGAGTTATCTCACCATGACTCATATTCACTTAACTGGAATAGTGCACAGGGCAGAAAGGTGAAGCATCCTAATTTATTCTAATTTCATGTCTTTTCTCTGTGAAATCTGCCTTGGAAGCAATGCCTGAAAGGGAGATGGATTCAGGGCTTGGCCTAGTGTTGTAGGTACTAATGGATTTAACTACGTTCTCAGGGGGAAGACAGCAGCTTTAGCTCCTGCAAGGGTTAAGTATTCTCCCAGTCCTGGTCCATGTGCTCCACGAATTCTGGAGTGCAGTCCAGGGACAGTAATTCACAGTGAAAGTAATTTTTTTTTTTTTTAGTGACTATGTAAAATTGCCAGTAGTCTTGCAAGCCGTCTGTTTCAAATTTTGATGGTATGCAGTATATCTACAGTGAGATACTTTGACAGTGAACTGAATCACCACTGTGCACAATATATTTATTCCAGTAAAAGGTCATTAGTATTCACAGGGATCCTCTGGCTCTGTGATACCAGCAGAAAATGTCAAATTGTTCTTAGAATTTATAAGAAGGTATAAAATTCATGAGCTGAGACAATGAAAATCCCAAAGAAATGATGGCTACCATATTTTGTACTCATTTTGGCATATGATTTTTCTGTGTCTACAGGAATGAAGGCTAGACACCTAACCCTTCATCGAGTCAGCATTTTCTGAAATACTAAGACATGAAAAGTGCTTACTAATGATTGTTTGGCACCCATACTAGTATATCTAGAATGAGAACAGCAAGGAAAAAAAATACAGCAAGTTCTATAGTACACCATTCAGATCCCAGTTTATTCACTTCAGTAAAGCTTCTTTCAGATTGCATGCCATCATGCTCTTGACATTGTGGTAAGAAGAGAATGTCTTCGTGTCTTTCACAAATCTAGAAATTTAACTTGGATTATTTTTTTTTTTAATAAAATAGATAAAGTAATGGGAAAGAGGGAAGGATACCGAACCTATGTAAAAAGACAGAAAATAGATACTTCACTCAGACTTCTTGTGCTTAATTTGAACTCAAGACAAATGTCTATCTATTACAAAATGTGATTTCCTAATTCTAAAACCTGTTGCAGAAGAAATCAATATTCATAGATAAAACAAGAACCAATTATGGAACAAAAATGCACTGGTTGCTTAGGTACAAATGGTCACAAGCTGCTCTTACTTAGTATACTTGCTACTTATAAAGATCAAATTTATAAATCCTGAAAGGAGACATGAGCAAGACCAATTTGGAGAAAGAGCTAAAATGGGCAAATATGAACAAGACCAGGAATAAGTAAAGTATTTTAATTGTTGCCAAAAGATAAATAATCATCAAAAGAATTTGGTCTGCTTAAAAACACACCATAAAAAACTCACAATCTGAGAAAGCTGTAGGTAACTGAAACAATAGAATATGTACAAAAATTAAGTTAGATCCGATTTATGAGCATTTGTTGTTTTAGTTTAATATAGATGTATCTGTAAGGGGCTTTTATCCTGTATTTGAAAATTGCTAGATATATTCAGATCCCAGAATGACGATGACATTTTTTTCCATTCCAGAAGTCGTTACAGAGCTATAAAATAAGTTATCTTTAAGTCCAGAAAAATAATTTTCATCATGGAGTTTCTAAAGCATTAGCAGTGATGTTCTCCAGGGAAGTTCTCAGTTGCTAATATTTGAGGAGTTACCTTCAGTAAGCCTTGAACTGGCGTAAGAGTTTCAGAAGGGTAGAATTTTCACAGGGTGGAATTTTTCAGTTCACATAGTTAAAACCAAATCAAGATTGAAGCAGTTTATTGATTTATTAACGATACATAGTTTAAGCCAAATCAGGATTGAAGCAATTTATTGATTTATTAACAACACAAAATTAAATGGAACTCATGACCCATATCAAAAACAAGAGATCAACCTCAATGCTTGGCACTTGCAAAATTTTAATAAATGCATCCACAATTTCTGAATCGTCTAGAATTAATCTCAACAGAGTATATACTTACTGTCGGAGAAGTATGCCCTGTTGACCCCCACAGCCCTCAGGGGTGGGTGACAGCCCTCAGGAGGTGACCCAGCACCCCAGGGTGCAGGTCCCTAGCTGTCCCCATACTGGCTCTGTGTGAGCTGGAGGCAGTGGCTGGGGTGCCCATGGCCATGGGGCTATATCTTAACAGGGTCACGTCAGCTGCCCTGCTGCCTCGCTCCCCTCTTCTCCCGCTCACTACAAATCCTCCTGTTTCACTTGCATTTCTGTTTTGCTGTTTTTTCCCTCAGAAATCTCCTGATAATTCCCTGGTTACTCTTTACTCTGTCCGATGATTGTCTTCCTCTTTACCTAGATCAGTTTTGGGCAAACGTCATGCCAGGCAGTTTGGATATTCCACTCAATCACATCCTTACGCTCATTCCTTTCATGTTGGCTGCTGTTATCCCAGCCTGTTTACAAAGGGTGGGCCCTGTAAGCAAATCCACCAGAAAAAAAACCCCAAACATTATATAAATAATTTAAACTGGTAAAAGGGCCAGGCTGTATAACAGTAGTCCTGTCATAATTGTTTTAAATTGCAGGAAAAAATAGTGAGATTGCTGGTGCAGTGCTTGATTGATCGAGAATGAACATGAGAATAATTTTATTGATGTGAGCATCACTTTACTGAGAATAGGGCTTGAGGAATTAAATATGTATCCCATTTTATATTTTAACACCATATAGTAAGGTTGAACTGATGTAACATACTTCTACAAGGCACTTGATTCATTCCAAGTGGAGACGTGGTTAAGAAACTGTCTTATGACATTGGTATGTTGCATGTTAAGTGGATTAAAAACTAGTCCCAAAAGACTGATAAATGGGAAGTAATTGTACAGCAGGTATATATCTTTTGTGCAATTCATGGTAGAATCAGTTTTTTAATCTTTCTTTTACCCAGTTGGAAAGACAACAAAAATCACTGATAAATTCTATAGATGGCACAAAGATGCTCAGTCTCATGAATGACAAAGAAAACAGGACATTGATGTCAAAATAGAAAATAAATACTAAAATAGAGAGTCTGAGTAAAAGTGTGACTGCTCTAAGTATAACATCTAACACGTTGATGATCAGCTCTTCAGCATGGAAGAGAAAGGTGTAACAAAATCTGAAGGCTGGAAGCTGAAGTGACAAAAAGCAAACCTCAAAATAGAGCACATTGTTAACAGTGAGGCCATTAGGAACAGTTTACCTGAAGCTACAGTCAAAATTTCTAAAGCATTGGATGTTATTATAAAGGATATGTCCTAGTTCAGCCCAGAATTAATCCAAAAAGTTCTGTGGTGAGTTATACCAAACTAGACTAGAACTTTTTGTCCGGATCAGGCATGGAAATCTTGAAAGATAAAAATTCTGCAGTCTCTTTGGAAAAATAAAATAAATAAAGAAAAAAAAAAAAAAAGAAAGGCTTTTAATTTTATTAAGGTCCTAGTGATTTATGTCTGGTATTAATAACAAATCTACAGAAATTGCACAAATGGTCTTGTGATGTCAGCACCTTTGGAAATTGGATTTGCAATATCCACCTAATGACAAGCTTGGCTTAATTTAGCCAACAGAAATAAGTAGCTTTTTCCCGGTGACATACGTAATGAAATAAATGAGGGAGTGAATGGGGTCTGAAAAACTGAGCTTTCTATACCGCAGAATGTATTATATATACATACTTGTTACAAGGTCTTTTTTACACTTAGGTAGATATTAACAAGACTGGTAATAATCTGTAACAAAATTATAAAATTGTGAATAGGCTCAATCTTATTTTAGCTTTCTGTGTTACAGAAGCAAAAGATTTCGCATCAGGCCCACAACTTCTCTTTTATTGCAACCCGCTTTTTCGTTCCAGAAAAGCACAGACATATTTGCACCCAGCTTTCTGACCATCATAGCCATAAAATTATTTGTCCTTAGGAGAAAAGAGACAGACAACATAATAATGCCATTAGCTTAATACCATCTTAATGTCTTAAGTGGCTTTTTTTTAGGATTAAACTAACCCCAGTACAAAGCGCTACAATCAAATTTGTTTGGAGAAAGTGCACTGTTCTTGCTAGAATCACTGCTTCTTGAAACTTCCATTAGTGATCTCATTCTTTTTCTGTAGCTATATTCTACTTTAAATTACTGCAGTATATCAAAGGATGATCACGTCCACCACATTCTTGAATGTTTTCTCTTCAGAGAAGTCTTGCAAAATTTAGCAGAGAATACGATAACTCTTCTCAAATTCCTTCTTCAAATTATTAATCCCTGATGGTTCTTTATTGTGTGTCTGGGCTGACACCAGGTCAGAAAAGATTAGGGTTTTACTGCCCTCATATTTCAGATCTTTATTTTAGTAGTTGCAGCCAGGATTCTTTCTCTTATATCAGAGTGTGGCAATTACAGTCCTCTCACATTACCCTGAAATGCTGTTCCCCTCATGGGCATCCTGTAATTTCTCTTCCCAAGGAGGACATCTTGCCAGATGAGAGCTCAGCCACACAGAGGTCTTTGAATAATTTGAAAAGTTTCATTACTGTATTTTTTTTCAGTGAGTTATTTTTGTGGTTTTGTTTAGTGAGGGGGGGCCTAAGGTGGTAGCTTCTGTAGGAAACTGCTAGAAGTCGCTCCCCTTTGTTCAGTGGACTCGGACGGGCCGAGGGCGGACCTGCTGCTGGCCAAGGCCAAACCGATTGGTAGCAGAATGTTCTGTGATAACACCTCTGCAATAACGTATTTAAGAAGGGGAAAACAGAAAAAAAAAAAAAAGAAAAGAAGAGAAGATGTGAAGAAGCTGAGTGGGGGCAGAGGCGCAGAGGGGGAGGCGCAGGCCTCATGGGCCTTGCAGGCCTCACCCTCTGGCCTCTCGCCGGGCAGCCGACTGGGCCTGACTCGGCCCAGCCCGGCTGCAAGAAGTGGAGAGGAGATGAAATGGATGATGTGAAGAGATTCTGAGAAGCATCTGCCAGCCTGCTCACCTTCTCTTGTGAGAGAAACGGCTGCAGACACCAAGGTCAGTTCAGAAGGAGGGGGAGGGGTAATGCGGCTCCTGGCCAAGATTCCCCTGCAGCCTGTGGTGAAGACCATGGTGGAGCAGGTTGTCCCCCTGCAGCCCATGGAGGTCCACAGGGGAACTGAGATCCACTTGGAGCCCGTGAAGGACCCCGCACTGGGGGAGGTGGATGCCTGAAGGTGGCTGTGGCCCGTGGAGGGCCCTCTGGGGCAGCCATTCTGGAGAGACTGCATCCCGTGGAAGAGATGACCCACACCGGAGCAGTTTCAGGAAGGACTGTGGCCTGTGGGTGGGACCCCACAACAGAGCAGGGGAGGAATGTGAGGAGTTCTTCCCCCGACCATGAAGCAGCAGCGTAAAACAACATGCGATGAACTGACCGCAGCCCCCATTCCCTCTTCTCCCCTCTGCTGCTCAGGGGGGAAGGTAGTAGAGATAATGTCAAGCTTGGGAAGAGGGAGGATTGGAGGGAGGTTATCTTGTTCTCTGTCTCATTATCCTGCTGTTTGTAGTAATAAATGAATAGTTTTCCTCAAGTCGAGTCTGTTTTGCCCTTAACGGTAACTTTAAGGATTTTCTCCCTGTCCTTATCGCAAACCTCGAGCCATTTTTTTTTTCATATATTATCTCCCCCTATTCTCTTGGAGGGTGGGGGGAGTGAGAGAGAAACAGCGTAGTCTGGTCCCAATCGGGCCTGAACTACGACAGTTATTTAGCCCAATATACATTTATAAAAGCATATGTGGAAAATGAGATACTTTTGTATGCATCTGAGTAAAAAGTACTTTTAATACAGAATTTTAGAAACAGTATATTTAAAAATATGTAATTTTTATGTTCTTCACCCAATTCTAACCAGGCTGTAGCTGCAGAGGGAATTTGTTTTACAATGCAGGCACATCTCTGCCAATATCTTATGGCACAAAAACCCCAGTAGACTTTTAATTTGCATAACATTACACATATTTGCATAAAATATTGCCCAGTGGTACTTAGAGCACCAGTTTCTCCCTAAGCTCCAATTAATTAATCTATGTCCCTCTAGACATACAGCAATTTATTACATATTCTTAGTATAGCAACACCAATTAATTATATGCTTCCCAGCCCCACATCAATCATTCTGTGCCCTCTAGACAGCTTTGCACCTCTCCCAGCCCCACATCTGTCTGAAAACACACCCTCTTCTTTTTCCACAGTTGAGGAGGCCTCTCAGCAATTTTGGTTAGCAGAGAGTTCTAGGAGCTCCCTGCTGTTGCTGTAGCCCATCAAGGTCTGAAGTTTTGGGGATGGTAGAGTAAAATCTCAGCAGCCATACTGCTGTCTGTCTGAGGACTGGGAAGGGAGAGTAGTGCAACCCATTTTTCGTCCCCTTTCCTTTTCTTCCATCTCTTTTTGTGAACTGAATAGAAATGCTTGCACATTGCTGGTATTGACACGTATTTGTTTGATTTTGGTGTTATTTTGCTCCTGTTCCTAGCACATTTAGTCCAAATGTTTGTGCTCTGACCATGCTGCATACTGAAGGTATTGACTTTGTGCTCAGAAAAGGCAGAAGAATCTTAACTTTTTAGCTTGATTCTTCCTCATGTCCCACAGGCCCAACTGTAGTTGCACTAGAGAGCAAGAACTCCAGTCAGCCTCAAATGATCCAGACATTCAAACCACGATCCAGACATTGATTCAGATTGAATGGCACTTCCTTAAGTGCAGGGAATTAAAATATGACAAGGAGGTGAAAGGACATATGCAAAATGCAGAATATAAGTGGTGACTGGAGAAAAATGGTGGATGAGGAATTCCTGACTATTTTGCATCAACCTCTTTACAGAATTGTTGTGTTTATTTGTTTGTTTGTTTGTTTCTTATTTATAGTCTGTGTGAAACTACACCCTTTGCACTTTGGGGAAACGAGAAGTTCACGTCACACGTTCATCAGAGTGTTCCTGGACTAGGTTACAAATTTTTTAGCTGACAATCAATCGTATTCAACCAGGTTTGCAGGAAAGGTGAGGCTTTCTAGCAATTTTCCTTCTTCCTTTACTGTCAGTACAAAGGTCAAGCTCATTGTTGCAGGAAAGGAGTAGGAGGGAACTGAAACTATGGCTTCTTTCCTAGGACACCTCTTGACCAAGTGAGGTCAATACACCAAGGAGTATCATGCTGACCTGACTGAAATATTTAACATTTTTCTTCTGTCTTTCCTCTTCACTTAGCTTCTAGAACAACTTTAAATCCTTCTGTACTGCATCCATTACTTGAACGGCATTTCTAGGCTCTTTAGGTGCACCCTACATCATCCTTCAGTTCTGTTCATTAAATTTAAAATGTGCTTGCCATAAAGTTGTTATGGATTTTAAGTTTGCAGGGGGAATATACCTACTTTTCCCCTGCAACACTCTTTATATGTTGAATATTTATATCCATTTGTGTTTGTTCTGACATAAGAAGGGTAGGCCTGCCAAGGGTCCCCTTGTGACTATAAACTCAAGCTTTAAAAAAAGTAGCTTAGCTAAGTGTTTTATTAACAGCTACCTGTCACTGTTGTATTGTCCTTATGCCCCCAGGGCTGAATCAGCACCTTCAAAGTACTCCTCTGTCTGTCACTTAGAGGTATATATTTCTTCCAGTTTCTTCCATGGATCCTGATTTGGCACAGGAGGAACAGGGCAATGTTTGGCCATGACTTGCACAGCCACAGCAGGTCATGGAGTTATTTTTAAAGAGCAGTGAAATTATATATTGAAAAATATAGGCATGACAATTTGACAGGCATGGTGAACAGACATTTTTCTGCTTTAACTTGATACTCTACCTTTTCTGTTATCTCTCTTTACTCCTTACACATTGTCATAAAAACAGAGACCTGAAATGTATATATGAAAATCCAGATGTTCAGCTCCATTAATATCACACAGCTCAGTAAATGATTTTGCTAAATCTACACCTTTCACAGAAAATTGATTGCTTATGCTCATTTTCAGGAAAAAAAAAAAAAAACACTCTTTTTCTGATTCATCAAGTAAGTTTCATGGTTTTGCTACTAGATAGCGTTCATTGAGAGCTATGTTAAGAATCTGTTTCCCCTTTTCTTCTCTGTGTAGTCCACTCCAGTATCAGTGATGGATCTTATTATTTTAAGAGGGAAAAATACCTTAAGTCATATCTATGCTTGAATCTCAACCATATAAATGGATCTTTTATTTCCCCTAGATTCCCCTCCAGGAATCTTATTTCACTTAAGTGAAGGAGAATTCTGTAGAGTACATCTTTCCCTATAAACAGTGTTTAAAATCTGGCTTGTTCAGTATGTGGCTTCTGGACCACATCCAGTCCATGAGGCTGAAATAGATGACTGACCAACTGAGACACATTAAAAAAAAAAAAAAAAAGTGTTTCTACCTCAAGAGGTCTATTTTTTTGTCTTGTAAGTTAGAAGCAGGGTAAGCCTTGCTGGCTGCTGAGAGCTACCCTGAGACTAGTGCTTTGTGTGGGAACCAGACATGGCTTCCAAGGAGAGCAATGAGACCAGATACAATGTGGAGAGCTCCTGGCAGGTCATACCTGAAAATTGGTCCTTTCCCTCCTGTGGTAGGATCTTGGAGAAGCTGGAGGGAAGCCAGGAGGGAAGCAGAGTCTCAGACAGACTGGGAGGCAAAGAAGAGGTGAGAGGTGGGTGGGTAGCGGAGGCATGAGGTGTGTGAGCTGGGGAGGATGGGCAGTTTTGCTTGGAGAAGAGTGGAACAAAGAGAAACTGGGGAAACTGTGAGCCTGGGGCACTGAGAAAGAGATGTGAATGTAGCTGGGGCAAAAGCACAGGGATGTCAAATCTTGGTTTTTTTCCGGAATGGGAAATGGAGAAAAGCAAGGCTGTCCTCAAGGAAGCTGTGGGATTACGTGGATCACTGGAAGGTGGCTGCAAAAGGAACCAGAGGATATTGCTAAAAATGGAGCATGAAATAGCAAATATTACATCTGTGAAGAAAATGAGGGAGAAATAATTTGGGAAAAGCTAATAGAACAGCTGGCAGGCACTAACTACATCTCAACAGTGTTGTTATCTGCCCTTCCTTGCTGATTTTCAGGCATTTGTGGAGATCCAGGACAACAGACATAAAGGTGAACGATGATAGGCAACACTTAAACCCTTTCAGTCTAGGAATACTTTGCTCTCTGAGAGATATTAAAGATTCACAAGGTTGCTAAGACTCATTCAAACACTTTCTGTCATATTAAAACATGATAACTTCCAAAAACTCTGCTTTCAAAGCTGGAGCTGTCCTTCTTCTCTGTCCTTTATGAAGACCAGTAATATTGCTGAAGCAGAGTACCACGAAATATGGCCAATATCTAGTGTTACTGCACTAAATACTGCTCTCAAATTGCACTAAATAATATTTCTCCTCAGTTCAAGGTCTTATGAAAAATCAGCAAGTGAGTGAAGATGAACTTTTTAACAGTGAAGAGAAGGATGATGTGGGCAAAAAGGAAAGACTTTTAAAAATTCATAACCTTGTGATTTCATTCTCCACTGAACAC
The DNA here is from genome assembly GCF_036417535.1 of Chlamydotis macqueenii. Taxonomy (NCBI): domain Eukaryota; kingdom Metazoa; phylum Chordata; class Aves; order Otidiformes; family Otididae; genus Chlamydotis; species Chlamydotis macqueenii. Next base: position 134,750,819 of record NC_141557.1, read on the forward strand.
ATCTGCCTTTAGATGATAGAGACAGTCAGCAGACTTGCTATTTTACTAAACTTCTGCTGCTTCAAGAGTTGCTGTTGCTTTTGGACATAGAAATAGGCAGGGATCCAAAAAGCACTTATTTCCCGCTATGCTTGAAGGGTGCTCTACGCTGTCACATTAGATTTAAACTTGTCCACAGCGATGCACACCTCTGTGACCTGCAGGCATGATTATATACTGCACCTATGAATTAAGTCACAGTGCAAAAAATAACTGTTCTGGCTGGTTCACGAAGAACACATCTCAGTGTAGCTCTGCTCTCTGTGCATGCTCCTCACAAAGAGAAGCAGCTTTGTCCTCATCAGGGCCTTGTTTGGCACCATTTTCTTTTTTTTTAAGTAATTAGATCCTCCTGCAATTGTTAGAGCTAGCTGAAGTAACAGGATGATTGGTTGAACAGATGTGCATATGTTTAGGAGGTGTGTGTTTCAAAGATCAGCTGAGGAGCCTAATTGGAGAGGAGAACTGCATGGCAGCAATTCCCCAACAGAACACAATCCAAATATCACAACCCAGTCAGAGTATCCCATGGAATCACAGGCTCACAAAATTGTTCTGACATCATCTAGTCCAACTCCCCTGACCAAGCATGCCTTCAAAAATTATTTATTTTTAGAGAGGGGGAGACAGTAACTTGGAGTTACTTGAAAGAAAGGAAGGTTGGACAATGCTTAGAGATATTACTAAACATAAATAAATAAATAAATAAGGCAAGACCATCTACTGGGGTTGTCAAATTTGACCAGCTGCACAGTATGCTACCATCACTTCTAGGAAAATTGTCCTAATCTGCTCATATTTTATTTTGTTTTCTATTCTTAAGATAGATGTTACTTGCTTGCTTCACTTCAGATTATTGCCTCAGTGGCATTTCCTCTGGTCAAGGTTGCTGTTGCATTAATTCGCCTACCTGCTTAAAGCTCAAAGCATTGTCAGAACAGTGACAGAAGAAACTTTGACAGCATGTGTGCACAAAGTCCAGCACATCTGGGAACATTCAGATTTATACATACACCCTGCAAGGGACATTCTGCCCGAATGTTAAAAGTACTAAATCATTTGTTTTTATTGTAGACCCATCTGTGAAACACAAATAAAAGGTGGGTTGATACATCCCATGCACATCAAACCCATTACACATGCTCTGTGCTCTCTCCTAGGAATAAATATGGCCCACCTAGTCTTGCAGATATCTGACAGAATATAAGTCTTGGTCTCATATAAATTTAATTTGCTGAAAGGATTTCTCTTTTAATGAGGGTAGGGTTGGACAGATTTGGTAAATATTTTTTTTTAAAAATACCGAACGCAGCAAGTATTTCTGTATCATGTTCTGGTTTTTTTCTTATTAAGCCTATCATACAAAACTTAATTTGTCTTCATTTATTAATTTATTTATTTTCACTTTTGCACCAGGTATTACAATTCTGGTTTATTGTTGATATGTAATATTTACATGTTTCTAAATCTACTGTAAAAATATTTCTATTACTTAATACAGGAGATGTGTTTTAGGAACAATGGGTGGGATTTATTCCATTTTTATCAACAAGCAAAGCTTTTTCTTTTCCTGTAACATAAAAAAACAACTTTATTGGTTGGCTTGCAAACTGATTTTTCTCGTATCTGTTTAAGAGTACTGTCTGAGATTTAGAAAGTCATATCTTTCTATACCATAATACAGGTAATATAATCACATTGACTGTTCTCTTAATGGTAGCAAATAATATAGAAAATTAAATATATTTTCTGGATATTTTGATCATCTCATCCACTGCCTCTAAGTAAAGAACAGTTCAAAGTTTATATACAAATTAATCAGCTCCAGTTCTTATTTGAAGAATAAGCTACAAAAATTAGAATAATTCTTGGTGAATAATTCTTGGTGAATAATTTCAACTAGAAAAAAAAACATGATCTGCTTCTCTTTTAAAGTACAGCTAGAGCTAATGATTATTAATGTTTATCTTCTACATTTTAGTACCTGTGGTTGCTTAAAAAAAGATTTTGTAGTTGAAGGCATCCCTGGATTACAAAGCTCATTCACATGAGGATCAATCTTTTTTTCATGTTCGCAGAATCTGTGAATATGTTTTAGCATTATCAAGTCAATTTCCGTAGCGAAATCACATTAGATTTCAGTGAGTTCAAGAATAAACCTGATTACACCAAACACTCTCAGATATTGCATCACTTTACCCCACAAATGAAAAAAAATAAGAAGTATTTGAAATCACAGAGGAGTTATGATCCCTTTTACACACATTTGTGGTTGCTCTGTTTTGGAATAGTTATGCAATCTACCTCTTTAAGTCAGCAGTAAGAACAACCACACAAAAAAACCACATCCTCCTTGAAACTTCCCTGAGCAACATCTGAAGCCAGGAGCCCAGCTGCTGTGCACAGCCTCATCTCTGCTCGTATGCGAAATGATGCCGCTGTTGGCTTTAGGTAATCTTGCAGGATGCAGTTGAGTTAAAGAAATTTTACTTTCCAGAGTTTTCTGATGTCATTAGTTCAAAATAAGTGCAATTAGTCCATCCATAAGAGTTAAAATGAATATTTGCCAAAGTAATTCCTGGTGAAATATCTTAATGCACCTGTACTGCCAGCTGTGTCATTTGACTGTACTTGATTCAGATCTTTATTTAGATAAAAGCGGCTTTAGACTTTTTTCAATCTTCATGACCTTTATATCTCATTTGGTCTGAAAATTGACTACTGCTCAGCATATTTCTTCTGTACTAAAAGCTATGACTCTGCAGGGTTCATATTTAAAGGGTGCCAAAGAGCTATTTCCTGGGAAGCAGGAAAAAGTGTTGCCAATCAAGCTACTTACAGGCTGTTCTTACCATAGCAGTTTATTTGGAAATTGTCAAATATTTTAGTAGACAATTTGTTTGCACATTTGTGAGGTAGAACAGGGAGAACTTTACAGGTAAAATTGTGTTTGTCTGGGGTACTACTTTTTAATCTAGATTTTTAAACATGAATTTACAGAATAAGGAACAAGAGACTTACTTTATGTATTTTTACATTACTACGTGTTTGCACAGAAGTGATTCTTACCTGTGCAAGAACCACATGTGAACAAAAAAGTAGTATGCATGGATTCAGTGTGCTTTATACCAAAATCTGTACTTCTAATATGACACGGTTTTTTTAGGTTATACCTCCACACAGTCATTGAGCCAGAAGACACTGCAGAAAGCTTCCTCTGAGAAGAGAACTTACTAAAAAAAATGTTTTTTCTGGGATTTTAAATTGTAAAGCATGGTCATTAGAACTGAGGCTTTTCTGCCGAATTGTAACAGCTGCAAGGAAACCTTCCCTATAAAGGTCACCTTGGATCCCGTCAGGTTCTCTGCTACCACCCCCCGCATCATCCCATTCTCCGGAAAAGCACTCATTTGGGGGAAGAAAGAGAGGCTTATGCTGCAAAGCAAGAGAGTCTGCTATTTAGGGCACTGACCTGGATTGAAGTCCCTGATCAGGCTGATACAACAGAGACCTAAATCTGGCTTTCTCAATTTTCAAGTGAATGCCCTAATTACAAGGCTGTTAGCTTCTCTGCAGTCAGAATCACTCCTTATCATTAGAGAAAGTGTCTGCTTCCCATTATGGATTTTCAAATTCAAACATGTTTTTCAATACTGAAATGGAATGACATGTTGTTTTTCAATCAATAGAAAAAAAAAAAAAAACAAAGGGGAAAAAAAACCACCACCACAACCTCAAATATGACGGAAAGATAGAGAACAAAATTACTTTGTTATCTTTTCTACCACAACATTTTAATTCATTAAAAGATTTTAAGAATTCCTTTTTGTTTGTTTTGCTTTTGTGTGTATGTGTGTGATTGTTTTGTATTTCAGTTCAGCATTTAAATCAAGGGCAATTAAAATACTATTCTGTTTTGAACTTACATTTCTTGCAATAGATTGGTCAGCATCTTGATGATGTAGGGTATCAGAAATAGATAGAAATACTCAGGTGTTAAACTGAAAAGGAGGAAAAGAATGAAAAAAAAGGAATTATCTTTTATTGCAGTTCTAGTAAGCTATGCTACCATTTGAACTTTATATATTTAGTCTTGACACAAATACTTTTTTAAAATGCATTCAACTTCTATTGCTTATAATATAGTTCTGAAAAACAGAGTGAAAGATGGACCCGTGACCTAATATGCAAAAACTTTCACATTTAGAGATATCTAATCTCTGAAAGAAGCAAAAAGAGGAACACTGTTATAAATATTTATCTGCTATGTTAATTGGTAAGTGTAGAAATATGGATGATGAAGAAATAATTTACTGAGAATTTACTCCAGAATTACTTCTGGACAGCAAATTACAGAACCAAATTGAGAACATACTAATGGTCACAAAACAAATTCCACTTTCCATGTATTTTAAGGAAAGAAGGATGTACTATAGTAATTTAGGAAACTCTGAATAATACAGACTAAAATGGCCTGAAGCTGCGACAGGGGAGATTTAGATTAGGAAAAATTTCTTTACTGCAAGAGTGGTCAAGCATTGGAACAGGCTTCCCAGGGAAGTAGTGGAGTCACCATCCCTGGACATGTTCAAAAAAAACATGTAGATGTGGCACTTGAGGACATGGTTTAGTAGGCATCATGGTGTTGTATTGACAATTGGACTTGATGATCTTAGAAGTCTTTTCCAACCTTAATAAGTCCATTCTATTCTATTCTATTCTATTCTATTCTATTCTATTCTATTCTATTCTATTCTATAAGACTTACTAGAAATAATTCCTGCCTGACAGCTGTGACCAGTCACAGAACAGATACTTTCTATTAAACATGCATCTTAAATTAAAAAGAAAACAAACTTGAGGTTAGACACTTAGCCATTGAAACTATGAGTTCTACATTGTTTTCCACAGATAGAATGTGTTTCTTGAGCCTGAGTTTTGTGCAATGTCAGCTTCCAGCTGCTGGATCTTGTTATGCTTTTGTTTGCAATGTCTTCTTGTCATATTATTATTTTATTAACAGTAGGCAAGATGGGATAGAATAAATTCAGAAATTTTAGGGGGAAGAAACCAACTGCTCTGTTATAGAAGCTTTCTCTGGTTCAAGTGCACCTACTGACTCTTCTTTGGGTACCTCCACTGTACCCTTACTCTACATATAATTCATTATTTCTGAGTGAGACAAATTAGTTTAAATGAGGGATATATTAAAATAAATAGGATGAGATGCAAGTCATTAGTTTTTTTTCTGTTAAGTTCAATAGAACTGGGTGAAGAACTACTGTATCAAGATGGCATCTATGTGTTTGAGATTTTCATGTCTCCAGATTGATTTGCAAACAGACACTCAGACCTCTGAGCACTTTTCTTTGCACCTAGGGACAGTCCTAAAAAAAATAATATTTAACTGCTTTATAATAACAAACTGCACTAGTGGGACAGGAGGGAATCTTGCAGATGAGGTATTTTGCCATAATCAGAGAAAGTGAAAAACATCTGCATAAACAATTATAGTAACATCTCAAGACCACTGGAATTCTGAGTCACAGTGTCCTGGAAAGGATGGAAAAGCTGTGCTTAGGTAGATTTTTAAACACTTATGCCTTGTACTTGGAGGATATTGTGCTCTTGTGGGCTTGTGAGAGCTCACCTGGAGTACTGCGTCCAGCTCTGGAGCCTTTAACATAAGAAGGATGTGGACCAGTTGGAGAGAGTCCAGAGGAGGGCTACAAAGATGATCAAAGAGCTGGAACACCTCTCCTATGAAGACAGGCTGAGAGAGTTGGGGCTGTTCAGCCTGGAGAAGAGAAGGCTGTGGGGAGAACTTATAGCGGCCTTCCATTACCTAAAAGGGGCTTAGAAGAAAGATGGGGAGAAACTTTTTAACAGGACCTGTTGTGGTAGGATGAGGGGTAATGATTTTAAAATAGAAGGGAGTAGATTCAGGCTGGACATAAGAAAAAAAATTACAATGAGGGTGGTGGAACATTGGAACTGGTTACCCAGAGAGGTGGTTGATGTCCCATCCCTGGAAACATTCAAGGCCAGGCTGGATGAGGCTCTGAGCAACCTGACCTGGTTGGAGATGTCCCTGCTCCTTGCAGGGGGGTTGGACTAGATGACGTTTAAAGGTCTCTTCCAACCGAACTATTCTATAATTTTATGATTTGACTTTGGTGAGTCCATCTTCTTACCTGCTTTTCTACTCAGTGACTGTATTTACCTGTTCCCATACCGGAAAATCTTTATACCTGTTTCATCTTTTCTGATTTTTTTTTCCCTGATTTCTAGCTTTAGGGACTCAAAATCTTCCTAGTTTTTATTTTTCTGTGTTTTTTTTTCTTTTTTTGTTATTTGTTTGGTTTGTTTGTTTTTTAAATGAAAAGCAGGAAGCCAGTAGATATTTCGGTAGATATTTAGGGCTTAGGAAGGGAATTCTTGTTTTCTTTTCCCCACTTCAGTTTTTAATTTAGTATATAGCCTTTCATATTAACCTACTAAAAATTCATCAACTGTTGTAGTCAGTACTATTGGTATTGAACGATACACAATCATAGTTCAAAGTGAATTTCTAATTTTAGGTAGTGAATTTCTAATTTTAGACTTGCTTACAAACTAGATGTTCAAGGGTCTTTTGTACAAGGAGGAATTTATTTTATTTTATTTATTTTATTTTACTTATTTTTTAATGAGGATCTAGGTTTTCTACTCAGGGTAAATGTAAACTAAAGATATGTTAGTGAAGATATGTCTCTCTGGAACAACAGGTTTGATGAGCAGGTGAGAAGGGACAGTGTTTCTTTCTGTCATTCATTTATGTATAGCAATGTATGAGTCCATCATTCTACATTTTTTTTGTAAAAAGCAACTGCAGCGCTGAGGGGGAAAAATGATTTCTGTTGGCATGCTAATAGCAATAGCTCTCACCAGGAAATTAAGTAATGCAGGTCTTACGAGCCATCTCATGCTGGTCTCTCACTCATTTCATCAGTGAACAAGTTACTTTTCATGTCTTCTTTGTTGCTAGATACAGAGTGCAATATCACTTAAAAAAAAAAACAAAACAAAAAAAAAAAAACCCCAACCCAAGCTTTTTCCATGTTGTGGAATCATAGAATAGTTTGACTTGGAAGGGACCTTTAAAGGTCATCTAGTCCAACCCCCCTGCAAGGATGGCTAGAGGTAAGAATCAAGAAATAAAAATGTATGAAAGGAAATAAGACAAATATCCCAGACAGACCCTGATATTATATTGAATATTCATTTAGATCATGTTGTTCTCACCTTCCTCCTGCACCCTGGAACAGGAGAACCGTATGGTGGAAAATTTATGCTGATCGTGCGCTGGATGAGTATTATCAGTGGAATAGTTTCCCTAACTGTTGTTATAGTTCCTTGACTATTGAGTTGCCTTTGAGGAAGTGTTTGCCTGATTGCTGCTTTTAGAACTTGATTAGCATTCCCTAGCACAAGTGCTTCTGCTTACCAGGCATTTTTAACTAAGAATTTTGCTGATCTCTTTATATTTATGCAAAACATGTTGTAATAAAGTTTAAAAAAATACAGATTAGATACTGGGTAACATTTTAAGATAATAGCATTTTAATTGTAAAATTTCTGAGCAACTCTTGTGAATTAAGTTGTATATCACACATAGCTGTAAAGTGAATTAATTTATCATGATTAATGTTACAGCAAAAACCAAACGAGTTAATGATGACTGGCTACCTACTTTAGAATGTTTCCAAACTAAAGTAATATCATTCTGAATTACACTGTAACTTCTAAAGATGTGTGGGCTCATTAACAAGTGACTGAAAGCCAAATGAATTAGATATTAGATGTCTGGCCAAATGAGCAGCAAATCAATTTACAGAGAAAGGTCACTTTAAAAACTCAGTTGCTGCTTTCAGGCCTCATGAACAACATATGTATCATAGTGGTCCTGCTAAACCATTGTGTTAAATATTTTACATGCAGGATATTCCTGAATTAGAGCTGGATGAGTGCTTTCCCTTCCTGATGAGAGGAGGGTCTGCTGCTCAGGTCTTTCACTGCTCCTGATGCGGCCAGGGAACTTCTTGACTCTAACATCACTGAATCTTCTCTTGAAGATCTTGCAACAGTGCTCTGCTGTCTGCATGACAGCATAGAAGTGCAGCATGCAGTACAAATCATAGTCTGAGTCTTTGCCTCATCCAACTCCTCTGATTAACTGAAAGTCCTAAATAAACACAGATTAGGATAAAGCAGTCTTCTGCATTTCTGCATTTGTAAAAAACAAATAAGTAAATCAACATCCTCTTAACTTTTAGAAGGATTCATACTTTTAGACGTATGTTTTCTGTAACACAATACATTCACGTATAGTGGGTCATAATTGAGAAACTATTTAATTAGTGAACTTTTATGTGTTTTACAAAATGCCAGACTGTTTCTTCTTAAGTCACATAGCAGGACACATCTTCACCATTGGATTACACTAATAGTTATTTGCTAACTATTGTTAGCAAAATGGAGAATATGAATAGACAGTGTTTACTAGCCTATGGATGTCATAACGTGGAAAAGCATCACAAGAGCTTGTCTAGTTAGGGTTTCAGTCCTCAGGCAAGATTTGTAATAGTGAATAATTCATGACAGTAATTTTTAAATTATTCTAAGCTGGTCTTAAACATCTTTAACGATTTGACAGAATTAAGACTGGGTGGCAGAGGTTCTTCAAAACCTCCTTGAATAATCTATTGCAGTGTTTTGTTATGTTTCCCATTAAAAGACTGTCTCTAATAATGACTCTGAATCTTCTTGTGTGTGATTTGAACTCATGACTTCTTTTCCTGTCTACCATGGACACAGAAAACAAAAAATACTTTTATCTGCAACAGCCTTTTTCTATTTGATTCTATTACTATCCTTTTAAATTTCTCTGATATATTCATATTTTCTCTGCAAGAGTTGATTTAAGTACGAATTAGCTTTCCTATATATGATCACACCCTCAAAGCATGGTTTCTATTCTCCACTTTTAAAGTGTCTAGAACATGAAGAAAAGCCAGTTATTGACTAAAACGCAGTCTCTATTTAATAGAGACCATGTCTTAAGCCAATATCTTATGAGCTTATGGCTGGATGAGTGTGATGAGATGGAGTTGTGCTTCCCTTGGTCAGCCAACAGTTTTGGAAGACTTTGTCCTTTGAAAATGACCATTAGTTCACTTTTCAGGTATGAAACTATTTTCTTATAGCATATCCATCAACCAGTATTCTCCCTAGCAGGAAAGTGGAGATATTCTTTTAATGATGCTCCCTACCTTGGAGCTCCCTGCGTTGGACGCTCACTTCCTTGGAGGCTAGATCTGTCCTTGCCCTTCAGAAGAAGATTCTATGTACTCAATCTGTTTATTTTCACACATAGACCTTAGCTGCAAAAAGTTCACAAATTAACAGCTTGCAAACTTCAGTCATGCTTGTCATGCTGCTGTAGCCAGAAGACCTTAACTCTAGCAACTTGCTGGTGATCTCAGCCGGTTATCTCCAGTCAAAGACCAAGAATAAGCATAAAAGATGTGGGTAGATCATAGAATCATAGAATCATAGAATGGTTAGAGTTGGAAGGGACCTTCAAAGGTCATCTAGTCCAACCCCCGTGCAAGAAGCAGGGACATTCCCAACTAGATCAGGTTGCTCAGAGCCTCATCCAGCTTGGCCTCGAACGTTTCCAGGGATGGGGCTTCCACCACCTTTCTGGGCAACCTGTTCCAGTGTTGTATAACTTGCATTGTAAAAAAAATTTTTCCTAATTTCTAGTGTAAATCTACCCCCCTCTATTTGCAACAGGCCCTACTGAACAGCCTCTCCCCATCTTTCTTGTAGGCCCCCTTGAGGTACTGGAAGACCACTATAAGGTCTCCCCAGAGACGACTCTTCTCCAGGCTGAACAACCCCAACTCTCTCAGCCTGTCCTCATAAGGGAGGTGCTCCAGCCCTCTTATCATCTTTGTGGCCCTCCTCTGGACCTTCTCCAACCGGTCCATGTCCTTCTTGTGTTGGGGGCTCCAGAACTGGACACAGTACTCCAGGTGGGGTCTCACCAGCGCAGAGTAGAGGGGCAGAATCACCTCCCTCGACCTGCTGGCCACACTTCTCTTGATGCAACCCAGGATGCGGATGGCCTTCTGGGCCGCAAGGGCGCATTGCCGGCTCATGTTGAGTTCTCATCCACCAACACTCTCAAGTCCTTCTCCTCAAGGCTGCTTTCAATCCAGTTCAAATTTCTGCTTCTGCTGGGTCAAAGCATAGGCTCTTAGGATTTGATCCTTAATCACTCTAAATGAGGCTCAGAGAAAACCATAGACCAGTCCTTGAACCTTTCAACTCTACAGATGTACTTTCTCTGAGAGTGTGTGGCTGAAAACTCCTTTAAAATAAATGACAAAAGATATTTTCAATTAACAATGTATTTGGATGACAGCAGAATTTATACAGGAGTGTTTATTTTATTTCAGTGCAGCAGTTACTTCGGCCACTTTTTTTTTTATGGTAGTGGGAGTTGCCCTTGTTTGCTTAGTAAAAACAAAATCTTAAAAACAAACTCTCCAGATCTTTTTGTTGTTAAATAAAAATATTTTTGGGGACAATGTTGAACAAGAGGACTTGTGCCAATTAGAACTAGATTAATACCTCTTCTTCAACATCTCCTGAGTTCTGTTGTCGTTGAGTAGCCAGAAAAGCAAAGGTCAAAAACTGATTTCTGCCAACAGTCATTGCAAGTTAATCATTAGAGCTTGTTGAAGCATAATCCAACTTACTTGTTTCCACTATATCATTTTCTTTTTGCTTTCCTTTCCTCAAGCTGTAAATGGTTGTTACTGTCTTTTTTTTTCTCCATAGATTTTACCTGCCCTCACCAATTTACAGTAGATTTTCAGTTTTGGAATGTTTAAAGGACTGTGGAAACTATGCACAAGTATGAGGGACTTCCTGCTCAATTTAGGTTGAAACACATGTAAATATCTATACAAGATATACAGTATTTCTAAAAGGAAAGGGAAACTTGGATTTCTTTCCACAAGAAACCATGAGCCTTTATCAAAGCAGCTGTTTTTCTGTGCTGTTCTAAGCATTAGAGCCAGTCTATAATTAGTTACTTCCTTGCAGCTGCAGCAATGGATGTGCACTTTCAGTACGCGGATGTAGGCAGATAGCTCAGTCAATACTGGACTCTCCCTTCTAGTGCTGGGCTCTCCAGCATGAGGAAGGGCGACACTTGTCACGCAGGTAAATGACAGAAAGAACTGTCTGCCATGATAGATACAGACCTGGACATCTGCTCCTTCCCATTAATCAGTGGAGAGGACTGATAGGGAAATCTGTGATAGCCCAGTGTAAGTTGATGGTTAAGGGAAGGTGAAAGTGATTTCTGCAGCCTAAAATAGACCAGAGAGAGAAATAGACCAAATTATTTGATTGATGCAGAAAAAGAAAATACAGGGATATATTCAAATAGTTCCAGTTTCAAGGTTGTTCAGCATCTCCTAATAGCTCTTTGGGGATATGAGGCTGTTCCCCAAGGCAAATATCAGTATTTCCTAGGGAGCAGAGGTTTGAAACTGCCCACCAGTTTAAAATGTGGATTTCCTCAGTCACTTCCAGTTGACTTTCTTTGTTTGCCAAAGATTCTCATAGTTATTTTCTTAAAGTGCATTGTGTAAGACATGTTTATTGGTGTACTTCCGAGTGAAGTATGGTGCAGTATAAACTCCTAGGAGTCCTCAGATAGCAAAGCTATGTCTGCTATGGGTTTCTATCCTTTGTGTGATTGTACATAGGCATATTTGGACATGCAGGGGGTTATACACATTTACAGCGTCTTCAGGTGGAATCTGTTCACTCATAGTGGTTCCCAGGGAACGGATACTCATATTTTTTTCCCAGTGCTACAGAAGGTATGAAAAAAGGATGACTCTGTTGGAGGCATTGTGTAATTTGCTGCTCTTTATTCACTGTTAGAGGCAGGAGTGACAGTATTTGATTTGAAGCCTTCTGGTTTTTCTTCAGCTTAACATTTATTGGTTTTTAGTGTAGACTGGTTTCCTATGGCATTCCAGCTAAACCTACTAAATTTAAAGTCCTGGGTAGCCTGTAAGGGTTTTTCCATTTATGGCCCCATTCCCACCAGGTGTGGGAGGAATGGTGTTTTTTAGCTTGGCTGATGACAGCACAGAGTCCAAAGTGCTGCTTTTGTAGCACTAATGCTGATACTGCTGAGGAAGAAAATGGAGGGAAATGGCCTTTGACTGAACTGTCTGAGACCTACAGATGCTTAGGGTATCTATTGTGCGACTGTGCAACCTTGTTTACAGACAAAAAAGGCATACACCTTGTTGATGAAGCCAATAAATTATTGTTAGTATAACTGAAATCTCAACTGTTTAATCACAGAATTGTTTTCTTTTTTTTTTCCACTATGGGTCATTTTTACGTTTGCTAAAACACTTTTACTTGCTATTTCTTCATTGATCTGCAACTCCATGTTCCATCCAAATGTACTACACATGGCACCATTCAAATAAGTTAGACACTATGTTCTCTTTGTTACCCCTAAAATCAGATTCATCCAGCTCCAGATCTGCATTTATATATGACCAATGATGGTCCTGTGCCCAATCTCTTGTCATCTCATGCCTACACTCCTCCGCATTGCTTCCTATGTTCCCACTTCTCGAAGCATCTGCTAGCATAAAGGGACTGCATTGACTGATGCTGCATCAGTACATTAGAGTACTAGGTTTCTCATTCTATGCAGGGTAATGGCTTCCTACTTATAACTGTATAAAACTGTAGTTGTGCCATACAAAAACAAACAAAAATTACAAAAAAAAAAAAAAGCCATAGACATGTGTCTGGAATAAATGTGATGTCAGAGCTAGGCCAAGCAAAAACAAAGTGCAAACAATCTGATAGAACTGCAGAGAAAGAAAGGCTGAGAACCTCAGTTCTGAGGCCTTTCAAACTCAGTACCTTCAGCCTTAAGTTTTTATTAGAAATCACATTGAATTTGGGAATATACAGCAATAAAACCTTTGCTTCTCTTTCTCTGTCAAGGAGGTTATAATTTACAGTCCACTCTTCTATGTTACTGTCTAAAGTCAAGTCCTACTAGACAAGCACTGGAATTGAAGGTTCAAGGGATGGGGTTTCATTCACTCTTTCACAAAATCTGCACTTGGAATGGAGGGAGGGACATGCCCATGCCCAAGTCAAAACTCTTTCAAAGCATGACTGTGCACAAATCACAACATAAATATGAACATGGACAACAAGACTCAAAGAAGTGTTACTTAAGGTAAGAAACTTTCTGTATACTGATCTTTAAAGTAGTCTACTAAGAATTTAATCATGTACTCTTTTTTTCATAATCATAAGCTCCCTCTTGGCAGAGGCAGGAAGATACTCTGCCCGACGTATCCTTAGGCATGGAACCTGCACTCATTTTGCCCAGTGGAGCAGGTTGGTTTGTGTATATTGCTGCTGGGTAACTGGTAAAATGAATCTAAGTCATGCACAGAAAGTTTATCACAGGCACAAGTAACTATTAATGTATGTAAAATGCCAACATAAAACTTCTGTATTTTTTAATCTTTAATGTAATAATTAAGGAAATGCCAATTTATGTCATTTTGCTAATGGCTTTTGTAAGGAGGCAGGAGGAAAAACTTTTCCCAAATTTCAGAATGTTTTTCCATAGCATGCTACTGTACCCCACTGTCTCTTATCCCTCAATCAAAATTTAGAAGACTTTAGAAAAGGGATCTTTTTTTTGGATATTGAAATTTCCTCTTTATTAGGAAGCAATTTGGCAAAACAAAGCAATTTGTGAGAGTCAATCTCACAATTGTAGACCACTAATCAAAGCAATTGGCACTGTAATTCCTGCATTTTCCCTGTACGTGATTCGAGGATATACTCCAGCCAAGATTTAGTTTGGCATTGACAACACATGATTGAAGCCGTCTGAAGTACCTCTCTTTGGTTCAGTCTCTGTCCTCATGAGGTATGGGAGAACATTTGGTGCATGCTTGGAGTTGAGCCCCCGTTTTAGCTTTCTCCAAAAGAGGTTTGGTTATTATTAAAAAAAAAAAAACAAACAACCCCAGTCTGTGAACTAAGCCTGCACGCTGTAAGTGGGGACAATCAGGGCTTTCACTCTGAAGTCATATCACTGTACTGAATGTATCTGCAGCCAGAAATGCTCTGCACTGTAGAAGATAAGATAAAAAGGTCTAAATTTTAAAGTAGAAACAAATGTTTGTTTTCACTGTCCTAATGTTTGTTCACTTAAGCTTTTTTTTTTTTTTTGAAGAGGGGCTAGGTAAGAGGTTGATGCTGTCTGAAGCTCCCCAAATAGCATCCTGTACTGGTTCAGAGCACTTAGGCTACCTCAACATTCAGTTCAGGAAAGTTTCACCTGCTGCAAGCTTACTGCTTCCTAGCAGCTCATTTGTCAGAAAAGCTCATGCTCAGCTTATTAGCAGCCTATTTTTACGGTCATTATCCACACTTCCACAACATCTGGCTAAGTGTTGTACTCCAGATTGTGGCTGTTCTGGGAAGCAGTTTTAGCAACTTGAAAAGGCCGTTTAAGTCATGCTTATAATCCTCCCTCTGCCTCTTATCAGTGGGGTGATGCTGGGGAAGTGGCTGCTTCTCTTCTACCTTTTGCGTGTCTTTAATAGACCCTGAATTACTCTGAGTAAGGATCATCATTTTATTTGTTCCTGTAGTCTAGCTAAGTGGGTAGTCAACCTCAGATGAAAATTAATTTTTGAAAAAATTACTTAACGATAGAGTTGTCCCTTTCTGAACTATTGTCTCTGCACAAGTGGTCTTGTAGTGCCTTAGATGATCTTGTAATGAACCGGAAAGATTTTATTCATCAATGTGTGTTTTCCATGCATGCTGTGGCTAGCAAATAACTTTCTCTTTTAGAAAATCTTCTGCAGAATTAGGACCATGCTCAAAGGTTAACTCCAGAAAAAAAACTTTTCCAGAACTTCTGGATGTCAATTCCACATCATTGATTAAGGTTTATCTTTTTAATGCAAAAGAGGTAAAAGCATTGTTTAAATTTTGAACATTTTTTTTTCATCCCAGGAAAAGCGTATCTTTATTTTCTGAATTCTGTGAATATGTAGCCTTCCTTATTTCATTTACTATAATTTAATCTATCTTTTGTTCTCATGTAAAGACCTTTCTCCTATTTTTGATAAAGCAGATAGAGTACTCAGATATGCAGATAATAAAATAGCCATCTGCTCATTAGGATTTCCAAACTGCCCAGTAATGCTTTGTCATTTCTCACCCATCCATTCCACCCATTCTTGGAAACAGTGTTTCTACAAATGACAGTACAGCAGCAAAAACGTGATTTGAAGTCACTCAACTCAGAGAACATATCCCAGCCTACCAGTGAGATGCATCTGAACAGTCCAAACACTAAACAACTGCCAATTGAGACACTGATTGGCACAGCTAGCAATGATTTCTGGCCAACCTGCTTTCTGACAGCCACAAACTAGTTTTCTTCTCTTGATTCTATTGCCTTTCTTGTCGCCTTGCTGACTGAACTTTGGGCTGTACATAACAGCTGACAGGTGTTTTCCCCGGGGTGATACAAATGCCCTGGCTCAGCCATTATCCGACAGTTTTCAGGTTGTCCCGTACCAAGCGGGTGATAGATAGGCTATAAGACAAGTAGGCAAACAGTTATACTTGGCACAATTGCAGGCTTTCTAGAGGGGAAAGAAACAGTCAATCTCACAATTGCAGTCTGCCTGACACTACCCAACTATTTGCAAAGTGTGTTTGGGGAGTTCAGATAGGGAATAGGGTTGACTGACAAAAGCCAAGCAGGAAAGGCTAACTGTCAGACTCTTTGCAGCAGCTCTGTAAAAGCCTGGCAGATGAAGTGAGGTCTGGAATGCAGAATGACAGCAGACTGATGAGCAGCAGAAAGCAGGATGGCAGTAGTGCTACAAAGGGTTATTCTTAAAACTTTTATATTAGCTCTAATCAGTTGTGCTTTTAAAATCAGCCTTTAAATCAACTACTGTTATTAATATTGTTGAATTTTATTAAAAGCATTAAGAACTTCTTCTAATTGTTACAAAATAAGACTATGCAGTTGGTTCTCTCCTACTGAAATTTTTTGCAACCTTTTTAAACTAAGGAAAGGGGATTTCAACAGCAATTCAGTGTTAGAAGAAAACTGACTGTGTGAGGGGACCACATTTTACAGTAGTATGCAGGAAAATGCACAAGGGATGGGATATATTTACAAGCCTGACAGCATGATCTCCCACAGTATACTTACCCATCCAAATTGGTTAAATCTGAATAAGTATAAAGTAGGTGCTTAAACTGCAAGACTCAAGGGATTGTGAACAGTGGTAGAAAGTCCAGCTTGGTTACTAGTTATGTATCTCAGGAATCAATAGTGTTCATGCTTTTATTTTTGACCCAGATGATGGAGTGGAGTGCCTTCTCAGCAAGCTTGCAGATGGCACCAAACTGATGATCTGGGGTGGTCGATACACTGGAGGCCAGGGCTGCTATTCTGATCGACCTGAACAGCATGGAGGAATAACCTGGCAGGAACCTCATGAAGTTGAACAAAAGCAACAATGACATTCTGTGTCCTGTATCTGTATGTACCCACACAATAGTACAGGCCAACTGGTTAGAGAAGAACTTCTGGAGAAGCGATCTGGAGCTCCTCATGACTAAATTGCAGCTCTGTGGCAAAGAAGGCTGATGAAATACTGGCATACTAGGCTACATCAGGGAAAATGTGGGGAGCAGGCAGAAGGAAGTGTTATTTCCTTTCTATCTGGCACTTATGACATGGCATCTGGAGTACCATTTGGGTCCAGTGTGGTGCTCCCTGGTACAAGAAAGAAATTGACATACTGGAAAGTGCTTAGTGAAGAGGCACCAGGAAAGTCATGGGCACATAGCATTTATGACAGCACATAGCACACAAAGACAGACTGTGAAAGCTGTGTTTATTCAGCCTGAAGAGAAGATTTAGGGAGTTTATACTCAGCTACCTAATGGGAGAATATAGAGAAGACAGAACTATACTCTTCCCAGAGGTGCGCACAGAGGAGAGGCAATGGACAAAAGTTTCCACACCAGAATAGTGACCAGATAAAAGGAAAAACCTTATCATCATGAAAGTGATCAAACCATGGAATAGGTTGTCCAGAGAGCTGTGAGTTCTCCTTCTTTGGAGATATTCAAAACTTGACTGAACAAGGTCCCAGGCAGCCTAAACTAGTTGTCCTTTCTTTGAGTAGGGGATAGGACTAGATAACCTCAAGAGCCTCCTTTTAGCCTTAATTATTTTAAGAGTCTATATAACCATCAAAAGTGGTGACAAAAAAAAATGAGGAAGTGTTGATTAGGAGAAGGCAAAATAAATTTACCTCATTTCATTAGTCTCTAAAGAAAAAAAAAAATTCCAGCTTTCAGAATTTTGAGTTATTTCCAGCATAGCAAAGGACAGCTTCTATTTCTGTGAGAATGTTCACTGTTAAAATATACACATATAAAAGCAGGAGATCCACACTGTAATGGCAGCAAACATCCTAGTCTAAGGTGCAAATACTGTTAGACAAAATCAAAGTTTAGAGTCCCAGTAATTATTTTCCTTAGTACAGGTAGTTTTGGGAAAAAAAAGAGATTTGCCCTGCAGATCGCTTTTCAGTGAAGAGCATACACTTTACAAAAGCTCAACAGTGAACTGCAGGCACATAGAATTTGCCTTTGGACAAGCCCTCTGCTTTCCTACTGTATGTATTTGGTGTATATTTGGGATGGAGAAAGGAGTGAGGTAAACCTCTGGATACTTTCTCCTTATTACTGGAAGAAGGATAATAGTGTCACAGATATTTTTAATTTAAATGATCAGCCCTGAAATGCTAATCTAGTTTTCTCTTCATTTCAAGAGAAAGACAAACACATCAGAGGAATGACTTCCCTCAGGTGCTATATGTACATGGGCATATACATCTTGACGGTAAAAGTATATATAGACACTGTAAGACATTTTAGTGCTTAACAGAGGTGCTTTATGAACACGATGTAAGTTGTTGGGCTGATTCTCGGAAGCTTTATGCAGAAGTGTTAGTGCCAATATCAACAACTCCAGTAATCGGAACACAAATACACTTTATTTCTTATTTTGTTTTCAGGTTTTAATTTTTATCCACAGTCCTATAGCTGTTTCTTTAGTATTATTTTCAAACATTTTCATAATTTATTGAGCTGTCCTTTAAGTTGAAACAATGTTCATACCAAGCATTGGAAAAAGAAAAGGAGAAAAAATTAAAATGATAAGTTAACACCTGTATGATTAATAATTTAGAGATTTGGTCCTTAAAATAATAAACTTTACTCATTATAATACTCCCATGAACTTCAGTGACTTTAGCTAGGAGTAGGAGATGGTAATGTCAAACCTTGAAAAGATGGCATAAACCTATAATTTGAAATAAGGCATAACTTGAAGAATTTCAAATCGGTAGTCTGATTTCTGGGATGGAGAACAGAAATGCTTGACCTAATACAGTGTGAATACCTAATACTTGTCTCACTATTGAACTTTTAGACAAGAGCAAGGAATTCTGCTGATTATCATTCCCCCAAAGAAGCTTCATTGACAGTTGAAATTTAAAATTAATGTTCTGAGAAGGCATAGGTTTATCTGTTAATTAGATTTTGAAAGATGTGCTTTTTTAGAAATTTTGACTTGTTTTTAACACTTTCATTATTTTATTATGGATTAACTAAAACTCTTTCTGTATACAGAAAGTGAAGCTTTCCTTTTATGCTAAATATTAATCACAACTGCACCTAATTAAAGACAGAAATGGTCTGAATTATTGGCCTGCACCTAAATTCTGTATTACATGTAACCTAATCCAATCTGAACAAGGTCTCTTGTAGGCCAGTTTTTGTATTCTTATACTGGTTTCTCACCATTAATGGATAGTGACAGACTAATACAAGTATATACAGAGTCAGATTTAATAGAATAATATATATTTGAAAGTAAAGGTAAGAATTTTAAATGTATGTTCAATGAGCTCCAAACACCACCATGCTGAACATGCTTCCTGAAGGTCTCTCCCTATTCTACATGCAGATGTTTTAACCACTAATATTTCATATCAGGACACTTGGTGCTGAAAATGAATTTATCCACCTTGGGAAGGAGGAAAAGAGTGGCAGCTGCTTAAAAAGTAAGCATTATATATCTTAAGTTCAGGATTTTACTTTAACAAAAAATGATGTGTGTTTCTGAATCTGGTCAAGTTCTTTTTAAAATCTAGTATTATACATCACAAGCTGATGAAAGAAGGAAGGAAGTCTCAGTACTCTACACTATCCATATGAAAAAGTGTACAGAAGATAGTGGGAGAATTTAAGAAAGCTCATCATTTATTAACTTAATAGCTCCAATTAGAAATAATACTGAATTATGAAGCTGAGTAATCTGAGGCTCAAGTAAGAGATAAAAAGCTTGTGTTAGTAGTTATTAAATAACAGAATTCCAAAGGAAAATTAAATGATATATATATTAAAACAATAATTGAATTTAAAATCTCAGCTCAGCTAAGAGTAGACAGTGTGTATAGATTAATGAATCTCAAACCATAGTACAAGGTGAAATGTATTAATTGTAATTGTAACTTACCTTGAGGTAGGTAGGAAAGACTCTTTTATCACTATAATATTAGTAAAGAAAATGTTTGTTTGAGCCATAATATTTAAGTATGTTTCCATTTCATGATCTAAATTTCACAGAATAAAATTATCTCTATAAAAATCTGATTCTACACACATTTCTTGCCTTCTCTTTTTAGTTTGGTCAGAGTAGTACTTACTTCTAGTTTATGATGAAAACCAAGAAGATGGAATATATGAGGAAGATACAGAAGGAGGGCGACAGGATTCTGTAAGGTTAATGAATTAGAAGGCATCTTTCTCTGAGATTCAGACCTTTTAGCGGGCTTTGAGTGATTATTACAAATATGCTGTTAGTATATAATTAATTAACGATATATTTCATTTGGGCTACAAAGAAGATAAATTGTGCATTTACCTTTATCAATAATACTTTAAGTCATTACATGATTTTAGTTTGAGTTTTTAAAATCGATGTTTGTAACAAAAGTTTTTAGGTATCTTCCATATGAGAGTTTTTGATCTTAGTAAGACTTCCAGATAGGTTATGGCACTTGCAGAACATGAGCTAGTACCATCCTCTGCCCAGTCTTGTTTCCCTTAAAACTGTTTCCCTCTTCCAATTCCTGGCCTGGCTTTCAGTACCTTGGTGCTGCTGCTCTTCCCTCTTCTGTGCAGAGGGACCAAACAAAACAGCTGTGCTCCAGTTGCAGGGCTGTGAGTTTGAAGTTTAGCCTCTACTCGCCATCCTCAGGACATTGCTCAGGACATGAGGGTTCTGTAGTTTCATCTCATCTCAGTAATTCATACCTCACATTGTGCTGCCACACTCACTATAACTAACAGTTAAAAAAAGGTATGCCAATTAATTCTCAGTATTCTGAAAATTTTATTCTAGGAAAACACCATCTTAGATATATGTCAATAAGCATATTTCTTGCAGAAAGGAAGAAATTCTGCCCTCCTAGTGAGCAGAAAACTGATGCAATGGGAGTAAATGCTGTTTGTGATTTATGTCATAAACCAGTGAGAAGACTTTACTAAGAAAACAAGATCCTATAATACGATTAATTGGTGGTGATGACTCTGTAAGAAAATAGTTTTTATACAGTGTTTTGCCCTAGAATGCAGTGTATTTTACAACAAAAGCTGCATCTGTGTTTTATACTGAAAAAGAGAGAAAACATATGGCCATTTGTCTGTTACTCTCTAGTGAGTCAGTCTGCCTTGTAGGATATGGTCTTATCAGTATTATTTCAGTGTACCATCCTTTAGGCAACACTTGCTCAATTATTATACAGGTGTTTCATCTCTTAAGCCTTGTTTCAAAGGATGAAAGGCCTCTGGTCTACCATCTAAAATGTAAGTGTACAGTAGCATGCTTATTCATAAATGTTCCAGTTAAAATATAAAAAATTGAAAGGGTTGATATTTTGCTGGAATTCTTTTCCCGTTTATTATTTCATTGGTTAGTTGTTTGGTTGGTTGTTTTGTGGTTTGTTTTGTTTTTTTTTTTAAATAAGTATATATCTAGTAATTTGTTCTTACAAGGAAAAGGGAGAAGACTATAGATGTCAGTGCTAGGTAAAATATAAAATATTGCAAAAGTATTCAAATTGACCACCACTATTACGAGGTCCATGACAAGAACAGGAAATGTACAAAGATGTCACATTGCTGTTCTTGGTTTTAGAATGACATGATCTAGTATAAGATCAATGCAGAAGATAGAGGAGAGTTTGGATGATGCAATTCCCTGACTTTAAGTAGTATACAGAACATATGCTAATTTTGAAAAGGAAGGAAATACATACAGTATCCTTTCCTTGCAACACAAGCAGATCAAAATCTTCCAGAAGAAAAAATGATTAGTTAAAATGTTCAACTTTAAATTATTTTACCTGTTTGTGAATCTGTTATTTTCCTTCTTTTCTTTTCTTTTTTTCCTCCAAGAAGTCCAGGTTAGCCTCCTAAGAAAAAGACATAGTATTACATATTAGGTCTTCTCTACCTGAAGAGCAAACCACACATGAGCCTTCAGAAAGGGACCCTGCAAACAATTGTAGGAAAGCTGAAGCATAGACACACTAATTGCAAAAAAAAAAAAAAAGGGGATAGGGAAAGATGGACAGCCCTGTGATGTCACTGTCCTGATAGTGATATATAGACATTTCCCTTGGAAAAGACAAAAATAATACATTCTCACATTCCTGGTGTTTTTCTCTTCACTTTTGTCATCTTCTCCAGAAAGCAGCAGGTCAAAACAGCATTGGCAAGAAGCAAGAAGGGATCTGTACATTGGGGTATGTGTCTGAAGTCACAGGCCCAGGTGCACAGATCCTCAGCTCAGCTGCAAGATGCAGGGCCACCTGATCATTTTACAGACATGCTAACCATCCACCACAATCTTCACAAAGCATACAGTTCCAATGAATAATCCTTTGATATCAAAGCTAGCTATTCACCACACACATGCAGGAACTAAGAATTTATCAATGCCCAGAGATGGCAAGAGCCATCTCCCCAACCTCTGGTGACAGGCAGCTCCCTGCTTAGTCTTCTTTTAAGAGAAGATTCCAGCCAGACCACTTCTGGAGGACTCTGGGCAATAACTTGTTGAATGTAACTGTATTGCCAGTGGACAGAAAAACAGGGTGGTTGAGTCACCACCTTGAGTGATAAAATGGTCTTAAGCATACTATTTTCCAGTTTCCCCAGCGTGTTCTCTGACAGGAGCAACAAAGGATGTAAGGTGTATATTTTTTTGAGGGCATAACTGACAGTTTTGAAAGTCACATTCACACTGAGTTGAAAGAATTTGAAGGTGTTCTTGTATAACATATACATTTGGGGATATATTTGTGTCAAAATATCATTTCAAGCAGATCTTGCTGCAGTAAGGGAACAGACCTTTGAGAGTGCTCTGTCACACGGGAGCCCCACCAACCCCCTGCTCCCTTGTAACCACAAGTCTGTATCCATCACAAGAAACAGATGCTCTAGGAAATGTCACAGTGAAGTTTATGGTATCAGTCAATGGCAAATGTCTAACTGTTTAAAAAGCAGGGTTCATCATCTAGTAAGAGAGACTAATCTTTCCCTCTTAGACAGAAAGCTAGAAGTCATGAAGAAGTCCCTGGAGAAAAGTGAAGTCTAAAAAGCTTAAAAATACATAAAGAATCTTGAAGGCTCAGAGGGAGGTCTGTCATAAACCTCAGTAAAATCGATCTATACAACTCTTGTTATTTCCACAAAGCAAAATCACTTTGACTCTGTTTGTCAGGTGCTGAGTTTGAATCAAACAGAAATAGAAGGAGGGGAAAGAGGAGAAGGCATTAATCCATCAGCAGTCATGGTTACATCTAGTCTACAGTGCTAATTATTTTCTTCTTAATTTTGTCTTGAAATGTCTTAAATGTACCATGCTAGATAAAATGGGAGGAAAACAGGATGAATATCCTGACTTCTTTCTCCAGAGCTGAAGGTTTGCTAGGCTATGGTGTGTTTTTTTGTCTGTCATAAGAGACAAAACTAGATCATTTGTCTCTGGAACTCCTCTATCAGACCTCAAGGATCTGACAAATGTGAAAGAGAGCTCTCCAGCTTTTCTACCTTCTTATTTTCTCACCAGTTCCTAATCCAAATGAAAACCACCAAATTCTTTAAGTGCTGGACTCTATAAACTCATCTTCCTCTTCTTTCCCTTCTTCAGAGTAAAGCATACATCATCTACAGCCCTTCCCTGGGATGGGGGCAGTGGCTGGCTCCCACAAGCTGCAGATTTTGCTTCACTGGCTCCATGCAGGCTTTGCATCGGTTGATCACATTGCTATAGGGAATAAACACCAACAGCAAAAGTAAGGTGAGAAGGAAATATAACATCTCCCCTAGCTGGTGGCAGGATTCTTCTAGTCTTTAGTAAATGTATAATATGAAGGGTTTTAATAACGTGGAACATTTTAATGAACCTACTCATAGTAAGTACAATGTTTTGCATTTGTGCTGGAAACAAAATAATTACATTTATAGAACTAGTACCCAAGTGTGCTATAAAAATGCCAACAGAAAAAAGGCTTTATGCTAGATCGTTATTGAAATCATGTCTGTTTTGATAAGAGAGGGTCCAGTGGCCCTACTGTGATAATGTTACACAGCATGCTTATAATGTGTTAACGGGATTAAAACAACCATGCACGCAAGCCGTGTTTCGTAAAATATTAAAAAGTCACATATTTGCATATTATACAGCTGGTTGCAGAGCCATCAATCATCATATTATCTGTACATTGAGGATGATAAATGGTTTTCATTCTAATGAGAGAATCTAATCACATGGAGAAATGAAGAGGGCGTGCAGCATAAAAGCTTTGGCTCCAAAAGCTATAGATTATTATTAATATTATACATTTCCCTATGATTTGGAAACTTCTGCTCTTCATTTGTACACGTGCCTTTCTACATTCATGACTTTGAGAAAAGGTCAGGTCATTAATTTTTTTATTCGTAATAAAATGACCTGGAAAAGCAGGAAAAGGTTAAAAATATTAAGCAACTTGGAATCAGCTTATGTGAAATTCTCTAAATTACTCAGGGCAGACCATTTATTTTTCATCTCTAAAAATGTGACAGCAGAAAAGCAGACAAAGGTTAAAAACAGGAAGGTAGAAGCCTCTTACCTAGGTATTTTTGTAAACTGTCTAACACAGCTCTATAGCAAATGACTATGCAATATATTGTTTGCCTGCTAAATGAGAAAGTGAGCTGCTTCTAAAGATGTAACAAAATATAAACTCTTTCATAAGCCAGTTTTATAATAAGACAACTACTGTCCTTAGAAGTAGTGCCAATTATTACATTTAAGATTCTGACTCTTACAGTCCACTTGGGTGATAAGATAACACAGTACCATGTGAAAGAAAAAAGGAATAATTTTCTGATGGGGTGCAATGGGTAGAGACACTTGTGTGGGAGTGGAGAGGAAGAAGGCAGAGTAATAGAGTGTCATGGTTTAGCCCTACTCACCATGCAGTTGCTCACTCACCCTCCCACTCCCCAGTGGGATGGGGGAGAGACTTGGGAGGAGGGGAAAACTCGTGGGTGGAGATGAAAAGTTTGCTAAAATAGCAAAAGAAAATGACAATAATAACAAAATATAGGGATACTAAAATATACAAAACGAATTATGTACAATTTCTCACTACCCAACGTCCTGATGACCAATGCAACCCATTGTTTCCATGATCTTGAGCAGTGATCATGGAAACAAAACCTAGTAGGAAGGAAAGGAGCAAGAGAGAGCTGCCCAATGGGCCAACCCCTAACTTACATACTGAGCAGGGAATACTCTTTTTGGCCAGTTTGGGTCAACTGTTCTGGCTATACCCGTCCCATCTTGCTGCACCTGCACTTTAGTGAGACCTGGGAGGCTGGAAAGTGTCCTTGGTCTCTTTAGCAATAACTAATAACATCAGTGTGTTTATCAGTATTCTTCACATACCAAATCCCATACTAAATCCAAAACAGAGCAGCTACTGACAAGAAAATTTTCTCCATCCCAACTGAAACTAGGACAAAGAGATACCACTGTTAGTACACTGGCTAGCTGCATGAGTAAGCAACCAAGAAAAGAAACCGAGTACTTTACAAAATACTTGTATTTATATATGTATTTTTCAGAATTCATTTGTGATCTTACATCGTTCCTCAATGTATTGAATGGTGTGATGAATTCATAAACTTAGAAAAAAGCAATAACACAATCTTAATAATAAGGCTAATAAGGCCATTTGGCCATACTAAATAACTTGCTATAAAAGTTTTCTCTGAGATGTAAAAACTTAAAGATACAGACCAGACTGAAGTGCACATTTCAACTGCAGATTAATGAGGTTTTACAGGTTTAACGCTGTAAATAGAAACAAACATGTACATTCTAGGATGTGGTTTGAAAACAAAACTTCTGAAGCTCTTGCTCGTTGCCATTAGGAAGTGATGTCATGGCCATGATCTTAATTGATCGCTGCTCATCAGCTTTGTGCCAAGTAGTATCTCTTCCTGGAATGTTTTAAATGTAACAGATTAGAAAATCAGCTACAAATAGGAGAATTTATGAGTCTAATGTTTTACCAGTGATGATCTGGTATATAATAACTTAGGAAGTTTTAAAGGAACATTCTCAGTGGGATTTAGGGAATATTTCTCTCCTAGGAACAGGTATCAGTGCGGGAGAAGGGGTAGGAAGAAAAGGAAAAAGCCTCTAGAAAGACTGTTCATAAGGACCAAATACTGGTTCTGATCAACCTGTAACACTTAGATGTGGCCTATCATGAAAACTCATCTGGTACCTTTCCTGAGGGACCACCAGATGCCCTTCTGTTAGGTGAGGCACGTAACTGTGCATGCTGGGTCAGAGGATGGGGCTCTGTGTGTCATTCGTGTTCTGAAGTGGACAAGCCAGTTTTTGAGCATGAATATGCATGACTTCAGCTGGAGCAAAGGATGGCACTCCAGAAGGATTTCTCTGGGACAGTATTTCCAGTTACAAATGGCATACTGGACACATTATTTTCATGCTTGCTGCAGTTCTCAGGTTACCCACAATTTTCACTCCATCACGATAACTTTGGGACAAACCAGGATTCTCTTTAAGGTGGGATTTTTCCTCTCCAAACTCGTAACATTTTACAGAGAAGGAGAAATGAAAGAAAAGCTTTAAAATATGTGGATTGGTCTCACTTTGATCCAGAGTAAGAATGCAGCTAAGCAAGAACGTGGGCCTAAGCACCAGGGCCAGACGTAATCTGGGTCTGGGAGAAGCAGGTAAGTCTCATATATTCTTATCCTCAGCTAGGAAATTGTTTATTGTTCATAGCCTGTCGGAGCTGTCATAGCATTTATTATGTCACGTCGTAACAGTGCCATCACTTTTTTTCCTTTCTGTCCTCCCACTCCCAACTCCTCACTACCATTCAATATAGTTTAAAGTCTTTTGATATTTTAGACCTTGACTTGCAAAAATTAATAAAAAAAAAACCAAAAAAACAACCTTTCAGGAGAGAGGAAATTAAAAGATACTCATAAAACAAGCAGCTGTTATCTGACCACTATTATGTATTTGCCTTTAAATTGGGGGGACTTTTTTTTTAGACATTTGTCTATGTATGCATGTTTTTAAAGATATTTAGACTATGAGTAATAAAGAGAATTTGAGTATCCCCTAGTTTCTGCCACGACTTCCTCAAAAACCTGTATTTATTAGGTACAGGAGAACTGGATCCTCATATAGCTGAATGTCTCCTTACAGAGACATCCTTATTCCATCCTTTTTCAGCCATGTGTCTTTCTAATGTATTTCTTGCCTCTTCAGTTATAATACTGCAGCTGTGAAATACTCGTTAATATACTGATGCTTTGCTGATGTGTTATTTTCAAAACATAAGATGTTGCAATGTATCTACAATATTTCTTTTTCAACTGCAAAGCTCAGCAATATTCAGTTCAGAGTAGATACAGAAACACTCCCATACAAATACAGTTTTGCCTGATATACTTCAGAGATGTTTGTGGTTCAGACTCTTCGTTAAAGTGTGTGGTTACTGTTCAAGTGCCACATGAGAGAATAAAGACCTAGAGAAGATTACAGTTAGTGAATAACTACACTGTAGAGTTTATTTTGAAATAGCATGTATTTTCTGCTATGGAAGTTTGTGCAAGGACAAACTAGGTGAGAGAAGTCTCTATCCCATGAGATAAAAAAAAAACTGCACTCATTTGCCTTTTCAGTAGAGAAACAAAATTGTTGTTTGTGATGCATCTTCTTAATTAAACAAAACATCACCAAAAAAGTAGCATAGCTCCCTAGTGCTAAAAAGCAGATTTGAACTACTCTTCAGGTTTAAAAGTAGAACACTTTTTTGTTTGACTTGAACGTGGTGAGGAGGTCAAGTATACAACAGTGCATCCTGTCTGAAAAAAAAAAAAAAAAAATTACATATATTAATGTATTAAAGCATTTTTTATGGGCCTTAAAGTTTTTTTTAACTTGCAGAGGATCCACATAGGATTTCCTACGTGGCTTTGCCTGGGAAAGGAAGAGCATGAAATGTGAATGGAAATTTAAAAAAAAACAACCACAAGCCACATAAGTTGTTGAAGGATGTCATTTTGTAAATCTGTTGCTCTCAATTCAGACAGATGCTTCAGTATTGAGGTTTCTTTACCCAGGACTCATCCTGTGTTTTTATGATCCGTCTTCAATTACACTGACCTTCAGTACTTAATCTTTGTATTTCCACAGTTGCCCAATAAGTTTCTAAACAGGAGTTTGATTAGTTTACAAGAGGGATTAAGTGATGCCAACAGGTAGTGTAGCAAGGGACTCTTTCACAAGACAGATTTCTCGAAGCACATACAGAAGTGCTTCTAGGCAAGAAAAACAACAAATCTGAAGAGT
Source organism: Chlamydotis macqueenii (assembly GCF_036417535.1). Classification (NCBI taxonomy): domain Eukaryota; kingdom Metazoa; phylum Chordata; class Aves; order Otidiformes; family Otididae; genus Chlamydotis; species Chlamydotis macqueenii. The sequence continues at coordinate 134,779,059 of NC_141557.1, forward strand.
TAGAAGAGTTTCATTGTAATCAAGAGTTAGGAATTTGGAATAAGATCTGAAGCCTTTTCACTTAAGAATGGTTGTGACTTTTTAATACTGCTTGCACAAAATGTGTGTGTTATTTAAGTCTGTAATGCTCTCTGCTGAATTGGTCAGTATATATCAAAAGCAGTTTTGTTCAGAAAGGAAAAAAAAAGGGAAAAAAAAGGAAAAAAAAAGAAAAAAGAAAAAAAAAGGAAAAAGAAAAGAAAAAAAGGAACCACTGAATTTCAGCAGTTTCACTATGGCTGGCTAGCAACTGTTAGTTATAAAAAAGGAAACTCTTTTTCCTCTTAAAGAATAACAAAGAGCTCAGCTATGACAATGTAATATTACAATGTAATGAATACTTAAACCTGCTTGCATTGTCATTAAGAAGAAATGTGTAACCTTAACTAACCTTTCTTTCTCTGATGCAGTCTTTAAATCTGCAATTATGTTACCTTCAGTACACATCTATCCAAGGTTATCCGAAACAAATGCATCATGTAATACTGTGTTATCTACTTCATAAATATAGTCCTGCATAATCTGCATGTGTATTTGTATGTAGTCAACAGATTGATAGATATTTCAGCCATACCATAGCCAGATTGCTAAAGCTTTGCATTAAATTTAATCTGTATATGAAACCTTGGCTTTTTCAGAGAAGTATTTTTTTAATATTTTATTTTTATATATACTTAGTGCCTTCAAGATCTATTTTATATGCCTGTTTATCGCATGGCAATGTACATTAGCAGCAGTAATCAATGACGAAATGGAATAGCTTTTGAAAGTGAAGACAATAAAAACACTGTGACCAAAACCACACATCTCCAGGTCTGTCACAGACACCAATTTAATCAAGAGAATGTGGCACTGATAGGGCTTCCATGTCACACTGAAGAATTAGCCTTCTGGCTTTTTAGTTGCTCCTCTAACCCTTTTTGTGCAAGTTTCCAGTCTATTTGTCTCCAGATCCAAATCTACAGACTGTAACCAATGTATTTCATTCAAGTAAAAGTAAATCATTAAAACTAGTTTTCCAAATTTGATGAAATGTCTTTGTTTGGAACGTGATCTTACATGCACACTTTTTTATTAACCTGAGTGTTTACAAGTAGATGACACTTAGAGCTAGAAGGCTGAGCAATAATTGTTATGAAATCTGGTTCCTGTGTGTTAACATACATAGGAGAGGGAGAGAGATGGTGAAAATTTTATCAGTCTCCCTGTGTTCAAAAAAACTCTAAATTATTTCAGAGGGGGAAAAAAAGCGTGTTTGTGAAGAACAAAATAATTGAAATAATGTTCACTTACAACTCCACAATGAGTTGAAGGATACAGTAATAACAAAACCTTTCAGGGTCAAAACCAGGCAAATTCAGTTCTTGTGCGCTCAAGGCAATAACATCCTGATGATGAGGCTATGTTAATGAGCATGTGAAAGAGACCTCACAACCTTTCATTATATTTTTCCCTAAGTTCTTTTACATTTTATTGTACAGTGTACCAAGGATGTCATTATTTCCTCATTGATTTGGCTATGAGGTTGTAGTTCTTAACAGGAAAGGTAATTTCTTTCAAAATGAGGAGCTTATTTTAATCTATGCTTTCCCGCTTCACAAAAGTCAACCTTTTCTACTAGGTGGTTAGTCCAATAATTTGAGCTGAAATCAATAACAATTAAATCATCAGTACCTGTCACTTCAAAGTTTGGGCTCACTGTGAATAATTCAATTTTAGCACTTGTATTTAACAGCACCTCACTGTACTGTTAAAGCACCTTCCAGCACAGCAGTAAGTACTGTGGCTAATTTCTGTTCCATGTAGTCCTCTCTTTCTAATCTCACCTTCTTAAAGGAAAACTGAATGTGCAAGCAGTGTACCATGCTTTGAGAGCCAGTAGTTTCTTTATAACCATACTGCCATACTTTACTATTACTGAAAACAAGACCTTTTTGTACTTGGAATGGAAGTCTATGACATTTCTGATTATCCTGAGTTCTTATGGCAGTTTTTTTTGTAGCAAAAGAGTAATCTTTGAGAAACCTATTTTTTACACAAATGAATCTTCCATTTATAATGAAGACTTTCAGTGTCCAAAATCAAAAAGTGGTCTAAAACTACAAGTCCTTATACTGATGTTACAAACAATCACTCAGCTGCTCCAGTTCCAAGCCATGCAATACCTTGAATGTAAGAATGATCCTCTCTGTATTTAAAAGGAAGGGCCTATCCCAATTACTCCTTTGGTTTTCAGTGCTTCTACATAATGTATATCACATCACTTCAAATTCAAAGGTTATCAGATTAGGCCTGGTATATTTATTAAATGCAAAAGAAGATTAAAAGACAGGCAGGATGAAATGCCACATGAGTAATTTGGCTGAGAATGATACACTGCTCCATTACAGTAATATCACATATTCTTTTATGGTGCCTTTTTTTACAAAGATCACAATGCAGTCTGGGTCCACCATGTTTCTGTACAGCTTCTCTAGCAAGTGGGAGACTGATGGGATGGAGACAGGCTGTGCACCCTTCTTTTTTCTAGTAATGACTGAAGAAGATAACCCCTTTCCCAAGAAAAAGGCTGAAGCAGACCAAAGCTGTAACTTGTTACAGATGCGTAGATCCCAGAGGGAATCCTAGACCACTGGAAAAGAAGGAGGAGAAATGTCCCAGTTTAAATAGATTCTCATCACAAATCTGACCCTGGAAAGATTCTCAGGAGGTCCATTTTCCTACTCTGAGTCTGGATCGGTACTTTTGGTTCATCCTTGGCAGTTGCGTGGTTCATGGTTCATGTCTCGAAATTCCAGTAAAAGGAATTCCGTAATCTCCCTAGGAAATGCATTTAACAATAAACAAGCCTAAATGTGTAATAGAAAAATATCTTTATGTACATTAAAATAATGACTTCTTTTTATATTCCATGCAGACTTAAGTAATGATCATTATCATTTCTAATATTTGGAAATTTTAATGTCCCTCTTTCTCCTTCTAAACTAAAGGCACTAGATCTTCCATATTTCATAGTACATCATGTTTTCTAAACTTTGGATCATTTTGAAGTTCTTGCCTGTGTTATTTTCTTACAGTGCCCCAAAAGTGGATGCTGTCCTACTGGATGCCAGACTGTTGACTACAGCAAAAGAATATGTACAAACTTGCTGAAAATTTTTTTCTTCATCTGTAAAATGTAAAGAAACAATATTGAACATAGTTAGAAATTTCTTAAAATGTGTTTCTTAACCCCTCAAACTTATTATTATTGCCTAGCATTTACCTTCTCATGTGCAAATCCCATATGATCTGTGCTATCAGTGCAATATGAGTAGTGTACAACAGAAAATATCAGTTCCTTACAGCAGCCTGTCTTTTGCAATGCTGTCCTTAAGGAATAATTGTCAAAGAGCTTCGTTTATGCTACAGGTTGCAAGTCAACCAGCTGCATGGAATGATATATTAAAAATGAGTTTAACTCTGACAATTACCACAGTAACAAGAGAAAATCAATTCTCAGTGGTCTAGAATTGTTTCCAACAAGATACCTATGCGTTTAGTATTCAGAAATATTGAGTAGGCCCAAATTCACCAAACGTGTTATGACGATACTTTAGATTTAGCAAGCTTAGACACATTGTCGCTGCTTGTATTTTTCCACAAGGATGATAGCTCCAAGATGACCTTTACTGGCTTTATTAGAGAAGCATTTACACTTAACCTAAACCAGAAGGGCAGAAATAAAACAGAGCATGTTAAATGTGCAACAACGTGTTTCGGCTAAGTCTGATGAAACCTTTTGCTAGGTTATCTCAGCCTGACCTCCTTTCTTATGAAGGTGTTTTTTGTAGCTCATAAAGAGCTTGTGCATTTAGGACATTTCAAAGCCGCAACTCAACAGGAGTACAGTTAAGTGCTACTGAAGCAACTCTGTGAGGCACGTGGATACAACTGGAGACTCTGTAGACTCCTTCAGAAAAGCCAGAAAACTAGGCTACTGTTTAACCAGCCATCTTTCCCCTCAAAAAAAAAAACAACTCCATAGCCTTTCCCAGTTGTTCATATCCTTAGAATCAGACAATGTGTTTTGCTCAGCGTCATGTCCATATATTTCTGTTTCCAAGGAGATTGTTTTTCTTCACATTATTGTTCTCAGACCCCCCATATAACAGCTATATGCAAAGCCCCTGATGCAATGGGAAGGTCACTCCATGACTTTACTAAATATAGGCTCAAATATTTTTAATGGACATGCAATAATTTCAGATGGAATTTGTGTTATTGTGAAAATATTGTGCTATCACTGCTTTCATGGAGAGAAATTAACTGCAGGGTGGAAAGCTCACAGGTAGCTAATGTGTATTTCTACCATATTATATAATACAAGACCTCCAAATGTATGATTTCCTCATTTTCTATCAATGTAAATTATCACACAATTTTTACAGGAAAAAGAAGTAATATTTTTCATATTACAGTTCACAGCTGTACCATTATCCCTCCAAACTTGGAGGAGATGTGAGAGCTTCCTGGGAATGTTTAAGTACTGGAAGGAAAGAAACTTGCAAGCCTGGAACCCCTGTATATACTGATATGACGACATTAGAAATCTGCAGATTAATTGGCTGAGAATTATGTATAATGTGATTTCAGTGTGTTTGTGTGCGAGTTCACTTGCTACAGTTGTCTTGCTAGTAAACTCCTGTGTTTCCAAGCATTTTTTGTCCAAAGAAGCCCAAAATATGTATGTATATTTCCCAGACACTATTCATTTTCCATCTAGCTATAAACAGTCATCCTTCCTTACAATCTTTACTTCTTTCTGAAAGAACAGAGAGGCAGACCAGCACCCATTCCTACTGCTGTTGCTGGCTATTCCTTCTCCCTCTCAGTGACAGAAACCTTTCCAAGCTTCTCTCTTCCCATTCAAACTGAAACTTTGGCTCAAGGGGTGGCCCCCTTCATGATGCAAGGTAGACCTCAGGTTTGCAGAGGTCCAGCTTCAGAACTGCCTGTCAAGTACAGACAGTTGCTGTGATGGCTTCAGACTGGAGGAAGTTTCTGAGCTGCCTAGGTACAGATTTAATACCAGGAAAGCAAGAAAGCAATTAAGCATTTGAGCACCTAGGTGGATACGTACCTATTGCAATTACAGAAGTCTATTATTTCCTATTTTTCTAAAAGTCCTACAGAGACAAGTACATTGTTCTCAGTGGGAGCAGATTACACTCTGAATTAATTACTCACTAATTAGTAGACTATCCCCATGGTTTCTTGCCCCACACTTTCTCCTGTGGAATTGTTTAGCATAAAGCACTACATATAACACATTTGATGAGTACTGTTTGCATTGGAAACTGGTTGCTTTTCTCTGCCTTTTCTTGCTTTCTAGCCAAAGCACTTCTATGACACTGCATCACTGTGGCATTCAAATATTCTGCAAACTTTAGTGCATTTAGTGTCTCATTTCAGGAAATGGGAGTGCAACTAACTTTAAAAATGGATGAATCAGACATAGATAACTTAGGAGCCAGATTCACAGAGAGAGTGGGGGCAACAAGGAAATTTTGTAATACCTACATTTCAGCTGACTCCCATGTGGGCTCTATAGTGCTGACTTGGGCACCTAACATTCCTCTGCAACTAGAGATAAAGTGGAGTGCATTGCAAAGGGATTTATAGCAGCTGGCATCCTGTGCTGGTGAATGTCTAAGTTAACCCAGTGTTAATATCAAGGAGAGACATACATGAGAAATCCACCCTTCTCAGGAGATTTGCGACTTCATTCAGAGATACCAAAGGCATTTCCTCCAGCAAGAACTCTTCCTTCTGTCATGGAGGCTCACAAAATCAAATTAGACAAAATAAACTTTATTCTAACACAAATTATTTAGCAGAGAACCAACTACAAATTGTTCAACACTTCAACAACATCAGTAAACCACGTTCAGGATGTACGAGGAATTAGTACTGCACAACTGAGTTAAGAATTCTTAAGCCAATGATCCAAAGAGCACAATCACTTACCTAACAAAGGGAGGGCTCTCATCCTCTAGGATTTTCCTTAGGTCATGTCCCAACCTAAGGGGACAGTCCTTGACTGCAGACCCGCTTCTCCAAGGAGGATCAACTCAAGTTTGTTCTCTGGTGGACTCCATTTATACCCTGGTCAAATCTGATCTGTGGTTGCATATGGTTATGTCGGCCCTCATCAGCTGGGGACTCCAAGCTTTCTGACTTTTGACCAAAAAATGCATGTGTTCCAACAGCCACCATGTGGATGTGACAAGAGCCATGGCGGGAAGTTTCAGGTGCTAGTCTTTGGTGGGAAGCCTTTTGCAGGAAGGCCCGGGACCACCAGAGGGGTGCACCTGCCATACCTTCTGCACCCTGGTTGTTTCTGTCTGAGCTGGATAAAGGTCAGTGTCTTTCTTAGAGCATTGCTGGAGGAAGGAATATCCTTTCTTCACACTCTATCTGTAAGATCAAGGTTGCAGTATCTGCACTGTATAGGGGAGACTCATTTTCAGTATCACCCTGGGCTGTTTGCTATTCTGGCGAGGACAGAGAAGGTTCATTATTTCCATGTGCAGAACTGAATCAATTTTAAAATCATGAACACCTCTGCAGAAACCTTTCTGGATTTATAAAGGTATAATAGACTTCACTGTGTATCTTCAAAATGTCTTTACGTAAAGCATGGAAAGCTGCTATTAGATGTGGTGTTATTTACACTCATTGCTGACAATAATGCCTCATGTATGTCCCACTCATGGCCAACAAGTCAGTACTGAGGGGATAGGTGGAGAAGTAAAAAGTCCTCCCATCTTAGAGGAATAAATATCCTTAATGCAGCTTTGTGAATTGTAAGTTGCCGCTTTGGTTTGAAAACAACTAGTTGTGTTCTGACATACATGATTTCTTCATAACACAGGTTTTATGGTCTTCAGGATGTCCACTGCCAAAACTTCCTCAGAATCTTTTTGAGTTTACTTTGCCTATAGCCACAGAACTCCTGAAGCTGAGTTTTAAATAATAGATAATTAAAAGGCTAAATAATCTCGCCATTCAAACTTTGAGTTACCACTGTTAAGATTATATCACTAAAATAAGGAGGTCTTAAAATGACTTATTTCTGGTAAGAGCTAATGACAGAGGCTGAAAGAAGTAGTGAGCATTCAATATCTTGGCAGAAAGCACCATGTTTCTCACTGCTCTAACAATTTTTATAATTCCTCCTTTAATAGTTTTGAAGTTTATTGATAAAAAATGTTTTACAGAAATTTGTCACTGAGGTAATGCAATTTAGACTTCCCTTACTTTGTACATATACATGTGCACACACACATATTGTGTAAAAGACAAAAGAAAAGTCTCATTCAGAACATACGACCTTGAAATCATGCACAAGATTTGATCTGTAATATTTCAGAGCTATGCATATTTTTCTCACTGCAGCTGTAGGAAATTTGTCACAGTCCTGTCACAGGCTCTGCTCCTTAAATAGGGAAAATCTGAAATTTCCTTCAAATCTTCAAAAAATAGAATGCTTGTAATTATGCCAGACCACTGAGTTGCCTGCCTTTACCCACAGAAAACAATCTTTCTTGTATAGAAAACACTTTCCATTCTTGCATTGTCTCTGCAATGATGCTAAGTTTGAGAAAGATGGAACATGCCGCACAAAGGGAAGAAAATAAAAAGCCATGTTTACTGAGAGCACAGTAGCTTTCAAACAGAAAGAAAAGAAGAAAAGGATGCTGTTCTCTTTCTTCCTGACTTTCTTTCCTGTTGAGGGCAGCTTGAAATCATCCTAGATTCTTGCAAAAATTTTTCATCCCTATTAGTCACTATCTGCAAAGATTCTCAGCAGTGCCTATTGCTGTAGAGAGCTTAATGACTCTCAGGTCATTCTCGGGTTGGAATTTAATTATTACCTTGCAAATCTTTGCCAATTTCTGTTGATAATTCTTAGTGACATGCAGTCTTGTGTGTTTTGTATGGTGGTTTATGACACTATTTAACCTAATTATTTCTAAAGCCATATGACCTAATTTAGGGACTCTAGATTAGTTCTGTTTTTAGGTATCTATTAGATTTTAAGCTTACTCTTCCTCACACCCCTGATACATAGAACAGCCAATACAGTGGTGGGTTACACTGCACCACCCAGGTGCAAGACTTCAACGATCCTCAAATGTGACATTTTTTTTGAACCATGTAAAATTACATCATTTGGCTCCATTAGTTGTGGCTGTGTTCTGAGGTTTCTCCAGGGTATCCGAAATTTTTTAACTGTAGCTATCTGAAATACTTTGGTTCTTTTCTGTCTGAGTTGTTCCAGGTACTGACTGAGTGTGCTACTAATTTCCATTTCTGGTTTCTGTTTATTATACTTTAGTATTATTTTCTGTCCATTATATTTAAAAATACATGCATATTCTATCTTTAGTGCCATTGTAATTTCCTCATAGCTCCTTTACAATTTATTTTAATCTTGATTTTTTCATGGTGTGAAGTACATATGCATAGCCTATATTTAGAATTTAACAAAAGATATGATTGCTTGCACAGACCAATCTAGTAACATGGGCAAAATAAAATGAAATAAGCTAGTGGAATAAGAAACATTAACATGCAAAACATATTGGTCTCAGTCTCAGTATTTATTCATTTTCATCAAGTCTGGACAAAATATCATGCTAGATAACACTATTAATTTATATTTTCTTAATAAAATCCCATGAAATGTCCTGTGCCACTATTATTTGGGAGGATATTTTTAGTCTTACTGAGGTCTTTGGTAAATCAGTTGGGGTTTTGCTTGATTGTCAAATGTTTGTTTTGCAGTTAGATATATCGATAATGAAAGAAAGATTGACAGATTTAATTCCTGTGGTTTTAAACTTGCTATTTGTGTTCAGAGTAGCTTGTTTCCTCACTAGCTTATTGATTTTCAGCAGAGCTGCCTTATACTCAGTTTAGGTGGAAGATACCAGATGCCCTAGCCTGTCAAAGGTGGCTGTGCAGGGAGAACGACTGCTGCCTGTGCAGATGGAGAAGCAGTGGGGAAATGGAGATGGAGGATGGGGATATTTCCTTTCAACATATTGGCTGTTTGAAGTCACAGTGCAGAAGTTATTAAAGCTGCATCAGCTTAAAGGGGAGGAAAAAAAAACGTTTGGATAAACTACTTAGAGCTCAAAGAAAACATAGTGTCTAAATCAAAACTCAAGGTGGCACTTTTCATGGAGGGGACTGCAGGGTGGCAGTTCAAAGCTGCCCACCTATAAGCTACAGAGAGATAATACTTTGTTCTATTCAATTGAATGAACCTATGCGAACACCTCTATCAGACTTGCAGACATAGAACACTTGTATCACTAGAAAATCAAAGTCAGTTTTTTATAATTTGAATGCATCACTGTTGGATGCCATTTATGAATATTTGTATGCCTCATCAACTCCAAGGTGTATGAGAGTGACCTGAGCTACAGTGGAAAGGAACTTGCTGATCTGGAATACAGAAAAGAAGACCACAAGGAATCGTTTTTTGTCTTGAATTGGCTCACCAGGCCCAGCAACTGCTTTAATTAGCTGGTTTGTAGCATTGCCCATAGACCAAGGAATGAACTGATGGCAGTTCTGCATGCCCAAGATAAAGATCATTAGAATCATAGAATCATAGAATGGTTAGGGTTGAAGGGACCTTCAAAGGTCATCTAGTCCAACCCCCCTGCAAGGAGCAGGGACATCCCTGACTAGGTCAGGTTGTTCAGAGCCTCATCCAGCCTGGCCTTGAACGTTTCCAGAGATGGGGCCTCCACCACCTTTCTGGGCAACCTGTTCCAGTGTTCTATAACTCGCATCGTAAAAAATTTTTTCCTAATTTCCAATCTAAATCTACCCCCCTCTATTTTAAAACCATTACCTCTCGTCCTATCACAACAGGCCCTACTAAACAGCCTTTCCCCATCTTTCTTGTAGGCCCCCTTGAGATACTGGAAGACCGCTATCAGGTCTCCCCAGAGCCTCCTCTTCTCCAGGCTGAACAGCCCCAACTCTCTCAGCCTGTCCTCATAAGAGAGGTACTCCAGCCCTTTTATCATCTTCGTGGCCCTCCTCTGGACCTTCTCCAACTGGTCCATGTCCTTCTTGTGTTGGGGGCTCCAGAACTGGACACAGTACTCCAGGTGGGGTCTCACCAGCGCAGAGTAGAGGGGGAGAATCACCTCCCTCGACCTGCTGGCCACGCTTCTCTTGATGCAGCCCAGGATGCAGTTGGCCTTCTGGGCCGCAAGGGCACATTGCCTGCTCATGTTAAGCTTCTCATCCACCAGCACTCCCAAGTCCTTCTCCTCAGGGCTGCTTTCAATCCATTCCCCGCCCAGCCTGTATTTGTGCCTGGGATTGCCATGACCCAGGTGCAGGACCTTGCACTTTCTATCATCTCAGTCCTCTCAGAACAACTGTCTGTGCTGATACCTTATATGACATTTTCCACTGAAAAAAAAACATGTAGGAACTGCAGAAACCCGCTAAAATACTGACACAGATTGAGATACAGTATGATGGAGGAGATAGGGACAATATTATGGAAGGAATGGACCAGTAGAAATATGTATGAGGTAGAGAAAGGAAAGTGAGGTAAATGGTGGTCCTAGAAATGGATACTGGCAGTAGCAGAGCAGTCTTGGGAATGAGACAGTACAGAGCCTTCATCAAGAGTGAGTGTGGAGAGTGTCAGCACATCCTTAAAATGCAGAGGATGAGTGGCAGATAGGAGGTAGCATGCGTGCTTGGTAGGGAAAATTAGCAGATAGAGGGATCCAGGCAACCCCTGACGAATCAAATGAGTTCAGCCTATGGAGGTGACACTGAAGTGGCTAGTAACTGGAAAGGGACATTCAAAACTCATTTGATGAAAGTTAATGCAGTATTATATGAACTGTATTCAGTCTTCAGGATAGCTAGCAGCTTTCAGTACTATTCTTTTTCTCTTTTTTTTTCTCTCTATTAATTTTTCAACTCTGATTTAGTACTACTTTTCTTTTATTTTTCTCTTCTCCTATATCCATTTTCAAGTCTCTTCTAGGCAATATCTGACCTTGCTGTTAATTATTTGCCCACAGTTGTGCTAATGGAGCTGTAGCATAATGCAGTGCAATAGTACTGAACAGGGCCATCCATCTTTAGCCTCTTAAATTATGAAATCTCATCTACAAATAATGAAAATCTTCAATGCCCTACAGGTTCTAGGTTCAGATTTGATTCTTTACTTTCAGCTGAGACCTAGCAAGTGCACAAAAAGAAAGCTGCCTGTTTTGTCAGAATAGCTGGGTTTTTTATGCCAATGATAATGAGAAAAATGTTAATTATTAAAATAATACTTATTAGGTCTGTCTGTGTTAGAATTTCTTCTAACACTTAGACAAAAATATCTAATCAATTTCTCACTGTCTAGGAGGTGACAGAGTTATTTCATAGTTTGGTTTTTTTTTTTTCCACTTGTGTGTTTTGTTTGCTTTCATTTACCCATTTGTTTTTTTTTTCTTCTATTTTGTTTGACTGGGCTACTAGAGTTACATCCTGTTTCAACAGTTTTGTTTTTTTTTTTCCTGAGAAACAAGCAATAAACCATGTGTTTGCTATTTTTCCTCTTACTGAAACAAATGCAGTGTAATGTTTACTCCTAATCATAGGTGGTACTTGAAAATAAAACACAGGATGAGCAGTAAGTATGCTGGATGCACACCGCTGAAGTCCAAACATTGGGAGGTCCTTTGCTGCCACCATCTGATAGAATCTTCAATTACATTTGCTCATATATTACCTAGTACTGAGAACTTCAGGCATTAAGAAAGCCCAGATCTATGAAGGAATCCACGGATGATCCGTTATTACAAATGTATCTGGAAGTAAGATTCAGATATTCTATTTGTGATAACATAATTCCCATGTTAGATCACTTTACAATTAATACCTTGGTTTGTCAGAAAGGGAGTCACACACAGAATAGCTAAATGGGGAGTATGGAAGCCAACTAAAAAAAGACACTGGAGAGAGGATCTCAATTTCCATCTTAGATGCCACTCAGACCTTGGGCTTCAGATCCCGCAACAGATTCTGGATTGAGGTGTGTCTTTGTGGACAAGCAGTCGCCTAGCATTTTCTCTGAAATAAGTTGTTAGAGGAAGTTAGAAATTTCCCAGAAGGCGGGAGATGTGGGATCAATTCCCTCCTAGGATGAGTGGCTTCAAAAAATATGCCTTCTCCTTTCAGGCATCACCAAATGCCAAGCAAACCTGGGGCTGCTTGCAGACAGGACTCCTTCTGCTGAAGCTGTCAGAAAAGAATGAGGCATTCATGGACCTAATTGCACCAGAGACTTTATTGCAATGGTTGAGACTATTTACATAATTTGTGTTAAAGCTTCAGGGACAAGCTTCAGGTGCTCCATCACCTCTTCAATTCACATACAGTGACTTGAATACAGTCTGTGATCTTTAAAAGTCAGGGTTAAAAGTAAGCTCTGGAATGATTGCCTAGTTATGCAAAGAATTGATCTGTTTTTCAGGGGTATTGGACACCTAAGATGTTCCATCTTAGGAAACCGTTGTCCTCTGAGTTAAGTTTGCAGCAGTCAAGTATAACAGCGAAGGAAAGGTCATTTATTCCACAACAGAGTTTGCTTTTTCCACTCCAAATGTGAATAATTGTAACTTTAAAACATCAACTCAATCTTACTATTATAGGCCAGACTGCTTTACCCTTGAGTGATGTGTCCTTTCCTTAAGCTGTATGTGATGTAGAAGCAGAAAGTTTATATCAGCATCTCAGCCAGCTCCATTCTTGCAGCTCCTCTGTCCCCTGAGCTGTGTAGTGGCCAAATCTGAACTTCTGGTTCTACTTGCGCCCTGTTTGCCAAATGCATATTTGTTCCTGTTCTTGTTTGAACCTTGTTTATTCAGTTGTAATGGTGAAAGTAAAAGAGGAAATAAAATTCAAGCAGTATTTTTTATGAAAAAAAAAAAAAGGAACTATGAAAATGACAGGATGAAGCAGAGCAGTGAAACAGATGTTTGGCATCTGGCCATGGTGGAATGAACTCTCTCCACACTGAATTCTGTATTTTTCTTATGCTGAAAAAATAATTAACTTGTAGTTCAGAGAGCCCTGACTGTGGTGATCGAGGCAATTAGCCCCTTTCAGACCCATTGTTTCAAGCTCTCTGAAAAGTCAGCTGAGTATTATTAGTTAGCCCTTTGCAGTCAGATGAGCCAGACAACTTCTTTTCAAAAATAGAGTTGACGTTCCAGAGCACTTTTTTGTGACAGGGTGAATTCAGTAGCAATCTCCAGTCACAGCATGTATGAGGTCTTAATTGTGATATTTACAAAGCTGGGAGAAAAGAAAAAGTACTTATTTTATTTTTCCTGATTGAAATGCTTTTATGTGCTGCTAACAATCCTCTCCAGTCATTGGTTATTTGGGATTCTCTTTTTTTACCATCTTTTCCCCCATTGCTCTGGGTGTGACAGGTTTGCTGAGGCATAGTGACAGCCAGTAGCTATACTAAGGCTCCCCTGCATTCTTTTCTCAGGTTCTTGAACAATGATATGCAAAATGTATGTAGGATATCTCCGACAAGGAAGAACAGATGACTTAATTTCCACCAACTCAGTAAAATTTGTAACTTGACATTGTCTGCTGACATGTAATCCCCTGACTCCATCCTTCAAAATATTATAAAACTAGCAGGCCTTTCCCTTTGTTCTGAAGTTTTACATCTTTCAGAGAAGCAGAGGCTTCACAGCAAAGGACATTTAATTGGGAAGCACCTCAGCATCAAAGTTCTACTGCCACAAACACCAAGAGGAAAGTATTTCATTCCTGGTGCCTTAGAACTTAAATCTGTCAGAGAGATTTGTTGGTTATGTGGTCACTCTTGCTGAGGCAGAGCTATTGGTTTACAAAGAATGGAAACATGAACATATAATCATAGAATGGTTAGAGTTGGAAGGGACCGTCAAAGGTCATCTAGTCCAACCCCCCTGCAAGGAGCAGGGACATCCCTGACTAGATCAGGTTGCCTAGAGCCTCATCCAGCATGGCCTTGAATGTTTCCAGGGATGGGGCATCCACCACCTCTCTGGGCAACCTGTTCCAGTGTTCTACAACTCGCATTGTAAAAATTTTTTCCTGATGTCCAATCTAAATCTACCTCCCTCTATCTTAAAACCACTATCCCTCGTCTTATCTCAACAGGCACTACTGAACAGCCTCTCCCCATCTTTCTTGTAGGCCCCCTTGAGGTACTGGAAGACCACTATAAGGTCTTCCCAGAGCCTCCTCTTCTCCAGGCTGAACAGCCCCAACTCTCTCAGCCTGTCCTCACAGGAGAGGTACTCCAGCCCTCTTATCATCTTTGTGGCCCTCCTCTGGACCTTCTCCAACTGGTCCATGTCCTTCTTATGTTGGGGGCTCCAGAACTGGACACAGTACTCCAGGTGGGGTCTCACCAGGGCAGAGTAGAGGGGGAGAATCACCTGCCTCGACTTGCTGGCCATGGTCCTCTTGATGCAGCCCAGGATGCAGTTGGCCTTCTGGCCCACAAGAGCACATTGCTGGCTCATGTTGGGCTTCTCGTCCACCATCACTCCCAAGTCCTTCTCCTCCATTCTCCACCCAGCCTGTATTTGTGCTTGGGATTGCCACGACCCACGTGCAGGACCTTGTACTTGGCCTGGTTGAACTTCATGAGGTTGGCACGGGCCCACCTCTCCAGCCTGTCAAGGTTCCTCTGGGGACCCTCCCTGGAGGGTCCCTCCCTTCCAGCGTGTCGACAGCACCACACATCTTGGTGTCATCAGCGAACTTGCTGAGGGTGCACTCTATCCCACTGTCCATGTCGCCGACAAAAATGTTGAACCGGGCCAGCCCCAACACAGACCCCTGAGGGACACCACTCGTGACCGGTCTCCACTTGGACATCGAGCTGTTGACCACCACTCTCTGAGTGCAGCCATTCAGCCAACTCCTTATCCACCGAGTGGTCCGTCCGTCAAACCCATGTCTCTTCAGTTTAGAGAGAAGGATGTCATGCAGGACAGTGTCAAAAGCTTTGCCCAAGTCCAGGTAGATGATATCCATTGCTCGTCCCTTGTCCACCGATGCTGTAACCCCGTCATAGAAGGTCACCAGATTGGTCAGGCACAATCTGCCCTTGGTGAAGTCATGTTGGCTGTCACCAGCCACCTCCTTGCTCTCCATGTGCCTTAGCATGGTTTCCAGGAGAATCTGCTCCATGACCTTGCCAGGCACAGAGGTGAGGCTGACCAGCTTGTAGTTGCCCGGGTCCTCCTTGTTCTCCTTTTTTAAAAATGGGGGTTATGTTCCCCCTCTTCCAGTCATTGGGGACCTCACCAGACTGCCACAACTTCTCAAATACGATGGCCAGTGGCTTGGCAACTTCATTCGCCAGTTCCCTCAGGACCCGTGGATGGATGTCATGAGGTCCTATGGACTTGTGCACTGTCAAGTTCTTCAGATGTTCCCGAACCTGCTCTTTGAGTGTGGTTCTTCATCCTCCCAGTTCCTGCTTGTGCCTTTCACAGCTTGGGTGGTGAGACAAGAGCCCTTATCAGTGAAGACTGAGGCAAAAAAGTCATTGAGTACCTCAGCCTTCTCTATGTCCCGGGTAATAAGGACACCAGTTTCCTTCCGGAGGGGGCCTACCTTCTCCTTGGACTTTCTTTTGTCCCCTACATACCTATAGAAGCTTTTCTTGTTGCTTTTTATATCCCTGGCCGGATTCAATTCCGTCAGGGCTTTAGCCTTCCTCACCCGATCCCTGGCCACTCGCACAGCCTCTTTGTAGTCCTCCCAGGCTACCTGTCTCCGCTTCCACCCTCTATAGACCTTCCTCTTCACTATCAGTTGGTCCAGGAGCTCCTTGCTCATCCACGCAGGCCTCCTGGCCTTTTTGCCCGACTTGTTCTTCATCAGGATGCACCTCTGCTGAGCTTAGAGGAAGTGCTCCTTGAATGTGGACAAACTTTCCTGGGCTCCTCTTCCCTCCAGCGCCACCTCCCATGGCACTTGGCCCATCAGGTCCCTGAAGAGGCTGAAGTCCGCCTTTTTGAAGTCTAGGGCTCAGAGCTTGCCGTGTAGTTTCCTTGCTGCCCCGTGGATCTTGAACTCCACCTTGCCGCGGTCGCTGCAGCCAAGGCTGTCCTTTAGTTTCACATCCCACACCAGCCCTTCCCTGTTGGTGAGCACAAGGTCGAGCATGGCACCCCTCCTTGTTGGCTCCTCTATCGCCTGCAGGTCAAAGTTATCATCCATGCATTCCAGGAACCTCCTGGACTGCCTGTGCCCCTCCAACAGATGTCCCTCCAACAGATGTCAGGGTGGTTGAAGTCCCCCATGAGAACCAAGGCTTGTGACCGTGAGGCTGCTCCTATCTGGCTATAAAGTGCCTCGTCTGCTCTGTCCTCCTGGCCAGGCAGCCTGTAACAGACCCCCACCATAACGTCCCCTGTCCGTCCCCATCCTCTAATCTTGACCCATACGCTCTCTGTCAGCTCCTCCTCCATCCCCAGGTGGAGCTCCATGCACTCCAGCCGGTTGCTGACGTGAGCGACACCCCCTCCTCGTCTCCCCTTCCTGTCCTTTCTAAAAAGCCTATACCCCTCCATGTTGACGCTCCAGTCATACGAGTCATCCCACCACGTCTCCATGATGCCAACAAGGTCGTAGCCCTGCTCATGTGCACGCATCTCCAGCTTCTCCTGTTTACTTCCCCTGCTGCGTGCATTGGTATAGAGACACTTCAGCTGGGCCCCCGACAAAGCCGACTTGCTGGCTGCAGCGACAGGAGTTCTTTTGGACTGCAGTTTAAGTTCATTTGCACATACCTGCGATCCTTCCTCAGCTTCTGGACCCTCGGTGCTGGCACTGGCGCCATGCTGACAGTGGTGGGCTGGACTGTGGTCCCCCTCCCCCAGCAACACTAGTTTAAAGCCCTCCAGACGAGGGCTCAAAAGCATTTCAATAGTCCTGCTTTCTGACTACCCTACAACAGACTATCTTTCAGTCATGCAATTTTACTCTCCTGCCAGCCATAAATGTAGTTATTTTGTACAGAAGCTTGCAGTTCTGTATGCTTGGTCTAGCTTTGTCCACTAGCACACAAAATGTTAATTACTGTGGGAGACAGTCACCCTGCAGGGTTGCAGCAAGGGACTTGAAGAGCATTTTGGAGGTCTAGGTACAGAAGAACTTTGAAGCCTATATAGATACATGCAAAAGCAAAATAGTTGACTACTATGAGGAAACAGGTGAATGAAGAATGAACTACTCTACTGGTTGTTCAGGCTATCAATTGTATTTTAAGTTGCTTCGCTATGTATTACCAGATTGACAACTTCTCAAATGCTTTAACTGCATTATATGTTTACTTTCTAGCAAGAGAAAGGCTTAATCAAAACAAGTCTTTATTAGTCATGTTTTGCTTAAATTTCTTTTGCTACTCCAAGATAGTGTGCTGCAAAGACTTGTTAAGATTATGCTAGCATTCTGCACTATATGCCATAAAACGAGTGGTAAAGAATTTTGCTACATATGTTTAATAGTAAGCAACATGTATGGTAATTTCTAGTTTATCTGAGTTCAGCTTTTACTTTCTCTATGTTGAAGCAACTGTGTCCTATGTAATATTGAGGAAAACTGTCTGAGCTTTCATAAAATGCATTTCTTTCAGGAGATTTTCTCTCTTAACAGTTTGCAAAACTCCTCCTAGTCTAAAACATAGACATAATTATTCTGTTTAAAGAACTGTTAAGTTATTTATAGTTTTTTTAGTTACTGGGACAGGTCTTTGAACGAAATTTTCTTAAAATCTGTTGAGACTAGAGGAAATAGAGAGTTTTGCTTAACTTCTTGACAAGAGTAAACATATATATATATGTAATCAAAAGGCACCCTGTAGCTAGACTGTGGGTATATTTGGACTATAGTCTAGGCAAGTTCCACGACTTGCTTGTAATCCCATGGTATTCTAATCATTCAAATTCACAAACTTGGTGGAATGTGTCAGGACTCATTCCTGTCCTACAATTAGGGTTTTTTTTCAGAGGAACACTTCAGGTATCATGTAGGAGCTAAGCTTGCCTATGTTAGGACCTTGTTACAATGTATGCCTTGACCTGAGATTTGTTGATCCATCATGCTGGCACAGACTGCTGTACCTTCTTTAGTTTCCACTGAGTCATTCCCTGGGGAGAGCATAAATTAAGTCCAGTATGTGCCTGATGCTTTCCAGAGTCCCTGGGGCTCCAGTGAGGTAAGGCACAGGAGGGTTCCACACTCTCCCAGAGCCATACAGTTCTTTTTTAACTCCATCTACTCAATCCTGCCCCAGGCATGCAGAAGTGGTAGCCTGGCAGAACCTTCCATCTTCTTTTTCAATATTTCTCATGATGAAATTATTTGTAGCCAAGACCACAGGGATATTGCTGGTAGATAATGTCTGTATCCTTCAGGCTGTTTTCTATCTGCAGCTGGTAAAGCTTAAAAATGAGTCATAACCAAATATATTACTATTTATATTTCCACGTATAGTTGTTAGTATCTTCATTTTCTTTTCTTTAGAATGAAGTTTCACAGCTTTCGAATGAATTCTCCAGATAAGTGACTAGTGGAATCCCAGCTGGAACAGGTTTTGAAGCTCAAATATTTCTACCTAGATTCAGACTACTGAATTCTTCTTAAGATTCGTGCAAAGAAGATAATTGCTAGGATAGACATGAAACTAAATCCTCAGTTCAACGATAAGCCACATCATTCTTAGATGTGACGTGCTTCATTGTAATGATTGTTGCCTTTGATTGCAAGTAAATTGCCTCTACTTTAGTTCCAACACTCTTCTCTTAATTTTGTAATGGAAATTTCATAATTCATGCAAATTTCCTATAAATAAATCTGTTGTCTTGTCCTATGTACCATTGCCACCAGGTAGAAGAGAATGGATCTCATTTTCTTTTTGAGGTGTTTGAACGCTTCACTGGCAATGTGTCTTTTCTTCTGTTAGCAATGTAGAAGTTCTCTGTTATTAAAAAATATGCAGTTTTAATTTTTTTTCTAATTCACCTGAGCAGAACTCAAGAACAGGCTTTCATGTCCTCATTTTTTTAGTAGTGCCATGGTAGACATTAAAGCAATAGTAGAAAAAGAAAAAATCTTTCCAGCACCATTTGAGCTGTACAACATGTTTCTTTTCCTAATTCAACAGCCTTTTCTCTCTTCTTCAAGTAGGTAACAGAGAACAAGGTGAAAAATGATTTTTTTTTTTTTTGAGCTAGGAGCTTCGTTAAAAATAATGGGCATAATGCCTTTTTTATTAATAACTCATTGTTTACCTTCAGGATTCAGAGACAAAATTTTCTAAAACAATTCTCCACTGCCATTTACATAAATCTAGGGGTGAAAATGTTTAGCTATACCTAATAGCCATTAAATTGAACCAGGGAATGTTCCCAGGCTCAGGACCTCAACCATCTATAGTATAAGATGTTAGAACAGTCCCTGGGATGCTTTTGGTTTGACACAACTGTCACTTACCCAGCAACACCAAGGCATGATTTGAGAAGTAGCTTCAGAGAGGGACCGTTTTAATAGGCACTCTGGATGCAGCCACCTTGCTTGGGCTAAAAGTGTTTAACTGTATAGACACGGGCTATTGCATGGTTGTGAGCCTTTGGTACAAGACAAAAATCTTCACTGTGTTTCATTTTCAAGTACCCTCTATGGGTTTTTAAGGTGTTTTCAACATCCAGAAATTCTCAAGCACATATCACTATCAGTAAGCATCATTATTCCGAGGGCTTTGAGTTTTTCATTTGAAGTGCACAAAAAGAATGGCATAATTTTTTTTGAGAATTTTTCTTCCTTAACAGAACAATAACATTAACTGCATGGGATGATACACAACAAACCCAACTGAATTTATTGTGAGACTTCGGGAAATAAATTACAAGATCATAGCAGTGGAGACAAACTGAACTTCTTCAAGGGAAAGAATAGTTAACCGTTTCTTCCCACTGCACCAGTCAATTTACATCTTTGTAAGCCAAATTAATCTGAATTTATGTATCTTGTATTGTAGGAGGTCTGGTCGGGTGGCCAGGGGATAATAAGGCTAGCTGCCTGCATAAATTAGAAAAATCATTTTGACTGTGGATTGTTTTAGCAGCTTCAAATCATCAAAGCATAGATATGAACTTTTTATCCAACCACCATGACAAGTGAAAAGGCTGACAGAGGAGCTGCTTTGTCAAGTGTGTACCACCTGGAGATTTTATTTCCTTTGGGACCCTCCTTCAGGCAGAGAGGTGGCCACTACAGCTTGTCCACATCTTGAGAGAGGCACCTGGCAGCAGAACCTGCAGCCTTTATCTTCTGTGTTCATTGTGAGAGCTGTGACTCTTAAACATTTCACATGTTTGGGGTCTCACGAAAAACAGCTTCTTCACTGAGCCATAGCAGCCTTAATAGGTTTTTCCAGCTCATCTAGGTCTAAATTTTTTGACAGCTTGTGAATTTGATGATAGAATTGCTTGACAAATGTCAGCTATTTACCAAAAGAAAATATTCCCTGTATCTCCAGCAGTTAACAGAGTTTGTCAGCTGAATCCAAAAAAATGTACAACCCGACCTACTTCAGTCTTTCTTACTCTGCGCCATTTCTACTATTGTTATTTCTGAAGCACTGATAAAAGTGTATGACATTTTCTTTATCCTTGAAAACTTTGTTCCGTTCCATTTTTTCCTTAAATTCACCAAAGTTACGACTCCCCACATAGTGACCACTATAGTATTTGCAGTTCAGTGGTTTTGTTTGATAGCACAATAACTACTGCTGACCACAAGATGGCAAGGTTTCTTCACTTTTCTGTGACGAGAAGCCTATTTTAGGAAAAGAGGAAGGAATGTAACAAGGTGGAAACAAGAGTCAAAGGAGAAAATACATATAATGACTAATTCCTATCGTTACATCTGGATTTCCAGTCTCGTGAGTAAGCAAAGAAATACAATGGCTTTATTATACGATTACATTTTATGATGACATTTATTTTACGGGCAAGAGTTCGTGCATATCTCAAAAATTGTACACTTTCCTTGCTCTTAACAGGTGCTAAACTTTCATGCAAATTCAATCAGTAGAAGTGCTAAGCCAATAACAACAGACTCTTTGGAGTTACATGTATGTAAGATTCAGCACAAAATATATTGTGTTTCAGCAACCAGAATTCCTTTGATTTGCACAGAAACAGATAATCTATTGATTGCAAAACTGACAAAAGAAGGAGGGAGGCTTTGCTGCTCAGCAATTTTGCAAAACCATACAGATTTTTGCAAGGGAGGGAGGTGACAGCTCTTCTGTCCTTGTTTTTCTTGTTACATATTTATTTTTTATGAATATAAAATAATATCACTTTTGAACCTAATATGTTATTGTTTACAAAGCATAATCATGAGTAATGCCATTGTTAATTAGAACAAATTTTTAAGGGACTTTGAAATCCTTTCATGATGAAATAATTAAGAAACACTTGAATCATTTCCAAAATGTATTTTTCTATTAAAAGATTTTCAATTTGACTAGCCACTGACACAATATTTGTCAACTTCCGTGCCGGTAGGACTTATCAAAGAGTTTATCTTAAATATCTCTTCCTATGTCACAGTTACAGGGATATTTTTTTTCTCTTGCACTTCACTCAAATTTAATTCTTCATTTTAAAAATCTATTCTTTCATATCGTCTACACTACACATGGATTAGCTAATTTTATTTCCAAAAATCCATAGCCATAGGAAGGTATAATTAAATTATTTTCTCTGAAAGACTGTTTAATTTTGTGTGATTTCCTTTTGGTATGCGATGAATACCCCACTTAAGCAGCTGATGCAATGAAATATCTCCCTGTCTCTCCCCACGACACACACTGCTTTTCAGAACATTCAATAAAGAAAGACTTAGACCACGTATAGTTTTTACTGACTTTCATTCACAATATATCACGTAATGACCCCCAGCCTGTTCATCAACCAAGCCTATGAGCAGACAGTTCTGCTGCCACTAGAGTTCAGGCAGTTTTGTTCACTGTTCCCTCTTCAAAGGCTGATCCATACACTACTGCACGCTGCAAATGCTTTATATGGGTGTTCATTGATCTCTTTAATACATTTAGACAGATGGAGAAGATTCTCCTTCAGCTAATCCAGTGCACAGTACTGTCATGTAGGAAGAACATTAATCTAAAAATCTGTGGCATTGAAATAAAAAGCCTGGGAGCTGATGGGAGCAAAGCAGAAAAAAAAAAAAAAAAGAAAAAAGAATATTATGAAAATATCTTTCCTCTTTTTTTTTTTCTACACACCTCTTGAAACATGTTCCAGGTATCTGTTGTGTCTCAAGTCCATCACGTTTCATGGCTAGTGTAAATTAGAAAGTGGCCTTTAGAACTGATACTATCAAAAAAAAAGTGCCAAAGGTTAAGATATAATCACTATAAAATTAAAAATAAAGACTATTTAAATTTTCCAGGATTATTAAGACAAGTGTGCTTGGTTTCTTCAGCATTTTAAAGAAAACTTTCAGTAAACAAGCTCTCGTCAAGGAGATATTTACCTTGCACTCCCTAATAAATAGCTTGATGCAAAGCTCATTGAAGTTCATTCAAAAACTCTCACTACTTTCAGTGGGATGTGCACCTGGCGCTTGGTACATAAAGCTGTGCTCTCCCTCTATGCTTTTAATTTAATACTGTATTTGCCTATTGCTCATAATCCTGCATCCCTGAGAAAGATTACTTTCTCAAATGAGGCATTTTTTTTCTGGTCTACTATGGTTATTCTACAAATCATCTGCTGTAAGTAAGATTGGTTGAATTCAGACTAATGGGCTCTGATTTCAATCATTCATGTACAGTTTCCATTGAAATCAACGTGTGACATGAGAAGGACAGAGGAACATGAATATGTTTTAAAGATGGAGTCTGAAATCCAGTCTTCAGCTCCAACTGATCCGTTTTTCTGATAGATCAGAAAACTTAGGAGTCAGAAAACTTCTGTACTGGTCTCTCTCTTCCACACTATTTCAGCTTGTGAACATTTTGGAAGTTTCTCCAATTCTTCCATAGTCCCTCTCTTGAAAATACCTGGAGCACCCGACTGAAAAGATATCCTTTGGGCGTTTCTTGATCATGACCAACTAACTGCAGATCAAGAACGTATCTTACTGTCTAGAAATGCAGAACTGCTCTTCAAAGGCAGCAAGGATTTCACTTCGTAGTGAAAATATGCTTTAAAAACCTGATCTTGTCACCAGCTGCCTTTGCCTTTTCCATTTGTTTCCTCACAGACATTATCTTCCATTTCAGGAAACGTAACTTTTCACTGTTGCTGCTGTGATATTTCAGTCTTATTCAAGTTTCTCTGTGGACATGCTTATGTTGTCAGTTCAAAATATAACTCAGTTGTCTGTTCATCTTATCATCACCAGAATACTGAACTTTTATAACTCCCCAAATTCTTTTTGTCCTCCAAAGCAGGAAATGCTCTGGGCTACCAGTGTAGTTGTTCTTCCTGTGATCAGTGTGGGAAGTTACCATTATCATCAGAATCAATATGTTTCCTACTACGTCATGCTAAATCTCTCATATAAGCCGTAAATCTGAGCAAATTTAAGTGTCTCCCACTGTTATTACTGGGCTTACAGTTGTCTGAAATTCTCCACTCTAATAATCAATTAATTTTTCATTACATTTAATGGTTTCTACCACAAGTGCTTATTTCACTATTTCTAACACTTTTTTTCATTAAGACTTCTAAAGAAAAAAAAAAGGTATGCAAGAAGCATTGGCAATGGGAATTTTACCTGTACTCTGTATGAGACAGGAAGAAGAGAAAGAGTTTTCTATTTATTGTAGCTACTCTGAAATGATTGCATAGAAATCTGACTTCACCAGATCTGTGTAAAAAGTCTGGTGAGCTGCCTCAGAGTTTGAAAAAAAAAACAGTATCTTTGCTGGTTTTGTCCTAATGCTTCTCAGGCAACTGCTCTCTGCATGTCTTTTTTTTTCCAGTATTTGTCCAGTTTTTTCATACTGGAAAATGCAATGTTTTCATTTTATGCCTTCTCATTTTGAGGTGCCACCTTATGACACCTTCAACTGTAGTGTGACTAAAAGCCAAGATCTTCCTTCGATGTAAAGGTTTTTCAGATAGGCAAGTAATACCTCAACTCAAATACAACAGATCAGAGAAAATAATTGTAATGCCAATTTACAGCCCCAGGACGTAATTTGGACACATTCACTCAAACTTGAGCAACCTGGTCATACTGAATCTGCAGTTGGCTACTATAGAGAATTACTTTTTCCCTACTATAAATTAAGTGCCTCCTTTAGTTTACAAAAGAACTCCAAAATTTTCATATAGCACCTTTTTTTCTCTTTTGAATGCACTAAGAAGAATCAGACTTCTAAACATCTTCATTTGTAATGTATGATAGCAATAGAAACAAGTAGCTCTACTGAAAGCCCCCACATGCCCACAAAGACAAATAGGAAATTTTTAAAAGCAAGTGGAATTAATCATTGTTATAATCCCGACAACAAATTTCTGATCACATCAACTACCAAAGACACAAAGCTCAGAGGAAGTTGCTTCCAGACGATTTTTTTTATTTTGGGACTTGCAATGGAAGCCTAAGTCAGCAGATGGCACTAGAGACATAGCTTGAGGCTGAAGTAGTCAGACGAAGACTGGAGATTTAAGTTTAAATATTTTACTCTTTTTAACTTTTTCCTTAAAGCAAAGTATCATAGCTGAAGGTCACTCCCTCTGCCTTGCATTATAAAACCTTGTGATACTGGATCTGTCCCATCATTCGTGTAAGTGTCACTGATGCAGTTTCATGATATCTTTTCCATACGTGAAATTCAGGCAAGTTTCAAAAGCAAACTTTGTTTTCATAGAATCATAGCATGGTTTGGGTTGAAAGGGACCTTCAAAGGTCATCTAGTCCAAACCCCCTGCAAGGAGCAGGGACATCTCCAACCAGATCAGGTTGCTCAGAACCCTGTCCAACCTGGCCTTGAATGTTTCCAGGATGGGGCATCCACCACCTTTCTGGGCAATCTGTTCCAGTGTTCTACCACCCTCATTTTAATTTTTTTTTTCCTTATGTTCAGTCTGAATCTACCTCCATTATTTTCAAACCACATTTTGATGTGCTGAAGAGAAGTGTTTGAGAAATAAAGATATTTCTTTTTTTTTTTTTTTTTTTTAAAAAAAGGGTGTTTGATGAGGAGGAAGGGAAATCAGGAAGAAATATTACTGGAGATAGTGACTATTATTTAACAAAGCCACACAAGTGTCAGAGGGAGAGATTTAGAGAGTCTGACTGAGAAACCTACATAACCAACTGAAAGGTGGGTTGATTTTCTTGGAAATACTTGCCTGAGATGCTGAATGTTTATTATTTTTTTGACCATTCTCAAGCTCAGGTCTTATCCTGCACTTCATGTAACGTCTAAGTCCTCTGGACCATTTGAATCTCACACAGAAGCTGGGTGTCCTTGCACCTTCAGGGACCCAGAGAGGATAATCAAAAGAAATTGAAATGTAGGAAGAGGCCCCAAGGATGACACCACCTTTATTTGGATAGCTATGCCAGCAGCAGTGAATTATAATTAACTGAAATAGGCTTTTTCAAAGAAGTACTCCCTGCTGATATGAACTGCTGAAGCCTTGCGTCAGATTGTTTTGGCAAAATTTAACTAAAGCTTTGATAACAAAACTAGATCTTCTGCCTCATTTCATCTTCCCCAGAATGTTACCAGTGTTCCTCCCTTTCTCTATGACTGATCATGTTCAACAGTTTCCACTTGCACTCACATAGTTTTTCTTATTCTTCATCAGCTCTTGTGCTTAAATTTTAACATCTGGTACTTAAGACTGCTGTTATGTAGAGTTTTCTCGAGTTTTTTATGGATATTAAATATGCATGTGGAAATCCCATTCCATGTGTATTTCCCAGCTTGGAGCAAACTTATTATTTTCTTTTCCTTTTTTTTTCTTTGTTTTGTTTTCGTTTTTGTAATGACTTATAGAAAATTGAGGAAAAACATTAAAAGAGAGTCAACTTTTACGTATTTGGCTATAAAAATTCTTAGACAAGAAAGGACCAAAAGGCATCTAGGAAAGAGTAACAGAATACATGTAAGTGAAAGATAGAGACTAGGAATCTCTTATGGCAACTGTTGTGATCAAAACATGACATGTGTAAGAAAAGCAATAGATTTGCAAAATATTACTGAGAAAGAAAATGAAAAGCAAAAAAAAAAAGGCCAAGTTTGCTGGTGAATGTGAAGCTACCAGACAAATAGTTAAATCTATGTAAGAAGAATTTTCTGTGATAAACTAACTGACAAAATAGTATTTTGTGCCAATTTTGATCCTGATAACAGAAATAAGTGAGGAATAAAAGAGAATCTTGAAACTGATATGGGAAATAAGTGAAATCTAATAACTGAAAGAATATGCACGAACATGAAGAACAGTGTCAAAACTGGGAAAAAAATAAGCTCACTTACTGACCACAAATTGTCCCATCTACCTTGCTCATTCTTGCAAATTCATGTAACGGATAGAAATGACACCTTAATGTAAAGAAGCAAGAAATTTCATTGGTGCTAGGGTTGAAGAGCAGCCTCCTCTTGCTCATCTCTAGGAAGAGGAGGCCAAATATTGTGCTGCAGAGCACTAAGTGTTGAAAATGCCTGTGTGATTTTGCCTGACAGACCATGAGCCACAGCTTTAAAAAGAACAAATCTAAGCCCAAACAAAGTAGTCAATGGTCAATTGGTATGATTTGGAGGGAAATCACCTTTCACCCTAACCTTCCTTTTGGTTAATTTGCTTTAGGTTCTTATTAGCATGTTCAGAGTACAGATGTCTCGTATTCCAGATTTTGAGGCTCTCTGGAGTACAATTAATTGCTAATCAGGACAGGAAAGTATGAATACCTTGGTGATAAGTCTCTATAATGGTCTGCAATCTGGTAGTGTAAAGAACTACAATTTAGGAAAGAACGTTATCATCTTGGTCATGATTGGATTTTGATTTAAAGAATCTTAAATTTGCAGTTCATGTCTCCATTTCAAATACATTCAAATTTCTCATATAAATGAAGAATCAACATTTGAATCTCACAGCCATTTGAATAAAGGAGTTACCCATTCATTCACTTTGATGACTTTAAAATAAAAGTTTAGATGGACCTATTCCACCTACGTTCTATTAGTTTCTTTGTGTAAGTTCTCTGAATGATAACTTTGTTATATAGCATCCAGTTCTGACATTTGTCTGGTACAACTAACATCACATATAAAAATGAAGATAATTCTTAATTAGGAAAGTATTCATTTATTCAAACTATGTAACATTTACTGGAAGAGGTTGAATACTTTACCTGTTCAGGTGCTTGGGGGTTTTTTTGTTTGCTTGTTTGTTTGTTTGTTTGTTTATTTTTAAAATAGTGTCTTTGTAGGGAAATTTATATATTTGTTTTAAATTGCAATATTTAAAATTGGATCATAATTAAATGCTGCTGAGATTTCTAGTGAGGTGAGACATTAAAATGTAATGACATTTTTGTTTAGGTGGAATGGAGCAATCTCAGTGCATAATAAACTGTGAAAATAATGTCTCAATAGATCTCATTTATTTTATAATGATAAAAACCTTTTTTTTTTAAATGATCTATAACTTTGTAAAACAATAAAATATTCCTGCATTATGAAAGGAACTTTTACAGCTATATCTGTCATTAGGACAACTTAATTCTACTTTCCTTTGTAGTATTTTATCTTCTTAACATGTGATGCTCCATATTTGCTAGTATTTCAAGACAGATCCTAGATCATGCTATAAGGATACATCACTTCATAGGTGTAATTACTAAGGGAACTGCTAAAAGCTTATTCATTTAAATATAGACATCTGTTTTACAGCAATTTTCTGAAGGGCTGCACATTAGTATGTTCTAGTGCAGTCAGCCCCGGAAATATTGACTCCATTGCATTTCAAGACCACTTCCAATGAGATGCTTTTACCCAAAGAGAAAAGATTGGGCAGTGAAATGGCATGATTAGTCAGATGTTTAGCCAGAGATACCATTTACAGACCAAATTTATCCCTCTATTTGCAAGACTAGACTATTAAGTTCACTGAATTGGAAAATTAAGAATTATGAGCTAAATGTTCAGTTAATTTAAATTAAAATAATTTTGATGATTTTCCTGAATTTATGCTGCATAGTGTAGAACCTCCCACATCATGGAACTCAGTCATCCATGAATGCAGGCAACTAAGTTGTACAATAACCTCTAATTTACAACAGCTGAAAATTTGACTATTTTCCCCACTTTGAACCCATTAACAAAAAAATACTACATTCTTGAACCTCACTCTATGTTTTCTGTATGATAACTTCAAAGAAACATAATCCTATTTCCCCTTCCTCAAGGTTCTTCCTCAGGTTTATTAAAGGTTATTAATTTGATATTATTCAGAAGCGATTCCTCAGTTAAGATTTGAAAAATAATTTCACTAACATGTATTAGCCTGAATGAGGGCTGCTCAATAGACCTGTGTCTTGCTAGCCTCCTTAAAATCTCTTCAAATATAATTGTCACACGTTCTACAGCTGTCAGAACTGTGTGGAGTTTGTGGCACTGTTCTGAAGGGGGATTCAAATGTGAGAAAATTTATCAAAAATCCATTTGTCAGGACTATATTTCTACACTGGACTCTTCCATCCAGTGTATTGATTTCCAACACCTCTCCTTTCCATTTGGTCACATCTGCTATATTTTGACTGCTGTTCAAAGTATTCAGCAGCAGAGTTGACAAAAGCCATATGAAAGTTCTAAAAGAAATATTTCAGTGTATTTTGGTTTTCTGGTCCACAGTACAACTTGGAGAAAGTGTAATGTTTTCTGCAATAATTTTAATATCAGTTAATCCTACCTTAATTATTCATGTAGATTTATTTTTGCTGCAAGTTGCTAGAAATGTCGATCATAGTTTTCATCGTGTGTGTTTTAGATTAAAGCTGAACCAATGATTTTGTCATATGTTTGACATGATCTTGCATTTCTTCCGCTTTGTCTTTTCCAAGCACACAGGAATGTCTGCCAAATAAAATCAGTCTGCTCACTCCCTAGGATAATCAGACAATGTCATAGGTTTTTCATTTAGTCCTTTGCCAATCTCAAATGAAGCCATAGTGAAAGTATCAAACCACAAGGAAAGGTGCCTGAGACTAAGCTCAATGCCAATCAGAAACAAAATCTTCTGATGCTCATTTTGTCTACTATTTGATTCCAGGTTCAGCAGGATCTTTATTCTCCAAACCTCATTTTTGTAAATATCTGGGTCATAAGCACTGTATCCTTCAAAAATAAATAATGTTCAGGGCTCAAGCGGACTAGTCCAGGTTCGGGATTTGTAAGATAGTAGTGGTAGTGGTTTTCATTTAGGAAAAAGTAAGCTGAACCCAAACTGGCTCAGGTCTGCATTGCAAACAGCAATGTGTAGGTGGCCTTAAATGAGAGATTTTGACTCAGTATAAAATATGGACCATTCACAGAATTTTTTATTGCTTGTAAAAAAAACCTTGTGGATTACGGTTTTGTCTGGTTTTAATTAGCCTTCAACAAAGTTTATTGTTCCTGTCATACTTCAGAGCAAAGGTTCTCATTTTAGGGTATTTAATTATAATTTTCCTTTCTGTAAATCATTGCTGTGAGGGAGGAAAGAAAAACTTTTTGAGAGGACTTGAACCTTTTCTTGTCTTCAATATAATCAGCACTTATGACCAATCTCATACAAGCTTCTGAAGCTACAGCTACCTTACTCTCTCAGTAATGGCAGGAGGGAGCTACGTGTTTGGTGCAATATTAGTTAAACTGGGTCCTATCAATATTAATTTCAAAAAAAATTTGCAATGCCTTTTATATTCTAAAACATGAGCAGGGATTTCAGTCTAGAGATAAATGATGAGTAGTAATGCTACCTTTCTTAAATCCTTCATTTTCTTACTTTGCTGCAGCATCACAAAGAATTTTTCTTATCTGTAAAGCCAAATTTTATTAAAAATATAAGAATGTTTTGGCTGGTCTAGCTGAGCCAAGAACAGAAATTTTCAAGAATGGAAGTGATCTGGGGACAGATTTTTCAAAAATTACTTTGGACATCCCTGTGTTTTTGGTATCTTCTCAGACTATTTCCAGAAGCTGCTACTCTTATACTATCTGAAATGGTTTAAGCCTTCCAAGGTGTTATGGAACATGAAATAGAAATCTTGGCACCTAAATTCTTCAATGCCTATGATTTTAGGATAGAGTTTAATAAAGCAGCTTGCATATCATTCTTTCACATTGTGAAACACAGAGTGTCTTAACTATTTACCTTGTTGAGAAAGTAGCTTTCCTGCTAAGTCCAAAAGAAGATTAAAATGTTTTTTATCTCCTCTACTGTACTGACATTCCTTTTCAATTTGTTTTTAGGTCATTGAGAATACACTTCTGTTTTGTGGGTTTCAGTATCCCATTGAAAAGAGTTGCCATGTGCACTTTTTAGCAGTTAATTCACAGTATGATCTCATATTTAGTAGAAAAACCTCAAGGTGAGAAGTACTAGTCTTTCCAAGCTCCTCTTACTTTTTGTGGTTTTGAAACATCCCTAAATAGAGAACAGATTTTATTTGGGAGTACTTTATCACCCAGAAATGCATTCTGATGCCCTTTACTACTAGCAATGATTCTTTTATTTATTTACAATGTTGGATATCTAGCAATTAGCCAGATTTTTTTTTTTATGTTAAATGTCTTTCAAATATTTTATGTCCTTTTATCAAATGAATAAACAACATATTTAAAGCTTTTCATTGAAAAAGTAGAGCTTTGGGTGTTTAATGCTGCACAGCACTATTGTGCTGTAATACTAATCTTGATTAAAAACTTATTTAAGCTTAAAACAAAACGGAAGGATGTGACTTTCTATAATAATAGAGAAAATATCCTGTTTCTATATAGGATACCATTGACTCAGAAATTGGGTTTGATTTCATTGCATATTTTAAGAAGTTGCCATATAGCAGGCATATTTTAAAAACTGAACCTATGAATTCAGCCGACTCAAGCCGCACATAATCCCACCATAGGCATGCAGCCTCATTTAGACCAGGGAAAAGGTGCTTCCTCCCTACCCATCTAATGATGACATTAAATCAGATGCATTCATAATTTTAATGTAATAACTTCTTGTTAACACTTTCCCCACACTGTCACCCCACATGTATCTAGGCACAAGCACATGAGCCCATAAAATATCTCAAAAAAGTAAGAGCAGTTGTGAAGTTGGAGTCACACTGGTATTCTGCACAGTGAGCAGAGCCCTGTGATTCAAAGGATGTTGTTATATGTGTGATAATAGTGTTATATCCTTTAGCATGGTCTGGTGGTGAATTGATATAATACAGCTTTTTCCATCACTCCAAAAAAAATCAATGTTCTTCTTCTATTTTTTTGTCTCTGTTAAAGGCCTTATTCTGCCTCTCAAGCCAGTCATTACACTGATTGATTATGACTAAAATTGTCTTGAGCCCTACACAATAAGAAAGAAAGATCCCACACAATGAGAAAAGAAAGTGGAACATTTTCAGCTTTCTCTTGATTGTTGTTACAAAAGCATTAGTTTGAAAGGAAAGGTGGAAGCAGCAGTTGTTCATTGGCTGTACCGTAAAACACCATCAGTTTGCATTGCTGTGAGTCCTACACTGACATTTTAAGTATCTCATTTGTTCGCAAGAGGTTCTTTCCCAAGCTCTCCCTGTTCTGTTCTGTAGACAAAGTGAGACAAGGTTCCCTAGAGTGAGGAACTGAAAATGCATTTTAAACATCTGTTAATGCTGTTTCAATAAAGGTATAAAAACTTTAAAATAGGATCTCTAGTAGAATGGTGATGATAGCAAATGGTTTCTTCAAACGGGTATGTCTGAAAAACCTGTTTGAGGTGTTTGAGTACTTCTGAACCCTCAAGCGGAATCAAGATACAAAAACTTGAGGTGTATTTTTGCAATGTCCTTGGGTTATGCAAGAATGGATTCTGTTCTGAAGGTTTCTCCCATTAAATTCAGTATGCTGAAGTGTTTCATCAATGTGATAATTAAAAGGAATGTGAAAAGGAAAAGAGGGCAGCATTGAATTGCATGTCACTGATCAAATTGAAACGAATATCATCTGTTTACAGAATATGACACAGTGGGTGTAATTCCCTTTAGAAACAACTCTTTACATTGAAGTGGAATGATTTTATTACATAAGCAGAATCAAGTTATATTGATAGAAAAAGCTGTCTTCAATCTCTCATGAAAACTCACTAATATTCAGCAATTTGTTTCCCTAGAAATCATGTGTATGAACATTTTTTTATTAAATCCACAACTGACCACTTGCTAGTCTATAAAAACCTTAAATATTTTTTAAATTTAGCAGAGCTACTTTTGCTCCACATCTGGTATTTGTCCACCCTTTTATATTTGCAGTATCCAATAAGATACTGGAGAAGAGGAGGCTCCAGGGAGACCTGATAGCGGTCTTCCAGTACCTCAAGGGGGCCTACAAGAAAGATGGGGAAAGGCTGTTCAGTAGGGCCTGTTGCAATAGGATGAGGGGTAATGGTTTTAAAATAGAGGGGGGTAGATTTAGATTGGAAATTAGAAAAAAATTTTTTACGATGCGAGTTATAGAACACTGGAACAGGTTGCCCAGAAAGGTGGTGGAGGCCCCATCCCTGGAAACGTTCAAGGCCAGGCTGGATGAGGCTCTGAGCAACCTGATCTGGTCAGGGATGTCCCTGCTCCTTGCAGGGGGGTTGGACTAGATGATCTTTGAAGGTCCCTTCCAACCCTAACCATTCTATAATTCTATGATTCTAAGATCTACCAGCACTGAGATGATGGAAACTAGTGTCTGCCACAGGCATAGTGACTTCTTTCAGATTTAAAAACAACAATGAAGAAAAATTGATGTTACTTAATGACTTTTTGACAGTTTTCCATTAAGACTAAAAATTTACCAACTGAATAAAAACTATTACACTTTGAAATGCTAATTCTAATCTCACGACCTAGGCTAATGAAATATTTAATGTGCTACTATCTAGCACAGATAAAAATTGTTACTTTAAATCTGATAGCCATTTTTCTACAATTTGGTATTAAACGAATATGTTTCCAAGTACAGGATTGTGTTTGTGCTGTATTTAGGAAAATCTGTGAACTGTAACTTCAGTATGTTGTGCAAAACATTAAAGATCATAATCATTGAAAGGATTACTCTAAGGTGTAATATAGAGAAGCTTTTCTTCTAATGGAAGTGTGTTTTATTCCCATAATCAGAGAAACTTGAAGCAGAACATGTCTTAAGACTGTCTCCATTGTTAAACAGGTGTTTAGAAATCGCATGAAAGTAACTAAATATTGTTGCTGGATTGTGACAAACTCGTCGAGATTAAATAAATGATGAAAACTGCCAGCCAAACTAGCACTCAAAGGAAGAGAACAAACAAAAACCTGTCAGGGTTAGATAAAATCTGCCTAAAATAAAATTTAATATGAGATTAAAAGAAGCCAGGACTTAGGAAAAACAAAAACAGAACTTTAAAATTGCTCAAAACCAAAAGGAAACTATCCAAGAACAAACTTGTCAAGGGCTTAAATGTATTAGAAAATAAACTGATCTAAGATAGGAGGAACAAACCTGGATCTTACGGATTGTGTAAAGCACATGAAAGGAGTCAGAATGACATTCATCTGAGATTGATTTACCATTTTTCCATTTGCCGAAGCAAAAGGGAAAATGTGTTTTTCTACTGTAGAATCTATCATACAGAATATCTATTTCTGATTCTGAAGTTTAACTGATTTTTCAGACATTTCAGAGAGGAATATCTTATTATATCTGGTTTAAAATAATAGCTAAATGTTCCTCAGATAGAGGAACAGAAAGCTTTATGTTATTGCTACCAGTCTAAAGGGACTTGTACATAATGTGCACAGTACTTCTGAAAAAGGAAGTACTATCAGGCATTCATAACTGCATTATTCGTTTTGGAACTGGGAACAGAATAGAATTGGCCAAGTTTCACACAAGGGTTATAATAAGACAGTGTGAATAATGAGGATGGAATTGTAACTGGGAAGTATCAAACCTCTCCAGAGCCCCTGTCAGTCTTTGGGACTGAAGAGAAAGTTGCGGAGCGGCTGTTCATGTAAAACTATCATTCTGAATTGCAAAGTGGAAGGTTCAGGCTTCCAGCATATCCATGTATTGTAGCTCCTCTGAATCTTGTGGCAGTTACCCAGATGTCATGGAGAACATAGTGCAATTCTGAAGGGTATTAATAATGTGTATCCATAGGTGCCTGAGTTAGCAGACCAGTATCTGTAGTTGGAAAGGTTCAAAGCAAGGTTTAGCCACAGGTGATTTCATTCACTTCCAGCTGGAGAAGCCACTCCAGTGTCAAGAGCAAAAGTTGGTCTGACAGAATTCCCTAAAAGTAGGCACTGAACATTAGATTCTTCACACTGGTTAGTGTAAATTCTCTGCATGTCATGCTAGTGTTCCCCTAGCATGCTCCATCAATATTAGGTAGGCTGAAGAACAAGCATAGGCTGAATCTTGGCTAGTGCTGGACCTTGTGATGATTTCTATTGTATCTGAACATATGTGATCATAAGTAAGACTTGGAAGAAACTACAAGATTTCATCTTATCCATCTCCTAGGTAGGGTCCTCTGAGATATCTAATCTATTCTAAAATCCTCCAGTAATACAGTTTTTAGCAGTCCCTAGACAATACAAAGCTACCCTTACCAATAATAAAGTCAGTTTCCGAACAACTAATTTAAATCTCTGTTGCTACTGTCTATGTCCAGGACTGTTCTAACCTCCAGAGGCACAGAAAATGGCTTATTCACTAATGCTTCCATTTTGTGTATGTGTGTGTGTGCGTGACTTTCAGCCTTTCACGTATTTAAGAACTGTTACGAAGTACCTCTAATGAGTTGGGGCTTTTTTTCCTAATCTTTTGTGATTCTTTGAAATTCCTGTCTTTACTAAGAGGTAAAGATTTTACTTTCAGACACGTAGATGTTGATTCTAACCTTACATATGTAGGAAACAACACTGTAAAAGCTGGAAATTGTTAGTTGTAGAAAAATATCCAAATGCTTTTCTAATGTTCCTGTTGGAGGAGCATTAGAATGTAATGTACCATGAACAGGGCAAGGAACAGAAGAAAGAGCCAGTATGGGCTTCTACCTGAGAAAGAAGGTGGCAATCTTTGTTTCATACTTCTGTGATCATATTGCTAAATTTTAATAGTGACATCTAATAAAAAAAAAAAAGAGCTTAGTCTAATGAGGAAGGCTTGACAGTGAATTGCTTGAAGATTGAAGATAAATACTAGTATAACAATGAGACAAATAATATTCTAGTAAAGAAGCTTCATTGAAAAAAATAAAATTGCCTATGGTGAAAGTAGGATCAGTACCTTGGGGGCTTTCTCCTGCTGTCTAAAAAAGAATCTTTCGTAGTGAAGTGTCATTACTGTCTGACAGTGCTGAAGAAAAATAAAACAGGTCAGCCGAAATGTAGAAGATAATAGAGACACGAAAGAGCCAAATAGTGTTCTAAAAATCAAAAATCTCCAGAAAAAAAAAAAATTTCTTCTGATTTTTTTTCTAATTAGTAGATGATGGGAATTCTGTGAATATAACAAATTTCATTCTGGTGCAGCTTTTGACGTACACTTGAGGTTTTCAAGAAATCTTGCAAAGTACAAATTCTTCTGGATATGAACACTTCGGCAGAGTAAAACCTGACTGAAGTGAAGGAAGACTGATAAACCATTTTAACAGTCTTTCTGGCTTTCGTAAAAGGAAGTACTGTTGATTTGAAAGTATTATGCTACATTATTTCTCTTTTAACCACACATTTTTTTAATTCACACAATCAGCTGTGGATTGTGTACTAACAAATAGCGGCCTCTTTGAGGGTATTTAAAAATTCTCAGTTATATATCTTATAATTATCTCTTTCCATATAATTTCTACTGCAATCTATCACAGACGTGTGACAGGCAGAATTTTTTCTTCTTCCCCACCTGGATTTTGGTGAATATCTGTAGAGGTTCTCCTCCACACATATCCATCCACTCACACAGGGGCAAGGTCTAAGAGTTCAGGTTGGGATCACTTTGAAACAATGCCCCTAAGTATAAAAAAGACAGATAACAATTACAGTTATCAGAGAGAGGGCAAAATATAAACTCTTTTGGCTGGGTTCCATTGCCTAAATGATTGCCTAGAGCCATTTAAGATGGATTTCGCTTCAGCAGAGTGCTCCAGAAGGTTGTAGGTTTCATACAGGTCCTGTGCCATATTTTCTGGCATGGTACGGATGTCTCAGATGCCATAAAGCATCAAAATACTGCTACACATCAAAGTTTAGGCAGCTGAATTGAGTCCTTTAATCTAGAGGTAACCTTTTTAATAAAATTATCCTTCTTTGACCCTCTCATCCGTCTTTTTTTTTTGTCTACTTCAAAACTGCTAGCCAGCTTTGTTGTCTCTTGCAAAGCATTTATGAAACTCTAACTTACAGTTGTAAACATGAGAAGTACAAATTTTCTCTTTCTTGTTCTGCTTGCTGCAGCATATCTAGTACTATAGTGCTGTTACTTAGGGGTATGGTTTGGCCAAAATTTTAAGCTCTGTGCTCATTACGTCTGTTCTGGTTTTGTTAAGTGAGGGGGGCCTAAGGTGGTAGCTTTTGTAGGAAACTGCTAGAAGTTGCTCCCCTTTGTTTAGTGGACTTGGACGGGCCTAGGGCGGACCCGCTGCTGGCCAAGGCCGAGCCAATTGGTAACAGAATGTTCCGTGATAACACCTCTGCAAAAACTTATTTAAGAAGGGGAAAACAGAAAAAAAAAAAAGTAGAGAAGATGTGAAGCAGCTGAGCGGGGGCAGAGAGGGGGAGGTGCGAGTCTTGTGGGCCTTGCAGGCCTCACCCTCAGGCCTCCCACCGGGCAGCCGACTGGGCCCAACTTGGCCCGGCCTGGCTGCAAAAAGTGGAGAGGAGATGAGATGTGAATGAGATGTAAAAAGGATCCTGAGAGGCGTCTGCCAGCCTGTTTTGAAGATTTTTTTTTGTGAGGAACAGCTGCAGATGCCAAGGTCAGTGAAGAAGGAGGGGGAGGAGTAATGCGGCTCCTGGCCAAGACTCCCCTGCAGCCCGTGGTGACGACCATGGTGGAGCAGGTTGTCCCCCTGCAGCCCATGGAGGTCCACGGAGGGGCAGAGATCCACCTGCAGCCCATGGAGAACCCCACGCCAGGGCAAGTGGAGGCCTGAAGGAGGCTGTGGCCCATGGAGGGCCCTCTGGGGCAGCCATTCTGGAGGGACTGCACCCCGTGGAAGAGATGACCCACACTGGAGCAGTTTCACGAAGGACTGTGGCCCATGGGAGGGACCCCACAATGGAGCAGAGGAGGAATGCAAAGAGTTCTTCCCCCGACGACAAAGTAGTGGCTTAAAACAACGCATGATGAACTCACTGCGACCCCCATTCCCTCTTCCCCACTGTGCTTCTCGGGGGGGGAAGGTAGTAGAGATAATGTTAAGCCTGGGAAGAGGGAGGGGTGGGGTGAGGTATCTTGTTCTCTGTCTCATTCTCCTGCTAGTTTTAGAAATAAAGGAATAGTTTTTCCCAAGTTGAGTCTGTTTTGCCCGTGACGGTAACTTTAAGGATTTCTCCCTGTCCTTATCTCAAACCTCGAGCTGTTTTTCTTATGTCATCTCCCCCTATTCTCTCAGAGGGTGGGGGGAGTGGGAGAGAGACTGCGTAGTCTGGTCCCGATCGGGGCTGAACTATGACAATGTCATAAAAGGAATATGCTATCATAAACCTGCCTTAACAGCTAAATGACATTTCTCAGTAAAGTGAGTTTTATTTATCCGTGTTACAAAGCATTATTGCCAGATGATTGTCCAAATTTTTACTAGCAAAAGGTGCACACATGTCAAGTGCATAATTGTAATGCATCAATAATTCTGTTAAGGAGTGTTTATTACTTGGAAGAGGATAAATGTTGATCCTTACTTATATCATTTATTTCAAGAAAAAAAAATTGTATTCATAGATGTAAATTTTTCTTAGTTTACACTGTAAAAATAACCATAGCGGAAGCCTCAGAAGGATATTATCTAAGAAGACTCTTTGGGTGCAGTGCATTAAACACTGAGAGACAGAACATACTTTAAGCCTCCCCCACCTTCCTTTTTTTATCTAAGATCAACTCATTAAAAATAAAATTGAGGATACAGCCCAGACTAAGTGTTTATTGATGAGCAATATGTGACATTCAAGTTAGCAGTTATATTTGTAAAATAACTGTATTTTTTTTATTTTGTTCTGCTTAGGAAACAGTTTGAGACATTTATTGCAGAAGTCAAAGGAAGAGTCCTTACTGGGACCTGTAGGTTGGGGAGGAGAGAAAGGCAAGATGTGATATGGGATGTGCAGATGTGGACATTATTAATTCTTTTACCACTAGAAATGATGAACTGATAAAATCCATTTCAACAGATTTTTTAAAGAATATTTTAAACTTGTGTAATCACTTAAGAAGATGGGTCTTTGTAGAAAAGTAATAAGCTTAATGTGACTTCTGTTGCTGAGATGTTCCATTCATTTCTTCCCACCTCACTTAGCTTGTTGTATTTAACCAGCCATATGCAAGATTCAGACTTTTTTAAAAGCTGTAAGTGTGAAAGCGAATTTTAAATTCCCTTAACAGTGGACAGTAACATAGAGAAACAGGAGGCTGCAGTGCCCACTCAAAGCTAGCCAGCACATTCAAGTTTTGGGGTTTTTTTGCAATATTTTTTTATGAACACACCTAGAATGATTCACCAAACAGAGTGTATTTACATTACTTTTAGAAAATGCATTTCACTGTACTGAAGTAGTCAGAGTTGCAATTAACACAAAGTAAAAGCAATAAAGACTATATTTTCAGGGATCATTGATTTAAAATAACTTAATTCCTGTCTCGTGAAATTTCCATTTAGTTTTTGGGTTTATATTATACTATCACCAAGATATTTGCATACATTTACATTGTTGTAATAGAATAATGCACAGAAGAACATTGGAAAAATATCCATGTTGTTGTATGTGCTATAATACAACGTAATATAATATAGAAAGCTAATAATATATGTCTAGGTCAAACATATGACAAAAATTAACAAATAAAAAAATAGCCATTAATGATAAGAAAAAGGAATGAGTTCCATAGTTAAGACCTCATGTGGGCTGAGGAAAAAGACTGATGATATTTTACCAAATCAATTAAAGAAGGAAAATTTTAACTGCATAATATGAATGAGAGCCTTCAGGTAGAAGTGGGAAAAGAGCAAGAAAAGGGAACAAAGATTGACACACGAAGCAGCAGATCTAAAGGGCGACCACAGATCCCTGTAGTCTGAGTCAGATCACAGACCTGATTCTGCTGAAGATTGACTCACAGAAAAAAAAATAAAGCAGGAAAACTGAGGTATTATCCTCCATGCATATAAATTACTGCAAAAATACTTACTTCAATGGATATAAACAGTGCAATGCTGTTTGAGTATATGGCATGCACAGTCTTTCTATACACTACAGACATTTTGTCTGCCGCTATGTTTAGCAATGATTTCAT